>NC_141001.1:103747656-105012649 GCF_052327205.1 Somniosus microcephalus
TAGAGATAAGTGATGGAATAGGAGTAGAGTTGTGTGGGAATAGGAGGTAGATAGATTAGTGATGGGAATAGGAGGTAGATAGATTAGTGATGGGAATAGGAGGTAGATAGATTAGTGATGGGAATAGGAGGTAGATAGATTAGTGAATGGGGAATAGGAGTTAGATAGATTAGTGATGGGAAGTAGGAGGTAGATAGATTAGTGATGGGAATAGAGGTAGATAGATTAGTGATGGGAATAGGAGGTAGATAGATTAGTGATGGGAATAGGAGGTAGATAGATTAGTGATGGGAATAGGAGGTAGATAGATTAGTGATGGGAATAGGAGGTAGATAGATTAGTGATGGGAATAGGAGGTAGATAGATTAGTGATGGGAATAGGAGGTAGATAGATTAGTGATGGGAATAGGAGGTAGATAGATTAGTGATGGGAATAGGAGGTAGATAGATTAGTGATGGGAATAGGAGGTAGATAGATTAGTGATGGAATAGGAGGTAGATAGATTAGTGATGGGAATAGGAGGTAGATAGATTAGTGATGGGAATAGGAGGTAGATAGATTAGTGATGGGAATAGGAGGTAGATAGATTAGTGATGGGAATAGGAGGTAGATAGATTAGTGATGGGAATAGGAGGTAGATAGATTAGTGATGGGAATAGGAGGTAGATAGATTAGTGATGGGAATAGGAGGTAGATAGATTAGTGAAGGGAATAGGAGGTAGATAGATTAGTGATGGGAATAGGAGGTAGATAGATTAGTGATGGGAATAGGAGGTAGATAGATTAGTGATGGAATAGGAGGTAGATAGATTAGTGATGGGAATAGGAGGTAGATAGATTAGTGATGGGAATAGGAGGTAGATAGATTAGTGATGGGAATAGGAGGTAGATAGATAGTGATGGAATAGGAGGTAGATAGATTAGTGATGGGAATAGGAGGTTAGATAGATTAGTGATGGAATAGGAGGTAGATAGATTAGTGATGGGAATAGGAGTTAGATAGATTAGTGATGGGAATAGGAGGTAGATAGATTAGTGATGGAATAGGAGGTAGATAGATTAGTGATGGGAATAGGAGGTAGATAGATTAGTGATGGGAATAGGAGGTAGATAGATTAGTGATGGGAATAGGAGAGTAGATAGATTAGTGAAGGGAATAGGAGGTAGATAGATTAGTGATGGGAATAGGAGGTAGATAGATTAGTGATGGGAATAGGAGGTAGATAGATTAGTGATGGGAATAGGAGGTAGATAGATTAGTGATGGGAATAGGAGGTAGATAGATTAGTGATGGGAATAGGAGGTAGATAGATTAGTGATGGGAATAGGAGGTAGATAGATTAGTGATGGGAATAGGAGGTAGATAGATTAGTGATGGGAATAGGAGGTTAGATAGATTAGTGATGGGAATAGGAGGTAGATAGATTAGTGATGGGAATAGGAGGTAGATAGATTAGTGATGGGAATAGGAGGTAGATAGATTAGTGATGGGAATAGGAGGTAGATAGATTAGTGATGGGGAATAGGAGGTAGATAGATTAGTGATGGGGAATAGGAGGTAGATAGATTAGTGATGGGAATAGGAGGTAGATAGATTAGTGATGGGAATAGGAGGTAGATAGATTAGTGATGGGAATAGGAGGTAGATAGATTAGTGATGGGAATAGGAGGTAGATAGATTAGTGATGGGAATAGGAGGTAGATAGATTAGTGATGGGAATAGGAGGTAGATAGATTAGTGATGGGAATAGGAGGTAGATAGATTAGTGATGGGAATAGGAGGTAGATAGATTAGTGATGGGAATAGGAGGTAGATTAGATTAGTGATGGGAATAGGAGGTAGATAGATTAGTGATGGGAATAGGAGGTAGATAGATTAGTGATGGGAATAGGAGGTAGATAGATTAGTGATTGGGAATTGGAGGTAGATAGATTAGTGATGGGAATAGGAGGTAGATAGATTAGTGAAGGGAATAGGAGGTAGATAGATTAGTGATGGGAATAGGAGGTAGATAGATTAGTGATGGGAATAGGAGGTAGATAGATTAGTGATGGGAATAGGAGGTAGATAGATTAGTGAAGGAATAGGAGGTAGATAGATTAGTGAATGGAATAGGAGGTAGATAGATTAGTGATGGGAATAGGAGGTAGATAGATTAGTGATGGGAATAGGAGGTAGATAGATTAGTGATGGGAATAGGAGGTAGATAGATTAGTGATGGGAATAGGAGGTAGATAGATTAGTGATGGGAATAGGAGGTAGATAGATTAGTGATGGGAATAGGAGGTAGATAGATTAGTGATGGGAATAGGAGGTAGATAGATTAGTGATGGGAATAGGAGGCAGATAGATTAGTGATGGGTATAGGAGGTAGATAGATTAGTGATGGGAATAGGAGGTAGATAGATTAGTGATGGGAATAGGAGGTAGATAGATTAGTGATGGGAATAGGAGGTAGATAGATTAGTGATGGGAATAGGAGGTAGATAGATTAGTGATGGGAATAGGAGGCAGATAGATTAGTGATGGGAATAGGAGGTAGATAGATTAGTGATGGGAATAGGAGGTAGATAGATTAGTGATGGGAATAGGAGGCAGATAGATTAGTGATGGGAATAGGAGGTAGATAGATTAGTGATAGGAATAGGAGGTAGATATATTAGTGATGGGAATAGGAGGTAGATAGATTAGTGATGGGAATAGGAGGTAGATAGATTAGTGATGGGAATAGGAGGTAGATAGATTAGTGATGGGAATAGGAGGTAGATAGATTGGTGATGGGAATAGGAGGCAGATAGATTAGTGATGGGAATAGGAGGTAGATAGATTGGTGATGGGAATAGGAGGTAGATAGATTGGTGATGGGAATAGGAGGTAGATAGATTAGTGATGGGAATAGGAGGTAGATAGATTAGTGATGGGAATAGGAGGTAGATAGATTGGTGATGGGAATAGGAGGTAGATAGATTGGTGATGGGAATAGGAGGTAGATAGATTAGTGATGGGAATAGGAGGTAGATAGATTAGTGATGGGAATAGGAGGTAGATAGATTAATGATGGGAATAGGAGGTAGATAGATTAGTGATGGGAATAGGAGGTAGATAGATTAGTGATGGGAATAGGAGGTAGATAGATTAATGATGGGAATAGGAGGTAGATAGATTAGTGATGGGAATAGGAGGTAGATAGATTAGTGATGGGAATAGGAGGTAGATAGATTAATGATGGGAATAGGAGGTAGATAGATTAGTGATGGGAATAGGAGGTAGATAGATTAGTGATGGGAATAGGAGGTAGAAAGATTAATGATGGGAATAGGAGGTAGATAGATTAGTGATGGGAATAGGAGGTAGATAGATTAGTGAAGGGAATAGGAGGTAGATAGCTTAGTGATGGGAATAGGAGTTAGATAGATTAGTGATGGGAATAGGAGGTAGATAGATTAGTGATGGGAATAGGAGGTAGATAGATTAGTGATGGGAATAGGAGGTAGATAGATTAGTGATGGGAATAGGAGGTAGATAGATTAGTGATGGGAATAGGAGGTAGATAGATTAGTGATGGGAATAGGAGGTAGATAGATTGGTGATGGGAATAGGAGGCAGATAGATTAGTGATGGGAATAGGAGGTAGATAGATTGGTGATGGGAATAGGAGGTAGATAGATTGGTGATGGGAATAGGAGGTAGATAGATTAGTGATGGGAATAGGAGGTAGATAGATTAGTGATGGGAATAGGAGGTAGATAGATTGGTGATGGGAATAGGAGGTAGATAGATTGGTGATGGGAATAGGAGGTAGATAGATTAGTGATGGGAATAGGAGGTAGATAGATTAGTGATGGGAATAGGAGGTAGATAGATTAATGATGGGAATAGGAGGTAGATAGATTAGTGATGGGAATAGGATGTAGATAGATTAGTGATGGGAATAGGAGGTAGATAGATTAATGATGGGAATAGGAGGTAGATAGATTAGTGATGGGAATAGGAGGTAGATAGATTAGTGATGGGAATAGGAGGTAGATAGATTAATGATGGGAATAGGAGGTAGATAGATTAGTGATGGGAATAGGAGGTAGATAGATTAGTGATGGGAATAGGAGGTAGATAGATTAATGATGGGAATAGGAGGTAGATGGATTGGTGATGGGAATAGGAGGTAGATAGATTAGTGATGGGAATAGGAGGCAGATAGATTAGTGATGGAAATAGGAGGTAGATAGATTAGTGATGGGAATAGGAGGTAGATAGATTAATGATGGGAATAGGAGGTAGATAGATTAGTGATGGGAATAGGAGGCAGATAAATTAGTGATGGGAATAGGAGGTAGATAGATTGGTGATGGGAATAGGAGGTAGATAGATTAGTGAAGGGAATAGGAGGTAGATAGATTAGTGATGGGAATAGGAGGCAGATAGATTAGTGATGGAAATAGGAGGTAGATAGATTAGTGATGGGAATAGGAGTTAGATATATTAGTGATGAGAATAGGAGGTAGATAGATTAGTGATGGGAATAGGAGTTAGATATATTAGTGATGGGAATAGGAGGTAGATAGATTAGTGATGGGAATAGGAGTTAGATATATTAGTGATGGGAATAGGAGGCAGATAGATTAGTGATGGAAATAGGAGGTAGATAGATTAGTGATGGGAATAGGAGTTAGATATATTAGTGATGGGAATAGGAGGCAGATAGATTAGTGATGGGAATAGGAGGCAGATAGATTAGTGATGGGAATAGGAGGTAGATAGATTAGTGATGGAAATAGGAGGTAGATAGATTAGTGAGGGGAATAGGAGGTAGATAGATTAGTGATGGGAATAGGAGGTAGATAGATTAGTGATGGGAATAGGAGGCAGATAGATTAGTGATGGGAATAGGAGGTAGATAGATTAGTGATGGGAATAGGAGGTAGATAGATTAGTGATGGGAATAGGAGGTAGATAGATTAGTGATGGGAATAGGAGGTAGATAGATTAGTGATGGGAATAGGAGGTAGATAGATTAGTGATGGGAATAGGAGGTAGATAGATTAGTGATGGGAATAGGAGGTAGATAGATTAGTGATGGGAATAGGAGGTAGATAGATTAGTGATGGGAATAGGAGGTAGATAGATTAGTGATGGGAATAGGAGGCAGATAGATTAGTGATGGGAATAGGAGGTAGATAGATTAGTGATGGGAATAGGAGGTAGATAGATTAGTGATGGGAATAGGAGGTAGATAGATTAGTGATGGGAATAGGAGGTAGATAGATTAGTGATGGGAATAGGAGGTAGATAGATTAGTGATGGGAATAGGAGGTAGATAGATTAGTGATGGGAATAGGAGGTAGATAGATTAGTGATGGGAATAGGAGGTAGATAGATTAGTGATGGGAATAGGAGGTAGATAGATTAATGATGGGAATAGGAGGTAGATAGATTAATGATGGGAATAGGAGGTAGATAGATTAGTGATGGGAGTAGGAGGTAGATAGATTAGTGAAGGGAATAGGAGGTAGATAGATTAGTGATGGGAATAGGAGGTAGATAGATTAGTGATGGGAATAGGAGGTAGATAGATTAGTGATGGGGATAGGAGGTAGATAGATTAGTGATGGGAATAGGAGGTAGATAGATTGGTGATGGGAATAGGAGTTAGATATATTAGTGATGGGAATAGGAGGTAGATAGATTAGTGATGGGAATAGGAGGCAGATAGATTAGTGATGGAAATAGTAGGTAGATAGATTAGTGATGGGAATAGGAGGTAGATAGATTAGTGATGGGAATAGGAGGTAGATAGATTAGTGAAGGGAATAGGAGGTAGATAGATTAGTGATGGGAATAGGAGTTAGATATATTAGTGATGGGAATAGGAGGCAGATAGATTAGTGATGGAAATAGGAGGTAGATAGATTAGTGATGGGAATAGGAGTTAGATATATTAGTGATGGGAATAGGAGGCAGATAGATTAGTGATGGGAATAGGAGGTAGATAGATTAGTGATGGAAATAGGAGGTAGATAGATTAGTGAGGGGAATAGGAGGTAGATAGATTAGTGATGGGAATAGGAGGTAGATAGATTGGTGATGGGAATAGGAGGTAGATAGATTAGTGAAGGGAATAGGAGGTAGATAGATTGGTGATGGGAATAGGAGTTAGATATATTAGTGATGGGAATAGGAGGTAGATAGATTAGTGAAGGGAATAGGAGGTAGATAGATTAGTGATGGGAATAGGAGGTAGATAGATTAGTGATGGGAATAGGAGGTAGATAGATTAGTGATGGGAATAGGAGGTAGATAGATTAGTGATGGGAATAGGAGGTAGATAGATTAGTGAAGGGAATGGGAGGTAGATAGATTAGTGATGGGAATAGGAGGTAGATAGATTAGTGATGGGAATAGGAGGTAGATAGATTAGTGATGGGAATAGGATGTAGATAGATTAGTGATGGGAATAGGAGGTAGATAGATTAGTGATGGGAATAAAGACATTATTGGCCTAGAAATTTGGTGGCGCCCTGTTTGGGGTGCCAAGTTCGCCTGGGCGGTGAAATTTCTGCTCCGGACGGAGCCGCTTGCGCCAGCGCAATATTCAGTTTCAGCGCCCCAAACGGAAGCGGAGCACTGCTCGAGGCGCCCCGCGTCCCTCTTGGGGCGCTGAAACTGAATATCGCAGCGGAATGTGCCGCAGCGCCACACGCTGCGGCACGGCATGCTGCAGTACTGCAGGCCTTCCACCCCTTCTTACATAGATACATAGATACATAGAAGATAGGAGCAGGAGTAGGCCATTCGGCCCTTCGTGCCTGCTCCGCCATTCGATGAGATCATGGCTGATCCTTTAATTCAGTATCCCGTCCCCGCCTTCTCTCCGTAACCCTTAACCCCTTTTGCCCGTAGAAATATATCTAATTCCCTCTTAAATATATTTAATGAGCTGGCGTACACTGCCCTCTGTGGCAATGAGTTCCACAGGTTCACCACTCTCTGAGTGAAGAAATTCCCCCTCATCTCTGTCCTAAATGGTTTAGCCCTTATCCTTAAATTATGTCCTCTAGTTCTGTTCTCACCCGCCAAGGGAAACATTCCTTCTGCATCCAGTCTGTCTAGACCTGTCAGAATTTTATACACTTCTATGAGGTCCCCTCTCAATCTTCTAAACTCCAGTGTGTACATCCCTAAACTACATAGTCTCTCCTCATAGGTCATTCCCGCCATTCCTGGTATCAGCCTGGTGAATCGCCGCTGCACCCCCTCCATGGCAAGAACATCCTTCCTCAGATGAGGCGACCAAAACTGTACACAGTACTCGAGGTGTGGTCTCACCAGTGCCCTGTACAGCTGCAGCAAGGTATCCCTGTTCCTGTATTCTAACCCTTTTGCTATGAAGGCCAGCATACCGTTTGCCTTCTTGACCGCCTGTTGCACCTGCATGCTCGCCTTCAGTGACTGGTGTACAAGAACACCCAGGTCTCTCTGTACTTCCCCCTCTCCCAATCTATTGCCATTTAAATAATAATTTGCCCTCCCGTTCCTGCACCCAAGGTGGATAACTTCGCACTTGTCCACATTATAGTGCATCTGCCATTTATCCGCCCAATCGCCCAGTCTGTCCAAATCGCTCTGGAGCTTCCTGGTCTCTTCCTCTGAGCCCACCCCCCCTCCTAGTTTAGTGTCGTCTGCAAATTTGGAAATGCTGCATCCGACTCCCTGATCCAGGTCATTAATGTAAATTGTGAACAGCTGGGGGCCCAGGACAGATCCCTGTGGTACCCCACTTGTTACTGCCTGCCATTCAGAAAATGAGCCGTTTATTCCAACTCTCTGTTTTCTATCTGACAGCCAGTTCCCTATCCACGCCAAAACTTTCCCCTTTATCCCATGAGCCTCAATTTTCCATGCTAATCTTTTATGTGGGACCTTATCGAAGGCCTTTTGGAAGTCCAGGTACACCACATCTACTGGCTCTCCCCCATCTATTCTACCAGTTACTCCCTCAAAAAATTCCAATAGATTAGTCAAGCACGATTTACCCTTTGTAAATCCATGTTGACTCTGTCCTATCCTGTCCCCATTTGCTAAGTGCTCCGCTATTTCATCCTTAATGATGGACTCCAGCATTTTGCCCACAACTGATGTAAGGCTTACAGGTCTGTAATTACCTGCTTTTTCCCTACCCCCCTTTTTGAATAGTGGGGTAACGTTAGCTACCCTCCAATCCATCGGCACTGTTCCCGAGTCTAATGAATTCTGAAAAATCATCCTTAGTGCATCCGCTATCTCTAGGGCCACCTCCTTCAGTACCCTAGGATGCATGTTATCAGGCCCTGGGGATTTGTCCACCTTCAATCCCTTTAGCTTCCTTAACACCATATCCTTAGAGATATTGATTTGCGTCAGTTCCTCCTTTGCCAATGTCCCTATTTTTCCCGATATCCCAGGGAGGTTTTTTGTGTCTTCCTTCGTAAAGACTGACCCAAAGTATGCATTTAGTTGATCTGCCATTTCCTTATTTCCCATTATATATTCCCCCGTATCTGACTGCAATGGACCAACTTTGGTTTTCACCAGTCTTTTCCTTTTGATATACTTATAAAAGCTTTTGGAGTTAGTTTTTATATTTTCCGCCAGCTTGTTTTCGTAAGCTATTTTGCCCCTCTTGATTATGCCCTTTGCCCTCCTTTGCTCTATCTTAAACTGTTCCCAATCTTCCGCTCTGGCGCTTTTTTTGGCTATTTTATACGCCCTATCTTTGGATTTTATGCTGTCTCTAATTTCCCCTGTTATCCACGGTTGAGTCACCTTTTTAGATTTCCTTTTATGCCAGATTGGTATAAACAATTTTTGCAATTTTGTCATTCTATCTTTAAATGTTTGCCATTGTTTATCTACCTCCAGTCCTCCCAGGAACGTTGTCCAATCAGACCTACTCAGTTCCCGTCTCATGGCATCATAATTCCCCTTGTTTAAATTCAGGACCTTAGTCTCTGAGTCAATTTCTTCGCTCTCCATTTCGAGTGAGAAATCGATCATGTTATGATCGCTCTGACCCAAGGGTCCCCGTACAACAAGATTACTGATTAGTCCCTTCTCATTGCACAGCACCCAGTCCAATATAGCCTGTTCCCGAGTTGGTTCCTCGACATATTGATCCAGATAACCATCCCTCAAACACTCAAGGAATTCCTCCTCCTCATTATTTTTACTGATTAGGCTAGTCCAATCTATATGTAAGTTAAAGTCACCTATGATGACAGCTGTGCTCTTATTGCACGCTTCTCTAATTTCCCTCGTGATGCCCTCCCTAACCTCTATTTTACTATTTGGAGGCCTATATACCACTCCTATTAATGTTTTTCGCCCCTCGCTATTTCTTAGCTCCACCCATATAGATTCTGTATTAACTGAGTTAATATCCTTCCTTTCAATTGCATTTATCCCCTCTTTTACTAGCAATGCTACCCCTCCTCCCTTTCTTTTTTGTCGATCCTTCCTAAATACTGAATACCCCTGTATGTTAAGCTCCCAGCCCTGCTCACCCTGCAACCATGTTTCCGTAATCCCAATTAGGTCATAATTATTAACCTCTATTTCCACAGCTAATTCATCTACCTTGTTCCTGATGCTTCTCGCATTAAGGTATAAAACCCTCAGGCTTTTTTTATGCTCACATTTTTTATGAATTAGTTTGGCCCTTTGTTTTTTGTTCCTCACCCTTTTATCATTTATTTCTGTCTGCCTTTCACTTTCCTCTATTTCACTACATAGGTTTCTAGCCCCCTGCCATACTAGTTTAAATGCTCCCGAACTGCTTTATCAAAAATTACCCCGAGAACATCAGTTCCATCTCTGCACAGGTGTAGACCGTCCCTTTTGTATAGGTCACACCTACCACAAAACTGGTTCCAATGCCTCAAAAATTTAAAACCCTCCCTCTTACACCACTGCTCAAGCCACGTATTTAGCCTAACTATCCTGTTCTCTGTACTCTTACTAGCACGTGGCACTGGTAGTAATCCAGAGATTACTACCTTCGAGGTCCTACTTTTTAGCTTGGCTCCTAACTCCCGAAATTCTACTTGTAGGACCTCTTCCCTTTTTTTAGCTACGTCGTTGGTACCAACATGTATCACGACAACTGGCTGTTCCCCCTCCCCCTCCAGAATGTTCTGCACCCGCGCCGAGACATCCTTGACCCTTGCACCAGGGAGGCAACATACCATCCTGGAGTCTCGGTCGCGACCACAGAAACCCCTATCTATTCCCCTTACAATCGAATCCCCTATTACTATAGCCCTGCCACTCTTTTTCCCTCCCTTCTTTGCAACAGAGCCAGTCATGGTGCCATGAGCCTGGCTGCTGGTGCCTTCCCCCGATGTGTCACCCCCCCCGACAACAGTACCTAAGGCGGTGAACCTGTTGCTAAGGGAGACAACCCCAGGGGATTTCTGCACTACCTTCCTGCCCTTGCTCTGCCTTTTGGTCACCCATGTACTGTCTACGCTGGCCTTAACCTGCGGTGTGACCAACTCACTAAATGTGCTATCCACACCCCTCTCAGAATCGTGGATGCTCCAAAGTGAGTCCATCTGCAGCTCAAGGGCCGTCATGCGGTCCCACATGAGCTGCAGCTGGACACACTTCCTGCACACATAGTCGTCAGGGACACAGGAAGCGTCCCTGATTTCCCACATGTTACAGGAGGAGCATGACACAGGTCCGAGCTCTACTGCCATGACTTAACCCTTATATTACTTTTAATTTTCTAGTTTTAGTTTATTTATCGACTTTTGTTTTCCCGAAGCTTACTTAGACCAATGTATACTGTACTCCTCTTATTCCTTTTTAAACTAACCAAATCCCACTAGTTTTGGTTTTACTTCCTAGGAAGGTTTGAGGAAAGTACTTACCAGTTAGTCTTACCTCCCTGGTCTTTCGCTGACTTCCCGGTCTTGTGTCCCCTTGGTCCTACGCCGACTTCCCGCTCCTCCCGGTTCCTGCCCTGCTGAAAAGAAACTGAGACCAAAAAATTTGTGACCTCTGTTTTTAGACAGCTGCTAAAAGACTACTAGGTTAGAGGAGGGGGGCGGTGGGGGTTCCTACTCTTAAAGGGGAGGGGCTGCACCTGCGCGATCAGAGATCGCGAGTGCCAGCAAAAGAGCCCGGCACCGAGGAGAGGAGCCGGGCTCTTGGGACACAGCCGGCACTGCCCGGGGGGGCGCTCAGGAGGCCGGGGACGGCGGCGCGAGGAGGTGCTGGCAGGCGGCCAGCAAAAAAAATGGCCGCCCGCACCTCCCCTTTAATTAGCGCCACTACAGCCACAGGTCGGCGCCCCTGAACCGGTCGCAGATTGCGACCGGCGTTACAGCGGGGGGGCGCAACCCAATATCGCGATCGGGGCGGTAGCGGGGCGCTGCGCACACCGATGACGTCATCGGTGGTGGCGCAGCGCTACAGGCTAACACCGCCATTAGCGCCCCGCTAAATTTTGCGGGGGGCGTAGCCAGTGGTGCTAAAACCACTAAGTGCCCTCTTTGGGCGCTAACTGGTGGCACAGCCCACCGAATTTCTAGGTGATAAGAACATAAGAAATAGGAGCAGGAGCAGACCATACAGCCCTTCAAGCCTGCTCAACCATTCAATAAGAATACGTCTAATCTTTGCCCTCAACTCCACTTTCCCGCCCGATCCCCATATCCCTTGATTCACTTAGTGTCCAAAAATCTATCGCTCTCAGCCCTGAATATACTCAATGACTGAGCATCCAGAGCCCTCTGGGGTAGAGAATTCCAAAGATTCACAACCCTCTGAGTGAAGAAATTTCTCCTCATCTCAGTCCTAAATAGCCGACCCCTTATCCTGAGACTATGGCCCCTAGTTCTAAACTCTCCAGCTAGGGGAAACAGCCTCTCAGCATCTACCCTGTTAAGCCCTTTCAGAATCTTATATGTTTCAATTAGAATTTTTAGCCTTTATTGCTAGGGGGATGGAGTATAAATATGGGGAAGTCTTGTTACAACTGTACAGGGCATTGGTGAGACCACACCTGGAGTACTGTGTACAGTTTTGGTCTCCTTATTTAAGGAGGGATATACTTGCATTGGAGGCAGTTCAGAGAAGGTTCACCAGGTTGATTCCTGAGTTGAAGGGGTTGTCTTATGAGGAAAGGTTGAGCAGCTTGGGCCTATACTCATTGGAGTTTAGAAGAATGAGAGGTGATCTTATTGAAACATATAAGATTCTGAGGGGGCTTGACAGGGTAGATGCTGAGAGGATGTTTCGTTCGTGGGGGAATCTAGAACGAGGGGGCATAGTTTCAGAATAAGGGGTCGCCCATTTAAGACGGGGATGAGGAGGAATTTCTTCTCTCAAAGGGTCGTGAATCTTTGGAATTCTCTACCCCAGAGAGCTGTGGAGGCGGAGTCATTGAATATATTCAAGGCGGAGACAGACAGATTTTTGAAAAACAGGGGAATCCAGGGTTATGGGGAGCGGGCGGGAAAGTGGAGTTGAGGCCAAGATCAGATCAGCCATGATCTTATTGAATGGCGGGCAAGGCTCGAGGGGCCAGATGGCCTAATCCTGCTCTTATTTCTGATGTTCTTATATAAATGTATGGGAGGCAAGTGATGAGATTGGGAGCAGATTGATTAGGGATGGGAATGAGATAAAGAGCGACCAGGCGGAGGTTAGGAAATATTGAAAGGCAATATGAAATCTGGCCCAATGTGGATTGTCCATTCTTTCCTAGTTCTCCATATGATATACAACCTCTGCAAGTATGGTGGAAAACTGCAGAAGAAGCTCTGTATTTTTGACCAGTGTTCCCGCTGAGCTGCGGGCAGCCGCGCAGCGGTCTGGAAGTCCTGCGCCGGCCACTCACCGGCTTTTCAATGTAAATAACTCGTGCAAAAAATTGAATGGGGCACGCAGCTAGTTAAAGGGTCCACGCACTAAAAAGAAATTACAGGGAACATTGACTCTGACTGCTATTTTCTCAGTAATTAGCTACTGATTCTAATTTAGTTCATTTGCAGTGACTGAAGTGTAAATTCTGTGATCTTGTGTGGTGCTCTCAGGGAGCACAGGTAGGAGAACAGGGCTATGGTGTTATGGTTCTATCTCCGACCTGCGCTCCCTTTGAGTGCAGCTGCCCAGCTGGGAATTTATCTTTGTGTCACATCAGTAATCCTTCTATAGAATACCATCCTGCACCAACTATATGGGGTGTCCTGAAACTGAATAAAACTGTACATAATGGCCCAGTATATAACAAAATGGGTGACTGCAAGGGCATGACTTCTAAGCATTAATCTCATCTTTGATTCAGGAAACGCTTTTAAGCAAATCAAGCTCTAGTTTTGCCATTACGATTTTTTGTTATTCATTCACGGGATGTGGATGTCGCTGGCAAGGCCAGCATTTATTGCCCATCCCTAATTGCCCTTGAGAAGGTGGTGGTGAGCTGCCTTCTTGAACCGCTGCAGTCCACCATACTACTTTGTAGCGGTTTGGTACAACTGAGTGTCTTGCTCGGCCATTTCAGAGGGCAGTTAAGAGTCAACCACATTGCTGTGGGTCTGGAGTCACATGTAGGCCAGACCGGGTAAGGACGGCAGATTTCCTTCCCCAAAGGGACATTAGTGAACCAGATGGGTTTATTACGACAATCCGATAGTTTCATGGTCACCATTACTGATACTAGCTTTTTATTCCAGATTTATTGAATTAACTGAATTTAAATTCCCCAGCTGCCGTGGTGGAGATTTGAATTCACATCTCCAGATCATCAGTCCAGGCCTCTGGATTACTAGTACAGTAACATTACCACTATGCTACCGTACCCCTAAATCACATGTGATTCCTTGATGAGACAATTTGATTTTGCTCGCATCATGGTTTAATTAAATTGTTAAAAATTATTTCTCGGGCTTTTACTGTACCCGCCTGGTCAGACAACAAAAATGTTGGTAAAACCCTTTTCTTTCACAAAACAAATATTTTCCTTTACACTATAGCACGCACTGATGCAAAACCCGCCATTTAATGCACAGAACACTTTCCCAATATCCCACTCTGAGCACCGATTAGCCTTTATCATTTCATCCACACACTTCGAAGGAAATTTGAAAGTAGACGTTCGGCACTCATATGAAGATACTATTAGCTACTTTGGAGAGATCATTATCAGCCTTTCTGAGAGCGGGCCATGATCTCGCACTGCTGGCTGTTGGCTGAGATTCTGTGTTTAAAGTTCTTCATTTCCTCTCAGCAGCCTGCATAATGGGCAGTAAGACAAAGAAAATCTCTTGTTTGATTATTAGTGAAAAGCTGTTGTTATGGATTGCTTAATTAAAAGTGGCCCTTCTGTGCCCACATATCTGGGCACAGTTCCCTCATGTACCTCAGGCAGCAGTAGCAGGCAATGTGACATCATCATCAGATGACAAATTACTCTTAATGAGCTTCTCAGAGCAATTAATTGCTGCTCTTAGCAAGTGGAAAAGATTCAGTTACCAATTTATTCCTCCTATGTAAACAAATAAGCCTTCCGATATTTCATTAATACCCCGCAATAAATGAATTCCAAATTCAGGATTAAACCTCAGAACCCATAGGTGCCAACACTGGTTCTACGGGGAAATGAACAGCCATTTTCCCCGTTTGACACACGTAGGGCCAATTTTCCTGGACTCTCTCTCTCTCTCTGCCCAGATGCTAAACCAGAGCAATACAGCTGAAATGCGCTGCACCTGCGCAGCCCCAGGATTACCCTTGCTTTTCGCCATTCAAATGGCATCGAGGAGACCCAGTATAGACCCTCACACTGGGGCCTGGAAATTCAGAGGCTTGCAGTTGCTCCTTTGGCCTGGGTGATCTGGACCTTCGGTGGCAACGAGGTCCCGATTAAGCTGCACACTTCTGGGGGAGAGCCAAAAATAAAACCTGTGGTCTACCTGTGGATCTTCAAGCCTGCCCCTGGGGGCCCTCCGGTCAGTGGGACCCGACAAGTCAGAGCGTCAACTCGTCAACTTTCTGTGGGCGTCCCTGCACCTGGGCATCAGGCTAAGCGCCCCCAACCATGGCAGAGGTTGGAGACCGGGCAGATCTCTCTGTCCAGCCAACAATCTTCTGGGGGCACAGGCAAGCCTCCACCGTCACAGGCAAGCCCTGGAAACCCCAGGGCAGTGTTAAAGGGGCCAACGGGGTTCCAATCCTGTTTTTTGGTCCTTGGACCCACAGAAAACTCAGTTCCCGGGTGCAAGGGCCAAGAAAATCGGCCCTCAGGGGTGCGTGATCTTCTCTCCATACTGATGGTCTGGTTATGTACAGTAGCATAGTGGTTATGTTACTGGACTAGTAATCTCAGCGATGTGAGTTCAAATCCCACCATGGCAGCTGGGGAATTTTAATAAATCTGTAATTAAAAAAAAGCTAGTATCAGTAATGGTGACCATGAAACTATCGGATTGTTGTAAAAACCCATCTGCTTCACTGATGTCCTTTGGGGAAGGAAATCTGCCGTCCTTACCCGGTCTGGCCTATATGTGACTCCAGACCCACAGCAATGTGGTTTCTTAACTGCCCCTCTGAAATGGCTGAGCAAGCCCACTCAGTCGTACTAAACCACTGCAACAAAGTCAGCGCTGTGGGAGTACTTTCACCACAAGGACTGCAGCGGTTCAAGAAGGTGGCTCACCACCACCTTCTCGAGGTCAATTAGGGATGGGCAATAAATGCCGGCCTTGTCGGCGACGCCCACATCCCGTGAGTGAAAAAAAATGTTAGGGCCAAGTGCACCTTTAGTAGTCTGTGGCGCAAATATATGGCCAAATCCTTTCCTTGGATCGCCACCTTGTCGTGGTGGAGAGGCTTGCGTGAACCTAAGGCCTAGAAATTCGGTTTTGGCGCAGCGAGGGCTTTAGCGCCGGAAGTTAGTGCTGGCGCTAAGTCCCCCTGCGCGCGCCAAAAATTCAGTAGCGCCGCGCCCAAACGGCTGCCGGCGCTACTGAGGGGTCTCAGCGCCTCAAAACTGCCGCCACGCGCCGCATTGCGGCGCTATTCCGGCGCTGTGGCGCCCGCTGCGGTGCGGCAGGCTCGGGAAGTGCAGGCCTCCTCCTTCCGTTAAGGAGGAGCTGCCTGCACCCGGCCGCGGCCCGCGATAATCTTTTTAAAAATGAGCCCGGCACCTCGGACAAGTGCCGGGCTTGCTTCTGTTCCGGGGGGTGGGGGGGGGAAGTCCGGGGAGGGAGCTGCGGCCGGCCGCCGCGGGGCCTTTAATGCGCCGGCGCAAAGTTCTGTAAGGCACCTCTGCCAGAACGTTGCTTGCGGCTGCCACGGGCGAGGCGGCCGCAACTCAATTTCCGAGTTCGGGCGGGTTACCATGGCAACCGGGACGCTGCGCACACCGATGACGTCATCGGTGCCGGCGCAGCGCTACCGGCCTAACGCCGATTTAGGGCCCCTGTCAATTTCTAAACTGGCCATAACTTCGGCGCTAGGCCCTCTAGCGCCTCAAAAGCGGCGCTAAGGCCAGTGAATTTCTAGGCCTAAAGCTTTTGACACCGTCCACCGCCAGACTTTATGGCATATCTTGTCTAAGCTTGGTTGCCCCGATAAATTCATCTTAGTTCTGAGGTTGCTACATGACAACATGTCCGCAGCAGTTCTCAGCAGCAGCGGTTCTATTTCAGAGCCCTTTACAGTTGAGGCAGGAGTAAAACAGGGCTGCATCATTGCTCCAACCCTTTTTGCAGTGTTCATCTCAGTTATCCTCCATCTCATTGGCAATGATCTGCCCACCGGAATTCAAATCCTTTACCGTACTGATGGCCGACTTTTCAATCTCAACAGGCTTAAGGCCAAGAGCAAAGTCTCCATCACTACCATTATGGAGTTACAGTATGCAGATGATAACGCCATCACAGCTCTTTCCGAGCATGATCTACAAAACACCTTGAATGCTTTTTCCAGAGCCTACAAACTTCTGGGCCTTACCATGAATATAAAGAAAACCCAGGTGCTCCACCAGCCATCACCTAATCAGCTTGCAACTCCTCCCTCTATAAAGATTGATAATAACACCCTTGAAAATGTCAATACCTTTCCATATCTTGGTAGCCATTTATCCTCCAAAGCTGACATTGATTCTGAAATCCATCACTGCCTGAGTTGTGCAAGTGCAGCCTTTTCTAAACTGAGGAGGAGAGTCTTTGAAAATCATGACCTCCAAGTCCAAACTAAAATTCTTGTATACAAAGCCATCATCCTTCCCACCCTTTTATATGGAGATGAAACCTGGACTATGTACAGTAGACATCTCAAAGCCTAGAGCAATACCACCAACGCTCTCTACGCAAAATCTTGAGGGTCAGCTGGGAGGACAAGCGTACCAACTAGAGTATACTTGAAGAGGCCAATATCTACAGCATCACTACGCTCATCATGCAGCATCAACTCCGATGGATTGGACATGTCATTCGCATGTCAGACTCACGTCTCCCAAAACAGGTTCTGTACTCCCAGTTGAAGGAAGGGCAGAGGTCTCCTGGTGGTCAAAAGAAGCGTTACAAAGATAACATCAAAGTAATCCTTAAAAAGTTCCATATCAATATTAATAACTGGGAGGAAATCGCACTGGACAGAGACAATTGGAGAAAATGCATCCACAACGGTGCCGCACTGCATGAAAAGAATCTCCAGCGTGCCGCTGAGGATAAACGCCAGCGCCGTAAGGAGAGACAACAACTTAAGACCCATACTCCAGTCACTACCAATAGTCTTACATGCCCACACTGTAGTAGAGTCTGTGGATCTCGGATTGGCCTCCACAGCCACCTGAAGACCCACAAGTAGATGACTGATGAAGGACACACCATACTCGAATTCGAGTGGTCGCCGATGATGATGATGATGATGATGATATGGCCGAATGAAATAGTGGAGGAGAGTGCAGAGGATGCAGTTAATAATCCACATCTACTCCTTTAGCATTATATATTTTACGAAGGCAGTTGTAAGCATATATTATTTATTTAAGGTATTTAGTTGCTCTTTTCAAAATTGTTTTGCTGATTAAAACCAATTAAATGTGAATTGTTCTGATTACAATTTTTTTTAAATTCTTGATGCATTCCATAATTTAAATGACCTGACATCCAGATAGCCAACAGCACTGTGTGCCTATGAAGATTAAAGCTATCTATTTCAGTAAAGTTATGGAGCCAGCCCTACATATTTACTCTCTGAGTCTTTGTATCATATTGTGGAGCCCAGCATACCTATAAAAGAAGAAAAAGAAAGAATGCATTTCTATAGCGTCTTTCACAACCTCAGGATGCCCCAGAATGTTTCACAGCCAATGAAGTACTTTTTAAGTGTAGTCACTGTTACAATGTAGGGAAACACGACAGCTAATTTGCACACATTTAGGTCCTACAAACAGCAATGGGATAAATGACCAGATCATCTGTTTTGGTGGTGTTAGTTGAATGATAATTCAAGAACAACATCAGTGTTCTTGCTCAGGCCAACATCCCCAGCATCGAAGCTCTGACCACGCTCAATCAACTCCGATGGACGGGTCACATTGTCCGCATGCCCGATACGAGACTCCCAAAACAAGCGCTCTACTCGGAGCTCCGGCACGGCAAGAGAGCCCCAGGTGGGCAGGGGAAACGCTTCAAGGACACCCTCAAAGCCTCCTTGAAAAAGTGTAACATCCCCACCGACACCTGGGAATCGCTGGCCCAAGACCGCACAAAGTGGAGGAGAAGCATCTGGGAAGGTGCTGAACACCTCGAGTCTCTTCGCCGGGAGCAAGCGGAAGCCAAGTGCAGGCAGCGCAAGGAGCACATGTCAACCCAAGCACCCCACCCACCCGTCCCTTCAACCACCGTCTGCCCCACCTGTGACAGAGACTGTAGGTCCCGCATTGGACTCATCAGTCACCTGCGAACTCATTTTTAATATGGAAGCAAGTCATCCTCGGTTCTGAGGGACTGCCTAAGAAGAAGAAGAAGAATTGACTAGAATATCAGGGGAATTCCCCCGCTCTTCTTCGAATAGTGCCACGGGAATTTTTACGTCCCCCTGAGAGGACAGCTGGGGCCTCGGTATAATGTCTCATCTGAAAGGCAGCACCTCTGGTAGTACAGCACTTCCTTGGTACTGTGCCAAAGCCTCAGCCTAGATTATGGAGAAGGTGTTGAGGAGATTTACCAGAATTAGGGGGCTTCAATTGTGTGGAGAGATTAGAGAAGCTGAGATTGTACTCGTTAGAGCGGAGAAGATTAAGGGAAATTTAATAGAGGTGTTCAAAATGATGAGAGATTCCAATAGAGTGAATAAGGAGAAACTGTTTCCAGTGGCGGAAGGGTCGGTAACCAAGGAATACAAATTTAAGATAATTGGTAAAAGAGCCAGAGGGGAGCTGAGGAAATGATTTTACACAGCGAGTTGCTGTAATTTGGAATGTACTGTGTAAAAGGGTGGTCAAAGCAGATTCAATAGTAACTTTCAACAGGGAATTGGATATATACGTGAAAAGTAAAATTTGCAAGGTTATGGGGAAAGAGCAGGGGCATGGGACTTATTAGATCGCTCTTTCAAAGAGAGCCTACAAAGGTACGATGGGCTGAATGGCCTCTTTTTGTGCTGTATGATTGTATGAAGAGGATAGTATGTGACGGTGGAGTTGAGGCAGAAGATCAGCCATGATCTCATTGAATAGCAGAGTAGGCTCGAGTGTCACGGGGCCGTGCATTCACGGGGCCGTTTTGCTAGGGTTTCGGTAGTGGACCCAAGTGCAGGAAACCTATCCAAGGACTCGAGACCAGGTAGAACTCGAAAGATGCTTCACTTGATACTCGAAAACACAAAGACATGGTAACACTTGAAAGGCGATTCAGTTGAGACTCAAAAACACAGAGAAACTCGAGAACGCCAGACACACAGCAAGAGCTGTTACTTGCAGGCAGGCGAACCCAGGACTGAGCAAAGAGGACAGGAAACAGGAAGCTTAAATACAGGCCAGAGTGGTCATGTGACATCATTAATCAAATGAGACAGGAGACAAATACATTAACAAGACACAGGTGAGGCCAGAGGCATAGAGGACAAGACAAGGACAAAAACGAACAACTTTATTAACTAGCCTGATTACTCTGATGAGATCAATTACTCGAGAAACAGGTGAGGAGAGGGGCCCAAAGGCACGGCAGCAGTGCACCGAGGCCTCAAAAACCGCCCTCAGGCGGCGAGCAGAGGGAAGTGCCGCTGAAGCCGTTACATCGAGGGGCCGAATGACCTACTCCTGCTCCTATTGCTTATGTTCTTATGTTCTCTGGAGTAGGGCTTGAACCCATGACCATCGGCTCAGAGGCAAGAGCACTGCTGTTGTTCCGGGGCTGACACTACATAGGCAATTGTCTACATAAAAACTGTCACTCCAGTTCTAGGTAATTCATTCTATATGATGAAATTTGGGACATTTCCAAGAGACATGCTATATAAATGCAGGTCTTTCTTTCTTGCTGAACAAGAATTTTATTTAAGAAATAAAATGGTTCCTTCGAAAATGGTAACAGTCAAACAGAAGTTAGGTCACAAGATCATTCCTTCCATTACATTTACAAAATAAATGCAATATATATAAGAACATAAGAAATAGGAGCAGGAGTAGGCCATACGGCCCCTCGAGCCTGCCGTTCAATAAGATCATGGCTGATCTTCTACCTCAACTCCACTTTCCCACCCGATCCCCATATTTCAGCCATTCCACTGTTATTACCTATGAGTTTACCTTGTGCATCCTTTAGTGGCCATGTCCCTGTCCCAAATTGGCTTTTATTATTTATGTGCCTGTGAATACTTTACTATTTCTTTTCATATTCCTTGATAATTAAATTTTGCAGTTCCTCTTTGCCTTCCTAATTTTTTTTAATGTCCTTCCTAGCCTCTTTGCATTCCCTTTTTGTCATCCTCTCCTTTATTGTCCATGTACTTAGTGTGTGCCTTTTTCTTTAGTTTCAATGTTTCCCTTATCCCTTTATTCATCCATGGTGAACCTGAGCAGGGAGACAGAGGAAAGGGAAACAATGATAGAAGCAAAAGACAGGAAGGAGAAAAGCAAAGGTGGCAGTCAGAGAAATCAAGGGTTTAAATCAAACATGGCCACAGTAAATAATAATTCTAAAAGGTCTAAGAGTGTTAAAAAAACAAGCCTGAGGGCTTTGTGTCTTAATGCGAGGAGCAGTCGTAATAAGGTGGATGAATTAGCTGCACAAATAGAGGTAAACGGAAATGATATGATTGGGATTACGGAAACTGGGCTCCAGGGTGACCAAGGCTGAGAACTCAACATCCAGGGGTATTCAATATTCAGGAAAGACAGGCAAAAAGGAAAAGGAGGTGGGGTAGCATTGCTGGTTAAAGAGGGGATTAACACAATTGTAAGGAAGGACATCAGCTCTGATGATGTGGAATCTGTATGGGTAGAACTGAGAAATACCAAGGGGCAGAAAACGTTACTGGGAGTGGTATACAGACCCCCAAACAGTAATGCGGAGGTTGGGGATGGCATTAAACGGGAAATTAGAGATGCGTGCAATAAGGGCACAGCAGTTATCATGGGTGACTTTAATCTACATATAGATTGGGCTAACAAAATTAGTAACAATACTGTGGAGGACGAATTCCTGGAGTGTATACGGGGTGGTTTCCTGGACCAATATGTCGAGGAACCAACTAGAGACCAGGCCATCTTAGACTGGGTATTATGTAATGAGAAAGGATTAATTAACAATCTTGTTGTGCGAGGCCCCTTGGGGCGGAGCGATCATAATATGATAGAATTCTTCATTAAGATGGAGAGTGAAGTAGTTGACTCAGAGACTAGGGTCCTGAATCTAAATAAAGGAAACTACGATGGTATGAGGCGCGAGTTGGGTAGGATCGATTGGGGAATGTTACTCACAGGGTTGACGGCGGATAGGCAATGGCAAACATTCAAAGATCACCTGGATGAACTACAGAATTTGTTCATCCCTGTTTGGCATAAAAATAAAACAAAAAAGGTGACTCAACCGTGGCTAATAAGGGAAATTAGGGATAGCATAAGATCCAAGGAGAGGACATATAATTTGGCCAGAAAAAGCAGTAAACCTGAGGATTGGGAGCAGTTTAGGATTCAGCAAAGGAGGACAAAGGGATGAATTAAGAGGGGGAAAATAGAGTATGAGAGTAAGCTTGCCGGGAACATAAAAACTGACTGTAAAAGCTCCTATAGATATGTGAACAGAAAAAGATTGGTGAAGTCAAGCGTAGGTCCCTTGCAGTCAGAATCAGGGGAATTTATAATGGGGAACAAAGACATGGTAGACCAATTAAATACATACTTTGGTTCTGTCTTCACAAAGGAGGACATAAATAACCTCCCAAAGATGTCGGGGAACATAGGGTCTAATGAGAGGGAGCAACTGAATGAAATCAGTATTTGTACGGAAATGGTGTTAGGGAAATTGACGGGATTAAAGGCCAATAAATCCCCAGGGCCTGATATTCTACATCCTAGGGTACTTAAGGAAGTGGCCCTAGAAATAGTAGATGCATTGCTGGTCATGTTCCAAAATTCTATAGACCCTGGAACAGTTCCCATGGATTGGAGGGTAGCTAACGTTACCCCACTGTTCAAAAATGGTGGTAGAGAGAAAACAGGGAACTATAGACCGGTAAGCCTGACGTCGGTAGTGGGGATGCTCTGCATTATAATAGCAGAGCACTTAGAAAACAGTGACAGGATCGGACAAAGTCAACATGGATTTACAAAAGGTAAATCGTGCTTGACTAATCTACTGGAAATTTTTGAGGATGTAACTGGTAGAATAGATAAGGGAGAACCAGTGGATGTGGTGTAATTGGACTTTCAGAAGGCTTTCGATAAGGTCCCGCATAAGAGATTAGCGTGTAAAGTTAAGGCACATGGGACTGAGGGCAAGGTACTGACTTGGATAGAGAACTGGTTGGCAGACAGGAAGCAAAGAGTTGGAATAAACGTCTCTTTTTCCGAGTGGCAGGCAGTGACTAGTGGGGCACTGCAGGGATCGGTGCTAGGACCCCAGCTATTCACAATATATGTTAATGATCTAGACAAGGGAACTAGATGCAATATCTCCAAATTTGCAGATAACACAAAGCTGAGTGGGCGTGTGTGCGATGAGGAGGATGCCGAGGAACTCCAGGATGATTTGGACAGGTTGGGTGATTGGGCAGAAGCATGGCAGATGCAATATAATGTGGATAAATGTGAGGTTATCCACTTTGGTGGCAAAAACAGGAAGGCAGATTATTATCTGAATGGCAATAGATTGGGAGAAGGGGAAGTGCAATGAGACCTGGGCGTCCTTGTGCACCAGTCGCTGAAGGTAAGCATGCAGGTGCAGCAGACGGTTAAGAAGGCAAATGGTATGTTGACCTTCATAGCAAGAGGGTCTGAGTACAGGAACAAGGATGTCTTGTTGCAGTTGTACAGGGCCTTGGTGAGACCACATCTTGAGTATTGTGTGCAGTTTTGGTCGCCTTATCTGAGGAAGGATGTTCTTGCCATGGAAGGAGTTCAGCGAAGATTCACTAGGCTGATACCTGGGATGGCAGAAATGACGTATGAGGAGAGATTGGGTTGATTCGGCTTGTACTCGCTGGAGTTTAGAAGAATGAGAGGGGATCTCATTGAAATTTATAAAATTCTGACAGGACTGGAGAGACTAGATGCAGGAAGGATGTTCCCGATGGTCGGGGAGTCCAGAACCAGGGGTCACAGTCTAAGGATAAGGGGTAGGCCATTTAGGACAAAAATGAGGAGGAATTTCTTCACCCAGAGAGTGGTGAACCTGTGGAATTCTCTACCACAGAAGGCAGTAGAGGCCAATTCATTAAATATATTCAAGAAGGAGTTGGATATATTTCTTAAGGCTAAAGGGATCCAGGGGTATGGGGAGAAAGCAGAGACCGGGTACTGAATTTGGATGATCAGCCATGATCGCATTGAATGGCGGAGCAGGCTCAAGGGACCAAATGGCCTACTCCTGCTCCTATCTTCTATGTTTCTATGTTTCTATGATTGGGCAGATGCATGGCAGATGCAGTATAATGTGGATAAATGCGAGGTTATCCACTTTGGTGGCAAAAACAGGAAGGCAGATTATTATCTGAACGGCAATAGATTGGGAGAAAGGGAAGTGCAATGGGACCTGGGTGTCCTTGTGCACCAGTCGCTGAAGGTAAGCATGCAGGTGCAGCAGGCGGTTAAGAAGGCAAATGCTATGTTGGCCTTCGTAGCGAGAGGGTTTGAGTACAGGAACAAGGATGTCTTGCTGCAGTTGTACAGGGCCTTGGTGAGACCACACCTTGAGTATTGTGTGCAGTTTTGGTCACCTTATCTGAGGAAGGATGTTCTTGCCATGGAAAGAGTGCAGTGAAGATTCACCAGACTGATACCTGGGATGGCAGGAATGACGTATAAGGAGAGATTGGGTCGATTGGGTCCAGTCAGGACCAGCGGGAGCAGCGAGGAGGAGCTCGGGAGAAAACCCGGCGACCAGCGAGGCCCGAGACCAGTCGGGAGCAGTGTGGTGAGACCGGTATAAAAACCGGAGAGAGGCGAGGCCCGAGACCAGTCGGGACCAGCGGGAGCAGCGAGGAGGAGCTCGGGAGAAAACCCGGCGACCAGCGAGGCCCGAGACCAGTCGGGAGCAGTGTGGTGAGACCGGTATAAAAACCGGAGAGCGGCGAGGCCCGAGACCAGTCGGGACCAGCGGGAGCAGCGAGGAGGAGCTCGGGAGAAAACCCGGCGACCGGCGAGGCCCGAGACCAGTCGGGAGCAGTGTGGTGAGACCGGTATAAAAACCGGAGAGAGGCGAGGCATACCAACTCAGCAGCGGGGAGAGAGGTAAAAAGTAATCAGTGTGTGACGTCACCAGGGAGCAGGTAGGTGATTGGTTGGTGAGTATTTCTCTTTTTTCGATACAAGCTTGAATTCTGTGGTGTTAAATTTCTGTGGTGTAGTGGGGATAGTTGGTAAATAAAGCGCCCTAGAGCATACCTGTAACTGGGGTATTGAATAAATTTTTAAAGAAATTAAAGGGGTAAGTCATGGCAGGAGAGTTCAGACCCGTGCTCTGCTCCTCCTGCTCTATGTGGGAAGCCAGGGATGCTGCCAGTGTCCCTGATGACCATGTGTGCAGGAAATGCATCCAGCTGCAGCTACTTGTAGACCGCATTGCGGCGCTCGAGCTGCGGGTGGATGAATTTTGGAGCATGCGCGATGCTGAAAGGCTCGTGGATAACACGTTTAGCGAGTTGTGCACGCCTCAGGGTAGGGCAGCACAGGGGGTGACCATCAGGCGGAGCAACAAAAGCAGGCAGGTAGTGCAGGGAACCCCTGCGGACATCCCCCTTTCAAACAAGTATACCGCTTTGGATACTGTTGAGGGGGATGACTCACCAGGGGAAGGCAGCAGCGGCCAACTTCCTGGCACTGGGGGTGCTCCTGCTGCCCAGGAAGGGGGGAAAAAGAGTGGGAGAGCAATAGTGGTAGGGGATTCTATAGTAAGGGGAACAGATAGGCGTTTCTGTGGCCGTAGACGTGAATCCAGGATGGTTTGTTGCCTCCCTGGTGCCAGGGTCAAGGATGTCACTGAGCGGCTGCAGGGCATTCTGGAGGGGGAGGGAGAACAGCCAGTGGTCGTGGTCCATATTGGTACCAACGACATAGGTAAAAAGAGGGATGAGGTCCTGCAGCAAGAATTTAGGGAGCTAGGTGAAGGATTAAGGAGCAGGACCTCAAAGGTTGTAATCTCTGGATTACTCCCGGTGCCACGTGCTAGTAAGTATAGGAATAGGAAGATAGAACAGATGAATGCGTGGCTAAAGGGATGGTGCAAGGGGGAGGGCTTTAGTTTCCTGGATCACTGGGTCTGCTTCTGGGAAAGGTGGGACTTGTACAAGTCGGACGGTTTACACCTGAACCAGGGGGGAACCAATATCCTTGCGGGGAGGTTTGCTAGCACTGCTGGGGAGGGTTTAAACTAACTTGGCAGGGGGTTGGGGTACAGAGTGGAGCTATAGTAGGGGGTGATTTACGGCCAAATACAGAGGGAAAAACAAGTCAGCTGGGAAGGCAGAGCAAATATGTGAAGGCAAAAGAGAATATGGCAGGGCTGGAAGGCATTTATTTTAATGCAAGGAGTCTTGCAAATAAGGTGGATGAACTGAAGTTGTTGTTGAACACATGGGAGTACGATATTGTTGCTATCACGGAGACATGGTTGAGGGAGGGTCAGGACTGGCAGCTCAATATTCCGGGGTATAGAATCTTCAGGCGAGACAGAGGGGGGTGTAAAAGGGGAGGGGGTGTTGCAATATTAATTAAGGAGTCAATTACTGCTGTAAGGAGGGATGATATATTAGCGGGTTCCTCTAATGAGGCCATATGGGTAGAACTTAAAAACAAAAAGGGGGCAAGCACTTTGCTGGGAGTGTACTATAGGCCCCCAAACAGTCAGGGGGAGATAGAGGAACAGATATGTAGGCAAATCTCCGAGAAGTGCGAAAATAATAGGGTAATAATAGTGGGGGATTTCAACTTCCCCAATATAAATTGGGACAGTCAGAGTGTGAAAGGCTTAGAGGGTGCAGAATTCTTAAAGTGCATCCAGGAGAGCTTTTTGAGCCAACATGTAGAAAGTCCTACAAGAGAGGGGGCGGTACTGGACCTAATTCTGGGGAATGTAGCCGGGCAAGTGGTGGAAGTGTCAGTAGGAGAGCATTTTGGCGACAGTGACCATAATTCGGTGAGATTTAAGGTGGTCATGGAAAAAGACAAAGACGGCCCGGAAATAAGGGTTCTAAATTGGGGGAAGGCCGATTTTAATATGATAAGGCAGGATCTGGCCAAAGTGGACTGGGAGCAGCTGCTTATAGGAAAATCCACATCAAAACAGTGGGAGACTTTCAGAAGGGAAATAGAGAGAGTACAGCGCCAACATGTTCCTGTAAAGGTCAAGGGTGGGACCAACAAGCAAAGGGAACCTTGGATGACAAGGGATATACAAAAATGCATTAGAAATAAGAGGGGGGCTTTTGGCAGTTACAAAAGACTAAAGACAGAAGAAGCCCTAGAGGAGTATAAAAAGTGCAGGGGCATACTTAAAAAAGAAATTAGGAGGGCGAGGAGGGGCCATGAAATAACACTGGCGAGCAAAATAAAGGAAAATCCTAAGATGTTTTATAAGTATATTAAGGGCAAGAGGATAACCAGGGAAAGGGTAGGGCCCATTAGGGACCAAAGTGGCAATCTGTGTGTAGAGCCAGAGGATGTAGGCGGGGTTTTAAATGAATTTTTTGCATCTGTGTTCACTATGGAGAAAGACGATGCAGACATAGAAATCGGGCAAGGGGACTGTGACATACTTGAACATATTAGCATCGAGAGGGAGGAGGTGCTAGTGGTTTTAGCGGGCCAAAAAGTGGATAAATCCCCAGGCCCGGACGAGATGTATCCCAGGCTGCTGTGGGAGGCAAGGGAGGAGATTGCAGGGGCTCTGACACTAATTTTCAGAACCTCTCTGGCCACAGGGGATGTACCAGAGGACTGGAGAACAGCTAACGTAGTACCATTATTCAAGAAGGGTAGCAGGGATAAACCAGGGAATTACAGGCCAGTGAGTCTAACATCTGTGGTGGGGAAATTATTGGAAAAAATTCTGAGGGACAAAATTAATCTCCACTTGGAGAGGCAAGGATTAATCGGGGATAGTCAGCATGGCTTTGTTAAGGGTAAATCATGTCTAACAAATCTGATCGAATTTTTCGAGGGGGTGACTAGTGGGGTGGATGAGGGAAATGCTGTGGATGTGGTGTACATGGACTTCAGTAAAGCTTTTGACAAAGTCCCACATAGGAGACTGGTCAAGAAGGTAAGAGCCCATGGGATCCAGGGTGCCTTGGCGCGTTGGATCCTAAACTGGCTGAGTGGCAGGAGGCAGAGGGTGATGGTCGAAGGTTGCTTTTGTGACTGGAAGCCTGTGTCCAGTGGGGTACCTCAGGGATCGGTGCTGGGTCCCTTATTGTTTGTGATCTACATAAATGATTTGGATGAAAATGTAAAAGGTATGATCAGTAAGTTCGCAGATGACACGAAAATTGGTGGGGTGGTAAATTGCGAGGAGGAAAGCCTTCGGCTACAGGACGATATAAACGGGTTGGTCAGATGGGCGGAAAAGTGGCAAATGGAATTTAACCCTGAAAAGTGCGAGGTGATGCATTTTGGACGGACAAATAAGGCAAGGGAATACACAATGAGTGGTAGGACCCTAGGAAGTACAGAGGGTCAGAGGGACCTTGGTGTACATGTACATAGATCCCTGAAGGCAGCGGAGCAGGTAGATAAGGTGGTTAAAAAGGCATATGGGATACTTGCCTTCATTAGCCGAGGCATAGAATATAAGAGCAGGGAGGTTATGATGGAGCTGTACAAAACGCTGGTGAGGCCACAGCTGGAGTACTGTGTGCAGTTCTGGTCGCCTCACTATAGGAAGGATGTGATTGCTTTGGAGAGGGTGCAGAGAAGATTCACCAGGATGTTACCTGGGATGGAGCGCCTCAGCTATGAAGAGAGGCTGGACAGGCTGGAGTTGTTTTCCTTGGAGCAGAGAAGGCTGAGGGGGGACCTGATTGAGGTGTACAAAATAATGAGGGGCATAGATAGGGTAGATAAAGAGGAACTTTTCCCCTTAGTGGGGGGGTCAATAACAAGGGGGCATAGATTCAGGGTAAGGGGCAGGAGATTTAGAGGGGATTTGAGGAGGAACTTTTTCACCCAGAGGGTGGTTGGAATGTGGAACTCAATGCCTAAAAGGGTGGTGGAGGCAGGAACCCTCACAACATTCAAGAAGCATTTGGATGAGCACTTGAAATGCCATTGCATACAAGGCTATGGACCAAATGCTGGAAAATGGGATTAGACTGGACAGGGATGGATGGGCGGCGCAGACACGATGGGCCGAAGGGCCTCTTTCTGTGCTGTAAAACTCTATGACTCTATGACTCTATGACTCTATGACTTGCTGGAGTTTAGAAGAATGAGAGGGGATATCATTGAAACTTATAAAATTCTAACAGGACTAGACAGACTAGATGCAGGAAGGATGTTCCCGATGGCGGGGGTGTCCAGAGCCAGGGGTCACAGTCTAAAGATAAGGGGTAAGCCATTTAGGACAGAGATGAGGAGGAATTTCTTCACCCAGAGATTGGTGAACCTGTGGAATTCTCTACCACAGAAGGCGGTTGAGGCCAAGTCTTTAAATATATTCAAGAAGGAGTTAGATATATTTCTTAAGGCTAAAGGGATATGGGGAGAAGGCAGAGACTGGGTACTGAGTTTGGATGATCAGCCATGATCTCATTGAGTGGCGGAGCAGGCTCGAGGGGCCGAATGGCCTACTCCTGCTCCTATCTTCTATGTTTCTATGAATGGCAAATTGTGCATTTTTCCGCGCATGCGCAAATCGGCGTATTTTCTTCCAAAAAAAACGTCAGATATACGCATTCCATCACGAGATCATGAGAAGCTTTATTTCACTCTGAATTTGCGATGGAATTGTGTGAGTTGGCAATATTGTGGAGCTTCAGGAGTTGGTACTACCTAAGGCATCAAGAATACCATGTATGTGTCATCTATAATGTCCTCTGTGCACCCTTTTGTGAAGAAACTGTGCTCAAAGTTGTGATAATTCATGTATGTCAGCTCCTCCAATTAGAACCATAGTCATTATTGAATAGTTTGTTCTTGTTTTTTATTGGAATATATTTCTACTGAATTCTAGTGATCACCTTTTAAAATATTTCCCACTGCTTTTCTATCCCTTAGTCAATTTTTCCCCCCGCTTATCTTCCCTAGTTCTATTCTCAACCCCTCAAAATCAGCTTTTTGATAATCTATTACTTTTGTCTTTGTCTTTCTCAATCATTACTGTTGTGTATTTTGAATGTGTATTATAATTGTCCCACATGCGATACCGTAGTGGTGATTTGCAATGCACTATGGGAAATGTAGTGCATTGAGTGAAGAAGCACATTGTAAATAAAATGGCCGATAACTAAACTCTCCACCCTGGAGTCCTTCTTAATTGTTATATAGGTAAGGGTATAAAACCCCTTGAGACACAACTAAACTGGCGACGAGGACGACGGATTTGCGCATCACTTTGCACTGGAATCGGCGATGTTTAAAGTAAGAAGTTCCTGTCTTTTCTTAATGGCGCGCCCGCAGTTTAGTGCTGATGCAATCGCCTCGTAAAGGTGGCGGTTCGTGTGTTACACAAATAAGAAGGGGGAGAGTAATGATACAATGAAACGAAGTGGAGGAAAAGGACTGTAAAAAAAAAGAAAACAAAATGGCTATGCTAACCGGAGCGTTTGGACCATTTGATGAAACGGCGGAGCAATGGAGTGCTTATACAGAGCGTTTCGGATTTTTCGTGACTGCAAATGGCATTAAAGATGACGTGAAAGTGGCGACGTTCCTCAGTGTGATCGGAGCAAAAACATTTGGCTTGTTACGGAGTTTGATGCACCCGGATAAGCCCGGCGCTAAGACATATGATCAGATTGTGGAAGTTTTGCAAACACATTTTGCACCTAAGCCGCTGCTGATTGCCGAGAGGTTCAGGTTTCACAAACGAAACCAAGGGGAGGGTGAGTCCATAGCCGAATATGTTGCAGTGCTAAAGAAGCTAACTGAGCTTTGTGAGTTTGGTGAAACTCTAAGTGACACTGTCCGTGATAGGTTTGTGTGTGAATTAAGGTGTGAAGCAATACAGAAGCGCTTGCTCACAACTGACAAACTGACGCTTAAATCAGCAGTGGAGCTCGCTGTGTCTATGGAGTTAGCAGCTAAAGATGCACAGCTGTTGGGGGCTGCAACAAGAGTGCACAGGGTAGCAGCTACGCCGGATAAGCATGCAAGGGGCGCCAGAGAGTGTTACAGATGTGGAAGGTCAGGTCATCAGCCATCTGACTGCTGGTGTAAAGACCTGACCTGTCGGAAATGTGAAAAGAAAGGATACATTGAACGTGTGTGTAAAGGGCAAAGCAAACAATCCTACACAGAGAGACACAAAAACAAACAAGGAAACACATCCAACTGGCGTTCTAAAAAGAAAAACCTACACATGGTGAAACAAGAACAGGAAGACAGTGACACAGACTCTGATGGGGAGCTGAATCTCCATGTGTTAACGGTGAATGGAGGCTCATCAGGCTATGGAGTCACTCCACTATTAGTGTTAACGGTGAATGGAGGCTCATCAGGCTATGGAGTCACTCCACTACTAGAGGGAATACCGGTCAAAATGGAGCTGGATACGGGGGCCGCTGTCTCCTTGATTTCAGAGAAGCTATTCAAAGAAAAACTGAACCACCTATCACTGACGCCGGCCAAGCTCATCTTAAAGACCTACACTGGGGAAACAGTCCCAATGCTGGGTAAGACGGAGGTCAAGGTGGAGCTTAATGGACAAACCATGATGCTGCCAGTTTACGTGGTCAAGGGTGACTATCCATCCCTGATGAGCAGACCATGGTTGGAGAAAATTCATCTGGATTGGAAAAAAGTGAATGCGGTGTCAGTCGAAGAGGCGGGGCTAGCGGCAGTGTTGACAAAGCATGCGGCTTTCTTGACGGAGAATTGGGGACTATGAAGGGGATTACGGTCAAACTCAAGGTGAAGCCTGACAGCCAGCCATGATTCCTGAAGGCCAGGAACATTCCCTATGCCCTCAGACCAAAGGTGGAGGCTGACCTGGGGCGTCTGGTCAAGATAGGGGTCCTGGTGCCGGTTTCGCACAGTGAGTGGGCCACGCCCGTGGTACCAGTGATGAAGAGTGATGGCGCGGTTCGCTTATGTGGAGATTTCAAAGTAACAGTGAATCCTGTGCTCTCAGCTGAACAGTACCCCCTCCCCATCATTGAAGATCTTTCTCCGGGTCTAGCAGGCGGTCAGAAGTTTAGCAAGATTGATCTATGCCAAGCCTACTTGCAGATGCATGTAGAAGAGGACTCACAGAAGTACCTCACCATCACCACCCACAAGGGCCTCTACAGGTACTGCCGCCTACCCTTTGGTATAGCGTCAGCACCAGCATTGTTTCAGCGGGCTATGGACCAGATCATAAGTGGCATTCCAGGGGTACAATGTTATCTCAACGATATCCTTGTCACAGGAAAGGATGACAACGAGCATCTGCAGAACCTGACGAAGACACTGGGAAGACTTGAAGAATATGGCTTACGCATTCGCAAGGACAAATGCAAATTTTTCAAGCCATCAGTGGAGTACCTAGGCCATGTCATCGACACGGACGGCCTACACACAGCACCGTCGAAAGTGAAAGCCATTGCCGACGCTCCTGCATCTACAAATGTCGGCCAGCTGCGGTCATTCTTAGGTCTCCTGAACTATTACGGAAAGTTTATTCCACAGCTGGCATCACTGTTGAAGCCATTACATGAGTTGCTGTGTCAGGGCAAGGCCTGGGCGTGGACGAAGGAGTGCGAAGCTGCATTCAAGAAAGCCAAAGCAGCTTTGACTGACCCCAGAGTGTTGACGCACTTTGACTCGTCATTGCAGATTCAGCTGGCCTGTGACGCGTCGCCTTATGGCGTCGGCGCGGTCGTGTCCCACATCTTTCCGTCAGGCGAAGAGAAGCATTCGCGTCAAGGTCCCTGAGCAAGGTGGAGGTGAAATACCCGCAGATCGAAAAAGAGGCTTTGGGCATCATCTTTGGAATCAAAAAGTTCCATCACTACTTGTTCGGAAGGAAATTCACCTTGCTGATGGATCATCATCCTCTGACATCGATCTTTGGTCCACACACAGGAATACCTTCCCTGGCAGCATGCAGGATGCAGCGCTGGGCGCTGATGTTAAGCGCTCACAATTACAACATCAAATACCGGAGGTCAGCAGCACATGGCAATGTGGACGGATTGTCAAGACTTCCGCTGCCGGTGCCCTCTGAAGGTTGTGAGCAGAAGATTTTCTACTTTGACATGGTGAGCAATGCCCCTGTCACGGCCCGGCAGGTCAAGAAAGAGACCAGAGTGGACCCTACGCTATCCAAGGTGCTGGATCGGGTGATGCGAGGAGACGGATCACGGGTGTCAGACGCACCACCTGAGCTCCTACCTTACCTGTCAAGAGGGAAGGAGTTGTCTGTCACGTCAGGATGCCTTCTTCGGGGCATGCGAGTGATCATACCACCAAAGCTGCGGAAACATGTCCTCAATGAGCTGCACTCAGGACATTGTGGTATTGTCTGGATGAAGGAGCTGGCACGAAGCTACTTCTGGTGGCCCGGTCTGGATCATGAAATTGAAGTTGAAGCGAAATCATGCCCATCATGCGAGACAACCAGGGATACGCCAAGAGCAGCGCCACTGCATCCATGGGAATGGCCGGCGACACCGTGGCAACGGATCCATCTGGGCTTCGCGGGACCAGTGGAAGGAGCGATGTTCCTGGTCGCGGTGGACTCCCATTCCAAATGGCTGGAGGTTGCAGTAATGTCCACTACCACTACGGAGAAAACCATCGAGACTCAGAGAGATGTTCGGGCGATTTGGTCTGCCGGAGCAGATCGTAACCGACAATGGAACACAGTTCACATCCCAGGAGACGGAGGAGTTCCTCAAGAGCAATGGAATCCAGCACACATTCTCCGCGCCTTATCATCCATCCACGAATGGATTGGCGGAGAGATTTGTCAGAACGCTGAAATGCGCGTTGAAAGCGGCAAGAAGTGATGCTCCTCTAATGCAGCGCCTGAATGCTTTCTTGCTGAAATACCGAAACACGCCTCATGCTACGACTGGAGCATCTCCTGCTTACCTACTCATGGGAAGGCAGCTACGGACACGCCTTGACCTGCTGAGGCCAACGTCCACAGAAGCAGTAGTGCACGCCAATCAGCAGGATCAAGTCAGCAGACGAGCTCAGAGGTCCAAAGAATGACACTTTGTGGTGGGGGGCAAAGTGCTCGCGCATAACTACACCACCCCGGAGCGGTGGGTCCCGGCTACGGTCATTCAAAAGACGGGCCCCGTTTCATACCGAGTCCGCACCCGAGACGACCGAACATGGAGACGGCATGTAAACCAGTTACTGCCAAGACAGTCGCCACAGGTAACCCAAGAAACAGAGGATCAAGGACCTGCTGGGGGCTCCAGCAGGGTCTGGTCGTCCGACCCTGAGACGGTGGCACCATCCACTCTTGTGCCATCGAGGGAGGAAGCCACGCCTGCAGGGTCACGGGAGAGCCAGCCAGAGCCTGCTCCTGAGACTAGGTGTTACCCCCAAAGAGAAAGGCAGCCTCCAAAGCGCCTTAGTTACAATTAGTGCTAACCTGTGTGCATGGGACAGAATAATCCCCAGGGTTAGCGGAATGTAGAGGCAGTCTACCCTCTCTTCCAAAGTTATAGTCATTTTCAGTTATTCTGTTTTGTGGACATTCTATTTTAAGGGGGAGGAAATATGTTGTGTATTTTGAATGTGTATTAGAATTGTCCCACATGGGATACCATAGTGGTGATTTGCAATGCACTATGGGAAATGTAGTGCATTGAGTGAAGAAGCACACTGTAAATAAAATTGCCGTTAACTAAACTCTCCACCCCGGAGTCCTTCTTAATTGTTATATAGGTAAGGGTATAAAACCCCTTGAGACACAACAATTACCTTAAACCTTATTATGTTGTGATTGCTATTGCCTAGATTTTTACCTAAGCTTACTTCTCTTATCTGCTCTGGTTCATTACCCATTGTAGATCCATCAGTGATTTATCTCTTGTTGGGCTTCTTACGTACTGGGTAAGAAAGGAATCCCAAACACACTGTCAATACGCCATTCCTCTTTCTCTACATCTTCTTGCCAGTTTATTTGTGGGTAGTTAAAATCTCCCATGATTATTATGCTGTGTCTTTTACTCATTTCATAGATTTGCTGAAAATGTTTTCATTCCACTATTAGGCAGTCTGTAGAATAATCCTATTAGCATGAATTTAACCAGGCTGGGATCCCTGCCCCAGAGGTATCTTAGGTATCCACATAGATATCCTACATTATTTATGGAAATACACTAAGCAGATGAGCGGGAATCGCTTCCAATTATTCAAAAGTTTCAGATAAATTTAGAAAATGACCAAACTGCTTCAGTTACAGAGACAGGCTGATAAAAATAAGACTAAACGAGGCCCAGGAGATTTACAGAGAGAAACAAATTGGAGGCATGGAGAATTCGTGGATAAAGAGGGTGGATATGTCACTGGAAGAGGGAAGATAATAAAATGAGTTCAGGAGTGGGCATGGATGAGACGTGTAGATCAGAGGTGCAGCAGAGGTTAGAACCAAAAGCAAGCTTCCCTCCAGATTAACAGTGAAATCTTGCAGGACTTCAAGCCACTAGTGGGGCCTGGCACATCCTGGGCAGCTCATCTGAAAACTGGGGGTGCAGAAGCTGTGTTCAACGTATGGGCTGGGCTCAGTGTGAAAGTGTTTGTGTTGGGACAGTCCTGTTACATCAGGAATCTTGACTTAGAAGGTAAACACAAACAGAGAGAGAGGGGTAGAGAGGGGCAGAGATAAAGAAAACAGAGGCAGAGAGTGAAACAAAGAGAGAAGGAGAGAGTGAGACAGAGAAAGAGTGTGTGACAGAGAGTGAGGGAGAGAGAGAGAGAGAGAGAAGGGGAGAGTGAGACAGAAAGAGAGAGAAAGAGCGCCAGAGAGAGACACACACACAGAAAGAGGGAGAAAGTGAGCAAGAAAGACAAGAATAGTGGAAACAGAGAGAGAAGGAAATAAGAGAGTCAGACAAAGATAGATAGGGAGAGAGAATTAGAGTGAAGAGAGAGTGGGAGAGAAAGAATGAGGCAGAGATAGAGAGAGGAGGGAAAGGAGAGACAGTGACAGAGATGGCGAGAGAGAGAGCGAGAATGCGGCAGCAAAGAGAAAGGGGTGATACAGGCAGAGAGGGGGGAAATATACTGATGCAAAAAGAGGGACTGAGAAGCAGAGAAGAGAAAGGCAGAAAGAGTGAGAGGGACAATGAGACAGAGTGAAATAACAGAGGTAGAGAGAGAGTGAGCAAAAGACAGAGACAGAGCAAGGATGAATGAGAGAGAGAGAGAATGAGATGGGCAGAGAGAGAAAGAAAGAGGCAGAGAGAGATGAAGCAGAGAGAGAAAATGAGGCAGAGAGCAAAAGAGAGAGAAAAAAACAAGAAAGAGGGAGACAGCAGAGACAGAGAGAGAGAGACGGGTAGAAAGACCATTTTTAAAAAATCCTTCTTCTCGATTCAGTTTAATATTTCTTGAACTTTTTATTATTCTATAAGAGAGAGAAAGAAAACAGAGAAGAGAGAGAGGGAAAGAGAGAAGGGGAAAATGAGACAGAGAGCGAGAAAGAGCAAGGGAGCGAGAGATGGAGAGAGAGAGAAAGAGAGCGTACTTCACCTCACCCTATCATCATAACCTTATATTCCTTTTTCTTTCTTGTACTTATCTAGCTTCCCCTTAAGGGCATCTGTGCTTTTCACCATAACTACTCCATGTGGTTGTGAGGGTGCCGGTTAGTTCCCTCAGTAACCCCTAGATGGCACCTTCACTTGTTTTTTTCCCTTTGCTAATTGTTACTAGTTTCTCCTGTGTTTATTACTTAACTGCCTTTTATCAGGTTCATTGGTTTCGCCTGTTTTTGCTTGTATTTAAGTTCTGTGGTTTTTTCCCTCTGTGCGCAGTCTTGACAAGCCATTTGCCTAGTGGTAGCTTGTCTTGAGCTCCTATGTTTGTAACTGTTTACCTGTGTGATTCTAGTAAAGTACTTTTATTTAAGACTGCATACCTGCTTCTCGCCTCGTCTGTCTGCACTTGGGTCCAGAACCAGCCTCACCCTGACAGTGGTAGCAAGATCCACATTCTAACCACGCTCTGAGTAAAGAGGTTTCTCTTGAATTCCTTGTTGGATATATTAGTGACTATATGACCCCTATTTCTGGACTCCCCAAAAGTAGAAACATCTTCTCTACATCTACCCTATCAAACCCTTTCCTAATTTTAAAGATCTCTATTAGATCATCCCTCAGCCTTCTCTTTTCAAGAGAAAAGAGCCCCAGCATGTTCAGTCTTTCAAGATAATGATAGGGGTAGAAATTCACCTCGGGCAGTGCCACAACACAGGTATATCGGATTGGCCGCCCGCTATACGCTGCGCCTGATACTCCGTTCCATTGACTGCAAGGGGCGGCCCATCTGATTTGTGCCACCTCCCAAGATGAATTTTTACCCCTTAACCTCTCAGTTCTGATATCATTCTTGTAAATATTTTTTGCACCTTCTCCAATGCCTCTATATCCTTTTAGTAATATGGAAACCAGAACGGTTCACTGTACTCCAAGTGTAGTCCAACCAAGGTTGTATGTAGGTTTAACATAACCTCTTTGCATTGCAATTCCCTTATTCTAGAAATGAACCCCAGTGCTTTGTTTGCATTTTCATGGCCTTATTAACCTGCTTTTAATGATTTGTGCATCTGTACCCCTAGAACCCTTTGCTCCTCTACCCCATTTAGAGACTTATTTTCCAAGGAGTATGTGGCCTCCTCATTCCTCCTACCAAAATGCACCACCTTACAACTGTCGATATTGAAACTCATTTGCGATTTTTTTTTTATTCGTTTATGGGATCAAGGCGTCGCTGGCAATGCCAGCATTTCTTGCCCATCCCTAGTTGCCCTTGAGAAGGTGGTGGTGAGCCGCCTTCTTGAACCACTGCAGTCCGTGTGGTGATGGTACTCACACAGTGCTGTTAGGTAGGGAGTTCCAGGATTTTGACCCAGCGACAATGAAGGATCGGCGATATACTTCCAAGTCAGGATGGTGTGTGACTTGGAGGGGAACTTGGAGGTGGTGGTGTTCCCATGCACCTGCTGCCCTTGTCCTTCTAGGTGGAAGAGGTCGCAGGTTTGGGAGGTGCTGCCGAAGAAGCCTTGGCGAGTTGCTGCAGTGCATCTTGTAGATGGTACACACTGCAGCCACGTACGCCGGTGGTGGAGGGAGTGAATATTTAAGGTGGTGGATGGGGTGCCAATCAAGCAGGCTGCTTTGTCCTGGATGGTGTTGAGCTCCTTGAGTGTTGTTGGAGCTGCACTCATCCAGGTAAGTGGAGAGTATTCCATCACACTCCTTACTTGATGACCCCCAGGATGTTGATTGTGGGGATTCGGCGATGGTAATGCCATTGAATGTCAAGGGGAGGTGGTTAGACTCTCGCTTGTTGGAGATAGTCATTGCCTGGCACTTCTGTGGTGCGAATGTTACCTGCCACTTATCAGCCCAAGCCTGAACGTCGTCCAGGTCTTGTTGCATGTGGGCATGGACTACTTCATTATCTGTGAAGTTGCGAATGGTGCTGAACACTGTGCAGTCATCAGCGAATATCCCCATTTCTGACCTTATGTTGGAGGGAAGTTCATTGATGAAGCAGCTGAAGATGGTTGGGCCTAGGACACTGCCCTGAGGAACTCCTGCAGCAATGTCCTGGGGCTGTGATGATTGACCTTCAACCACCACAACTGTTGTGTATGTAACCTGTTCCACCTTAAGAGAGCTTAAGCCTGTTCCACCTTAAGAGATGTACTACTTTCTCAGGCTGCTGTAGATGTAATACCGGGGGTGAACACACCGGTATATAAGCACTGTGCAGTAATCTTGTATTCAGTATAGTCCCTACCTCCAACCAGTAAAGACCTGTTTTTATTGTTACTCATTAGTCTGTTTTAATTAACTAAATAATTCACAGACTTAACACTGGCGACGAGTCAGGTTCTTACCCTGCGGCAGTTATTCCATGGCGGTTGAAGAGAGGTTTCAAACCTCACCACTCACCACCCCACCGGAAGTGACAGGCATTAGGACCCTGAAGCCTCCATCAGCTTGTGAACCGGAGTAGAAGACAGGACTGGGGAAGAGAGAGGTACAGGGCGATAGCGATCGGCAGATAAGGGCCGGGCCGCTTTCAAGTGCGAGGCGCAGCCGGGCCATCGATCGCATCCGCTGATAAGGGCCGCACACGGGGGCTGAAGGGAGACGGCGTCGGGGGACGGGTGAAGACCGCCAAGCGCGGGAAAACTGCCATTTTGTGGGCGGAGGACGACGGCAAGAGCGGGAAGCCGCCATCTTTGATAACAAGTAAAGAAAATAAAATCTGAGAAATTGCAAATCTACAATGCCTAAACACGGGAATATTAGCACCTTTGATAGTGACCTCGAAGATTGGGCCATATATGTTGAAAGAGTAAAAAATTATTGTAAGGCCAATAAAATTCGTGACCAAGATAAAGCTCTAACATTATTAAATTTAATGGGTGCGAAGACATACGGGCAATTGAAACACCTGTTATCACCAGATGAACCGGCGGATAAGACGTTCGATGAGATTGTTACTGTCCTGAAAGATCATCTAAACCCCACGCCGCTGATGCTAGCGGAACGATTTAAATTTTACGACAGAAGGCAGCTACAGCATGAAAGCAATGCTGAATATTTGCTGGAATTGCGTAAATTAGCGAAATATTGCCAGTTTGGAACGGGACTGACAGAGGCACTTCGAGACAAATTTGTGTGTGGTTTATTTAAACAGGATACACAAAAGCGACTGCTCGAGGAGAATGAGCTGACGCTTGAGAAGGCGGTCACTATGGCAGCAGCACACGAAGCCGCAGCGAGAGGCACGGCAGTAATGCAGCTACGGTCACCGGAGCTCAGTGCACACAAATTGGGTGTGAGTTCTGGCAAATGTTATCGTTGTGGAAAGACAACGCATGATCAGAACCAGTGTTGGTTTAAAAACCAAGAATGTAGAACTTGTGGTAGGCTTGGACATATAGCTAGAGTATGCAGGTCAGCGAAGAAGACCAGCAACAAGAAGTCACCGCAAGGAAAATACGCAAAGGTACACAAGGTGACCGAACAGGAGTCCGATTCAGACGCTAGCAGTAATGAACTGGCTGGCTTAAGCAGTATTGAACTGGCTAGCTTAAGAGTACTCAACGCTGGTAAGGGTGCAGACCTCCAGACAATTTGGGTCACTCTTCAGATAGAAGGAGTCCAAGTAAAACTGGAATTGGACACTGGATCGGCATTGACGGTCATAAATAAGAAAGATTACGGAAAGTTATTCCAACATATTCCCCTACAGGATACGGGGATTATATTGGAAACATACACGGGGCAAAGAGTGTACCCCATCGGGAAAATAGAGGTTGCAGTGGTCCACAAGGGCGAAGACAGTCAAATAATGGACTTATATGTGATATCTGAAGGAGGTCCTCCACTACTAGGACGGGAGTGGATTAGGAAAATGAATATGGACTGGCATTTCCTACAAACAATAACGAGTGAGAACTCGGTGAAGATAGTCGGCCCAGACTCTGGAACGGATGATGGTAAGCCCAACTCAGGTGCAAAAGACAAAGTTTCAGCACAGAATTCCACTGAGCAACAACAACATAGTTTAACTGTGGATTCTGAGTCTGGCAAGTCTACTGATGTGCCCATTTCTGAGGGACACCGGGCTCGAACTCAACTCCATTTCAAACTACAACAGCAATTAGAACAAATGCTTCGCCGTTTTGAGCAAGAGTTGAATGCAATGAAAGAGTTCTTTGATATAGAGTTGGAGAATCTGGAAAGACAACAGAAGCAGCTGATGGAGAAAATGGAGCAGGAGCACACAAAACGTCTGATGTCAGAGGAGTTAACGGTCAGCCAACTCCTGCATATGCTGAAGGACAGGACTCTGAAATGGGAAAAACTTGAACATGAACTTCAATATTCAAACGAAAGGGGTTCGGAGCTCTCAAAGGTTATTGGAAGAGCTGAGGTGGCAACACAGACTGAGATGACTGCAACAGAGCAGCCCTTGGATGCCAAAAGTACACTGACTCACGTCAACATAGAACAACAGACCGCTGAAACAGCTGCTCCGGTAGAGGGATTGCATAGTCCGATCAATCAATCTCCAAAGGAAGTTGAAGTATTAAAATCACAAATGAGGTCACTAGTAAACGACTTGCTGAAAGCCCAGAAAAAGCTGGATGCAGAGGTACACATGAAGAAGTCTCTTCAGGAAAGATGTCTGGATTTGGAACAAGAGCTGGCTAACGTCCAGCTGGGTATGGAGGAAATAGACGACCCTCTCACTGGTCTAGCTCAGGACGACACCGAATATTACTATGACCTGGTGGACGACACCGAATATTACGATGTCCTGTCCTGCCCAGCTTGTAACTTCGACTCCCAAAGTGCAGAAATCATGGAGGAGCACCAAAAGTCTACGGAACATCGGGAGAAGCTGGCTCTACGACGGAAACAGGAGGAAGAGAAGGAGGAACTGCGCATGCAGCTGGCAGCTGTGGCAGCTGACAATGGAGCCCAGAGAGTCTCCAAGAAGCAGAAAAGGAAAAGTAAAAACAGAAGATGACCCATCTGAACCATTATCACCTCTACCAGATCACACACGTGGTCCCTCCGAACGGAGCCAAATCAGTTCGGAAGTTCAAGCTGTTAAATCCATGAAAGGACTATTGAATGAGTAACGTGAACCGACTACACCACAGAGATTGAATCTGTGAACTGTTTTCCGCAGAGACTGAATCTGTGATATGTTACGTTAAACATGAAGTTATATATGTATATATGTTATTACGTTATGTTAAATGGGGGGATGACTATAAAGCTAAGAAGGGAGGAGTGTTGTGTATGTAACCTGTTCCACCTTAAGAGAGCTTAAGCCTGTTCCACCTTAAGAGATGTACTACTTTCTCAGGCTGCTGTAGATGTAATACCGGGGGTGAACACACCGGTATATAAGCACTGTGCAGTAATCTTGTATTCAGTATAGTCCCTACCTCCAACCAGTAAAGACCTGTTTTTATTGTTACTCATTAGTCTGTTTTAATTAACTAAATAATTCACAGACTTAACAACAACCATCTTCCTTTGTACTAGGTATGACTCCAGCCAGTGGAGAGTTTTCCCCAATTCCCATTGACTTCAGTTTTACTAGGGCTCCTTGATGCCACACTCAGTCAAATGCTGCCTTGATGTCAAGGGCAGTCACTCTCACCTCACCTCTGGAACTCAGCTCCTTTGTCCATGTTTGGACCAAGGTTGTAATGAGGTCGGGAGCTGAGTGGTCTTGGCGGAACCCAAACTGGGCTTCAGTGAGCAGGTTATTGGTGAGTAAGTGCCGCTTGATAGCACTGTCGATGACACCTTCCATCACTTTGCTGATGATTGAGAGTAGACTGATGGGGCAGTAATTGGAAGGATTGGATTTGTCCTGCTTTTTGTGGACAGGACTTACCTGGGCAGTTTTCCACATTGTCAGATAGATGCCAGTGTTGTAGCTGTACTGGAACAGCTTGGCTAGAGAGGCAGCTAGTTCTGGAGCACAAGCCTTCAGCACGATAGCCGGGATGTTGTTGGGGCCCATAGCCTTTGCTGTATCCAGTGCGCTCAGCCGTTTCTTGATATCAAGTGGAGTGAATCGAATTGGCTGAAGAATGGCTTCTGTGATGGTGGGGACCTCGGGAGTAGGCTGATATGGATCATCCACTCGGCACTTCTGGCTGAAGTTGGTTGCAAATGCTTCAGCCTTGTCTTTTGCACTCACGTGCTGGGCTCCACCATCATTGAGGATGGAGATATTCTTGGAGCCTCCTCCTCCCGTTAGTTGTTTAATGGTCCACCACCATTCACGACTGGATGTGGCAGGACTGCAGAGCTTTGATCTGATCCATTGACTGTGGGATCGCTTAACCCTGTCTATAGCATGCTGCTTCCGCTTTTTAGCATGCATCTTCCCCAGGTTGGTACCTCATTTTTAGGTGTGCCTGGTGCTGCTCCTGGCATGCTCTTCTACACTCGTTGTTGAACCAGGGTTGGTCAGTTGGCTTGGTGGTAATGGTAGAGTGAGGGATATGCCAGGCCATGAGGTTACAGATTGTGGTGGAATACAATTCTGCTGCTGCTAATGACCCACAGCGCCTCATAGATGCCCAGTTTTGAGCTGCTAGATCTGTTCTGAATCTATCCCATTTAGCACGGTGGTAGTGCCACACAACATGATGGAGGGTGTTCTCAGTGTGAAGACGGGACTTCGTCTCCACAATGACTGTGCGGTGGTCACTGCTGCCAATACTGTCATGGACAGATGCATCTGCGGCAGGTAGATTGGTGAGGACGAGGTCAAGTAGGTTTTTCCTTCTTGTTGGTTCACTCACCACCTGTCGCAGGCCCAGACTGGCAGTTATGTCCTTCAGGACTCGGCCAGCTTGGTCAGTAGTGGTGCTACCAAGCCACTCTTGGTGATGGACATTGACGTCCCCCACCCAGAGTACATTCTGTGCCCTTACTACTCTCAGTGCTTCTTCCAAGTGGTGTTCAACATGGAGGAGTACTGATTCATCAGCTGAGGGAGGGCGGTAGGTGGTAATCAGCAGGAGGTTTCCTTGCCCATGCTTGACCTGAAGTCATGAGACTTCATGGGGTCCAGAGTCAATGTTGAGGACTCCCAGCGTCACTCCTTCCCGACTGTATACCACTGTGCCACCACCCCTGGTGGGTCTGGCCTGCCGGTGGGACAGGACATACCCAGGGATGGTGATGGAGGAGCTTGGGACATTGGTTGAAAGGTATGATTCTGTGAGTATGACTAGGTCAGGCTGTTGCTTGACTAGTCTGTGGGACAGCTCCCCCAATTTTGGCAAAAGTCCCCAGATGTTGGTGAGGAGGACTTTGCAGGGTTGACTGGGCTGGATGTGCCGTTGCCGTGTCCGTAGCCGGTGCCGAGGTCGATGTCGGGTGGTCCGTCCGGTTTCATTCTTATTATTTTGTTTTTCGTAGCGGTTAGTTACAACTGAGTGACTTGCTCGGCCATTTCAGAGGGCAGTTAAGAGTCAACCACATTGCTGTGGGTCTGGATTTACACGCCCATCCTGATAGGTATAGATGTTTTAAAATTTGTGGTAAAGTGACAAAGGCGCTTGTGGAAATCTTTCTTGCGTAAGGGAGTTGAGTGATGCTTCACTGAATAAACAATGCAGCAAGCTGAGCTGGAAATATTACACTAGTCACTGGGACATCATCTGTCAACAGCCAAGCAGCAAATGCATTCTGCCCAGGAGAAGGATGACTGTAAGCTCCCAGAATTGTCAAACGTTGCCTCCCCCTGCCAGTAGATGGTGTTCAATGTCTTCTACCTTGTCATTACTTGAGCTATGTTGGATCACTGTTACCTGTCAGTGCAACTTTCACTTGTTGAAAGACTTGGCCATAATACTGCTGGTGCTTGTCTATCCCCCTCCATCATATTTATATACTCTTTTGAACATGTAGCTCCATTAATTCCCTCGTGCTCTACATCACCACCACCTCTCCTGACCCCTCCGCTGCCTTTGATTTGTCACGCTGCTTGTCTGACACTCCGTATTGGATGAGCAGAAATTTCCTCCAATTAAATATTGGGAAGACTGAAGCCATTGTCTTCGGTTCCCACCACAAACTCCATTCCCTAGCCACTGACTCCATCCCTTTCCCATGTCACTGTCTGAGCTTGAACCAGACTATTTGCAACCTTGGTGTCCTATTTGACCCTGAGCTGAGCTTCTGACCCCATATCCTCTCCTTCACCAAGACCGCCCGCCAATTCCACCTCCGTAACATCGCCCATCTCCGCCCCTACCTCAGCTCATCTGCTGCTGAAACCCTCATCCAGGCCTTTCTCACCTCTAGACACAACTATTCCAACACTCTCCTAGCTGGCCTCTACCTCTCCGTTCTCCTTTGCACCCTTCGTAAACTTGAGCTCATCCAAAGCTCTGCTGTCCATATCCTAAAACGCATCAAGTACCAGTCGCCCATTACCCCTGTGCTCCCTGACCTACATTGGCTCCTGGTTCAGCAATTTCAAATCCCTCCATGGTCTCATCCCTCCCTATCTCTGTAACCTCCTCCAGCCCCACAACCCTCCGAGATCCCTGCGCTCCTCCAACTCTGGCCTCTTGCGCAGACCTGATTTTCATTGCTCCACCATTGGCTTCGCCTTCAGCTGCCTAGGCGCTAAGCTCTGGAATTTCATCCCTAAACCTCTCCGCCTCGCCACCTTTCTCTCCTCCTTTAAAGCACTCTTTAAAACCTACCTCTTTGACCAAGCCTTTGGTCACCTGTCCTAATATCTCCTTATGTGGCTTGGTGCCAATTCTGTTTGATAATCGCTCCTGTGAAGCGCCTTGGGAAGTTTTACTACATTAAAGGCACTATATAAATTCAAGTTGTTGGTATTGTAATGCTATCTGCCTTGAATATCCCCAGTGAGAATTAGCGTGATGACTATAACAAGTGCAGAATTAGAATGCTTGCCGCACTCCTTTAACTGATCCACAGCTCACATCAGCTGTCTCCACCAACTAGGAAAAAACTGCGTGGATATCTGTTCATTGCACATTACAAATTTCTTGGGTCTCTGCCCACACATGGGATAACTGAGTCATTGTAACTCTTGACCGGGGTTGGGGGTGTTGGGGGATAGGAAACCCATGACCATCTGCCGAAGGTCAAGTGTGGATAACCTCTTGCAGTTGGTCAACGTGCAGGACAAACCTTCAATCCCATTCCCGCAAATACCTGCATGCACCTATATATTGCCTTTCCTCCCCTCCTACCCTGAAGATGGTAACTCTTGCTGATGTTATGTCTACACGTCCCAGATGCCTTCCAGTACTTTTCCCAAGTGGCCATCCTTCATGTTAAACCTGGTCAGTGAGAGTCAGAGGACTATTGACCCACGAAGGGCATCACAGCCAAGCCTGATCCAGTCCTCGCTCCAACATCCGTGCACATGTACTTTCAGGCAAGAATCAGCTGATAGCGATCAGGAGTGGGGTCACTGGGTGGAAGCGGTAATCGTGGCTGATTTTCCCCATCCGTACTCTAAGGAAATCAAAGCTTTAATTTCCACTCCAGATCCAGCGATCGTTACTGGAAGTTTGTATATGTGGCAGTCGGCTGACGACAATCATAGCTCTCAACTTCAGTACCAGCTAACACAGTTTAAAAAGAAAGAAAGACTTGCATTTATATAGCGCCTTTCACGACCACCAGATGTCCCAAAGCACTTTACAGCCAATGAAGTGTGGTCACTGTTGTAATGTAGGAAACAAAGCAGCTAATTTGTGCACAGCAAGCGCCCATAAATAGCAATGTGATAATGGCCGGATAATCTATTTTTAGTGATGTTGATTGAGGGATAATTATTGGCCAGGACACCAGGGAGAACTCCCCTGCTTTTCTTCGAAATAGTGCCATAGGATCTTTTACGTCCACCTGAGAGAGCAGACGGGGCCTCGATTTAACGTCTCATCCAAAAGACGGCACCTCCGACAGGGCAGCACTCCCTCAGTTCTGCACTGTAGTGTCAGCCTAGATTTTTGTGCTCAAGTCTCTGGAGTGGGACTTGATCCCATAACCTTCTGACTGAGAGGTGAGGGTGCTGCCCACTGAGCCATGGCTGATATAGATCAGAGACTGAACAAGGGATCTTTAGTTTTAATATAGTTTAGTACCCTATTAGTGGGAAACACTAGGCCCTTGGGGATGGTGTTTTTGTAAACTTTTAACCCGTTGCAATATTTGAAAAATAAAAATATACAAAGATTCCCCCACCCCTAACCCCAACCCCCGATAGCTCAGTGGGTTTAAACATAGCTGTGCCATTAAGGCCAATAGGATACCAGGTTTGACCCCCGTTCTGCGCTAATTTACCTAACCTCAGTCGGGTGGTAGTAGGGATGCTCTGATTGGTGTCAGCATTAATGGGTTAGGGAGGGGGAAGAGCTACCTCGAATCCCTCTTCTGGTCAGTATCCAGTGGCCCCTGCTGGATGTACACGTACGCGGATGTCGGTTGGGATCCGGTTTAGGTTTGGCGATGATGAGGCTCTGGTAAAATGCTCTGGCCAGTTGGCCGAAGTACCAGAGGATGACCAGCTCATGTGAGGTAGCTACCCAGTCAACCTGGCTGGAAATATGCTTGCGTGGATATTGGGTGGGGACAAGATCTAACTCAGCTGTGATGCCTTTTTGCACCTGTCAGTGCTCACTGTGCAGGTTCATGTGTGGGATGGCTACTGCTTCCCAAGGAATTGTACCACACCATGAATGGCTGCTTTTGGCAAAGAGAGATTAGGGCACAGACCTGAGGGAAAAAAAAAATCAAAGAAAAATTCTATGGTATCAGAATTTTTTTAAAGGCTTGGGTATGAAATATATTTGTTATTCTTTCCATCTCAGTGGATTCAAACAATGCAAAATAGTTCCTGTCCATACTTTGTACAAAGACTGCAATGATGTGGGACATTTCAGCATTCTATTTTTATATGACTGATCCCTGGAGAGCCTGCCAGGTAAGAGGCGAGTGAGTGAGCAGGGAGGACCAGCAGAACCATATGCAACTCATCGGCAGAAACTGGCTGACGGTAATGCTTATATCAGGTGACTGCCAATTTTAAAAGTTTCCATTTTCCTTTCAGAACCGGCATGTATGATACTTTTCACAGGAGCGTCATCATTAAAAATCTAACACCGAGCCACATAAGGAGATATTAGGATAGTGTGGTGTATGTAACCTGTTCCACCTTAAGAGAACTTAAGCCTGTTCCACCTTAAGAGATGTACTACTTTCTCTGGCTGCTGTATACGTAATACCGGTGGTGACCACCGGTATATAAGTACTGTGTAGTGATATTGTATTTAGTATAGTCCTGACCTCCAACTAGTAAAGACCTGTTGAACTTTATTCTTGTAGTCTGTGTCAGTAATTAATCTTAATACAACTGGAACACACAGACTTAACAGTGGCGACGAGTCCGATTCTTACCCTGCGGCAGTTTATATCCACGGCGGCTTCGTCCACAGAACGGGCATCGAAGAGAGGCATCCACCCTCATCACCCTGCTGGAAGACACGTCGCGCGGCAGGCATCGAGAACCCGGAGTGCAGAAGACATCCTGAACTTGAAGCCTCCATCAGCGGCAGTCAGCTATCTTCTTTCTACCTCAGTGGTGGGTAAGCCGGTCAGCGACGCGAGCAGAAAGTCGGCCGCGTTGGCTGTACAGACGGGGGGAGGAAGACGGAGGAATAAGGGCGGTGAGATCGATCGCGACCGGAGATAAGGGACGGGCCGCATTCGGGCCGAAAGGCGCAGCGCGGGGACATCGATCGCGGCTGGTGATAAGGGCCGGGCCGCTTTCGGGCCAAAAAGGCGCAGCGTCTGGAGCGACTGAAGGCGCGAGAGCCGCGGTGAAGGCGAACGCAGCCGGTGCTAATAACCGGGCTGCAAGAAGGGCTGCGAGGCGCGACATCGGGGAAGCGCGAATGCCCGAGGGAGCCGCGGTGAAGCGGAGACAGCGTCGGGGGAGTTACTAACCGCTGGGAAAGGGGAGCAGCAGCGGCACGCCAAACGCCATTGCAGCCAGTGGGTGAAGACCGCCAAGCGCGGGAAAACCGCCATTTTGTAGGCGGAGGACGAAGACAAGAGCGGGAAGCCGCCATCTTGGGATAAAATAAATTGCAACGATGCTTAAACATGGGAACATTGATACCTTTGATGGCGACATCGAAGATTGGGCCATGTATGTAGAACGCATACAAAATTATTGTAAAGCAAATAAAATCCCAGATGCAGAGAAAGCACTAACGTTATTGAACTTAATGGGTGCGAAGACATACGGGCAATTGAAACACCTTTTATCACCAGATGAACCGGCGGATAAGACGTTCGAGGAGATTGTTACTGTCCTGAAAAATCATCTAAACCCCACGCCGCTGATGCTAGCGGAACGATTTAAATTTTACAGCAGAAGGCAGCTGAAGGATGAAAGCAATGCTGAATATTTAATGGAATTGCGTAAGCTAGCAAAGTACTGTCAGTTTGGAACGGGACTAACAGACGCGCTAAGAGATAAATTTGTGTGTGGATTATTAAAAGAAGATACACAAAAGCGACTGCTCGAGGAGAATGAGCTGACGCTTGAGAAAGCGGTCATTATGGCAGCAGCACACGAAGCCGCAGCGAGAGGCACGGCAGTAATGCAGCTATGGTCACCGGAACACAGTACAAATAAATTGGGTTTGAGTACTGTAAAATGTTATCGTTGTGGAAAGACAACACACGATCAGAACCAGTGTTGGTTTAAAAACCAAGAATGCAGAACGTGTGGCAGGCTTGGCCACATAGCTAAAGTATGCCGGTCAGGAAAGAAGACCAGCAACAAAAAGTCACCGCAAGGAAAATACATAAAGGTGCACAAGGTGACAAAGACCAGTTCGAACGAACAGAAGTCAGATTCAGATGCTAGCAGTAATGAACTGGGTAGCTTAAGAGTACACAACGTTGGTAAGGATGCAGATCTCCAGACAATTTGGGTCACTCTTCAGATAGCAGGAGTCCAAGTAAAGATGGAATTGGACACTGGATCGGCATTGACGATCATGAATAAGAAAGATTACAAAAGGTTATTCCAACATATTCCCCTACGGGATACGGAGATTATATTGAAAACATACACGGGGCAAAGAGTGTACCCCATCGGAAAGATAGAGGTAAAAGTGGTCCACAAGGGCGAAGAAAGCCAAGTAATGGACTTATATGTGCTACCTGAAGGAGGTCCACCACTACTGGGACGGGAGTGGATTAGGAAAATGAATATGGACTGGCACTCCTTAAAAGCACTAACGGTAGATTCCGGGGAAACAGATGTCAAACCTAAACGATTGTCCAAAATATTGGATGATGCTAAAGAGGTGTTCCAGCAAGGACTGGGAACACTGAAAGGAATTACGGCAAACATCAAGATTGATGAACATGCACAACCAAAATTTTTCAAAGCCAGACCGGTACCCTATGCAATATGACCTACTGTAGAAGCGGAACTGGAAGCGCTAGAACGTTCAGGTGTACTGTCTAAGGTAGATTGGAGTGAGTGGGCTACGCCCATTGTTCCCGTTATGAAACATCCTTTGAGCAACAAGCCAGGAGAACCAGGGAAGGTTCGCATCTGTGGAGATTTCAAGATCACCGTTAATCCGGTGCTTCACACGGTGCAGTATCCGCTTCCGCGGATTGAGGATATTTTTGCTTCGTTGTCTGGCGGGAAACACTTCACCAAGATAGACCTGGTGCAGGCGTACTTGCAGATGGAGGTTGATGAAGAGTCACGCCAGTACCTCACGAACAACACGCATAGAGGTTTGTACCGGTATAATAGGCTGGTTTTTGGAGTGGCATCGGCTCCGGCAATTTGGCAGAGGGCCATGGAGCAGGTATTACAGGGAATTCCAGGCACACAATGTTACCTGGACGATATTCTGATTACAGGTGATGGTGATGAAGAACACCTCGCAAACTTGGAACTGGTGCTCAACAGACTGAAAGAGTATGGACTTAGAGTTAATCGGCAGAAATGTGAGTTCTTTCAGAAGCGGATCTCGTACTGTGGTCATGTCATTGACCGGGAGGGGCTTCATATGTCTCCTGACAAGATAGAGGCAGTTGTAAAGGCTCCCGCTCCGGATAATGTCTCTCAGTTGAGGTCGTTTCTGGGATTGATTAACTATTACCATAAGTTTCTACCGAATCTATCCACGGTACTGCACCCGCTGAACGCTCTTTTACAGAAAGGGGTACCATGGGAATGGAGCGAAAACTGTAAGAAGGCATTTCGCAAAAGCAAAGAATTGATCACCTCAGAGGAAGTGTTGGCTCACTTCAACCCGACACTGCCTATTCGGTTGGCTTGTGATGCTTCTCCATATGGTATTGGGGCAGTACTCTCACACAAGTTGCCAAATGGCACGGAAAGGCCAGTCGCGTTTGCATCCAGATCATTGACCTCCGCTGAGCGCAACTATGCGCAGATCGATAGGGAGGCTCTCAGCCTTGTATGGGGAGTGAAGAAGTTTAATCATTACCTGCAGGGCCAAAAATTCACACTTCTGACAGACCATCAGCCGTTGGTATCCATTTTTAACCCTAAGAAGGGTGTTTCGGTGACAGCACAGCGACTCCAGAGATGGTCCCTTTTCCTAGGGGCACATCAATATCAAATAGAATTCAAAGGTACAAAGCAGCATGGCAATGCTGATGGGCTGTCGCGCCTGCCACTACCTGAAGCAGAAGAGACGATGAAAGTTAACCCTGTTGAGTTATTTCATTCGACCATCATCGAGTGTTTACCAGTCACCAATGCAAGTATTGAAAGAGAAACCAGGAATGACCCGACACTGTCCCGAGTTTACGAGGTGACAGTGAAGGGATGGCCAACACATGGTGATCCTCTGTTACCGGCATTCTCGGCAAGGCGAGACCAGCTGTCCGTCTGCCATGGTACTTTGATGTACGGGACAAGAGTAATTATTCCTCCCAAGTTACGGGAAAGAGTTCTAAAGGAGCTGCATGAAGGTCATCTGGGGGGAGTTAAGATGAAAAGTCTTGCTAGGGCTTATGTATGGTGGCCGGGCATTGACCAACAGATAGAGGAGTTGACAAAAAGCTGCGCTGGGTGCCAAAAAGTGCAAAATGCACCTCCGATCGCACCGCTACACCCATGGGAATGGCCTTCAGCCCCATGGCAACGCGTACATATTGACTTTGCTGGTCCATTCATGGACTCCATGTTCCTAATTGCGGTGGACGCACATTCCAAATGGCCAGAAGTGATCAAGATGAATACCACTACTTCAGAAAAGACAATTGCGGTGTTAAGAACAATATTCGCAAGGAACGGATTGCCAGAACAGATATGTTCGGACAACGGACCACAGTTCGTGTCGGAAGAATTCCAAAAATTCTTAAAGAAGAATGGGGTGAAACATTATACCTCTGCCCCATATCATCCGGCGACAAACGGGTTGGCCGAGAGATTTGTCCAAACATTCAAAAAGGCAATAAAGGCCATGAACGATGATCAGATTCCGTTACAACACAAGGTGGACAATTTCCTAATGGCATATCGAAACGCCGCTCATGCAGTGACTAACCAAAGTCCTGCCATGATGTTTTATAACAGGAGGTTGCGGTCCAGGTTGGACTTGTTAAAACCAAATGTGCGGAGGGAAGTGGAAAACAAACAGTTCCGGCATATTAATAACAAGTCCACTCGAAGTTTCGACGTAGGACAACCAGTGTTGGCAAGGGGCTATGGAAACGAAAAATGGCAGTCCGGAACAATTCGGGCCAGACAAGGACCTCTGATGTACACAGTAGATATTGGTTATAATGTGATAAGGCGTCATGCGGATCAACTGGTAGAATCAAGAGCAAGGGTCGAACCCATGGTTGCGACAGAGACAACTGTGGAAGACGTTAATGAACCTGAAGCATCTACCTCGGCAGGGACTGTACCTGATGATGACGTCCAATACATAGGAAACCAACAAGAAGAGTCACCTCAGCAACAAGAATCAGAGACCACTGAAAGGCGTTATCCAAACCGAATCAGAAGGCCTCCTGAGAGACTGAACCTTTGAACTGTTTATACCTGAAGTTATATATGTATATATGTTATGATGTTATGTTAAATGGGGATATGACTGTTAAGCTAAAAAGGGAGGATTGTGGTGTATGTAACCTGTTCCACCTTAAGAGAACTTAAGCCTGTTCCACCTTAAGAGATGTACTACTTTCTCTGGCTGCTGTATACGTAATACCGGTGGTGACCACCGGTATATAAGTACTGTGTAGTGATATTGTATTTAGTATAGTCCTGACCTCCAACTAGTAAAGACCTGTTGAACTTTATTCTTGTAGTCTGTGTCAGTAATTAATCTTAATACAACTGGAACACACAGACTTAACAGATAGGCTACCAAAAGCTTGGTCAAAGTGGTCGGTTTTAAGGAGCGTCTTAAAGGAGGAGAGGGAGGTAGAGAGACGGAGAGATTTAAGAAGGGAATTCCAGAGCATAGGACCCAGGCAGCTGAAGGCACGGCCGCCGTGAAGTGACGGTGGAGCGAGTGAAAATCGGGTCTGCGCAAGGGGCCAGAATTGGAGGAGGGCAGAAATCTCGGAGAGATCTACCAATGAATCTCCAGCCTCTGTTGGCTTCAGAATAACTGCTGACTTTGAGAAAGTCAACCACAGATATCCCGTTAAAAATCATTTTGATGATACACCAAAACAAAGGATGTTTAAATAGGTGTCCAGCCATTCATAGGATTCAAAACAGTATTTGCTCACACAACTACTGCTGGATTTATAGTAGGGTTCAAAGACATCTCCCAGCCTGTTGATCCTCAAGCTGACTATATTGAACAGAATGACATCTAAGTGTTAGCAAATGCTTCTTGGAAATAATGTCTTTGAAGTGACTTTTTTGCATAGCAGACCCGAATGTGCAATCTCTGGAATGTAAGAGAATAGAAACAATTTGTATTTTCGGGACGCAGCTAGCAGTACCTAACATGTAAAATGACTGCCAGACTCCCGTGCAAAGATATAAAATACTTCCTTCTAACTGGAAAATAACCCAAACTCTGTTTCCTAAGGGAAGTCTACCCCAGCAAGGAGTCAAACCACCCAGAAAAGCAGAGCGATGGACAAAAAATTAGTGGGAAAAAGATGGAGGAAAAGAAAAGGTTTGAATGGCCGTAAAATTCATGCCAAAATAAACAAATGTTCAACTTTTCAGCAACATCTGTGAGTGCCCTCTGTGGTTTCTGAAGATAATGGCACTTTTATATTGCCTCAATACTGCCTTATGTTGACTCAACATTGACTGCGGACCCCATGATGTCTCATGGTTTCAGGTCAAGCATGGGCAAGGAAACCTTCTGCTGATTACCACCTACCACCCTCCCTCAGCTGATGAATCAGTACTCCTCCATGTTGAACACCACTTGGAAGAAGCACCGAGGGTAGCAAGGGCACAGAATGTACTCTGGGTTGGGGGACATCAATGTCCATCACCAAGAGTGGCTCGGTAGCACCACTACTGACTGAGCTGGTCGAGTCCTGAAGGACATAGCTGCCAGACTGGGCCTGCGACAGGTGGTGAGAGAACCAACATGAGGGAAAAAGCTACTTGACCTCGTCCTCACCAATCTACCTGTCGCAGATGCATCTGTCCATGACAGTATTGGTAGCAGTGACCACTGCACTGTCCTTCTGGAGACGAAGTCCCGTCTTCACACTGAGGACCCCCTCCATCATGTGCGGCACTACCACCGTGCTAAATGGGATAGATTTAGAACAGATCCAGCAGCTCAAAACTGGGCATCCATGAGGCGCTGTGGGCCATCAGCAGCAGCAGAATTGTATTCCACCACATTCTGTAATCTCATGGCCCAGCCTATTGCTCACTCTACCATTACCATCAAACCAGGAGACCAACCCTGGTTCAATGAAGAATGCAGGAAAGCATGTCAGAAGCACAACCAGGTGTACCTAAAAGTAATGTGCCAACCTGGGGAAGCTGCAACACAGGACTACATGCAAGCTAAACAGCGGAAGCAGCATGCTATAGACAGAGCTAAGCGATCCCACAACCAATGGGTCAGATCAAAGCTCTGCAGTCCTGCCACATCCAGTCGTGAATGGTGGTGGACAATTAAACAACTAACAGGAGGAGGAGGCTCCATGAATATCTCCATCCTCAATGATGGCGGGGCCCAGCACACAAGTGCAAAAGACATGGCTGAAGCATTTGCAACCATCTTCAGCCAGAAGTGCCGAGTGGATGATCCATATCGGCCTCCTCCTGAGGTCCCCACCATCACAGAAGCCAGTCTTCAGCCAATTCGATTTACTCCACGTGACATTAAGAAATGGCTGAGCGCACTGGATACAGCAAAGGCTATGGGCCCCGACAACATCCTGGCGATCGTGCTGAAGACTTGTGCTCCAGAACTAGCCGCGCCTCTAGCTAAGCTGCTCCAACACAGCTACAACACTGGAATCTACTGACAATGAGGAAAACTGACCAGGTATGCCCTGTCCACAAAAAGCAGGACAAATCCAATTCAGCCAATTACCGCCCCATCAGTCTATTCTCAATCATCAGCAAAGTGATGGAAGGTGTCGTCAACAGTGCTATCAAGTGGCACTTACTCACCAATAACCTGCTCACTGATGCTCAGTTCGGGTACCGCCAGGACCACTCGGCTCCAGACCTCATTACATCCTTGGTCCAAACATGGACAAAAGAGCTGAATTCCAGAGGTGAGGTGAGTGTGACTGCCTTTGACATCAAGGCAGCATTTGACCAAGTGTGGCATCCAGGAGCCCTAGTAAAATTGAAGCCATTGGGAATCAGGAGGAAAACCCTCCACTGGCTGGAGTCATACCTAGCACAAAGGAAGATGGTTGTGATTGTTGAAGGTCAATCATCTCAGCCCCAGGAGTTCCTCAGGGCAGTATCCTAGGCCCAACCATCTTCAGCTGCTTCATCAATGACCTTCCCTCCATCTTAAGGTCAGAAGTGGGGATGTTCGCTGATGACTGGACAGTGTTCAGTGCCATTCACAACTCCTCAGATAATAAAGCAGTCCATGCGCACATGCAACAAGATCTGGACAACATTCAGACTTTGGCTAATAAGTGGCAAGTAACATTCGCACCACACAAGTGCTAGGTAATGACTATCTCCAACAAACGAGAGTTTAACCACCACCCCTTGACATTCAACGGCATAGCCATCGCCAAATCCCCCACTATCAACAGCCTGGGGGTCACCATTGACCAGAAACTTAACTGGACCAGCCACATAAATAACGTGGCTACAAGAGCAGGTCAGAGGCTAGGTATTCTGCAGCGAGTGTCTCACCTCCTGACTCCCCAAAGCCTTTCCACCATCTACAAGGCAGAAGTCTGGAGTGTGATGTAATACTTGCCACTTGCCTGGATGAGTGCAGCTCCAACAACACTCAAGAAGCTCAGCACCATCCAGATTGGCACTCCATCCACCACCTTAAACTTTTACTCCCTCCACCACTGGTGCACCATGGCTGCAGTGTGTACCATCTATAAGATGCACTGCAGCAACTCGCCAAGGCTTCTCAAAAGCACCTCCCAAACCCACGACCTCTACCACCTAGAAGGACACGGGCAGCAGGTGCATGGGAACACCATCACCTCTCCATGTCACATACCATCCTGACTTGGAAATATATCACCGTTCCTTCATCGTCGCTGGGTCAAAATCCTGGAACGCCCTCCCTAACAACACTGTGGGAGTACCTTCACCACGCGGAGTGCAGCGGTTCAAGAAAGCGGCTCACAGCTAACTTCTCAAGGGCAGTTAGGGATGGGCAATACATGCTGGCCTTGGCAGCGACGCCCACATCCCATGAATTATTTTTTTTAAATGGAGCTTTATACCCATTTAATGTGCTAGTTATACCACCAGGTTTTGCACTGAGGTGAAGCAGTTTTGGATGCATCAAGGTAAAACCAATAGTATAACTCAGAACTACAAACAGAAAATAGCTGGAAACTCTCAGCAGGTCAGGCAGCATCCATGGAGAGAGAAACAGAGTTTGTGATTCAGGTTTGATGACCTTTCCTCAGAACTGGAAGAAGTTAGAGATTTGACAGTTTTTAAGCAAGTGCAGAGCCAGGGAAAAAGTGGAGGGGGGTGGGAAGGAAAGAACAATGGGAAAGATCTGTGACAGAGTGTAGGTTTTAAGCGTGGATCTCAGGAAGTGGAGAGAGCAGTGGTTTGAGGAACACTGAATATCATTGAGACATCTGTGCTCAAGGGTGGATCCAAATCATGAAGGGTGGAATTTAAGTTGGTATCCATATGGAATAAGTCGAAGCCGGAAACAGTTATTGGGATCTAATGGAGGCCAGTATCTGGTAACTTTCTAAGTTTTAATTTAGAGTTTTTTTTGTTACGACTGAATGTTCATATCAGCTTTCTGCTAATAATAATGTAACCAGCTTTTGGAAGTCAGTAGCTGGAGCTCTGTGCATGTATTTACCCTGAAATCCACTGCATTAAACCAGAGTTACTCTGCAAAGGCTGCAGTGAATCAATGCAAAGTCTGCCATATAAATGGCCTGTAAGACTGTTTATTCTCTTAACTCTAACTCTTCCCTCAAATATTCAATTTCCATCCTTTTGTCTAAGACATAGATTACTTCTGATGTAAATCAAGCTCTGGTCTCTTATTCTATGCACAAGCATAATGGCCCCGAATGTGCTTGAGCGATGCATCTCATGGTGTGCGCGTGATTTGGATTATTTTCTTCAACCTTCAGCTTCAATTATTTTTGTGCCACAAGTTGCTGGAATTGTGAATTGATAATGAGGTCAACAGGGTATCTGGGACCTTGGTGAACAACGGGACCAATAGTCTATCTCCTCAGTGCAGTACTGAGGGTGCGCTGCACTGTCGGAGGTGCCGTCTTTTGAATGAGACATTAAACTGAGGACCTGTCTGCCCTCTCAGGTGGGCATAAAAGATCCCATGGCACTATTTCGAAGAAGGGCAAGGGAGTTATCCCCGGTGTCCTGGCCAATATTTATTCCTCAATCAACATCACTAAAAAACAGATTATCTGGTCATTATCACATTGCTGTTTCTGGGAGCAGGGGAGTTATGTGCGCACATTTTCTGCCGCGTTTCCTGTTACAACAGTGACTACACTTCAAGAGTATTTCATTGGCTGTAAAGCGCTTTGGGACATCCTGAGGTCGTGAAAGGCGCTATAGAAATGCAAGTCTTAAAATTCATTGGTTAAGGATAGAGAAAGAAACAGAGTGAATGGTGGAGAAGGAGATCGGGTGAATTAGAATCAAATTAGATACAGAAAGAGAAATAAAGAGAGGGAAAGAAAGATTGGATTAAGAGAGAGAGAGCAAAAAGAGACAGGAAGGAAAAGTAAGGAAACAATTTTTAAATTCAAATTTAAAATATAAAAAACCTCCAGGAACAATTTACTACCTGCAGGGATGAGATTCCACAGTTTCAATTGTTCCCGTTCTGGGCCTCCAAGGACGAGTGGCATGTCAGGACTATTAATCACCCCATTAACTGGGTCCTTAACCATGAAATAGCAGCCCTAACTTTATGCGGCGAGTTTAATTTGTATTTACGGCGCCAGTCCAGCAATTTCTTAACACTCATGGGGAGGTTGGTGGCGAGATCCAGTTTTTGCGGAGCGGTTCAAATTGTCCAACAATTTGAGTCGAACCGCAACTCACGGTGCGCCTCTTCCTCGCCACAAATTGTTGGGTTCTTTAAGCACTAATAACTGCACCGTGAACTCGCCAATATTTTCCCAACAATTTCTGTGCCATTAAATTTGACTTATGTTGTAGTCACACTGCCGATTTCATGTTAATACAAAGCAGTTTCAGCTTTGCACCAACCCAAAAGTGACAGCAGAACCTTGGAGTCAGGTCCTGATCTGACTCTCAAATACTGCATATTAAAGAGAGCTGATGTGAAATGCCCTTCGGGAATCCATCTCGCACTGTTTGGGTCTGGCAGGAAAAAAGAAAGACTTGAAAGACTTGCATTTATATAGCGCCTTTCACAACCACCGGACGTCTCAAAGCGCTTTACAGCCAATGAAGTACTTTTGAAGTGGAGTCTCTGGGCTAGATTTTCCTGGAGCCGTCAGGCGGGGTTTCAGGCATGTGGGGGGGGGGAAATCCCGAATTCGGGGATCCCGACACCATCCCGCCCAAAACCCCGCCCCACGCAACTTTCAGGGGCGGCGGGTACCCGCCCCGCACTGGGACCCGCCGAAACCAGGCGGGAAGGGATTAGTGCCAATTAACTGCCTGTTAACAGGTAGTTAACAGGCAGTTTTTAGCCTAATCCCTATTTTGAGGGGTTTTGTGTGGGATTCCTGACGGCTCCAAACCACGCCAGGTTAGAGCAGGCGAGCCGTCGGGTTGAAGGAGTTGGAGGGGTCGCGATGTTGGTGCTCAGGTGAGTGATGGGTGCATGAGTGCAAACGTAAGTGTGTTTGGTGTGTCTAAAGTGTGTAAAGAACTTTTACTTACCTGTACTTACCTTAACAGCCTTTCTTCCTGTAGCCGTCGGGAGCCCATTATTCAGCCGGCACTTAAAGCTGAACGGCTGCGATCTGTGAAAAGTGACAGCCTTCACTTTGAGTGCTGCTGAGATTTCTAACTGAGTCTGTGCAGAAGGACTCATGTTAGAAGTCAGACTGTCAGTGTTTCACAGTTTCAAACAGCTGTGAAACGCTGATATTTCATCTGTCAAGAACTCTTGATAGATGAAATTGCAGTCTGTGACATCACCTGTTGCCAGGTGGCCCTTAATTGACCTGCTGAGCCCGCTGGGCGGGCTCAACAAGGTCAATCAAGGGAAAATCGCACAGATTGGCCAGACATCGAAGTAGGCGGGTCTAAAAGCCGAAAGTTGAAGTCCCGCCTTCTTCCCGACAGGTTCAGGAAAATCGACCCCTCTGTTTTAATGTAGGAAATGCAGCAGCCAATTTGCACACAGCAAGGTCCCACAAACAGCAATGTGATAATGACCAGATAATCTGTTTTTGTTATGTTGGGTGAGTGATAAATATTGGCCAGGACACTGGGGATAACTCCCCTGCTCTTCTTCAAAATAGTGCCATGGGATCTTTTACATCCACCTGAGAGCAGACCAGGCCTCGGTTTAACGTCTCATCCAAATTCGGCACCTCCGACAGTGCAGCACTCCCTCAGCATTGCACTGGAGTGTCAGCCTAACTTTATGTGCTCAAGTCCCTGGAGTGGGACTATGAACCTACAACCTTCTGACTCAGAGGCAGGAGTGTGCTACCCACTGAGCCACAGCTGACAGGAGGAAATAGACTTGCAGTGTGGGGTGAAGCCAAGTTTTTAAAAAGTGCTGAGGTGGTCCACTGGGTCTCCTGGGTACTTTCTAAACTTATTACAGTGAATACTCCTATCCACACATTCCAAACAGTAAAAAGTAGCTGTGTTATAGGCACGGACTCTATGCATGTGAGTAAGTATGCATGTGGAAAGCTCCTTCCAGGTTAGGCGCAGTTTATGATTTAACTCACATGCTGTCGACTGTGCTTTGCATTTCATGGCTACAACAACAACTTGCATTTACATAGCGCCTTTAACGCAGTAAAACTTCCCAAGTTGCTTCACAGGAGCGCAATCAGACAAAAATTGACAGCAAGCCAAAGAAGGAGACATTAGGACAGGTGGCCAAAAGCTTCATCAAAGAGGAATGTTTTAAGGAACATAAAAGAACATAAGAAATAGGAGCAGGAGTAGGCCATTCAGCCCCTCAAGCCTGCTCTGCCAGTTAATGAGATCATGGCTGATCTTCTGCCTCAACTCCATTCACCGGCCCTATCGCCATATCCCTTGATGCCTTTACTAGTCAGAAATCTATCGACTTCTGTTTTGAATATACCCAATGACTGAGCCTCCACAGCCCTCTGGGGTAGAGAATTCCAAAGATTCACCACCCTCTGTGTGAAGAAATTTCTTCTCATCTCAGTCCTCAATGGCCTATCCTTTATCTTGGGGCTGTGGCCCCTGGTTCTAGACTCCCCAGCCAAGGGAAACATTCTCTCAGCATCCACCCTATCAAGCCCTGTAATAATTTTGTATGCTTCAATGAGATCCCCTCTCATTCTTCTGAATTCAAGAGAATACAGGCCTAGTTTACTCAATCTCTTCTCATATGACAGTCCCGCCATCCCAGGAATCAATCTCGTGAACCTTCATTGCACTCCCTCTATGGCAAGTGTATCCTTCCTTAGGTAAGGAGACCAAAATTGTACACAGTACTCCAGGTGTGGTCTCACCAAGGCCCTATATAATTGGAGTAAGGCTTCTTTACTCCTGTACTCAAATCCTCTTGTAACGAAGGCCAGTATACCATTTGCCTTCCTAATGGCTTGCTGCACCTGCACGTTCACTTTCAGTGACTCATGTGCAAGGACACCCAGGTCCCTTTGAGCATCTGCATTCCCCAATCTTTCACCATTTAGGAAATACTCTGCCTTTCTGTTTTTTCTACCAAAGTGGACAACTTCACATTTATCCACATTATATTCCATCTGCCATGTTCTCGCCCACTCACTGAGCCTGTCGAGATCCCCTTGAAGCCTCTTCACATCCTCTTCACAACTGACACTGCCACCTAGCTTTGTATCATCAGCAAATTTGGAAATGTTACATTTAGTCCCCTCATCCAAATCATTGATATAGATTGTGAATAGCCGGGGCCCAAGCACCGATCCTTGCGGTACCCCACTAGTCACAGCCTGCCATCCTGAAAAAGACCCGTTTATCCCTACTCTTTGTTTTCTGTCTGTTAACCAATTCTCAATCCATGCTAATATATTACCACCAATTCCATGTGCCCTAATTTTTTTCACCAACCTCTTGTGTGGGACCTTATCGAAGGCCTTCTGAAAATCCAGATACACCACATCTACCGGTTCCCCTTTTTCGGCTCCACTAGTTACATCCTCAAAGAACTCCAATAGATTTGTCAAACAGGATTTCCCTTTCATAAATCCATGTTGACTCTGCCCAATCTTACTATTAGTTTCTAAGTGCCCAGTTATTGCATCCTTTATAATAGATTCCAGCATTTTCCCAACTACTGATGTGAGGCTAACAGGTCTGTAGTTCTCCGTTTTCTCTCTCACTCCTTTCATAAATAGCGGGGTTACATTTGCTATCCTCCAATCTGCAGGAACCATTCCAGAATCTATAGAATTTTGGAAGATGACAACCAATACGTCCACTATCCCAATGGCCACCTCTTTCAAAACCCTAGGATGTAGGTCATCCTGTCCTTGGGATTTGGCGACTTTTAGTCCCATTAATTTTGCTAGTACTTATTTTTACTAATAATAATTTCTTTAAGTTCCTCATTCTCTCCACACCCTTGGTTTTCTCGTATTTCTGGGATGTTTTTTGTGTCTTCCTCCGTGAAGACAGAAACAAAGTATTTATTTAATTTCTCTGCCATTTCCTCATTCCCCATTATTAATTCTCCCGTCTCTGACTGTAAAGGACCTACATTTACCTTCGCCAGTCTTTTCCTTTTCACATACCTATAGAAGCTTTTACAATCCGTTTTTATATTTTTTGCTAGTTTGTGCTCATATTCCATTTTCCCTTTCTTTATCAATTTCTTAGTCCTCCTTTGCTGATTTCCAAAAAGATCCCAATTCTCAGGCTGACTGCATTTTCTGGCAACTTTATAAGCTTCCTCCTTTGACTTAATACTAGCTTTAATTTCTTTTGTTAGCCATGGTTGGATCACTTTTCCTTTTGGGTTTTTATGCCCTAGAGGAATATATGTTTGTTGCAAATTATGCATTATTTCCTTGAATGTTAGCCATTGTATGTCCACTTTCATACCTTTTAGTGTAGTCTCCCAATCTACCATGGCCAACTTGTCCCTCATACCCTTGTAGTTTCCTCTGTTTAGATTGAAGACCTTAGTTTCAGATTGGACTACATCACTCTCAAACTTAATGTAAAATTCAATCATATTATGGTCACTTGTCCCTAAAGGCCCCTTTACCACAAGATTATTCATTAGCCCTTTCTCATTACACAGTACCAGATCCAGAATAGCCTGTTCCCTGGTACGATAGCAAAATACTGCAGATGTTGGAAATCCAAAATAACAACAGAAAATGCTGGAAAAACTCAGCAGGTCAGGCAACATCCGTGGAGAGAAATTTGAGTTGACGTTTCGGGTCAAACCCTTCTTCAAGACTGGAAAGAAAAGAAACTAGATCGAAGGCAGGGCTGCGATCGGACAAAAGAATAAAAGAAACAAAAGAAGTAAAAGAGATTAGAAGCTAGATGAGATGGTAATAGGCTGAGATTAGGTGTAAAGTGTACTGGCAGGGCAAGAGATAGCTGCCAGGTATGAGAGAGAAACAAAAGGAAAGGGGGCCGGGGGGGAAAGGAGTGGAAAAATTACAAGAAAAAATGAAATAGGGGCCGAGCTTATGATCTGAAATTGTTGAACTCGATATTGAGTCCGGAAGGCTGCAGAGTGCCTAATCGAAAGATGAGGTGCTGTTCCTCGAGTTTACGTTGAGCTTCCGTGGAACAATACAAGAGGCCAAGGACGGTGAGGTCCGAGTGGGAATGGAGCGGTGAATTAAAATGACCTCCGTTCAGTCTGTAAAGGTGACCCCGAGCTTCCGGTCGCCTGTCATTTTAATTCACCGCTCCATTCCCACTCGGACCTCACCGTCCTTGGCCTCTTGTATTGTTCCACGGAAGCTCAACGTAAACTCGAGGAACAGCACCTCATCTTCCGATTAGGCACTCTGCAGCCTTCCGGACTCAATATCGAGTTCAACAATTTCAGATCATAAGCTCGGCCCCTATTTCATTTTTTCTTGCAATTTTTCCACTCCTTTCCACCCCCCCTTTCCTTTTGTTTTTCTCTCACACCTGGCAGCTATCTCTTGCCCTGCCAGTACACTTTACACCTAATCTCAGCCTATTACCATCTCGTCTAGCTTCTAATCTCTTTTACTTCTTTTGTTTCTTTTATTCTTTTGTCCGATCGCAGCCCTGCCTTCAATCTAATTTCTTTTCTTTCCAGTTTTGAAGAAGGGTTCGACCCGAAACGTCAACTCAAATTTCTCTCCACGGATGTTGCCTGACCTGCTGAGTTTTTCCAGCATTTTCTGTTGTTATTTTAGTCTGTTCCCTGGTTGGTTCCTCCACATACTGATCCAGGAAACCATCTCGTATGCATTCCAAGAATTCGTCCTCCACACCATTAGCGGTAATTTGATTTGCCCAGTCAATATGTAGATTAAAGTACCCCATGATTACCATATTGCCCTTGTTACATGCACTTCTAATCTCTTGATTGATACTGTGCTCTACATTACCATTACTGTTTGGTGGCCTATACACAACTCCCACCAATGTTTTCCACCCTTTGCTGTTTCTTAGCTCCACCCAAACTGATTCCAGTTCTACATCACGATCTGCTAAGCCAAGATCTTTTATCTCTACCGTACCGATCTCATCCCTTATTAACAGCGCTACGCCACCTCCTTTTCCTTTTTGTCTGTCCTTCCTAAATGTTGAGTACCCTGGAACATTCAGTTCCCAGCTTTGGTTACCCTGCAACCAAGTCTCTGTAATGGCAATTACATCATACCCATTTACTTCTATTAGTGCCATTAATTCATCCACCTTGTTGTGAATGCTACGTGCATTTAGATAAATTGCCTTCAACTTTGCCTGTTTAATATTTTTCTGCACTTTGACCCTCTTTACTGTTGGCCTTTGTTTCTGCTCCCTACTAGTTTTGCTGACTGCTTTTCCAACGTGCACTTCCAGCTTTGTTTCTCTCTGTTCTGGGCCAGCACTTAGGTTCCCAGCCCCCTGACAAACTAGTTTTTATCCTTCCCAACAGCACCAGCAAACCCCCCTGCGAAGATGTTGGTCCAGTTTCTGCTGAGGTGTAACCTGTCCAGCTTGTACAGGTCCCACCTTCCCCAGAATTGGTCCCAATGCCTCAGGAATTTAAATCCCTCCCTCCTACACCATCTCTCCAGCCATGCATTCATCTGGTCTATTCTCCTGTTTCTGCTCTCACTCGCACGTGGCACTGGGAGTAATCCTGAGATTACTACCTTTGAGGGCCTGCTTTTTAATTTATTTCCTAGCTCCCTATATTCTGCTTGCAGGACCTCGTCCCTCTTTCTACCTATGTCATTGGTACCGATATGGACCATGACCTCTGGCTGTTCACCCTTCCCCTTCAGAATGTCCTGCAGCCGCTCAGTGACATCTTTGACCCTGGCACCAGGGAGGCAACATACCATCCTGGGGTCACGTCTGCGGCCACATAAACGTCTATCTGTTCCCCTTACGATAGAATCCCCTATCACTATTGCTCTCCCACTCTTTTTCCTCCCCTCCTGTGCAGCTGAGCCACTCGTAGTGCCACGGACTTGGCTCTTGCTCCACTCCCCTGCGAAACTATCTCCTCCAGCAGTATCCAAAATGGAACATCTTTTGGAGAGGGAGATGGACCCAGGGGACTCCTGCACTACCTTCCTAGTTCTTTTATTCTGTCTGGTGGTCACCCATTCCCTGTCTGCCTGTGCACTCTTTACCTGTGATGTGACCACCTCATTAAAAGTGCTATCCATGAAGATCTCAGCCTCGCGGATGCTCCACAGTGACTCCAGCCACAGCTCCAGCTCTGAAACACGGATTTTGAGTAGCTGCAGCTGGAGACACTTCCTGCACACATGTTCGCCCTGGACACCGGAAGTGTCCCTGACTTCCCACATAGCACAGGAGGAGCACTCCATGCAGCCGAGCTGTCCTGCCATAATTTACTCCCTTTACTTCCTTTAAATTAAAGAATATTAAATACACTAGGGACCTTACTTCACTTTAAACACTACTTACTCTAAACTAGAGACCTTACTTTTACTTTAACGACTGGACTGTAGAAATACTCACCAGGTCCTACTTACCAATCAGCTCCTTCCCTTGTGCCAACGTCACTTTCGAATGTTGCCTGTTTTGGTCTGCTCTTGCTGCTGCTCCCAAGGAGGGTCTTAAAGGAGGAGAGAGAGAGGTGGGGAGGTTTAGGGAGGGAATTCCAGAGCTCGGGGCCTAGACGACTGAAGGCACGGCCGCCAGTGGTGAGGCGAGGAAGCGGGAGGTGCACAAGAGGTCAGAATTGGAGGAACACGGAGTTCTCGGAGGGTTGTAGGGCTGGAGGAAGTTACAGAAATAGGTAGGGGCAAGGTCATGGAGGGATTTGAACATGAGGATGAGAATTTTAAAGTCGAGGTGGAGGTCACATTATTCTTACAACATAATACTGTGTATTGGTTTAGCCTGCTGGACTGGTCAAAGTTATAACATATAGATATATATATATATATATAAAATATATACACATATATATACTTTGACATCAAATGGCTTTGGATTTTCTGCTCAATAATCCCCAAGATAGAATGTGATATTAATGAAGGATATTAAAGGATCATATTAAGCATTTTGTAAATGTAAAGCTTCCCTTTCTAAGTAATGTGCTTACGCTGCAGTTTTATCTAACACTAGCCTTGAAGTAACACTATAGATTTTGCTAATCCTAAAACAAGGTGACACTAAAGTTTTACACACCCAACCCTTATAAAACATTTCAACTAGCACTGACCCTGAAACAGTTTCTCCCAATCCTAACTCTAATGTGACAGCAGCCATCAAATGGATTTTAGTGGGTATCTCTTAAAACAACTCTCCTTACTAGAATTTGCATTAGATAGGGCTCAAGGGAATACTGAGGGTAGAGTTTTACTGTGACTACTCTGTAGTGCAAAAGTGGTAGTGTAACTCCAGAATCCAGACCCAGCCTGACTGCGGAGCGAGAGTGGTCTAAGATCCCCCAGGGAAGTCATCTCACACTGTGTCAGTGTGATGTGGCGTAGATTGTGGTGTTGAACCACGTTTCAAAAGTCCCCAGAGTGTTTGCTGGATCTCCTGGACACTTTATAAACTTAAGTACAGCTTAGTTAAATGTTTTACGAGTGGGCGTACTACGCTTCCCTGGCGACGAGGACACAGTTCACAGCCAGGCAGTATATAAATAACGTGCTGTCTTACGGATCTGAGATAGATTTATATAGCGCCTTTAATGTAGTAAAACATCCGAAGGCGCTTCACAGGAGCGTTACAACACAAAATTTGACACCGAGCCACACAAGGAAATATTAGGGCAGATGACCAAATGCTTGGTCAAAGAGGTAGGTTTTAAGGAGCATCTTAAAGAAGGAAAGAGGGGTAGAGAGGTGGAGAGGTTTAGGGAGGGAATTCCAGAGCTTAGGGCCTTGGCAGCTGAAAACATGGTCGCCAATGGTTGAGCGATTAAAATCAGGGATGCTCAAGAGGCCAGAATTTGAGGAGCGCAGATATCTCAGGGAGTTGTGGGGTCGGAGGAGATTACAGAGATAGGGAGGGGTGAGGCCACGGAGGGATTTGAAAACAAGGATGAGAATTTTAAAATTGAGGCAAGTCAAAGTAGGTCAGCGATGACAGAGGTGCTGGGTGAACAGGAATTGGTGCGAGTTAGGACACAGGCAGCATAGTTTTGGATGACCTCAAGTTTCCGGAGGGTAGAACGTGGGAGGCCAGCCAGGAGTGTGTTGGAATAGTCAAGTCTAGAGGTAACAAAGGCATGGATGAGGGTTTCAGCAGTAAATGAGCTGAGGCAGGGGTGGAGCCGGGTGATGTTACGGAGTTGGAAATAGGCGGTCTTTGTTATGCTGCGGATATGTGGTCAGAAACTCATTTCAGAGCCAAATATGACACCAAGGTTGCGAACAGTGTGGTTCAGCCTCAAACTGATGCCAAGGAAAAGGATGGAGTTGGTGGCTAGCAAATGGAGTTTGTGGTGGGGACCAAAGGCAATGGCTTCAGTCTTCCCAATATTTAGTTGTTAGTATATCTACAATATAACAGCACCCTGAATGTCAGACCGAGTATATTGCCTGTCACTACATCTTTCTCCCCTTCAGTCCTGCGGCCCTCTGAGAAGTATGCATTTCTCCAACTCTGGCCTCTTGAGCATCCCCCACTCTTTTCGCCCCACCATTGTTGGCCATATCTTCAGCAGTCTAGGGCCTAAGATCTGAAATTCCTTCCATAAACCTCTCTGCCGCTCTCATCTCCTTAAAGACAGTAAGACTCCTATAATGCAGTTGTTATAGGGGACTCGATAGTCAGGGGGATAAACAGGTGTTTTTGGAACCCCAGGCGTGAGTTCCAAATGGTGTGTTGCCTCCCTGGTGCCAGGGTAAAGGATATCACTGAAAGGGTGCAGGATATTCTGCGAGGGGAAGGGGAACAGCCAGAAGTCATGGTTCATGTTGGAACCAATGGCGTAGGTAGGAAAAGGGTTGGGGTCCTACAGGCAGGGTTCCAGGAGCTAGACAAAGATTAAAGAACAGGCCCTCAAAGGTGGTAATCTCTGGATTACTCCCAGTGCCACATGCTAGTGGGTATAGAAAGAGGAAGATGGTGCAGGTGCATTTATGGCTGGAGAAGTGGTGCAGGAGGGACGGCTTCAGATTCATAGACATAGAAACATAGAAACATAGAAGATAGGAGCAGGAGTAGGCCATTCAGCCCCTCGAGCCTGCTCCAGCATTCAATGAGATCATGGCTGATCATCCAAATTCATTACCCTGTGTTATAAATCTCATCATCATAAAGAAACGCTGGACGGCCAGCTGGTGGCGCTGTCCAAGGAGTATAACTACTCGGGCGTGGGCCCAGCTTGCCCAGGGACATTTTGTAAGACAGGAACTAGTGAAGTACAACTAGACCTCCATGTTCTGAAACAAATTGATTAAAGCCTTGCTTTATACTCAAACCAAGTGCGTAGTGAGTTTTATTACATCAGTGTCCCTGCTTTCTCCTCATAGCCCTTGATCCCTTTAGCCTTAAGAAATATATACAACTCCTTCTTGAATATATTTAATGAATTGGCCTCAACTAACTTCTGTGGTAGAGAATTCCACAGGTTCACCACTCTCTGGGTGAAGAAATTCCTCCTCATCTCAGTCCTAAATGGCTTACCCCTTATCCTTAGACTGTGACCCCTGGTTCTGGACTCCCCTGCCATCAGGAACATCCTTCCTGCATCTAGTCTGTCTAGTCCTGTTAGAATTTTATAAGTTTCAATGAGATCCCCTCTCATTCTTCTAAACTCTAGCGAATATAACCCTAATCGACCCAATCTCTCTTCATACGTCATTCCTGCCATCCCAGGTATCAGCCTGGTGAATCTTCGCTGCACTCCCTCCATGGCAAGAACATCCTTCCTCAGATAAGGCGACCAAAACTGCACACAATACTCAAGATGTGGTCTCACCAAGGCCCTATACAACTGCAGCAAGACATCCTTGCTCCTGTACTCGAATCCTCTCACTATGAAGGCCAACATACCATTTTCCTTCTTAACCGCCTGCTGCACCTGCATGCTTACCTTCAGCGACTGGTGCACAAGGACACTCAGGTCTCGTTGCACTTCCCCTTTTCCCAATCTATTGCCGTTCAGATAAGAATCTGTCTTCCTGTTTTTGCCACCAAAGTGGATAATCTCGCATTTATCCACATTATACTGCATCTGCCATGCACCTGCCCAATCACCCAACCTGTCCAAATCATCCTGGAGTTTCTCTGCATCCTCCTCACAGCACACACGCCCACCCAGCTTTGTGCCGTCTGCAAACTTGGAGATATTACATCTAGTTCCCTCGTCTAGATCATTAATATATATTGTGAACAGTTGGTGTCCTAGCACCAATCACTGCGGTACCCCACTAGTCACTGCCTGCCACTTGGAAAAAGACCCGTTTATTCCAACTCTTTGCTTCCTGTCTGCCAACCAGTTCTCTATCCAAGTCAGTACCTTACCCGCAATCCCACGTGCTTTAACTTTGCACGCTAATCTCTTATGCGGGACCTTATCGAAAGCCTTCTGAAAGTCCAAATACACCACATCCACTGGTTCTCCCTTATCTATTCGACCAGTTACATCCTCAAAAAATTCCAGTAGATTAGTCAAGCATGATTTACCTTTTGTAACTCCATGTTGACTTTGTCTGATCCTGTCACTGTTTTCCAAGTGCTCTGCTATTACATCTTTTATAATGGACTCTAGCATTTTCCCCACTACCGATGTCAGGCTTACCGGTCTATAATTCCCCATTTTCTCTCTACCACCTTTTTTGAATAGAGGGGTAACATTAGCTACCCTCCAATCCATGGGAATTGTTCCAGAGTCTATAGAATTTTGGAAGATGACCAGCAATGCATCTACTATTTCTAGGGCCACTTCCTTAAGTACCCTAGGATGTAGATTATCAGGCCCTGGGGATTTATCGGCCTTCAATCCCGTCAATTTCCCTAACACCATTTCGCTACAAATACTGATTTCATTCAGTTCCTCCCTCTCATTAGACCCCATGTTCCCCAACATCTCTGGGAGGTTATTTGTGTCCTCTTTTGTGAAGACAGAACCAAAGTATGTATATAATTGGTCTGCCATTTCTTTGTTCCCCATTATAAATTCCCCTGATTCTGACTGCAAGGGACCTACGCTTCACTTCACCAATCTTTTTCTCTTCACATATCTATAGAAGCTTTTACAGTCAGTTTTTATGTTCCCTGCAAGCCTACTCTCATACTCTATTTTCCCCCTCTTAATTAATCCCTTTGTCCTCCTTTGCTGAATCCTAAACTGCTCCCAATCCTCGGGTTTGCTGCTTTTTCTGGCCAATTTATATGTCCTCTCCTTGGATCTTATGCTATCCCTAATTTCCCTTGTTAGCCACGGTTGAGTCACCTTTTGCATTTTATTTTTATGCCAAACAGGGATGAACAAATTCTGTACTTCATTCATGTGATCTTTAAATGTTTGCCATTGCCTATCTTCCTTCAACCCTTTAAGTAACGTTCCCCAATCCATCCTAGCCAACTCACGCCTCAGAACATCATAGTTTCCTTTATTTAAATTCAAGACCCTAGTCTCTGAGTCAACTACTTCACTCTCCATCTTAATGAAGAATTCTATCATATTATGATCGCTCCTCCCCAAGGGGCCTCGCACAACAAGATTTCTAATTAATCCTTTCTCATTACATAATACTCAGTCTAAGATGGACTGATCTCTAATTGGTTCCTTGACATATTGGTCCAGGAAACCATCCTGTATACACTCTAGGAATTCCTCCTTCACGGTATTGTTACTAATTTGGTTAGCCCAATCTATACGTAGATTAAAGTCACCCACGATAACTGCTGTGCCCTTATTGCATGCATTTCTAATTTCCCATTTAAGGCCATCCCCAACCTCAGCTTTACTGTTTGGAGGTCTGAATACAACTCCCACTAAGGTTTTCTGCCCCTTGGTATTTCTCAGCTCTACCCATACAGATTCCATATCATCAGAGCTAATATCCTTCCTTACTATTGTGTTAATCTCCTCTTTAACCAGCAATGCTACCCACCTCCTTTTCCTTTTTGCCTGTCGTTCCTGAATATTGAATACCCCTGGATGTTGAATTCTCATCGCATTGGGACAAGTTCTCGGGCAGGAGGGATCTGTACAAGCCGGATGGTTTGCACCCGAACAGGGATGGGACCAATGTCCTCACTGGGAGTTTAAATAATACTGCCGTAGAGGATTTAAACTAATTTGGCAGGGGGAGGAGAACTAAGACATTGCAACAGAGAGGAGAGAGAAGGTGCATAGTTATCTAGGAGGGACAAAGAAGATCAGAATAAAGAATAATGTAGAAAGAGCAGGAATTAGATGGAGGTAGAAAGCAAAATCGACTAACATGTTATTGGAATGCACGTGTATCAATGCGAGGAGTGTTACAAATAAGGTTGATTATCTGCAGGCACAAGTTGTCACATGGGGTTATGATATTGTGGCTGTAACGAAGATATGGCTTAAACATGGGCAGGAATGGGAATAAAACATTTCTGACTACAATGCATTCAGGAGGGATAGGGAAGGAAAAAAGAAAGGGAGCAGTGGAAGTATTGATGATGGATAATATTATAGAATCATAGGGGGAAAAATTCAGTTGGTTTGCGCCTCCCGTTAGCACATTAAGTGGGCGCTAATGGGGCGCAAAGCAACTAGCGCCTGTGTGCGGCGATGTTTGTGCCGCTCGCGAAATTAACAAGACATTTTGCGGTGGCACTAAACACTACCGCCACGATCTCCTGTGCCGGCAGATTGTGACGTCAGTCGAGTGTGCAACGCCCCGGTAGCGCTCTGGACCAGATATTCAGTGGCGACCCTGCCTTACCGCCTGCCGCTAGCAACAACAGGTTGAGGGGAGCATTTTGCAATCAGGAAGGGACTGGGGGAGCGCTATTTAAAGGCGACCGCTTCCTGCCTTTTTTTGTTGGTGACATTTTTGCACCACGCATTCTGAGAGAGAGAGAGAGAGATTTCTGGAGAGATTCAATGCTTTGTGAAGGAGTTTTGGTTACTGAGCAGCACTTTGCAGCTTCATTTTGATTTTCCTTTCCTTGTATCGATTTAGAAGAGACTGTGGGGGCTGCACTCTGAGCTCTTTCCCTGGTTCTCTCCATTGTTCTTTCCAGCAGATTTGATGTACAGGTCTCTCCAGGCCGAGATTCAAGGCTGCAATGAGCAGGATGTGGATGGAGAGCAAGATCAACCCTCCCCTTTAAGAACTGGCCGGCGCCATTGTGTCTGTGTTCTATTGCTGACTGACATCACATGAGCTTCGCCAGCACTCTGAGGCTGTGCATCACCCCCCACCATAGTGAACACAGGTGCAAAATATTCATTAAAAACCTCACCTTCATCTTCCGGCTCTACACATAGATTGCCACTTTGGTCCCTAATGGGCCCTACTCTTTCCCTGGTTATCCTCTTGCCCTTAATATACTTATAAAACACCTTGGGAGTTTCATTTATTTTGCCCGCCAGTGTTTTTTCATGCTCCCGCTTCGCTCTCCTAGTTTCTTTTTTAAGTACCCCCTGCACTTTCTATACTCCTCTAGGGCTTCCCCTGTTTTTAGTCCTTTGTATCTGCCAAAAGCCTTCCTTTTTTTCCTAATCCATTCTTGTATATCCGTTGACATCCAGGGTTCTCTGAATTTGTTGGTCCTACCCTTGACCTTTACGGGAACATGTTGCCATTGTACTCCCTCTATTTCCTTTCTGAAAGACTCCCACTGCTCTGATGTGGATTTTCCTACAAGTAGCTGATCCTAGTCTACTTTGGCCAGATCCTGCCTTATCATATTAAAATCGGCCTTCCCCCAATTTAGAGCCTTTATTTCCGGTCCATCTTTGTCCTTTTCCATGACTACCTTAAATCTCACCGAATTATGGTCACTGTCACCAAAATGCTCTCCTACTGACACTTCTACCACTTGCCCGGCTACATTCCCTAGAATTAGGTCCAGTACTGCCCCCTCTCTTGTAGGACTTTCTACATTCTGATTCAAAAAGCTCTCCTGGATGCACTTTTAGAATTCTGCACCCTCTAAGCCTTTCACACTCTGACTATCCCAGTTAATATTGGGGAAGTTGAAATCCCCTACTATTATTACCCTATTATTTCTACACTTCTCTGAGATTTTCCTACATATCTGTTCCTTTATCTCCCGCTGACTGTTTGGGGGCCTACAGTACAGTCCCAGCAAAGTGCTTGCCCCCTTTTTGTTAAGTTCTACCTATGTGCCTCATTAGAGGAACCTGCTAAGACAACATCCCTCCTTACAGCAGTAATTGACTCCTTGATTAATATTGCGACACACCCCTCCTCTTTTACACCCCCCTCTGTCTCGCCTGAAGATTCTATACCCCGGAATATTGAGCTGCCAGTCCTGCCCCCCCTCAACCATGTCTCTATGATAGCAACAATATCATACTCCCATGTGTTCATCAACACCTTCAATTCATCTGCCTTACTCGCAAGACTCGGTGCATTAAAATAAATGCCATCTAGCCTTGCCATACTCCCTTGTGCCATTACCTATTTGCTCTGCCTTCCAGGCTGACTTGTTTTTTCCTCTATATTTGGCTGTGCATCACCCCCTACTATAGCTCCAATCCGTATCCCATCCCCCTGCCAAGTTAGTTTAACCCCCCCCCCCCCCCGCCAACAGTACTAGCAAACCTCCCCGCAAGGATGTTGGTCCTGTTCTGGTTCAGGTGCAACCCGGCTGACTTGTACAGGTTCCACCTTCCCCAGAAGCAGACCCAGTGATCCAGGAAACTAAAACCCTTCCTCCTGCACCAACTCTTTAGCCACGCATTCATCTGCTCTATCCTCCTATTCCTATACTCACTAGCACATGGCACCGGGTGTAATCCTTTGAGGTCCTGCTTTTTAATCTGCTACCTAGCTCCCTAAATTCTTGTTGCAGGACCTCATCCCTCTTTCTACCCATGTCGTTGGTACCAATGTGAACCATGACCTCTGACTGTTCGCCCTCCCCCTTCAGAATGCCCTGCAGCCACTCAGTGACATCCTTGACCCTGGCACCAGGGAGGCAACATACCACCCTGGAGTCACGTCTGTGGTCACAGAAACATCTATCTGTTCCCCTTACGATAGAATCCCCTATCACTATTGCTCTTCCACTCTTTTTCCTCCCCTCCTGTTCAGCTGAGCCACTCGTAGTGCCATGGACTTGGCTCTTGCTGCATTCCCCTGTGAAACTATCTCCCCCATCAGTATCCAAAATGGAAAGTCTGTTGGCGAGGGCTGGACCTGGGGGAGAGCAGCGACCGGAGGTGAGGCTTAAAAGCAGCGGCAGCAGTGAGGCCCGACCACAGCGGCTGGACCTGGGGGAGAGCAGCGACCGGAGGTGAGGCTTAAAAGTGGCGGCAGCAGCGAGGCCTGACCACAGCGGCTGGACCTGGGGGAGAGCAGCAACCGGAGGTGAGGCTTAAAAGCGGCGGCAGCAGCGAGACCCGACCACAGCGGCTGGACCTGGGGGAGAGCAGCGACTGAGGCGGAGCAGAAAAGCGGCGGCAGCAGCAAGGCCCGACCACAGCGACTGGACCTGGGGGAGAGCAGCGACCGAGGCGGAGCATAAAAGCGGCGGCAGCAGCGAGGCCCGACCAGAGCGGCTGGACCTGGGGGAGAGCAGCGACCGAAGCGGTGCATAAAAGCGGCAGCAGCAGCGAGGCCCGACCACAGCGGCTGGACCTGGGGGAGAGCAGCGACCGGAGGTGAGGCTCAAAAGCGGCGGCAGCAGCGAGGCCCGACCACAGCGGCTGGACCTGGGGGAGAGCAGCTACCGAGGCAGAGCATAAAAGCGGCGGCGGCAGTGAGGTCCGACCACAGCGGCTGGACCTGGGGGAGAGCAGCGACCGAGGCGGAGCATAAAAGCGGCGGCAGCAGCGAGGTCCGACCACAGCGGCTGGACCTGGGGGAGAGCAGCGACCGGCGAGGTATAAAAGCGGCGGCAGCAGCGAGGCATACCAACTCAGCAGCAGGGAGAGAGGTAAAAAGTAATCAGAGTGTGATGTCACCACGGAGCAGGTAAGTGATTGGTTGGTGAGTATTGCTCTATTTTTTAAACTTTAACACTGGTTTATAGTTGCTAAGGTCTTTCTGGTGTAGCGGCGACTGTTGGTAAACCATACAAGCACCCTAGTGTATATCTTTAATTGGTGGTATTGAATTAATTTAAATTAATTAAAGGGTAAGTCATGTCAGGACAGCCCAGCCCCGTGTTATGCTCCTCTTGCTCTATGTGGGAATTCAGGGACGCTGCCTGTGTCCCTGACGACCATGTGTGCCAGAAATGTATCCAGCTACAGCTACTAGTAGACCGCATTGCGGCGCTGGAGCTGCGGATGGATGAGTTTTGGAGCATTCACGATGCTGAGAGGGTCGTGAGTAACACATTTAGTGAGTTGATCACACCGCAGGTATGGGCTGCACAGGCAGAAGGGAAATGGGTGACCATCAGGCGGAGCAGTAGAAGCAGGCAGGTAGTGCAGGGGTCCCCTGTGGACATCCCCCTCTGAAACAGGTATACCGATTTGGATACTGTTGAGGGGGATGACTTACCAGAGGAAGGCAGCAGCAGCCAACTTCCTGGCACCAGGGGTGCTTCTGCTGCTCAGGGAGGAAAAAGAGTGGGAGAGCAATAGTGGTAGGGGATTCTATCGTAAGGGGAACAGATAGGCGTTTCTGCGGCCGTAGACATGACTCCAGGATGGTTTGTTGCCTCCCTGGTGCCAGGGTCAAGGATGTCACTGAACAGCTGCAGGGCAGTCTGAAGGGGGAGGGTGAACAGTCAGACGTCGTGGCTCACATTGGGACCAATGACATGGGTAGGAAGAGGGACGAGGTCCTGCAGCAAGAATTTAGGGAGCTAGGTAGCAGACTAAAGAGCAGGACCTCAAAGGTTGTAATCTCTGGATTACTCCCGGTGCCACGTGCTAGTGAGTATAGGAATAGGAGGATAGAGCAGATGAATGTGTGGCTAAAGAGTTGGTGCAGGAGGGAGGGCTTTAGTTTCCTGGATCACTGGGCCTGCTCCTGGGGAAGGTGGGACTTGTACAAGTCGGACGGTTTGCACCTGAACCAGAACGGGACAAATATCCTTGCGGGGAGGTTTGCTAGCACTGTTCGGGGGGGTTTAAACTAACTTGGCAGGGGGATGGGATACAGAGTGGAGCTATAATAGGGGGTGATGTACAGCCAAATATAGAGGAAAAAATAAGTCAGACTGGAAGGCAGAGCAAATATGTAACGGCACAAGGGCGTAGGGCAAGGCTAAATGGCATTTATTTTAATGCAAGGAGTCTTACGAATAAGGTGGATGAACTGAAGTTGTTGATGAACACATGGGAGTATGATATTGTTGCTATCACGGAGACATGGTTGAGGGAGGGGCAAGACTGGCAGCTCAATATTCCGGGGTATAGAATCTTCAGGCGAGACAGAGGGGGAGGTAAAAGAGGAGGGGGTGTCACAATATTAATTAAGGAGACAATTACTGCCGTAAGGAGCTCTAATGAGGCCATATGGGTTGAATTTAAAAACAAAAAGGGGGCTAGCACTTTGCTGGGAGTGTACTGTAGGCCCCCAAAGAGCCAGGGGGAGATAGAGGAACAGATATGTAGGCAAATCTCAGAGAAGTGTGCAAATAATAGGGTAATTATAGTGGGGGATTTCAACTTCCCCAATATTAACTGGGATAGTCAGAGTGTGAAAGGCTTAGAGGGTGCAGAATTCTTAAAGTGCATCCAGGAGAGCTTTTTGAGCCAGCATGTAGAAAGTCCTACAAGAGAGGGGGCGGTACTGGACCTAATTCTAGGGAATGTGGCCGGGCAAGTGGTAGAAGTGTTAGTAGGTGAGCACTTTGGTGATAGTGACCATAATTCGGTGAGATTTAAGGTAGTCATGGAAAAGGACAAGGATGGACCGGAAATAAAGGTTCTAAATTGGGGGAAGGCCGATTTTAATATGATGAGGCAGGATCTTGCCAATGTGGACTGGGATCAGCTACTTGTAGGAAAATCCACATCGGAGCAATGGGAGTCTTTCAGAAAAGAAATTGAGAGAGCACAATGGCAACATGTTCCCGTAAAGGTCAAGGGTGGGACCAACAAGCCCAGGGAACCTTGGATGTCAAGGGATATACGAGAATGGATTAGGAAAAAAAGGGGGGCTTTTGCCAGACACAAAGGACTAAAGACAGAGGAAGCCCTAGAGGAGTATAAAAAGTGCAGGGGGATACTTAAAAAAGAAATTAGGAGAGCGAGGAGGGGCCATGAAATAACACTGGCGAGCAAAATAAAGGAAAATCCTAAGGTGTTTTATAAGTATATTAAGGGCAAGAGGATAACTAGGGAAAGAGTAGGGCCCATTAGGGACCAAAGTGGCAAACTGTGTGTAGAGCCAGAGGATGTAGGTGGGGTTTTAAATGAATTTTTTGCATCTGTGTTCACTATGGAGAAGGACGATGTGGACATAGAAATCGGGCAGGGGGACTGTGATATACTTGAACATATTAGCATCGAGATGGAGGAGGTACTAGCGGTTTTAGCAGGCTTAAAAGTGGATAAATCCCCAGGCCCGGACGAGATGTATCCCAGGCTACTATGTGAGGCAAAGGAGGAGATTGCAGGGGCTCTGACACAAATTTTCAGAACCTCTCTGGCCACAGGGGATGTGCCAGAGGACTGGAGAACAGCTAACGTAGTACCATTATTCAAGAAGGGTAGTAGGGATAAACCAGGGAATTATAGGCCAGTGAGCCTAACATCAGTGGTAGGGAAATTATTGGAAAAAAGTCTGAGGGACAGAATTGGTCTCCACTTGGAGAGGCAGGGATTAATTAGGGATAGCCAGCATGGCTTTGTCAAGGGAAGATCATGTCTGACCAATTTGATTGAATTTTTCGAGGGGGTGACTAGGTGTGTGGCTGAGGGTAGTGCAGTGGATGTGGTTTACATGGATTTCAGTAAGGCTTTTGATAAAGTCCCGCTCAGGAGACTGGTCAGGAAGGTAAGAGCCCATGGGATCCAGGGTTCCTTGGCACATTGGATCCAAAACTGGCTTAGTGGCAGAAGGCAGAGGGTGATGGTGGAAGGTTGTTTTTGTGACTGGAAGCCTGTGTCCAGTGGGGTACCGCAGGGATCGGTGCTGGGTCCCTTGCTGTTTGTGGTCTACATTAATGATTTGGATATGAATGTAAAAGGTATGATCAGTAAGTTCACAGATGACACGAAAATTGGTGGGGTGGTAAATAGTGAGGCGGGAAGCCTCAGGCTACAGGACGATATAGATGGGTTGGTCAGATGGGCGGAACAGTGGCAAATGGAATTTAACCCTGAAAAGTGTGAGGTGATGCATTTTACATAGAAACATAGAAACATAGAAGATAGGAGCAGGAGTAGGCCATTCGGCCCTTCGAGCCTGCTCCGCCATTCAATGTGATCATGGCTGATCATCCAAATTCAGTACCCTGTCCCTGCCTTTTCCCCATATCCCTTGATCCCTTTAGCCTCAAGAAATATATCCAACTCTTTCTTGAATATATTTAATGAACTAGCCTCCACTGCCCTCTGTGGCAGAGAATTCCATAGGTTCACCACTCTCTGGGTGAAGAAATTCCTCCTCATTTCAGTCCTAAATGGCTTACCCCTTATCGTTAGGCTATGACCCCTGGTTCTGGACTCCCCGGTCATCCGAAACATCCTTCCTGCATCTAGTCTGTCCAGACCTGACAGAATTTTATAGGTTTCGATGAGATCCACTCTCAATCTTCTAAACTCCAGTGAGTATAAGCCCAATCGACACAATCTCTCCTCATACGTCATTCCTGCCATCCCAGGTATCAGCCTGGTGAATCTTCGCTGCACTCCCTCCATGGCAAGAACGTCCTTCCTCAGGTAAGGTGACCAAAACTGCACACAATACTCAAGGTGCGGTCTCACCAAGGCCCTGTACAACTGTAATTCAATTCAATTCAATTCAATTCAAATTGCTTTATTGGCATGACAAGTTACATCTTATGTTGCCAAAGCATCGGAAAACATTCATGTATGTTCACAAAAATATAGATCTATCCATACAGTGTATAAACAGATATATCCCTGAGTGTATAAATATACTTTCATATAATTTATATAGCAAGACATCCTTGTTCCTGTACTCGAACCCTCTTGCTACGAAGGCCAACTTACCATTTGCCTTCTTAACCGCCTGCTGCACCTGCATGCTTACCTTCAGCGACTGGTGCACAAGGACACCCAGGTCTCTTTGCACTTCCCCTTCTCCCAATCTATTGCCATTCAAATAATAATCTGCCTTCCTGTTTTTGCCACCAAAGTGGATAACCTCACATTTATCCACATTATAGTACATTTGCCATGTTTCTGCCCAATCACCCAACCTGTCCAAATCGTACTGGAGTTTCCCGACATCCTCCTCGCAGCTTACCCTCCCGCCCAGCTTTGTGTCGTCTGCAAATTTGGAGATATCACATCCAATTCCCTCGTCCAGATCATTAATATATATTGTGAACAGCTGGGGTCCTAGGACCGATCCTTGTGGTACCCCACTAGTCACTGCCTGCCACTCGGAAAATGACCCATTTATTCCAACTCTTTGCTTTCTGTCCGCCAACCAGTTCTCTATCCAAGTCAATACCTTGCCCCCAATCCCATGTGCCTTAATTTTGCACGCTAATATCTTGTGTGGGACCTTATCGAAAGCCTTCTGAAAGTCCAAATACACCACATCCACTGGTTCTCCCTTATCTATTTTACCAGTTACATCCTCAAAAAATTCCAGTAGATTAGTCGAGCACGATTTACCTTTTGTAAATCCATGTTGACTTTGTCCGATCCAGTCCCTGCTTTCCAAGTGCTCTGCTATTACATCTTTTATAATAGACTCTGGCATTTTCCCCACTACCGATGTCAGGCTTACCGGTCTATAATTCCCCGCTTTTTCTCTACTGCCTTTTTTGAATAGTGGGGTAACATTAGCTACCCTCCAATCCATGGGTACCATTCCAGAGTCTATTGAGTTCTGGAAGATGACCAGTAATGCATCTACTATCTCTAGGGCCACTTCCTTAAGTACCCTGGGATGTAGACCATCAGGCCCTGGGGATTTATCGGCCTTCAGTCCCATCAATTTTCCTAATACCATTTTCCTACAAATACTGATTTCTTTCAGTTCCTCTCTTTCATCAGACCCTATGTTCCCCGGCATCTCTGGGAGGTTATTTGTGTCCTCCTTTGTGAAGACAGAACCAAAGTATGTATTTAGTTGGTCTGCCATTTCCTTGTTTCCCATTATAAATTCCCCTGATTCTGACTGTAAGGAACCTACGCTTGACTTCACCAATCTTTTTCTCTTCACACATCTATAAAAGCTTTTACAGTCAGTTTTTATGTTCCATGCTAGCTTACTCTCATATTCTATTTTCCCTTTCTTAATTAATCCCTTTGTCCTCCTTTGTTGACTCCTAAACTGCTCCCAATCCTCAGGATTATTGCTTTTTCTAGCCAATTTATATGTCCTCTCCTTGGATCTTATGCTATCCCTAATTTCCCTTGTTAGCCACGGTTGAGTCACCTTTTTTGTTTTATTTTTATGCCAAACTGGGATGAACAAATTCTGTAGCTCATCTTCTATGTTTCTATGTTTACCAGGATGTTACCTGGGCTGGAGCGCTTCAGCTATGAAGACTGGACAGGCTGGGGTTGTTTTCCTTGGAGCAGAGAAGGCTGAGGGGGGACCTGATTGAGGTATACAAAATTATGAGGGGCATAGATAGGGTGGAGAGAAAGGAACTTTTCCCCTTAGTAGAGGGGTCAATAACCAGGGGGCATAGATTCAAGGTAAGGGGCAGGAGGTTTAGAGGGGATTTGAGGAAAAACCTTTTCACCCAGAGGGTGGTTGGAATCTGGAACTCACTGCCTGAAAGGGTGGTAGAGGCAGGAACCCTCACAACATTCAAGAAGCATTTGGATGAGCACTTGAAATGCCATAGCTTACAAGGCTATGGATCAAATGCTGGAAAATGGGATTAGATTAGACAGGGCTTGATGGTTGGCGCGGACGCGATGGGCCGAAGGGCCTCTTTCTGTGCTGTATAACTCTATGACTCTATGGACCCAAGGGACTCCTGCACTACCTTCCTAGTTCTTTTACTCTGTTTGGTGGCCACCCATTTCCTGCCTGCCTGTGCACTCTTTACCTTTGGTGTGACCACCTCGTTAAACATGCTATCCACGAAGATCTCAGCTTCGCAGATGCTCCACAGTGACCACAGCCGCAGCTCCAGCTCTGAAATGCGGATTTCGAGTAGCTGCAGCTGGAGACACTTCCTGACATGTGTTCGTCCTGAACACCTAAATTGTCCCTGACTTCCCACATAGCACAGGAGGAGCACTCCACGCAGCCGAGCTGCCCTGCCATGTCCTAATCTTAATTTACTCCCTTTACTTCCTTTAAATTGAAGAATATTAAATACATTAGGGATCTTACTTCCCTTTAAACACTACTTACTCTAAACTAGAAACCTTACTTTGACTTTAACGACTGGACTGTAGAAATACTCACCAGGTCCTACTTGCCAATCAGTTCCTCCCCTGCTTGTGATGTCACTTTAGCAGTTTCACAGTTGTTGTTATTTGACTGCTCCTGCACTCAGACTCTTTCCTTGGTGTAAAGTAAGAGCCAATTCCTACAGTATGAAAAGTTAGGAAAAACAAAGGTGAAGCAAGGGAGCTCCTCCTTCCACTCCTCACCAGACTCCCTGACTCACCCAACTCGCAGCACTCTGTTTAAACCACACTCAGGGCAAAATCGCACTTCAAAGCCTGTTTTTATAGGCCCTGAAACAAAGGAGCTTGCTGGGTTCTGCTACAGGAGAACCAGTTTAATCTAGTTTCCCTAATGAACTGCCTTCAGCTGCTCTGAATTGTAGGCCTTGTATATCCCTTTATAACCCTGCTTAAAGCTGGGAAATTTAGATTTTAAACAGTAGACAGTCACAGTAAATGTGGAGAGAGACACACAGGCTGCGAGATTCTCAGCAGCTCAGCTCTGCTCAGTGCTGTGTGAACGGGCTGCTCCACACCCCGGCTGCTCGCGGGAAATGCCAGTGCGGAGGGCCCAGTGCAGAAGGCCCAGGGCGGAAGACCCAGAGGAGAGTGTCCTAGGCAGGAGGCCCAGCACGGAGGACCCCAGGCAGGGGGCCCAGGACGGAGCGGCTGGTCGGCAGAAGCAGAGTCAGGTGATGCTGTGGGTGAGCATGCTGTACGGTTTCTATGGTTGAAGAACGGTCTCAGGCCCAAATGAGTTCCAGCGGCCCCGCCTGTACTTCATCTGGCGGCAGCTGTGAGGCTTTGTTTCGGTGATGGGATCAGGTTTGTGTGCCGCCATTCTGGTGGAGGAAAGACAGACTGCTTCCATCTGTAGCATGGCGCACGAGCGGCCATAAGATGGGAAAAGAGAACAGAATAAAAGTGGGGAAAAAAAGGAAAATAAAAGGATGATAAAAGACAAAACAAAGTAATATCAGCAAGGAACACTGAGTATTTTGATGGTTGGGTCCTGTGAGCGATAACAGCAAGTAGAAGGAAATTTGAGTATTCAGTCTTTTTACGGGTTTTGAGAAAGTGATTGGCTTCTTTTCCGTGGATAAGCTGAGGACTGTGGACAAAGATTGTAACATTACATGGTTAGACGGCATCAAGTGAAAACGAAGAGTTATTAGATTGCCAATAGGACTGGCGTAGAACTGGTATTCACTTGTTTTGTTGAAGAAGTTTCTGGTTATCAGGTTGAAAACAGTCTACTTGAAGCTTTAATTGATTTCTGATAAGGCTATGGGACTTTGTACATTGTGATATTAATTAGTGTTTATGTGGAATTTACTTTGAGATTATTGCCTAGTAAATAATATGTTTTACAAAAGGGAGAAAAATAAGTTAACAGAGGTGACATAATAAAACTCACTACACACTTGGTTTGAGTATAAAGCAAGGCTTTAATCAACTTGTTTCAGAACATGGAGGTCTAGTTGTACTTCACTAGTTCCTGTCTTACAAAATGTCCCTGGCAAGCTGGGCCCACGCCCGAGTATTTATACTCCTTGGACGGCGCCACCAGCTGGCCGTCCAGCATTATTTCATGAGTAGTTTCTTGATGATGATGAGATTTATAACAAGGGGAAAGTTAAAAGGAAGGGGAAAAAATAGATATTATATTGGTAAGAAATCTGAGTACTTCGACGGCTGGGTTCTGGATCAAACGAACGCTCGAGTGAACGCACGCCGCAGACACAAATGATACGCACGCACGCTGAAACTTACGTTTGACCGAACGAATGAACGAATGGAGGAACGAACGCATGCATGCTCGCACGTAGACACAAATGACACGCACACACGCATGCACGCAAAATGGAACTTATGCTCGAGTGAACGAACGAACGAGCGAATGAATGAACGGATGATTGAATGATTGAATGGGTAAACGATGCCAGTAGGACTGGCGTGATACGAGTTTTTTTCTTGGTTTATTGAAATAGTGGTAGTTTGTACTGTAAATATTATTGATTTATTTGTAAAAAATTATCATTGCATTTATATTGTTAACCATAAAGCTGTTTTTTAAGGCTTTATTCTTTTCTTATTGTGGTCAATGGATGTAATGGATTTACTTTGTAATTGATGAGTTGTATAAGTATTGTTGTACTTGAAAAAAGAACTTAAAAAAAACAGTAAATGTGCAACAAGAAAAAAAAACAGTAAATGTGAAACAAACAAAAGTTTGATTTTAGCGAACAGTTAAGGCTCCCTGACTCACCCAACTCGCAGCACTCTGTTTAAACCACACTCAGTGCAAAATCGCACTTCAAAGTTCTACAGAGGGACAATATACTAGATGGTTCAAAGACTGAATCTACTTGGTTAGAGTTAAGGAACAGAAAAGGAGCCGTTACATTGCTGGGTGTTTACTATAGATCTCCAAATGTGAGAAAGAGATGGAGGAGCAAATCTGTAGGCAAATTTCAGAGAAATGTGAAAATAATAGAGCAGTAATAGTAGGGGACTTAAATTACCATAACATAGACTGGGGAGAAAACAGTGTAAAAGGCAAGGATGGTGAAGACTTCCTAAAATGTGTACAGGAGAACTCCATAATCAGTATGTTTCTAGCCCAACAAGAAAGAAAACAGTGCTGAATCTAATTCCAGGGAATGAAGTAGAGCAAGTGGGGTGTGTGTCATTGGGAGAACATCTGGGTAATAGTGATCATAATATAATTAGGTTTAAAGTAGATACAGAAAGCGACAAAGAAAAATCAAAGGTAAAAATACCCAACTGGAAGAGAGCCAAATTCAGCGATTTGAGAAGGGATCTGGCACAGATGGACTGGAAACAAAGACTAGCCAAGAAAACAGTAAAATGAGCAATGGCAGGTCTTCGGGGTAGAGATAGTTCAGGTACAAACCAAGCATATTCCCATAAGGAGGAAGGACAGGGCATCCAAAGCTAGAGCTCCCTGGATGACAAAGAAAAATAGAGGTTAAAATAAAACAGAAGAAGGAGGTTTATGACAAATATGTACAGAATAGCGAGAAAATGAGGCAGAATACAAGATTGCAGGGGGTAATTGAAAAAGGATATAAGAAGGGCAAAGAAAGAATATGAGAAAAGATTAGTGGGTAACATAAAAGGGAACCAAAAAATCTTTTATAAACATATAAAAAGTAAAAGGATAGCTAAAGGAATAGTGGGGCCAACTAGGGACAAAAAAGAAATCTTCTTGTGGAGGCAGAGGACATGACTGAGGTGCTGAATGAGCACTTTGCATCTGTCGGTACAAAAAAAGAGGATGAAGTTAATGTCGCAGTAGAAGATGGGGGAGTAGAGATATTGGATAGTATAAAAATAGATAGAAAGGAGGTGCTAAATAGGTTGGCATCATTCAACGTTGACAAGTCACCTGGTCCAGATGAGATGCATCCTAGGTTGCTGAGGGAAGCCAGGGTGGAGACAGCAGAAGCTCCGAGCACAATCTTTCAATCCTCCTTGGATAAGGGAGTGGTGCCAGAGGACTGGAGGTTTACAAATGTTACACTCCTGTTCAAAAAAGAAGAGCGGGATAAACCTGGTAACTACAGGCCAATCAGGCTGATGCTAGTGATGGGATAACTGATAAAGACCATTGTCAAGAACAAAATTAATTCTCACGTGGAGAAGCATGGGTTAATAAGGGACAGCCAGCACAGATTTCTTCAAGGCAAATCATGTCTGACTAACCTGACTGTGTTCTCTGATGAGGTATCAGAGAGGGTTGATGTTGTATATATGGATTTTCAAAAGTACCACATAACAGACTTATTCGGAAAATAGAAGCACATGATATTAAAGGGTCGGTGGTAACTTGGATACATAATTGGCTGAGGGATTGGAGGCAGAGAGTAATGGTGAACCGGTGTTTTTCTGACTGGAGAGAAGTATACATTGGGGTCAACCAGAAATCGATATTAGGACCATTGCTTTTCTTGTTATATATAAATGACCTGGAGTTGGGTACAGGGGTTGCAATTTTGAAGTTTGTGGAAGATAAAAAAACTTTGCAACATAGTTAATAGTGAGGAGTCTATTATCAGACTTCAGGAGGAATAAGATAGACTGGTGAAATGGGCAGACACGTGGCAGATGCAATTGAATGTGGATGAGTGTGAAGTGATGCACTTTGGAAGGAACAACGTGAAGAGACAGTATATAATCTAAATGGCACAAAACCAAAATACTGTGGATGCTGGAAATCTGAAATAAAAATCTAAATGTTACTATTTTAAAGGGGGTGCCAGAGCAGAGGGGTCTGCGGGTACATATTCACAAATCTTTGAAGGTGACAGGGCAAATTGATAAGGCGGTTAAGAAAGCGTATAGGATGCTTGGCTTTGTACTTAGGGGCATTGAATACAAAAACAAGGAAGTGATGCTGAACCTTTACAAATCACTGATTAGGGGCTGAATTTTGCAGGGTGATAGCGGGTGAGATTGGTGGCGGATCGGGTGGGAAAATTGTTATTTTTGACAGCAGGTCGGGAGTTCCGTGGCCATTGCTCCAGCTGATTACTTGACAGTATGGAAAACAAACCAAAATAAAAACATGTTGATTACATCAGCTAACAGATTGATGGAGATTCTGTTCTACTTGAAAAGCTACTGGTAAATGTTAATTCAGAAATTCCTGAAGGGATGTGAGTGCTGAAGGCTCCCCTCCTACCCTGGATGGTGAGGGAAATGCATTTTTCACTGGCCGTTCTCGGCTGTTCCCTTCCAACTCAACAGTAATTGCAGTGAATTGATCTGTACTATAAAAAATGACATATACCATTTAAATAAATGTTTGTGCTGTTCCTGGTCGGGTTTTTCTCACAGTATACTGTGATTGTCCAGTTACAGATTAAATCAAGTCATCAACCATAACAATTTCATGCTCATCATTCATTCCACTGGTTCAATGTGCATTCAGTCCCTGAATATAACTAATGTAATTTTTCAGTCTGAGACTTTGAGGGTGAATTTCTGCAGAGGTTCCCTCACTTGTCCATCATTAACTTCAATGGAAGAGCTGCAGAAATCCCAGAAACACACTGTAAGCACCACTTACACTATTTGTCAGGGTTTCTGCAGCTCTTCCACTGAACTTGCATAAGATAATAAACCCACCCCTTTACAATTACATTTAAAATGTGCTTAATTTTATATATTACCTATACACACACATCTTTTATTTGTACCAGTTACTGATACAAAAGTCTATCGATTTGTGACTAAAGCACCAATAACGTCCCAATTAATGTACTTTTTAAATTATGTTCTTGATCATATTTGTAGATGGCGTCATATCACTTAAGGATAATATTATTTAAATATTTATTTGTGACTCATACATAAATTTTATTATATTATTGTAGAGTAAAGATTTAACACCCACTTTGTTAGATTAGACTTTAAATGTAATGTGACCAGGATCCCTTTAAGGATACCGGCTGAAAACGCATCATGAATGACATCACCAGGCCCGCTCCATCTAATTGGGCAGCGTGACGCGCTGGGTGGGGCTTAATAGGCCCCATTAAGGTAAGTTCATTTTCAACAGGGGGATGGAGCCAGCAGTGGGGTCACAACCCCCACGGACACCGCCCGCAACTGGACCCGTCCAGGTGGGCAAAATTCCGTCCTAGGCTTCAGCTGGAATATTGTGTACAACTCTGGGCACCACACTTTAAGAAGGATGTCAAGATCTTGGAGAGGTTACAGAGGAGGTTTTACCAGGCTCATACCAGGGATAAGGGACTTCAGTTATGTGGAGAGATTGGTGAAGCTGGGATTATTCTCTTTAGAGCAGAGAAGCTTCAGGGGAGATGTTAATAGAGGTATTCAACATTATGAGTTGTTTTGATAGAGCAAGTCAGGAGAAACTATTTCCTTTGGCAAGTGGGTTGCTAACCAAAGGTCATAGATTTAAAATAATTGGTAAAACTACTAGAGGAGAAATTAGACCATTTTTTTTCACACCGAGGCTTGTTAAGATCTGGAACGCACTATCTGAAAGGGTGGTGGAAGCAGATTTCATAGGAGCTTTTAAAAGGCAATTGGACATGTATGAGAAGAGGACTAATTTTCAGGGTTATAGGGAAAGAGCTGGGGTGTGGGGCTAAATTGGACAGCTCCTTCAAAGAGCTGGCAGGGGCACAACAGGCCGAATGGCCTCCTTCTGTGCTGTAAGATTCTATGATTCCATGATGCTCCTTAAACCCTACCTCTTTGGCCAAGCTTTTGGTCACCTGTCCTAATATCTCCTTTTGTGGGTCGGTGTCAAACGTTGTTTGATAATAGCTCCTGTGAAGCGCCTTGGGACCTTTTTTTTTTACTAGCTTGAAGGCGCTATGTAAATGCAAGTTGCTGCACCGTGGCTGTTTCTGCGGAGGAGACACAGAAGATCAAGAACGGTCCTGATGAAGCTCAACCGCGCCGGGACCCGAACTGCTCCCGATTGTCTCTCCAACTCAACCTGCTCGTGTCGCTCCGCCCAAGAGTCACAGCCTCGGCGAGTGTGCGTCCCGGATCCACTTTCATTAACCGGAGAGGACCTCCCATTTGTCGCACGTTTATGTTATTTAGATGGCGAGGTTCTTGTATGTTAAAGGTCGGTTGGCTGGCGTTTTATTAATGGTTGGAGCGGCGAAACTTGCGTGCTCTGTGTGTGGGTCGGTTCAGCTCAGAATTGAAGCCCTTACGAATTAAAATAACAGGACATTTCACGCCTGAAATTCCGTTTGGAAGCCTGGATACATTTTCGCTGGACCTAATTGGAAAAGGGAGCCGAAACCACCTAAGTAGCATTGACTTTTCTAGGTAATAGGTCGGGTCTGGGGGGAGGGAATAAATGTTGCTTATAGTGTATAGGGGGGGAGGGGGGGAAGCGGTACTGCCTAAAGCTGGGACACATCCAGCATCGTCAAGTATAGTTTAAAGATAATTAAGTTGGCAAAACTTATCCTTAATGTTTATATAAGTTGGGCCACTTGCAAAAATGTTCATTTTTTTTGTTTACAAGGCGAGATTAAACAGGGTGTCTGTGACAGAGAAGCACAAGCGAACGGCTGGACCGCGAATCGTTTCACCAAAGTCTTTCCAATTGTCTGTATTTCGGAGGGGAGTGCAGCCGAGGGCAGGTGAATGTGTGAATGGGGCAGAGGGACCAACAGTGCCCCCCAATGGTGGAACCTCTGGATCAGGGTGGCATTTCTGACCATGACGGCGGGTATTTCATGTTTATATATATATATATATGTATATATAAATAAAGTAGAACATTGTGTCGGATTGGAGCTCCCTCTCTGTCTCTCTCTCTCAGGTCCCTGCTTTGCCCCCCTGTGAGGAAGTCTGTGGTTGAGTGTTAGTGCCCCTCCCTCTCTCTCTCTCCCGGGACGGGGCAATTGAGTAATAGGAGTGGCGAGGGGGAACACGATGGGAAGGCATAAAAGGTTGCTTTGTGTGTGTGTAATGCTCAGCAACAAACCCTAAAAAGGGAACTCACTGTTTCCTGTCATCAGTACACATTCAAAGACCGCAAGGCTGACGAGGAGGTGCGAGAGATCGCCATGGACCGGAATGGCTATGATCTGCAGAGAATTTGCGGGCACCGAACCAGGGCAGCAAGACGTAAGTACAATTCGCAACTTTCCCACTCACCACCACCACCACCCTTCGCTCCGACCCGCTGGGCTCGCAGGTGGGGCGAAATTGGGAGAAAGAGGGTGAAAACCTGGCCAAAAAACTTCGATGCTTGTTTTTTTCGGGGTTTTTTTTTTGTTTCGTTTGCCCGAGTGTTTATTGTGAGATTACCGTGCGGGCTATCACATCGTCTGCCTCCAGTTAAAACTATCTAGTGGGCGAAGTGTGCCAGGGCAGTGGCGCTGTCTGCCAATGAAGCCCTGTGTCGAATTGACCTGTGTGGGTTCCGTTACGTTTAACAGGTGGCAGGAATTGCTGGTTTGACAGTCGGCGAGTCAGCGGGACTCTCCTCCTAGCTGAGATGTTCTTCTCTGTCAGTTAAACATTTTACACATATTAAATATGATTTAATGTAATACAACATAATACTGCGTTTGCTGCATTGATGCTTCTAATCCTTCATTCGCAACAGATTTAAAGCCAGAACTGTAACGGGACAGTGTTATATTACTAACACTCCAGGAGTGGTGTCTGTTGCTCTCAGAATATAGAATGATAAAGCGCCGAAAGGGGGTGGCCATTTGGCCCATCGTACCTGTGCCGGCTCTTTGAAAGAGTAGAATCAAAGGCAGACCAATGATTTTTTGTGGAGTGTCCCGTCTCTCATTAAATAGTAGCTAGAAAATGCCCAATATCCTAAACGGTTTATTATTGTAGATTGCACGTTAAAACATTAAAGACTAATGTCAGCGCCAACAGATAACACGGCGGTGAAGATCATGGAGCGGGACGGGGGGGGGGGGGGGGGAACCTGGCCTGCTCTTCCTCGGCCTTTTTGCTTTGTGTCGCTCTCATTCCCACGAAGATTGGGAGGGATTTTTATCGCGAAGTCTTGCTTGTTTAAACTGCCAGGCCAGACGCGTCTTGGAAGCGAGCCTGGTTCTAAAAGTAATCTTGGACACTTCAGAAAAGTGCAGCCGGCGGAGAAGACGCTCGGGGCTCCCGGAGCGAACAGCAGACCTGACACACAGCAGCTGCCCGTTTCTCAAGTCAGAAGTACATTGGCTGGTCGCATTGATCCCGAGCTCAGCAAATGGGATCCTTAATGTGAGTTTTATGACATTGCAAACGAAAGCTGTGCTCCGTACAGGGTGACTTAACTGGCTAATTCTAGCCTGTTAGTTTATGCTTAAATTCTGTACATTTTTTTTGTGTCTGGTCTGGCCATCAGAGCCTACAGTATTGTTTATTTAGTTTTACTTTGTGAGGAAAGTTGACAGGTTTTGAGGTGTTACTTTTCCCAGAAAGGCCAATCTGTAACATAATAAAACGCCTATGTCTGATTTTTTCCCCTCTCAGTTTTATTGCTTTACCCCGATACAGGTTTTGTTTAAATGTAGCGGCCCATATTTTGAAAGAATCCGGCGAGCATTGCCTTCGGGTTGTTTTAAAGGCATATCCTTATGGTCAAGAGTTAGGATGAGCAGAAACTGCAGCATTAGTTCTCATTCTGCCGTATCGCTGCCTACCTCAGCCACACGCTCTCCTGTTCCCTTTATCAGTCCTGTGCATAAATCACTGGTCGCTAGGCTGGTACATGAAACTGACTTGAAATGGACCGTGTTCAGTTGGAAGAGATGAGACTGGCTTGGCTGTTTGCGCCATTCTGGGTGTTACCTCCAAAGCAAGATAAAAGAAAGACTTGCCTTTCTATAGCGCCTTTCACGACCACCGGACGTCCCACAGCCCTTTACAGCAAATGAAGTACTTTTTTGAAGTGTAGTCACTGCTGTAATGCAGGGAAGACCGCAGCCAAGCTCCCACAAACAGCAATGTGACAATGACCAGATCGCCTGTTTTAGTGATGTTGGGTTGAGGGATAAATATTGGCCAGAGGGGATAACTCAACTCCTCTTGGGAATAGTGCCATGGGATCTTTTATGTCCAACCTAAGAGGGTAGAGGAGGCCTCGGTTTAACCTCTCATCCGAAAGACGGCACCTCCGACAGTGCAGCACTCCCTCAGCACCGCACTGCAGTGTCAGCCTAGCTTCATGTGCTCAAGTCTCTGGAGTGGGACTTGAACCCACAACCTTCTGACCCAGAGGCGAGGGTGCTACCCATACTGAGTCAGGGCTGACATTTCAGCTCACACACATCACTGGTCACTCGAAACTGACCTGAAATTGACCTTGCTCAGTTGGAAGATATGATATTAGCTTGGCTGTTGGCTTGGGACAGTCATCCTGGGGGATTTAATCTCGAAAGCAAGAGACGTTCATATATAGGCAATTTGTGCTATTCAACCATCAGACGATGAACTGAGAAACATCCTTGAGTACAATTGGATACAAACCGATTTAGGGCTACTGCGCATCGCCCGCTGTTAAGTAACTGACAAGAACACGTGAGAATTATTGGACATCTGCTGGGCTAATGGAGCAGTCAGACCCAGAGAGTTTCAGATTTCACGACCATAAATATCGAGACTCCCAGATACCTCATTCCGCCACCCTTCATGTTAAAACGTGTTGTCCGAGCCGGCGTAAGTAGCTCCGGTTTAACGTCTCATACCCGGTGCACAGTTCAGTTTCCACAACTAGAAACTGAACTCTTGTGATTGCTGTGGTGACTCCTCCACACACTGTCGTATTTTGTACTTTCGATGATCGAAACCGGACTCCAAGTGGCTTTTTCTTTTGGCACGAAACACCAAATTTTTATCGACTCCCCTCAAGTAAATATATTGCATTTGTCAGAGCCTCGTGGACGCCTGATTCAAAAGTAATGAAGACGCGTCGTCCTGACCCCTGATTCCTATGAATTTGGCGAATGTCATTACATCATGCAGTAAATAGCAGATACTCCCATTATTGTCGATGTTGGGACATTGGCATCCAATTGCAAAAGTTAACTAAACTGCATCTAATTAAACCTTAGCGATTATATGTGCATGTATGTGCAGTAGCACCTCCCTTGTGGCATTGCTCATTGTGTGGAAATATATCCTGTTTTATACCAATAGTAATAGTTTCATATAATCATAGAATGATATGAGGATGAGGATGAGGGAGACCTTGGTGTGCATGTACATAGATCCCTGAAGGCAGCAGGACAGGTAGCTAAGGTGGTTAAAAAGGCATAAGGGATACTTGCCTTCATTAGCCGAGCAGTGAGGTTATGATGGAGCTGTACAAAACGCTAGTTAGGCCACAGCTAGAATACTGTGTGCCGTTCTAGTCGCCACACTATAGGAAGGATGTGATTGCATTGGAGAGGGTGCAGAGGAGATTCACCAGGATGTTACCTGGGCTGGAGCGCTTCAGCTATGAAAAGAGACTGGACAGGCTGGGGTTGTTTTCCTTAGAGCAGAGAAGGCTGAGGGGGGACCTGATTGAGGTGTATAAAATTATGAAGGGCATAGATAGGATAGATAGAAAGGAACGTTTCCCCTTAGTAGAGGGGTCAATAAGCAGGGGGCATAGTTTCAAGGTAAGGGGCAGGAGGTTTAGAGGGGATTTGAGGAAAAACTTTTTCACCCAGAGGGTGGTTGGAATCTGGAACTCACTGCCTGAAAGGGTGGTAGAGGCAGGAACCCTCACAACATTCAAGAAGCATTTAGATGAGCACTTGAAACGCCATAGCATACAAGGCTACTGACCAAGTGCTGGAAAATGGGATTAGAATAGACAGGGCTTGATGGCTGGCGTGGGCACGATGGGCCGAAGGGCCTCTTTCTGTGCTGTATAACTCTATGACTCTATGATACAGCACAGGAGGAGGCCATTGGGCCCATCGTGCCTGTGCCGGCTCTTTGAAAGAGCCGTCCAATTAGTCCTGCTCCCCCGCTCTTTCCCCATAGTCCTGTAATTTTTTTTCCCTTCAAGTATTTATCCAATTCCCTTTTGAAAGTTACTATTGAATCTGCTTCCACCGCCCTTTCAGGCAGCGCATTCCAGATCACAACAACTCACTGCGTAAAAAAATGTTTCCTCATGTCGCCTCTGGTTCGTCAATCACCTTAACTCGGTGTCCTCTGATTACTGACCCTTCTGCCACTGGAAACAGTTTCTCCTTATTTAATCTATCAAAACTGTTTCATGCCACATTAAATAAAATGCCTTTTTGGAGCCAGTAATTTTTTGTTAGCCTACCCTCAGTTTACCTGTTGCATTCCTTACCTCTTCAGTTCTGATTTGCTGTTGTTTTACTTTGAACCAATCACTGAACACGATAACTGAAGTGTGACGAAGTGGGATCGGACGTAAGTGTGATGCTTGTGGGAATTGGGTGCTGTAGGCAAGACTTTTAATCCATTATAGATTGGCTATTAAACAATGCAATGCAAGAACGTTTGAACATAAGAACATAAGAAATAGGAGCAGGAATAGGCCACTTGGCCCCTCGAGCCTGCTCTGCCATTCAATAAGATCAGGGCTGATCTTGGGCTCAAAGCCACTTCCCAGCCCGCTCCCCATAACCCTTCACTCCCTTATCTTGCAAAAATGTGTCGATCTCCACTTTAAATGTATTTAATGACCCAGCCTCCACAGCTCTCTGGGGCAGAGAATTCCACAGATTTACGACCCTCTGAGAGAAGAAGTTCCTCCTCATCTCAGTTCTAAAAGGGCGACCCTTTATTCTGAGACTGTGCCCCCGAGTTCTAGATTTCCCCACGAGGGGAAACATCCTCTCTGCATCTACCCTGTTGAGCCCCCTCAGTATCTTCTATGTTTCGATAAGATCACCTCTCATTCTTCTAAATTCCAATGAGTATAGGCCCAGCCCGCTCAACCTTTCCTCATAAGTCAACCCCCTCATCTCTGGAATCAACCGCGTGAATCGTCTCTGAACTGCCTCCAATGCAAGTATATCCTTCCTTAAATAAGGAGACCAAAACTGTACACAGTACTCAAGGTGTGGCCTCACCAATACCTTGTACAGTTGTAGCAGGACTTCCCTGCTTTTATACTCCAACCCCTTTGAAATAAAGGCCAACATTCCATTTGCCTTTTTGATTACTTGCTGTACCTGCATGCTAACTTTTTGTGTTTCCCGCACAAGGACCCCCAGGCCCCTCTGAACTGTAGCATTTTGTAATCTCTCTTCATTTAAATAATAGTTTGCTTTTTTATTTTTCCTGCCAAAGTGGATAACCTCGCACTTTCCCTCATTATACTCCATCTGCCAAATGTTTGCCCACTCACCTAACCTGTCTATATCCCTTTGCAGATTCTTTGAGTCCTCTGCACAACTTGCTTTCCCACCCATCTTTGTATCATATGCAAACTTGGCTACATTACACTCGATCCCTTCATCCAAGTCATTAATGTAGATTGTAAATAGTTGGGGCCCCAGTACCGATCCTTGTGGCACCCCACTAGTTACTATTTGCCAACCGGAAAATGACCCATTTATCCTGACTCTCTGCTTTCTGTTAATTAGCCAGTTCTCTATCCATGCTATTATATTACCCCCAACCCTGTGAGCTCTTATCTTATGCAGTAACCTTTTATGTGGCACCTTATCGAATGCCTTCTGGAAATCCAAATACACCACATCCACTGGCTCACCATTGTCCACCCTGTTTGTTTCATCCTCAAAGAACTCCAGCAAATTTGTTAAACATGATTTCCCTTTCCTAAAACCATGCTGACTCTATGACTGCAGTATCTAAATGCCCTGCTACTGCTTCCTTAATGAAGGACTCCAGCATTTTCCCAATGACAGATGTTAGGCTAACTGGTCTATAGTTTCCTGCTTTCTGTCTCTCTCCTTTCTTAAATAGGGGTGTTACATTAGTGGTTTTCCAATCCGCTGGGACCTTTCCAGTGTCCAGGGAATTTTGGTATATTGCATCCAATGCATCCACTATCTCTGCAGCCACTTCTTTTAAGACCCTGGGATGCAGGCCATCTGGTCCATGGGACTTGTCGTCTTTTAGTCCCATTATTTTACCAAGTACTATTTCCTTAGTGATAGTGATTGTCTTTAGTTCCCCCCTCCCTGTGGCCCCTTGATTATCCATTATTGGGATGTTGTTAGTGTCTTCTACAGTGAAGACAGATGCAAAATATTTGTTCAGAGTCTCTGCCATTTCCCCATTCCCCATTATTAATTCCCCAGTCTCATCCTCTAAGGGACCAACGTTTACTTTAGCTACCCTCTTCCTTTTTATATACCTGTAGAAGCTCTTACTATCTGTTTTAATGTTTCTTGCCAACTTACACTCATAATTCATCTTCTCTCTCTTTATTATTTTTTTAGTCATCCTTTGCTGGTTTAAAAATAATTTCCCAATCCTCTGGTCTCCCACCAATCTTGGCAACATTGTATGCCTTCGTTTTCAATTTGATACCATCCTTTACTTCCTTAGTTTGCCACGGATGGTGCTCCCTTCTCTTAAAATCTTTCTTTCTCACTGGAATATATTTTTGTTTGAGAGTTTGAATTTATCATTAATCATAGATCCAATAGGTTAGGTTTTGTTAGTAAAGCCAACATCGACATTCCCAGTATAAAAGCAGATCCCGCCACAAAATTAGAAAGAAAGAATTTATATAGCGCCTTTTACGACCTCAGGACGTCCAAAGCGTGTTACAGCCAAATGACTGGTTACTTTACTCTATATACCATTCACCTAATGTGGCCATTTAAAACAATAACTTTATCTGAAAAATATCCAGGTGTGCTTGCAGATTATAGGTGCACCTGCAATTTTAACAAAGACTGCAGGTTCACTTTATTTCCAAGCCATTTACCACACTGTGTAATGGACAAACTTACACTCGGTCAACAAGAGCCTCAATATCGCTTTAGAAAACTTTTCCAAAATTCAATTCAATTCAATTCAGTTTTATTTGCCATATGTAACTAGTACAATGGAATGCTTACTCCCCGTGGGGACACGTCAGCTATTCTTACAGCGCCGTGTTCAGAAAGTCAATTCTTTGGCATCCAGTGGCATTCGTAATACTTGGTAACATTCGTCTGTCTGTAAATATTTTGGAGAAAGACAAAAGCTGAAAACTCTGATGCATAGCGAACGCATGTTGGCGTCCCATTTGATATGTTAGCTAGCCAAAGAGCTGATCAGATAACCAAAGGGATTGAACTACAATGCACTGGCACTAGTTTCTGCCTATGGATAAAAAGTGTGTCCAAGGGGAATCCCAGCTTGTTTATGTTTGCGTGACGACCCGATGCTTTTGAAAGATGGTTTTACAAATCTATTTTTAAGTTGGTTATGCTGGTGTTCTGAGGACGATAAACAAAATAGCTTGTGCGGTGATCCACTGATGCAGTTATCCACTGCTGTGTGCATGCCAGAGTGTTGCTGTCACGTATTGCATCTCATAAAGACTATTAGCACCGAATCATTGAAATTCATTTCATGGTCACAGACCCATATACAGGATTTCAGTGATGCATCTAGAGTGCATCTAGAGACCTGAGCTATGGTATAAATAGCGCACACAATGGGCTACAGTTATTTCCGCCAATAAAAGAGAGCTAGTACTTCATCTCTGACATTACTTGTGAAGTATGAAGGCCTTGCATGTGAGTGGAATAAATTGAGTATTTGTCCTGTGACTTACCTGTGTATCATTCTTACTCAGTACATCTGTTAATTATTTTCAAATGGTTTGTTTTTGATTTTTGTTTTAGAAGGATTTATTACATTATGAAAGGGGTTTTATTACTTTCTGTTAAGCTAGCAGGGAAGGTCATTGGAACAAATAGCATAAATGCATTCATAGAATTACATAGAATTTGTAGCATAGAAACAGGCCATTCGGCCCAACTGCTCTATGCCAGTGTTTATGCTCCACACGAGCCTCCTCCCACCCTACTTTATCTAATCCTATCTGCATATCCTTCTATTCCTTTCTCCCTCATGTACCTATCTAGCTTCACCTTAAAGGCATCTATGATATTTTCCTCAACTACTTCACATGGTAGCAAGTTCCACATTCTAACAGCTCTCTAGGTAAAGAAGTTTCTCCTGAATTCCCTATTGGATTTATTAGTGACCATCTTATATTTATGGCCCCCCAGTTTTGGACTCCCCCACAAGTGGAAACATCTTCTCTATGTCTACCTTATCAAACTCCTTCATAATTTTAAAGACTTCTATTAGGTCACCCCTTAGCCTTCTCTTTTCTAGAGAAAACAGCCTCAGCCTGTTCAGAAAATCTGTTCAGTCTTTCCTGATAGTTATAATCTCTCAGTCTTTGTAAATCTTTTTTGCATCTTCTCCAGTGCCTCTATATCCTTTTTGTAATATGGTGACCAGAATTGTACACAGTACTCTAAATTTGCAGATGACACCAAACTTGGAAGTATAGTGAACAGTGAGGAGGATAGTGATAGACTTCAAGAGGACATTAACAGGCTGGTGGAATGGGCGGACACGTGGCAGATGAAATTTGACGCAGAAAAGTGCGAAGTGATACATTTTGGGAGAAAGAATGAGGAGAGGCAATATAAACTAAAGGGTACAATCCTGAAGGGGGTGCATGAACAGAGACCTGGGGGTATATGTGCACAAGTCGTTGAAGGAGGCAGGGCAGGTTGAGAAAGCAGTTATAAAAGCTTACGGGATCCTGGGCTTCATAAATAGAGGTAAAGAGTACAAAAGCAAGGAAGTTATGACACTGGTTCAGCCTCAACTGGAGTATTGTGTCCAATTCTGGGCATCGCACTTTAGGAAGGATGTGAAGGCCTTATAGAGGGTGCAGAAAAGATTTCCGAGAATGATTCCAGGGAGAGGGACTTCAGTTACATGGATAGACTGGAGAAGCTTGGGTTGTTCTCCTTAGAGCAGAGAAGATTAAGAGGAGATTTGATAGAAGTGTTCAAAATCATGAGGGGTCTAGACAGAGTAGATAGAGAGAAACTGTTCCCATTGGCGGAAAGGGTCGAGAACCAAAGGACACAGATTTAAGGTGATTGGCAAAAAAAACAAAGGCGACATGAGGAAAAACATTTTTACGCAGCGAGTGGTTAGGATCTGGAATGCACTGCCTGAAAGGGTGGTGGAGGCAGATTCAATCATGGCTTTCAAAAGTGAGTTGGATAAGTACCTGAAGGAAAAAAAATTGCAGGGCTACGGGGAAACGGCAGGGGGGCAGTGGGACTAGCTGAGGTGCTCTTGCAGAGAGCCGGCATGGGCTCGACGGGCCGAATGGCCTCTTTCTGTGCTGTACTCATTCTATGATTCTATGCTATGATTCTATGTAGTCTAACCAAGGTTCTATACAAGTTTAACATAACCTCTCTGCTTTTCAATTCTATTCCTCTAGCAATGAACCCCAGTGCTTTGTTTGCATTTTTTACGGCCTTGATGACCTGCGCTGCAACTTTTTGGATTTGTGAATGTGTACCTCTAGATCCCTTTGTTCCTCTCCCCCTTTTAATTTATTATTTTCCAAGGATTATGTGGCCTCCTTATTCCTCCTATCAAAATGCACCATCCCACGCTTATCTACATTAAAATTAATTTGCCATTTACGTACATGCCCATTCAAAGGACAACTAGTTACATTTCTGGACAAAGATGAGGTTAAGAGATATCATGGGAAAGTAGGACTGAGATTAACCAAAAAAGGCCAAATGACCTTTTCATGTTCCCAAAATTTGGTTTGTTCCTAAGACGTTCCTTTAAATCAATCTTTGTACACATGAGCCAATGTGAACGCACAAAGAAGGAGTTGAGAAGCAATGAAGCAGTTTTTCTATCTGTGTGCATCCAAGTTTAGAATATAATACTAACTGTATTCTATCACGGTTTCTCTCTTCTCAACCTCATTCTATTATTTATGAGTCGTTCTTATCTTCCTCACTTGTGTTCTTTTTATTGCTCTCTCTTTCTTTCATTGTTTCTCTAACTCCTTCTTCCATTTATAACCCATATAATTGCCTATTTCTCCTTTTTGTTTTCACCCATCAAGTCTCCATTGCCCCAAATAAAATCCTGGGACAACACGGTCACTGAAATTCTCACGTTAAAATAGTCTCTCATATTTGTTTTTGAAAATCTCCATAGCCGTTTTCATAGGTTGCATGATCCAGAGAATCCTTTACCTCATCTGTATTCCCATCAATAACTCTGCCAAATAAAGCAATCTGCTGAGAGACTGGGCACTGAGTAATCAAACTAGCCTACTGACTTGATAAGTGTAATAGTATTTAGACCTGAAATAGTCCTGCAAATTCATAATTTCTTCAGTATCTTTTGTTGCCCTGCAGTATTTGATATAACTGTATTGACTTCATATACCATTACCACCTGGAAAATATCTTGTGCTAAATAAAGATTTTCCTTCATGGTGTTAGTACATGAGCACAACCCTAGCATTTACTTCTGTACACTCTGCTAACTCTCAGTATGTTCTACCCCCCTTGCCCTCACGTGTACTTGTTTCTGTCTCATGTGCTCCAATATGTGTAAAGGCTGGAAATGTCAATTATTGAAGCAACGGTATACTTATCAAAAGAAGTAAACAAAATATACTGAAATGTTACAACAATATGTAAATATAACTGTGAATAGGGCAACCTTCAAAAAACTCAAACTATAGAAGTTTACAACACAGAAGAAGGGCATTTAACTAATCGTGTCTGTGTTGGCTCTTTGCTAGAGCAATCTATAAACTAATCCCACTGCCTCATTTTCTCCCCATAGCCCTATATCTTCCTCTGCTTCAAATATTAATCCAATTTTCCCTTACAAGATGCAATGGTCTCTGCCTCAGTCACTACCTGTGGCACTGCATTCCATGCTCCACCAACCCCTGTGTAAAGACATTAGTCCTAACCTCTCTCCCTAATCTTTTTTTTATTCATTCATGGGATGTGGGTGTCGCTGGCAAGGCCAGCATTTATTGCCCATCCCTAATTGCCCTTGAGAAGGTGGTGGTGAGCCACATTCTTGAACCGCTGCAATCCTTGTGGTGAAGGTACTCCCACAGTGCTGTTAGGGAGGGAGTTCCAGGACTTTGACCCAGCGACGATGAAGGAATGGCGATATACTTCCAAGTCAGGATGGTGTGTGACTTGGAGGGGAACTTGGAGGTGATGGTGTTCCCATGCGCCTGCTGCCCTGCTGCCTAGGTGGAAGAGGTCGTGGGTTTGGGAGGTGCTGCCGAAGAAGCCTTGGTGAGTTGCTGCAGTGCATCTTGTAGATGGTACACACTGCAGCCATGATACGCCGGTGGTGGAGGGAGTGAATGCTTAAGATGGTGGATGGGGTGCCAATCAAGCGGGCTGCTTTGTCCTGGATGGTGTCGAGTTTCTTGCGTGTTGTTGGAGCTGCACTCATCCAGGCAAGTGGAGAGTATTCCATCAAACTCCTGACAGTTATTAATGTTGAGTCTGTGTTTCCCAAGTGTAGTTATGCTGAATAACTGGACACAGACAACAGAATACTTCAACAGGTCTTTAGTAACTGAGGGTCAGGGCTGAACTGAAATACAAACTGCTCCACAGGGTTTATATACCGGTGTGGTCACCACCAGTACTACAATATACAGGAGCCATCAGAAAGTAGTTCATCACCTTAAGGTAGTCTCTTAAGGTGGTACAGGTTACATACACTACAATTCCTCCCCTTTTAGCTTAACAGTGTACACCCCAATTTAAACATAACATGGATAATGTGGTGTATGTAACCTGTTCCACCTTAAGCGAACTACTTTAAGAGATGTACTACTTTCTCTTGGCTGCTGTATACTGTAATACCGGTGGTGACCACACCGGTATATAAGTGTTGTGTAAGGATTTGCTGGGCAGTTCAGCCCTGACCTCCGAATAGTAAAGACCTGTTAAAAGTTATCCTTGTTGTCTGTGTCAGTGATTGATCCTAAACATAACTGGGACACACAGACTCAACAGTGGCGACGAGTCCGATCTTACCCTGCGGCAGTTTTACATCCAAGGCAGCTTCGTCCTCAGAACGGGCGTCGAGAAGAGGCATCCGCCCTCATCATCCTGCTGAGCACCATCGCACGGGAGGCATCGAGAACCCGGGTTAAAAAGAAAAAGAATTCTGACCACGAAGCCCTCCATCAGCGACAGGCAGTGATCATCCCTTCTACCATGGTGGTGGGTAAGCCGATCAGCGACACGAGCAGAAAGTCGGCCACGTTGGCTGTGGAGTAGGGGAGGGAAAACGGAGGAATAAGGGCGGAGAGCTCGACCACGGCCGGTAGAAAGGGCCGGGCTGCAATCGAGGCCGAGAGGCACAGCGACTGGGGCAGCTTAAGGCTGGAGAGCCACGGAGAACTCAAACGCAGCCGGTGTAAAGGACCGGGCTGCAAGCGGGGCTGCGAGGCAAAGCAGCGTCGGGGAGTGAGAACCGCTGGGGAGGCGAGAACGGCAGCAGCAAGGCAATCGCCATTGCAGCCAGCGGGGGAAGAAGGCAAACGCGGGAATCCGCCATTGTAGTCGGCGGGGGAAGAAGACGAGCGTGGGAAAGACCGCCAAGCATGGGAAGCTGCCATTTTAGTAGGCGGGGGAAGAAGACAAGCGCGGGAAGCCGCCATTTTGAGAAAAAGAAAAATTTAAAAAAAGAAAAAAATTGCAAGGATGCCTAAACATGGGAGCATTAATACCTTTGATAGCGATATCGAAGATTGGACCACGTATGTAGAACACATGGAAGTGTATTGTAAAGCAAATAAGGTACCAAATGATGAGAAAGCACTAACCTTATTAAGCTCAATGGGTGCGAAAACATACGGGCTATTGAAGCACCTTCTATCACCAAATAAACCGGCGGATCAGACTTTCACGAATATTGTTACTGTCCGGAAAGATTATTTAAACCCCACGCCGCTGATGATAGCGGAACGATTTCAATTTTACAGAAGAACGCAGCTGAAAGACGAAAGCAACGCTGAATTTTTAATTGAACTGCGTAAGCTAGCAAAGTACTGTCAGTTTGGAACAGGACTAGCAGATGCGCTGAGAGATAAATTTGTGTGTGGATTGTTAAAAGAAGGAACACAAAAGCGACTGCTTGAGGAGAATGAGCTTACGCTTCATAAAGCTGTCACTATTGCAGCATCGCATGAAGCCGCAGCGAGAGGCACTGCGGAAATGCAGCTACGGTCACCGGAACTCAGCACCAATCAAATGGTCTTGAGTACAGTAAAATGTTATCGTTGTGGAAAGACAACGCACGATCAGAACCAGTGCTGGTTCAAGAATCAGGAATGCAGAAAATGTGGCAGGCTTGGTCACATAGCTAAAGTATGCTGGTCAGGAAAGAAGACCAGCAACAAAAAGTCACCGCAGGAAAAGTACAGAAAGGTACACAAGGTGACAGAACAGTTCGAACGAACAGAAGTCAGATTCAGACTCCAGCAGTAATGAACTGGGTAGTCTAAGAGTACACAATGTTGGTAAGGAAGCAGACCTCCAAACAATTTGGGTCACACTTCGGATAGCAGGAGTCCAAGTGAAGATGGAATTGGACACTGGATCGGCATTGACGGTCATGAATAAAAAAGATTACAAAAGGTTATTCCCACATATTCCCCTACGGGATACGGAGATTGTATTGAAAACATACACGGGGCAAAGAGTATACCCCATCGGGAAGATAGAGGTAACGGTGGTCCACAAGGGCAAAGAAAGCTGAGGAATGGACTTATATGTGCTACCTGAGGGAGGTCCACCACTACTGGGACGGGAGTGGATTAGGAAAATGAATATGGACTGGCATTCCTTAAAAGCACTAACGGTAGATTCCGGTACAAAAGATGTCAAACCTAAACGATTGTCCAGAATATTGGACGATGCTAAAGAGGTGTTCCAACAGGGACTGGGAACACTGAGAGGAATTACGGCAAACATCAAGGTTGAAGAACATGCAAACCCGAAATTTTTCAAAGCCAAACTGGTACCTTATGCAATACGACCTGCTGTGGAAGCTGAGATGGAAGGGCTAGAATGTTCAGGAGTACTGTCTAAGGTAGACTGGAGTGAGTGGGCCACGCCCATTGTCCCTGTCATGAAGCATTCATCGAGCAACAAGCCGGGGGAACCGGGGAAGGTTCGCATCTGTGGAGATTTCAAGATCACTGTTAATCCGGTGCTTCACACGGTGCAGTATCCGCTTCCGCGGATTGAGGATATCTTCGCTTCGTTGTCTGGCGGGAAACACTTCACCAAGATAGACCTGGCGCAGGCGTACTTACAGATGGAAGTTGAGGAAGAGTCACGCCAGTATCTCACGATCAACACGCATAGAGGCTTGTACCAGTATAATAGACTGGTTTTTGGAGTGGCATCGGCTCCGGCAATTTGGCAGAGGGCCATGGAGCAGGTATTACAGGGAATTCCAGGTACACAATGTTACCTGGACGATATTCTGATTACAGGAGATGATGACGAGGAACACCTTGCAAACTTGGAACTGGTGCTCACCAGATTGAAAGAATATGGTCTTCGAGTTAATCGCCAGAAATGTGAATTCTTTCAGAAGCGGATCTCGTACTGTGGTCATGTCATTGACCAGGAGGGGCTTCATAAGTCTCCTGACAAGATCGAAGCTGTTGTGAAGGCTCCCACTCCGGATAATGTATCCCAATTGAGGTCGTTTCTAGGGTTGATTAACTATTACCATAAGTTTCTGCCAAATTTATCCACGGTGCTGCACCCGCTGAACGCTCTATTGCAGAAGGGAGTACCATGGAAGTGGAGCGAGGACTGTAAGAGGGCCTTTCGTGAAAGCAAGGCATTGATCACTTCAGAGGAAGTGTTGGCTCACTTCAACCCAACGCTGCCTATTCGTTTGGCTTGTGATGCTTCTCCATATGGTATTGGGGCAGTACTCTCACACAAGTTGCCAAATGGCCAGGAGAGGCCAGTTGCGTTCGCATCCAGCTCATTGACCTCCGCTGAGCGCAACTATGCTCAGATAGATAAGGAGGCTCTCAGCCTTGTGTGGGGAGTAAAGAAGTTTAATCATTACCTGCAGGGCCAAAAGTTTACGCTTCTGACAGACCACCAGCCGTTGGTATCCATTTTTAAGCCTAAGAAGGGTGTTTCGGTGATGACAGCACAGAGACTCCAGAGATGGTCCCTTTTCCTAGGGGCACATCAATATCAGATTGAATTCAAAGGTACAAAGCAGCATGGTAATGCTGATGGGCTGTCGCGTCTGCCACTACCTACAGAGGAGGAGGCACCGACGGTTGACCCTGTTGAGTTATTTCACTCGACCATCATCGAATGTTTACCAGTCACCAATGCAAGTATTGAAAGAGAAACCAGGAACGACCCGACACTGTCCAGGGTCTACGAAGTGACAGTGAAGGGATGGCCAGCACATGGTGATCCACTGTTACCGGCATTCTCAGCAAGACGAGAACAGCTGTCCGTCTGTCAAGGAACATTGATGTATGGAACAAGGGTGATTATTCCTCCTAAGTTAAGAGAGAGAGTTCTAAAGGAACTGCATGAAGGTCATCTGGGGGGAGTCAAGATGAAAAGCCTTGCTAGGGCTTATGTGTGGTGGCCGGGTATCGACCAACAGATAGAGGAGCTGACGAAAAGCTGCTCAGGGTGCCAAAAAGTGCAAAATGCACCTCCGATTGCACCGCTGCATCCATGGGAATGGCCTTCAACCCCATGGCAATGTGTACATATTGACTTTGCTGGTCCTTTCATGGACTCCATGTTTTTAATTGTGGTGGACGCACATTCTAAATGGCCAGAAGTGATTAAGATGACTACCACTACCTCGGAAAAGACGATCGCGGTGTTAAGAACGATATTTGCAAGAAATGGATTGCCAGAACAAATATGTTCAGACAACGGACCGCAGTTCGTGTCAGAAGAATTCCAGAGATTCATGAAGAAGAATGGGGTGAAACATTATACCTCTGCCCCATATCATCCGGCTACAAACGGGTTGGCCGAGAGATTTGTACAAACGTTCAAAAAAGCGATAAAGGCCATGAGCGAAGATCAGATTCCACTACAACACAAGGTGGACAAATTCCTACTGGCATATCGAAACGCCACCCATGCAGTGACAAACCAAAGTCCTGCCATGATGTTCTATAACAGGAGGTTGCGGTCCAGGTTGGACTTGTTAAAACCAAATGTGCGGAGGGAAGTTGAAAACAAACAGTTCCAGCATATAAATAACAAGACCACTCGGAGTTTCGAAATAGGACAACCAGTGTTAGCCCGGGATTATAAAAACAAGAAATGGCAATCTGGAACAATTCGGGCCAGACAAGGACCCCTGATGTACACGGTAGATGTTGGAGAAAATGTAATACGGCGTCATGCTGACCAACTGGTAGAATCGAGAACAAGGGTCGAACCCATGGTTACGGCAGAGACAACCGTGGAAGAAGTTAGTGAACCTGAAGCATCTACCTCAGAAGTGAATGTACCTGATGATGATGTCCAATCCATAAGAGACCAACTAGATGAGTCACCCCAACAACGAGAATCAGAGACCCCTGAAAGGTGTTATCCAACTCGAATCAGGAGGCCTCCTCAGAGACTGAATCTTTGAACTGTTTTGCATGAAGTTGTATATATGTTATTATGTTATGTTAAATGGGGATATAACTGTTAAGCTAAAAAGGGAGGATTGTGGTGTATGTAACCTGTTCCACCTTAAGAGAACTACTTTAAGAGATGTACTACTTTCTCTTGGCTGCTGTATACTGTAATACCGGTGGTGACCACACCGGTATATAAGTGTTGTGTAAGGATTTGCTGGGCAGTTCAGCCCTGACCTCCGAATAGTAAAGACCTGTTAAAGGTTATTCTTGTTGTCTGTGTCAGTGATTGATCCTAAACATAACTGGGACACACAGACTCAACAGATAACATATATACAACCTTCATACAAAACTGTTCAAAGATTCAGTCTCTGAGGAGGCCTCCTGATCCGGGCCAGATAACGCTTTTCAGGGGTCTCTGGTTCTCGTTGCTGGGGTGACTCATCCATTTGATCTCTTATGGATTGAACTTCATCATGTACGTTCGAGTCTGAGGTAGATGCTACAGGCTCAATAATTTCTTCAACTGGTGTCTCTGCCGTAGACATGGGGTCGACCCTTGTTCTCGATTCCACAAGTTGGTCAGCATGATGTCGTATTACGTTCTCACCAACGTCTACCGTGTACATCAAGGGTCCTTGTCGGGCACGAATTGTTCCGGATTGCCATTTATCATTCCTATAGTCCCTGGCCAACACTGGTTGTCCTATTTCGAAACTCCGAGTGGCCTTGTTATTTACGTGCTGGAATTGTTTGTTTTCGACTTCCCTACGCACATTGGGTTTTAACAAGTCCAACCGGGACCGCAACCTCCTGTTATAGAACATTATGGCAGGGCTTTGATTTGTCACTGCATGCGTGGCGTTTCGATATGCCATCAGGAAATTGTCCACCTTGTGTTGTAGTGGAATATGGTCTTCGCTCATGGCCTTTATCGCCTTTTTGAACGTTTGTACAAATCTCTCGGCCAACCCATTTGTAGCCGGATGATATGGGGCAGATGTATAGTGTTTCACCCCATTCTTCTTCATGAATTTCTGGAATTCTTCTGACACGAACTGTGGTCCGTTGTCTGAACATATTTGTTCCGGCAATCCATTCCTTGCAAATATGGTTCTTAGAACTGCGATCGTCTTTTCAGAGGTAGTGGTCGACATCTTAATCACTTCTGGCCATTTAGAATGTGCGTCTACCGCTATCAAAAACATGGAATCCATGAATGGACCTGCAAAGTCAATATGCACACGTTGCCATGGGGCTGAAGGCCATTCCCACGGATGCAGCGGTGCAATTGGAGGTGCATTTTGAACTTTTTGGCACCCTGAGCAGCTTTTAGTCAGATCCTCTATTTGTTTGTCGATACCTGGCCACCACACATAAGCCCTAGCAAGGCCTTTCATCTTGACTCCCCCCAGATGACCTTCATGCAGTTCCTTCAGAACTCTCTCCCTTAATTTAGGAGGAATAATCACCCTTGTTCCATACATCAATGTTCCTTGACAGACGGACAGCTGCTCTCGTCTGGCTGAGAATGCAGGTAACAGTGGTTCGCCATGTGTTGGCCATCCCTTCACTGTCAAATCGTAGACCCGAGACAGTGTCGGGTCGTTTCTAGTCTCTCTCTCAATACTCGCATTGGTGACTGGTAAGCATTCGATGATGGTCGAGTGAAATATCTCGACAGGGTCAACTGCCGGTGCCTCTTCCGCTGTAGGTAGTGGCAGGCGCGACAGCCCATCAGCATTACCATGTTGCTTTGTACCTTTGAATTCAATATCATATTGATGTGCCCCTAGGAAAAGGGACCATCTCTGAAGCCTCTGTGCCGTCATAACCGGAACACCCTTCTTAGGGTTAAAAATGGAAACCAACGGCTGGTGATCTGTCAGCAGCGTAAACCTTTGGCCTTGCAGGTAATGGTTAAATTTCTTAACTCCCCACACGAGGCTGAGAGCCTCCCTATCTATCTGAGCATAGTTGCGCTCAGTGGAGGTCAATGATCTGGATGTGAACGCGACTGGCCTTTCCAAGCCATTTGGCAACTTATGTGAGAGCACTGCCCCGATACCATATGGAGAAGCATCACAAGCTAAACGAATAGGCAGCTTTGGGTTAAAGTGAGCCAACACTTCCTTAGAGGTGATCAGTGCCTTGCTTTTTTGAAAAGCCCGCTTACAGTCCTCGCTCCACTTCCATGGTACTCCCATTTGCAAAAGAGTGTTCAGCGGGTGTAACACCGTGGATAAATTTGGAAGAAACTTGTGGTAATAGTTAATCAACCCAAGGAACGACCTCAACTGGGATACATTTTCCGGAGCGGGGGCTTTCACAACAGCTTCGATCTTGTCAGGTGACTTATGAAGCCCCTCCTGGTCAATGACGTGACCGCAGTACGAGATTCGCTTCTGAAAGAACTCACATTTCTGGCGATTAACTCTGAGTCCATATTCTTTCAATCTGGTGAGCACCTGCTCCAAATTCGCGAGGTGTTCCTTATCATCATCTCCTGTAATCAGAATGTCGTCCAGGTAGCATTGTGTGCCTGGAATTCCCTGTAATACCTGCTCCATGGCCCTTTGCCAAATCGCTGGAGCCGATGCCACTCCAAAAACCAGTCTATTATACCGATATAAGCCCTTATGTGTGTTGATCGTGAGATACTGGCGTGACACTTCATCAACTTCCATCTGCAAGTACGCCTGCGCCAGGTCTATCTTGCTGAAGTGTTTCCCGCCAGACAGCGAAGCGAAGATATCCTCAATCCGCGGAAGCGGATATTGCACCGTGTGAAGAACCGGATTAACAGTGATCTTGAAATCTCCACAGATGCGAACCTTCCCAGGTTCCCCCGGCTTGTTGCTCAACGAACGCTTCATGACGGGAACAATGGGCGTGGCCCATTCGCTCCAGTCCACCTTTGACAGTACTCCTGAACATTCTAGCCCTTCCAGCTCTGCTTCCACAGCAGGTCGTATCGCATAAGGTACCGGTCTGGCTTTGAAAAATTTTGGGTTTGCATGTTCTTCAACCTTGATGTTTGCCGTAATTCCTTTCAGTGTTCCCAGTCCCTGTTGGAACACCTCCTTAGCATCGTCCAATATTTTGGACAGTCGTTTAGGTTTGACGTCGTCCTCTTTACAGGAATCCACAGTTAGTGCTTGTAAGGAATGCCAGTCCATATTTATTCTCCGGATCCATTCCCGTCCCAGTAGTGGTGGACCTCCCTCAGGTAACACATACAAGTCCATTCCCTGACTTTCTTTACCATTGTAAACCACCTTTACCTTTATCTTTCCGATGGGGTATACTCTTTGCCCCGTGTATGTTTTCAATACAATCTCCATATCCCTCAGGGGAATGTGTGAGAATAACCATTTGTAATCTTGCTTATTCATGACCGTCAATGCCGATCCAGTGTCCAATTCCATCTTCACTTGGACTCCTGCTATCCGAAGCATGACCCAGGTAGTTTGGTGGTCTGCTGTGTTACCCACATTATGTATTTTTAGACAACCCAGTTCCTTACTGCTGGAGTCTGAATCCGTCTTTTGTTCATCCGAACTGCTCTCTGTCACCTTGTGTACTTTTTTGTACTTCTCCTGCGGCGACTTTTTGTTGCTGGTCTTCTTTCCTGACCGGCATACTTTCGCTATGTGACCAAGTCTGCCACATTTCCTGCATTCTTTATCTTTGAACCAGCACTGGTTCTGATCATGCGTTGTCCTTCCGCAACGATAGCACTTTACTGCACCCAATGCCATTTCATTGGTGCTGAATTCCGATGGCCTTTGCTGCATTTCCGCAGTGCCTCGTGCTGCTGCCTCGTGCGATGCTGCAATGCTGAAAGCTTTGTCCAGCGTAAGATCCTTTTCCTCTAGCAGTCGCTTCTGGGTTCCTTCCTTTAGTAGCCCACACACGAACATATCTCTCAGAGCGTCTGCTAGTCCTGTACCGAACTGACAGTACTTTGATAACTTGCGCAGTTCGATTAAGAATTCAGCGTTGCTTTCCTCTTTAAGCTGAATTCTTTTGTAAAATTTAAATCGTTCCGCTATCAGCAGCGGCGTGGGGTTTAAATGCTCTTGCAGGATAGTAACAATCTCCGCGAAACTCTTTCCTACCAGTTTATCTGGTGTTACAAGGTGCCTTAATAACCCGTACGTCTTCGCACCCATCGAGTTTAATATGGTTAGTGCTTTCTTATCCGCCGGTACCTCATTCGCTGTACAGTAAACTTCAACGCGTTCCACATAAGTGGCCCAATCTTCTACATCGCTATCAAAAGCAGCGATGTTACCCGTTTTTGGCATCTTGTTGAGTTTCCTTTATTTTATTTATTTTCCAAAATGGCGGCTTCCCGCGCTTGGCGGCTTTTCCTGCGCTTGTCTTCTTTCCCCGCCGACTAAAATGGCGATTACCGCGCTGTTGCCGTTCTCACCTCCCAGCGGTCCTTTATTTCCCCCGACGCTGCTGCTCTTGTTCCCCGCCGCTCCCGCGGTCCTCGAGGACATTAACGCTTCTCTGGCTGCTGCGCGTCTCTGCCCCGATTGCAGTCCGGCCCCTTACACCGGCTGCGGTCGTGTTCTCCGCCCTTTTCTTCGGTTTCCCTCCCCTTCTCCCACTGACAACTCGGCCGACTTTCTCTCCGTGTCGCTAGATCGGCTTACCCGCCGCTGTCGTAGAAGGGATGATCACTGCCTGTTGCTGATGGTGGACTTCGTGGCCAGCAAATCCAAACCGGGTTCTCGATGCCTCCCGTGCGATGCGGTGCTCAGCAGGATGATGAGGGCGGATGCCCCTTTTCGACGCCCGTTCTGAGGACGAAGCTTCCTTGGATGCAAAACTGCCGCTAGGTACGATCAGACTCGTCGCCACTGTTGAGTCTGTGTTTCCCAAGTGTAGTTATGCTGAATAACTGGACACAGACAACAGAATACTTCAACAGGTCTTTAGTAACTGAGGGTCAGGGCTGAACTGAAATACAAACTGCTCCACAGGGTTTATATACCGGTGTGGTCACCACCGGTACTACAATATACAGGAGCCATCAGAAAGTAGTTCATCACCTTAAGGTAGTCTCTTAAGGTGGTACAGGTTACATACACTACAATTAATATATACATAAAGAAACAGCAAATTTCTATTTTTCCTTTGGTAGCCTGGCATGAAACTTGTACAAGTGACTGTCGGAGCAGTTTTGCTGATGTTATCTAGACACACCTGAAGGTAAAGGTTGCTCATGTTGGTTTGCCTTTGCTGGTAGTAATTGTTAGTATGGTATCCGTAATATATATAAGAATCTAGGACAATCAGCCAGACTGGTTTGTCTTGTGTAAGGACTTCATCAAGGCCTGCCCCACTTGCTGATGTTCAAGCATACAACCCAACTGTAAGTACTGCAATTCAACCAGCCTCCACTCTTGCTCCCTTTGCCATGATTTTCATTCATCACCATCTATTCAGTCATACAGTCGATATTCTGTTCCACCTCTTGAACCATTATAGTTGTGTGTATTTCTCTTTAAAACCCACTTCTCTGACCAAATTGTTTGATCACCCCTCATCATCTTGCCTTTGGCTTGGCATCTGTTTTTTTCCCACTTCTCTGTGAAGTGCCTTGGGATGTCTATGTACATTAAAGGGGCTATATAAATATAAGTTGTTGTTTGTTGTTCTGCCATTGCTGTGATGGTACCATTTTTGTGGTGATAATGTGGAGTGAATACATTGTCTCACCCTACTCAACAAGAGATGGCATGTACTCGGATTACCAAAAGAAAGAACGATGCTATCAATGTGACTACGCAACAGGTATTTTGAACAGTGCAGATTGTTAATTTGATTGAAATGCTTGGTAACTGTAATCTTCTCCAGCCCTGCCATCCCACCCTCAAACTCATTATACCTCCAACTCTGACCTCTTGTGTATCCGCTCTTCCCCTCGCCCACCAACAGTGGCTGTGCCTCCAGTCGCCTAGGCCCTACACTCTTGAATTCGCTCACTAAATCCCTCTCCTCTTCATCTCCCTCTCCTCCTTTAGGACCCTCATTAAGACCCTCCTCTTTGTCCAAGCATTAGGGCACCCCTTCCTAATATCTCCTTCTTTGGCTCAGTGTTCATTTTTGTCTGATTATGCCTCTGTGAAGTGCCTTGGGACATTTTTCTAAATTAAAGACACTACAAAAATGCAGATTATTGCTGTTGTTTGATACTGATCATAGCATATGTCTGCTTACAGTAAAGGCCAATAATATACTTTTTCAACAACTTCAGTTATTGTCTTTTGCTGCTATTTATTGCTATTTGCAGCTTGACATGTACAATATATTGCTCTGTGCTTCTTTCATATCCCTGGTCAAGCATTTTGCCCGGAATTCCCCAGTGAATGTGTGCATTTTCTATATGCCCACAGAGTGCACTCCAACCTACATTGTCCCTCATGTAGAAATCACTGGGACACAACCTTTGGAAACCTAGACCATTGGCCGGAACATTAAATGAGTGCACTGGCCAAAAGCAGAATTACGTGCACTGTTAAAAATTAATATCACAGTTTCAATGTTAAGACTTAGAATAGCAACAAAAATGTTCTACCAAAGAAAACTTAGAGCACTGGACAGAATTAAGTACACTGCTAGCCTGTGAAATGTCTTTTTACGTGCAGCCCCTTCCCAGAATTTACTGCAACATGCTTCTCCATGCAGTATTGAGACACAAGTTTGTGCCTATGGTTTTGCCATATGGTAAAACAGAAAATCTCAAGGCCAGAAAGCAACATAGGCCCATATAGCCCATCATCCTTCGGTACTAAGATTTCTAATTGATGATGTGTTTCTCTTCAAGATACTTGTCCAACTTGATCTTGAATGGATCTAAGCTATTTGCCCCGACAACTTCCTATTGAGCTATTACACAAAATGACCACCCTCTCAGTGAGGCAACACTTTCTTACATAAAGAAAGACTTGCATTTATATAGCGCCTTTGAAGACCTCAGGACGTCCCACAGCACTTTACAGCCAGTGAAGTACTTTTTGAAGTGTAGTCACTGTTGTAATGCAGGGAATGCGACAGCCAATTTGCGCACAGCAAGCTTCCACAAACAGCAATGTGATAATGACCAGATAATATTTTATTGTGATGTTGATTGAGGGATAAATATTGGCCAGGACACCGGGGATAACTCCCCTGCTCTTCTTCAAAATAGTGCCACGGGATCTTTTGCATCCACCTGAGAGAGCAGACAGGGTTTAACATCTCACCCGAAAGACAGCACCTCCGACAGTACAGTACTCCCTCAGTAGCGCACTGGAGTGTCAGCCTAGATTTTTATGCTCAAGTCTCTGGAGTGGAACTTGAACCCACAAATGTTCTAACTCAGAGGTGAGCATGCTTCCAACTGAGCCACTGGCTGACGCAGCCTGCCTAAATCTAATCTATTTCAGCTTATACACTTGTCCCCTTGTTCTTGTATCCTGTATCAAATCAAACATCCCTGACCTTCTACAACCTTGAGTTTATTCATTCGAACAGCTCTGTCGATCAATTTAAATACCTGTGATCTTCTGATGGCGGTAGTGCTGCTGTTGAAAGTAGCTGAGTGCAAGTCAGGCACATTCCCATTGGAAGAGTTGGTGGGGGGGTGGGGGAGGGGGCAAAATCACATGGCCAGGCCATGGATGACTCACACATGTCTCCTTGAGTCAGGCTTTAGACTTTTATTGAATAAGGGCTAGGAGCAAGTCTTCAGTCCACCTCAGACAGAGAAACAATGCAGTAGAAGAGAAGAAATGGAGGGGAAGAACAGATTATAGGAGAGGTGGGGGGGGGGATTCTGTCTCTGTACGTCTCCTCTGTTCTATTGCCCTTCTTTTCTTTGGCTCTGATTTCTTTCCATTTTCTCCTCTGTTCATATTCTACCTGGCTGTTAGATGTTCTTGGTATCAATATTCAATGCCTTTTCTATTTCATACTCTTTGAGAGAAAACAAAAATGTGCTGTTTGCAGAGAAGGCTGCCCCAGTATACCTACTGTGAAAAGACTATGTGCTGAGACAGCTCCTGAATCCTGCTGGCAACTGGGCCAAATCCCTCTTTGAAGAAAAACTGGAGAATACCTGTTTTTGTCCATAATTAATGACCACTAACAATATTGGGGGAGGCACAGCTTTGTAATATGCAATTTCCGAGAATATTGTTTTGTTATTGGTCATTAAGCCTCCCAAATATTTATTAAAAAAGAACTTTGGCTTTTTCTAACAACACCTCCCCTACTATTCCCAAAGAGATGGAAAGTTAAAAACACCAAATAATATCAATAGTATTGTACATTCAGCTTAATGTAGATGCTCAGGCCAATGGCAAATGGACATAGACCCAGAGTACAGAAAACATGGCGAGTGATTTAACCCAGACTCTTTCTTTCCCCTCATATTATTCCCCACCGAATCCCACTTTGCCCCCTCCTCTCCTGAAAATGATGACTTATGCTGGAATATGTTTCTGCCTACTCTTCAATACCTCCCACAATTGGCCTTCATGTGAAAGTCTAGATATTGTCAGGAAGTTATTCAATTGCTGAGAACATTATAGCCAAACCCAATCCTGTCCTCACTAACATCTACACTTTTGAGAACAGCTCATGAATGGCTATTCATCGTAAAGAAAGAAAGAACTTGCTGTCAGAATCTCCCAAAGCACCTTAGGACCAATTAATTATTTTGAAGTGTAGTCAATGTTGTTTTGCAGGAAAATACAGCAGCCAATTTGCACATAGCAAGGTCATAAGGACATAGAACTAGGAGCAGGAGTAGGCCATACGGCCCCTTGAGCCTGCTCCGCCATTCAATAAGATCATGGCTGATCTTCTACCTCAACTCCACTTTCCCGCCCGATCCCCATATCCCTTGATTCCCTTAGTGCCCAAAAATCTACCGATCTCAGTCTTGAATATACTCATCGACTGAGCTTCCACAGCCCTCTGGGCAAGAGAATTCCAATGATACAAAACCCTCTGGGTGAAGAAATCTCTCATCCTGGTCCTAAATGGCTGACTCCTTATCCTGAGACTATGGCCCCTAGTTCTAGATTCTGCAGCCAGGGGAACCAGCCTCTCAGCATCTACAGGTCCCACAAACAGCAATGAGATAAATGACCAGTTAATCTGTTTCAGTGGTATTGCTGAGAGATAAATGTTTGCCAGGGCACTGATAGAACTTCCCAGCTCTTCTTTGAATAATGCCATGGGACTTTTTACATCTACCTGAACAGGGCTTTGGTGCAACATCTTATCCAAAAGAAGGCACCTCTAACAATAGAGCACTCCCACAGTAATGCATTGAAGTGTCACTAAGTGTTAGCTTGGCTCAGTAGTAGAACTCTTGTCATAAATTTGTAAACCTTTCCACCTCTCTCTGACCCTTTAAGTCGCTCCTTAAAACCTACCTCTTCGACCAAGCCTTTGGTCACCTGTCCTAATATCTCTTTATGTGGCTCGGTGTCAAATTTTGACTGATAACACTCCTGTGAAGCGTCCTACAAATGCACCTTCTTTCTATTTTCCTTTCTAGTTAGGATCAGTGATTTGACATGGTGTAATACCCCTTGACAAATCCCATGATTGTCACAACCTACCATGACAGTGTGAGTTTACTTGTCACAGTAAGTTGAAACTCTACGGGGGAATTTTCCCAGTCCTGGGGAGGCAAGTATGGAGGCGGGACTGCCGGGAAAATGGCAGAAACTGGGAGAGGGTTCCGAACCTGCTCCCAAGCCGCCTCCGTGCCATTTTCCCAGGAGGTTGGTCCCCGACTCGCGTAGGGACCTGTCTCCTCGAGGCAGGAAGGGGATTAGAGCCAATTAGCTGCCTGTTAACAGGTAGTTAACAGGCAGTTTTGAGGCTTATCCCCATTTCACCCCTGCAAGTGCGGGCTTCCCGACGGCTGCGATCCTCGCCAGGGTCAGCGAGTTGAGCAGTGGGTCTGCGGGGCTGAGAGGGGTCGAAAAGTCCACTGTAGAGGTGAGTGATGGGTGCAAGTGTGGAGAGGTAAGTATGAGAGGTGAGTGTAAAGTGTTAGAAAAAGTTTACTTACCTTTGCTTCTTCCTGCAGGCTTCAACCCTTGGGGATCCGGAGGTGCCTCATCTCAACGGCAGAGCTGACAGAATGGCCGCTGCATTCTCAGATGCAGCAGCCATCTGATTTCTGCAGAGGAAAGAGGTTTTGGTGAGTCTTTGTGCAAGGGCTCACCTTAGAACAGAGATTGTCAGTGTTTGATAGCTTCTCAAAGCTGTCAAATGCTGACAATTCATCTGTCAAACATTTTCGACAGATGAAATGTCATATGCTGACATCATCTGTCACTGGCTTAACAGGTAGTAAACAGGCAATTTTGAGGCTTATCCCCATTTCACCCCTGCAAGTCCCGCCTCCATACTTGCCTCCCCAGGACTGGGAAAATTCCCTCGTAGAGTTTCAACTTACTGTGACAAGTAAACTCACACTGTCATGGTAGGTTGTGACAATCATGGGATTTGTCAAGGGGTATCACACCATGTCAAATCACTGATCCTAACTAGAAAGGAAAATAGAAAGAAGGTGCATTTGTAGGACGCTTCACAGGTACAAGCAGGGCGGGCTTAACAAGGTCATTGGGGGCGGGACTGAAACCCGACAACCAGCAGTCCCGCCCCCAACGCGCCCCCATTGGCAAAATCCAGCCCTACATTTTTTATCTCCTTCCTCCCTACTTTCAACAACCTGCAAGAAGTGATGATCCACTCCCAAAGGAAAAAAGTCTTTAAAATAATAAATAACAGGATACTTCTGTTTAAATACAGTCTGCTCAGGGTATTTCCCAATGAAATGCACTGTGACATCCATTAGTAAATAGTAGAACATACACAGCAATCTCACACCACAGATGTGCCTCTCAATTGCCTTGATAAGAATCAATTTTATTTCCAATCCTCAGGTTCTATAAAAAACGTTTTAGGATATAGAAGCATCATTCTGATTATTATCAGAAACTTAAAAAAAAATAATTTCTGACACATTTTGTAGTCAGTCCTAATGATAGTACATGCCTCATTATAATAATCAAAAAGCTTGGCTCCCAAGTACTATTTTCTAACGAGCACTTAACTATGTCCTGTAAAATAATTTGAGCAATTGTAAATAGGTTTTCAGGTTAACGTTTTTTAAACTTGAACCATTTTATTTCTGTAAAATATAACAAGCATTGGATTTATAAGTTCACACTTTTCACTGTTTCTTGCCTCCTTTAGATACAAGCAAGGGTGAGGACAATAGGAACACTGCAGTCCTGCCTGAGTCTGACAATAGGAACACTGCAGTCCTGCCTGAGTCTGACAATAGGAACACTGCAGTCCTGCCTGAGTCTGAGGAGAAATCTCATTCGTTCGGCCTTCGCACAATGTTACAAAATGAGATGCACTGCCCTATACCAATAGACGAAAAAGGTGTTGATATTATCAATATAAAAGGAATTGAAGATATAGGATATATACAGCCAGAATCTATGGTAAGTGAATGGTGCTTTTCGCATTGGCTCAACATTTAATGGTTATTACAAAAGGTTACACGCCAGTTTTAGTATCATATGGAAGCAAAAACGGTAAATACCACAAAAAAGACTTGCATTTATATAGCGCCTTTTATGACCACCAGACATCGCAAAGCGCTTTACAGCCAATTAAGTGTTTTTTGAAGTGTAGGCACTGTTGTAATGTAGGAAACGTAGCAGCCAATTTGCACACAGCAAGCTCCAACAAACAGCAATGTGATAATGATTATTTTTTTTTAGGGATGTTGATTAAGGGCTAAATATTGGCCAAGGCACCGGGGATAACTCCCCTGCTCTTCTTCGAAATAGTGCCATGGGATCTTTTATATCCACCTGAGAGAGCAGATGGGGCCTCGGTTTAACGTCTCATCCAAAAGTCGGCACCTCCAACAGTGCAGCACTCCCTCAGGAGTGTTAGCCTAGATTTCTTTTGTACTAGACAAGTGTTTGGAGTGGGACTTGAACCCACCACCTTCCATAACTCAAAGGCAAGGGTGCTACAAGCTGAGCCATGGCTAACAAGGAGCAATTGAGAGGAAGGGCATAGATGCATTTAAGGGAAAGCTAGATAGGGAGAACGGAATAGAAGGGTTAAATTAGGAATGGGCATTAAATTCTACCCTTGCCAGCGATGCCCACATCCCTGGAACGAATAAAAAATAAATAAATGAAGAGGGGCGGAAGGAGACTTGTGTGGAGCCTAAACACCAGCATGAACCAGTTGGGCTGAGAGGCCTGTTTCTGTGATGTAAATTCTATGTAATATGTAAAAATTAGTGTGTGAACACAGAGTCAAATCAGCAATCTGATCGCCCATTGCATTGGGAACTTGAAAGTGAGATTCACAGTAGCTGGTTGGGTTTCAAAGCTCTTCCTGCCTTGTAATCATGGCTGCTTGAACTTGAAAACAATTAGCTCTCCATTTGCTGTGCAGTTTAAATGCATCCTGAGTGACTAATACATAAACTGGACTTCCAGATAGGAGAGTGGAAACCCTGAAATCAGGTAAGAACATAGGAACAGGAGGAGGCCTCTCAGCCCCTCGAGCCTGTTCCGCTGTTCAATTAGATCATGGCTAATCTGCAGCTTATCTCCATTTACCCACCTTGGTTCCATATCCCTTAATACCCTCACCTACAAAAATCTATCAATACTAGTTTTGAAATTTTCAATTGTCCTAGCCTCAACAGCTTTTTGGGGGGTGAGTTCTAGATTTACACTAGATTCACCACCCTCTGAGTGAAGAAATTTCTCCTCATCTCAGTCCTAAATGGCCAACCCCTTATTCTGAGACTTTGACCCCTGGTTCTAGACTCCCCAGCCAGGGGAAACATCCTCCCTGCATCTACCCTGTCAAGGCCTGTAAGAATTTTGTATGTTTCAATGAGATCACCTCTCATTCTTCTAAACTCCAGAGAATATAGGCCTAGTCTCTGCAATCTCTCCTCATAGGACAATCTCCCCATCCCAGGAACTAGTCTGGTGAACCTTTGTTGCACTCCCTCTATGGCAAGTATATCCTTCCTTAGGTAAGGAGACCAAAACTGTACACAATACTCCAGATGTGGTCTATCCAGAGCTTTATACAACGGTGACATAACTTCCACCCCTTTGTATTCCAGCCCCTTTGCGATGAAGGCTAACATTTTATTAACCTTTTTAATTAATTTTTGTACCTGTCCACTAATTTTAAGTGATTTCTGTACGTGGGCCTCTAAATCTCTCTGCTTCTTCACAGTTCATAGTTCTCGCCATTTTAGAAAATACTCTGATCTGTCTTTCTTTGGTCCAAAGAGACAATTAGATGCTACAGTGGAGGGGATTGTAGGGTCTTTCTGATTGAATGAAATAAGATAGGCCGAATCTGTAATTATCTTGTGAGCTTGAGTGTGGTGCTTGCTAAATTAACGAGCATTAGATTAATAAATTGTTTTGTTTTGTTTTGGGATAGGTCATAACAATTGAAAGTTCGACCATTGAATTGGAATTGGTAGGAATAAAAAGAAAGCCTAATTGTGTTTAACTAGTCAGTCTTTAATCTTGGGCAGTCTACTCTGGGTCTATCATTAGGTACACAATACTGATTTAGAAAAGCATTATGCTCATTTAATCCTGTAACATAAAGAAGAAAAGAAAGAACTTGCATTTATAAAGCGCCTTTCATGACCTCGGATGTCCCAAAGTGCATTACAGCCAATATTTGATGTGTAGTCACTGTTGTAATGTAGGAACACTGCGCACAGCAAACTCCCATAAGCAGCAATGTGATAATGACCAGATAATCTCTTTTAGTGATGTTGGTTGAGGGATGAGTATTGGCCAGGACACTGAGGAGCACTCTCCTGATCTTCTGCAATAATAGTGTCACAGGATCTTTTACGTCCACCTGAGAGGCAGACGTGGCCTCGGTTTAATTTCTCACCTGAAAGATAGCACATCAGACAGTGCAGCACTCCCTCAGTATTGCACTGGAGTGTCAGCCTGGATTATGTGCTCAAGTCTCTGAAGTGGGACTTAAACTCACAACCTTCTAACTCAGCGGTGAGTGTGCTGCCCACTGAGCCACGGCAGACACCTTAAACTCTGCAGCTGCCAATATATAATGGTCCATAAATTCCATTCCCTACGGGTGTGTACGCGCTGTGTAGTCACCCGTAGGGCCAATGGAAGAGCCGGTTTTAGGCATGCACTGCGCATGCGCTGGAAACCGGAACTTCCGTTCTTCAAAGAAAGGGCTTCAATGGTCAAATGCCTGCGCCGGATAGGCAGCGCGTACATAGAAACATAGAAGATAGGAGCAGGAGTAGGCCATTCGGCCCCTCGAGCCTGCTCCGCCATTCAATGAGATCATGGCTGATCATCCAAATTCAGTACCCTGTCCCTGCCTTCTCCCCATATCCCTTGATCCCTTTAGCCTTAAGAAATATATCTAACTCCTTCTTGAATATATTTAATGAATTGGCCTCAACTGCCTTCTGTGGTAGAGAATTCCACAGGTTCACCACTCTCAGGGTGAAGAAATTCCTCCTCATCTCTGTCCTAAATGGCTTACCCCTTATCTTTAGACTGTGACCCCTGGTTCTGGACTCCCCTGCCATCGGGAACATCCTTCCTGCATCTAGTCTGCCTAGTCCTGTTAGAATTTTATAAGTTTCAATGAGATCCCCTCTCATTCTTCTAAACTCCAGCGAGTATAAGCCCAATCAACCCAATCTCTCCTCATACGTCATTCCTGCCATCCCAGGTATCAGTCTGGTGAATCTTCGCTGCACTCCCTCCATGGCAAGAACATCCTTCCTCAGATAAGGCGACCAAAACTGCACACAATACTCTAGGTGTGGTCTCACCAAGGCCCTGTACAACTGCAGCAAGACATCCTTGTTCCTGTACTCGAATCCTCTCGCTACGAAGGCCAACATACCATTTGCCTTCTTAACCGCCTGCTGCACCTGCATTCTTACCTTCAGCAACTGGTACACAAGGACACCCAGGTCTCGTTGCACTTCCCCTTCTCCCAATCTATTGCCGTTCAGATAATAATCTGCCTTCCTGTTTTTGCCACCAAAATGGATAACCTCGCATTTATCCACATTATACTACATCTGCCCAATCACCCAACCTGTCCAAATCATACTGGAGTTTCTCGGCATCCTCCTCACAGCACACACGCCCGCCCACCTTTGTGTTGTCTGCAAACTTGGAGATATTACATCTAGTTCCCTTGTCTAGATCATTAATATATATTGTAAATAGCTGGGGTCCTAGCACCGATCCCTGCAGTACCCCACTAGTCACTGCCTGCCACTCGGAAAAAGAGTCGTTTATTCCAACTTTTCTTCCTGTCTGCCAGCCAGTTCTCTATCCAAGTCAGTACCTTGCCCCCAATCCCATGTGCTTTAACTTTGCACGCTAATCTCTTATGCGGGACCTTATCGAAAGCCTCCTGAAAGTCCAAATACACCACATCCACTGGTTCTCCCTTATCTATTCTATAAGTTACATCCTCAAAAAATTCCAGTAAATTAGTCAAGCATGATTTACCTTTTGTAAATCCATGTTGGCTTTGTCCGATCCTGTCACTGTTTTCCAAGTGCTCTGCTATTACATCTTTCATAATGGACTCTAGCATTTTCCCCACTACCGATGTCAGGCTTACCGGTCTATAATTCCCCGTTTTCTCTCTACCACCTTTTTTAAATAGTGGGGTAACATTAGCTACCCTCCAATCCATGGGAACTGTTCCAGAATCTATAGAATTTTGGAAGATGACCAGCAATGCATCTACTATTTCTAGGGCCACTTCCTTAAGTACCCTAGGATGTAGATTATCAGGCCCTGGGGATTTATCGGCTTTCAATCCCGTCAATTTCCCTAACACCATTTCCCTACAAATACTGATTTCATTCAGTTCCTCCCTCTCATTAGACCCTATGTTCCCCGACATCTCTGGGAGGTTATTTGTGCGGCTGCAGCTTCCGTTTTTTTCATACTATGCTGCAGTCCAGGTAAGTCTGAAACAGCTGTGCCTGGAAAAGCAGGCGCAAGGCCTGCTTTTAACAAGGTAAGAAGTGAAGAAAGTAAAAGAACATTTTTTTTCCCACTGATTTATCATTTTAAAATACTTTAAAGAAAGGTAAGTTTATTTTTAGCCCTGTTAAAAACTTTAATTATTTTTTTCAAAAATTTAAATTTTTGTTTAAAATAGTTAATTTATGTAATTTTTAAAATGTGATTTAAAAAAAAATGTATTTGAAGTTTTACTTATGCTTTGGGGCTGATCTCTATTCAGAATGGAATGGAGATTCCCTGCTCTGATTGGCTCCCCATGGCCCACTTGATCCCAGGGACGCTGCGAACTAGCTGCGCCCCTGGGATACGCGTGCCCTGCACACCGGCAGTTTGAGGAGGCACATCAATGGAATTCTACGCCGGCCCAGAGCATTACGGTTGGCGCGGTTTGTTTGTGCAGGTCGGGGGCTTACGCCCGCAGGAAGCCTCCGACCGGAATAATATAATCACTTGGAACCAGTATATTATGCAAGTCACAGGGCAGGAAGGACACTGTGAAACTGGACGGTGAAATATTTATTTAATAAGGATGAATAAAACAACAATATCAACAGTATGATTTACATATATTTTATTAATAATTCTGTGCCAACTCCAGTACAGCTGGCCAACCCATCATGCTCACAAAAGCTTTATGAATAATGTTAACAGTGAAAAGCAGATCTTTTGCTTATAAGGATGTGCTTTTATAGGAACAGGAGTAGACCATTTAGCTCCTCAAGCCTGTTCCGCCATTCAATGAGATCATGGCTGATCTGTGACCTAACTCCATATGAACGCCATTGGCCCATGTCCCTTAACAGCTTTGGTTAACAAAAATCCATCAATCTCAGATTTAAAATTAACAATTCACCCTGCGTCGACTGCCATTTGCGGAAGAGAATTCCAAACTTTTACCACCCTTTGCGTGTAGAAGTGTTTCCTAACTTAACTTCCTGTAAGGCCTGGCTCTAACGTTTAGACTATGCCCCCTAGTCCTAGACTCCCCAACCAGCAGAATTAGTTTCCCTCTACCTACCCTATCAGGTACCATGAGAGAAGCTCCATTTGCATTGTTACAATTAACAAAATGATAGCCTTTCATCAGTAGCCACAAATCCAGGTCTGTGTAATCCCAAGATCTAGGGTTGAGTCGTGTTGTGTACTGAGCTACCACTGACTAGTGAAATCTTTGAAGGCTTTAGATGGGAATGAGGGGATAAAAAAAGATACCATTCCCAAGTTGTTCCTACTGATAGGGAACATTACTGATGCCAGCTGAATGGATCCCAAACATCAGGTCTCGATAAGGTTGCAGAGAAGCAGCCAAAGAGCCTCTTTACTGTACAGGGCAGTCACCAGCAGTAGTCCCAGCTTCAGTGGCTGCACTGTAAAGGAAATGAGGCAGCACTGCTGCCTCCCACCCAAGTGATCTTCATTACAAGTCACCTCTGGAGGTAGGAGCTCCTCCCGTGACAAGCACAAATTCTGCAGCCACAGGCAAATGGGCTATTTTTTTTTTTCTGGCTGCACGTGCGTTGAGCATTTAGTCCCATACGGATCAGCAATGTGGTTTTCTGATAGCGGCCCTGAATAGACTTTCCTCGATCATCAGGAAAGGTCCGACAACCAGAACCTCTATGTTGGTCAGTACAGTTTTAAGTTTCAAGTTATTGGCCCAGGATCTGTGGTCACCGCTGACCTTCAAGAAAGCTGCCCACAAAGATCTAGCGATCTCTGTGGCATCGAGTTCACCTTTCCTGACGTTAGTTTGAATCTGGTGCGAAATCAAGCGAATCTCCAGTGTCCAGTAACAGTGATGTCATCAAGCAGGCTAAGCAGCCAATCACATTGAAGAATTCTCACAGACAGCAAACCAGGAAGTAAAATGCACAGATTATAATTTACTTTTTATAAATTTTACAGAGAGCATAATAAAGATTGGGACATACACATAGGATTATGGTAGAAGCTAAAATATCATAAACAAACTTTAAGCAAAAATTATTATATTGAAAGCCATGTAATTCTTATCATATTAGTGGAAACATTTGACATTTAAAAAATACAGAATTAGTTTTTCAGAGTCAGAACGATTGTTTAGCAGTCAATATGCCATTAAAAACCCAGTTACACCTCTTTCAACAAGACTTAACTTTTTCGGCTGGGGAGGGCGGGGGGGAGGGCGGGGTTTAACAGCGATATTCCAGCATAATAGGGGAAGTTTTGTCAGGAACTGTGATTTGAATTGATTGCCGGCTCTGGGGAGCTCCACAGCGCAACCTGTGGCGGAGCAGGGAATGACAGACAGCAACTTGTGGATTCCTGTGTGTATCTGCGCACGCACTGACTCCAGAAGTTGCTGTCACTTTCAGAGGAATAATGACAGCGAACGCTGACAGCTTCGCCGTCATTACCACCGCAAAATCCGGGCAATTATGTAGTCCTTCTAAAGCCTACCCAGACTGATGTTACCCAATACTGTAACTAAAGTCAATGAACGACCTTAACTGAGTAAATTTATGTCTATATTATATGGTATGATGACACGATACAGGTTCACATTACTAGATGAACATCAGAAGAAGCAAAGCAGCCTTTACTACAACAAAGTTAGAGCGCATCTCCCAATGTTAATAGAGACTGAGGCACTTAACTCTTTTAACAAGGACAAGTACCTGGTGGTGAGTGGAATTGGAGGTTACACATTTTGTCCTGAATGATTTCATTGAAAATCACAGCGCCCCATGGGGTGCATATTAACAATTGGATTAGGGAAGATTTTAGAAAGATGAGGGTCGAGCAAGCTGAGATGAAGTGGAATGAGAAATTGGCACACAGGACTGCAGAGCAATAGTGGGATTTTTCTTTTAAGGATTGCAACGGTGCGGGATAAATATATTCCATTGAATAAGAAGAAAACTATTTGTAGTTTCAGGATGCCATAGATAAATAAAGAGGTAAGAAATCAATTAAAATTGAAGAGGATTATCAGAATAATATTGAAAAAAATAAAGGAGAATAAAAGAAAATAAGAGGTTAAGAGTGGGATAAGGCAAACCATAAGGGAGTATGGGGAAAAAAAGCCAAAAACATCAAAAGGAACAGTAAAGTATTTTATAAATATATCAGTAAAAAGAGGATTGTTTAGTGAATCCGCACAGTCTTATGATGCATTCTGTAAGAACATATCTTTTATCAACCAGTTAAGTTTTATTAATACTTATACTACCATTGCCCTATTAGGATTTATATAAGCTACTGAGTGAATGAATTAACCTCGACAGAGTCATCAAACAGGAAATAAGACCATAAAATCATAAACTAACATTCCTTTATTAACAGACGTAAAATAACACAATTACAATTACATCTTAATTTTAAACAGTAAGAGTGCTCAGAGTACTTAGACACTTTTAACTGATGGAATTAATAGCTGAGGTTACAGAAGGCAGTTCAAGTGTATTACAATAACTCAACATCAACTATGCTCTCCAAGTTGATGTTATCCTCAATAGTTGAGATTGACAAAAAAAATCAGGAAAATTGGATTAGATTCGATTATTGCTTTCTTCTCAAATGTTTAGGTCCACTTTCAGGATGTTAGCGTGATGAACCTTCATCTATTGTCATAATAGTTTGGCCTTCATTCATTGTCTGTTCTTTCTTGGTAGCTCTAGCATTGCTGCCTTTCTCAGCGACTCTTACAGCTATGTGATACAATGAATTATTTGCCTATCTCTGGCTAGTCAACCTCCTAGACTTCGCTGACCTCCTGTAACCTGTTTCTCCCAAATGACTTCTGTCGCTCTTTCCCAGCCAAAATCTTTCTCTTCCTGATCCTTCGCATCAAAACCTCCATCTTTTATACCATTGATTCTTAAACTCCTTTGATCTCATTGCAACAAATACCTTGTTGCAAGGATTCCCTTATTTGGTGACAGTATCTTAGAGGGGGACATGTCAAGTATTTATGATGAGTACATTTTTTTAATTAATTGAGAAAAGCCAGGCCTATCCATGAGTTGAAAACTCCTTTCCCTTTGTCTAGACTTAAATAACAACAGGAAGACAGGACAAGATAAGGAATAGTTGGTCTAGGAAATTTCTTGGTCAGCAAAGCATAACCCTCCATTCAGCCTTGACAAGCCTTGGTTCTCACCATTGATCAGAACCAGCTGCTAACTGTGAAAGATTCTTTTGTCTTTATAGTGCACAATATACTCTTGAAGTGTCCGCAGTTCCCAACATTAACTTTTTCTGTTTTCCCAGAGTTCAACAGCCATGCTGAAAACTCAGTTTTGAGGACACCTCTGGGAATTGTTAGGGCACTTTTCCTACAATTCACACTGTAACTATAGCACCAATGCAAAGTCGTTTTGCGTTAGAACACCAAAGATGTGCGGGTTAGGTTGATTGGCTATGATAAATTGACCCTTAGTGTTAGGGGGATTAAATACGTGGGGTTACGGGGATAGGGTGGGATATGTGTTGGTGTAGGGGTTACGGGGATCGGGTGGGATATGTGTCGGTGCAGGCTCGATGGGCCGAAATGGCCTCTATCTGCACTGTGGGGTTTCTGTGATTCTGTGATAAGATATAGCAACAGGTTAGGCCATTTGGCCCCTCAAGCCTGTTCCGCCATTCAATAAGATCATGGCTGATCTGATCTTGGCCTCAACTCCACTTGGCCTCAACAGCACTAAGCTCATGGTCTACAGAGCAGCAGTGATACCCGCCCTCCTGTATGCCTCAGAGACATGGGCCATGTACAGCAGGCACCTCAAAGCACTGGCGAGGTACCACCAACGCTGCCTCCGCAAGATCCTGCAAATCCATTGGCAGGATAGGCACACCAATGTCAGTGTTCTTGCTCAGGCCAACATCCCCAGCATCGAAGCTTTGACCACGCTCGATCAGCTCCAATGGACAGGTCACATTGTCCGCATGCCCGATACAAGACTCCCAAAACAAGCGCTCTACTCGAAGCTCTGGCACGGCAAGAGAGCCCCAGGTGGGCTGAGGAAATGCTTCAAGGACACCCTCAAAGCCTCCTTGAAAATGTGTAACATCCCCACCGACACCTGGGAATCCCTGGCCCAAGACCTCACAAAGTGGAGGAGAAGCATCTGGGAAGGCGCCGAACACATCGAGTCTCTTCGCCGGGAGCAAGCGGAAGCCAAGCGCAAACAGCAGAAGGAGTGCACATCAACCCAAGCACTCCACCCACCCGCCCCTTCAACCACCATCTGCCCCACCTGTGACAGAGACTGTAGGTCCCGCATTGGACTCATCAGTCACCTGAGAACTCATTTTTAATGTGGAAGCAAGTCATCTTCGGTTCCGAGGGACTGCCTAAGAAGAAGAAGAACTTTCCCGCCCACTCCCCATAACTCTTGACTCCCCTACAGCTCAAATGTCTGTCTATCTCCGCCTTGAATATATTGCTCTGACATTGCTCTGATAAAGTGTAAAGGCCGCCTGAATCCAGAGTCAGGGCACCGGAGGAGGTAACTTCAATCCACTTTGCTTTGGAGTCCGTTTGGTGCGAAGCAGGAACTGCTCTACCTCAATCTTAAACCTGGGGGGTGAAATCACTGTTGCACACAGCTTTCAGCCAACTGAGGAAGTCAGTATTAGCATGAGTCTCATTCCAAAAGGAACTGTAGACTTCACGATCTATTCTTTTCTGTCATTTACACCTCTCTCTCCCTCCTTGAACCCCTCGTCTCATTAAACTAAGAATATACTCGTATCTTGCTTTGAGCACTCTTGGTTTTACTTCCTCAGATTCTCCTGTCTTCTCTTGTTCGGTTGATGTTATAATTATATCTTATTCAGTCTTTACATTTATCGAAGGAGAAGATTTACAGGTTGAGCCTTCCGGACTCAACATTGAGTTCAACAATTTCAGATAATTATCCCTGCCCCCATTTTTCATGCAGTATGATTTTTGCCATTCCCATTTGCAACATTTTATCTTTCCTGCCTCTTACAAAAGTACAGGATGTTCTTTCTATTTCTTCCTCCCCTCCTAACCCCACCCCACTGTCTCTGCACCTGCTTAATATCTGTTACATCTCCAACTTTTTCCAGTTCTGATGAAGGGTCCCAGACCTGAAACGTTAACTCTGTTTCTCTCTCCACGGATGAACATAAGAACATAAGAACATAAGAAATAGGAGCAGGAGTAGGCCAATCGGCCCCTCGAGCCTGCTCCGCCATTCAATAAGATCATGGCTGATCTGATCCTAACCGCCAATCCACTATCACAGAACCATCTCCTGAATCTAACAGAATTAGACACACGAAATAGGAGCAGGATCAGGCTACACGGCCCCTGGGCCCGCTCCGCTACCCACAGGGCCATGACCGATCCGAACCTAGACTCATGTCCAAATTCCTGCCCGCTCCCCGTAACCCTTAATTCCCTTTACTTCTAGGAAACTGTCTATTTCTGTTTTAAATTTATGTAATGATGTAGCTTCTACAGCCTTTTGGGGCAGCATATTCCATGGACCTACCACCCTCTGAGTGAAGTAGTTCCTCCTCATCTCAGTTTTGAAAGAGCAGCCCCTTATTCTAAGACTATGCCCCCTAGTTCTAGTTTCACCCATCATCGGGAACATCTTCCCCGCATCCACCCGATCCAACCCCTTCACAATCTTATATGTTTCAATAAGATCGCCTCTCATTCTTCTGAACTCCAATGAGTAGAGTCCCAATCTACTCAACCTCTCCTCATATGTCCATCCCCTCATCCCCGGGATTAACCGAGTGAACCTTCTTTGTACTGACTCAAGAGCAAGTATGTCCTTTCTTAAGTATGGACACCAAAACTGTACGCAGTATTCCAGGTGCGGTCTCACCAATACCTTGTACAACTGAAGTAATACCTCCCTATTTTTATATTCTATCCCCCTAGCAATGAAAGCCAACATTCCATTGGCCTTCTTAATCACTTGCTGCACCTGCATACTAACCTTTTGAGTTTCATGCACCAGGACCCCCAGATCCCTTTGTACTTCAGTACTTTCCAGTTTCTTGCCATTAAGATAATAACTTGCTCTACGATTTTTCCTGCCAAAGTGCATAACCTCACACTTTCCAGTATTGTATTCCATCTGCCAAATCTCTGCCCACTTACTTAGCCTGTCGATGTCCCCTTGCAGGTTTTTTATGTTCTCCTCACTCACTACTTTCCCTCCCATCTTAGTATCATCTGCAAACTTTGATATGTTACACTCGGTCCCCTCCTCCAAATCGTTAATATAGATTGTAAAGAGTTGGGGACCCAGCACTGACCCCTGCGGAACACCACTAGTTACTGATTGCCAGTCTGAGAATGAACCATTTATCCCAACTCTCTGCCTTCTGTTAGATAGCCAATCCTCTATCCATGCCAGAATATTACGCCCAATCCCATGATTTTTTATCTTAAACAATAATCTTTTGTGTGGCACCTTGTCAAATGCCTTTTGGAAGTCTAAATACACTACGTCCACTGGTTCCCCTTTATCCACCCTATACGTTACTTCCTCAAAGAACTCCAGCAAATTTGTCAAACATGACTTCCCCTTCATAAAACCATGCTGACTTCCTATTAAATTATGATTATCCAAATGTCCTGTTACTGTCTCCTTAATAATGGACTCCAAAATTTTACCTACCACAGATGTTAGGCTAACTGGTCTATAGTTTCCAGCCTTCTGTCTACTGCCCTTTTTAAATATGGGTGTTACATTAGCAGTTTTCCAGTCTGCCGGGACCTTTGCCGAGTCCAGGGAGTTTTGGAAAATTATTACCAATGCATCCACAATCCCTACTGCCACTTCCCTCAAGACCCTGGGATGTAAGCCATCAGGTCCAGGTGATTTATCCGCCTTGAGTCCCATTATTTTACCGAGTACCACTTCCTTAGTGATTTTGATCGTGTTTAGCTCCTCCCCCACTTTAGCCCCCTGTTTGTCCAGTGTTGGGATATTCTTAGTGTCTTCTACTGTAAAGACTGATGTAAAATATTAATTCAGTGTTTTTGCCATCTCCATATTTCCCACCATTAATTTCCCGGTCTCATCCTCTAAGGGACCAACATTTACTTTAGCCACCCTTTTTCTTTTTATATAACTATAAAAACTCTTACTATCTGTTTTTATATTTTTTGCTAATTTACTTTCATAATCTATCTTCCCTTTCTTAATCAATCTTTTTGTTATTTTTTGCTGTCTTTTAAAGTTTTCCCAATCCTCTATCCTCCCACTAGATTTGGCTACCTTATATGCCCTTGTTTTTAGTCGAATACTATCCTTAATTTCTTTACTTAGCCACGGATGGCTGTCTTTTCTTTTACACCCTTTTCTTCTCAGTGGAATATATTTTTTTTGGAAGTTGTAAAATAACTCCTTAAATGTACATCACTGATCATGTATCGTCTTACCCTTTAATCTATTTTCCCAATCCACTCTACTCAATTCCGCTCTCATACCTTCATAGTCTCCTTTATTCAAGCTTAGCACGCTTGTTTGAGATCCAACCTTCTCACCCTCTAATTGAATATGGAATTCAACCATGTTATGGTCACTCATTCCAAGGGGATCCTTTACTAGGACATTTTTAATTAATCCTGTCTCGTTACACAGGACCAGATCTAAGGTTGCTTGCCCCCTGGTCGGTTCAGTTACATACTGCGCAAGAAACCCATCCCTAATACACTCAATGAACTCATCCTCAAGGCAGCCCTGCCCAATTTGATTTGTCCAATTAATATGATAGTTAAAATCCCCCATAATTATAGATGTTCCCTTATTACAAGCCTCAACTATTTCCTGATTGATACTCCGTCCAACAGAGTTGCAACTGTTCGGAGGCCTATAGACTACGCCCACTAGTGTTTTTTTCCCCTTATTATTCCTTACCTCCACCCAAACTGTTTCATTATCCTGATCTTTTGACCCAATATCATTTCTCTGTTTTACAGTGATTCCTTCCTTTATTAACATAGCCACCCCACCTCCCCTTCCTTCCTGCTTGTCCTTCCTGATCGTTAAATAACCTGGTATGTTTAATTCCCAGGCATTGTCACCCTGCAGCCATGTTTCTGTAATGGCCACAAGATCATACCCATAGGTAGTTATTTGTGCCATTAACTCGTCTATTTTGTTACGAATGCTACGTGCATTCAGATAGAGAACTTTCAAATATGTTTTGTGACACTTAGTTCCTGCTTTTGCCCTTTTTATTACTTTACCTTTTACTCCAGGGTGCTGCCTGACCTGCTGAGTATTTCCAGCATTTTCTGTTGTTATTTCAGATTTCCAGCATCCGCAGTATTTTGCAATTATATTCTATTTCTATTTATTCTACACATACTGCTGGATTAATTTGTTTAAATGTAACTGTTCCAGCAATTTGGAAAGTTCTGTATTCACACAGCTTCCCCATTAGTGGATTTAGGATTTATCCACAATGAGGGAAAACGTAGAGATCAGACCTTCCCAAACCTCCTTTCCTGCGAAACCCAAACAGGCGAACCCCTGGGGATAAGAAATATAAGCATGATGAAGAGAAAATAGAGGCGGCAGCTGGAAGGATCCGTCACTGGGACTTTGTGAGCCAAACAGCTATAGACTGAGATGATTAAATGCTTCATAGGCCACAGTGGTCTACTATTGTTGTTGGTGGGTGCAAGGGCAGCAAGCTAAGGATAAGCAATAAGGATGGATGAAACACACTGGAGTTTTGCTTGATTGCCATTAAGGATCAATGGGGGAGAAATTCAGTTGGTTGCGCCACCCGTTAGCGCCTTAAGAGGGCGAAGGTGCGGCGAGACCTGCGCCTCTCGCAAAATTGAGCGGACATTTAGTGGCGGCGCTAAACCGCAACGCCCGCTCAGCTGCGCACGCAGATCCTGACGTAATTTCAGAGTGCAACGCCCTCGGTGCGCCCCGGACCGGAAATTCAGTGGCGCCCCCCTCCTTTCCGCCTGTTGCTCCCAGCGACTGGTTGACTGGAACGGTTCCCAGTTGCTGTGGGGCTGGGGGGGGCGCTATTTAAAGGGGGCTCTTCCTGGTTTCTTTGTGGTAGCCATTTTTGGCCCACTCCTTCTGAGAGAGAGAGAGAGATTTGCAGAGAGACAAAGGGAGAGAGCTTTCTGCATTGAGTCAGCGCTCGCTGAGGTACTTTTGGCTTCTGACCAGAACTTTGTAGTTGGTTTGCTTTTTCACCGGCATAACTTTGAGTGGCCACATACGATGGGGGCTGCAATGGATGGGAACGTTGGGCTTCTCCATTACATTGAGAGGGCTCAGAGATGCCGAGAGAGAGTGCCAATCATGGCCAGATGGAGGAGGATCAACAGGCGTTGGCACACGAGACCTTACCATCCCAGGGTTTTCCGCCAACAGTTCTCATACCTCAATATGTCTGAGGAGCAGTGTTTTCGGAGGCTGCAATTCAGCAAGGAGGTGGTCACTGAGCTCTGCCACCTGCTTCAGCCAGATCTGCAGCCTCAACTGAGGAGCAGGACGTCCCTGTCGGTGGCAGTGAAGGTAACAGTGGCTCTCAACTTCTATGCCACCGGCTCCTTTCAATCCGCTACTGGGGACATTGCCAATATCTCCCAGTTCGCGGTGCATTGCTGCATCCGTGAAGTCATGAATGCCCTCTTTAAAAGGAGACGTCAGTACATCTCCTTCCCCATGACCCCGGACAAGCAGCAAGAGCGCGCAATGGGCTTTGCAAGAATAGCGGGCTTCCCCATGGTCCAGGGCGCCATTGACTGCACGCATGTGGCTTTGCGGGGGCCGCAAGAGAATGCCGAGGATTACCGCAACCGGAAGGGCTTCCATTCATTGAACGTCCAGTTGGTCTGTGACCACAGACAGCTGATAGTCGCTGTCAATGCCCGCTTTCCAGGCAGCAGCCACGCCACCTTCATCCTGCGCCAGACTTCTGTGGCAGACCTTTTCGAGGCCCTGGCTCACCCAGGAAGCTGGTTTCTCTGGGACAAGGGCTATCCTCTGTGCACCTGGCTGATGACCCCGCTCCGTGCGCCCAGCACCCCTGCTGAAGAACGATACAATGAGAGCCATCAAGCTACCAGGAACATCGTTGAGCACACAATCGGCGTGCTCAAGCAACGGTTCTGCTCTCTGGACCATTCTGGAGGAGCCCTTCAGTACTCACCTGAGCGAGTCTCCCATTTCGTTGTTGTGTGCTGCATGCTGCATAACCTGGCAATCCTCAGGACTCAGCCACTGCCACCAGACATTGGAGCACCAGCAGAGGAGGAGGAGGAGGAGGAGGAGGAGGAGGAGGAGGAGCAGCAGCACCAAGACGGGAGGGAGGCACAAAGTGCAAGGGCTGTCCGTCAGCGGCTTATAGCAAGTCGCTTCTAGGCCCCCTCTGAGGGAATGGCTTCTGCCATTCAAAGAACATGAATGGAACCGTGCCGCAACCCCTAAGCCGGTCAAGGCAACAAATAGTTCAAAGAGCAAACATGCACATTCTGAATAAAGACACTTCTTTATTTAACAAACTATGTGCCCTTCCCGCATGACAAAGTAACAGAGAGAAACCCAAAAAAACCAGTCAGTCACATAACTGGCTCTCACAACCTGGAGACAATGACCAAAACAGTAACAAAAAGATGACCACGAGCCTTGGCCTTCAATAAAACAATGAAATACATTTTGCCACACCTCCTACTTTTTGCCCTTCGAGGGTGATCTGCTTCACTTGCGAGATTGTCCCCTTCCCACCCTGCAGCTCCTCTGCAATGGGACCCCAGTGGCTGCAGCAAGGCTGGGGGAAGGCTGCTGAGTGTCAGAAACTGAGACTGCAGATGCCCTTGAGGGACGGCCTGGACCAGCTCTGGGCCTGGAGGGCCCGGCTGCTGACTGCTCCAACTCTGCATGGGCGGCACCAGTCTGTCCTACAGGTGGTGGCAGCTGCAGTGGAGAAGTGACAGTGCTGGCAGCAGGAATGCTGTCATCGTGAGAGAGGACAGCAACTCCCTGTTCGGCCGACACACTGGCACTCCCACGGGGCAGCACTGCAGCATGCGGAGCAATCTGCTGAATCACAGATTGCTGGCCTGCTGCGGTGCGATGAGGGCCCCGGCGAATCCTGCCCGATCCAGCGAGGGTGGCAGCAGTCAGTGCTCGTGTGGCCTTAATCTGCGTCTGCATGAGACCAGCCACTGACTGCATTGCAGCACTAAGCAATTGCGTGGCAGCCATCTGTGCTGCGCCGAAGTCCTGGAGACTCCTTGCCTGTGCTGCGTCGAAGTCCTGGACACTCCTTGCCAGTGACTCAATGGATTCGGGCATCCTTGCCACTGCAGCCATGAGCTCAGTGTGCCTGTGCTCCGCCTGGGCGCTCATTTCAGCAAGGAGCCACACCTCTTCTGCGCTCACTGTAGCAGGACTCGAGGCCAGACTCCTTGCTGGATGTCTTGCTGCAGTTGTACAGGGCCTTGGTGAGACCAAACCTTGAGTATTGTGTGCAGTTTTGGTCGCCTTATCTGAGGAAGGATGTTCTTGCCATGGAGGGAGTGCAGCGAAGATTCACCAGACTGATACCTGGGATGGCAGGAATGACGTATGAGGAGAGATTGGGTCGATTCGGCTTATACTCACTGGAGTTTAGAAGAATGAGAGGGGATCTCATTGAAACTTACAAAATTCTAACAAGACTAGACAGACTAGATGCAGGAAGGATGTTCCCGATGGCGGGGGAGTCCAAAACCATGGGTTACAGTCTAAAGATAAGGGGTAAGCCATTTAGGACAGAGATGAGGAGGAATTTCTTCACCCAGAGAGTGGTGAACCTGTGGAATTCTCTACCACAGAAGGCAGTTGAGGCCAATTCATTAAATATATTCAAGAAGGAGTTAGATATATTTCTTAAGGCTAAAGGGATCAAGGGATATGGGGAGAAGGCAGGGACAGGGTACTGAATTTGGATGATCAGCCATGATCTCATTGAATGGCGGAGCGGGCTTGAGGGGCCGAATGGCCTACTCCTGCTCCTGTCTTCTATGTTTGTTAAGTGTAGCCACTGCAAATGCGGCAATCAGTAATGTTCAATAAACAGCAATAAGACAAATGACCAGTTAATCTATTTCAGTCATTTTGGTTGAGGGATAAATGTTGGCTGGGACACCTGGAGAACGCCCTGTTTTTCTTTGAACAGTGCCACGGGTTCTTTTCCATCCACCTTAGCAGGCTTGTGGGCCTTGGTTTCATCTGAACGACGGCACCTCTGAAAAAATAATGCAAAAAATGTGTCAGCCTAGATCTTGTAATCAAAACCCGGAGTGGGGCTTGAATCCAAGACCAGAGGCAAGAGTGACACCAATAAAATTAGATAAAAAAGGGAGAGGAGGTTAAGCACTTACCTAATCCTGGATAAAATCTACCTTACTTTTGTTTTGAAGTTGGGCCAATTCTTTCTTTGAAGGACATCTTCATTCCTTTCATCAGGCTGTTTATAATCACCAGTAACACGTTCCCAATAATAGCTCAAAGGAATATTCTACAGTAATTCTATAATGGCCTTATGATATAAAATCCTGGTTACAACATATAAAAAGATCTATTAAAATATATTTACTGATGAAAAATAGCTTTAATTAAAATATGGCTGATCTGTAGTTGGACTCCTGTTCAGAGCTGCTATTATCTGTTCATTCTCTGCTGGTAGAGGAAGCGAGGCACTGAGGTGTGATTTACTGAGACTGAGTATAATGTTCCCATCCATTCTTCCTCCCACTTAGCAATAGCACTATGTGTTCTGATTCATCTGACTTGCTATGGCTACGTAACTTTTCTGACCCAATACTGCTGGAGCAACAACATTTAGATTCCAACTGTGATTGTCTAAGAGGTTTCAACAGCTTTGAAAACTATTAGTGCATTGCCTCAGCCACTGGAGAATGTTTTATCGTGTAGTGGATGCAGCACCGGAGGCAGACGAGGAGTATTAGACTTGGCGCTGTGGTAGCATGCTTTCAGTGCGCTACCTTCCCCATAAGCCAAGATTGAATGGAAAATGATGGGCCTGATAGGACAGCAGGCGCAGGTGATTATTTTCTTTTACAAAAAAGAAGCAGCGTTGTAACTAAGAAAATTGTAAAATAAACTCATTTGGAGCCTGCCCCATTAAACAAAATGCCCCTTGGGACAAACCTTTATAAACATAGGAACCTCTTCCACCTAGAAGGACAAGGGCAGCAGGCGCATGGGAACACCACCACCTCCAAGTTCCCCTCCAAGTCACACACCATCCTGACTTAGAAGTATATCGGCCGATCCTTCATCGTCGCTAGGTCAAAATCCTGGAACTCCCTCCCTAACAGCGCTGTGGGAGTACCTTCACGACACGGACTGCAGTGGTTCAAGAAGGCGGCTCACCACCACCTTCTCAAGGGCAACTAGGGATGGGCAATAAATGCTGGCATTGCCAGCGACGCCCAGACCCCATAAACGAATAAAAAAAAAGGAGTCGGCCATTCAGCCCTTTGAGCCTGTTCTGCCATTCAGTGAGATCCTGGCTGATCTGTATCTTAACTCCATCCACCTGCCTTGGCTCCATATCCTATTATACCCTTGTCTAGCAAAAATCTATCGGTCTCAGATTTAGAATTATTAATTGAGCTGGCATCTGCCGCTTTTTGTGGGACAGAGTTCCACACTTCTACCACCCTTTGCCTGAAGAAGTGTTTCCTAACTTCTCTCCTAAATGGCCTGGCTCTGATTTTAAAGTTAATTCCCCTTGTCCTAGGTTCCCCCACCAGCGAAAAAAGTTTCTCTTTATCTATCCTATCAATTCCTTTCAAAATCCTAAAAACCTCAATCAAATCACCCCTTAATATTTTATATTTTATGGATTACAAGCCTTGTTTACATAATCTCTCCTCATAATCTAACCCTTGGAGCCCTGGTAACATTCTTGTGAATCTACGCTTCACTCCTTGCAAGGCCTATATATCCTTTCTAAGTTGCAGTGTCCAGCACTGTACACAGTACTCCAGACGTGGTCTAACCAGGGCTTTGTATAGCTGTAGCAAAACTTCCTCCCCTTCGTATTCTAGCCCTCTAGTTATAAAGGCTAACATTCCATTAGCCTTTTTGATTATTTTTTGTACCTGGCTATTACATTTTAGTGATCTGTGTACGTGGACTCCTAAATCTCTTTGGACCTCCTCTGTTCCTAGCTTTTCACCATTTAAGGAATATATACTTTCTTTATAAACCTTTGTAAAGCACTGGTTCGGCCCCAGCTGGTGTATTGTGGCACCACACTTTAGGAAGGATGTCAAGGCCTTAGAGAGCATACAGCCGAGATCGACTCGCATGGTACCAGGGATGAAAGACTTCAGTTACGTGGAGCGACTAGAGAAACTGGGGCTGTTCTCCTTAGAGCAGAGAAGGTTAAGGGGAAATTTGATAGAGGTGTTCAAAATCGTGAAGGGTTTTGATAGAGTAAATAGGAAGAAACTGTTTCCAGTGGCAGAAGGGTCGGTAACCAGAGGACACAGATTTAAGGTGATTGACAAAAGAACCAGAGGCGACATGAGGAAACGTTTTTTTTCGTGGCGAGTTGCTATGATCTGGAATGCGCTGCCTGAAAGGGTGGTGGAGGCAGATTCAATAATAATTTTCAAAGGGGAATTGGATAAATACTTGAAAAGGAAAAATTTGCCGGGCTGTGGGGAAAGAGGAGGAGAATGGGACTAATTGGAGAGCTCTGTCAAAGGTACGATGGGCCGAATCGCCTCATTCTGTGCTGTATCATTCTACAAAATGAACATTCTACAGGCACAACACTTGCAAAGTACAGGAAACTTCGCGATATCCGGCACCGACGGGACCGAGCTGCTGCCGATCTATCAAAACTTCCGGATAGACCAGCGCTAATGTTGAAGGATACGGAGGTTTTCATTTCCGTATCTGACAACAAACACTGTTGCTTAGCAACAGCTTGTAAACACTCGGCCCGTACCTTGGAAGCATCTCTGAAGCTGTTGCTAAGCTACAGAGACGCTTTCCAGAGCCTGACTGTTAAAAAAATGCTAGGAGAAGAAAAAAAACCTAACCAAAACGACTGCTGATTTCTGCCGTTAGATCGAGGTTTCCGGACATACAACCTCCGGATAAACCAAAGTTTCCTGTAACAGGTACAGGAATTATTATTAAAGGTGGCAATTAGCAGAATTTTAATGAGGTGAAACACTAATGCACAGATCCAGCAATACCATTGGGTGCAACAACATCCTCCTGAGAACACCTTCCAGCACAGTGACAAATGAGGGAAAAATTATCAGCACTAGAGGGCAGGAACCAGATTATTCTGCTTTACTGACAATTACCGTGTGCACTGAGGATAACACACACTGTCATTTCTAGGCTTATCTCTCATTCTTCTAATAGTACCCCTGCCTCCTGCTCTATAAAATGTCCTTCTGTTGCACCAGCACAATCACCAGAGCAGCTTTTTTGTTCTCTCCCACATGGCAGCTGTCTCTCATTCTGCCAGAACATTTCACACCTATTCTGAGCCGTCATTTGTCTCCACTAGTCCTATCACCATCTTGTCTCGTTTTGAATACCTCTTAATGTCTCTTCACTTCTTTTGTTCTCTCCCAGCCCTGCCTTTCAATCTATTTCATTTCCTTTCCAGTTTTCAAAAAGGGTTTCGACCTGAAACGTCAACTCTATTTTCTCTCCACGGATGTTGCCTGGCCTGCTGAGTTTTTCCAGCATTTTCTGTTGTTATACCAGAGCAGCTAAGTGAGGCTAAGAAATTTATTTACTTTAAATTATAGTCTCATTGATTCACCATCAGTTCATGAAAGGTGGAAACATCTTCTGGCTGCAAAGATATCTGTTAGGTGTTGGCTTTAGTTGTGGGCTGGCATAGAACATTAGTACAGGATGTCCTACCAACCTATGCCTCACAGCACAGGTACCTCATTCTTATTTCATACTTTAGCTGTCTAGGCCCTATGCTCTAGAATTCCGTCCCTAAACATCTCCGCCTCTCCACCTCTCTCTCTCTCTCTCTCCTACTTTAAGACGCTCCTTAAGGGGAACAGATAGGGTAGATAGAGAGAAACTGTTTCCGCTGGTTGGGGAGTCCAGGACTAGGGGACATAGTCTAAAGATTAGAGCCAGGCCTTTCAGGAGTGAAATTAGGAAACACTTCTACACACAAAGTGTGGTAGAAGTTTGGAATTCTCTTCCGCAAACAGCAATTTGCTGTGTCTTGGATGAAGGGAACCGGGTGTAATGTAGCCAAGTTTGCGGATGAGACAAAGATGGGTGGGAAAGCAAGTTGTGCAGAGGACTCAAAGAATCTGCAAAGGGATATAGACAGGCTAAGTGAGTGGGCAAACATTTGGCAGATGGAGTATAATGTGGGAAAGTACGAGGTTAACCACTTCAGCAGGAAAAATGAAAAAGCAAATTATTATTTAAATGGAAAGAGATTATAAAATGCTACAGTTCAGAGGGACCTGGGGGTCCTTGTGCATGAAACACAAAAAGTTAGCATGCAGGTACAGCAAGTAATCAAAAAGGCAAATGGAATGTTGGACTTTATTGCAAGGGAGTTGGAGTATAAAAGCAGGGAAATCCTGCTACAACTGTACAGGGTATTGGTGAGACCACACCTTGAGTACTGTGTACAGTTTTGGTCTCCTTATTTAAGGAAGGATATACTTGCATTGGAGGCAGTTCAGAGATGATTCACTCAGTTGATTCCTGAGATGAGGGGGTTGACTTATGAAGAAAGGTTGAGCAGGTTGGGTCTATACTCAATGGAATTTAGAAGAATGAGAGATGATCTTATTGAAACATATAAGATACTGAGGGGGCTCGACAAGGTAGATGTAGAGAGGATGTTTCCCCTCCTGGGGAAATCTAGAACTTGGGGGCACAGTCTCAGAATAAAGGGTCGTCCTTTTAGAACTGAGATGAGGAAGAATTTCTTCTCTCAGAGGGTCGTAAATCTGTGGAATTCTCTGCCCCAGAGAGCTGTGGAGGCTGGGTCATTAAATACATTTAAGGTGGAGATAGACAGGTTTTTACAAGGTAAGGGAGTGAAGGGTTATGGGGAGCGGGCAGAGAAGTGGCTTTGAGCCCAAGATCAACCATGATCTTATTGAATGGCGGAGCAGGCTCGAGGGGCCAAGTGGCCTATTCCTGCTCCTATTTCTTATGTTTCTTATGTTCTTATGTGTCAGCCGTGGCTCAGTTGGTAGCGACCTTACCTCTGAGTCAGAAGGTTGTGGGTTCAAGTCCCACCCCAGTGACTTTGAGCACACATAAAGCTAGGCTGACACCCCAGTGCAGTACTGCGGGAGTGCTGCACTGTCGGAGGTGCTGTCTTTCGGATGAGACATTAAACCGAGGCCCCGTCTACCCTCTCAAGTGGACGTAAAAGATCCCATGGCACTATTTTGAAGAAGAGCAGGGGAGTTATCCCCGGTGTCCTGGTCAATATTTATCTCTCAATCAGTATCACTAAAACAGATTATCTGGTCACTATCACATTGCTGTTTGTGGGAGCTTGCTGTGCGCAAATTGGCTGCTGCAGTTCCTACATTACAACAGTGACTCCACTTCAAAAGTACTTCATTGGCTGTAAAGAGCTTCAGGACTTCCAGTGGTCGTGAAAGGCGCTATAGAAATGCAAGTCTTTCTTATTGATGCTAGATCAATTGTAAATTTTAAATCTGAGATTGATAGATTTTTGTTAACCAAAGGTACTAAGGGATATGGGCCAAAGGCAGGTATATGGAGTTAGATCACAGATCAGCCTTGATCTCATTGAATGGCGGAACAGGTTCAAGGGGCTAAATGGCCTCCTCCTGTTCCTATGTCCCTATGTTCCTTAAAACCGACCTCTTTGACCAAGCCTCTGGTCACATGTCCTAATGTCTCCTTCTTTGGCGTCAATTGTTTTGTCTGATAACTCTCCTGCGAAGCACCTTGGGACGTTTTACTACATTAAAGACGCTATATAAATGCAAGTCGTTGTTGTTGTTTGTGCTTATTTCTTATTTGCTTTGAGCCTGGAGTTTTGGAGAGGGCAGCTGCCTCATTGCTGAGATTAATTCTAAATTTTGAACACCATGAATAATTAGTATCAGCAACCTGAGCGATATATGCAAGTTATTGGGAAGACAGATTTGAACTTTATAAGTGCGGCCCCTGAGGTTCTGTTGCACCCAGCTCATGCAGCCCATGAAGATAAAAGCTTGTCAGTCTGCCAGTCAGTGAACCTTCGAGCAGGAGGACAAGGGATTGCGCCACGTTTCTTCGCTGACAAGTTCTCAATCTCTGGCCGGGCCACCAGCAGCAAGTGCTTGCTTCGTCACGTGGGAGGACAAAAAAAAGGAAATCAGGTCCTGCCCGCTCTCACACACACCACCCAGTGGTTGGATATAGCGCGGCATTGGTAGTTGGCTCAAAGTCGGCTGGCTGCTCTTCTTGAATAAGTAAAGGGAAAATGAAATAGAAAGAGTAAACAGTAAAGTCTGTCAGCATCTGTAAAGAGAGAAGACCGGTTATCCTTTCAGACGTTTTGATGAGGGGTCTAAACCCAGAACTTTTCGCATTACAGAGGCTGACAGGTTCCCCTGTGTATTTAAAGCATTTTCTGTCTTTTATTTCAACTGCTCTTATCAACGTGTTGGCAAATGGGACTATTTTGATTTGGACCAGTAGAGCGGCATTCGGCTAGCCCAGTATCACCACCAGGACAAAACACCCCAACGATTGCCCTCCCCAAGAGGTGGGCACCATTAAAACATATTAGATTAAAACCTAATTATCATTATCAACAATGTAAACTGTGGCAAGCGGTGCCCACCAGTCGCAGAAGGCATCAAGTGCAGCAGTGGGCCCTGCATGATCGTCTTCTAAGGTCACCCGGGCGAGCACAAGGCCTCGGCAGGGTGACAAGCCATCGGAAGTGGCACACGGGGCTATTTTTAAAGGGTGACGCTGAGTTTTATCCAGTGCCTCCAGCCATAGCTACATTCTACAAGTGCCTTCCCTGGGGGACAGGGGCACCACTAATGCGATTGGTCCCCAAACAACTAACATTGTACTGTGGCATTAAATTAGAATCTGATTGTCACCTGTATCCAGTGGTGCGCACCAGTCACGGAAGTCTTCCAGCTCAGAAACCATGAAAAGGTGTGACATTTTCCTGTAATTGCACAGGTGAAGAAAATGTGTTTAGTTAAACGGTCACAGATTTACAATGCCAACTTAGTAGCATATCATTTATTTTATTCATAGAGGAAAATGCGCCCTTTAGATAGCTACGTCAGTAAATTATTGTTAGTTCTGACTAGGCAAAGAATATAATCCTCTCTGAATTGTCTCTACGCATCAACTGCTGCTGTGAAAAGGGTTGACAAGCACATCACCAATGTTAACATGTGGTGAACAAGCCCTTAACAAGTATTTTTTCTTTCTCTGCTTTTTATAAACTTTATGAATCAGAGGAAGTCACCACTAGGTGATGGCAACATGGGCTTAAGGGGATTTAGGAAACGAACAATAAAATCTGGTCTGTTGTCTACCCAATTGGAAGTGATTTCCGTGGAGGTTTTATTGTAGGAATACTTTTAGTGCAGCCTATTTAAAGACAAGGGTTATCTCCATGAAAATGCTCTTGCAGGAGCCTTTCTTTAATCTCACATGCGGCATCAATTATAAAAATAAATAATGCTGATGGAATGTCACATTAATAAGACTGGAGTCTGCCAGGGATAAGAAACTATAGTTATGAGGAGAGACTTGAGACAGTGAGACTATTTACACCAGAGCAGGGAAGGTTAATATTTAATTTAATAGAGGTTTGAATAAAAAAAATGATTTTCTTTAGCTGAGGAGTTAGTAATGAGGGGTAGTCGACTTCAAATCTTCACAGTGAACAGGGAGAGAGCTTAGGAAAGTTTTTTTATACACAAGAGTTGTTGGATTACTTTGCTACTGGAACTAGGTAATGCACAGGCCATTGCATCTTTTTATAGAGCAAAATGGATGTCATAAATCGCAACTTCTACAAGAAGTAACTCAGGAAGTACTACTGAACGGCCAGCTGAGGGCGCCGCCCGAGGAGTATAAATACTTGGGCGTGGGCCCACCTTGGCCAGAGACAGTCTGGAAACAGGAAGCTAGTGACTACTAACTAGACCTCCATGTTTTGTTACAAGTCGATTAAAGCCTTGCTTTATGTACAACCAAGTGCGTAGTGAGTCTTTATTACGTCAATGGATAAATATTTGAAACAGAGGAAAACAAAAGGCTTTGGGGAGAGAGCAGGGCAGTGGGATTCGTTTTGGCTTGCTCTATTAAAGACCTGGCACAGACACAATGAGCTGAATGCCCCCCACCTTCTGTGCTGTAAACTTCTCTGGTTCCATGTACTTCAAGGAACGGGATGGGCATTAACCAATTTTGGTGCGTTTGTATTGCTTTATAATCCTAATCAAGCAAATACTTGATTTTTTTTTATGCTGATGAACATATAACCTGTAGCTGCTCAGGGAATTTGTGCATCTTTCTTACTCATGATAATAAATGGCCCCAATACCATCACTGCTGAAATATTCTTTATTTTCTATAGTAAAAATTAAGACTCCTGATTTACTGGGAGTATTCGATCCACTATATTTGGGCATTCCGATCTCTAATTTAAAATTAAGCAAATTATCGAATAGTATAAGTAATTACACAAAATAGTCAGTTGATAGAATAAGTACAGTAAATCAATAGCAATGATAATGAAGAAACAGCACAAAAATCTTCATATTTCTCAGGTATGACAAATATAATTACAGAAGTGTTGTGCCCTTGGCCAGCTGATGAGTACAAATTTATAGTTTATGGACCAATTCAGATTTTTAACCTGAAATGTCTGGAATTTGACTGGTTTGGATTTATTTACAGACTTGACCCAACAGGTGGCCTGTCTAAATTTTAAAAAACGCAAGTCAGTAAATTAGGGTCGCTGATATAATCAATGTACTTCATTGCCACTGGTTGCAGAAACCTTCGAGTGAATCAATGGACACTGTGTGGCCATAGTCCATTTTCACTTGTCTGCAAACTAAAGGTCACGCAGTGGGAGAGATGCTCTGCGGTGATGTTAAGGGTCCTGTACCTGCTACTTCTAGGGAGGTACTTGTAGTTCTCCTGGTGGCTTTGCCCAACTCCACCCTCTTGCACTCAAGAATACGTTGAAACCAGTTTGGGTTTTCAGTGTACCTATCCCTTTAAATCAATTATTCCACATATCAGCAGAGGGCATGGAGGGGGCATGGAATCTTTGCAGCGTTTCCGTGCCCCTGACATTAATTTCCTGCCAAGATAATGGGTCAACGGGTGGCAGCTATGGTAAAGGCCACAGCACTAAAAGCTTTTAAATGGCTGATGGCATTATAGAGAATGTAGGATTTTTAAAAAGTTTAAAGTTTATTTCTGCTAAGTTCTGCTAAAGAGCGTGGTCGGAGATGGGCTCTTCAAGTTAGGGGCTGGGGTTAAATAGCTGGTTAGGGATAAAGCAGGAGCTTGGAGATTAGTAACTGTTAATACTACATTAAATTAGTAACTGTTAATACCATATTAAATTAGTAACTGTTAATAATATATTATATTAACTTGAATTAGGTATATCTTAGTCTTAAGTTTCTGTAATGTTAATTAATAGTTGAATAAATAAAGGCGTGGCAGGGCAGCTCAGTCCCGCAGAATGCGTATCCTGTACCATGTGGGAAATCCAGGATGCCTCCCATGTCCTGTGGACGACCACGTGTGTAGGAGGTGTCGTCAGCTGGAGGAGCTCAAGCTCCGGGTGTCACTGCGGTGCATCCGCGAGGCTGAGAGCTACATGGATAGCACATTTCAGGAGGTGGTCACCCCACAGCTAAGGAGTGTGCAGGCAGAGAGGGACTGGGTGACCACCAGACAAAAGAGGAAGACCAGGCAGGTAGTGCAGGAGCCCCCTGAGTGCATCTCACTCTCCAACCAGTATTCTGTTCTGAGTACTGGTGAAGGCGATGGTTCATCTGGGGAGTACAGCCAGAGCCAAGTGGCTCAGCTGTACAGCGGGGTAGGAGGAAGATAGGAAAAGCAATAGTGGTAGGGGATTTGATAGTTAGGGGAGCAGACAGGCATTTCTGCGACCTCAGATGTGATTCCAGGATGGTATGTTGCCTGCCTGGTGCCAGGGTAATGGATGTCACTGAGCGGCTACAGAACATTCTGAGGGGGGAGGGTGAACAGCCAAAGGTCGTGGTCCACATCGGTACCAACGACATAGGTAGAAAGAGGGATGAGGTCCTGCAGGCAGATTTCAGGGAGCTAGGAAAGAGATTAAAAAGCAGGACCTCAAAGGTAGTAATCTCTGGATTACTCCTGGTGACATGCGCGAGTTAGTATAAAAATAGGAGGATAGAGCAGATGAATGCATGGCTGGAGAGATGGTGCAGGAGGGAGGGCTTCAGATTCCTGGGGCATTGGGGCCGGTTCTGGGGGATGTGGGACATGTACAGGCAGGACGGGTTGCACCTCAACAGAGCTGGTATCAATACCCTCATGGGGGGGGGGGGTTGCTAGTGCTCTTGGGGAGGGTTTAAACTAAGTTGGCAGGGGGATGGGCACCAGGATGTAGCATTAGAAAGGAGAAACAAAAGGCACAAAGGATTGGAAGAGATGGATAGCACTAAAGTAAGAAATAGTAAGTTATTAGGTGGGGTCAGACTAAGAGAGAACACAGGATGGTCTAAGATAGGTTTACAGTGTGTGTATGTGAACACACGAAGTATAGTAAACAAGGTTGGTGAGCTGCAGGTGCAAATAGCCACACGGGAATATGATGTCGTGGCAATAACGGAGACCTGGCTCAAAAAAGGGCAGGATCGGGTATTAAATATTCCTGGATGTAAGGGGGGAGGAATTCCCCTAGAGGGTCATTTGGGGCACTAAGTCAAAAATGTTTGAAAAGTTAGCGCCAGGCACTAGCCTTTTCAAACGTTTGAGAAATTCCCATTTTTTGCTCCAAGAGGGAAGTGGAGAGCGAAATCAAGTGCTCCGCTTGTCTCTTGGCGCGCAAGAGGCGGGGAATGTCCTGATCTGCGGCGATGTGCTCAGCAGCGCCATGCGTAGCAGAGGCTCTTCCCTCAACTAAAGGGAAGGGTTCCCCGCTGCGAGCTCTGCATTTTTTTGGCATCTGCTGGAGCACCGGGGAGTGGGAGAGCTGCGCGATCAGCTGAGTGTCGGGCTGACCGATTGCGGCACTCAGCCCGCGTCCGGTGCTCAGAATTTTTTTTTAAATTGCCGATTTTTTTTCATGTTGGCCGGCCACTACGCCTTTAAATCGCGCCCCATATGCGGCTGGCCTCACTGTTCGCGACCCCTGCAGCAGTCGGTAACATCGCCTGGCGCTGCTGCAGGACACAAGGGGGAATTTTTCTCCCGGGGCGCTACTGGAGCGCTGCGTCCAGAGATGACGCCATGATCTCCAGGCACAGAAGATCGGGGCGCCACTAACCTCCCGCGGAATTTCACGGGAGGCGCGGTTAACGCCTTGGGGGGGGGGCAAAAGCCATTTGTGCCCCATTAGCACCTCGCATTTGTGGTATCATTCTGTAAACCTTCTCTGCACCCTCTCCAGTGCCTCTATATCCTTTTTATAATATGACGATAATATGGATAGTAATACTGTAGTGTAAAGGGCAGAGAGGGGGAAGAATTTCTGAAGTGTGTTCAGGAGAACTTTCTTGATCAGTATGTTTCTGGCCCAACGAGGAAGGAGGCATTACTGGATCTGGTTCTGGGGAATGAGGTGGGGCAAGTGGAACAAGTGTCAGTAGGTGAACATTTAGCTATGGAAAAGGACAGGGAGCAATCTAGAGTAAAAATACTTAATTGGAGGAAGGCCAATTTCAGTGGGATGAGAACGGATCTGGCCTGGGTAAATTGGAATCAAAGATTGGCAGGCAAAACTGTAATCGAACAATGGGCTGCCTTTAAAGAGGAAATAGTTCAGGTACAGTCGAGGTACATTCCCACTAGGGGGAAAGGCAGGGCTCCCTGGATGACGAAAGAGATAGAGAGTAAGATGAAGCAGAAAAAGAGCACGTATGACAGATTTCAGGTCGAGAATATATAACTATAGAAAGTTCAGAGGAGAAGCGAAAAAGAAAATAAGAGGGGCAAAGAGAGTGTAAGAGAATAGAATGGTAGCTAACATAAAAGGTAATCCAAGTCTTCTATAGGGATATAAATAGTAAACGGGTAGTAAGGGGAGGGGTGGGGCCAATTAGGGACCAAAAAGGAGACCTACACATGGAGGCGGAGGGCATGGCTGAGGTGCTAAATGAGTACTTTGTGTCTTTACCAAGGAAGAAGATGCTGCCATAGACATAGTGAAAGAGGAGGTAGAGGAGATACTGGATGGGATAAAAATTGATAAAGAGGAGGTACTAGAAAGGCTGGCTGTACTTAAAGTAGATAAGTCACCAGGACCAGATGGGATGCACCCTAGGACACTGAGGGAAGTGAAGGAAGAAATTGTGGAGGTACTGACCATAATCTTCTAATCCTCCTTAGAAATGGGGGTGGTGCCAGAGGATTGGAGAATTGCAAATGTACAACCTTGTTCAAAAAAAGGTGTAAAGATAAACCCAGCAACTACAGGCCAGTCAGTTTAACCTCGGTACTAGGGAAGCTTTTAGAAACAATAATCAGGGACGAAATTAACAGTCACTTGGACAAGTGTGAATTAATTAAGGAAAGCCAGCATGGATTTGTTAAAGGCAAATTGTGTTTAACCAACTTGATCAAGGTTTTTGATGAGGTAACAGAGAGGGTTGATGTGGGCAATGCAGTTGACGTAGTGTACATGGATTTCCAAAAGGCGTTCGACAAAGTGCCACATAATAGGCTTGCCAGCAAAGTTGAGTCCCATGGAATAAAAGGGACAGTGGCTGCATGGATACGAAATTGGCTAAGTGGCAGGAAACAGAGAGTAGTGGTGAACGGTTGTTTTTCGGACTGGAGGAAGGTATACAGTGGTGTTCCCCAGGGGTCGGTTCTAGGACCACTGCTTTTCTTGATATATATTAATACAAATCATTGAACGTGGCAGGGCAGGTTGAGAAAGCAGTTAAAAAAGCATAGGGGATCCTGGGCTTCATGAATAAAGGTATAGAGTACAAAAGCGTGGAAATTATGATGAACCTGTATTGGTTCAGCCTCAACTGGAGTATTGTATCCAATTCTGGGCACCGCACTTTAGGAAGGATGTGAAGGCCTTAGCGAGGGTGCAGAAAAGATTTACGAGAATAATTCCAGGGATGAGGGACTTCAGTTATTTGGATAGACTGGAGAAGCTGGGGTTGTTCTCCTTAGAGCAGAGAACATTGAGAGGAGATTTGATAGCGATGTTCAAAATCATGATGGGTCTGGACAGAGTAGATAGAGAGAAACTGTTCCCATTGGTGGAAGGGTCGAGAACCAGAGGACACAGATTTAAGGTGATTGGCAGAAGAACCAAAGGCGACATGAGGAAAAACTTTTTTACTCAGCGAGTGGTTAGGATCTGGAATGCACTGCCTGAAAGACTCAATCATGGCTTTCAAAAGGGAGTTGGATAAGTACCTGAAGGAAAAAATTTGCAGGGCTACGGGGAAAGGGCGGGGAGTGGGACTAGCTGAAGTGCTCTTGCAGAGAGCCGGCACAGGCTTGATGGGCCGAATGGCCTTCTTCCATGCTGTAACCATTCTATGATAACAGCTGGTTGTGAATCTGGTCCTTGCCAAACTAACCTGGAAGAGGTGGAATGGTACTCATAACCTGCTGGTGTAGCGCTGAGCTGAGTATCCATCTGATTCACAGCACGATGAGGCATGTATCTAATTCTTGGTAGTATCATAGCCTTGGTTTTGGCCAGTGTGAGTAGTCATGTTTTAGAATCCTCTGCACAATGATAGTTTTAACACTACAATGAATTCCACAATTTTAGAAAGGCTATGTTTTGTTTGAATCATTTTGTTGTATATTTAAACAACAATGGTGTATCAGGTCTTGATGCAGTTTTGCTAAATGTTTCTATTCAAAAACATTGTAACATTTTAAGCACCTTTTGTTACCCACAGGTAGATTACGGGCTTCCTTCGTTGCCCCACTCCCCTATGTTGTATCATGGCCAATTTTATTTCTTCTTGCTGTGTAAACAGAAGAACACTGCAGTAAAGTACAAAGCATAATTAGAGAACTGACTTAATCCAGTAAAACCGTCATTATACATCAGACAGAAAACGCATATCAATCCTTGGGCTTGAAATTTGCTGTATTCTTGACTACAAAACATATGTATCTCAGTTCCTGATCAGCCTTACTGCCTTTCTTATTCACAGTTCACAGAGTAAAGCAACTATCTACTCAACAGCTAGTCCATTGGTCACTCCATAGTTAGCCCAAGTGCTGAACTCCATCATCTTCGTGCCCAGCATCCAGGCAGATTCCGCCACGACACACAAGTCTTGCTGGAATCCTGCCCAAAGAAATGAACCAAGTTGGTAGAGTAAAAGAAAATGTCCATGCTTAAACCCCCAAGCCCAAAGGGAATCCTATTCCTATAGAATCATGAAATCATAAAATGTTACAGCGCAGGTGGAGGCCATTTGGCCCATCGTGCCTGTGCCGGCTCTTTGGCTGAGCTATCCAATTCATCCCGCTTCCCTGCTCTTTCCCCATCGCCCTGTAATTGTTTTCCCTTCAAGTATTTTTCCAAGTCCCTTTTGAATGTTACTATTGAATCTGCTTTCGCCACCTTTTAAGGAAATGCATTCCAGATCACAACAACTCGCTGCTATTCTGATGTAACTTTCATGTGAATGATTGCACTGTGAACTGTGCTGGGGTTCTGGGGTCCATTTTCCAGCATTCAGTACAACCAGTTCAAATTATAGTCTTAAAATCTGAGAGTCGTATTTGAGCAGTTTATTTTTTATAAATTTGTTTATGGGATCTGGCCGTCGCTGGCAAGGCCAGCATTTATTGCCCATCCCTAACTGCTCTTGAGAAGGTGGTGGTGAGCCGCCTTCTTGAACCGCTGCAGTCCGTGTGGTGAAGGTACTCCCATCTCATTTGAACAGTGTATTAGATTAATGCTGTAAATTCACTCAGAGATATTTGTTATAAGGTAGTGGAATAATGAGAGGTGCTATGGACTGTAGGGGTACAGGTTTCAGCCATATGGCGGAGGGAAGGGAAATAGCATCAGCTGTGCAAGCATTCTGGAGGTCAGTTAAGAGCAGAGCAGGCTAGCCACCTTTCCAGCTGCAGAGGTGCATAGTTTAGAGTGACCTGTCTGGGGAGGGGAGGGCGGGGGAGGAGAGAACGAGCGCTTAACCACATTAACCCCCCTCCCCCGGGAATGTATTAAATTTGTTTTCTTATATGTTAAGGTATGATTTACTGGTCCTTTTCTTTCACGTTATACTGCTTGAAAATAAAAGTCAGATGATAAGTGAATTACTAAGATTAATATAATGAAGTAGTATGAGGATGTATTTGATTGTATTACACAGGATTATATAGGATATACAGCACAGAAACAGGCCATTCGGCCCAACCAGTCCATGCCAGCATTTATGCTCCACTCGAGCCTCCTCCCGTCTTTCCTCATCTAAATCTATCAGCGTAACCCTCTATTCCCTTCTCCCTCATATGCTTGTCCAGCCTCCCCTTAATTGCATCTATACTATTCGCTTCAACCACTCCCTGTGGTAGCGAGTTCCACATTCTCACCACTCTTTGGGTAAAGAAGTTTCTTCTGAATTCCCGATTGGATTTCTTAGTGACTATCTTATATTGATGGCCTCTAGTTATGCTCTTCCCCACAAGTGGAAACCTTCTCTCTGTATCCACTCTATCAAAATTATTCAGAATTTTAAAGACCTCTATTTCAAGAGGAAAGAGGAAAGAGGCCTGTGCATCCTTTGCTGATATGTATACCCTCGCATTTCTGGTATCATCCTTGTAAATCTTCTCTGCACCCTGTCCAGTGCCTCTATATCCTTTTTATAATATGGCAACCAGAACTGTACGCAATACTCTAAGTGTGGTCTAACCAAGGTTCGATACAGGTTTAGCATAACTTCCCTACTTTTCAATTCTATCCCTCTAGAAATAAATCCTAGTGCTTGGTTTGCTTTTTTTATAGCCTTGCTAACCTGCGTCGCAACTTTTAGTGATTTGTGTATTTGTACTCCTAGATCCCTTTGTTCCTCCACCCCACCTAGACTCGCACCCTTCAAGTGATAAGTGAACTCACTATTACTCCTACCAAAATGTATGGCAGGGTCTGTTATTGTATCCTATCTTGCATGAACAGAAAACTGTATCAATAAGTGCACCTCCTGCAAGAAGCAGGACACGATTAACAAAAACATACACAGTCTGTCCGAACTACAATCCTAAAATAAATATACGATAACTCAAATGGTCAGATTGGTTGAATGACGCAGTTAATACCACAGGTTGTAGAAAGATCCTGGGAAACGTCACAGCTTTGTACCCCAGGGTCATCAGGCACACATCAAAGCGCAAAGTCTGTGTACGCGTGGTGACCCTACACATGCTGGATTCGGGAATGGCTGACTTAGGATTGGAAACAGACGTGCCAGGATATTCACTGACCTACTCACCATGTGCACCAAAAATGAACATGGTTAGTGAGGAGCAAGTTCTTCACATAATGAAACAGGTTGCAGCCTCTGGCATTGCATATACATATGGAATACTGTCTCAAAGTCCCTGCAAAGTGGATCAGCCAGAGCATCAGTAAAGTGGCTCAAGTGCTCATTGCATACCATGATGCCACACAATGCTTTCCAACCCGGGGTCCTCAACGTGCTAGGAAGAATCCTGAAATATATCATTGAATTTTTTGATGAAGTATCAGAGAGGATTGATGAAGGGAATGCAATGAATGTTGTCTACATGGATTTTCGGAAGGCGTTTGACAAAGTACCACATAGAAGGCTGGTTAACAAAATTGAGGCTCATGGAATAGGTGGGTCAGTGGCAGCTTGGATAAGGAATTGGCTTAAGGACAGAAAACAGTGAGCTGTGGTAAATGGCTGTTTGTCAGACTGGAGGATGGTAGACAGTGGTGTTCTCCAAGGGTCAATGCTGGGGCCACTGCTTTTTTTTGATATATATAAATGACCTGGATATTGGAATACAGAGTAGAATTTCTAAATTTACATATGACACCAAACTTGGGGGTGGCAAACAGTGATGATGATATCACTCAACTGCAACAGGACATAGAAAGGCCAGCAGAATGGGCAGACAAGTGGCAGATGGAATTTAATACAAAGAAGTGTGAGGTGATGCATTTTGGCAGAAGGAACAGGGAGAGGCAATATACACTTAATGGCACAGTTTTAAAGAGTGTGCAGGGACAGAGGGACCTGGGAGTTAATGTGCATAGGCCCCTGAAGGTGGCAGGATATATTTAGAGAGTGGTTAACAAAGCATATGGGATCTTGGGCTTCATAAATAGGGGTATTGAGTACAAAAGTAGAGTGGTTATGCTGAACCTTTATAAAGTGCTGGTTAGGCCACAACTGGAGTATTGCGTCCAGTTCTGGTCACCACACTTTAGGAAGGATGTGAAGGCTCTTGAGATGGTGCAGAGGAGATTTACCAGAATGGCTCTGGGGATGGGGGATCTTAGCTACAAGGACAGGTTGGAGAAGCTGGATTTGTTTTCATTAGAGCAAAGGAGGTTGAGGGGGTGATTTGATAGAGGTGTACAAGATTATGACGGGTTTGGATATGCTAGATGGGGAAAGGCTGTTCCCACTAGTTGATGGTACAAGGACTAGGGGACACAGATTTAAGGTTTTGGGCAAGAGATACAGGGGGGATGTGAGGAAAAACTTTTTTACACAGCGAATGGTGATGACCTGGAATTCGCAGCTGCCGATGGAAGTGGTGGAAGTGGAGACACTCGATGTTTTCAAGGGGAGGCTGGATAGGCACTTGAGGGAAATAAACTTGCAGAGCTTCAAGGATGGAGCGGGGGCATGGGACTGACTGGATTGCTCTACAGAGAGATGGCAGAGACTCAATGGGCCAAATGGCCTCCTTCTGTGCCGTTATGACTCAATGACTCTATATAGCATTCCACTTGAGCCCCCTGTGTTCAACAGATGGTGAAATCTCCTGCTGAGGTGGGGGGGGGGGGGTGGGTGTGGACAGTGTGAAACAGTAATGAGTACAGGAAATCACTGTGAGTTCAGTGAAGTGCTTGGCGGATAGCTTTGATTGACAGTTCAAATTATGAGGCAAAGGTGCACAAGGGGGGACTTTGGGACCTCCTGCCAATGAGCAGCTCTGGCCGGTGGGGTAGAGGGGTGAGGGATAATCGCATGGAATATCTCCACTCTGTTGAGCCCACTGAATGCGTCTAATGCGGTCAGGGATATTGTCTCTATATCCTGAAAGCTGTGAATATTATGGATTACTTTATAGCAGGGAATGAAATCCAAGGCACCATCAAATCTTACAGTGCAGAAGGAGGCCATTCGGCCCATTGTGCCTGTGCCGGCTCTTTGAAAGAGCTCTCCAATTAGTCCCACTCCCCCGTACTCTTTCCCCATCACCCTGAAAATGTTTCCTTTTCAAGTATATATCCAATTCCCTTTTGAAAGTTGTGGTTGAATCTGCTTCCACCACCCTTTCAGGCAGAGCATTCCAGGTCAAGGAGCCCTCATCATGGAGTTTAGTTTATGTCTTGAATCAAGAGTGGGGTAACTCAAGGAGTTTATGATGGTCATTCGAACCCCCAATAGGCTGTCTTTAACTCACTCCTGGGTATCTTATTCAGGACTGCAGCTGCTGCAGATGGCTGTAAGGCAGCTTGACAATTGCTTGCTTTGACAGCTAAGGCTTTTATAGTGAACAGGAATTGTGTTGCGTTTGACAACTTTTTGAGGTAATTTTTCTCCTTCTTGTGGTAATTTGTGACTTCTGGGATGGTTCAGTGTCTCCAGGAGTGGCTTCAGACATTCTGCATGTATCTTGGGGCGGGGTTGGGGGGTGTTTTGGAGGGAGGGGGGGCAGTTTTCTGTTTCTGCCGATGTGTTTTTTTTTTAAAGAGTCACTCCGATTGGTCGAATTAAAATAGGCCTCCTGGCAATAAATCCATTGGTTCTGTCATTTTTTTAAATTCTAAAATGTGAACATTGTATTTACAGTTAATGACATTTACAGAGCTTTTCAGCTCTTTGTACAAAGTCACAAGCCATCATTCCCTATGAGGCAGGGGTCTGCCGATGTGTTGAGGTTTCTTGGTGCTGGCATTAACTTTGCCGGTAATGTGGGGGAAGTTGAAGGCGATGTGATGTGGGCGCAGGCAATACGACAGGTGTTGACTGCACGGTGTGAAGAACAACAGCATCAGGTGATAGGCACTGAGGTCGAACCTTGTTTTTAAGCAGCAGGTAACTAGGTAATAACACATAACAGATTGCAAAAAGGCAACTGAGCACGTTGGTCCAATATAAAGGGAGCAGAAAAGTCATTTCATCGGTTGAGGACCCCCCACACCACCAACAAAAACAACTTGGATATGTTAATAACCTGCAATCGTCCAACACAATTCCGAAGCAAAAGCTCTTTTTAAACACTAAGACGGCAATTGGTTTTAGTTTGCAGGGTCTAATGTGATTCTGTTTGTGATCTGTGCAATGGAAAGCACGTTACAGAAGAGCTCTCAAGAGAAATACAATGTGCCCTGTTACCAAAGTGGGTGGATGATGTGCAGATGCTAATTGTTCAATTAACTGCAAGGGACATGTTTCACTGACTGGGATTTCGCCGGCACCTTTCTTTCAAGTGTGCTGGCGTTTGGGAGAAGGGAGTTGGGATCTTGGAATGCCGAGAATGCTTCCAGGCGCTGATGACTAGCACCCAGATTCAATTTTGATCTAATATTAGAGCTCGTTCTCAAGTAGCTGGTGTAATAAGAACTCTTTCGAGCGTCTGGTAGCTTGGGAACCTCCTTTAGCATGGCAATTTAATAGGATATATACAGCAGCAGCAACAACCAAAAAAAAATTGAATTTGATGGAGGGGGAAATGGCAGCCGACCCACCTGTGATTTTTCGTGTTGGCACCGAGAAAGCTGCAAATGAGACGGATCCGGCAACCGAACCGCTAACCGAGCAGCGTCCGATCACCGAGTCCCCACCCAAGAAGGAGCCAACAGCCCAGCCACTAACTGAGAGGGATCCCGGGACCCAGATTCCAACCGAGCAGGATCAGCTAACCGACGTGAACCAGCCTGGGGAGGTCATCGTAAGTGGAAATCTCCCTGTTTCTCTCTCTCTTTCCCACCTCAACAGATATTTCAGACGATACAGTAATTTCCTCAGAACGCAAAAGTTTGTTCTTAAATCAATCCTATTAGCAACTCTTTTTGGATTTCTTTCATATAACGAAATACATTTTGAAATTGAATCCATGTGGAGTTTGGGTTGGAATTGGGACGAGGTGAGGTCTACTTGGATCTAATTGTTCAGAGATGCGGTTAGTAGGTTTTGGTTCCAAATTCAATAGACGGGGTGATTTATTTTTCACCTCTACCTGAGGGGTTCTTTGATAAAGAATCAATATTTTAAAAAATATATTCTCTCTCTCACTCAGAATTCCAGTAGGCCACTTTCACCTCCGGGGCCAGCAATAATTCAGAAACTCGATTCTTAACCACCCTCCACAGAAATAAAGTTTAGGCCAAAATTTAGGTAAACTATTTAAATCTCCACAACTAATATGAAGATACAAGTGCAGCTATTCTGGCCTGATGGTCTTATGGTAGACTTCAGTCTTCCAGTTGGCCTCATTACTGCCTGTAGACTGTGAATTTCTCCAAAACGAGCTTTGTATTGGCACTAGAGCCATCTCGTCTTGTTTTGAATACCTCTTAATGTCTCTTCACTTCTCTTTTGTTCTCTCCCAGCCTCCAAACTGGCCTTTTAATTTGTTTCATTTCCTGTGCATTTTCAGTCTTGATAAAGGGTTTTGACCTGAAACATTGACTCTATTTCTCTCTCCACGGATGTTGCCTGGCCTGTTGAGTTTTTCCAATATTTTCCGTAGTTATTTTGTATTGGCACTGGTGTGGTGCAAAAAATCACAGTGTAACAGTGCCAAATGTACGCTATAACTACGGCACTTGACCAAGAGCATAGCTGGTTCTGCAACAGCACAACTGTATCGCTCCATCTCCGACTAATGACAAACACACTTCCGAGAGGTTAATGTTTCAAACAATTTAACATACACTGTTTGCAAGAATCCAGGCTGGCGAGTTAAATTACATTTATATTTAAGCTTAAAACGCACCAATGTTTCGAACTCCTCGACCATGAAGTAATTGCCATATATACCATATGAAATGATCATTACCAGGCAATATTATTGCTGCAGGTATTTATGATCCTTTTTTATTATATTGTGCTCACGCTACGTACGCAAATGATGTCTCTAAGCTTTTAATGCCCAGTTGTACTGCACTAGCCCATGCATTGCCAATTTGTACTTTTTATGGGGATGTGCAAGCATATGCTGGTTACACTGCCTGCTTCCATTGTTGTGGAATGGGGAAAGTCAGAACTACATAGACACAGCCAGAAGTAGTTGTAGGAACCAGTGACTCTGTAATTAGAAACTGGCTGGAAACAGTGTATCTTTCTCTTTTAGTGGGCTGTGCATGGGATGCTGTGATACTGCAGTTGATGTGCGATGGCAGTGGTTTGAGACTACAAAGTTCTTTAAGCATTGCATTCGGCACTGGTGCAGTGTAGAAGATTGTGGTGCTGAAGGTAGAGTGTAAGTGGGAAGTTTGGCTGACGTGACCGCTATTTCAATGATCCAGTTCTATGATCCCCTTCATGTTTTTCCTCTTGTGTCAATAATAGATCGAGAGGCAAATGTTAATTGTACAATCTACCCACTGATTTTAATTTAAACAAAAAATTGAAAACACCATGTTGCACCATTATGATCACTTTTTTAGGGATTTGAGTGATCTGTGTTGAGAGTTTTATTTGATTAATTTCTCTCTTCCGAGCACCTTTATTCTGGAATGCGGTGCAATGATTAGTGATTCGCAGTAGTTTGAGGCCTGTGCAAGGGGTTTCATGTTTTATCGATACTTCTTGTATTAAATTATCTAACCATCTTTTAACAACAACTTGCATTTATCCTGCGCCTTTAACATAGTAAAACTTCCCCAAGGCGCTTCACAGGAGTGTTCTGAAACAATATTTGACACCGAGCCACATGAGATGTTAAGGCAGGTGACCAAAAGCTTGGTCAAAGAGGTAGATTTTAAGGAGCGTCTCAAAGGAGGAGAGCGAGGTAGCGAGGCGGAGAGGTTTAGGGAGGGAATTCCAGAGCTGCGGGCCCAGGCAACGGAAGGCACGGCCGCCAATGGTGGAGCAATTAAAATTGGGGATGCTCAAGAGGCTAGAATTGGAGGAGCGCAGAGATCTGAGTGTTGTAGGGCTGGAGGAGGTTAGAGATGGGGAGGGGCAAGGCCATGGAGGGATTTGCAAACAAGGAAGAGAACTTTTAAATTCAAGGCGCTGCCGGACCTGGACCGGGAGCCAATGTCAGTCAGTAAGCGCAGTGGTGTTGGAATAACGGCTCCTCCTTCAATTCAGGAATCCGAACGGTTCCACTGCTGTCCAGGACATCGTGTTCTTTCACTCCTGTGGGCAGCACCTTTGTGTTGCAGAGTTCAAAGTTGTATTTTCTGCCTGGCAGTTTCACTTTGCACCAATGCTGAAGTTATAGTGTGACTCTGGTGTTGTGGCCTGACATGATTTAAGAGCAAAATGTCTTGGGGAATCTCACTTTGCTTTGCTCCAAGGTCAAGTCAGGCCCTGGTTTTTGGACCTTTTTGGCATCCGTGCGAAGTTGGGAGTGTACTGCCAGCCCATTGGTTAGATCTTCATTCCACTACATTAGCTGCGCTCCTATTTTTGTTGTTCAAATGAATGGTGCAGTGCGTTGGTACAGAGTCCTTTTTAACTGTTGACATTTGAATTTGAATCCTACCCAGAAGGGATAAAAGTCTTTCCACGAGAGACTTGAATGCCTTTCAGCCCATGTGACCGTGCCCATCAAGAATAAAGAAACCTACCCTTTTCCCACTTGCAGGATCTACCTGTTTCTCAAATGAATCCAGTGCCCTGACCTCAACCATCCTTCTTGGCAGCCTGCCCTCTGCATAAAGAAATACTTCCTAATGCAAGTTGTAAATTTGCCATTTCCAACCCTGAACCTGTTGATCTGTTGCCCTGGCGTAAATGAAAGTACCGCTTCAGGTTTGCTTTTTCTATCCAATTAAATATGTTGTCTACCTCCCTTAAGGTCTTCAAACAATATTTTATTTTTTCCGAGATTGAAAAGCCCTAGCTTATCGAGGCACATTTTCCGCAGCTCTTCCCTCTGATACCAGGATCGGCCTTGTTGCTCTCCTCTGCACTATCTCTAGGGCATGGATGGCCCCCTTGTGCCGCATAAATGTATGCAGTACTCTAGGTGTGGCAATGCCACGGCACTGTACAGCTTTCGTGTGGTCTCTGGGGCTTTGAATCGTGATTTAGTAATATACCCCAGCATCCTATTTGCTTTGTTTTTTGCCATCTCACCCAGTTTAGACACGATGAGCGATGCGTCAGCTAACTTCATTAGATCTCTCTAAGCTTCCTCTTGACAAATACTATCCCACTCATGAAATTCATGTGCCGTCTCTTTTTATTTCCATTATGTAATATCTTGCATTGGTCTGCATTGAATTTTCCCAATCATCAGCCCAGGTGCTGAGCTCCATTTGTAAAATCTGGCTGTCACTTCAGAGTTCACTTTTCCTCTTCACCTCCACCAGCTTGTCGCCTGTGAATTTAACTGGCTTGTGATTCCAGGTCACGGATATAACCAGGAACAGGTCCATTGGAGAATCTCACTCTATCACCTCTTCTCACCCCCCTCCCCACCACTACTATGTAACTCCTCTTGCAACTAGCTTCCGCTTCCTTCACTTTCGCTAGTTAACAATCCAAGCTCAAGTCTTGCTCTTGAGACTGCTGGCCCTGGGTTGCAAAGGAACCCCTCGTCTAATATTTTACCAGAAGTCTTTTAGCAGTCAAGGTATACTAGATAGTAAGACTCCCCCCTCCTCCCCCATCCCGCGCCCCATAATTAGGGATCTTATCATCTCAAAAAAAAATTCGGCCAAAATCTACCCCCTCTAAAGCCTCGTTAGCTGCCATTTATTACATTATTTTTGTACACGTATGCTTCCATTTGTTTTTGAATATTGATTCCATTAGTTTTCTGAGATCAGGCTAATGGGTCTGTAGTTGCTAGCTATAACTCTATATGCTTTATTAAGTTTTTCTGGGGAATCTCATTGGCGTTCATTGCCTCCCTCAAAATGATGATGTTTTACAAATCTCCTCTCTTAAATACCCTAAAGAAAAGAAAGACTTGCATTTATATAGCGCCTTTCACGACCACCGGACATCTCAAAGTGCTTTACAGTCAATGAAGTGCTTTTGAAGTGGAGTCACTGTTGTAATGTGGGAAACCTGCCAGCCAATTTGCGCGCAGCAAGCTTCCACAAACAGCAATGTGATATTGACCAGATAATCTGTTTTTTGTTATGTTGATTGAGGGATAAATATTGGCCAGGACACCTGGATAATTCCCCTATTGTTCTTCAAAATAGTGCCATAGGATCTTTTACGTCCACCTGAGCGAGCAGACGGGGCCTCGGTTTAACATCTCATCCGAAAGATGGCACCTCTGACAGTGCAGCACTCTCTCTCAGCACTGCTAGTATTTAGCTAATGAATTTATTGGTCTTCAGCCTATCTGAAACCTCTGCTTCACTATTGTCAAAGTTCTGGAGCTGCTACAATGTATTTTTGATATGTTATATATTAGTGTTCTCCCTTTTTTATGTTCTAAATATAGCCACTTCACATTTTAGCTTTCTTGTGTTCAACTCTGCAGTCCCTTTGGGCCTTAGAGGATCTATTGAGATCTTTACTCTGGTTGCAAGGGTGCAATGTGAAATGAGATTAAACAGTCTCAATCCTGTTCCTAGTCAGCACAGCCTTACAACACAAACCTGTAAATGATTTGATGGACAGCCATGTGATGGAGGTCCAGTTGTTGTGGGGAAACTCTGGTAAAATCCATATTGTTGCAATAGATGGTGCTTTTTTTAATGCACATTGTTGAGACGGTAGAGGCATCTTTACTCTATGTCTACAGTGTGCTATATGTGACCAAGGATTGCTTTTATGCTTATTTCTGAGGGACCAAAAAATGCGACTATTTTTCCCATTCTCGGCCACTGCAATTGTCGCTTTGATCATCAAAATATGTCGGGTACAGATGTTGTGCCCTGTGAATGAAATGAAACATCTGGAGCCACCTTGCTGAAGTCTTCCATGTAACTGAAGCAGTTCCACTAATCTGCCTCTGCAGATTCCACTCACTGTACTGAGCCCAGATGACAGCACACCATACTTCTGTTAACGGGTCGTACCAAATGCTATGTACCCATAAAATAAACAGTATCTCCTGACTGGTGCTGAGTTTCAGGCCTCTTTTTATACCCTTGAAAGAGCTGTTGTAACTCGCTGTCACTACTGAGGTATTGTCTATTTATTGCAAGTAATAACTAGGTATGAGCCAAGGTTGATTTTTGGTATGTTTTCAATCATTCTCGAGTAAATATTTACTTCCCAACAATTTATGATAACCCCGTGTGTGCGACAGGAAAGGGGGGAAAAAAGCAACTTTGATTCCATTTACTGTTCCAAGCAGTACTTCAGCCAAATTGATTTATATGCAAATCTGATACTTGTACAGTACTAGCAATTTTATGAAGTCCCATTTTGTTCCAGCCAGTGTGGTGCTCCTTCAGTTATTTGAGCTGAGCAGGACCAGAGCACAGTGACATGCTTAAAAAATCAAGATATATGCTGTGTAAACTATTGTGTTTTTAAAGCGTACTTAAGTTATGGAGAACTGGTGGGGCGCGGCATTAGCACACTATCCTTGCAGCTGTAGGGCCCGGAGATTAAAGCCAGCGCAGAATGGTGGCTGGGGTGGTGGTAAGGTTTCATATCTGCCCTGGCTGTCGGGTTGCTGTGTGACGCAGTCCCTTGTGGCTTAACTCCCTGCGATTGGCGTTAAATGGGAAATCTCACTCAAAAGGAGCCATGAGGCTTGCTCGCATACGAAAGGGAAACGTCTATACCGGTACCGGGTGTCTTCTGATATTGAGGTTGAAGCTTGCTTTGCGAACAACAACTACTGCTTGCATTTATATAGCGCCTTTTTAACATAGTAAAACGTCCCCCAAGGCGCTTCACAAAATTTCACACCGAGCCACATAAGGAGATACTAGGACAGATGAGGGAGGTTTTAAGGAGCGTCTGAGAGGCGGAGAGGTTTAGGGAGAGAATGCCAGAGCTTGGGGCCCAGACAACTGAAAGCACGGCCGCCAATGGTGAGGTGAAGAGAAATTGGGGATGTGCACACGAGGCCAGAATTGGAGGATCGCAGAGTTTTTGTAGGGCTGGAGGAGGTCACAGAGATAGGGGAGGGGTGAGGCCATGGAGGGATTTCAACAGCATATGTCATCTGATCTGTATAACTTCCTGCTACACGATACGTCTACCTACTAAGCCATTAGTAATGTAATTTTGTGAACAGAGTTTGAAAGCCAAGATTCTGCATGAAATCATTTTCCCTTTTGCTTTTCCCTTGTCCTCCTTAGATTTTGAATGCCTTTGCAACGGACCAGGATGCTCGACAGCCGAGTGGCTTGTATTTGCAGGATGGAAAGCGCCACGTGGATTATGTGTTGGTGTATCAGTATAAGAAATCAAACCGCAAGGGGTTAAACTCACGCCACCGGGGTTCAGTAGGCAGCCGGCAACAGGAACAAGACCCAGATGCTAATCTCCAGCCATCAGATTTCCCAGAGGATGACCGGAGATTGCGCAGGGAGGAGTTTGAACTAAACCTCATAGATGCCGGATTAGAACTGGAGAGCGATGAGGAGGTAATGGTGCATTGTTTCATGTTAATGCAGAGCTCTCGGGCTGGGTCTGACCCATCCCAAGTGACTAGGTTTGTTTTGGGGTGTGTTTGTTTGACTTTGGGTAGATGGTGTAGGGTCTTTTGTAGGGACCATAAACAAATAAACTGTAACTAATAAAATATTAAATGAAACTTAAACAACTTAATTAAAATTTGGTTGGCCAGGGTGATGATGCACTCTAGTCCCTGTGGTGCCCATGGGTCGCGGAAGGCCTCGAGCATGCCGGCAGGCACCGCGTGCTCCGTCTCCAGGGCCACCCGGGCGCGAACGTGGCCACGGAAGAGAGGCAGGCAGTCGGGCCGAACGACCCCCCCCTCGACCGCCTGCTGCCTGGACCAGTTGATGGCCACTTTAGCCAGGCCCAGGAGCAGTCCTACAAGGAGGTCCCCCAACCTGCCCACACCCCCGCCCCCCCCTGCACTGGGTGACCAAAGATCAGGAGCGTGGGACTGAAGTGCAGCCAAAAATCGAGGAGCAGCCCCTTCAAATAATGGAAGAGGGGCTGCAACCTCTCGCACTCTACATAGACGTGGAACACGGACTCCTCCAGGCCGCAGAAAAGGCAGGCAGCCTGGGAGTCCATCTGCTTAAAACTTTATTGCATGGGACTGCTCTGTGATAGATAAAGGGAGGACTCCCGCGTAGAGGGTAGATGGGTGTAAGTGGAAGAGAGCTCTGAGGGGGAGGAATTCAGGTCTGGATATTCAGCTAAAGTTAATGTGAAATAATAAATGTGTGGCACTCTTGTCCAAGTGTTTTGGAGAGCCTTTAGTTATTGTGGAAAACCTTTAAAAGATGTTGGTGGAACTATACTGTGGTAAAGTTTGTGGAATATGCAGAATAGAACTGCTTGAACTACCAGAGGAATTCATGAAACGTTAGAAAGGTAAGTATTTAGCTAAGCCTTTTTCCATCACTACTGTCTCTGATCCTGACCTATGTAATCTATTTGTATTTTTGTTAGCCAGGCAGCTCTTTAATTCAATCAATACAATTAAGTAAAACCCTTTTCTTGTTCTCCCATATTACTCAGCGACCGCAATCATTCTCATTACGTTATGGCACAGTACAGTTACAAATATCTTAGATATGGCAGAAGTAAGTCTATGTCCTGGAAGTAATTGTGAGCCATGTCGCTGTACAAATGATTAATGTGCTCGTAGCTAATTGGGTTAACACCTCCATCGAAGTAAGAGGAGTATGAAATGAGTGTGTTAAGTGTGCGTCCACTAACCCTGCTCACGGTAATTTCCATGCTTGTGTTTGGTCATATTGGATCTCCAACCAGCATGGATAGAAGTGTGTTTCAATAGAGGCATATAGGGCTCCACCCCTGTGGCTTATCAGACTTGGTCCCCCTGCACAGCAATTACACTCCAAAGTGACTGTTAAGCTGCAGAATACATGTTTTGGATCCCTTGTAAAACCAGTTACTCTGATATAGTGCTGCACTGCAACTGACAAATAGAATACCATTTCAGAGCCCCCCCACTCTCCCCATGTGAAGTCTAACCATCCAGCCACTGGAATTTTCCAGAGTTTGTACCAACCCTATCTATCTAATTAAAATGTTGCGGTTCGCAGCAATCTAATGGAAACATCCAGCTTTGTAACAACGTGATTGATCTACGGAGATCATGTGACCCATGTCGCCAACAGCCTTCTAACTATTTTGGTTGGTCAGTGGGAATCACGTGGGGCGATGCCGCCACTACTCTTGCAGTAATGTTGTCCTTTGGGACCATGTGACTTGCCAGATCAGTCCCTCTCCGGCGAAGGTGTCGGCAGTGTGACCGCCGCACCTTCCTTGCTCCTCTTTAACCTCCCTGGGGCCGAAGGTGGTGGTTTTCATGATCTGTTGCCACTTGTTCCTGACGCTTCCGTCCGCCGCCCCCCCCCCCCCCCCCCCACCCCCGGCCGCCTCCCCTCCATTCCTGGGCTGAAGTCACGTGGATAAATTTAAGGAATTGATATATCCGGTAATTTTTAGACCATTTAATTTTTTTAAGGCCACTGCACAAGCTCTTTGAGCCTGCTTTTAATTTAAAGCATTTTTTTGTTCTACATTAAAAAGCTGAATGCACTGCTTGGCTCAAATTATCTAGTGTGAGCTGCAAATTCTTCATAGAAACATAGACGATAGGAGCAGGAGAAGGCCATTTGGCCCCTCAAGCCTGTTCTGCCATTTAATGAGATCATGGCTGATCATCCAAATTCAGTACCCATATCTCTTGATCCCTTTAGCCTTAAGAAATATACCTAACTCTTTCTTGAATATATTTAATGTATTGGCCTCTACTGCCTTCTGTGGTAGAGAATTCCACAGGTTCACCACTCTCTGGGTGAAGAAATTTCTCCTCATCTCTGTCCGAAATGGCTTGCCCCTTATCCTTAGACTGTGGCCCCTGGTTCTGGACTCCCCGACCATCGGGAACATCCTTCCTGCATCTAGTCTGTCTAGTCCTGTTAGAATTTTATAAGTTTCAATGAGATCCCCTCTCATTCTTCTAAACTATAGCAAATATAAGCCTAACCGACCCAATCTCTCTTCATACGTCATTCCTGCCATCCCAGGTATCAGTCTGGTGAATCTTCGCTGCACTCCCTCCATGGCAAGAACATCCTTCCTCCGATAAGGCGACCAAAACTGCACACAATACTCAAGGTGTGGTCTCACCAAGGCCCTGTACAACTGCAGCAAGACACCCTTGCACCTGTACTCGAATCCTCTCGCTATGAAGGCCAACATACCATTTGCCGCCTTAACCGCCTGCTGCACCTGCATGCTTACCTTCAGCGACTGGTGCACAAGGACACACAGGTCTTGTTGCACTTCCCCTTTTCCCAATCTATTGTCGTTCAGATAATCTGCTTTCCTGTTTTGGCCACCAAAGTGGATAACCTCGCATTTATCCACATTATACTGCATCTGCCCAACCTGTCTAAATCATACAGGAGTTTCTCTGCATCCTCCTCACAGCACACACGCCCACCCAGCTCTGAGGGACCTTATCGAAAGCCTTCTGAAAGTCCAAATACACCACATCCACTGGTTCTCCCTTATCTATTCTACCAGTTACATCCTCAAAAAATTCCAGTAGATTAGTCAAGCATGATTTACCTTTTGTAAATCCATGTTGACTTTGTCCGATCCTGTCACTGTTTTCCAAGTGCTCTGCTATTCTATCTTTTATAATGGATTCTAGCATTTTCCCCACTACTGATGTCAGGCTTACCGGCCTATAATTCCCCGTTTTCTCTCTACCACCTTTTTTAAACAGTGGGGTTACATTAGTTACCCTCCAATCCATGGGAACTGTTCCAGACAGAGTCTATAGAATTTTGGAAGATGACCAGCAATGCATCTACTATTTCAAGGGCCACTTCCTTAAGTACCCTAGGATGTAGATTATCAGGACCTGGGGCTTTATCGGCCTTCAATCCCGTCAATTTCCCCAATGCCATTTCCCTACAAATACTGATTTCATTCAATTCCTCCCTCTCATTAGAGCCTATGTTCCCCGACATCTCTGGGATGTTATTTGTGTTCGACAGCATCTCCCAAACCCGTGACCTCCACCACCTAGAAGGACAATGGCAGCAGGCGCATGGGAACACCACCACCTCCAAGTTCCCCTCCAAGTCACACACCATCCTGATTTGGAAATATATCGGCCGGTCCTTCAAAATCCTGGAACTCCCTCCCTAACAGCACTGTGGGAGTACCTTCTCCACACTGACTGCAGCGGTTCAAGAAGGCGGCTCACCGCCACCTTCTGGAGCAATTAGGGATGGGCAATAAATGCTGGCCTTGCGAGCGACGCCCACATCCCAGGAACACTTTATTTTAAGAAAGGACAGGAAATCTCCATTTGCTCCAAGTAAAACCACTATCTACTGATGTAAAGTATTCCAATTCTCCTTTCCTTGCTCCTGTATAATATATTCCATGGCGAACATGTACATCAGATTTTTTTTTTAATCAAAATATTCTCCGAGCAATATCGGGCTCTGGGCTAGAGAATCCCCTCCATTGTCATTACTCTGCAAGCAGACATCTTTATTTATCTATGGAGTTGAAGATGATGGGTTAGTGCTACAAAATCCATTTTAATGTTGCTGTATAACGTTATGTGGCTGTTTGCTAATTAATGCAGCTTCTCTCTGTCTGCTATTAATGAAGTGTTTTTTGCTCACGAGCTCGTTCCCAGGTCAGAGTGCCCTGTTTACTCATAGCCCTAGGCCCTGATCACTACAACCTCTCAGCCCAGGTTCCCTGGTCCCTCCCAACCCAGACCAGGCCCACTACTTTGGACTGGTATCCTCTTCCCTCAGTCTCTCTTTCTCTGGATATGAAGATCAGCTGGTTAGATCCCAGGTCTGGTTCCAGGTCTCCGAGCTTGTGATGAGAAGAAGATAATGAGAGTGATGCAAAGGGAGGGGCTGACAGATGTACCGAGCGAAAGTGTGCATGAGACCTACAGAATGGGAGACATGCAGAAGAGAGGGGAAGACGGGGAAGGAGAAACTTGTAGAAACTGAGAGGAGAGAGTTGGGAATGAATGGGGAAACAGACGAGCGTAAATTCCCAGATCCCAAATAGAACACACAACTAGGGAGACCCATTGGAAGACGAACAAAACCCAGAGCACGGGAAAGATCTTGGTATGGAAGACCAGCAGCGATGCAGTTACAGGATGATGCAATACATTTTTCATTAAAGATCATCAACTAGTTGACACATTGGCCTTTTGTGATCTAATCTTTAATCTCTCAGTTTCTACTTTACATAAAAACATGAGCTTTTATTCCATATTTATCCTTTGGCGGTAAATGGATAGTTATAGCAGCATTCCCTTTCTCAATTCCCTTCTGTGCACACAAGTTACCCACAGGGAACAAAATCCCATGATCATTTTAACGGGAGCCCTGTGTAAACCCAGCAACTGATTGACCAGGAGCAACTCGGTGCAAAGTCAACTTTCTATTCACTTCAGGCTAACGTTGATCTTCAAATGAAAATGTGTCATGCAAACCCGTCAAGTGTTTTTAATGGATTTGGAATATATGGCATATTTTGGACACGTGCCACATCTGTTCTCACTAATCATTGCCCGCTGTGTATATTCTGTAGCTCCAATGATTCTGTTGCTAAAGCAGTTGGATGAGTGTAATTGCGGCTGGTGCACAGGTTGATATTTCTTTAAGTGAATGGCTGTTTTTTCAAGCAGTTGAACGTACCAAGTTATTCTTTGTATTGTATATCTCGTGTGCAATTTGCTTCTGTTATTTCATACGTATTTGATTCTTCCTCTAATTGCTTTATCTTGCTCCTATATATTGCGATTTTTTTTTTTTTTGGTCATTCAGATATTTTTGCTGTTGTAACAATTGAGGATTAATATGGTGTGAATGATGCCACACATGGTACAAAATTATTTTCTTCACCACTAAAGGGAATTTAAATGAAGTGTATTTAAGGGTGATCCGTGTGGTACGTGATGTGAATTTGCTGCTTATTCAGCACACCTAACCAGTATGGGACGTGGGATAACTGAACTGGTGCTCTCCACTGAGACCCTAAAGCATCTTTTGGGGAAATAGGATCAAGATATTTGGGATAAAAAGCATCTTGGCACCTTTTTTTTTTTCCTGTGAGCATATTACCTAAGTTGCCCTGAGTTGCTGGGTACTTCAAAATGTCACTCACTCCCTAAATATGGCTTTTCTCACGGAGGTGTTGGCTAGGCTACAATCAAGCAGGCTGGCTTTTGTCTATGACTGCAAATGAATCAAATCACTGCCAAGCCTGGGAGATGTTGAAGCAAGTGTGTACTATCCAGACATATGCATTCCATTTTAACCAATAAAAGCTATTTTATTTCTTAAATTTTAGGAAGAGAGACAGTCGTTTTTTTGTGTCAAATTCTGCCTCTAATAATCGTGATTAAGAATTTTTTCAATCAACCAGTAATAGATAATATTACTGGATAATTTTCAACACTGTTAAAATGAGACCATCTCATCACAAAAGTAATGTGCTAGTACTGGTGAGATGGCATCATATTTATTCGTGCATACTGCTAAGGGAGGATGAGTCCCAAAGCGTTGGTTGCAGCATGTTTACATGACTCAGATGATCAAAGCTCAGCTTCATCAAAGTGCAGCCCATATTTTTGTGCCTGTTTAACGTGTCTGTGTGTCTGTGTCTGTGTGTGTGTTTTACTTAGTTAAGCACTATGTGTCTTGTATATTGTTTGTCTTTTTATATTATTCCCCCACTGCTGCTTCCCTGATGCTCAGAATGATCTCAGCTGTGAATCCAGTCCAGTAATGAAAAGAGCTAATAGCTCTGAATCCATGCAGCAGCATTCGAATGAGGATCCACAACTGGTAGGAGCAATTACGTAGCAATCTGATTAATGTAACGCAGATAGCTGTAGTCTTTGTAGTGATTAGCCGTTGTGTAGATAGCTGTGTACTGCACGACTCTCTCAATTTTGTGCGTTTTGTAAATGAGAATACTGACGAAATGATTCTTGTACATTACGAACTGGGTACTTGGTGCTAACTCATTGACTCCCAATTTTCCTCCCCTTATCCTCTCTCCTCAAGACACTAACTAATGTTGATTCCACAGTAGGGCTACTGCTTTCTCTAATGAGGAGAGGGAGGAGGCCTGATGGTATTATCCCCCTGGGTGGAAGCCAGAAGATTTTTGCATTTGGACCCAAATGGGAGTGGGATGCGAATATTTGGAACTTGATTTTTTTCTTTATTCTTTAGTACCAGGGAGTGTAACGTTACTGAAACTGGCAATATTTGGTTAGCTGGATGTCCAACACATGTGGCAACCCATCACCGTAACTGAGTCTCCAAACCAAACAGCTGGGGAATCCACCTGGGTAGAGTTTCTGTTTGCCTGGTAAGGTGTGTACACTCCCTCCCTCCCAGTAGGGCCGTGCCCCCCCAAGTCCAGCAAGCTTGGGCAAATTCATTAATAATAACCAACTTTTAGAAACCACATGTCATCAGAGGACATATCTAAATTGAGGTGGTTTGTAGTTGTTTGACTGCCCCTAGTTTCTAAGCTCCAGTTCTTCTGAACGCTCGCACAGGTTTAAGCCTCTCCATTGCCAAGAGTTTCCTGTTTTCACTGAGGGTTTGCAAAGGGCCAGTTTTCCATTGTAACCAGACACCGGCATGTGAAGCTGTTGTTGACTCTTCAGGGCAAAATATGACCTCCTTGAGCTGGGAGAGCACTCATAACCTGCCTTCCAAACATACCCACCTCCTTTCTGCGAACAGTAAACGTTAACACTAACCCTTGCAATGGGATACATAACGGAATCCATTTTGGATCTACAGCCTGAGAGGAACATTCAAACTGTTTTGAAACCACTTTTTTTTTTAAATGGCTACTGTACTGCTACTAAAGGCTCATAGACATGGATTGTAGGAGCAATGTCCAGTTTTTTAATTTATTCATTCACGGGATGCGGGAGTCGCCGGCATTTATTGCCCATCCCTAATTGCCCTTGAGAAGGAGGTGGTGAGCTGCCTTATACAACCAAGTGGCTTGCTAGGCCATTTCAGAGAGCAGTTAAGAGTCAACCACATTGCTGTGGGTCTGGAGTCACGTATAGGCCAGACTGGGTAAGGACAGTAGATTTCCTTCCCTAAAGGGCATTGTAAAAGCCCAACAGAGAATGCTGGAAAAACTCAGCAGGTCAGGCAACATCCATGGAGAGAAATTTGAGTTGACGTTTCGGGTTGGAACCCTTCTTCTGAGTTTTTCCAGCATTCTCTGTTGTTATTTTGGATTTCCAGCATCTGCAGTATTTTGCTATCGTAAAAACCCATTTGGTTCACTAATCATTCACTATTGCTGATACAGATTTATTTATTAAGTGATTTATTTATTAATTTAAATTTCCCAGCTGCCGTGGTGGGATTTGAACTCATGTCTCCGGATCATTAGTCCAAGCCTCTGGATTACTAGTCCAGTAACATAACCACTATGCTACTGTACCCAATAGTTGCCGATCCTATTCTACAGGTACCACATTTCCACCCCCCTCCAATACCTCACTGAAGTGGGCATTTTTCATGCGTCCACCTAGACTGTGAATGCCAGCAGGCTAACCCACCAATGCTGGTATCCCCGCCAAATCTGATCCTAATGTCACCCAGCATACACACACTTGTGTACTTTCCCATAACACAGCCAGGCGACCTGGCTTTTACCCCAGCGATTGAGGCCAAGTATCAAAGTTCTGTCTCTGACGTAAATTTGCTCAGCACAGGCTAGGGGTCCGTATGACTCAGTACCATATCACATCTTGCAATTATTCCCATTGGCGGAGCTCGTAAGCAACTTTTTTTTTGTGTTTATCCGTTTACTCGTGCTTTAAAAGGGGTAAGATATCTCTGCAGTATTTTGCATTGATGTTGGGAGTGCTGGCCATATGTTTCAGCTTTCACTGTCTGTGTATTAGTGATGGTACTGCTTCACAATTTATTAGTCCCATTTATCCAAGTATATTGTTTTTCAAATGTGTGTACATAATAAAATCTTTGGAATAGTGCCAAGTTTAAGAAGAAATGCACTGGGGGAGGGGACTATTGCAACAGCCATTTGTTGGTTACAATCAGCATTTGAGTATGTATTAACTGAACACATCACAGTATGATATTTGTCATGCTCATTATCATAAATCTCATCTGGTGAAAAGATTATCCGTATGTCCCAACCACTTAAAAGGTCTTGCTGTACAAGCAAGTTAACGTTACAAATGTTAGTTGCCGAAGGCATCTTGCCAATTTCGGTTCCAAATTTGGTAAACCCTCAGCTGCTGTTAGGCTGTGCTCGTATTTGACTAATGAATTGTTCTTAAGTGGAACGAATGAATTTATAATTTAGCACTACTTGCCCTTGGGTGCAATTCGGATTAATTGGCACCGAAGTATATCTCCCTGCGTCGTTCCAAAAATAAAAACATACTATTAAATAATACAATTGTAATGGGTAAGTGATGTAACTGAATCAAAAATATTTAAAGTGATCAAAGCACTAATATTTCATTAGCAAAATATTGGATGTAAAAGATATTTTTCATAATCTTCTGTACTTTATTAAAATTGCAGTCCAAAAAAAAAGCAATTGAGCAAGTGTTAAATTTTGAGTTATGCAGTTTGCTCTACACAATTTTGAGTGTGTGTGAAATAGTTTTACTGTAACCTTGGTGCCACTGTAAGGTACATTAATCCTTTTGTGAAATGTTTGGACTTCCAGTTCCAAGACACCAGAGTTTGAACTTTTGACCTGTTGTGAGTTGCCTGTGATTGGAATGACCAAGTTTGGTTGTAGCTGGGTCTTTCGACTGTTTACTACATGTTCCTGTTTGATCTGTTTCTCGGTCTGCCAGGAATGTTAGAGTTTGAGATGAAAGAGAGTCATAAATGAAAAAGTTGGATCTTCCTATGAAGAGTACCCAGTTCATCATTTTGTTAAGAGTCATTTGGGTGAATAACAGAAAAAAAAAACCACAAGCTCGGTAACTTGATTTGTTTTAAGCTTGTAAATTCTCGATTTGTGCAGTTCCTTCCCACACTGACAAAACAATGCAAAGAAAAAAGACCTGAATTTTAAACATCAAAGCGTTGTTGCTTCAAACAGTATAAATCATACCAGTTATTGCTGTTATTCATCCCATCCTGTGCTGACTTGTTTCAGTAGCTGCAGTTCCTGTGACTGTAGGTTGATGGTTGGTATCTTTGTGGTGTTCGTGGTGGTGGGTATTTGTGAAACTTTCTATCGCGATTCTGACGCTGAATAGTTTTCCACTGTTGACATGCATTTCTGAATATATTAACACTGGAAGGATAACTGCATTTTAAAAGTTTGCTGTTTTGTAAATGAGTTGTCTATTTTCAAGCTTTGGCACAAGTGTATAATATTGATGTACAATGCACTCTACTTCAGATTCGGGTAGCATGCAGTTTCAGTTAGTTCCTAAACTGCCTTGGTTAATTTTTGAACATAAACCTAACTCAGTAGAGTCAATTTGACAAGTCTTAAAAGAAAAATGACACGAGCATCAAATGTTGATGGGGATGTCACCTACTATTAATGTCGATGGGGACGTCACCTACTATACTTGGGCCAATATCAGAAGTCACTGTGTCTTACACTGGTTAACCAGTGAGCCATTATACTCTACTTGACATGAAGCATGACAATCCTGAAGAATGGACTATTTCCCTCCTGAAGAATGGACTATTTCCCTCCTGTTCAACAGTGGTTTCAGGCATTCCCGTGTCAAGTGTATTCTAGATTAGCAGGGACAAGTGTCAAATTGAGTTCCAAGCCCAAAGTAACTCAAATCATTTAAAAACACCCTGAATTTTTGATCCATTTTGACCTCGTTATGCCCGTTCCAAAAAGGACCGTACACGTACAGTTGGAGAATTTAACTGTGCATAACCACTGCCCACTCCTACCCAAACGTAAGCTTTCTTTCTACACTTGCACAGTTGGTGTGAAACGGGTAACTTTTTTTTTCCCCATTGTAATTTATTAAAATGTTTACGTCTATTCGTCAGTCATCTGCAAGAGGGAAGGTTTGTGACTTTTTGGAGGGAACAAATAGATGGTTACAGTAGAAAAGTGAGGATTATTATGCAGCCTCATGGATCTCGTGCTTGGTCTAATTGGGAAGGGTAGGAGCAGGAATATCCATTGAATAATCTACCAGGCTTTTCCACGTTAGTGAAAGTGATGTATTTATTTTCACTCTTTCCTCATGGCTTCTTTGAGATTCCCAAGCTAGTATTTCAGTGCAGTACATTTTGTACTGTGTATGCTTGCACCCATTGAAATATGGATGGCAGTTGACAAACCCATTTGAGTTTGTTTTTCTTTCGCGTAACCAAGTATCCTTTCATATTTCATGTACCTGCGCTGGAGCTGACCTGTGTTCAGCGCTAAACGGACTATGTTCTATCATCATGTTACCAACCCCCCAAATGCTTGTTGAACATTTGAATTAAAATCCTGAGTTTTTTTTTCCTGGCTGCCCAATGGCGGTCAAGGAAGTAAATAGCAAAGGGAGAGGAACGTGGGGGAAAAGATGAATGAGGGAAGAAAATGGAGAACAGACCCATCACCAGTGAGACATCCAATAATTTCTGAAGTAATGTACAGTTAATGATGATGGAGAGCCCCAGACAGACGTGTAACAATTCTCATAAGTGGACCTGTAGTGACAAATAGTGTGTGCATGAAAATGACTTGGCATGATCGATGGGGAATTGCTGAACTACAGCATCAACTGGCTTCAGGACAGTTGTAGTGTAGGTAAGTGGACAGCAATGCAATACACAATTTAGAGTTTCAAAGCATCATTAGGAAATGAATTTAGAAGGTGCTAATTTTCCGTAAATTGCAGTAACCCATTGCTTTTATTCCCCCCTCCCCAGACAAAAGCTTACGGCCTTGGATTTGTGAAGATACATGCACCGTGGCATGTGCTTTGCAGAGAAGCAGAATTTCTCAAGCTTAAGATGCCCACTAAAAAGGTGAGCTATGATCATTTAAGATATCTAGGTGTCTTAATCATAACTTGTAGGGTATTCCAATTGGTGGGTTGGATACCTTGAGTCTCAGCACCAATGTTTTATTAAGTTAATGTTCAAGTTACAACATAAGCTCTTGGGATCAATTTTTTTTTTTAAATACACATTTAATATTTGCGGAGTTTTCAAATTAACGAACATTAATGAACAACAGCAACTTGTATTTATATAGTGCTGTTAACGTAGTAAAACATCCCAAGGCGCTTCACAGGAGTATTGCAAGACACAAAATTTGACACCAAGCCGCATGAGAAATTAGGGCAGGTGACCAAAAGCTTGGTCAAAGAAGTAGGTTTTAAGGAGCGTCCTAAAGGAGGAAAGAGAGGCAGAGAGGTTTAGGCAGGGAATTCCAGAGCTTGGGGCCTAGGCAACAGAAAGTACAGCTATTAATGGTTGAGCGATTTATAATCGGGGATCTTGAGGGCAGAATTAGAGGAGCGCAGATATCTTGTGGGGCTGGAGGAGATTAGAGATAGGAAGGGGCAAGGCTATGGAGGGATTTGAAAACCAGGATGAGAATTTTGAAATCGAGGCGTTGGTTAACTGGGAGCCAATGTAGGTCAGCGAGCACAGGGGTGATGGGTGAACGGGACTTGGTGCGAGTTGGGACACGGGCAGCAGAGTTTTGGATCACCTCAAGTTTACGTAGGGTGGAATGTGGGAGTCCAACCAGGAGTGTGTTGGAATAGTCAAGGAGATGGTGATACTGAGTGGGAGAAGGAAGGAAGTACTTGTAAAGCAAAGTACTCCCCACATCTTTCTTGCATATACACTGTCCCAGTATCTTGGCCAACATTGCTCCCTCAGCCAACACCGCTAAAAATATGCACTCCATCATTTGCCTACATAACCACTAAGACTACATTTTAAAAGTAATTCATAGATGTGAGGCACTCTAGTAAATCCCAAGGACTTAAGGTGCTGTATAAATTCACGTTCTTCTCGATTTTATTGCCTACACTGAAGGGACAGGAATGCTGCCATACTTGGATGGTATTGAGGGAACTGACATGAAACATAGAAAAATAGGAGCAGGTGTAGGCCATTCAGCCCTTCGAGCCTGCTCCGCCATTCAATATGATCATGGCTGATCCTTTATCTCAATACCATATTCCCGCTCTCTCCCCATACCCCTTGATGCCTTTTGTGTCTGGAAATCTATCTATCTCCTTCTTAAATATATTCAGTGACTTGGCCGCCACAGCTTTCTGTGGTAGAGAATTCCACAGGTTCACCACCGAGTGAAGACATTTCTCCTCGTCTCAGTCCTAAATGTCCTACCCCGTATCCTGAGACTGTGACCCCTCGTTCTAGAACGCCCCCCCCCCCCCCACAAAGCCAGGGGAAACATCTGCCCTGCATCCAGTCTGTCTAGCCCTGTCAGAATTTTATACATTTCAATGAGATCCCCCTCTCATTCTTCTAAACTCTAGTGAATATAGGCCTAGTCGACACAATCTCTCCTCATACGACATTCAACCATAATCTTTGTTGGTAGATTTTGGTCTCCTTTTAGTGCAGGTACTTGCTGTTTGAATTGGGGCCTACCTTGTGGTTCAATTGTTCATTCTTGTATGAGGTGATGAGCTGTGATTTAAAAATTCAGAAGTTTTGTAAAACCCTCATTAGGGAAAGATGAAAATGTTTTTGAAGTACTTTTTTCCCTACAAAGCTCATTTTGTTTTTAATTTTCAAGGAACAGGGCCCATGTACATACTAATGCTTAGCCATTTCTATTTGTTAGCAGTATATCTGAGTCGTTGAGTATATTCAAGGCAGAGAGATAGATAGATAGATCGATAGATTTTTGGACTCTAGGGGAATCGAGGGATATGGGGATAGGGCAGGAAAGTGGAGTTGAGGTAGAAGATCAGCCATGATCTTATTGAATGGCAGAGCAGGCTCCAGGGGCTGAATGGCCTACTCCTGCTCCTAATTCTTATGTTCTTATCACTTTCTTGTGTGCTACCTTAACAGCCAAACAATATAAGGTGTTGGGTTAAAGTGAAGCTTGGCTACTGACTCATAATTTTTCTTAATTTTTCAATAGAATATGAGCCTAGATCCATAACTACTTGATACAAATCACAGGTCTGCCCCTTCTCATGCGACTGTCATTAGTGTTGCTATCGCACAGAGACCGAGGTCTACACTTCAACATAAGAAGCTCGTTCTCGCAATCAGCCTGCTGTGTTATCCCTTTTATTGACCACTTGGGACAAACACTTATTGTCTGCTAATTTGGTGGAGATATTATGAATTAACTAGTTTAAAATGGCAGACGAAGGAAGATCATGCAACTGGTATGTTGGCCTTTATTACAAAAGGGTTGGAGTATAAGAGTAAAGAAGTCTTACTGCAATTATATAGGGCCTTGGGGAGATCACACCTGGAGTGCTGTGTACAGTTTAGGTCTCCTTACCTAAGGAAAGATATACTTGACTTTGAGGGAGTGTAACAAAAGCTCGCTAGACTGATTCCTGGGATGAGGGGCTTGTCCTAATGAGGAACGATTGAGTAGACTAGGCCTATGTTCCCTAGAGTTTAGAAGAATGAGATGTGATCTCATTGAAACATATAACATTTTTACGGGGCTTGACCGGGTAGATGCTAGGAGGATGTTTCCCCTGGCTAAGGCCTGGCTGGGGAGTCTAGAACGATGGGTCACAGTCTCCGAATAAAGGCTCGGCCATTTAGGACTGAGATGAGGAGAAATTTCTTCACTCAAAGGGTTGTGAATCTTTGGAATTCTCTACCCCAGAGAGCTGTGGCTGCTCAGTCATTGAGTATATTCAAGACAGAGATTGATCGATTTTTGGATACTAAGTAAAGCAAGGGATATGGGAATAGTGCAGGAAGGCGGAGTAGAGGATTTTTCCACTAATATCACCATTAATCATGCCTAAGCTATACGTACTACCGGGGATGGGGGGTAGCCAGCCAATCCGTTGCCAGGAGGTGGATCGTCTATTTAAATATTATAATGAGGCTGGAAACCTCCACTTTAACCTGCATTTTGTATTTAACTTTAGCTGGTCGGGTTTTGCACACTTCGTGAAACCTGCCAGCTAAAGCAAGGTGAGGACTGCTTGATCCAGGAGGTAAGTGCCTTTACACTTGCCTCCTGAATCCAGGATCCCTGCCTAACCACCTCCCCGCCCCAAAAAAAAACTCCCCCAGGCCTCTGAGTTTCCCCCCACCACCCCCCCCCCCCCCCACACGAGGCTTCCAGCCCTCCCCCCGACCGTCATCCAATTGCCCCACCCCCACTTCTCCGGCTGCACCCTGGTCCCCTCGATTCTGGCCGGTCCCTGATCTTCACCCGACGCTGATCCCTCCCCCTCCTCTCCCCCCACCCACCCCCCCCCCCCCCACCCCACTCCTGCGGCCACTCCCCGGCCACTTTGGATCCTCTCCTTCACCTCCGACCGGCCCCGATCTTCATCCCCTGCTCCTCTGTCCATCCCATGCAATCCCTCCCTCTTTGCGGCCTCGTGCCGCGAGCCTACCCACCTGGAGCCAGCCAGCCTCTCAATCTGCCTGGCTGCGGGTGAGAAACGGAGGCTTTCCATGCCGATCAGGCCCTGCTGTTAAATTCGGCAGGGTCTGTGGGGAAACCCATTCTACCAGGTTTCCCGACTGCTTCAAACCCTAACCCGCCTTCCCCATTAAAATTCAGCCCAAACGTACATAATTTTGTATATCTTGGCCAATAATCCAGTATACATAATAGATCCCAGGTTTCGTTTCCCCTTTTCCCAAATGCTGATATTTGCTCTCACACACACTCTGCACGAACAAACATTGGAAAGTGTGTCTGAGCTTATTTCCCAGATGCCTCTGTGCATTTTGGCACAATTTTCAGGCAATTCCAGGTTTCATCTGTAGGTTTCCCCTGTTGCTTTGCTGTTTAATGCCTTTTTTTGGGGAGTTCTGACTGCCAGCAATCCTCCTTGGACTCGTTCCACACATTCCCTGCTGTCTTTGAAACAGACGTCAAAAGACCTGGCTAAAATACCCAGAAAGGAAAAGAGTATTAGAGTGCGCGTGGGGGGCGGGGGGGGTTAATGGCAAACAAAGAAGATGAGAATGAAATAATGGAAAGTGCAACAAAAGAACAAAATAAAAGATGCTCGAATGAAACTACAGTAAATGGTATGTGAGGGAAAAAAAAATAAGGAAATCAAATTGGTTTGTCCATTTTTATTTTGTCTGCAGAGATCGTCTTCTTTTACAATAGAGGAAGACTTGCATTTATACAACACCTTTCATGACCTCAGGACGTCCCAAAGTGCTTTACCACCAATTAAGTACTTTTTGAAGTGGAGTCACTGTTGTAATGTAGGAAACGCGGCAGCCAATTTGCGCACAGCAAGCTCCCACAAACAGCAATGAGACAATGACCAGATAATCTGTTTTAATGATGTGGGTTGATGGATAACTATTGGCCAGGACACCTGCTCTTCCTCAAAATAATGCCATGGGATATCTTGCGTCCACCTGAGAGAGCAGATGGGCCCTCGATTGAACTTCTCATCTGAAAGACGGCACCTCCCACAGTGCAGCACTCCCTCAGCACTGCACTGGAGTGTCAGCCTAGATTTTTGTGTTCAAGTCTCTGGAGTGGGACTTGAACCCACAACCTTCTGACTCGGGCGAGCGAGTGCTACCAACTGGCTGACACTTGATATGGGATGCGGAATTTGTTTTGAGAGACTCCCTGCAGCTGAAAACCATTCCAGCAACCAGAATTATATTAAAAACTTGCTCCGGACAAATCTCCCTGCCAACGTATACAAGTGGAGCTAATCTGGATGTAGGCACTGTTCATGTTTCAGAGGCCCCTACAGTGATCTGATGCAAGTGAGGATATGAGAAAATGCTGTGCAGGGTTGGATTGGACAAATCTGCTCTGGTCAGTCTTCCACGTGTGCAAGAACTCATTGAGATGTCAGAGAGGAGACCCAATACAAGAGTGAGATTTCTCCTCTCTAGAATTTCTGAGGGGGTGTCTCAGAAACCCAGTAGAATGTATAATAATGTCAATGGTGTTGATCTGACTACATTATGTGCCTTAATGCCATGCTATTGCAGTGTGATTTTTATTTGGGAAAATCTCTACAAATAAAGTAAATAAATAGATCATTAGAATCTCAACAATAACTGTGCCATTTACAGTTTATTAATACCTGCTGCACGTGCACGCAGGACTGCAGTTCTGTTGCCACTTTTGCTTCAATGTCAAGTGGTTCTGGGTGCATATCGATACAAGTGGCGGTGCCGCTCAGGTATTGACCTGACACTTGAGCACACAAAAGCCATGTGGTATGAGATCCTCCCCCAGCTCTTACTGGGAGGCCATTTACCACAGCAAGCACTTCGCACTCAGTGGAGTATAACTCCAGCGCACGGAAAAGCTGTGTTTGAAAAGTGCTTCGGATTTGGAATGCACTGCCCGACAGGATGGTGGATACAGATTCAATAGTCGCCTTCGAAAGGGAACTGGATAAATACTTGAAGGAGGAAAAAAAATTGCAGGGATATGGGGAAAGAGCGGGGGAGTGGGAATAACTAGATTGCTCGCCGAATGAGCCGGCGCAGATTCGATGGGCTGAATGGCCTCCTTCTGTGCTGTGCTATTCTATGATTCTAGGTGCTTCTTATCAAGTCAATGTTATGATAAAGCAGAGGTTGCCACCTACCCTCTCCTAACGTTGCCAGATATCTACTGGGTATCGGAGCTCTGCACGTGTAAGTAAGCTCACGTGGTCAAAGCTGTCTTCTAGTGAGCATAACGCAACTCTCCAACTTAGTACATCCCTGATCCTGCCAACTACGCTTGGCACTCTATAGCTACTGGACACAGACCAGTTGTATTGTGTAGTATCGCAATCTGAATGAACGCACTAAATTACAGATCTACAGGAAGACCATAAATAAAAGGCTGAGGGGAAAAAGACATTTATAAAAAATTAAAAAAAATGTTTAAATATCCTGAGCCTGGGATGCTTGACTGCAGAGTGGGATATGCCCACAAGCAGTTTATCCATGAGCTGGTGACTCGCCATGTTGACTTATAGTTTGGGACCTCATCAATTCTTTTTGAAATCTCTTGTAAAATTCTTCTATGATTAGTTATGATATCCAACTACGTGATTTAAATTTAGCTGAGATCAGTACTAATGGATTAATAGTACTTTTGTTAACTTCCTGATGGAAGTGTTCCACAACAGTAACTCCAAAAAACCAGAACCCTAGTAATATGTTCTAAATTGGATGGGGGAATCTGGAAGAACCTAGTGAATATATCTCAGATATTGAACTTTAAAAAAAAAAAAAAAAAAAAACTAATCTGAGCAAGATTTACAAAAATATTGCACTGGCAATTACCATGATAACATCCTCATTCATGACAAATTTCCAGGAAATAATTCTGCATGAGGGAAACCAATAATATTGCCATGTTTGTCCTAATTTTTATTTGGGTATATTTTGTGTTGCAATGTAAGATGGTATCTCGGCTGTACTTGGTTAATTGCCCCAGAGGAGTGCCCTGTGTCTTATTGCTGCTGCTGCTAATTCCTCAGGTATATGAAGTGAAGCAGAAAACCGGGATCCTCAACAAAATCTCTAACATCGCGCATAAAATTACTTCACCATTGCGACCAAAAGTGGAAGAACACAGCAACGTTACATTCAAGCACCTTTCCTACCCATTCTCCAGAGAGAAGAAACACTTGTAAGTACAGTTGCAGCAAACACCTAGATGTAGTATAGTTCGTGCTGTATTTTACTTTTTCTTCCTTCTAATTTATTTATTTGTTCTAAGTGTGTCTTAAAAATGTACAGAGGAATTCAATCCATTAGTTTGTGCAAAGGTTTTTATTTAGTTTCCTTTTTTACTGTCCAAACTTTATAGGATGCTGTGAAGATTACCCATGCATTAAAATAGAAATGGCTGAAAATAGCTAAACTGTGTTGGATAAAGTTCTGATTTTAAGTATGAGACAGTAAAAGCTAATCATGGATAAATACTTTGCCTGCCACTGACCATAGTATTTATTTGGTTTGGGAAAGAATAGAAAAAAAGAAAGACTTGCATTTCTATAGCGCCTTTCACGACCTCAGGACATCCCAAAGCGCTTTACGGCCAATGAAGTACTTTTTGAAGTGTAGTCACTGTAATGGAAGCGCGGCAGCCAATTTGCGCACACGTTAAGTATAGTCAACTATCCCATTTATCACAACCTTGACTAAAAATGGTAAACATTGGCCGAAAAGTAACCTTGTGTGAAAACCTTGTGTGAACATCTTGAATTGCTCACTGGGGCATTTAGTGTTTTGGATGAGGCTACTGTTCTTGGCTCCCGAGGTCCAAACTTTCACTCTGAACGAATGCACTTTTGGTTTGAGCCTTTTCCTATTTTTTCTTTCTCTCTCCCACATGACAGCTGTCTTTCACTCTGCCAGCGCATTTCACACTTCATCTAGAGCCATTGTTTGTTTCTTTACCTGTCCTATTACCACCTCGTCTCACCTTGAATATCTCTTAATGTCTCTTTTTTTCATCCCCTCCCCCATTTCCCAGCCCCCAAACTGCCTTTTAATCTGTTTCATTTCCTGCCTTTTTTTCTCAGTTCTGTAGAAGGGTTTCGACCTGAAACTTTGACTCTCTTTTTCTCTCTCCACGGATGTTGCCTGGCCTGCTGAGTTTTTCCAGCGTCTTCTGTTGTTATCTCTGATTGTCCTCTTGGTTTGTTATGGATGGTGCCATTAGCAAGTGTTTAGATGCCAGTCATCGTTTTCAGTCAATAGCTAGTTTTAGCCACCACGAAACTCGATAGCAGAATCTTGCATTTGGGCTCCCGGCAGGGCACTCGCCCAGCAAGCCAGTCACAGCGGCCTGCAGAAGTGTTCCATGCCATCTCGCTTATTACCAAAGTATGAACTGTTCAGAGAACAGAAGTACGGAATAAAAAATGACCAACTCATCATAGCTACTCCTGCCACTTGCGATTTATATAATGGGCAAGATCTTGCTGGAGGAGGGCATCTCGCGGAGTGTGCCGCTAGTTAGACTTTTTCCTGCACCTTTCAGCTCCAATATAAATTGCGCCTTTTAACTCGCTAGAAGTGCGAGCTGATGAGGGCGACGGTGCATTTGGGACCTTGGCGAACAACGGGACCAACAGTGCATCTCCTTAACCAATGAGATTTAAAGATTGAGAAAGAGAAATGGAGGAACAGCGGAGAAGGATGGTGAATTGGAGTGGGTGAATTAGAGGCAAGTCAAGTTCAGAAAGAGAAATAAAGAGAAAGATTGAATTGAGAGAGGGAGGAAAAAAACCAAAGGAAAAGCAAGAACCTTTTTTTTAAAAGTTTGAAATGTTTTAATTCTCTAAGAATTTACTCCATGGTTGGGCCGAATGGCCTGTTTCTGTGCTGTATTTCCAATGTAATCCTATGTATCCATCACCTTAATCAATGTGCTTCTAGTTCCTTTTTAAAGGAGTTGATCAAAATGCAAGAGATTTTTATTGAGATTGTTGTGGGTGCGGGCGGGGTGTGGGGTGAGGGAAACTTCTTATAATTGGATAAAACCTGCCAGCAAGAAAAGCCATAGATTGAAGAGAAGATCAGAAGACGCCTCAGCTAAGCAATGTCTTTGCATTTCATGAACTGAAAACCCAAAGCAATAGCACTGCTCTCAGCCGCAGTAATGTGCTGAATCCAAAATGATGGTCTGAAAAGCGATCAGTCGAAACAACCTAGCCAAAATCCTTGTCCCATACTTAATGGTAGCCAAGAAATGACTGTTAATGATATTAGCAGATGAAGGCTTAGAGCCTTCATGTGATATTCCTCTGCTATTTTAACGAAGCTGCTAACTGAATTATGTCTGTGTTAAAATAGCATACAGGGAAATATCTTGTGAATGCAACAGTAATTTCTAGCCTTGCATCCTTAGTGTGGCATTGAGGAACTGCCTTCAGGAAAGGGATGACTCTCATTTTTATCCCTTTTCTACTCACTCCTATGGTATGCGCATGCATGGGACAGTTGACGCTTCACAGTTTGAAAGGAGTTGAATTATCCAAGGTCCTCAACCAGTATAATTCAGCCACGTCCAGTTCAAATTGATGTCGTGGTCAGGCAGGAATTATACTTGCTCCAGTACCTAAATATAGCCACGTGGTTATGATGCTGGGTCACTACATGGTGTTCAATGGTTTGAGGAATGGTGATGTTCAAAGGCTATTGCAAGGATTCAACGCGATGTTAGTCCACTAAAAAATTAACATCATCTGGATGTCTGGCTCCCGACAGCTCTTTTTTTTAAATGGGAATTTTTGGCTTTAGTTTTATATCGTTTGAAAGAAAGACTTGAATTTATAGTATTGAAGTACACCTAGGATTTTAAAGTGGAGGCTGCTTCTTTGCTAGGTACAGAGTGAAAGATGGAAGGTACCTGGTGAGAAAAGGAAAATTCTTTTGATTAGAAATCGGTTTAAGATAAAGTGCTTGGAACCAGGTGTAAGTGAAATTATATATGAATAGGTGTATAGCTATTGATGGGTGCTTAGTCTCTTAATTGGGTTTTAATTTATCATTAGTATTCCATTTTATCATTGAGCCCTTGATCATGATTGATTGACAATGCTATCCTCAAAGGAGAATAAAGGATGCAAGCCAGGATTTTTTTTTCTTCAGTGCTCAGCAGATTTGGCATGATCACTTCGGGCTCTGTCCATGTCGTATGCTTTGTGCGTTAATATTTTCTTTTGAAAGATTTCCTACCAAAATGGATAACTTCACACTTCTCCACATAGATTTCATCTGTCGTGTTCTTGCCCACTCACTGAACCTGTCTATATCCCTTTGCAGTCTCTTTGCATCCTTCTCACAGCTTGCTTTCCCACCTAACTTTGTATGGTTGGCAAACTTGGGAGCATTACATTCGGTCTTCTCATCGAAGTCATTGATCTAGATTGTAAATAGCTGAGGCCCAAGCACTGACCATTGTGGGACCACACTAGTTACAGCCTGCCAACCTGAAAATGACCCGTTTATTCCTACTGTGTTTTCTATCCACTAACCAATCCTCGGGATTAGTTTATTGTCTTGATCCATAGCTTTCTGATTTGGGCAAGAGTGCTTTAACAGAGCCAAGTTGACACTTGTCTATAGCAAACTAGTGACTGTCAACCAGACCCAATTTGGGAATGGATTGACTCTGGGTCCAATTTAAACCATTGCTGTCCAGATCTAGCATGACTGGGTCGCTCCAGTAAACCACACTTGTCCAATTTGGGCATGGATTATACATTAAGTCTTCATTGCTGAGGTATATGTGAAAGGATGGAATAGAACTGTGACTGTTGTCTGCTGGCCTGAGAAAGCACAAGCTGCAGCTACTTTTGAATGGCTAGTAATCCGGAGGCCTGAACAAATAATCCAGAGATGTGAGTTCAAATCCCACCACAGATTTATTTAAATTCAATGAATTAAATAAATCTGGAATACATAGAAACATAGAAACATAGAAGATAGGAGTAGGCCATTCGGCCCTTCGAGCCTGCTCCGCCATTCAATGAGATCATGGCTGATCATCCAAACCCTAGCACCCGGCCCCTACACCGACAGCCATCCCACCCAAGCCCTATCCCCGTAACCCCACGTATTTAATCCCCCCTAACATTAAGGGTCAATTTTTATCATGGCCAATCAACCTAACCTGCACATCTTTGGACAGTGGGAGGAAACCGGAGCACCCGGAGGAAACCCACGCAAACACGGGGAGAATGTGCAAACTCCACACAGATAGTCACCCGAGGCCGGATTTGAACCCGGGTCCCTGGCGCTGTGAGGCAACAGTGCTAACCACTATGCCACCGTGCTGCTAAAAAGCTAGTATCAGTAATGGTGACCATGGAACTATTGGCTTGTCGTAAAAACCCATCCGGTTCACTAATGTCCTTTTAGGGAAGGAAATCTGCCGTCCTTACCCGGCCTGGCCTATACATGACTCCAGACCCACAGCAATGTGGTTGGCTCTTAACTGCCCTCTGAAATGGCCTAGCAAGCCGATACAAGAAACAACAATAATAAAACTGGACAGACCACCCAGCATTGACCTTTGCAGCGACTTTGGACAAGACAATAGCACAACAGTGAGGTGAGAGTGATTGCCCTCGACATCAAGGCAGCATTTGACCAAGTGTGGCATCAAGGAACCCTAGTAAAACTGAAGGGGAAAATGCTCCACTGGCTGGAGTCATGCCTACCACATGCCTGGTGGTTGGAGGTCAATCGTCACAGCCCCAGGACATCGCTGCAGGAGTTCCTCAGGGCAGTGTGCTAGGCCAAACCACCTTCAGCTGCTTCATCAATGACCTTCCCTCCAACATAAGGTCAAAAACGGGGATGTTCGCTGATGACTGCACAGTGTTCAGTGCCATTCACAACTCCTCAGATAATGAAGCAGTCCATGCCCACATGCAACAAGACCTGGGTGACGTTCAGGCTTGGGCTGATGAGTGGCAGGTAGCACTCGTGCCACACAAGTGCCAGGCAATGACTATCTCCAACAAGCAAGAGTCTAACCACCACCCCTTGACATTCAACAGCATTACCATTGCCGAATCCCCCACCATCAACATCCTGGAGGTCACCATTGACCAGGAACTTAACTGGGCCAGCCACATAAATACTGTGGCAACAAGAGCAGGTCAGAGGCTAGGTATTCTGCGGCGAGTGTCTCACCTCCTGACTCCCCAAAGCCTTTCCACCATCTGCAAGGCAAAAGTAGAGTGTGATGGAATACTCTCCACTTGCTTGGATGAGTACAGCACCAACAACACTCGAAGCTCAACACCATCCAGGACAAAGCAGCCCGCTTGATTGGCACCCCATCCACCACCTTAAACATTCACTCTCTCCACCACCGGCGTACCGTGGCTGCAGTGTGTACCATCTACAAGATGTACTGCAGCAACTCACCAAGGCTCTTTCAGCAGCACCTCCCAAACCCGCGACCTCTTCCACCTAGAAGGACAAGGGCAGCAGGCGCATGGGAACACCAACACCTCCAAGTTGCCCTCCAAGTCACACACCATCCTGACTTGGAAGTATATCGCCGTTCCTTCATCGTCGCTGGGTCAAAATCCTGGAACTCCCTCCCTAACAGCACTGTGGGAGTACCTTCACCACACGGACTACAGCGATTCAAGAAGGTGGCTCACCACCACCGTCTTGAGGGCAATTAGGGATGGGCAATAAATGCTGGCCTTGCCAGCGACACCCATGTCCCAGGAACAAATTTTTTTTTTAAAGTTTCCTGCAGCTTATTTGAGGGTTTTAAGGAGGGGAAAAAAGTTGCTTTGGGGGTGGGGGGGAAATTCATTTTAATTTAGGAATTATATTGAATGGAATATTCCCAGTATTTATTATGGATTGTCTTATGAAACAATACAGAATGGATTCGGGCTGTCCATTTCTTGTATTTCATTGCAGAATGAAGAAAAGAAATCGAGCAGTTTTACAGCAGAGAAGAAAACCCATTCGGCCCACCACAACTGTGCAGGCTCTCTGAAGGAACTACTGACTTGGTTCCATTCTCCTGCCCCTTTCTACATATCCTTAATTATTATTTTTTTTCCTTTGCAAATATTTATCCACTTTCCACGGTTGGTCATGAGAATAGAATTTTCAGGTTGGACCTCATCTTCTGAACCTAATTCATGCACAATTAGAGTTTGGCCTTCACCCACTTTTTGGAGTATGACTTGTGAAACACTGAAAGGGCAGTGCAGAGGTGGAAATTTCTTGGGGTGGGGGTGATCTCCTGCTCGCTGGCGCTTCGTCTATCACCCGCTCTGTATCGCTCGCATGCGCGCGCTCCCATTTGTTGCCAGTACTCGGCCAGTTTCCCTGATTTTTGTATTTGGCATGGTGCTGAAAAGTTGAGCATATCTTTATCCTTGGGATTTTAACGTGGCACTGAGCTGTCTTAAGATGACCGGAACCCATGGGTTAAATTTCTTGTCTTTAAAACGTTTTATTTTGTATGGCTTGTAGTTATTCTTCCACATTCCTTTTTACTTTGTTGAAAATGGTTAAATTGCCTCAGCAATCAAGGAGCTGACCGTTGATGTGCCTCAACCATTTTGTTCTATTTAAACAAAGTATGACTTTGACACATTGAGAACATTAGCTTTCAGCCTCTGCAGACCTCACAGCATTTGCAAAACCAGACCGTTCCCTATGGGAACAAAACCTTAGGCACACACACCACTAAGGCAAAATTAGTGATTTAGCCCACAGTGCATATCTTGCCCTGGGAAGGCAAATCAGTCAGGAAAAATTGGAGCTTCTTCCACTTTGGTCACTTTACGAGTGAACATGCCGAGTTTCCCCAACGCTCTTTGCAAGGCAGATACCCATAGCAACTTGCCAGCTTTCATCCAAGTAATAGTGTCTTGATTGACATGCAAGTCTTTCTTTACTCCAGAGGTACAGCCTAGTCTAACAGTTTTATGATGTAACAATCCATCGTCCCTTTAGTGCTTTGTTATCCTAATTATATGCAAAAGTTGAATGAAAGACAATTCAACGCTTGTTCTCAATCATGAGTACGGTCTTCCTGATTCTTTCATAAAAGTTCGACCCCCATGTATTTCCCCTCTTCTCTTTCCACCCCCCTGCCCCAGAATAACCTTATCTAGATTTCCACTCTTGTGTATTTGTCCTTGGAGCTGCTGAGTTCATTTTTTTTTGCATTACTCACATTATCATTTTCTGTGGTCAAAGTCCTTAGGTAAGTAATTCAGAATGAGGCTTTGTATATGACCGATTTGAGGATCAAATAATAGCATCAGGATATGAACTCTTTAAAGGGACAGGACCCCTCAATTTCCCACCAACACCAGAGGTGTCAAAACTCCATGACTTCTATCGCGATTTTAGACAATATCTTGGTGATTTATAAATGTTGCTGCTTTGTTTAATGAAACTTCTTTTTTATTTCCTAGATTTGATACTTCCGATAAGGATAACTTTTTCACCAGTACAACAAGAAGCACAATAGTGAGTATTGAAACTTTATTGCAAAGCTTAATTTAAGACACTAATAACTTGCAAACTTCATTTTTAGTAACAAGTATTATATGCCCAGGCGCTCATCCCTGTGATGTACTGCAAATAACTCCTTGTGAAATAGTTTGTGATCTGAAGGATTCTTCAATAATGTAGCTCCCCAAGACGGTTTCTGTGTAGGGTCTGGGTGTATAAAATTTGGAAAAATAAAGGTTACCTTGGAAAGTGCAATGTATTTGACTCGCTTGCAAAACCAGGGCTTGAATCTTGGTCTCAGCTGACATCTACTCTCTGGCTTCAGCATGGGTTAGGTTCCAAGTCTTGATCACACTGGCTGGAGTAGATTAATCGAGAGTTGGCATGATAATACCTGGTCAATGTCCAGTTTCTGGATCCTCTGTTCAAATGGAAGAGAATTTTATGGCTTTAGAAATATAACTTGGGGAGTGAGATAAAAAAAAATAGAAATACAAAGTATAAATTTTGTGGGCTGGTATGCAAAAAATGATATTGATACAGATGAGTAAGTTGATCATGAATTCGTGAACCAGTAAACTGTTGAATGCAATTGTTTAGCCTACATTACAAAGTGTGGTTTGTTCATTCTATATGCTGACGTCAGAATCTGAATTCAGATTCAGTCCGTCGGTGAAAAGTTATTGGCAGAATTAGTATTTTAAACCAACCAATGTATGACTGAAGTGGAATGTGCATGCAGATGAGTTGAAACAAACAGTGAGCCACACCACCTAGTAAGGCTAAATCAACTATCCTTCAACCAGAAAAAGATTCATTTAAAAAAATTACATTGACATGACACAAGATCCACTGCATGACAGAATTATTTCTAATTTACTTAACAAGTGTTGTGGTCCCTCCTGGGTACTGGTGATTAATAATTATTATGATAAACCTCCAGTATCGAACTCCAAAAAACATAACTTTTATAATGCAAAACTTTATATTAGTGGAAATGGCTCCATTGTGTACACATACCTGCACGTTATGAAAGTTTTTGGTGGTAAGAAACCTATCGAGTGTCAGATATCTTCTAAATAAGCATTCCAATCTGATGACTGACTGTTGTGAAACTAGCACTGGGAAAGTTCCCCCAAAAGTAGTGTCCAATTTGAGAGTAATATGGTTAGGCCTCAGTTAGAATAGTGTCCAGTTTTCATCTCCTTACATGGTGGGGATATTGAGGCTTTGGTAGGGTGTGGAGGAGGGCCACAAGATTGGTTCTCAGTTTAGAAACACCTTGGCTACCCAGATAGGCTCAAAGAGCAGGGTCAGTATATTTTGAAGAAGCGTAGACACGGGGGCAGTTTGATCAAGGGACTATATTGTGTTTTATGTGGACCAATTATTTCAACTGGATAGGTTAGGGAGGATCAGGGGGTCACCCTTCCAAGTTATGCAAGGGCAGAACTAGGTTGGATGTTAAGTGGTTCTTTTCCCAGAGAATAATGGACCTGTGGAGCAGGTTGCCAGCTCGTGCAGTGAACGCAAGAAGGAGCTAGACCTGTTTTTGGCTGGGGTGGAGGTCACCTCATACAAGTAATAGAAATCGCGGTCGTTGTGATCTCTTGGTCTATTTTCGATTGCCTAAAGGGGTCATACAGGAATTTTCCAGATTTGATTCACCTAATTAGCCTGTGTTTTTTGTTAAATCTGGTTTTTCGCCTTTCATAAGAACATAAGTAGGAGCAGGAGTAGGCCATACGGCCCCTCGGGCCTGCTCCGCCATTCAGTAGGATCATGGCTGATCTGAATCTAGACTCACGTCCACTTCCCTGCCCACTCCCCGTAACCCCTAATTCCCTTATCTGCTAGGACAATGTCTATCTCCATTTTAAATTTATTTAATGTTGCAGCTTCCACAGCTCTCTGGGGTAGCAAATTCCATAGATTTACTACCCTCTGAGTGAAGAAGTTTCTCCTCATCTCAGTTTTGAAAGGGCAGCCCCTTATTCTAAGATTATGCCCCCTAGTTCTAGTCTCACCCATCAGTGGAAACATCCTCACCGCATCCACCCGATCAAGCTCCCTCACAATCTTTTATGTTTCGATAAGATCGCCTCTCATTCTTCGGAACTCCAATGAGTAGAGTCCCAACCTATTCAACCTTTCCTCATACGTCAACCCCCTCATCTCTGGAATCAACCAAGTGAACCTTCTCTGAACCGCCTCGAGAGCAAGTATATCTTTTCTTAAATATGGAAACGAAAACTGCACGCAGTATTCCAGGTGTGGCCTCACCAATACCCTGTATAACTGCAGCAAGACTTCCCTGTTTTTATACTCCATCCCCCTTGCAATAAAAGCCAAGATTCCATTGGCCTTCCTGATCACCTGCTGCACCTGCATACTAACTTTTTGTGTTTCATGTACCAGGACCCCAGATCCCTTTGTACTGTAGCACTTTGCAGTTTCTCTCCATTTAGATAATAACTTGCTCTTTGATTTTTTCTGCCAAAGTGCATAACCTCACACTTTCCAACATTATATTGCATCTGCCAAATCTCTGCCCACTCACTTAGCCTGTCTATGTCCTTTTGCAGGTTTTTTATGTCCACCTCACTCACTGCTTTCCCTCCCATCTTTGTATCGTCGGCAAACTTGGATATGTTGCACTTGGTCCCTTCCTCCAAATCGTTAATATAGATTGTAAAGAGTTGGGGTCCCAGCACTGATCCCTGTGGGACACCACTAGTTACTGATTGCCAGCCCGAGAACGAACCATTTATCCCAACTCTTTGTTTTCTGTTAGATAGCCAATCTTCCACCCATGCCAGTATATTACCCCCAATCCCGTGATTTTTTATCTTGATCAGTAATCTTTTGTGTGGAACCTTGTCAAATGCCTTTTGGAAGTCCAAATACACTACATCCACTGGTTCCCCTTTATCCACCCTGTATGTTACATCCTCAAAGAATTCGAGCAAATTTGTCAAACATGACTTCCCCTTCGTAAAACCATGCTGACTCTGTCGTATTAAATTATACTTATCCAAATGCTCTGATACTGTTTCCTTAATAATGGACTCCAACATTTTGCCAACCACAGATGTTAGGCTAACTGGTCTATAGTTTCCAGCTTTTTGTCTACTTCCCTTCTTAAATAAGGGTGTTGCATTAGCAGTTTTCCAATCTGCCGGGACCTTTCCTGAGTCCAGGGAGTTTTGGAAAATGATCACCAATGCATCCACAATCCCTACCGCCACTTCTCTCAAGACCCTAGGATGTAGGCCATCAGGTCCGGGGGATTTATCCGCCTTAAGTCCCATTATTTTACTGAGTACCATCTCCTTAGTGATTTTAATCGTGTTTAGCTCCTTCCCCCCCCCCCCCCCCCCAATTGCCCCCTGTTTGTCCAGTGTTGGGATATTTTTAGTGTCCTCTACTGTAAAGACTGATACAAAATATTTGTTCAGCATCTTTGCCATCTCCATGTTCCCCACCACTAGTTTCCCGGTCCCATCCTCTAAGGGACCAACGTTCACTTTAGCCACCCTTTTTCTTTTTATATAGCTGTAGAAGCTCTTGCTATCTGTTTTTATATTTTTTGCTAGTTTACTTTCATAATCTATCTTCCCTTTCTTACTTAATCTTTTAGTTATTGTTTGCTGGCTTTTAAATGCTTCCCAATCTTCTATCCTCCCACTAGATTTGGCTAATTTATATGCCCTTGTCCCCAGGAGATTACATCACCCCAGGTGGCTAGGGAGTGTCTGTATCATGATGCATAAGGCATCACAATTATAGGGGACAGGCTAGATGGGCCAGTTGGTCTTTTCCTGTCCATCATTTTTGTTTGTCTGTGTATGTAAATGATGTGGCACATTAAGTAAAATAAGGATGTTTCTTGTACTTTCTATGACTTGGGGAGGGGAGGGAAGTCCATGTAAACCAATTTTGCTTCTCTTTTTTTAATATGGGTTTTAACTGACACCTTGCCATATCTTCAAGTTGAAAAATCAACAGTGTAAGGTTATGCTGCACTAAAGGACGTAAGACATGGAGGTCAACTAATTGAAGGTCTGAAATTCTGAATGCCCAGGACAGGGTGGTGATTTTGATTCTAAATTTACTGATGGGAAATGATCTTCTGTCCAACATGCCAGATGTTATCTTAGAATGGGGCTCGACAGAGCTAAAAAATCAATAATGGCAATAAGAATGTTTCCTGCCAGCTAGGAGATGTTTGTTGAGTTTTATAAAGAAGCACATTATATTGAAGTGTTTTATGTTGACCGTTTCTCCCACCCACTCCTTTTACCCTTCACCTCTTTACGGTGAACAAGAAAGGTCAATGATGATCCATGAACGATTCCCTGAGGGTCAATAGGGAAATGTAATATTAAGGCAAAACCATTTGACAATGGATGTCCCGAGACTCTTGGGCAGTGTATTGGTGAAAAAGTGCAGGAATAAATGAATAATGGCCAGACTGGAATGTGAATGTTTTTGCAATTTATTACATTTCTCCTAAAGATTCTGTCCTCAGTTGGTGGGTTATTCTTAAGTAGGATATCTTCTCTGCCAGCTGTGATTTAAGAGGAATCTGCTAAAATGAGACGTGATCAGAACCGTGTCGGTGGCTGAGAATGGGTTATCGGGGAATGAAATATTGTTGTACCCAAACTACAGGGAACATCAATTAAATGGCTCGAAGCAGATGCAACTCTGGCAAGATAATCACACTAGAATGCTGAGGAAAGGGTTAATCTGCAAAAAGTGACCTCCTGTAACTTGGTTGCTACTACTTGAATAGGTAGCAAGTAAAAATAGAAGCAGGAAATTCCCCCTCAGGCCAAGTCTCTGGAAAATATACTCGAGAGCTGTGAAAACTAGGTTGGCAGTGGCAATATTTTTAACTTTGCTATTGATTGGAGAGCAAACATCTCAAATTGGAGTTCCCATCTGCGAAGTTAGATTATGCTGATTAGTGGTGTTGGCAACTATAAAGTGTTCAAAGAATTATACATAGATGTTACCCACTCTCCAAGCTCTCATCCCCTTTTTTGGATGCGCCAGCCGTGACACTTTTTTTTTAGAACCTTAGAAACATACAAGATAGGAGCAGGAGTAGGCCATTCGGCCCCTTGAGCCTGCTCTGCCATTCAATGCGATCATGGCTGATCATCCAAATTCAGTACCCTGTTCCTGCTTTCTCCCCATAGTCCTTGATACCTTTAGCCTTATTAAATATATTCAAGAAGGAGATGGATATATTTCTTAAGTTGGCCTCAACTGCCTTCTGTGGTAGAGAATTCCACAGGTTCACCACTCTCTGGGTGAAGAAATTCCTTCTCATCTCAGTCCTAAATGGCTTACCCCTTATCCTTAGACTGTGACCCCTGGTTCTGGACTCCCCCGCCATCGGGAACATCCTTCCTGCATCTAATCTGTCTAGTCCTGTTAGAATTTTATAAGTTTCAATGAGATCCCCTCTCATTCTTCTAAACTCCAGCGAATATAAGCCTAATCGACCCAATCTCTCCTCATACGTCATTCCTGCCATCCCAGTATCAGTCTGGTGAATCTTTGCTGCACTCCTTCCATGGCAAGAACATCCTTCCTCAGATAAGGCAACCAAAACTGCACACAATACTCAAGGTGTGGTCTCACCAAGGCCCTGTACAACCACTTGAGCAATCGTTTAGGAATATGGAAAGGGAGTACATCCTTATGAAAAACATATGTGCCAATCAACAACAAGGATTTGCATTGTTAACTTGGAAAAATGTCCCTAGGTGCTTCATGAGGTGTGAGGAAAATTGTCATTGAGCCAACAAAGGAGATATTTGGAGTGGTGACAAAGTTTGGTCAAAGAGGTGGGTTTTAAGGAGAGCCTTAAAGGAGGAGAAGGCCTTGTAATGGCAGAGGGGTTTATCGAGGGAGAGTGTATCTAAGCTGCTGAAGACATGATGGCCAATGATGGAATGAAGGGAGAGGGGGAATACGAATGAAGCCGGAGTCCGAGGAACAAAAATTTCAGTGAGGTGGCCAACTTCTCATCCTCCACCCTCCGTAAACTTGTGGTCTTCCAAAACTCTGCTGCCCGTGTCCTAACTCGCAGCAAGTTCCATTCACACATCACCCCTGTGCTTGCTACATTGGCTGCCAGTTAAGCAACGCCTCGATTTTAAAATTCTCATCCTTGTTTTCAAATCTCTCCATGGCTTCGCCCCTCCCTATCTCTGTAACCTCAACCAGCCCTGCAACCCTCCGATATCTGTGCTCCTCCAATTCTGACCTCTTGGGCATCCCCGATTTTAATCGCTCCACCATTGGCCTTCAGCTGCCAAGGCCCTAAGCTCTGGAATTCCGTCCCTAAACCCCTCCACCTCTCTCTCCTTTTTAAGATGCTCCTTTAAACCTTCTTTCTGCGCTAATATCTCCTTATGTGGTTCGGCGTCAAATTATGTTTGATAACACTCCTGTGAAGTGCCTTAAGATGTTTTGCTACGTTAAAGGCACTATATAAATAAAAGTTGTTCTTGTGGTGTAGGGCTGGAGGAGGTCTTGGATGAACTAGAATTCCATTCATTTTTTTCTTGTGATCGTGTACATCTAAATCCTTCTGCTCTTCCACAGCCCAAACCCATGAGCTACAGCGGTACCACCTCATAGATTTTATTTTACTTATTTTAAATGAATATAGATGTATTGCTCTTGTTTCTCACTGGAGTCATGCTGTCAGTGCCCCGAAGCTTCACTGAGCTTCATCTATATTGTGCGTGCAGTTTGTGTAGCTGTTCGTGAGTGTATGACGGTGTAATAGCGTATGAGTGTTTGTTATAGTTGAGTTGAGCGTTTCGTATTTTTGTAAATACTTTTGGCTATACCTTTCTACGTCCTAGAAAAGTAACTCCACACATCTAGGTTTTTGCAAAATGCAACAAACATGAGATTCAGCCCCTCGAGCTTGCTCCGCCATTCAATAAGATCATGGCTGATCTAATCTTGACCTCAACTCCACTTTCTTGCCTGTTCCCCATAACCCTGGATTCCCCTGCGCTCAAACATTTGTCTATCTCCGCCTTGAATATATTCAATGACTCCGCCTTCACAGCTCTCTGGGGTAAAGCATTCCAAAGATTCACGACCCTCAGAAGAAATTCCTCCTCATCACCATTTTAAATGGGCAACCCCTTATTCTGAATCTATGCCCTCTAGTTTTTGATTCCCCTACGAGGGGAAACATCCTCTCGGCATCTACCCTGTCAAGCCCCCTCAGAATCTTATGTTTCAATGAGGGGATCTCATTGAAACGTATAAAATTCTGACAGGGCTAGAGAGACTGGATGCAGGGCGGATGTTTCCCCTGGCTGGGGGGGGGGGGCGGGGGTGGGGGGGAGGTTCTAGAACAAGTGGTCACAGTCTCAGGATACGGGGTAGGACATTTAGGACCGAGATGAGGAAAAATGTCTTCGCTCAGAGGGTGCTAAGAAGAAGATGATGAACCTGTGGAATTCTCTACCACAGAAGGCTGTGGAGGGCAAGTCACTGAATATATTTAAGAAGGAGATAGATAGATTTTTAGACACAAAAGGCATCAAGGGGTATGGGGAGAGAGCAGGAATATGGTATTGATAGAGGATCAGCCATGATCATATTGAATGACGGAGCAGGCTCGAAGGGCCGAATGGCCTACACCTATTTTTCTATGTTTATATCACCTTTCATTCTTCTAAACTCCAATGAGTATAGGCTCAACTTTTCAAGACAACCCCTTCAACTCGGCAATCAACCTAGTGAGCCTTCTCTGAACTGCCTCCAATGCAAGTATATAAGGGCACCAAAACTGTACGCAGTACTCCAGGTGTGGTCTCCCCAGCGCCCTGAAATCCATTTAAATAATGAATATGTCGTATAATTATTTCCAGGAATGAACTGCAATATTCAGTTCAATATTTGCAAAAAAAAGTCAAGCATTTGTTTCATGTATAATTGTGTTTTAAATATTATAGCAATTCATGTATTCTGTCCAGTAAAGAATGAACTTGCATTTATGTAGCGCCTTTCACATTGCCAGAATGTCCCAAAGCACTTCACAGCCAATGAATCAGTTGTTGTTATGTAGGGAAATGAGGCAGCCAATTGCCACACAGCAAGGTCCTACCAACAGCAATGAGCTAAATGACCAGCTGATCTGTTTTGATGGTGCTAATTCAAGGGAAATTATTGGCCAGGACACTGGAGCACTCTTTTTAAATAGCGCCATCGGATCGTTTACAGCCACCTGAGAGGACTGGGTCTCACTTTAACATTTCATCCAAAAGACGGTACCTCCAATAGGGAAACATTCCCCTCAGTACTGCGGTTAACTTTCGACCAAAACGATATGCTGATGTGGGGCTTGAACCCTCGACCTGCTGTCAAAGGTGAGACTGCTAGCACTGAGCCGACCTAAACATTTAGAGACCATAATGGTCCCCTTTTTGTCAGTAGTGCTCTCACTAATGATGACCGCCCCCGTGTGCTGATGGCAGCCAATAAGGATTATTTATAGGTTTGTGCACTTGGAATCCTCGAGGTTAATCATTTGAATTGCAGACATACAGTCGTCCTTCTTGCTCCCACCTGCCCCCCCCCAAAAATGCTGTTTTAAATGGCAGGTCAAGAACGCTGGAGCCTTGGGACTTGTTTATGCTGACTGTTGCAGTGATCTCTTGAACCCTGACACTGTATCCCAAAAAAATACAAGTGAACATGATGAGGAAAGCTGCCAAAGGACTTACTCCAGGTAGCAGCTGATGGTCTGGCAAAGCAAACTGCTGTAGCTGCAAGTCAAATGCAAGGAAGAGCAACATGTCTCCAGTCAGGAAAAAAAAGCAGATGAATCTGTCTGTCCAGTACATAATAGTCAGCATGATCCAGAAGCCCATAAACAGTCATCCAGTCAACAAGAAAGCAATTTGGCCAGAATCGGCATTGCCTGGAAATATAATTGGTGAAGATTTAGCATTGTTTTAGTGCTATGTGAAGAAGTGTGAAATGAATAGTCGGACAAAAGCACTCGCAGATTTATGGATTCCATGTTATGCCAATGTTTTTGGTTGGAAACCTTTCGTTTAAGGAGCCTCCAGATCCTAAGGTTTCAAAGACTCCCAAACCCGCAGCCTCTACCACCTAGAAGGACAAGGGCAGCAGGCGCATGGGAACACCACCACCTCCTCCAAGTTCCCCCACCAAGTCGCACACCATCCCAACTTGGAAATATATTGCCATTCCTTTATTGTTGCCGGGTCAAAATCCTGGAACTCCCACCCTAACAGCACTGAGAGTACCTTCACCACACGGACTGCTGCGGTTCAAGAAAGTGGCTCACCACCACCTTCTCGAGGGCAATTGGGGATGGGCAATAAATGTTGGCCTTGCCAGTGATGCCCACGTCCTGTGAATGAAAAATTGGCACCAGTTTTTGCCAATGTTCCCATGCCCTCCCTAAACGTTCAATATTGTTGCAATTGAAGTGAACTGGTATTCAGGCCATCAGTAGTTTAAGGCATATCTGGTTTCAGGAATTAAATGCTTGGTAGGCTTGTGTGCGAAACCTACTCAGGCTCTAGGATGGCAGTTGGCTCATGTCTAGTGCCAGTTTTCAGAATGCCATAACACAAGAGATGCTCACAATCATTTTGCAGTGTACTAATAATTAGCAGCTCTTGCCTGATCAAAACCACCTCTGTAAAATATCGGTTAACATGCTACATGAATTTATTGTACAAACTAATCGGGTCAAAAGCATGGACAGCTCAAAGTTGGACAATTTTTAAATCAAAAGTCAATTATATGAATTGGTGAGCCACGGACACTTGTGCCTCCAACTGCCTGATGTCCAAAGACAATACTGAAGCAAGACCAGGAGTACTGGCCACATTCCATGGCAGCATGAAGTAGTTAGTACCAGGATCTGCTCTTTAGTTGAAATTGGCAGCTGTAGAGTTGTTCCTCTTTTTAAAGAACCAAATAATTTTGACAAATAAAACTGTAAATAAACCGTTAAAACTTCAACCGAACCCTAAGAAATCAAATTAAAATTTGGTTTTCCAGCCCAATTATGCACTCCAGTCCCCGCGGCGCCCACCGGTCACGGAAGTGATCGAGCGCGCCGGCGGACACCGCGTGCTCCATCTCCAGGGCCACCCGGGCGCGAACATAGCCGCGGAAGAGAGGGAGGCAATCCGGCCGGACGACCCCCTCGACCGCCCGCTGCCTGGACCAATTAATGACTTTCTTAGCCAGGCCCAGGAGCAGACCCACGAGGAGGTCCTCCAAGCTGTAGAGTTGTTAGCTGAAGTTAACTGTGATGGATAAAGCTATTGGTCCAAAATTGATCATTGGTATCTGGTATAGGTCTCCAGGTCAGTGTCCATCATGATGAGGCACTCTGGGCACAAATTAAGAGCAACAGAATTGGGACTATTTTGAAATAGGCTTAATAGGTGGTTTCCAATGTCATCTAATGTGTGTGCGTTTGCACGTGCACGTGTTTATGTGCATGTATGGTCAAAATCCTGGAACTCCCTCCCTAACAGCACTGTTGCAAGTACCTTCACCACATGGACTGCAGCAGTTCAAGAAGGCGGTTCACTATCACCTTCTCGAGGGCAGTTGGGGATGGGCAATCGATGCTGGCCTTGCCAGCGACGTCCACATCCCATAAACAAATTTTTTAAAACTTCAGTTTTGCTTTAAATTTCATAGTTGTGTACTCTCTACTGTCATGGTTTGGGAAGCAGAGATTGTGTATGAAGCTGCCTTAACTTTACATGCTAATCTCTTATGTGGGACCTTATCGAAAGCCTTCTGAAAGTCCAAATACACCACATCCACTGGTTCTCCCTTATCTATTCTACCAGTTACATCCTCAAAAAATTCCAGTAATTAGTCAAGCATGATTTACCTTTTGTAAATCCATGTTGACTTTGTTTGATCCTGCCACTTTTTTCCAAGTGCTCTGCTATTACATCTTTTATAATGGACTCTAGCATTTTCCCCACTACTGATGTCAGGCTTACCGGTCTATAATTCCCCGTTTTCTCTCTACCACCTTTTTTAAACAATGGGGTTACATTAGCTACCCTCCAATCCATGGGAACTGTTCCAGAGTCTATAGAATTTTGGAAGATGACTAGCAATGCATCTACTATTTCTAGGGCCACTTCCTTAAGTACCCTAGGATGTAGATTATCAGGCCCTGGGGATTTATCGGCCTTCAATCCCGTCAATTTCCCTAACGCCATTTCCCTACAGTTGTTATAGCATTGAAAGGAGGATATAATGGTCATATGACTTGATTTAATATTTTTGCTGTAGTAGTTTCACAAACCGGTTAGATTATCAGTACAATGACTAAAGGAAACCTAAAGGTAAATCGATGGAAAGTACTGAGAAATCAGGTGATTAAGTTATACGCCTTCAGATGTAGGAATCGCTGTTCCTCTGGGCAAGTCTCCAAAGCAATAATCTAGCAACAAAGTTATTTCTGCTTAATTAGTTATTTTCTTTGGTCCTTTGTTCCTTTTAACCTGGACAAAAACAATTCCTTGTACTTCAAAATGCTGTTGTGCCTCATTGCCTAAACAAGGACATTAATTAAAAGGGAGTAATTGTTGTTCATTAAGTATGTGGTAACTGCCAAGAGACCTCATTTTCCATCCACATGGCCTTCAATAGAATTATGCGATGTGTCAACTGCTAAATTAAGGCAAACCAGTCCAGTGTCATGATTAACTGTGGTTGTTTGCCTCATTCACTTTCTGATAAAGACACTCCTGGGATATAAGGTACCTTGAGATTGGCAGAATGAGACACTGGATCAGACTGAGCTTTGATTCATGCCTACAAAATGAGCTTAACTAATTGGTCTCTGAAGGTGGACAGATTAAGATTTGATACCTGAAATCCAAGATGATGCTTTGAGTCTGGAGTATCTTAAAATGGTCGACCACATGATGGGGAAAATATTGTGCTGACTTCAAAATCAATTCCTGCCTGAAGTACCTTATCCCCTTTCTCTCTCTCTCTCTCTCTCTCTCTCTCTCTCTCTCCTTCCTTCTCATCCCTTTTAATTCAGTGGCCTTGCAAAGCAAACTTGACTAATGTTCTTCCATCAGTACATTTACCATCTCTTCAGACAGCAAAAGACTCCTAGCAGCAGCGTTTGGAGATGAGAAAGCCATAGTTTTCACAGGTCAACTATCTTCTGCCCCCATAAAAATATTTGGAACAAGGAAGATAGGCGGTGGGCGTTTTGTGGGTAATTGATGATGATTGCTACCACATGGGACTGTTGAGAACAGAAAATGAAGAAAAGTAGCTATTTTTGTAATTGGTTGTTTCCCAGCTTTATCTTAGTACAATTTCCTGTAAATTATAACTTGATAGCAAACAAGTAATGTTTTTTAACATGTACATGTCAGTGGCTGTTTTCAATTTGTAAAAATAGATCAAAAATTTTCATTCTTATAGTTTACAACATACACCCAGGAAAGTTGTAATCAAGACATTTGCCTGTTTAACTCATGATGTTGCTATGTGTGAAATGCCTTCACATTTTTTGTGTGTGGTATCATCTACATCAGGACATAGCCACTGAATTTTCCAGGTCCATGTAATTAGTCGTACTTGTGGAGGCACTTTCCTGCCTGAAGTACCTTATCCCTTCCTTTTGTTCTCTCACCCTTCTTGTCCCTTAATTCAGTTGATCATCAGTGGTCTTGCAAAGCAGACTTGACTAATGTTTTTCCATCAGTGCATTTACCATCTCTTTTTCAGACAGCACTGGTGTCCTGACCAATATTTATCCCTCAACCAACGTAACAACAGATTATCTGTTCATTCTCACATTGCTGTTTGTGGGAGCATGCTGTGCGCAAACTGGCTGCCGCGTTTCCCACATTACAACAGTGACTATGCTCCAAAATTACTTCATTGGTTGTAAAGCACTGAGATGTCCGGTGGTTGTGAAAGGCGCTATATAAATGCAAGTCTTTTTCTTTCACATTGTTTCTTCTTCTGCGAGATTATTAAACCCTTAACTGAAGAGCCATTTTACTATATTTATCATCTATATGCATTGCCTTGCATTAGTCAGAGCTGAACTTCCTTTGTTACTCATCAGCCCTGGGCTGTTTATTTCCTTTGACCCTATCCATCTTCTCAATGTGCATTTGCTTTCCCATGGATTTTTAAGATCCTCAATAAACTTAAATATGTTTACAATATCTTCAGAGGCGTTCGTAATATTACTTCATAGCAAAGGTTGCAGATCTGATCCTGATGGGGGGGCTCCCTTACTAATCCCAAAGCAGTTTAAAATAGTTTTTTTTATGATTAACCTCTTTATTGTCAAAGGCAATTCTCCAATTTGTCACATCCTCTCTTGATCCCATGCGTCTTTGCTTTAAGTCTTTTGTGAGCACTTGCAAGTTGCATCTCGAGTGTTCCGGTAACTTTAGGTGCCACTTGCCTTTCATAAACTTTTGCTGCCTCGCGTATCCTCCTCCGTAGGAACAAGAGTAGGCCATTCAGCCCCTCGAGCCTGTTCTACCATTCAGTTAGATCATGGCTGACCCGAATCTCGACTCTCTTTACCCGCCTCAGTTCCGCAGCCCTTCATACCCTTCCCTAGCAAAAAACTATCGCTCAGTTTTGAACTTTTCAAGTGCTTTACCCTCAGCAGTTTCTTTTTTTGTGTTGGGGGGGGGGGGGGAGATTTCCAGATTTCCACTACCCTTTTGTATGAAGCGATACTTCCTGACATCACCCCTGAATGGCCTAGCTCTACATGTTAAGGTTATGCCCCCTTGTTCTGGACTTCCCCACCAGAGGAAACTGTTTCTCTCTACCTGTTCTAGCAAATCCTTTTAATCATCTTGAACCCTTTAATTAGATCACCTCTTAATCTTTTATACTTGTGTTTATTCTACCAATTGATAAATCTTCATTGATATATAGCTTTAGACTGAGTGTGATTAAAATACTGAAGACTAACTGGTCTTGTAACTATTAGAATTTGGAAGATTGGACCACGTTAGCTGTTTTACCAATTTTTGGTGCTGCCCCCATTGTAAAATTTGGTATTCGGAAAGCTAATCTATTATATCTTGTACTTTATCCATACCATAATTTGAAGCCATTCCCTCCAGTTGACTGCTAAATATCAGCTCTAGTATATCTTGCACGCTGGGTCTTTTCTTTAATACATGTCAGGGAACAGCCTTGCACACTCTTTGAATTTGCTTCCTCTATTTTAGATGGTTGTTTATCAGAAGGCTGCACCACAGAATTGTGATAGGTTTTGTTTATGCCCTCAATTTTCTTTTCTCTTGTACTCTCCCTCCATGTGAAGGTATGTGAAAAGGAAAAGACTGGCGAAGGTAAATATAGGTCCTTTACAGTCAGAGATGGGAGAATTTATAATGGGGAATGAGGAAATGGTAGAGAAATTAAATAAATACCTTGTTTCTGTCTTCACGGAGGAAGTCACACAAAACCTCCCAGAAATACGAGAAAACCAAGGGTGTAGTGAGAATGCAGAACTTAAAGAAATTATTATTAGTTAAAAAAAACAGTACTGGCAAAATTAATGGGACTAAAAGTCAATAAATCCCAAGGACCGGATGACCTACATCCTAGGGTTTTGAAAGAGGTGGCCATTGGGATAGTGGACGCATTGGTTGACCTCTTCCAAAATTCTATAGATTCTGGAACGGTTTCTGCAGATTGGAGGATAGCGAATGTAACCCCGCTATTTAAGAAAGAAAGGAGGGAGAGAGAAAGCGGGGAACTACAGACCTGTTGGCCTCATCAGTAGTTGGGAAAATGCTGGAATCTATTATAAAGGATGCAATAACTGGGCACTTAGAAACTAATAGTAAGATTGGGCAGAGTCAACATGGATTTATGAAAGGGAAATCCTGTTTGACAAACCTATTGGAGTTCTTTGAGGATGTAACTAGTGGAGTAGACAAAGGGGAACCGGTAGATGTGGGGTATTTGGATTTTCAGAAGGCCTTCAATAAGGTCCCACACAAGAGGTTGGTGAACAAAATTAGGGCACATGGAATTGGGGGTAATATACTAGCATGGATTGAGAATTGGTTAACAGACAGAAAACAAAGAGTAGGGATAAACGGGTCTTTTTCAGGATGGCAGGCTGTGACTAGTGGGGTACAGCAAGGATTGGTGCTTGGGCCCCAGCTATTCACAATCTATATCAATGATTTGGATGAGGGGACTAAATGTAACATTTCCAAGTTTGCTGATGATACAAAGCTAGGTGGCAGTGTCAGTTGTGAAGAAGATGTGAAGAGGCTTCAAGAGGATCGCGACAGGCTCAGTGAGTGGGCGAGAACATGGCAGATGGAATATAATGTGGATAAATGTGAAGTTATTCACTTTGGTAGAAAAAACAAAGGCAGAGTATTTTGTAAATGGTGAAAGATTAGGGAATGCAGATGCTCAAAGGGACCTGGGTGTCCTTGTACATGAGTCACTGAAAGTGAATGTGCAGGTGCAGCAAGCCATTAGGAAGGCAAATGGTATGCTGGCCTTCATTACAAGAGGATTTGAGTAAAGAAGCCTTACTCCATGTGGTAAACCACTTTTATCGTTCACTATCGTTACACTATAGTTATCACTGTTATATCGTTACTCTATGGTTAGCACTGTTCACACTGTTGTATCACTATACGAGGTCGCCTCTTGTCACGCTGTTATACCTGGGCTGACCACTGCTGACTCCGCCCATGACTCCACCTACCTGCCCAGGTATAAAGGTAGTCGACTGGCTGGCATTCCTCCTTGTTGTATTCGATCACCCACGAGGGTGGGCTCTGTTATTTAGCCAATAAAAACCTATAGTTAATTTCTTAACTCGTCGCTTTTCATTGGATGAATTGATAGGTATATCACTCCAATTATATAGGGCCTTGGTGAGACCACACCTGGAGTACTGTGTACAATTTTGATCTCCTTACCTAAGGAAGGATATACTTGCCATAGAAGGAGTGCAATGAAGGTTCACGAGATTGATTCCTGGGATGGCGGGACTGTCATGAGAAGAGATTGAGTAAACTAGGCCTGTATTCTCTTGAATTCAGAAGAATGAGAGGGGATCTCATTGAAGCATACAAAATTATTACAGGGCTTGATGGGGTGGATGCTGGGAGAATGTTTCCCTTGGCTGGGGAGTCTAGAATCAGGGGCCACAGCCTTGGGATAAGGGGTAGGCCATTCAGGACTGAGATGAGAAGAAATTTCTTCACACAGAGGGTGGTGAATCTTTGGAATTCTCTACCCCAGAGGGCTGTGGAGGCTCAGTCATTGGATATATTCAAAACAGAAGTCGATAGATTTCTGACTAGTAAAGGCATCAAGGGATATGGCGATAGGGCCGGTGAATGGAGTTAAGGCAGAAGATCAGCCATGATCTCATTGAATGGCAGAGCAGGCTCGAAGGGCCAAATGGCATACTCTTGCTCCTAGTTCTTATGTTCCACACCAAGTTTCCTTAGCATATTACAAGGGAACAGGCCAACAGATCCCTGTCTCCACCACATCCCCCACCTGACCCCTGCCCGGTTCATGGGGGGAGCAGAGTCATCGCTGGGCTATCTTTTCATATCTAGTGGTTAATTTTCCCAGCAACTTTGTCAGAGGCCTTAGAATTGATTTTTCTGGCCACTTTCTCGAGTAGAGACCCAAGAATAGGGCTACGGAACAGCCTTTAAGAGAAAAATAATTTTGCCTGGACAAAGAGACTTCCATAATAAGTGGCTGACTATTCCTCATAGAATTCTCTTCCTTTTTGTCCACCAAGTTTAATTTCCCACCCCCACCCCACAAATAAGAAATAGGAGTAGGCCATTCAGCCCTTTGAGCCTGCTCTGCCATTCAATAAGATCATGGCTGATCTACCTCAACACTTTCCCGCACTATCCACATATCCCTTTATTCCCTTAGTATCCAAAAATCTATCGATCTCTGTCTTGAATACGCTCAACAACTGAGCCTCCACAGCCCTCTGGGATAGAGAATTCCAAAGATTCACCACCCTCTTGAGTGAAGAAATTTCTCCTCGTCTCATTCTTAAATGGCCGACCCCTTATCCTGAGACTGTGGCCCCTAGTGCTAGACTCCACAGCCAGGGGAAAACATTATCCCAACATCTGCTGTCGGATTCTAATCAAACCTTGCACAAATGAGTTTGAACAGTCTCCCTTCTGAGGAGATGGTTGGCATTTTCTTGACTGTCGGATCCTCTCCAGTGGCAGTGCTGCCCTACTCCAATACTTGGCCCATTCCATCTCTATATTCTGCACTATTTATGTGAAACAATTCAAACTAATTTGAGTAGACAACTTGATGCCTTGACGTTTCTCTCGTACTTTTATTTTACTGAAACTATTTGTAATCTAGCCTTCACTAGTTGACAGTTTTTTGTTTTGATATTTTTGGACTTGTGCATTTTTTTTTTACTTTTCTCGGCAGCAATCCGATTAATCACCGAGAAAGTCTAACTTTTTTGCTTTAACCTTTTCTAGTCTGATATGGTTGGGCAGATCATAGCATTGCTAATATTGAAAATCACAAATATTGAAATCGACGAAGAATAAGGGAAAACTTTACAGCAGTTTTGTGTGTGTTTCAAAATCTACCCAACAAATGCGCAGGAAGTGGAGATCTTGCTATTTTTTTCTTTCAAACTATGTAGATCCACAACGTTTTCAGATTTTTGATCCTTTTCCAGCATTTTATATGTATTTACAATTTGCATCCTAGAACTAAACAATTGCAACTATCGGAATGCAAATTCTATACAAGAGTTACTCTGATCATTTTATAGTTCAGAATAATATTGGCGTTGAATCAGTCTGTTAAGTTGGTCATAACAGTAAATCTGTACAAAATCTTTTTTTTTAGTCGCAGTATCACGCAGTAGTAATGAGGTTAAAGATGCGCAGAAATCATGGCGCAAGGGATTGTGTGGCTCACTCTAGCACCTAACTGAAGAGTTGTCAGAGTTGGAGAACAAAGCTGGTGACCTCACCTTTTTCCGAGCGCAGAGCCGAGACCATTCTGAATGTTAATTCCCTCCTGGTTTAATGTGAACCGTCACTAATAACGAGGGCTTATATTCAAATGATCATGCGCCGATACATTGTATGACATAGCTGATGTAAATGCTCTTGTAAATAAACCCAGAGAAATGTTTGACCACTGCTATCACATTATTTAAAAGAAAAACTCTACTAGAACCATAGAAATTTGTGACACAGAAGGAGGCCATTCCGCCCATCGTGTCTGTGCCGGCCGACAGAGCTATCCAGCCTAATCTCACTTTCTAGCTCTTGGTCCATAGCCTTGTAGGTTACGGCACTTCAAGTGTATATTACTGTGAGTTTTGAATGATGGGATGATGGTTCTTCAACACACTGAGTTAGCAGTCTCAACCAAGCCATCAGGAGGAGAAGCTGGCCAACGACTAGGTCCTTGCCCCAGAGTTGCTATGGCTAATATTGAAAAGTGAGATGCCCAACCAAGAGAGAATGACTTTCTCCTATAGAAACCTGAGAAATTTGAATAAAGATAACTAAATATGGATTTAAAGATGAAATGTTAGACCGAGTCCATGAAACCCACTTTTGGAAAGCTGATTTGAAAGCTACAGGCTTGCACCACTTGGTACTGGTGAGGCCACACCTGGAATACTGCGTACAGCTTTGGTTTCCCTATTTAAGAAAAGATATACTTGCTCTCGAGGCAGTTCAGAGAAGGTTCACTCGGTTGATTCCGGAGATGAGGGGGTTGACTTATGAGGAAAGGTTGAGTAGGTTGGGCCTCTACTCTTTGGAATTCAGAAGAATGAGAGGCGATCTTATCGAAACATAAAAGATTGTGAGGGGGCTTGATCGGGTGGATGCGGTGAGGATGTTTCCACTGACGGGTGAGACTAGAACTAGGGGGCATAATCTTAGAATAAGGGGCTGCCCTTTCAAAACTGAGATGAGGAGAAACTTCTTCACTCAGAGGGTAGTAAATCTATGGAATTTGCTACCTCAGAGAGCTGTGGAAGCTGCAACATTAAATAAATTTAAAACCGAGATAGACAGTTTCCTAGCTGATAAGGGAATAAAGGGTTACGGGGAGAGGGCAGGGAAGTGGACATGAGTCTAAGTTCAGATCAGCCATGATCCTATTGCATGGCGGACCAGGCCCGAGGGGCCGTATGGCCTACTCCTGCTCCTACTACTACTGTTCTTATGTGTTGTATGCCTAGATGTCTCCGATGTAACTGAGAGCATTAAGTGATCTGTAACACTTGACCCATAAAGGAAAAAGCTTCTTCATGAAATAATATACTTTCTCTTTTCTCTCCTAGGTTTATGAAATTTTAAAGAGAACAACTTGTACCAAAGCCAAATACAGCATGGGTAAAGAAGCTTTTTCCCTCCTTGTCCTTGATTTAAAAAAAAAAGATGCAGTACCGTATAATTAATTCATGTCTATATACAGGAAACTCTCGTTTTAAACAGCACCTATCCGGAATTCTCTATTAACCGGCAAAATTCTCACTCCGAAAACAACACCTCAATAACCGGCAATGTTGCCGAGTCCGAGTCTCCCGCGGTGGCCGAGTTAGTCAGTGGGGGTAGTTCTCCAAACTGCCACTACTCGGCTTCTTGGCGCTGTCGGAAGTCGGAACACCTCAATACCCCTGTAACAGGCGTCTTACTCTCCCGCGCTGCCGGTAGTCTCTTCTGATCCGTCATTTTACAGGGGTACTGTGTGTCTCCCATGCTGCTGATAGTCATTGCATTGCATTACCCTCAGCTGGCAGTACTGTAGTTAATCAAGCATCTTCCACCATCCATTTAACACAACATTCTCTAGGTGAGTACCCAATTACTGTATACTGCACATTTTTTTTAATTTATCTTTGTTAAAAATAGCCTCGGTAGATAACCCTCTCTCTCATCCGGAATTTTTGATCAATCAGCAACACGCCGGTGCCAGATACCAAAGAGTTTCCTGTACTGTAGTTGGGTTCCATTCTGAGTCTGTCCATGCACCATCTATTATGAAGCCATGTAACATTGCCAGTGGATACCAGTTAAGATGTAGTTTGTGTACTCTGATGACTGACCTGCACTCTTCATCTTGGGGTTTGGCAAGAATATCCTGTCACACTCTAGAATTCTGTAATATGTGGCCTATATCCTTGGACTAATGTAAAAGGTTAAATACCTTTTGCAATGGTTCTTTCACAGCTGGGTCTCTTTAGCTCCTATCCATACAAGGGAACACTTTAATTATGTGACTGGAGCTTTTATGACATGGCAATATCTTAGCCTTGTTCTTGCATTCTCCTCTGTTTAAACCAGCGTTTGTTTTATCACAGGGATCACCAGTCTTCTTGCCAGCGGCATTTACACTGCGGCCTATCCTTTACATGATGTAAGTAATACTGTGCTATAATAGATGAAGTGGGCAATAAAATGTGTTGGCAGCCCTTGTGATACAAACGTGTTATGTGTTGAATGAAGTGAGGCTTGTGTTACTGGTCCCCATGGTGGTCTGTGCGCAGTGCTGACTGGGCCGCAATGGCAGATCAAAGCTAGTTGAAATCCTAGCTATCGGTCAGATTAGAATCAAATGAGACAGTGTCAAACAGAATCCGATAATTAGTGCCTTTTCTTTGCTGGACAACTGTTGGGTTCGTAGTTAGCAGAAACACAAGATGCAACTACCGCTTCCAAAATAATTTTTGAAGTCGTCATTCTATAAGGTGAAGGGAATTTTTAGTAAAGTTTTGTTTTTGTGCTTGATGTAAGGAAGGTGCTCCTAGTGGGCACATGGGCTTTGGGGACCCATCTTATTTGTCAGTATGCTGCATAGCTTGATGATCTACTGACACCCCCCTTGTAAGAGTGTTGCCCTTCAAATGTTTTTATTGTACTTTGAGTTGTAACCAGTCTTCTCTTTGGTTGCACCTGTTCATCTTGGGTGGAAGTTAAGTGGGAGCCTCCTCAAGGGGCCGAGCCTCATTCCAGGCTTTTATTCTAAAGTAGATTGGGCCTATACTCCTCTGGAGTTTAGAAGAATGAGAGGTGATCTCATTGAAACTTGTATGATTCTGAGGGGGATTGACAGGGTAGATGCTGTGAGGCTGTTTCCCCTGATTGGAGAGTCTAGAACTAGGGGGCTTAGACTCCGGATAAGGGGTCGGCCATTTGGGACTGATGAGAAATTTCTTCACTCAGAGGTTGCGAATCTTTGGAATTCTCACCCCAGAGGGCTGTGGATGCTCAGTTTACGATATTCAAGGCTGAGATCGATAGATTTTTGGACTCTTAAGAGAATCAAGGGAGATGGGGATCGGGCCGGAAAGTAAAGTAGAGTTGAGGTTGAAGATCAGACATGATTTATTGGATGGCGGAGCAGGCTCGAGGGTCTGTATGGCCTATCCTCCTAATTCTTATGTTTGAAGCAGTAAGAAGGATAAGTTTGCTGTCTTACCCCTATTTGCTGTTTGTGTATTTTGAGGTCCCTGGGATAGGTTTTCTAATCCTCCTATTGCCTCTTCACTGTTAACTGGGCTGGCCTCCCACGTTCTACCCTATGTAAACTTGAGGTCATCCAAAACTCGGCCGCCCATGACCTAATTTGCACCAAGTTACGTTAACCCATCACCCCTGTGCTTGCTGACCCACTTTGGCTCCCGGTTAAGCAACGCCTCAATTTCAAAATTCTCATCCTTTTCAAATCCCTCCATGGGCTCGCTCCTCCCTATCTCTGTAATCTCCTCCAACCCCACCGAAATATCTGTGCTCCTCAAATTCTGCCCTCTTGAGCATCTCTGATTATAATTGCTCAACCATTGGTGGCCGTGCCGTCTGTTGCCTAGGCCCTAAGCTCTGGAATTCCCTGCCTAAACCCCTCTACACCTCTCTCCTCCCTTTTTAAGACGCTCCTTTAAACCTACCTCTTTGACCAAGCTTTTGGTCACCTGCCCTAATTTCTCCTTATGTGGCTCGGTGTCAAATTTTTTGTCTTATAATACTCCTGTGAAGTGCCTTGGAATGTCTTACTATGTTAAAGGTGCTATATAAATACAAGTTGTTGGGCAATAAATTGTGGGATACTTCATACAGCTGTACATGTTCTTTATTTAGCTGCCATGTTGGGTAAATGGAAAATTTTTAAATGCAAAAGCTATGGAAAAAGCTTTTTTTTTTTAAATGTTACTATTACAGCATGTATGTAGGGGAGGTGGAAAACGAATGGAATTTCTTCTAGTTCAAGCCATCTACTTTAACTTTTTCCATAGGGTCATTATGAAGGGGATTCCATAGAGCAAAACGACAGAAAGGTAAGTAGGATTTTGAAATATAAAACTGTGTTGGAATTTAGAACTTTAAATGTTCGAGGAAGCATTCGAAACATTTAATCCGTTTAATATTTTCAGTCTATATATTGCTCAAACGAGAGCCGCTATTGTTTTAAGAGGTGTTTTCTTCCTGTTGAGCTTGAACATTATTCAGTCTATATGAATGGTGCCCCCACTCAGTGTTATACAGTAAAATGCCTTCAAGTACAGTTACCATTTTCTGTATAGTTTAGGACGGTGTGTGAATTGTACAGGCATTCTTGGGTTTTCAGTGTGAACACTGGGCTAACTAGAGGTGAAACTCTATATAAATGTTGTTGGTGGGGGAAAACTTGCTGATGTTGAAATAATTTCTCTGGGATATGTAAAGCAAAGAATGAGACTATTCCATCTTGAACATTAGTCAATGTGATTGATGAACAGAGGCTTGTACATGTGACAACAAATGTAGAATTCTATCTGGTCTATTCCAGGTTATATTAGAACTGCAGTATTATAATGAGGAGACTTTATCTGCAGGAAAAAATCTGCAAGGTTAATTTTGGAATATGCCCATACTAACACCAGAGTATGGGCATCTTCTCCATCTCATGGTAGGCTCCATTCTAATGTAACATCAGTCTTGGTGAGTTTAAATCTAGGCCTCGTGACACTAGAACACACCAGTGATCTGTGCCAGTTGTTTGTAGGCAACACCAATGTGATGTGCTTCCCCACATTACCATATGTTCTGGATACCAGCATAACTGGATTAGATCCAAAGTCTGCAACAGGTGTAAATACTGGAAAATCTCAGACCTGCACTTGGACTAAGTTTGCCATAGTTATTACCGACGTTCTTATCCTCATTTACAAGTCCTTCCCTAGCCCTTCACCCTCCTGAGTCTTGGGCTGCTCTATATTACATCCCCACCTTTCCACATTCGCTTAAATCATGAAACCTCCTGTCATCTATTCATTAGTCTAATTATGTGGAGTCAGGCGATAAATAGCAGAATTGATAGCTAGCTAACTATCTACAGACAAAAAGTAGAGAGTAGGGGTAAAGGGTGGCTATTCAGAGTAGCAGAAGGTGGGAAGTGGTGTTCCACAAGGATCGGTGCTGGGACCACTTAACAATTTATATCAACGATTTAGGCTTGGAATCAAAAACGCAATTTCTAAATTTGCGGATGACACCAAATTGCGGGGGGAGATAGTCAGTGCTGAGGAGGACTGCAACAAATTACAAGAAGACATTAATAAACTTGCAGGATGGTCATATAATTGGCAAATGAATTTCAACATGGAGAAGTGAGAGATTGCATTTTGGTAAGAAAAATAAGGAGGTCACATTACTTCAAAAAATAAGAATCTAAATGGGGTAGAAGAGCAAAGGGATCTCTGAGTACAAATACACAAATTACAAAGTAGCAACACAGGTTAATATGGCCATTTTATAAAAAAAAAGCAAACCAAGCACTCTGGTTATTTCTAGAGGGAGAGAATTGAGAAGTAGAGAAGTTATGCTAAACTTGTATCGACCTTGGTTAGACCACACTTTGAATACTGTGTGTAGTTCTGGTCGCCATATTATTAAAAGGATATAGAGGCACTGGAGAGGGTGCAAAAAAGATTTTCAAGGATGATCCCAGAACTGCGAGATTATACCTATCAAGAAAGGATGAACAGGCTGGGTCTCTTTTTTTCTTGAAAAGAGAAGGCTGAGGGGTGGCCTAATAGAGGTCTTTAAAATTATGAACGGTTTTTATAGAGTGGACATGGAAAGAGGGTTTCCACTTGTGGGGAACAGCATAACTGGAGGCCATCAATAGAAGAGAGTCACCAAGAAATTCAATAGGGAATTCAGAAGAAACTTCTTTACCCAGAGTGGTGAGAATGTGGAACTCACTGCCACAGAGTGGTTGAAGCGAATAGTATAGATTCATTTAAGGGGCGGTTAGATAAGCATATGGGGGAAGAAGTGAATAGAGGGTTGTGCTGGTAGTTAGATGAGGAAGGATGGGAGGAGGCTCGAGTGGAGCATAAACGCCGGCATGGACTGGTTGGGCTGAATGGTCTATGATATAAATGTTTTCTCTCTACAAGCTGCACTGCAGTTTCTTCCTCCTAGACCTTTTAGCAATCTTTAGCTAGTGGGTGAGAGCTGCTCCTTGTTTCTGACCTTTTTTAAAGGAGCCAATAAAGAATATGGGAGAACATTTAGGAGGAGTAAAGGCCTCATCTGCTACTCCAACTCACGACCCTAGCATCCAATTACAAATCCACCCTTTTGAGTGAAGATACTTTTTTTTCCTAATGTGTTTTAAATTTGCTTTGCTTTTAAATATGTCGACCTACTGGTCTGATTTACCCCAAAAGGAATATTCTGGGTTCATATCTAATTGATTTTAAAGTTTTCTTTACCTCGGTGAGGTCCTCACATTAACCACCACCTCTCCCTAGATTGTAGAGAATAAGCTTCTCCTATTTGCTCACAGTTCATGCCCTTTATACTTGGGGCCATTTACATTGCTATTCTCTGCAGCCTATCCATTAAAGTGGGGTGAACAAATTTGTACACAATATTTCCAGTTGTGTTTCATAGGTGTAACCTATTCTAATTAAAGAAGGTGACTTTTCAGTGATGTGCATTCTGATTAGACTATAGGAGGGATGTGATTGCATTGGAGAGGATGCAGAGGAGATTCACCAGGATGTTACCTGGGCTGGAGCGCTTCAGCTATGAAGAGAGACTGGACAGGCTGGGGTTGTTTTCCTTAGAGCAGAGAAGGCTGAGGCGGGACCTGATTGAGGTGTACAAAATTATGAGGGCATAGGTAGGGTAGATAGAAAGAAACTTCTCCCCTTTTAGTAGAGGGGTCAATAACCAGGGGGCATAGTTTCAAGGTCAGGGACAGGAGGTTTAGAGGGGATTTGAGGAAAAACTTTTTCACCCAGAGGGTGGTTGGAATCTGGAACTCACTGCCTGAAAGGGTGGTAGAGGCAGGAACCCTCACAACATTCAAGAAGCATTTAGATGAGCACTTGAAACGCCATAGCATACAAGGCTACGGACCAAGTGCTGGAAAATGAGATTAGAATAGACAGGGCTTGATGGCTGGCGCAGACACGATGGACCGAAGGGCCTCTTTCTGTGCTGTATGACTCTGACTTGTTTTCACAAGTCTGATTAGCCCCTTCATAAGATTGGTCAGGAACCATATAGAATTGATTGAGAAAAGGCCATTCAGTGCAGCATGCTACAGCCTTCCATGAGAGTTTGTATCTACCTAACGTGGCCCGTACATCACCTGTTTAATCTCCTGAGAGAAAGTTCTGCATAAACACTCCCCAATCCCCAAAGGTAATCAAATAAAGTTCCAGAAAATGTTATTTATCCATCTCCAATCCACTTATTATTCAACCCTGGCTGGCTGGCCTCCCCAGGCACAGCAAAACAGGAACCATTGTGGACAGTGGAACACTTGGATCATCTCTGACCACATAGAAAACCTCCAATTCTATTCCTGATCTTGCATGGCTCATTTTTGAAGGGGTTGATTGGCACATCCATTTCACTCAGGCACTTCCCTTGAGATGGAAGGAGGGGAAGACTGGGGAATGTCTTCTAGGGGGAAAATTTCGGTTGATTTGCGCCTCCCGTTAGCGCCCTGGCTGCGATCTTCGGTAGCGCCCCCTGACTTGGACGCTATGTCCGACAGGGTCAGAGGGGCCTACCGGCACTCCGATCCCTGGTGGCCCAGCTGGGCCCCATGTCGTGCTGCGCTCAGCCCCTCCCCTTTAACAAGGAGAGGAAGACCTGCAGTACCGTGGCGCTGCGGCACGTAGCGCCGTGATATTTACTCGCAGCGCCCCAAGAGGGAGGCAGGGTGCTTCCAGTAGCGCCCCACCTCCCTTTTGGGGTGCTACCAGTGAATTTCGGGCATGGGGCCGCTAATATTTTCGGGGCGCTCCCGGTGAAGTTAGCGCCCCAAAGGGGGCGCGACTCAATTTTTCCCCCTAGTCTCTAGCCTTACTCAAGGTTTGAAACTGCCTCTAGTTCGGTGTTTGCTTTATAAACTTATGTATTATCTGTAGTTCATGACATTTTAAAGACTCTAGCTTATTTTCTCCAGTTAAAACAAGTTCAAGTTTGTTGATGTTTTGCGGAGTGCATTGACCTAAAGGAGCTAATACTTGGCAACTCTGAATGAGGAGCAGAATAATGACTACTAAGGTGCCCAGTAACTTGATGCCCATGTTGCTGCAAGTATTGTAGCACCAGGATACAACGAAGCGAAATCCATTGTGTTGCTTGTAGAAATTTGAAAAAAGGAACTTGCATTTATATAGCGCCTGTCACAGCCTTGGGATGTCCCAAAGCGCTTTACAGCCAATGAAGTTTTTTTGAAGTGTAGTCACTGTTGTAATGGAGGAAACGCGGCAGCCAAATTGCGCAAAGCAAGGTTCTTTTCCTGGTGGGAGGAGGTTCGTTCCAGGCTGTGGATGCGTGAGGGATTGAACAATGGACTTTTAAATTCAAGTTTGACACTAATCTGTGAAGAGTTTTATAAATCAACGTGCTCGTGTCTCGCCGTATGTATTTTTTTTTTTAATTGAGCCATTCATTTTTTGCAAGAGTTGGTTTATGGTCACTGCAAAGCTCTTGAGCTTTATGCTCAGTCTTTCATAACCCTGGTATACAGCGTGTTGTACAGCCGGAGTGGTAATATTTTCTTCAGTTTCAGAGAGTCTAGAGGGGAGACAGTATTTTAGCCTGCCACCAGTGTACACATGCTTTAACTGTACCACTGCTTCTTTGCCCATTATGGCACCTTTAGTTATCAGTTTTGTCATTGCACCAATTGGAGTAAGCTGCATTTACACGCCAGTTGGAGCAAGGTGGTTTCGCGTTGCACTCGTGCCCCAAAGTTGCAGTGTAAATGTGGAATCGGGGCTTGATGCTGACTCTAGTGAAGCAGAGCGAGATTACCCAGACTGGGTAAGGAACCGATTTCAAGATATGTACCACGGCAACTTTTCATCCCTGCAAAGTGAGACTACTGTTGAGCCTGTGTGTCCCAGTTATGTTTAGGATCAATCACTGGACACAGACAACAAGAATAACTTTTAACAGGTCTTTACTATTCGGAGGTCAGGGCTGAACTGCCCAGCAAATCCCTACACAACACTTGTATACCGGTGTGGTCACCACCGGTATTACAGTATACAGCAGCCAAGAGAAAGTAGTACATCTCTTAAGGTAGTTCTCTTAAGGTGGAACAGGTTACATACACCACAACTACACTGTTGCTACAGTTGCAGTATAATTGCAGCCTTAATACAGTACTCTGCTAGAAGTTACTTTAAAAAAAAATCTACCTTTCTTTGGTGACAATTATGATTCATTGTCTCCTCTTTCTCTTCACCCCCCCTCCCCCCCCCCCCGCAACCCAAAACCTCACATTTTGGGTCTTCACAGACAGCAAAGAGCCACTCCTAAAGTGCCTGCTACAGGGTCTGCCAGTAAACCGCTCCACTGAAATCCTGCACATTGGTGCTCTTTCCTGTTTCACTGTTTCGATTACACCCCAGCAGAGATTAGAACTGTCTGTATCTGGCCTTATTCCATATTGCTGTGACTTTGAGGTTCCCGAACCTCCATGACACAGTTGAGTCTTTTCTTCAAGGGAGTGGAACCCTTGTTTGTCTGTTCAAATTACATTCTGGAAGGAAGAGCAAGAATGGGCAGAGAGCCCCAATTATTACTCCAAGATATTTTCCAACCTTTTGACATTGGTGGTGGCAGTGAAAATTTGTCAGCAAGGGTTAAAATGTATCCTGCTTCTGTTGATTAGTACGAGCCTTCATTCCTTGCATAGAAGAGAGATGTGTAGATGGTCCTCTAAGTCTGTTTGTATGCCTTCCTGAAATATGCCAAGTCGCAGCGTTCATTGTATGAGTTTTATCTCCCCGATTGTGACTGTAACTATTGGATGATCATTTTGTATGGTTGCATCTGTGCTTCTCTGCAGGAGCTTGTCCAACCCAAATAGAGCATGTGAGCTGTGCAAAAAGTCCTGCTACCTCCTTTCTCCTTTCTCTCTTTTGCGCGAAGTGACTTTTTTGACATCCGCGCGGCTGGAAAAGGCTACTCTCTGGATTTTTTTCCCCAGGGCGACGCCTTTTTGCACAAATTGGGAATTGCCCTTTAGCCGTACTTCAGGTCTGGCCACTTTTTTTAAAGAAAGAATTCAAGCGTCCAAATTTTCACATTTCACGGATGAGGCGGGGTTTTTTTTGCCTGTGGGTATGGCGGTTTTGCTTTTTGTGTCGATGACCATCTTGCACTTGGTTTTTTTTGTTTATGGTAGGGGTTCACACTTCTGTGTAATTGTGTGCGGTCCACTCGTGTGTATCCAGTCCCCAACTCCAAAAGGTTAGTCGTTCCTGTTGAATTAGCAGGGTGAATGGTTGCTCATGGATGAAGGAGAGTAGTGCACAACATTGGAGAGTGAATCATACCCTCCATCGAGCCACAGCGGCACACGAGTGGAAGTAGACGGGATGCCTGTTTCGGGTATGGATGTTGCACGCTGGGAAGGCCAGATTGAGTCACAGGAGAAAATATAATTAAAAGGGATTATTGTTTTAGATACTGAAGAGGTAGTTTGCCACAAAAGGGATGGTTTGTTTATATAAACTAGCGTTTAACAAGACTACACTCCTCCAATTCTGTTGTCTTGCGCATCCCCGATTTGTCAGCGCTCCATCTTTGGTGGCTGTGCCTTCAGCTGCTTAGGCCCTAAGTTCTGGAATTCCCTCCCTAAACCCCTTTGCAGTAATCTTTTCTTTCACGCTCTTGTTTTCCCACTCTTTTTTAAAAATTGGACACTTAAATGAATCATTGTTTATTCACAAATCATTTCAAAGCCAAAGCACGTTTTAATACTTCCATAATCCACAGCTTCATTAGTTGCTGATTATTTTTGAACAATTTCCTGAAACTTTGCATCAGATGACTTGTAACTCACTCCTTACCAGCGTGTGTTCCATTCGTGATGTATTTGGAGTTGATCTTTTATGACTTAACAGTTCCATTTTTGTCAAAACCTGTGTGTGGTAAACCACTGTTATAGTTATCACTGTATATTGTTCTCACTGTTCTCACTGTCACATCACTACACGAGGTCGCCTCTTGTCGCACTGTTATACCTGGGCTGACCACCTCCGACTCCGCCCATTACCTGCCCAGGTATAAAGGTAGCTGACTGGCTAGTATTCCTCCCTGTTGGATCGGATCACCCACGAGGGTGGGCTCTGTTATTTAGCCAATAAAAACCTTCAGTTACGTTCTTAACTCGTCGCCTTTTATTGGACTAATTGATAGGCATATCAATTTTATTGGCTAAATTTTAAAGATGTCTGATAATGAACAGCAACAGCAAGGAGCTCACCCAGCAGCACAGCAACAGCAGCCTCCAGACAACGGGCCACACCAGCCGGCTTGGCTGCAAGCCTTGAAACCACCATACCTGGATCTAAACCCACAGGCACCAAACTCAGCCAACGACTTCAAACACTGGCTGGACTGCTTCGAATCGTACCTGGAGGAAGCCGTCATCCCTCAGAGATCCAAACTAAGAGTCCTGAAAGCCCAAGCGAGCCCGAGAGTATATACACTCATCCAGGACATGACTACGTACGACGACGCCATCAACCTACTGAAACAGCAGTACCGGAGCCCGGTAAACTACATGTACACTAGGCATCTCTTAAGATCTCGCCAGCAACAGCCAGGAGAATCGATAGCTGAATTTTCACGAGCGCTGAGACAACTCGGCAGGAACTGTGACTTTAAAGCGGTGACGGCTACTGCGAACATGGAAGACAATGTCCGCGACGCCTTGGTGAGAGGCCTACGTTCCGACTACACACGGCAAAGACTGCTTGAAGCTAAGGACATAGACCTGGACAAGGCCGAAGCCCTCGCCCTCACCCTAGAGGCCACCCAGCAAGACCAGGAAGCGTTTGCCAGGTACTATTCGCGACCCTGGGACTCGGGCCCGACCCCCACCCCACCACCCTTCACAGCGCTGCCCCCGGGACCTACCTCAGCGTCTGCATCACGGATCCGACCGGGCCCGCTAGCCCCGGTACCGGCCCCGACATCAGGCAACCCCGATCGGGCCGCTGGCTGCTTCTTTTGCGGCCAGGAGAAGCATCCGAGGTCGCGCTGCCCAGCCAAAAACTCGACCTGCAAAACCTGCCTCAAGAAAGGCCACTTCTCCAAGGCCTGCAGAAGCAAATCCTCAGAAGCCAGCAGTGCCTCATGCGAACCCTGGGGGCGGCCATCTTTGTGCGGGGCAGCCGAAGCCTGCAGAGCCTCATGGGAAAACCAGGGGCGGCCATCTTTGTGCGGGGCAGCCGAAGCCTACAGAGCCTCATGGGAAAACCAGGGGCGGCCATCTTTGTGCGGGGCAGCCGAAGCCTGCAGAGCCTCATGGGAACAGCAGGGGCGGCCATCTTTGTGCGGGGCAAACGATTTAAACAGAGCCTCATGTGAACTACGGGGGCCGCCATCTTCGCCGCCATCTTGTCATGACAACGACGCGCTCATCTACACCCTAGCTTCCGTGACCCTGGATCAGGCCCGCCCGCACCACCTGGCCAGCTCAATGATGGACATCAAAGTCAACGGCCACGCCACGACCTGCCTGTTCGACAGCGGAAGCACGGAGAGCTTCATCCACCCAGACACGGTGAGCCACTACTCCCTCCCCGTCCTGCCAACGAGCAGCTGCATCTCGATGGCATCGAGGTCGCACGCCACAGACATCAGCGGCTACTGTGTCGTGACATTGTCGGTTAAAGGGACAGAGTATAAAAATTTTAAACTCCTCGTACTCCCCCAGCTGTGCGCTGCCGTCATACTAGGGCTGGACTTCCAATCCCACCTCCAAAGTGTAACCCTAGCATACGGTGGACCCCTCCCCCCACTCACAGTCGACAACCAGCGAAAGTTAAACCGCCCACCGCGTAACACCTGCAGCCTATCCACCCTCAAGGTACCGCCACCTTCCCTGTTCGCTAACCTCACCCCCGACTGCAAACCTGTCGCTACTAAGAGCAGGCGGTACAGCGCTGGGGACAGAGCCTTCATTAGCTCTGAGGTGCAGCGACTCCTGAAAGAGGGCATTATTGAGGGGAGCAGCAGCCCCTGGCGTGCCCAGGTGGTGGTAGTCAAGACCGGCGACAAAAATCGCCTGGTTATCGACTACAGCCAGACCATAAACAGATACACCCAGCTGGACGCATACCCCCTCCCCCGCATATCGGACATGGTCAATGAGATTGCACAATACCGCGTATTCTCGACCATCGACCTCCAGTCGGCCTACCACCAACTCCCCATCAGCCCGGAGGACAGCCAGTACACCGCCTTCGAGGCGAATGGCCGCCTCTACCAATTCCTTAGGGTCCCCTTTGGTGTCACCAACGGGGTCTCGGTTTTCCAACGGGAGATGGACCGGATGGTTGACCAGAACGGACTACAGGCCACTTTCCCCTATCTCGATAACGTCACCATCTGCGGCCGCAACCGGCAGGACCATGACGTGAATCTGGAGAAATTCCTCCGTACGGCCCAACGGCTGAACCTCACCTACAATAAGGAGAAATGCGTGTTTAACACCGCGCGCCTTGCCATCCTTGGCTGTGTAGTAGAGAACGGAGTCATCGGCCCCGACCCCGAAAGAATGCGCCCCCTCATGGAGCTACCCCTCCCCCGCTGTCCAAAAGCACTTAGGAGAACCCTGGGGCTTTTCGCCTACTATGCCCAATGGGTACCCAATTATGCGGACAAAGCCAGACCCCTCCTGAAAACCACATCCTTCCCCCTCACGGAAGAGGCGTGCGCGGCCTTCTCCCTCATTAAGGGAGACATAGCCAAGGCCACAATGCACGCAGTGGATGAGTCAATCCCCTTCCAAGTGGAGAGCGATGCATCCGACTTCGCCCTAGCCGCTACCCTTAACCAGGAGGGTAGGCCGGTAGCCTTCTTCTCAAGGACCCTACAGGGCCCCGAGACCCGACACTCGTCGGTCGAGAAGGAAGCCCAGGCAATTGTGGAGGCAGTACGGCGCTGGAGGCACTACTTGGCAGGCAAACGATTTACCCTCCTCACCGACCAACGCTCGGTTGCCTTCATGTTTAATAACAAGCTGAGGGGCAAGATCAAGAACGACAAAATCTTGAGGTGGAGAATCGAGCTTTCCACCTATGATTATGAGATCTTGTACCGGCCCGGTAAACTGAACGACCCCCCTGATGCTCTTTCACGCATTACATGCGCCAGCGCGCAAAGTGATAGACTTCAGACCCTCCACAATGACCTCTGCCACCCCGGAGTCACCAGACTCTACCATTTCATTAAGGCCCGCAACCTGCCATACTCCATCGAGGAGGTCAGGACCATGACCAGGAACTGCCAGATCTGTGCTGAGTGCAAACCGCACTTCTATAAGCCGGACAGAGCAAGCCTGATCAAGGCCACCCGCCCCTTCGAGCGTCTGAGCATCGACTTCAAGGGGCCCCTACCGTCATCCGACCGTAATGTGTACTTCCTCAACATCGTTGATGAGTACTCCCGTTTCCCCTTTGCCTTCCCCTGCCCAGACATGACCAGTAACACGGTCATTAAATGCCTGAACAAACTCTTCGCCTTGTTCGGGTTCCCGAACTATATACATAGTGACCGGGGCGCCTCCTTCATGAGCGAGGAACTCCGTCAGTTCCTATTGGAGAGGGGTATTGCAGCAAGCAGGACCACCAGCTACAACCCCCGAGGGAACGGCCAGGTGGAAAGAGAACGCGACGGTATGGAAGGCCACCCTCTTAGCCTTAAAGTCTAAGGGCCTCCCAACCTCCCGCTGGCAAGAGGTCCTCCCGATTGCGCTGCACTCCATCCGGTCACTACTTTGCACTGCCATTAACACCACCCCCCATGCTCGAATGTTTGTCTTCCCCAGGAAGTCGACTACGGGAACCACCCTACCAACCTGGCTGACCTCTCCGGGACCCGTCTTGCTGCGAAAGCACGTGAGGGCCCATAAAACGGACCCCCTGGTCGAGAAGGTGAACCTCCTGCACGCCAACCCCCAGTACGCCTATGTGGCTTACCCAGACGGACGGGAGGACACTGTCTCCTTACGAGACCTCGCACCCTCACCCCCCCCTCCCAACCCCCCCGAGTCCAGCCGAGGTAGACGGCATGCCGGAACCCCACGAGCCTTTGCCGACTACGCAGACACCAGCTTTAACACCGGATAATGTAACACCGCCGCTGCGACGATCGGAGAGGCTAACGAAGCCTCCGGACAGACTGACATACCAGAGCTGGTAATACACTTCACCCCGCCGGACTCTAATCTAAACAAGGGGTGAATGTGGTAAACCACTGTTATAGTTATCACTGTATATTGTTCTCACTGTTCTCACTGTCACATCACTACACGAGGTCGCCTCTTGTCGCACTGTTATACCTGGGCTGACCACCTCCGACTCCGCCCATTACCTGCCCAGGTATAAAGGTAGCTGACTGGCTAGTATTCCTCCCTGTTGGATCGGATCACCCACGAGGGTGGGCTCTGTTATTTAGCCAATAAAAACCTTCAGTTACGTTCTTAACTCGTCGCCTTTTATTGGACTAATTGATAGGCATATCACTGTGTTTGGAGCTAAATGCTAGGATGGCAAAGCAAATAGTCGGATTTTCAATGTGTGTTTGAGGTTGCAGCAAAAGCTGTTTGGGGATTCCCACCATTCTTTGTTGGCTGCTATATTTGTTTTGTGAATTTACTGTTCTGAGGTGTTTGTGTTCAAAGCTTGCTATGGTTGGTGGAGAGTTACCAAACATCAGCATTCTTGTGCTGTATCTATTTACAAATGGTTCCAGCAAGCGTTTGGAAGCATCTAAGAGCACTGCTGCATACACAACATACATCAGCTTTTTTTAGAAAAATTGCCAACCATTTAGAAATTGGCTAAGTTTCTAAAATTTATATATATCTAAACAGATTTGTTTTATCTGTTTTCTTCCCTTGCCCCCCTCTCCTGCTTGGATATTATTCCACAGATATCAGTCACCCTTCAATACTTCACTTAAGCAGTCATTCTTCATATGTCAGCCTAGCAAATGAACGCCAGCAGTTTGAACATTGAACATAGAAATATAGGAGCAGGCCATTCAGCCCCTCGAGCCCATTCCGCCATTATATTAGATCATGGCTGATCGGCACCTCCACTCCGTTTACCCACCTTGGATCCACATCGCTTGATACTTTACCTAATAAAAATTGTCCATTCAGTCTTGAAAATTTCAATTCAATCAGCATCCACAGCCTTTTGGGAGAGAAAATCTCTCATTTCCACCAACCTTTTGTGTGAAAAGTGCTTCCTGCTTTCACTCCCGAGTGGCCAAGCTCTATTGTGAAGATTGTGCCCACTAGAGGAAATAACTTTTTTCTGTATGTATGCTATAGAGATCATTTTTATACACCTCAATTAAATCACCCCTCAATCTTCTAAACTGAAGGAAATACAAGCCACGTTTATGCAACCTGACCTCATAATTTAACCTTTTAAGCCCCGGTATCATTCTGGTAGACATGCACTGTACCTGTTCCAAGGCCAATATATCAATCCTGAAGTGCAGTGTCTACCAACTGAACGCAGTATTCAAAATGGGGTCTGACCAAGGTTCTATACAACTGAAGAATAACATCCCCTCTTTTCTATTCCAACCTCCTTGAGATATAGGTCAACATTCCATTAGCTTTTTTGATTACTTTTTGTACCTGTGCGCTAGCTTTTAATGACTTGTGTACCTGGACACCCAAATCCTTTGTGCTCTTGCACAGTTCCTCGTCTCTCGCCATTTGAAAAAATGTTCTTTTTCAAGTCTTTCTTGGATCCAAAGTGGATAACCTCACACTTCCCGCATTGAACTCCAGTTGAGGCCATCACTCCCCCTCCCCTAACCTCGACATGTGGGTGTTTCCAGCAGGGACTACTGGGCAGTAATCATGGTTAGGAACCCAGGCTGGTTTCTCTCCTCCATAGTGTAGGGACACTGAGGCCATTATCCGCATGACTTAACAGATCACTCGAGCCATCAGGTAATTTGATGCAACACCTTTTATACAATTAAAAGTATTTAATTATTCATTGTGTGCAGTTGGCATATTACCACTCTTAAATATTAATTTTATAGCAAGCAATATTAAATGGTAATTCAAATACTAGTGTACGCTAATATCTGTCCCACCCAATGTTCCCGTTTGGCTGCGCAGTGGTCTGGAGGCCCCACGCAGGCCGCGCCCTGGCTTTTAAATGGGGGAAAAACCACGCATGTGCGGAAATTTGAACGGACTGATCCCCACATAACAGATACTGGCTGTGAATCTTTGGCACTCCTCCACTAGTATTTTGCCTATTCAAATGCTGGGAACGAACTGTAAGCGGAGGTTGATGTTTGTATTAAAATATCAATGCCCTACAGTAGCTGCATTTGAAAGTAATGTGGTTTTAAAAAAAAATCAGTGTCTTTTTGGTAATGTGCCAAGCAAAATCATGTTTTTCTCATACTTTTGAGTTAATGTAAGCAAAATAACTTTTTTTTAATTTTAGTCCGGGCTCCAGAAAGTCTTACTGCCCCCTCCTCCCTCCTATTCTCCCCAAGTCCCTCCCAGGTCAGTGTTTGAGCAGAAGTGGTTATTCTAATAGGGCAAGGCATTTAGGCGCATGTATCCTAACTTGAGCATTTTAGGAAATATGAATTTATTATTCTTTAAGTGATCTGTGCAAATTCCGAAAGATCTGTTCAATCAGTCTGTCAGCCCAGATAAATAACAATTGACAAGACCAATGCAGCAGTGTCAATAAAGAGGCTGAAAATTATCCAACATTCACCAGCCCCCTTTCAAGTATTGTTCTATAGCAAAGGTGCCATCATTTTATAAGCTGCCTGGTTTCTGCTATTCTTAATATGCTATCTCGGCTACAATCCTTTTAATACAGTAACTAAATCAAACTCCGTTCCAAGCGCCCACCGGGAGAAATCTGCTGCTGCTACAATATATAAACTTTAAAGGAGCTACATTATTACTTTAAACTCCATTCCAGTAATGGCCTGTATTGAGACAACTGCATTGTTGGTTGTTCAGGAAAGTGTACACACAAATATGGATGTTTTGCTCATACCATTAAACTTCTTTCAATGTGGTTACATTAATTTCCACATGCTTAGAGGTTATAACTATCGGGAAAGACTGAACCGGCCAGGACGCGTCACTCGAGAAGAGAGAAGGCTGAGGGGTGACCTGATGGAGGTCTTTAAAGCTATGAAGGGGTTCGATAGGATAGATGTAGAGAAGATGCTTCCAGTTGTGGGGGAGTCCAAAACTAAGGGCCATAAATATAAGTTGGTCACTAATAAATCCAATCGGGAATTAAGGAGAAACTTCTTTACCCAGAGAGTGGTAAGAATGTGGAACTTGCTACCACATGGAGTGGTTGAGGTGAACAGCATGGCTGCCTTTAATAGAATCATAGAAATTTATGACACAGAAGGAGATCATTCAGCCCATCATGTCTGTGCCGGCCGGAAAAGATCTATCCAGCCTAATCCCACTTTCCAGCTCTTGGTCCGTAGCCTTGTAGGTTACAGCACTTCAAGTGCATATCGAAGTACTTTTTAAATGTGATGAAGGTTTCTGCCTCTACCACCCTTTCAGGTAGTGAGGTCCAGACCCCCACTACCCTCTGGGTGAAAAAAGCTCTCCACTCCCCTCTAATCCTTCTACCAATTACTTTAAATCAATGCCCCCTGGTTATTGACCTCTCTGCCTGGAGAAATAGGTCCTTCCTATCCACTCTAGCCTCTCATAATTTCATACAACTCACTTAAGTCTCCCCTCTGCCGCCTCCTGTTCCAAAGAAAACAACCCCAGCCTATCCAACCTTTCCTCATAGCTAAAATTTTCCAGTCCAGGCAACATCCTCAAAGGAAAGCTAGATAGGTACATGAGGGAGAAAGGAATAGAGCGACAAAAACAAAATACTGCAGATGCTGGAAATCTGAAGTAAAAACTGGAAATGCTCAGCAGGTCAGGCATCATCTGTGGAGAGAGAAAAACAGAGTTAACGTTTCAGGTCAGTGGCCTTTCCTTAAAAGGATATGTAGATAGGGTTAGATGAAGTTGAGTGGGAGGAGGCTCGTGTGGAGCATAAACACCGACATAGACCAGTTGCGCTGAATAGCCTGTTTCTGTGCTGTTAATTCTATCCTTTTCCTTTTAATGGATTGTTGTTTAGAGAATAACTGTAGCCATTAGTTCTGTAGGCACAAAATGCATTGAGCAATGCCTATACATTTAAAATGGTTGAGAAGGCACCATGATAGAATGCTAAATATTTTTAGAAACCAAAATTGTTTATTTTAATTGTCAAGTAGGAGAGGGTAGGTGAGTTGAAGCTTTTAAGAAAAATCTCTACCCAAATTCATTTGATCAGGGGATATGAACTTGGAGCGCTTGTGAAATTCACAATGTGAAAGTAACTATAAGGCCCCAGCTTTTACAGACATTGTGACTTTTTAAGATCTTAGTCCTGTAAACACGGGCTGGATAGAGAGTAAGTACATAGATCACTCGATGACGTTGGTAGCCTGGTTATTTTTGTCCCTTCCGTTCCTTTTTTTAGTAATCTATCTTTGATTAGTGACCAAATTCCTACTCCATCCATTGCTATTAAAATCAAGAAGAATTTAAGGGGCAATGCCATTTTAAAATGTAGTGAGTACACCCAAGTAAAATAGTCAAGATTTATAAATGTTCCTTTACTTTAGTAAGTGTGAATGTCTTCCTCTTGGCTTCAGCATGTATGCTTGTGACATTCCCTTGACAATCGACATTGTATTAGTTGTCCAACTGGTTTACAGTGTCAGCCGGGGCTCAGTGGGTAGCACTCTCACCTCCGAGTCAGAAGGTTGTGGGTTCAAGTCCCACTCCAGAGACTTGAGCGCAAAAATCTAGGCTGACGCTCCAGTGCAGTGCAGTACTGAGGGAGTTCTGCATTGTCGGAGGTGCCGTCTTTCAGATGAAACATTAAAACCGAGGCCCCGTCTGCGCGCTCGGGTGGACATATAAGATCCCATGGCACTATTTCGAAGAAGAGCAGGGGAGTTATCCCTGGTGTTCTGGCCAATATTTATCCCTCAATCAGCATCACTGAACACAGATGATCTGGTCATTATCAGATGGCTGTTTGTTGGGAGCTTGCTGTGTACAGTTGGCTGCTGCATTTCCCACATTACAACAGTGACTACACTTCAAAAATACTTCATTGGCTGTAAAGTGCTTTGGGACTTCCTGAGATCGTGAAAAGTGCTGCATAAATGCTCGCTTTTTCCCTGCCTGCCTGTCAAAAGATTAATTAAAAGGACAACTTGAAAAAATGTAACGGCAGAGGCAGTATACAACAGTAAGAAATTCTTTCGATACTTCAGTAATAAGAGGGCAATCAGCGTAGGCGAGAATTATAAAAGATGGAACCAAGTTCAAAACTGAGATGAGCACGAGATGCTAAACATTCTGAAGTGAATATTTGGAGGAAATAATCAAAGGTAAGACATGAGCAACATGCCCACAAACAGGCCAAATTAATGGCTTTGATATAACTCCCATGGAAGTCCTAAATGAGGTTAGGGAGGAGATGTGAGAGGCATTGACGATCATAGAGGGAGGAATGGACAGTGGGGAGGTAGATTGGAAATAAGCCAATAAAGTGCCCATATCTAAAAAGGACAACAACTCGGAGGCTGGCAACTACAGACCTAATTAGTCTTGCTTCAATCCCATGTGAAATAATAGAATCACAGAAATAGGCCATTCGGCCTACTGTATCTCTGTTGGCTCTACTAGCAATCTAAAACTAATCCCACTGCCCTGCTCTCCCAATAGCCACATATTTTGGAGGGAGTGCAGCGTAGGTTTCCCAGAATGATACCCAGACTTCAAGGGTTAAGTTACAAGGAGAGATTACACAAATTAGGGTTATATTCCCTGGAATTTAGAAGGTTAAGGGGTGATCTGATCGAAGTTTTCAAGATATTAAGGGTAACAGATAGGGTAGATAGAGAGAAACTATTTCTGCTGGTTGGGGATTCTAAGACTAGGGGGCATAGTCTAAAAATTAGAGCCAGACCTTTCAGGAATGAAATTGGAAAACACTTCTACACACAGTGGTAGAAGTTTGGAACTCTCTTCTGCAAATGGCAATTGGTGCTAGATCAATTGTTAATTTTAAATCTGAGATTGATGGCTTTTTGTTAACCAAAGGTATTAAGGGATATGAGCCAAAGGTGGGTATATGGAGTTAGGTCGCAGATCAGCCATGATCTCATTGAATGGTGGAACAGGCTAGAGGGGCTGAATGGCCTACTCCTGTTCCTATAGCCACATATCTTGCTTTGCTTCAAGCATTTCACCAATTTTCCCCTAAAGGGTGCAATGATTTCTGCCTCAACCAGCCCTTACAACAAAGCATTCCATGCTCCTACAACTCCTCTCTATCTTGGTGACAAAGTTTAAATTGATGACCCCCTTATTACTGGACCCTCAACCAGAGAAAATAGTCTTTCCTTATTTACTCTATTGCTTATTTCAGGTATAAAGTTGAAGATTCTCTGTACAATAATTACTTAACAGCACTCCGTATGGATTTAGAATGGGAAAATCTGCCTGACCAATCTCCTTGACTTCTTTGAGGAAGTGGATTGTGATAAGTCCTATGATGTGACTTCCAGAAGTCATTTGACAATTTCTCATGAAAAGCTATTCATTAAGCTCAAAGTTATAGGGATTCTGATTAAACTTGGGTATGGATAAAACAAATTGGCTGAAGGGTAGAAATTATTAGATAAAAGAAAGACTTACTTGCATTTATATAGCACCTTTCATGACCACCGGACATCTCAAAGCGCTTCACAGCCAATGAAGTACTTTTGAAGTGGAGTCACTGTTGTAATGTAGGAAACGCGGCAGCCAATTTACACACAACAAGCTCCCACAAACAGCAATTTGATAATGACCAGATAATCTGTTTTTTTGTTTTGTTATGTTGATTGAGGGATAAATATTGGCCAGGACCCCAGGGATAACTCCAATGCTCTTCTTTGAAATAGCGCCATGGCATCTTTTACGTCCACCTGAGAGGGCAGACAGGACCTCGGTTTAACGTCTCATCTGAAAGACGGCACCTCCGACAGTGCAGCACTCCCTCAGCACTGCACTGGAGTATCAGCCTAGATTTTGTGCTCTGGAGTGGGACTTGAACCCACGACCTTCTGACTCAGACGAGAGTGCTGCCCACTGAGCCAGGGCTGACACTTGTTAGAAGAGTTGTATTGGAATACAGTGGGAGGAGGAAGTATGGAGAGGGATGCCCCAAGGTTCAGTGCTGGGATGACTACTGTACATCAATGATTTGGACTCTGAAACCCAAGGATAAATCTGGAAAATTAATTTCAAGTGTAGGGCAATTGATCACAAGCTTAAACTAGTAAAAAGGCAAAATTAAGACCGGCATTAGGAAAGCTTTCTTCACACAGTCTGATCAGCAATTGGACTGGTCTCCCACATAGAATGATGGAGACAGACAAAATCCTGAGTCATTAAAATCCTCCTCCTGCAGCATCTTAAGAGTCATAAAAGAGAGACTGGTATTTATATAGCGCCTTTCATGACTTCTGGACGTCCCAAAGCGCTTTACAACCAATTAAGAACTTTTTGAAGTGTAGTCACTGTTGTAATGTCAGGAACACGACAGCCAATTTGCGCACCGCAAGCTCCCACAAACAGCAATGAGATAATAACCAGATAGCAACAGGAGTAGGCCATTTAGACACTTAAGCCTGTTCCACCATTCAAGGAGATTATAGCTGATCTGTGATCTAACTACAGGAAACTCTCTTTTTATCCGGGACCGGCGTGGTGCCAGTTTATCAAAAAGTCCGGATTACAGAGAGGTATAGTAAAAGGTACGAGAGCCACAGATCCAGGCGTCCTTGTTGCATAGCAACAGGTGCAGGAACCCCGGTTATACGGCCACAGATCCAGGAACGGCCACTAATCTGAAGTAAAACTTACTTGAACCTACTCCTGAATTTTGCCGGTTAAGAGATTTCTGGTTATTTAGGTACCGGTAAATCGAGTGTTTCCTGTATATGCCCATCTTTGCACCATATCGCTTTGGTTAACAAAAGTCTATCAATCTCAGATTTAAAATTAGCAAATGAACTAGCATCAATTGCCATTTGCGGAAGAGTTCCAAACTTCTACCACCCTTTTCGTGTAGAAGTGTTTCCAAACTTCACTCCTGATAGGTCTGGCTCTAGTTTTTAGACTGTGACCCCTGAGTCCGAGACTCCCCAACCAGCGGAAATAGATAGATCTGTCCGTTCCCCTTAATATCTTGGAACCTTCAATCAAATCACCCCTTAACCTTCTAAACCCCAAGGCTTACAACCCTAGTGTGTGTAATCTCTCCTAGTAATTTAACAATTGGAGTGCAGGTATCATTCTAGTAAATCTACGCTGCACTCCCTCTAAGGTCAATATATCCTTCCTAAGGTGTGGTATTTTAGCAATATTGGTTGAGTGATTACTATTGGCCAGGACCCTGGGGAGAACACCCCTGGTTGTCTTCGATACGTCCACCTGAGAAGGTAGACGGGGCCTCGGTTTATCATCTGAAAGATGACTCCTCCGACCGTGCATGCTCCTTCAGTGTTGGCCTAGATTGTGTGTTCAAGTCCTTGGAATGGGAGTTCAACCCACAACACAGAAACATTGGAGCAGGCCATTCGGCCCCTCGAGCCTGCTGCGCCATTCAATGAGATCATGGCTGATCATCCAAACTCAGTACCCTGTCCCTGCCTTCTCCCCATATCCCTTGATCCCTTTAGCCTTAAGAAATATATCTAACTCCTTCTTGAATCTATTTAATGAATTGGCCTCAACTGCCTTGTGTGGTAGAGAATTCCACAGGTTCACCACTCTCTGGGTGAAGAAATTCCTCCTCCTCTCTGTCCTAAATGGCTTACCCCTTATCCTTAGACTGTGACCCCTGGTTCTGGACTCCCCCGCCATCGGGAACATCCTTCCTGCATCGAGTCTGTCTAGTCCTGTTAGAATTTTATAAGTTTCTTCTGACTCTGACGAGAGTGCTACCAACTGAGCCATGGCTGACATCATTCAGGATGGGTATGCTTAGATGGGCTGAATGGTCTTCGTCACCCATAATTATCATGTGAACCAACAATTTTACAAACCTATGAACACCTCGGTTGTTTCCTGTTTGCTGTCTACCGCTCCTTTGCCTCTGGATGAGTGAAAGGAATTCGAGTATAATCCCCGTCATACCTATGAGTGGCTGGGACTAATGAAACCAAAGGATCCTTGTTGGTGGATACCGGTTAAACACAAACACACACGCACTTTGGAAAATGTATCAAATCCCAGCCAGTGCATTATTTTTTCCTCCCTGGGTTTCTGAATACCTCAGCTAGCTGCAATCAGCTGCCTTTTATGTTGGTGTCGGCGGGGTATTTGCACTACCCGCTCCGGAAGATTGGCACACAGCCAGCAACAACCTGCTAAATCTGGATGCCAGGAAGATGTGGGTTGTAAAAAGTGGGTCCTCGCGGTGGCCTGATTTAGTGAAGCCAGCAGGTTTATATTGGGGTTACCATCCGCTGCGTGAGGCCTGTGCTTTGGGAACGGGTGGTATAAGCACGCCACTGACGCCAGTGTAGTGGGGCCTGATATTTAACATGCAATCACACCTACCCTGAGCGTAGCCTTCTGTGCATCAACTCATTTAAAAACGGAATACGGTCATAGCGATATGAGTTTAATACTTTCCAACCTACTTTTGTGGCCTTTCCTATAACATTCCCAGTTCTTAGTCTTATTTATTTTCAGCCTAACTGTTTTAAGAAAAATTCTTTCTGCCTCTGATTCTTTTCTCAATCTTCATTAAATTCATTAGGTACATTTGGGTTAATATACAAGGGAGTTATTTTATGGAACTGCTTCTGGTAGGTCATATTACATTTCCAATAAAAATGGCTTAAATGCTGACCAATCTCCTTGACTTCTTGGAAGAAGTATACTGTGGTAAGCTAAAACTGGCCATAAAAATGAAAAAGCATTCATTCTGGTAAAAGTGTTTTCTAAATAAATATATTTCCCAACATAGTCTTGTGATGATCCTAAAAGTTATTTTGGGAAGGAGCATTTTATCTAAACATCTGAAAAACACCGATCACCACAATCATAACAAGGGAGATAGAAGGGGGGGAGGGGGGGCGCGTGCGAGAGAGGATTGGGGGGGGGGGGGTCGAGGGAAGTAGGAGAACCCAAGAGAAAGTTTCCCAGGACAAATCTTTACAAACTACAAGTTCTAAAACCAGTATATGATCGCGGGATACAAGATGTTCAGAATTGGAGCTGCATGTATCCCTGCAAACAAGCCTATGTTTTGTTAGTTGTCAGATAACCCAACATATTTTTCTGATGTCTGAATGGAGTTACAATGCCAGCCTGTGCCAAGTCTGGTAACTGACCGTGATCTCCCCTGTAAGGTCTTTGGATAAGTATGCATACTCTGAAACACCTTGGGATTTTTTCCCTTATGTTAAAAGGCACTATGCAGTACAGGTAGACTATCCTTTATCCGAAAACCTTGGGACCAGCTATTTTTCGGAATTTTTCGGATTTCAGAAGGTTTTCATCTCCGTATCTGACAACAAACACTGTTGCTTAGCAACAGCTTGTAAACACTCGGACCCTGCCTTGGAAGTGTCTCTGAAGCTGTTGCTAAGCTACAGAGACTCTTTCCACAGCCTGACTGTTTAAAAAAAAAAAATGCTAGGGGAAGAAAAAAAACCTAACAAAACGGCTGCTGATTTCTGCCATTAGATCGAGGTTTCCGGCTCCCCCTGCTCTGTATCTGAATTCCTTGACTTAGCGGGGGTCTGGGGCTCGACTGCCGCTGCCAGTTGTGGGAAAGCCGGATATCGGCTGACTCCTACACTAAGCTGGCCCGCAAATCAGGTCGGTGGGGGGGGGGGGGGGGGGAAAGAAAAGACTATCGGATGGGCCGCTGCAGCTATCGGACGGGCCTCTGTATTGTTGGGTTCACTCTCCCGGTACCTCCTTCACACTGCCCGGCTCGGCCTGCAATCTCCTACCCAGGAGGGAACTCTGTGACCCTCTGCCCTGCTCACAGGGAAAGGCAGAGCTCCCGGACCACTCCTGTCATGTTTGGCGCCACTCAGGTCATGCCGTGCGCACGACTTACGCTCCACGAAAAAACTTTCGGTTTTTAGAGGTTTTCGGTTTTTGGAAGTGCGGATAAAGGATAGTCTACCTGTAGTAAGCTTCCTGTTGCTTGCCCAGTTACGACATTGGCTTGCAGAGTTATCGGGAAGGATCCCAATTCGAATCATCAGTCTGTTCCTCCGTCAACAAGCCGGGTTGACTAGACTAATCAACAAAAGTACCCTGAAGTATTGCGGGGCCGCCGAACAGAGGTATAAAATTACCAAGAGAATTCTTGTTCCAATGTTTCAGTGCCAAGCATATCTTCTTGGAACCAAATGAAACCCTGGTTAATCCTAAGTAAATGTAGAAGTTGAAACATAAATAGATATAGTTCCGCTCCTTGCCCCCGCAGGCCCATCACACATCACACACCAGGAAGCTAACAGACATACCAAATATTAAGTCTTTGTGACATCATTATATCAGCATTAGGGAATGGTCTGCTATTCCAAAATTGGCTTGACAGCTGGGAATACTTTAAAAACCCTCACTTGTACTGGAATGAAGCCAGATTTTTATTTATTTACTGGGAAATATAATGCCAAAAGATTGCTGATGTTATTTGTGTTGAACTTTTTTTTATTATTTCCCAATTCTCTGGGTAGGACATTAGATCTTATTTTGGATTGCAGAGTCTACTGCTGCCACTTCATCAATTCTGTAAGGTTTATACTGAAGGATAATTGAGTTGTACAAAAATGAGGTGTGGTGCTGTGGCGGAGCCACTGAGTGACTCTGGGCAACTGTACATAATTCCCTTTTAATGATGTTCTAACACCAGCCTAAGCCTGTACCATTGTGTTAGACATTAATTTGCTTTGTATATAGTGTTTGTATGCATGGGCTGTGGCCCCTTTAAGAGCGCGGGCAAACGCGATGAGGTCACGTCGCAAACCATATGACTGCCCAGTCAGTCCTCATGGAATCTCCATCTTGTTAAGACCTGTTTTCGTGGTTCTCCTGTATCGATATCGAAACTCGAGGAACAGCACCTCATCTTCCGATTAGGCACTCTGCAGCCTTCTGGACTCAATATCGAGTTCAACAATTTCAGATCATAAGCTCGGCCCCTATTTCATTTTTTCTTGTAATTTTTCCACTCCTTTCCCCCCCCCCCCCCCCCTTTCCTTTTGTTTCTCTCTCACACCTGGCAGCTATCTCTTGCCCTGCCAGTACACTTTACACCTAATCTCAGCCTATTACCATCTCGTCTAGCTTCTAATCTCTTTTACTTCTTTAGTTTCTTTTATTCTTTTGTCCGATCGCAGCCCTGCCTTCGATCTAGTTTCTTTTCTTTCCAGTTTTGAAGAAGGGTTCGACCCGAAACGCCAACTCAAATTTCTCTCCACGGATGTTGCCTGACCTGCTGAGTTTTTCCAGCATTTTCTGTTGTTATTTCGATCTCATCAAACTGTTTGAACTCGTTTAGTCTTGCATTAAAGACCTGTTTGATTAATCTCCTGAGTCGACCTCAGTTATTAGTTAGGAATTTGTCAATTCCTACAGTGCTTTACTTTTTATTTGTTCCCGGGCTGTGGGCGTCGCTGGCAAGGCCAGCATTTATTGCCCATCCCTAATTATACTTGAGAAGGTGGTGGTAAACCGCCCTCTTGAACCACTGCAATCGGTGTGGTGAAGGTACTCTGACAGTGCTGTTAGGGAGGGGCTTCCAGGAATTTGATCCAGCGACGATGAAGGATCGGCGATACATTTCCAAGTCAGGATGGTGTGTGACTTGGAGGGGAACTTGGAGGTGGCGGTATTCCCATGCACCTGCTGCCCTTGTCCTTCTAGGTGGAAGAGTTTGTGAGTTTGGGAGGTGTTGCTGAAGAAGCTTTGGTGAGTTGCTGCAGTGCATTTTGTAGATGGTACACACTGCAGCCACGGTACGCCGGTGGTGGAGGGAGTGTCAATCAACTGGGCTACTTTGTTCTGGATGGTGTCGAGCTTCTTGAGTGTTGTTGGAGCTGCACTCATCCAGGCAAGTGGAGAGTATTCCATCGCACTCCTGACTTGTGCCTTGTAGATGGTGGAAATGCTTTAGGGAGTCGGGAGGTGGGACACTCGCCGCAGAATACCTAGCCTCTGACCTGCTCTTGTTGCCACAGTATTTATGTAGCTGGCCCAGTTAAATTTCTGGTCATTGGTGGCCCCCAGGATGTTGATGGTGGGGGATTCAGTGATGGTAATGTCATTGAATGTCAAGGGGCGGTGGTTAGCCTCTCGCTTGTTGGAGATAGTCATTGCCTGGCACTTGTGTGGTGCGAAGGCATATGATTATGAATGCCAAAGGGAATTGACCCAGGTACCAATGAGTGAGAAATGCTAATCTCTGCCTTTTTAATTCTTCATGTGTTATTTCACATCTTCAGCCCTTTCATTGATTGCAGTTCTTTTTACCAAATGTACCGGCTAGACTCGGTGCGTGTGAATCTGTAGGGACTATCTGAACTGTCTTGTACATCACGACTTCCTGGTTCACTTTAGTCTGACTGCAAGCACGTTTGGTTTTGTCCGTATGGGCAAGCAGGAATCCAGCAGATTTGGTGTCTGTTACTGAATGTCCTGTTGGAACTGAGTGACTAAAGCGGCTGTACAGAGTATCCAATACGGATGGGGCAATTTTAACCTAACCCACCCAGCGGGGAAGCAACGCGATCAGATCATCTGCCTGTTTGACATGCTGCCCGGTTTTGCTCCCCACTGATGTCAATGGAAACTAAAATCCGTGGGGGCGATTTTTTTTTTTTTTTTTTTTTTTTTTATTAAACCCTACTCGCTCAGCAGAAACCTGGTGCCTGGGCACTTAAAATCGCCCTGGCTCTTAACCTGTCCGATTGCTGCCATGATCGTGACATCTGCAACTTTAACCTGCTCTCCTGAGCAGGCAGCAAGGCCAGGCGCCCGGAGCCAGCAGGGTCCTTCTTTACATATGCATGTTACAGCCCAATGGCATCATTGAGACCCGACTGCAATTTTACCTCTGGCCTGAGTGGGGAATCCACCTGGAGTTAAAATTGGGGCTTATAGTATCAGAAATAACTGAATCAGCCCAGCAAAAAGGGCAATTGAATGGAAGATGGAAGCTCAATGTAATGAGTGTTGAATGCTGCCTTCTGTTAAGTCTTGCTTACAGCCAGTTGAAGACTGTCGCCCCTGGGGCTCTGGAACCAGAATGAAAGCTCATAAAATATAACTGTGATTGCAGTTCCAATTCTGAATATTCATTTCTGAGCTATTTTTAACCAATTTAGCAGAATATTTCACATTTGTGGCCAGGGGCTAAATTCTATGCAGGAGCAAAGACTTGCACCTATTTAGTGCCTCATCATGTCTGAGAAATATCTGAAAGACATTTCACACGCACCACTTTTTGAAGGGCAGTGGACTGCTGTGTAAGCAAATGCAACAACAGCCAATTTGCACATCGCAAGGTCCCACCAGTAGCAATGGAATGAGTGATCAGCTCATTATTCTTTTGTGACCCTGGCTGAGGGTATAATGTTGGCCAGGACACCAGGAGAACTCCCCAGCTCTTTTGAATCGTGTCCTGGGATCTTTTAACGTCCATCTGAAACAAGCAAATGGGGCCTGAGCTTAACATCTCATCCGAAAGACGGCACCTCCAACCGTGCATCACTCTCTCTCAGTATTGCATTGGGGCGTGGTTCTAGATTTAGAGCTCAAGTCCTGGAGTGGGACTTGAACTTACGACCTTCTGACTTGCTAAAGTGCTACCAGCTGATCCAAACTGGCACTTTCAAATAAAAATGTGTTTATTTTTTAAAAAACTACACCATTTAACTTCAGCATTTTCCAGATACAATAGTTTAGAACAGTGTTTAAAATTATAGTTTTATTTTCCTCCTAATAGTTTAGGGCTCTTGCTGATCTGCTATGAAAGGATGTACAGTTGCTTGGAGCTGTAATTGCAAAAGGGCAGTGTTGGTCATGTCAAGTCAATAATTTATTTCAACAACCAATTTGAATTAAGTAATTAGTGGCATATTCTGTTCTGCTCAACTCTGCATATTGTGGTGAGTTTTTGGGTGGGTTTTTTTTCCCCTTTGTGGCATGTAACTGCTGAGAGTTTTGTAAAATTTGTTTTCCATCCTAACTACTCCAGCTGGTTTTCTCAAGACTGAAATAAAGCCTGCAGGAAGTAGTTATGCTTCATTGTCATGACATCCAAGTTCATGTAGCAAGCAATCTGTGTGTCTGGTTTTAGATCCATTTTTGATGCATTGGTTGGGTTACTGCACTTGAGGCTTCCTATGAGAATTGCTGGAGCCCTTGTTTAATGCATCAGGAAGTGTTTTGATACTTGAGTTGGAAGTTTTATTATTTTGTGAATTGCTCTAAACTCTTGGAGTGGCCAGTATGACTACAGCCACTCTCAAAAGGTCATGTATCTGTAAATGTTCTCAGGCAAAGGTTCATTGTGATTTTTTTTTGAGATGCAACTTTGTATAGCACAGTCAGAAGTTCATCCTGTTCTCAGTTCGAAATAACTTCCCACAAAATAAAAACGGGGCCAAAGGTCATGTAAATCTTCTGATCTTCAAGTGCAGAAGACTGATGATTCCCGACTGGATGGCATGCACAAAAGCTTTGCCGGACTTCTGCTCAAAAAAGGTTTCCATGGTGACAATTCATTTTTAAGTGTAGTCAGGGTCACCTTGACTAGTTAAAGGGGCGTTTCCTGTTTTAGAAGTGTTGTGCAAACAACATATTTTGTAATCTGATTTGTGATTACAGATACATGATCCGTGGCACAGCCATGTCATCGTGTCGCTGCAGTGCACTATCACTGAGTGTTCATGCTGTAGCACAAAACCTGCCCTGACTAAATGCAGTTTTCAGACTCTGCTGCCCCAGGGATTTACCTGAAGCAAATCCTAGTACAGTGTTAACGCCCTGCTAGCTTTTTAACATTGGATTTTAGCAAACTAATTCTTCATTTATGTGAAAGTTTCAAGAGTATTCTGTTACTACATAGGTTATACTTGAGCGCCTGAAGTATTTTTGTCCAGTTTTTTTTTTTCCCTGCGCATCGCGATTTACCAGTAGCTGCCAACCTGCAAATTTCCCTCACTAATAACATTTAAACATTGATCTCCAACCTATTTAGACCACTTCCCCCCAGAGGGACTACCTGAACAATGGCCTTAAAGGAACAGACCATCTAGGCAGTTAAAGAGCCCAGCTTCAGACCCAGACTACATGTGAGCAAGTCATTGGAGAATTGCAAGGTTGCTTCAATATCTCCAGTTCTTTGCTCCACCATTGGTGGCAGAGCCTTTAGCCACCTTGGACCTCTTCTCTGGAACTTCTTCCCCAAAACAATCACTCTATCTCTTTTAAACCCATCTCATCAACCAAACTTTCGGTTACTCCTCCTAATTTCATTCCTTTGCCTTGTCCATTTTCATTAATCCTATTTGTGAAGTGCCTTGAGATGTTATTCATGTTAGTGATGTTATTTTGTTAACTTAATTATTGCAAAGACCTTGTAGAACTAATGTCCATTTTGAATTTGGTTCATTGTACAGATGTCAAAGCTATAGTTTTGTTCAACTTCTAGGTCTTGCATTTCCCTGAGTCTTTGCACAGTCCTAACATTTAGTACAATAAATGTAATCAAATTAATATCTGTTCCACCAATTCCTCCATGTTTTGTACACAGAAGAATGGATGTAGAAAGGATGATTTTTGTTTTTATAAAGTATAATTTTTTGGGGGGGAGGGGGAGGGAAACCAACTCACTGAATGGCCTACTCGTTCTTATGCTTGTACCTCCATTCCAATGTCACCCACCTGCTTCTAAACATTTTGCAAATGGGTAAGTCCAACTACAACAAGGTTCTATCTCTCCAAGTCTCATTCAGTGTTGAAAATCATGTTGCTGGGCCAACATACCAGAGGGTGTAGAGCTTTATACCATGTGGGTCGCTCCCTACTGACGCAGTTTGCTCAGGCAGGGAGTGTGCCGCTAACTGGTGCATACCCTCCAGATAAGCCTGCTACACAGAAACACCTGAGCCTTTTAATGTTTGACTCAAGTAATAGAAATGTATGTTGGCTTGTATTTATCTTGTATAGGATACTAGATTTCAGGAAATGTTACTGAATTACAGACTACTTCTGTACCACCTTCTCTTTCAGCTTCTCTATGAAGAATGGGCTAGTTATGGAATATTTTACAAATACCAGCCACTTGATCTTGTTAGGTAAGGAACGTATGATCGGTTAAATGATGACTGACTGCAAAAATGTGGTTTTAGTTTCTGCTAATGTACACAATTAGGGATGATCTTTTCACTACTGGCAAAATTATGAACGTGAGGATAAAGAATGCATTTACAATTTTACAGCCATGCAAATGATAGAGCCTTGCAATAAGGTGGTTTGTTTATCTAATATCGTTGAGGTTTCAAATGCACACAATTTACACTGCAAAAGCGTTTGAATTGCAGTGAACAATTGGTTTAGTATGTTGTAAAATAAGTATTTTCATTGCTATCTCTTTTTAGTAAATGGTTTATAAACATTGTTAAAGTACATTGAAAGATCAGTCCTCTATTTCAAAGTACATTTTTTCCTCCGCTCCCACCTTTTGCTATACAAATGCTCAGGTTCAATGTTGTATTCTGAAGAGAACACTCCAAAGTGGAGTAAAAAAAACCTTCAGATAACCTTATAGGCTCATAATTATTGCTCAAAAGCAAGTAACAAATGTCTGGATAAGTATTCAGATCCAAGCATGTGGGAAATGGCCATTCAGCCCATCTATATCCCTCTGCTCTCATTATTTAAAATCTGCTTATTTCCTTTGAGCACTTATACTGACTCTATATTCATTGTGACATAGGCTAACATTCCTGAGGTAACATTTATCTCTCCGCTTCCTTAGTTTATAATTGGCGTTGGTTTGGCACAAATCGCTTCTCTGACAGTCACCATTAAACTGTAAATGCCTAGATTAGCCTACCACCCCCATTCCCCCCACCCCCCCCCCCCCACCAAGGAGTTATGAAGAGAGACGCAGTGAGCTCCATATTGTGAGACGCTTTATTGCCCTTAGCCTTTTGTTATCTGCTGTGAAAGTAAACCGCACTCTGTACGGCTTCCTCAATGCTTTATGGAGTGCTGGAATCAATTTAGTAGGCTTTGTACACTGAAGGTTCAGAGTTCAGATTTAGCGCTTGAATCCAAAGTATGGGAAAGTGAAAATGACATGCAAGGAGTCACCGGGGTGAGTCTTTCTAGACCACCAGGGAAACTTGTGTTTTCAAACTTAAACTACTGCCACAGCTTGGAAATTAGATAGATATGTTAACACAAAATTAAAGGCAAAATATCCTAGACTCATAGCCACTAAAGATGAAGCTGTGGAATTTTCAGCGTAAGACTGTCACTATAGGAAGAGGAGTAGGCCCTTCAGCCCCTCAAACCTGTTCTGACAATCAATTAGATCATGGCTGATCTGCATCTTAACTCCAGCTACCTGCCTTGGTTCCTTTACCCTTAATACCCTTGCCTAACAAAAATCTATCAATCTCCGTTTTGAAATTTTTAATTGACTCCCAGCCTCAAACAGCTTTTTGGGGAAGAAAATTCCAGATTTCAACTACCCTTTGTGAAGAAGTGCTTTCTGACATCACCCCTGAACGGCCTATGTTTAATTTTTAAGGTTATTCTGGACTCCCCACCAGAGGAAATAGCCTCTCTCTCTCTCTCTCTCTCTCTCTCTCTCAACTCCTTTGATCATCTTGAACACCTCAATTAGATCACCCCTTAGTCTTCTATATTCCAATGAATACAAGCCTAGTCTATGCAACTAGTCCTCATAGTTTAACCCTTTTAGCCCCGGTATCATTCTGGTGAGTTTGTGCTGCATGCCCTCCAAGGCCAGTGCATCCTTCCTGAGGTTAGGTGCCCAGAACTGCATGCAATACTTCAGCTGGGATCTAACCAGAGTGCTCTACAGCTGTAATATAACTTCCACCCTTTTGTATTCCAGCCCCCTGGAGATAAAGGTCAATATTCCATTAGCCTCTTTAAATTATTTCTTGTACCTGTCCATTAGCTTTTAGTTATTTCTGTCCTTGGAGCCCTGAACCTCTGCCCATCACCGTTTCTAGCTTCTCACCCTTTATAAAAAGCTCTGATCTATCTTTCTTGGGTCCAAAGTGGATGACCTCACACTTCCCTACATCGAACTCCATCTGCCACAGTTTTGCCCACTCACTTAATCTATCGCTGTCCCTTTGCAACTTTCTGCTCCCATCTACACTATTTACTGTGCCACATACATAAGAAATAGGAGCAGGAGTAGGCCATTCGGCCCCTCGAGTCTGCTCCGCCATTCAATAAGATCATGGCTGATCTTCGACCTCAACTCTCTCTTCCCACACTATCCCCATATCCCTTGATTCTTTTAGTGTCCAAAAAAATCTATCGATCTCAGTCTTGAATACACTCGATGACTGAGCAGCCACAGCCCTCTGGGGTAGAGAATTCCAAAGATTCACAACCCTCTGCAGGAAGAAATTTCTCCATCTCGGTCTTAAATGGCCAACCCCTTATCCTGAGACTATGACCCCTGGTTCTGGACTCTCCAGCCAGGGGAAACTGCCTCTCTGCATCTACCCTGTCAAGCCCTTTAAGAATTTTATACATTTCAATGAGATCACCTTTCATTCTTCTAAACTCCAGAGAGTATAGGCCCATTCTACTCAATCTCTCCTCACAGGACAGCCCTCTCATCCCAGGAATCAATCTAGTGAGCCTTCGTTGCACCACCTCTAAGGCAACTATATCCTTCCTTGGGTAGAGAGACCAAAACTGTACACAGTACTCCAGATGTGGTCTCACCAAAGCCCTATATAATTGCAGCCAGACTTCCTTACTTGTATGATCCAACCCCCTTGCAATAAAGGCCAACATACCATTTGCGTTCCTAATTGCTTGCTGTACCTGCATGTTAAATTTCTGATATTCATGAAAATCCCAGGATAATTGATCAAAAGTAGTAAAATGTTACTGCTGCACACATGCCATTTGAAGGGTCAGCAACCTCTGACTCGTGCAAGAGTTCAGATTGTTTTTCCTTGAATGAAGTCCAAATTCTAACTTATTTATTTGAAGGTCTATTTGAAAACACACTATCTTCAGTACCCCACATATTCATTTGAAGTGTCTAATTTCTGAAGATGTAATGTTGCTAGAACACCAGCCTGAGCTTGAGAGTTTCTGTACCTGTCTCGATAACCCCTCTGGTTGGGAGTCATGGACCTTCCTGCTTCTGTTGGGCTATGGTTCAAACTTTCTCGATTGTTGAAAATTTGAAGCGTAGCTCAACAGAGAAAGTGTATCTTGGCAACAAAGCTTTCTATCTCTGGGTAGGGAGATGGAGTCCAACTGCTAGCAGCTACCATTGAAAAGCTTAATTAGTATCGGACCACAAAATCCAGGTTCATCGTTTCCCACCTGCCTGTCTGAAGGGGATTATGAGGGGAATTCTGAGAGCAATGAACAGAGAGGACAAAATGGTGATCTGTGCTGCAATAGACTTGATTTACATTGAGGATGGAATCTAATTGCATTTACTTTAATGATGCTCATGATGCTCATTTGGGAATAACTGAAATTTTTGAAACAGACAGCCTTTCTTTTTCAGTAAGTACTTTGGCGAGAAGATTGCCTTTTATTTTGCCTGGCTCGGAGTGTACACACAAATGCTGATTCCTGCATCTACTGTCGGAGTCATTGTGTTCCTGTATGGCTGTGCAACTGTTAATGAAAATATTCCCAGGTAAAGTTAGAATTATTTGTTTCCAAAAAAAAATGGTTATTTATTACACTAGATGTAATTTCAGTTACTTTTGGCTGGGGGTTTGCAACTTCCATCAGTTTAAGTTTTTGTTTAAAATATCCTGTTTTAAAATCTTCCCGAAGAACTGCTGATATAAAATATGTGACTCGTTTCTCCTTGTGACCTATAGCAAATACGCAACTGAACAAACTCCGTTGAATGTGTTGGCACGGGTTCCAGGATCTAATGCAGGTTCTTGGAGAGCCTGGATTGCAAGTGCTGCGGTTGGATAGCGTTTTTTTTGGATAGCTTTCAAAGAGCCGGCACAGGCACGATTGGACCGAATGGCCGCCTTCTGTGCTGTATTTTTCTATGATTCTATATGATGCCCACTTTGGGTCCTAGAATCGATTTGTAAAATGAGGGCATTCCTGAAAAAAAGCAGGCTTTGAAATGTAGCTAATCTAGTCTAGTATAGTTCAAAGCCTGTGGCAGGCTTTCTTCATGGCTGTTTCCAACTTAGCTACAGACTTCAAGAAACCGGTTCTTTTAAGTGCATATTTTGTGTTTAAATCACTCTTGGTGAACTGGGGTGAGACAGTGGATTAATGCATGGATTTTGGGTATGAATCTAGCCCAGATTTGTGCACTGAAAAGTTTCCTCTTGTCTACTGGCTTAATTGGTCATATTGGAAATGATCTTGAGGTCATTTTAACTCCGTTCCTACACGGCACAGATCTACAGTAGAAAACTGCCCCTATCATAGCAAAAGTGGCAATAAATTGGCAAACTGCTTTAGAGAAGCCAGAGAGGGAAAATCTTGAAAGGTCGGATTAAGGATTACTGTTGGAAAAATAGTAAAGGGACTTTTACCCACTGCTGTGCCTGACCTGGGAGTTGTACAAAGCCTTGGGTAGACCACACCTGGAGTATTGAGCAGTTCGGGGCGGCTATATTGGCCTTGGAGGGAGTGCAGTGTAGGTTTACCAGAATGATACCCGGACTCCAGGGCTTAAATTATGAGGAGAGATTACACAAACCCGGGTTGTATTCCCTGGAATTTAGATGCTTGAGGTGTGATTTGATTGAAGTTTTCAAGATATTAAAGAGAACTGAGGGTAGAAATTTCTGCTAGTTGGGGAGTCGAGGACAAGGGGGCATAGTCTAAAAATTAGAGCCAGGCCTTTCGGGAATGAAGTTAGGAAACACTTCTACACACAAAGGGTGGTAGAAGTTTGGAACTGTCTTTCACAAACAGCAATTGATGCCTGATCAATTGATAATTTTAAATTTGCGATTGATAGATTTTTGGTAACCAAAGGTATTCAGGGATATGGGGAAAGGGCGAGTATATGGAGTTCGGTCGCAAATCAGCCATGATCTCATTGAATGGTAGTACAGGCTCGAGGGGCTAAATGGCCCACTCCTGTTCCTCTTCCTATGAGCCTTTGATGCTGTCGCTGGGTTTTTAAAAAAAGGCTTGTTCACCAGTACTGGTATCATTGATCCCAGCACAAGGATTCACCAGAACTATTACAGTTGATTAACAGTTTTCCCGGTTCTGGGACGATGTGCACACAAACATCACAAATGGTTTGCACAACCTGAGCCTGTGTCTCAGGACTAGTCTATTGCTTCACCTGTTCCACCATATTGACTTCACTGAACATTTCCTTAGCTGCACATTGCTGTATCCTGTTACTGGTTGAAACAAAGGAAGGTTCTTTTTGCATTATGCAGAAGAGATTTAATTTTTGAACAACTATAATCACTATTTAAATTGTTACATTACATTATTGCACTGTATAACTGCCCCTGTACTTTAAAGGAATTCATTGTGTGCAGCGCTGTTTCAAGTTGATGAGATGCTGCAGAAATGCAAGAATTATTTGTTGCTAGGCAGCTTAATTACACACTTGATGCTCAGGACAAAAGTTGCAGTTAACATCAGTGTAAGACGAGTTCCAGTTTGACGCTCATCAAAAGGGGGAGGGGGGGATAATCCATTTTGCATTTTTTTCAAACGTGATCCATCCTCCATTGATTGATTGGAGTTTCTAGTCATTGGCTTGCACTATATTATTAAACCTGTGCTTAACAGAATTTACAGCAAAGAAACCAGCCTCTCGGGCTAACTGGTCAATTGACGTTGATTTATTGCCAGCAGTTACAATTCATCACTGGTTGTTGTGATATATAATAGCATTACTCCAGATAGGACAGGACAAGTCCAGGTCTATAGCGATATATTCTGACCACTCAATAGTGTGCAACACATCAAAGTACCTTCAAGAAAATGTTAAAATATTTCCATTTAATAATTGCATTTTAATTGGTGTTTGACTTAAATGTTTCCATCAAATGTTTTAATGTTATCGGATGATCAAAGTCTCTTAATGCCTGTTTCAAATATTAATAACTTTAGATTAATAAATCCAAACAGTATTCTATCTTAATCGAGATATTAAAAGAATTCAGTTCATCTGTTTGATATCCTTTTGTCCACCATACAACATGTTACCTTGCATTGATGAGTCACTGAAGGAAGGAATAATCTCGTTTAGTTTTGTGGATTAATTATGATCATGTTTATAGATGCCCTAACATTAGTTCAGTACTGGTACAAATCAATAAAAGATCAATAATGCTGGAGAGCAATCAACATTTAAAGCCTCCCAACTGGCTCTCATTCATTTGATCAAGATAGTTTGAAACTTTCTTTAAAGTTACATCCAGTAATGCAGCGTTCCAATCGTCCCATTATGACTAAAAATATCTTTTGTATATAGCTATGCTTTTTGATTTTTTTTTTGTTCCGTCTTGCTCCTTCCATGGGAGGTGTCTAGTACCTGAAAACACTAATGACGAGCTTAAAACTGGGGCTGAATTGTCAGCCCTGCTGCCCTTCAGAAATGGGGCGGTAGGTGCCCCAAAAATGGTGAGCAATGATGACTGCCCCATTGCCAACGTCACTGTGGGCGCAGCAATGTTCACTGGGGCCTACCGCCGCTGGGTGAGCAGAGTGGATCCCAGAGTCAGGCGGGAGGCCAATTTTTAAAATGGAAATTAGGCTTCTATAATCGGACCCCGATGGTCCGTTTGAGACTGAACTGGTTGGAGCGGCTGCCTTGTAGACTCCCACCCATATATCAGCAGGAGGCCCAGCCAAAGAGGATCCTCTTCATTTTCGTGGGGCTCCTCCGGCCCCACAAACCCAGCCTGGGCCATTCCGGTTATCTGCTCTCTGCAGATCCCAACCCCAGGAACCTACCTTCCACAGCCAGGCTTTATGGGGCCCAGATCCAGCAGGCTGCCCCGGGTGCTTAGTTACCGGCCGCTGCCTGCCGTCCCAAGGCACGTTCCGCTGGCCAATTGCCCAGTGTTGGGCTCTGGTGGTCAAATCCACCTCATGAGACTGTTGCCGTGAAAGGATCCAATGAGCTTTGGGTACATCATGTCTACTGGGCCTTTTAAAAGATGACTGCACCTCTGTTTGTTTAAATCCCATCTCATTTCTGGATGCAGCTTGACGAGATGACTTGTGCTTTTCCTTCTCTCTCTCCCTCTGACAACAGCATGGAGATGTGTGACCACCGAGCCAATATCACAATGTGTCCGCTGTGTGACAAAACCTGCAGTTACTGGAAGCTGAGTGGTACCTGCGCCACGGCGCGAGCAAGTCACCTGTTTGATAATCCCGCGACCGTTTTCTACTCCATTTTCATGGCATTATGGGGTAAGGAGCCTTACCTAATCCATTTTAAGTACGTATTAAAGTGCCTGGTGAAGGCAATGCTGATTGCCAGGAAATGTTTTCGATAAACTGCCCAATTTGCAAAGTATGCTATGGCCCATTTATCATTCATGCAGCAGTTAAATTTAAAGCATGAGAAAACACAGCTTAAAGAAGGGACTTGCACAGAAGTGACAATGTGTATAAAAAAATAAAAAAGTACTATATCCTGAAAACATTTGGCAGGAGATTGATTACAGTTAGCCTACAGGAGAATTAAAAACTGGGTGTAGATCATGTTATACTTGGATCTGGAATTATATACAATAGAAAAGTGGCTTGGTAAGTTGGAAGCACACTTGGATCACGTTTGTATTTATCTGGAGTTTAAAATTAAAAAAAATATTTACAATCTGTGGAAAACGGTTACCTGTGTTCTCTACATAGAACCCAACCCAACCCAACCAGTCCATGCTGGTGTTTATGCTCCACTCTGGCCTCCTCCAATCCTTCCTCATCTAACTCAATTAGCATAACCCTCTATTCCCTTCTCCCTCATGTTTATTTAGCCTCCCCTTAAATGCATCCATACTATTCACCTCAACCACTCCCTGTGGTAGCGAGTTCCACATTCTCACCATTCTCTGGGTAAAGAATGTTTCTTCTGAATTCCCTATTGGATTTCTTGGTGACTATCTTATATTGATGGCCTCTAGTTATGCTCTTCCCCACAAGTGGAAATACTCTGGGCTGGATTTTGTCAATGGGGAGCTTTAGGAGGCGGGTTGGGTTTTAGTCCCGCCTCTATCGACTTGTGGACGACCCACGCTATTTTCCCTTGATTGACCTTGTTAAGCACGCCCAGCGGGCTTAGCAGGCCAATTAAGGGAAAGCCAGTTACAGGTGACGGCGAGTGCCATTTCATCTGTCAAGAGCTTTTGACAGCTCTGTGAAGCTGTCAAACACTGACAATCTGTCTTCTAAGTTAGGTCTTTACTCAAGACTCAATTAGAAAGCCTTCCTGACCAGAAAGCAGAATTCTGCAGCTTTTGACAGTTCAGCGGCCATTCTGCTTTCTGTGCCGGTGAGCTGAGGGACTCCCGAGACCTGAAGGGAGGAAGCCTGCAGGAAGAAGTAAAGGCAAGTAAAACTTATTAAAACACTTTACACACACCTCGCACACTTACCTCTGCACACATGCACCCATTGCTCACCTGCACACCGGACATCTCGACCCCCGCAGACCGACGGCCCGCCTCGCTGACCCTGGCGAGGTTCGGAGCCATCAGGAAGCCCACACTTCAGGGCTCAAAATAGGGATTAGCCAAAAAACTGCCTGTTACCTACCTGTTAACAGGCAGTTACTTGGTATTAATCCCCTTCCCATCTCGAGGAGGCGGGATCCGGCGCGGGTCGGCTACCTGCCTCCTGGCAAGATGGCATGGAGGCGGGTTGGGCACCCGCCCCTAAGCTCTGCCATTTTACCGGCAGACCCACCTCCCCAGGGCTGGCAAAATCCAGCCCGTTGTCTGTATCTATTCTATCAAAACCTTTCATAATTTTAAAGATCTCTATTAGGTCATCCCTCAGCCTTCTCTTTCCAAGAGAAAAGAGACCCAGCCTGTTCATCCTTACCTGGTGGGTATAACCTCACAGTTCTAGTATCATCCTTGTAAATCTTGTTTGCACCCTCTCCAGTGCCTCTATATCCTTTTTATAATATGGTGACCAGAACTGAACACAGTGCTCCAAGTGTGGTCTAACCAAGTTTGGATACAAGTTTAATATAACTTCTCTACTTTTCAATTCTATCCCTCTAGAAATGAATCCTAGTGCTTGGTTTGCTTTTTTTATGACCTTGTTAACCTGTGTCACAACTTTTAGTGATTTGTGTATTTGAACTCCCAGGTCGCTTGCTCCTCTACCCCATTTAGATTCTGTGGGGGAGAAATTGGGTAAGTAGCGCCACTTGTTAGCGCCTAAAGAGGCAGGCAGTGGCTGTAGCGCCACTGGCTGCGCCTCCCGCGATATTGAGTTGGGGCGATAATGGTGGCGTTAGTCTTTTGCGCTGCGCCGCCACCGATGACGTCATCGGTGTGCGCAGCGCCCCGTTCACGATATTTGGTAGCGAACGGCGCCATTCGCTACCCGCGCCCGGTTTACCGGGCCTTACTGTGCCGGCAACGGCGCAAGTTAATGTGGAGGTGCGGGGCGGCCGCCTGCCAGCACCTCCGTCCCCGGCCTCCTAACCGCCCCCCCCCCCCCGCGGCATTGCCGGCTGTTTCCCGAGAGCCCGGCACTTCTCCTTGGTGCTGGGCTCGTTTGCCGGCACTCGCGATCGGGGTTCGCGCTGTTGCAGGCACCTCCCCCTTAACAGTGGGAGGAAGGCCTGCAGTACCGCAGCATGCCGTGCTGCGGCACGTTGCGCTGCGATATTCAGTTTTAGCGCCCTAAGAGGGACGCGGAGCGCCTCGAGCCTCGCCCCGTGTCCCTCGAGGGGCAATGAAACTGAATATCGGACGATCGCTGAAGCCGCGAACGCTGCGCTAAATCCTGTGCTCAGGCAACTTTTGCGCCACTTTGGTGCCCCAACCCAATTTCTAGGCCTTATATTCTAAGTAATATGTGACCTGTCTTTTTCCTACCAAAATGTAATACCTCCCACTTATCTATGTTGAAATTCATTTCAAATCAAAAATCAAATCAAATCAACTTTTATTGTCATTGTTAGTGCACAAGTGCAGTACAACGAAATGTAGGCTTGCGGCTCCCGAGAGTGTACAATTTGGATTAGGACACTTAAACATTTCAACATACATTTGTACATATATATTGGCATAAATATGACCATAATAAAGTGCATCGGCAGATGTGCAGGCTTTAGAGTTTATTTGTGGAGTTCAGTAGGATGACAGCCCTGGGAAAGAAGCTGTTCCTAAATCTGGTCGTACGGGTGCGAATGCATCTGTAGCGTCTTCCAGATGGTAGGAGGGCGAACAGACTGTGGCTGGGGTGGGTAGGGTCTTTGATGATGGACCGTGCCCTCCGTAGGCAGCGTTTCTGATATATATGTTCTATGGTCGGTAGCCGGGTGCCGGTAATGCGTTGGGCAGTTTTGACTACCCGCTGCAGGGCTTTCCGGTCATGGGAGCTACAGCTGCCGTACCATACCGTGATACAGTTTGTCAGGATGCTCTCTATAGTGCAGCGGTAGAAGTTCGAGAGGATCGGGGGTGACAGATTACATCCCTTCAGCCTCCTCAAGAAATATAGGCGCTGCTGGGCCTTCTTCACCAGAGAGGAGGTGTTGAGGGACCGGGAGAGGTCTTCCGTGATGTGGACTCCGAGGAACTTAAAGCTGGCCACCCTTTCCACCTCCGCCCCATTGATGTGGATGGGGGTGTGACTTCCGCCTTTGGACTTCCTGAAGTCCACGATTATTTCCGGTGTTTTCTTGGTGTTTTCTTGCCAATTATGTACCCATTCGACAAGCTTATTAATGTTGTTTTGTAATTTGTTGCAGTCCTCCTCGGTGTTGACTATACCCCCCCAATTTGGTGTTGTCCGCAAATTTAGAAATTGTGTTTTTGATTCCGAAGCCTAAATCATTAATAAAGTGTGAACAACAGTGATCCCAGCACTGATTCTTGTGGGACTGCACTTCCCACCTTCTGATATTCTGAATAGCAATCTACCCCTACTCTCTGCTTTCTGACTTCCAGCCAGCCAGCTGTCCATTCTGCGTCTTGTACCCTGACTCCACATGCTCTGACACTATTCATTAGTCCATCATGTGGTACATTATCGAAGGCCTTTTGGAAATCCAGATATATTACATCTACTACATCACCCTTGTCTACTCTCTCTATTACCTCGTCAAAGAATACAATGAGGTTGGTCAAGCAAGACTTTCCCTTTTGAAATCTCTGTTGACTATTCATCATTATATTTTTGGTTTCTAGATTTTTTTTTTATTTTCTCCTTTTTAGTAAGGATTCCATTATTTTTCCTACTACCAAGGTTGAGCTGACTGGTCAATAGTTCCCTGGACTTGATCTATCTCATTTCTTAAATATAGGTATAATGTTAGCTATCCGCCAGTCCTCTGGCACTACACCTTTTTCTAATGAATTATTAAATATGTACCATAGTGCCTCTGCTATCTGTTCTCTAGATTATTTAAGAATAGATGCTGCCAAAGTCATGGTGAAAGAGAAGGTAGTGAAGATACTGGATGAGATTTAAAAAATTGATAGAGGAGGTACTAGAAAGGCTGTCTGTACTTAAAGTTGATAAGTCACTAGGACCGGTTGGGATGCATCCTAGGATGCTGAGGGAGGTTAAGGAAGAAATCACGGAGGTGCTGGCCATAATCTTCCAATACTCCTTGGATATGGGGGTGGTGTCCGAGGACTGGAGAATTGCAAATGTTGCACCCTTTTTCAAAAAAGGGTGCAAGGATAAACCTACAGGCCAGTCATTTTAACCTCTGTAATGGGGAACCTTTTCGAATCAGGGGCAAAGTTAACACCAGTCACTTGGACAAGTGTGGATTAATTAAGGAAAACCATGACCGATTTGTTAAAGGCAAATCGTGTTCAACTAACTTGATCGAGTTTTTTGATGAGGACAATGTGGTTGATGTGTATATGGTTTTCCAAAAGGCATTTGATGAAGTACCACAGAATTAGGCTTGCCAGCAAAGTTGAAGCCCATGGAATAAAAGGCACAGTGGCAGCATGGATACGAAATTGGCTAAGTGACAGGAAACGGAGAGTAGTGGTGAACGGTTGTTTTTCTGACTGGAGGAAGGTATAGAATGGTGTGATTTTTATTTTATTGCATCAACCATGCTATATAATTGTACGTTGTTGCTGCGTTTGTTTGTTGTATCACTGAGTTGTAATCACTGAGTTTAAGTATGCAACAAGAAGGCAGATTATTATCTGAATGGCAATAGATTGGGAGAAGGGGAAGTGCAACGAGACCTGGGCGTCCTTGTGCACCAGCCGCTGAAGGTAAGCATGCAGGTGCAGCAGGCGGTTAAGAAGGCAAATGGTATGTTAGCCTTCGTAGCAAGAGGGTTCGAGTACAGGAACAAGGATGTCTTGCTGCAGTTGTACAGGGCCTTGGTGAGACCACACCTTGAGTATTGTGTGCAGTTTTGGTCGCCTTATCTGAGGAAGGATGTTCTTGCCATGGAGGGAGTGCAGCAAAGATTCACCAGGCTGATACCTGGGATGGCAGGAATGACATATGAGGAGAGATTGGGTCGATTGGGCTTGTACTCGCTGGAGTTTAGAAGAATGAGAGGGGATCTCATTGAAACTTTTAAAATTCTAACAGGACTAGACAGACTTGATGCAGGAAGGATGTTCCTGATGGTTGGGGAGTCCAGAACCAGGGGTCACAGTCTAAGGATAAGGGGTAAGCCATTTAGGACAGAGATGAGGAGGAATTTCTTCACCTAGAGAGTGGTGAACCTGTGGAATTCTCTACCACAGAAGGCAGTAGAGGCCAATTCATTAAATATATTCAAGAAGGAGTTGGATATATTTCTTAAGGCTAAAGGGATCAAGGGATATGGGGAGAAAGCAGGGACCGGGTACTGAATTTGGATGATCAGCCATGATCGAATTGAATGGCGGAGCAGGCTCGAGGGGCCGAATGGCCTACTCCTGCTCCTACCTTCTATGTTTCTATTCAATGAGCTGTAGGAGCCTACTTGAGTTTGTGACTATGTTCTGGTCACTAGAACTGGAGATGAGCTTGGGCACCGGTGTGAAAAATTTCTTTGCTAGCCAGCACTCTGCACAAGTTGTATGTGTGACTTTTAATCCGATGCAGTCATTAGAGTGGTTTTCAGTGTGTATATACTGGTGGAGCAGGTGAGTCTTCCAGCAGTTGTCTCCTTGCAGTTGATGCCGGAAAAATCACATCAGCCAAGAACGCTGAAGCCAATTGGAACCCAGTTTTTATTTTTCAAAATTGCTTCCCTCTCCAAAATAAGTAATGGGACCCAGGAGCAGAAACAATAGTTAAATGTTTAACCCTGGGACTGCGTGCAGCTTGGGCTGGCCATTTATTTTAGTTTACACTATTATGCTTAAAATGAACACCAACATCGCAGGAAAGAAGGCCCCGCTATTTACGGGGTGGGAGTGCGGGTCTGCGGCTGGGAAACCTGGAAATCCCGGGAGCGCTTAGTCCTGCCGAATTTAACTGCAGGACCTCATTAGCATTTTCTACTCCGGGATCGCCATTGGTAGAAGGAAACTGGAAAAAGATCGCGTCATGGTGGGGGGGGCTTGGCGCAGGGAGAGATCGTGGCGGGGGAGCGGGTTGTGAAGATCGCTGGAAGGGAGGCTGATGGCAGGGGTGTCTTTAAGATCACTGGGGAGGTCTGACGGTCACGGCATGTTTGCTTGAGGGGCCGGGGGGTGGGTGGTAGGTGCTTCTGGCCAACGTTCCCTATAAACTGCGCAGTTCTCTGCCGGTCCCACGCAGCCCGGGACCAGCTTTTTGCAGTGTTGACATTCGAACGTGCGCAAGACTGTGAATAGGCCACGCAACCCCAAAGAAAATTACGAGGCACATTGCTTGTGGTCCACAAGCAATGCTGGAAAAGCACTTACACGATAGCAAAATACTGCGGATGCTGGAAATCCAAAATAACAACAGAAAATGCTGGAAAAACTCAGCAGGCCAGGCAACATCCGTGGAGAGAGAAATAGTCAACGTTTCGGGTTCTGTAGAAGAGTTTCGACCCGAAATGTTGACTCTCTTTCTCTCTCCACGGATGTTGCCTGGCCTGCTGAGTTTTTCCAGCATTTTCTGTTGTTATTTCTGGAAAAGCACTTGCCGACTGGATCGGGCTGCTCCCGCCTCCCTTCAGCTGCCGGGTTTGCACAGTTGAAACTCTCGCCTCCCACTGGGCTTCCTCATTACTCAAAATCCATTTCTTCCAGCAGTGAGTCACTCGGCTCACATGACTTGTTCTATTTCCAGCTCCCGCTAAGATTGCAATTTAAATACTTTTTTTAAATTTGCATTTGTTTTAGTTTGCACTATTATGCTTAAAATGAACACTGACATCACAGAATTGAAGGCCCCGATACTTACGGGGAGGGAGCGGGAGCGCGGGTCTGTGACTGGAAAACACAGAAATCCCGGGAACGCTGCGGTCCTGCCGAATTTAACCGCAGGACCTCATTAGCATTTTCTACTCCGGAAAAGCCAGTGGCAGAAGGCAATCCGATAAGATCGGGGCATGGCGGGGGGGGGGGGCTTGGAGCATGGCAGCGCAGAGGGAGGGAGAGATCGTTTAGGGGGTGGGGGTTGGTCTGAAGATCATTGGGAGGGAGGCTGATCACGGGGGAGTCTGAAGATTGCTGGGAGGTAGCTTGATCGTGGCAGGGAGGCTGATCACGGGGTTCTTGGAGGTCTGAAGATCACAGCAGGTTTGTTGGGGGGGGGTGGCGGGGGTGCTGGTGGTGGGGATTAAATGCTTCTAGCCCACAAGCAGTGCTGGAAAAGCACTTGTCTGCTGGATCAGGCGGCTCGCGCCTCCCTTCCACTGCCGGGTTTCCCAAGCCCTGGGAAACCCGGCCTGCAGCCGTTAAATTCAAATGGCTACCAAAATCTATGGGGCGGCGCCTCATTTCAATATTATAATCATGTCCCGCCTATCCAGAGCAGGTTACGCGGACGCCCCCAAACCCGCTGCGGTTAAACCGGAAGTAGACGCGGTTTGATGTTGGGTTTCACAATTACCAATTTTTAAAATAGTTTTCATCTCTTCTCTGACTGCCCTCTTGCTGCTGTTGTGCTGAAAGAATATATATGATGGAGACGGGGTGGGCAGGGTAGGAAGAGATAATTAATTAGAGAGGGAGGAGGCTCGTGTGTGGAGTTATGGTTGCCAACCCTCCAGCAATGCCCTGGAGTCTCAAGGAATTGAAAATTAATCTCCAGGATTAATTGCAAGCAACTTGGGAGAAAAGTCATAGGGTTGACCAATGGCAGGAGTGTCGGGGGCTGGGCGGTTGGAGGCCGGGAGGTTATGTGGCAAGATCTCCAGGAATGCGACTAACCAGAGTTGGCAACCCTATGTTTAGTCTAAACCGGGGCATAGACCAGTTGGGCTGAATGAACTGTTTCTGTGTTGTAGATTCTATATAACTCTCACTGTTGGCCATAGGTGCTACACTTTTTCCAGGTCTGTCTCTCTCTGCCTCTCCGATCACCTTTTGTAACATGTTCCTGCGATTCCTCGTATTCGTCCCGGTGGGCCCCTTCTCCTTTCTCCCTTGTAGGATTTTACATGCCACTTACGCCTCTTTATCTCGCTTTTAATTTGTTTACTGATCCCTCTCGGGTCAAGTTTGTTTAATCTGAGTTCGTTGGTTTTGGGAAATGTGCTTATCCTGAGTGCTCGCAATATAAAAACTACTCCTGCCAGCTGAGTTGTCATGGTGATTCGAAGCGCTTTGCAATTTAAAAAAAAAAAAAAAAAAAATTTGAGTGCAGGGAAACCGGAATTTTCTCCGCCATGTTGGCAATCCAAAGGATACTTGTTTCAAACTTGCTTTAATGATGTACATTTGTAAGTGGGTATCTGTGATGCAGATTGACTAAACCCATAGATATAATGCTGGAAAAATAACAGTACATTAACGACACTTGCCGTTGCTAATGTACAAATCGGCCAGCAAGTTCAGGGGATTAAGAGATATACCGTGAGTTGCAAATATCCAGAACTTGCTGTTAAATCCGTGAATCTTGATGTATGGTGTCCTTCAACAAATAGACAGAGACTGCAGAGGAACAATCAACAGGTGTTTACTGGATGAGGGTCACCCAAAAACTAACAGTACAGATCCCTACTCAGGGTTATATACAGTTGTGGTCACTGCCGGTACTACAGTATACAGGAGCTGTAAAAAGTAGTTCTCCCCTTAAAGGTACATACACTACAATTCCTCCCCTTTTAGATTAACAGTACCATAACATTCATTTAACAATTAACACGTTTAACATGCAACATTAACTGAAAATAGTCCATTTATAAATTCAGTCTTGGGGCGGCTTCCTGATCCTTTCTGGAAAGCGCCTTTCCTGAGTGTCTTGTTCTTGGTGCGTGGGCCCCTTGTCGTCAGTTGGTTCATCAGCTTCCGATGCTACTGTTTCTGGGGTAGATGCTACCTGTATGTCGGGTTCATCACCAGGTGCGCAAGACATGGGGTTGACTCGTTCCTGTGACTCTAGGATCTGGTCGACATGGCGTCTCACAATGTTCTCCCCAACATCCACTGTGTACATTAGTGGCCCCTGCCGTGTGCATATCGTTCCTGGTTGCCATTTCTCTGTTCGGTAGCCGCGGGCCAAGACTAGTTGCCCTACATTGATGCTCCTTGTCGGCTTCTCATTGATGTGCTGGAATTGCTTATTCTCAACATCTCTTCGTACATTTGGTCTGAGCAAATCCAGACGAGATCTCAACCTTCGGTTAAAGAACATCATGGCCGGGGTCTGGTTGGTGACTGCATGTGTCGCATTTCTGTAGGCTAACAGGAAATTGTCCACCTTATGCTGCAGTGGAATGTCGTCATCGCACATGGCCCTTACTGCCTTTTTAAAGGTTTGTACGAACCTCTCAGCCAATCCATTTGTGGCTGGATGATACGGGGCGGATGTGTAATGCCTTACCCCATTCCTTTTCATAAATTTCCGAAACTCTTCGGACACAAACTGTGGTCCGTTATCAGAGCAAATCTGCTCTGGCAAGCCGTTCCTGGCAAATATGGTCTGTAGGACTGCAATAGTTTTCTCCGTGGTGGTGGAGGACATTTTTATCACCTCGGGCCATTTCAAGTGCGCATCCACGGCTATTAAAAACATTGAGTCCATGAATGGACCAGCAAAATCAATATGCACCCATTGCCATGGAGAAGAGGGCCACTCCCATGGGTGTAGAGGGGCATGTGGTGGTGCATTTTGGACCTTCTGGCATCCTGAGCAGCTCTTTGTCAGGTCCTCGATTTGCTGATCGATCCCCGGCCACCAGACATAAGCCCTAGCAAGGCTTTTCATTTTCACCCCTCCCAGATGGCCTTCGTGAAGCTCATTGAGCACTCTCTCCCTTAACTTGGGTGGAATTACCACTCGGGATCCACACATCAAGGTCCCCTGGCATACTGACAGCTGTTCTCTTCTGGATGAGAATGCTGGCAACAGTGAGTCGCCATGTGTTGGCCATCCCTTCACCGTCAAGTCATATACCCGAGACAGTGTCGGGTCATTTCGGGTCTCCTCTATATCAGCGTTAGTTACTGGCAAGCGTTCAATTATAGTCGAATAAAATATGTCGACAGGGTCCACTGCTGGTGCTTCCTCCACAGTAGGCAGTGGCAGGCGTGATAGCCCATCAGCGTTTCCATGCTGTTTTGTGCCCTTATACTCGATTTCATATTGGTTCGCCCCTAGAAAAAGGGACCATCTTTGTAGCCGTTGCGCAGTCATCACCGGAACGCCCTTCTTTGGATTAAAGATGGAGACAAGTGGTTGGTGGTCAGTCAGCAAGGTGAACCTCTGCCCGTGCAGATAGTGGTTGAACTTTTTCACTCCCCACACTAGGCTGAGGGCCTCCCTGTCAATCTGGGCGTAGTTACGCTCGGCTGAGGTTGGTGACCGAGACGCAAAGGCTACTGGCCTCTCCGAGCCATCTGGGAATTTGTGCGACAGCACCGCTCCAATACCATAGCGTGATGCATCACACGCCAACCGAATTGGTCGTGCTGGGTTGAAATGAGCCAACACCTCTTTTGATGTGATCAATTCTTTGCACTTCTGGAAAGCTCGTTTACATTCGTCATTCCACTTCCATGGTACCCCCGTTTGCAGTAGGGTGTTCAGTGGGTGTAGTACTGTAGACAAATTCGGCAAGAACTTATGGTAGTAGTTCACCAGCCCGAGGAACGACCTCAGTTGTGACACATTTTCCGGTGCTGGAGCCTTGACTACTGCCTCAATCTTTTCAGGGGACTTATGTAACCCCTCTTCATCGATAACGTGGCCACAATACGAGATCTGCTTCTGGAAAAACTCGCATTTGTGGTGATTAGCTCGGAGCCCATATTCCTTCAATCTAGTGAGCACCTTCTCCAGGTTGGCGAGGTGATCACTGTCATTTTCGCCCATGACCAGGATGTCGTCCAAATAACACTGGGTCCCTGGAATCCCTTGCAGGACTTGATCCATTGCCCTTTGCCAAATAGCCGGAGCTGATGCTACCCCGAACACCAGCCGGTTGTATTGGTAGAGACCTTTATGAGTGTTGATCGTGAGGTACTGTTTCGAGGCTTCTTCTACCTCCATTTGCAGGTACGCCTGGGCCAGATCAATCTTCGTGAAGCGTTTTCCTCCAGATAGCGAGGCGAAAATATCTTCAATCCGCGGAAGCAGATATTGTACCGTGTGAAGGACTGGGTTCACTGTCACCTTAAAGTCCCCACAGATGCGAACCTTCTTTGGTTCCCCAGGCGTATTACTCAACGACCTCTTCATTACAGGAACGATGGGTGTAGCCCACTCGCTCCAGTCCACTTTGGACAGTACTCCAGAACATTCCAAACCTTCCAGCTCTGCTTTGACGGCTGGGCGGATCGCATAAGGCAACGGTCTGGCCTTATTTAAAAAAAAAAAAAAAAAAAAATTTTGGGCTTGCATTTTCCTCTATTTTGATCGTCGCTGTTATGCCTTTTAGTGTTCCGAGTCCCTCCTGGAACACTTCTTCTGCGTCAGTTAACATTTTTGACAGTCGTCCAGGTGTGACGTCATCATCGTTTTTGGCATCTACAGTCAGTGCTTGTATGGAATGCCAATCTAGCTGTATCTTCCGGATCCATTCACGTCCTAGTAGTGGTGGTCCTCCATCTGGCAATACATATAGGTCCATTTTTGGTGTTTCCTTGCCGTTATATATAACGTTCACCCTTATTTTTCCTTTGGGGTAGACCTTTTGCCCCATGTACGTCTTCAAGACATCTCTGTATCTCTCAAGGGTATATGTGAGAATAGCCGCTTGTAGTCCCTTCGGTTTATGACTGTTAGGGCTGATCCTGTGTCCAATTCCATTTTCACTTGGACTCCGTCTATCTTGAGCGTGACCCAGATAGTTTGGTGATCCTCCATTTTGATTACATTATGTAGTTTCAGACAACCCAGCTCCTTGCTTCCGGAGTCTGTATCACTTTTCTGTTCGTCTGAACTACTCTCCGTCACCTTATGTACCTTTTTGTACTTCTCCTGTGGAGATTTCTTGCTGCTGGTTTTCTTTCCCGACCTGCAGACTCTTGCTACGTGTCCTACTTTTCCACACTGTCTGCACACTTGGTCCTTGAACCAACAATCCTTATGGTCGTGTGTTGTTCTGCCGCAGCGATAACACTTCACTGTTCCGTATGACATTTCATTTGTGCCATATTCTTACGGTCTCCGTTGTATCTCTGCAGCGCCCCGTGCAGCTGCTTCGTGTGATACTGCCATGCTGAAAGCCTTGTCCAGCATAAGATCCTTTTCTGATAGAAGCTGTTTCTGGATTCCTTCACTTTGAAGCCCACACACAAACTTGTCCCTTAAAGTATCTGCTAGTCCCGTTTCAAACTGGCAGTGTTTTGATAGCTTGCGCAGTTCCGTTAAATACTCAGCATTACTTTCGTCTTTATGCTGGTTCCTTTTGTGAAACTTAAATCTTTCTGCTATCAGCAGCGGTGTGGGGTTTAAGTGGTCCTGTAGGATTGCCACTATGCTTTCAAAATCCTTTTCCACTGGCTTCTCTGGGGTTACTAGGTTTCGCAGTAAGCCATATGTTTTTGCACCCATGGAATTCAACAATACCAGTGCTTTCCTGGCATCTGGCACTTTCACCTTGCAGTACACGTCTATGCGTTCTACATATGTCGCCCAATCTTCGACTTCATTGTCGAACGCTGTGACACTGCCACTCTTCGGCATCCCTGGGTGGTTAGACTGGCTAAAAATGGCATCTCCCGCGCTCTCCCTTCTGCTCCGCTGCGGCTCAAAAATGGCGTCTCCCGCGCTGTCCCTTCTTCTCCGCTGCGGCTCAAATGGCGTCTCCCCCGCGGACGCTGCTCAGCCCTTGAACACCGGCCGCGCTCTGTGCGTTTTCCTGCGCGCCTCTCTCGTTGACGCCGCTCGGTCTTCAACCCCGGCTGCGCTTTACCCTCTCTCTCTCTTACCCCGTCGACGCTGCTCAGCCTTCCCCTGTGCCGTCAGTCGGCTCCAGCCGCCGCCGTCCGGGAAGGGCCTGCGCCGTACCTGCTGCCAGCCCGTCTCGCTGGAGTCTCCGCCGGATGTTCGACGCCCGTGCCCCTGGAATCGGCCTTCTTCTGCAGAGTTGCAGATAGGTTCGAATCAACTCGTCGCCAATGTTAAATCCGTGAATCTTGATGTATGGTGTCCTTCAACAAATAGACAGAGACTGCAGAGGAACAATCAACAGGTGTTTACTGGATGAGGGTCACCCAAAAACTAATAGTACAGATCCCTACTCAGGGTTATATACAGGTGTGGTCACTGCCGGTACTACAGTATACAGGAGCTGTAAAAAGTAGTTCTCCCCTTAAAGGTACATACACTACACTTGCTGCTTCACCTTTTGCTTCGCACAAATGATATCTGGCCCTTAGCCTCCCCATTATTTTTAACAACTTGCTGGATTTGCACATTAATTGCCCATTAAACTCACCACAAATCTGGTAATTAAGAGTGTAATTACCTTTAACAATGTGATTGTTTGTGATATCCGAGTGGTAAGGTCAGAAACTGAGATAAGCCAGACTTCAGGAACCAAAACTCAACTGTTTAGTTATACATATGTAGCCGAGAAACTAGCTCTTACAGGCTTTTTAAAAATTCATTGATGGGATGTGGGCGTCACTGGCTAGGCCTGCATTTAGTGCCCATCCCTAACTGCCCTTGAGAAGATGGTGGTGAGCCGCCGCCTTGAACCGCTGCAGTCCATATGGTGTAGGTACACCCACAATGCTGTTAGGAAGGGAGTTCCAGGATTTTGGCCCAGCGACAGTGAAGGAACGGCGATACAGGTCCAAGTCAGGATGGTGTGTGGCTTGGAGGGGAACTTGTAGGTGGTGATGTTCCCATGCGTCTGCTGCCCTTGTCCTTCTAAGTGGTAGAGGTCGTGGATTTGGAAGGTGCTGTTGAAGGAGCTTTGGCGAGTTGCTGCAGTGCATCTTGTAGATGGTACACACTGCAGCCACAGTGCGCTGGTGGTGGAGGGAGTGAATGTTGAAGGTGGTGGATGGAGTGCCAATCAAGCGGGCTGCTTTATCCTGAATGCTGTCGAGCTTCTTGAGTGTTGTTGGAGCTGCACTCATCCAGGCAAGTGGAGAGTATTCCATCACACTCCTGACTTGTGCCTTGTAGATGGTGGAAAGGCTTTGGGGAGTCAGGAGGTGAGACACTTGCCGCAGAATTCCCAGCCTCTGGCCTGTTCTTGTAGCCACAGTATTTATATGGCTGGTCCAGTTCAGTTTCTGATCAATGGTAACCCCCAGGATGTTAGTGGGGGATTCAGCGATGGTAATGCCATTGAATGTCAAGGGGAGATGGTTAGAGTCTCGCTTGTTGGAGATGGTCATTGCCTGGCACTTGTGTGGCACGAATGTTACTTGCCACTTGTCAGCCCAAGTCTGAATGTTGTCCAGGGCAGTCACTCTCACCTCACCTTTTGAGTTCAGCTCTTTTGTCCATGTTTGGACCAAGGCTGTAATGAGGTCAGGAGCTGAGTGGCCCTGGCGGAACCCAAACTGGGCGTCAGTGAGCAGGTTATTGCTGAGTAAGTGCCGCTTGATAGCACTGTCGACGACACCTTCCATCACTTTGCTGATGATTGAGAGTAGACTGATGGGACGGTAATTGGCCGGGTCGGATTTGTCCTGCTTTTTGTAGACAGGACATACTTGGGCAATTTTCCACATTGCCGGGTAGATACCAGTGTTGTAGCTGTACTGGAACAGCTTGGCTAGGGGCGCAGCTAGTTCTGGAGCACAAGTCTTCAGTACTATTGCCGGAATGTTGTCCGGGCCCATAGCCTTTGCAGTGTCCAGTGTCTTCAGCCGTTTCTTGACATCGCGTGGAGTGAATTGAATGGGCTGAAGACTGGCATCTGTGTTGCAGGAGGCCGAGATGGATCATCCACTCGGCACTTCTGGCTGATGATAGTTGCAAATGCTTCAGCCTTGTCTTTGGCACTCACGTGCTGGGCTCCACCATCATTGAAGATGGGGATATTTTTGGAGCCTCCTCCTCCTGTTAACTGTTTTGTGGCAGGACTGCAGAGCTTTGATTTGATCCGATGGTTGTGAGATCGCTTAGCTCTGTCTATCGCATGTTGCTTCCGTTGTTTGATATGCAGCAAACACACACTCTTTCTTATTGTGCGATCACCAAGATGGAGGATCAACCTCTGAGTCATACCCAGAATGCAATGCCACTACCTTAATAAGTGGTGTGCCAGGACATTACCTTAATACTGGTAAATATGATCCCTTAATATTTGTCTCCATCTGGTGGATAACTTAAGCATTACATCCCAGATTACTATATCCCCCCCTCTTATGTTTACAATAATTTCTTAACATTCTTAAAAAGTCCATAAGGAAACTCCTTTAATAGTCCATACTGAACGAATCTAGCAGGTCGTGATCAATCTCTCTGGCGGCTTGTGAGACCTTGGTGAACGTCTTACAGTCAAGTCCCTGCTTGGTTGTGGTATAGCCACCTGCTGCTCCTGAGCAGTACTCTGACTATCTGACTCTGCTACGATGGTTTCCTCATGACGAAGGGGTCCCGGTATAACTGGCTCTGTTCGTGGTGTTGGTACCACCAATGCATTTGGATAACTGGGGACCAACTTGTCCTCCAACATTTCCTCTGGAACCTCCAGTTCAATTTCCCTTTGTCTGGTCAGTATCTGATCCACATGTCTGCGTACTACCTGACCAGTTCCCACCATGACCGTATATGAAACTGGACCGGTCATTGAGTCTATGACGCCAGGAATCCATTTTGGACCATAACTAAAATTCCTGGTAAGGACCGCATCTCCTTCTCCAAAACTGCGGCTCTTTGTCCTTTGTCATGGTTCTCCTTTTGTTTGATTTGTCGGTTTTCCACCTTCCTTTTTAGATCTGGGTGAACCAGGTCAAGAGTGGAGCGTAGTCGACGTCCTAACAACAACTCAGCAGGAGAGAGTCCTGTGGTAGATTGAGGTGTTATTCTGTAGCTGAACAGAACTCGTGACACTTTTGCTGCCAAACTCCCTTCCGCACTTTTTTTCATCATCTCCTTAAATGTTTGTACGGCACTCTCCGCAAGTCCATTTGAAGACGGATGATATGGAGCTGAAGTCACGTGCACTATGCCATTGTTTCTCATGAACTCTTGTTTCTGTACTCGCAAAACACGTGGCATTGTCACTTACTACGATCTCCGGTAGCCCTTGATTACTAAAACTCCTACGCAGGCAGTCTATAGTAACAGTAGATGAAGCAGAATTTACAGGATACACATCCATCCATTTGGAATGTGCATCAATGATTATGAGGAACATCTTTCCCATAAATGGACCCGCATAATCTACATGTAATCTTCTCCATGGTCTATCCAGCCACTCCCAGGGGTGGAGTGGAGCCGCTGCTGGTGCCTTCCTGTGTACTTGACAAGTGCTGCATGTCTTGACTAGATTTTCTATCTCCTCATCTAGCTTTGGCCACCACAAGTAACTCCTTGCCAAGGCTTTCATATGCGAAACTCCTGGATGACACTGATGTAGTTGCCCTAGGATAGACTGTCGTGCTGGCTGTGGAATAATCACTCGCGCTCCCCACAACACGCAACCATCCTGCACACTCAGCTCTGTTTTCCTGACACTGTAAGGTATGAAATCAGTCCCTTCCGGATGTTGTGGCCAACCCCTCATCACATATTCTCGGACTCTAGACAGTACTGGATCTTTACCTGTCCATGTCCTTACTTGTTCTGCGGTCACAATTGCCGTGTCCGTGTCCTCCAACATCAAAACTCTGTCCTCTGGAGCTGCACGGATAGGTGTACCTGGTAGTGGAAGACGGCTCAAGGCATCTGTGTTCCCATGGTACTTGCCCGCCTTGTAAACGATGACATACTCATACGCCCTTAACGTCACTGCCCACCTCTGGATCCGGGGTGACACCATCTGTGGTACTGCCTTCATTTCATTAAAAAGAGACAGAAGAGGTTTATGATCGGTGCATATGGTGAATTTCCTGCCATATATGTACTTGTGAAACCTCTGTAACCCAAACATTACTGCTAATCCCTCTTTATCTAACTGGGAATAGTTTTTTTCCGCTGGGGTCAGAGTTTGAGACATAAACCCTATCGGTCTTTCTGTTCCATCTTCCAAGCTGTGTGAAAGAACTGCCCCCACCCCGTAAGGTGAAGCGTCACAAGAGAGAATGATGTCTTTCTCTGCATTGTAGTGAACCAACACCTCCGACGACAGCATCAGTTTCTTGGACTGTTCAAATTAAACCCTCTGTTCCTCTTCCCACTGCCACTGTGTCTCCTTGCGCAGAAGTTTGTGAAGAGGTGCTAACACTGTTGCCAAGTTTGGTAAAAACCTGTTATAATAGTTTAGCAGTCCCAGGTAAGCTTTTAACTCAGTCACATTTGTAGGAGCTGGGGCCTCCTGCAATGCTTGTACCTTCTCCTTGATTGGTAAGAGCCCTGTGGCATCCACTCTGTGTCCCAGGAACACGGCCTCATTCGCCAGGAAAGTGCACTTGCTCCTCTTGAGCCGTAACCCAGCCTTATCCAATCTTTGTAGTACCTCTCTGAGTGCTCAGATGCTCCTGGTCTGTTCTTCCCATCACCAGAATGTCATCCAGATAGATTGAAACATGTGGAATCCCTTGCAGTACACCCTCGATAGTCCTCTGGAAAATAGCTGGACTAGATGAGACACCAAATGGCAAGCGGTTATAGGTAAACAAACCCTTGTGTGTATTTATGGTTACATACTTCTTGGATTCCTCATCTAGTGTAATCTGCAAGTATGCATGACTCATATCCAGCTTCGTGAATTTCTTCCCTCCAGCCAGGTTTGCAAAAAGATCCTCCATTTTAGGAATAGGATACTGTTCAAGTTTAGACACCCTATTTACTGTCAATTTATAATCTCCACAGATTCTTACCGAATTGTCTGGTTTTAAAACAGGTACAATGGGAGCTGCCCATTCTGAACATTTTACGGGTTCCAGAATGTTCTCTCTCAAAAGACGGTCAAGCTCAGCCTCTACCTTCGGTTTCATGGCATACGGCACAGGTCGTTGTTTAAAAAACCTTGGCAGTGCCTCCTTGTCTACATAAATCTTAGCTGGGGGGCCATTAAATGTTCCAAGTTCTTCCTTGAACCCGTTCTCATGTTCCATCAACACGTCTTGCAAAGACAATTGTTTGCCTCTCTCTAGTTGATTTATTGCTCCCCAATCTAATTTAAGTTCTCGTATCCAGCCCCGACCTAACAAGTTTGATCGGAACCCGATGCTACAACTACAGGTAGCTGTTCCACGGTGTCCGTGTTTCACAGTTACAGTAACTGTACCCAATGTCGCCACTCGTTCACCGGTATATGTTTTAAGCTGCATAGAGCAAGACTTTAACTCTGGAACTTTTGCACGGTTCCACAATTTTGAGTACTCTTCCCTGTTCATTATGGTAACACCACATCCGGTATCCACCTCAAAGTTGACCTTAGAGTCATTTACTGTCAGTTGCAAAGTGATAGGATCCACTTTTGGAATGTCCTCTACCATACTATGCAATATGAACATGTCGTCTTCTTTCTCAGCTTCTCCACTGATGTGATGTGCTCCCTGTTTTTTCACTTCTCTTACTAGGTTTTGCTTTCCTCCCCCTTTAGGTTTGTAACCCTCCCTGGGGCCTTTTGCTCTGCATGCACATTTTATGTGTCCTTTTTTCCACACTTGTGGCACTTTTCCTCCAGAAACCTGCATTCCCTCGCCAGGTGATCTCCATTGTATCTATAACATGCCTTTACATGCTCACGTTGTGGTTTCTGACTCAAATTTAACTTGTGCACAACCGAACCTCCAACTTGTCTCGTAGTAGCCCAGTCTGAACCTTGTATTTCTTTTACATCTCGGTTAGCTGTCTCTATGGCTTGAGCATGTTCCAACGCTTTTTCATACGTAAGCCCAGTCTCGGACAATAATCTCCTTTGCATTCGAGCATCCATTATCCCGCAAACAAGCCTATCTCTCAGCATGCCTTTCAAACTGTTCCCGTAATTGCAATCGTGTGCCAGTTTTCTCAACACCGCTACATAATCCAATACAGTCTCTCCTGGTTTCCTGTTCTGTGAATTAAATTTGAAACGCTGTATAATCTCACTCGGTCTGGGATTGAAATGATCCTTTAGCAAGTCCACTAAGTTAGCAAATGGTACGTCTCCAGGTTTTTCAGGACTGCATAAGTTCCTCATTAAACTATACGTCTGACTTCCCACGGAAGTGAGCAAAATAGCTCTCCTTTGCCCGACATCAACTATATCATTTGCTACAAAGAAATGCTCCAGCAACTCACTGTATTCGTTCCAGGTCTGTGTCTGAACATCAAAAGCAGAGAGCTGTCCTACCATAGCAGCCATGATTCCTTGATTCAGTGCTTTTCTTTTATTTTTCCTTCTTCAAGATGAGATCTGTTCAGCCTCGTCGCCAAATGTGATATCCGAGTGGTAAGGTCAGAAACTGAGATAAGCCAGACATCAGAAACCAAAACTCAACTGTTTAATTATACATATATAGCCGAGAAACTAACTCTTACAGGCTGCAGCAAACGCACTCTATTTCTTACTATGCGATCACCAAGATGGAGGATCAACCTCTGAGTCATACCCAGAATGCAATGCCACTACCTTCAGTGGTGTGCCAGGACATTACCTTAATACTGGTAAGTATGATCCCTTAATATTTGTCTCCATCTGGTGGATAACTTAAGCATTACATCCCAGATTACTATAGTTTACTTAGTGCCAATCAACCCCTCTGGCCTAGAAATTGAACAATTTAAACTGTGGAGTCTCATTCTTTTTTTCAGGTGGTAAATTATTCTTGGAGGTTTTTAAAATGTCATTTGTTTTATTTTTCTTTCTGTTTCCTCGCTCGCTCTCTCTCTCTCTCTCTCTCTCTCTCTCTCTCTCTCTCTTTTTCTCTCTCTCTCTCTCTCTCTCAATCCAATCTTTCTCTCTCTTTCTGTACCTGATTTGACTCTAATTCACCCTCCTTCTCAGCCCTTCCTCTGTTTCTTTCTCAATTGGAACAGTAGCATAATGGTTATGTTACTGGACTAGTGATCCAGAGGCTAATCAAGAGAGATGAGTTCAAGTCCCACCATGGCAAATAAATTTTGAAATTAAATAAAATAAAAAAAGTTAGTGCCATGTAACTATTGGATTGTTGTTAAAACCCATCTGGTTCACTAATGCCCTTTTGGGGAAGAAAATCTGCCGTCCTTACCCGGTCTGGCCTATATGTGACTCCAGACCCACAACCATGTTAAGGGCAGCATGAGTAAATTTTAAAAATCCATAACTCTCACTGGTTAAGGAGGCACACTGTTGGTCACACCGTTCGCTGAGGTCCCAGATTCCCCGTTGCCCTCGCTATCCCATTATCGGTTCGCACTTTCAAGTTACGACGTGAAAATTCTATTAGCTTTAAGGGTGCAGAAAAAAAGTCCAACTAACTGGGCATGGCATGAGATGCCCTGTTCCAGCCAGATCTGGCCCATTGTGTTGATGTCTGAATTGCGATGCCTAGTACTGAGTAGACAACAGTTTGATGTAGAATAATATATAAGTTAAAGCAACAGAGGTCCCTTTAACTCCGTGTATGACTTTTGTATTCCAAGGGTAACATTTTATTTTGTATGCCAGGATGCTGAAATAATTTAATGCACCATCAGACAGGCAGTCACCAACTGCAATTCAATTGCTGTTCTGTGCAGTAACATAGGGTATAATACTGCTGAGAGGGGTGATTACAAGATAAACAAAATGGGGAGTGAGGGGAAAAAGTTGTCCGGTCCATCAATCCCACTTCTTCCATGGGTCATGCACAATCTATCCTATCGGGAACTCTATAACCTCCCATTTATTCTCCTGGGAGAAATTAATTTTTGTGTAAATACTCCCTGATTCCCCAAAGGTAATCAAAAACATTTCCATCCCCCATATTGCCAATGTCCTAATGCCCTTCATAGATGGCATCCTTCCAACTCTTATTTCCCCCCCCCTCCCTTCTCATATGAACATAAGAAATAGGAGCAACAGTAGGCCATTTGGCCCTTCGAGCCTGCTCCACCATTCAGTAAGATCATGGCTGATCTTCTACCTCATCTCCACTTTCCTGCACTATCACCATATCCCTTGATTCCCTTAATATTCAAAAATCTATCGCTCTCTGTCTTGAATATACTCCATGACTGAGCCTCCACAGCCCTCTGGAGTAGAGAATTCCAAAGATTCACCACCCTCTGAGTGAAGAAATTTCTCTTCGACCCCTTATTCTGAGATTGTGACCCCTGGTTCTAGATTCTCCAGCCAGGGGAAATGTCCTCCCTGCATCTACCCTGTCGAGCCCTGTAAGAATTTTGTATGTTTCAATGCGATCACCTCATTCTTCTAAATCTCTCCTCATAGGACAATCCCCCCATCCCAGGAACCAGTCTGTTGAAACTTTGTTGCACTCCCTCTATGACAAGTATATCCTTCCTTAGGTAAGGAGACCAAAACTGTACACAATACTCCAGGTGTGGTCTCGTCAGGGCCCTATATAATTGCAGTAAGACGTCTTTACTCTTGTACTCAAATCCTCTTGTAATAAAGGCCAACATACCATTTGCTTTCCTAATTGCTTGCAGTACCTGAATGTTAACTTTCAGTGATTCGTGTACAAGGACACCCAGGTCCCTCTGAACATCAACGTTTCCCAATCTCTCACCATTTAAAATACTCTGCTTTTCTATTTTTCCTACCAAAGTGGATAACTTCACATTTCTCCACATTATATTCCATTTGCCATGTTCTTGCCCACTCACTTAGCCTATCCCCTTGAAGCCTCCTTGCATCCTCCTCACAACTTACATTCCCACCCAGCTTTGTATCATCAGCAAACTTGGATATATTACATTTGGTCCCCTCCTTCCCCACACCAAAACCCATGGTCGGAACTGCATGGAAGCAGTTGTATCTGTTCTATCATCTGCCTCCACAGGATGCTACATATGTTCATTGCTCTGTGATATTTTGACTGATGTGTGCTTTGGCCTCATAGCAATGATCAAATCTCCTTTTTTAGGTGGTTTAGTGGAAGTACTATGACTCCTTGTTCCATGGGTTTCAGTAATAAGTGACATATGCTATGTTAAGGTCTTGTTGGAAAAGGAGCAACAAAAACCTTTGTGCTGTGTTTTCGAATGGACAATCCTAATGAGCTGCCCAAAATTCTTGGGCAAAGATGGGCAAAGGCTTGTAATAGTGAAATATTTTGATTATGTAGCATCTCTTTTGTTTTATTTACATAGTTCTGTATAATTCTGTGGCCAAATAAATTGGATCGTTTGGTTGGAAAGTGAAAAGAAAAAACTTTCATTTATATAGCGCCTTTCACGACCTCAGGATGTCCCAACGTGCTTTACAGCCAATGGAATACTTTTGTTGAAGTGTAGTCACTGTTGTAATGATAGACGAGGAAAACAAAAGCTGTTTACACTTTTTTTTAAAAGCAGATGTTGATGTTTTTATGTATGTTGAGCCACAATGCAATATTTTTGCAATAGCTCTGCGCTTAGAGAAACATTTAGTGCAAATGTGAGGGAGGAGCATTTGAGATTTAAATGGCTTTTGGCTTCATCTTCAATTTGGCAAAATTTGAAGCAGAATCAAGGCCATATCATGGCTTGACTACCAGAAACCGTGCAGGACATTCATGCCACTACAAGACTGGCAGCCATTGAATGGGCACTTGCCCAATGATTGTATGTCCCCATTGGATGCTGGACAAATATAGACACTGTCTCCTCCTCCCCTCCTCTACCCACCCAGTAGACCACAAAAGAATATGGATGTTGTCTCTCCGGGAGATCCAAGAGCAAACTCGGATGAAAACCCTCAATTCTAAACCAGTGTTGTCCAATACATAAGCTACTAACCCCATGTGGCTAATCGGGAAACCAGATGTAGCTAATTGCATTAGGTTAGTAACTAAAATATGAGTCATAGGCATGGTTGGGCATGTGATCTTAAAACTCATTCACACGGCGTATGCATATGTACTTTAACCTTTTTTGTGTGTTTGTTGGTAAGATGACAAGCAGAGTGTACGAGTGTTTTTTTGATTGTTGAGTGCTTTATTTCCTTGGTTGCTGAATAGTGGTCGATGTTTAAATAAATATACACGTGGAATACTGTTTGTGTAAGGTGTTTTCTACTAACATTGGTGCATGTGGCTAAAACAGTATCACTGTAGCCACACCTGTAGCTAGTCCGCAATTTCTATTGAACAACACTGTTCTGGACCATCAGGCTTTAATTATCCTTTCATGTGCACCTGCCACTAAGAATTTATTTTAGCGATGACGGACTAACCTGCAAAAGTTAAAATAACTCTCTAAGCAACAGAGCACCTGAGGTGAAAAAGAAGTCAAACATTTGACCTGATTACATCAAACTACAATGTCCTCTGCCTCAGTTAACTGTTTTTCAACCAGAGGCATTTATGTTAAAATGTTGGCCCCTGCCCTGGAATGGACGGTGAGTGCTTGGATGCACAAGAAAACCAGTTTCATAGTGGTAGTATAAGAGTACGATACAGCACAGAAGGAGGTCATTCGGCCTATCGTGCCTGTGCCCGCTCTTTGGCAGAGCTATCCCATTAATCACGCTCCCCTGCTCTTTCCCATAGCCTTGTAAATGTTTTCCTTTCAAGTATTTATCCAATTCCCTTTTGAAAGTTTATTATTGAATCTGCTTCTACCACCGTTTCAGGCAGAGCATTCTAGATCATAACAACTCGCTGTGTTAAAATGTTTCCTCATGGCGCCTCAGGTTCTTTTGCCAATCACCTTAAATCTATGTCCTCTCGTTGTTGACCTCACTACCACTGGAAACATTTTCTCCTTATTTACTCTCGTCAAAACTGTTCATGATTTTGAACGGTATGTTTAATGTTAGACTAATTAGGAATAATGTAGTACTAAACTAGGAGAGAAAATGAGGGACATGGAGTAGAGAAAGGCCGAAAAAAAAATTTTGAACATAAACCTTTTTCCAAATGGTTACTACATTTATTATTCCAATTGCTATTTGACCTCGAGCACAGTTTCTGTAAGTTTGGAGGATTTTTAGTACAGTCTTGCATGATTTTGACTGGCTGGCTGGCCCAGGGAGCACAATATTTCCTTAAGGGCTTCAAAACAGTTGCTGTCAGACACCCAAGTGTGAAGCCAGGACAGGAAAAAAACACTTTTTTATTGCAGGTAGCGTTAATCTAATCGTTGCTTGCTAATTTCATTGCAGTTTCCATTATGGCATAACTTTCTTTGATTTCCTGCATTCCACAAGATCTGTTTTGACACTGTCTCTGGGTTAAGTAGGTGCACTTAATATGACAAGAAATACAATGTAAATTTGGTTAATTTTGATGTGTAGAATGTGAAAAATAATCTCCAAACTATTTAACTGAATTGACTTTTCATTGTAGTGAGGGCACATTCCATTGATCCAACGACCTAGGATTGTGCCAATCATTTTCCACATCTAACCTACGCAAGTGGAATGAAAATGCACCCCATTTTTTGAGATGTATAAAAAGTCTAAATGTATATCATTGTGTATATCTGGACAAATTAAATCTCCCTAGTAAATTTGAACCCAAATGTTCACCAGCATTTCTGTTGGAAGTAAATTAACAACAACCAAAAAAAAAAATGGGGCTGGTGTACATTCGAGCAGATGCACCGGCAGAAAAATATTTTGTGCAGACATTCTTGTTGTGCTTGCTTTGCTTGTCTAGGCTAGCCTTTTTATTACTCCATGGACTCCCTCCCTGCTCCCTTGTGCACGTGCCCAACTATTTGGCAAATGTTTGCAGAACATCTGTGTCTATACGTTTGTAGGAAGATGTGGAGCACACCCCGATGCCTGTTGCCTTGTCGAGCTGTAGTTTGCTGTGGGATTCCCATGTTTATAAAAGAAAGAAACTTTTCCCCTGAAGATAGTGTACCTCAAGGAGCTTGCCTCACTGGGGAAACCGTTGTGTTTCTGGTATCCACATTCGTCACGACCCGCGCCATTATATAAAGAGTCTGCTTTTCAATAGAGCAATTCCGTAACCATTTCTTAAGAGCTGTAAATTTGAGCGATAGATCACTCTAGAAAAGAATTAATTGGGGTAACATCAAAATGAAATACTACACTCGTCAGAAATTCTCTCCTTTTTTCCCTTCCGCCCTCATTTTCCACCTCTTATCCTTCCTCTTCCACTTAGTCTTTCCCACATAAATGTTTCCCATGTGAGTAAGCAAACAAGCGAGTTGAATGCTCTCCCAGGGGATCGGATGCAACCTTTTCTCCCCACCACAAAATGTCAAATATAATTTGTTTTCCTCGAGGAGATATTTGGCCCAACTAATGAGGCTATGGAATTATCTAAACACTTATTGAACTATAGGTTTAGATTTTTGCGTTCAGTAGATTCCAAAAAGCATATTTACCAAAAATAAACTTTGTACACCCCACTTCCTTTTACAAGGCTCCCTCTGCTCGTGGCACCAGTGCCGTCAAAGCACCATGACCCCACTGGAGAGTGGGATTTTCTAAGTTCCTCTGACTGCTTTGTCCAAATATCAACTGTGGCTGGTAATGGTATCGAGGTTGAGTCCACCATGTAAAGTCTGGCCATGGACCTTTTTTTTTTTTGCATTGGCCTCTACTGCCTTCTGTGGTAGAGAATTCCACAGGTTCACCACTCTCTGGGTGAAGAAATTCCTCCTCATCTCTGTCCTAAATGGCTTACCCCATATCCTTCGACTGTGACCCCTGGCTCTGGACTCCCCGGCCATCGGGAACATGCTTCCTGCATCTAGTCTGTCTAGTCCTGTTAGAATTTTATAAGTTTCAATGAGATCCCCTCTCATTCTTCTAAACTCCAGTGAGTACAAGCCCAATCGACCCAATCTCTCCTCATACGTCATTCCTGCCATCCCAGGTATCAGCCTGGTGAATCTTCGCTGCACTCCCTCCATGGCAAGAACATCCTTCCTCAGATAAGGCGACCAAAACTGCGCACACTACTCAAGATGTGGTCTCACCAAGGCCCTGTACATTTTTCGGATGCAGGTGTCTCTGGGTAGGTCAGCATTTATTGCCCTGAGATTGTGGCGATGGGCCGCCGCCGTGAACCACGCGGTTTGATACAACTGAGTGGCTTGCTAGGCCACTACAGAGGGCAGTTGAAAGTCAAGCACATTGGTGTGGGATATATATATAGACAAGACCGGGTAACAGACAGATTACCCGGCTTTGCCCATATGTGACTTCCCACACCAATGTTGATGGCAGGTTTCCTTCCCTAAAGAACATTTACTTAACGAGCTGGGTTTTTGACAATCCAACAGCTTCATGGTCACTTTTTTTTACTGATGCCAGTTTTTTATTTTCAGATTTTCTTTTTTTTTTAAACTGAGTTCAAATTCTCAAACTGCCAAGGAAGGATTTGATCACGTTCTGTGGATTATTAGTTCAGGCCAACAGATTACTAGTCTAGTAAGATGAACACTATTCTAATGTAACCTTAACTATAGAAATATATGCAAGTAGAAGTGTTTGTGATTATAAATGCGGTCCAAGAACTATGTGGTTAGTCTCAGTTCCAGAAGCAGGGTGGTTAAAGGTGGACAGTGTGTATATGTTTATAGTTGAAGTACATTGTTGGTGGGTTTGTGGAGAACTCGTGCCTCCAGCCTTAATGTAATGCTGTTTTAACTTTGAGAACCAAGTTGTGATTCTCCATATGATATATCCATAACTTAAAAATTAAATTTAAAAAACGAAGTTTTAATAACGGTGGTAGATTATTTAAAAAAATATATTGGGGAACCAAAGATTGGGGAGAATTTGGTTCCCCCCCCCCCCCCCCCCCCCCCAATATGCTTACTATATGTCGCCTTTGGAAAGAAATACCAATAGCAATCTATGTTCCCTCTAAGCGGGCATCTGCAAGGTCCTGCGCAGGCCGCTCACCGGCTTCTCCATTGTAAATACCGCGCAGGCACGGAAATTTTAAGGGACTGCGCGCTAAAAGAGACAGGCCGCGCAGAACAAAGTGTAGCTTACAGGGAACGTTGGTAGGAATGCCAAGTCGAATCCATTTGACAAAGTGGAGCAGCTGTTTTCTTAATCAAAACCTAAATATAGATCTCCTCCTCAGATGTAGAAAATTAAATCCACTTAAGCCAGCTTATGTCAAACCTCCAGCACAAATTGTATGTGTCCGCATGATCGCAGTGTCATAGGCACTTACTGAAGGATTGGCCACTTACTGAAGGATTGTCATCGATACATGGCCACTTATTGAAGGATTGCCCTCGGTACATGGCCACTTGTTGAAGGATTGTCATCAATACATGGCCACTTACTGAAGGATTATCATCATTACAAGGGCACTAACTGAAGTATTGTCATCAGTATATGGGTGAAAGAGTCGAGGGGATTCCCTCAAAACCACAACCAAAAAGCTGGAACTACTCGGCAGGTCAGGCAGCATCTGTGGAGAATCAGAAGTTGATGTTTCTGGTCCAAAGCCCTTCCTCGGAATGGAAACATATTCCAGATGAACAGAATAAGGGGAAGGTGGGGGGGGACTCACAAATAGGGCTTTAAACCTAAAAAAGCCTATTTATTTACTGGGTGAAGTGCTTCAGTGCAGAACAGGATATGGTTAAGTGGCAGAGGTGGTATTAACAGGAGATGAAAGAATGAGAAATAAGACGCATACAAGATGCAGTGTGTGTGACTAACCAAAGGAGGATGGGTAGAAAGGGAAGCATAATAAACCGGCCAGAAAGAGAAGGCTCCAGTGGCCATAGAGTCCGGTGGAAGAAAAATAGGAGGTTTGCACCAAGTGTGCAGACCATCCCACCAGTGGTGTTCCAATGGAGGGTCCCCAACCCAGAAATGTTGGCACATGCATCCTACGTGGCCAACAGCTACTACCAGAGAGAAAATGGGAGCTGCAGTTAAGATCTGAAGTTGTTAAAGTCAATGTTGAGGCCAGGGGGCTGCAAAGTGCTTAGTAGAAGGATGAGGTGCTGTTCCTTGAGCTTATGTTGAGCTTCTTTGGAGCCATGTAGGAGGCTAAAGACGGAGGTCGTAGTGGAACGGCAAGTGATGGGGAGCTCGGTGGGGCAGGGGTGGGTCACAGCTGTGGACAGAACGGCGGTGTTCAGCAAAGTGGTCACCCAAACAGATTTCCTCTGTTGACTGTTTGTATTGGAAATCATAAATGTATTCTTTATGAACTGTCTTATGATTTTGCTCTAAATTGAGGAAATCTTCCCCTTAAGTACCAGGCAAGCTAAATCTGAGTTCATCACGGAGTCTTGTTCTGCTCTATAGTTAAGAATAGCTTGTGATGTCATGTACATGAACCATGCCAGCAGTATTGTTTCGTTTGTCTTGCTGTAGTTGGCGGTCACGTACTCAAATAGAATGCCACAGCAGATATTCCGATTGCTTTGCTCAAGAGACTCCACTACACAGTGCAAAGAGGTTGATTTAAGGCTAGCTTCTATAAGATAATGGACTGTTAGCAAAACAAATAGTTTTATGGATGGTTGTAATAGAAAGTTTGACTGGCATTGTGCAACGATTGTTAAATATTATCAAAATGGGCTTTTAATATTTTTATAAGAATTTAAACAATGAGTGCACTTTTTATACAGGGGCTATTTGACCATTTGGTTGTTTATAGCCTACACTGTTCATTCCATTAATCTTTAGGTGATGGACTGATTGTTTGAGGTGTAGGAACATAGAAATTGCTAAACAAAAAAAAAAGACTTGAGCTCTATCTAGTTCACCTTCTGCCATCCCGATAGTTGCATGATGCAACAATATTGGAGTTCTTGACTAATCATGGCAATCAATCTCTATCAATTAGTCTACAACAGACCCAGACGTGAGGTAAGGAAAACCCATCAGTGGTGGAGAACTTTGGGAACTGTTGGTCAAAAGCCACCTGTTTCCTTCAAGCAGGCTACACTTACCATATGTCATATCTCAAATTACTCATACTGTGTCCCAAAATATTAATTTCTGAAAGAATTGTCGACTGAGGAAGCAAAAAAAATTGGAGAGTGCTGTGCTCTCCTTCAGTTACTATTGCATTCTCCTATTTCTCCAAAATTCTCCTATTTCTCCAACTAAGAAGGAAGGAACTTGCATTTATCCCAAAATGCTTCACAGCCGATTAATTACTTTTGATGTGTTGTCACTGTTGCATTGTATTGTAGGCAAATGCAGCAGCCAATTTGCGTACAGAAACATCTCAAACAGGAATAAGGACTAGAGGTAATATTTTTTAGCTAGAATTGATGGACTTACCGGAACCACCAATTGACAAGACTGACCACTTGGCCTCTACCTTAGCGTCCTTTTGTTAGCATTTTAAAAGGAATACGACGTACACACTCTAATCGAAGCCAGGCCAATGGTAATGACTTTGAACAGGAAGTTGCTGATCTAGACTAGCATTCCAGCCACCAGTCAATAAGATCGGACTGCATCTGGGTTCAGCCTAAATGAGATAATATTTTGTGTCACACAACACAACTGAATGTTGGGTATCAGGCCAAGGCCCTAATTTAATAAAAGATCAGGTAACCAAGAGGAGAGGAGGCCCATCACTATGATGATAAAGTCCATGTCATCAGCTCACTAGAGTTGCAATTCTGCAATTGGCTCCAAATTCCTTGATCCTCACAGATGCTGAGGGCATGTGGAAGACTGTTTCCAAATTGGGGGCCAATTCCACTATCCTTCATCTTTGAACCATGTGTTAAATGGAGCCATAGGACATCATTGCTGAAAATCATGAATGCTGTAGTTAAGCGTCCAAATTCTCACCAAAGTAGAACCACTCGGCCACATGTAAATTTGAATGTCTTCTTCGAAAGTATTGACCCGAATAACTGGTTCTCTTGAGATTTAGGCCAAGGAAGCAGCTGCTTGCCAGACTCGTCCATCGGCACTGTAGGTGTCCACTAGTGTTGGCATTTCTAAATGTCAATGAACATCATGCTTGACCACGAGAAGGAATCAAGGTTGGACCATGGTGGTCACAGGCCAGTATCCTGCTGCCAATGTTTGTCAAAGCTTATAGAAACTATAATGACAAACTTTTGCAGAATCGCATTTGACAAAGTTCTGGCTGGGGATTAGGAACTAGAGGAACTCCATAGGGCTTTGCTCTGAGTGCCCTGCTGTTGTAAACAACATGTAGGGTGTCTTATAAAAATTTCTAACAGCTCAGTGTGGACAGGTGACCAGTATCAGTAGTAAATGTGGTAGATGAAAATAAATGTAATATTATGCACATAGGAAAATGAAATGTGTCCTCAGTGAAGAGAGCAGGAAGTTTGGAATGTACTGGTTCACAAATAATTTCCATTATTTGTCAAAAGCATCATTTTTTTTTAAAACTCTATCTGCCCTATCATTGGTTCAATAGACCTGCCCCTCATCACCAGTTGAATTTGTGATTTTTGATAGCAGGGAAGAGCTGGTGATTGGGAATCATTTCTACCTACAGCAGCACAATATTCAAACTGGTGTACTATTGGCTAGGAGACACATTTCTATCCAAGAATCAACCTTGCTTCTGGAATTTACTGCATCCAGACATCCAGCCCTAGAGATTTCTAATTGTATGTATAATTGAACGATACAACTGATTGATTTTTTAAAAATCTTGTGGATGAGGGTTTCAGCAGATGACCTGAGGCTGGGGCAGAGACGGGCGATGTTACGGAGGTGGGAGTAGGCTGCCTTGGTGATGGAGCGGATGTGGGGTCGGAAGCTCATCTCGTGGTCAAAGAGGACGCCAAGGTTGTGATCGGTCTGGTTCCGCCTCAGACAATTGCCAGGGAGAGTATTGGAGTCGGTGGCTAAGGAACAGAGTTTGTGACGGGGACCGAAGACAATGGCTTCTGCTTTACATTGAGACTTCGGCTGTAGTATAAATACACCCTAAGTTAGCTATCTTGCATGTTTCCATTTCGTCATCTGAAAATACTTCAAACGCCATGATTCTGGCCCCAGAAACTATCTTCAGTGTCTCCATTTAAAGATAATAATTTTATCACTGAAACCGTGCACCAAGAGGAGAGAGGAGCGTGCAAGAATGATTTTAAACTCTTCTTTACAAAAAGCACTTTGTTTATTAAACAAGCCTTTGCATTGATTTTAATTTATTTCTGAGAGATAGCAGTGGTCTATCCACATGTTTTAATCGAGGACAATTTTGCTTCCAGCTGCCATGTTTTTGGAACACTGGAAAAGATGCCAAATGAGGCTCAATTACAAATGGGATCTTATCGGATTTGAAGAGGAGGAGGTTAGCCCTCAAACATGTTTACTAAAAATTCTTCCATTTGTATTGAATAAACTCTCTTTTGTCACTTTTTTGCAGTTTAATAATACTTGTTTCTTCTTTTGTTGCTGACTGCCTGAAGGAACGATTAAAGGTTTGGAATTTTTTTAATTAAATACTCTATCTTTTACAAGCTTGCCTAATTATGACAGTTCTATTTCTATTGTACTGTTAGTTTGGGGTGGGGGGGGGGGATTTAATCCAAAGCATTTTTGAAGTTAATCATTTTACGCTTTGGTGCTTTTACTGTTCTTCCTACATGTTCCATTGTAGGAAAAATTGATGCTTTTAGTAATTCTTTAATGTGGGATTTGCACCTGCCAGAACGAGGGAATCTTGCTGTGGGTGACTCGATTATTTCATTAGGTTTACTTGTCTGCCCAGAATGCCTCTTTCCATTGGAATCTCAGGACTACAATAATGACTATCCCTAGTGTGGCAATATTATGTTAATTTCTTTTTTTATTCGTTCATGAGATGTGGGCATTGCTAGCAAGGCCAGCATTTATTGCCCATCCCTAGTTGCCCTTGAGATGGTGGTGGTGAGCTTCCTTCTTGAACCGCTACAGTCCATGTGGTGAAGGTACTCCCACAGTGCTGTTGGGTAGGGAGTTCCAGGATTTTGACCCAGTGACGATGAAGGAACTACGATATACTTCTAAGTCAAGATGGTGTGTGACTTGGAGGGGAACTTGGAGGTGGGGGGTGCTCCCATGCGCCTGCTGCCCTTGTCCTTCTAGGTGGTAGAGATCGCGCGTTTGGGAGGTGCTGCTGAAGAAGCCTTGGTGAGTTGCTGCAGTGCATCTTGTAGATGGTACACACTGCAGCCACGGTGCACTGGTGGTGAAGGAAGTGAATGTTTAAGGTGGTGGATGGGGTACCCGGGCTGCCTTTGTCGTGGATGATGCCGAGCTTCTTGAGTGTTGTTGGAGCTGCACTCATCCAGGCAAGTGGAGAGTATTCCATCATACTGCTGACTTGTGCCTTGTAGATGGTGGAAAGGCTTTAGGGAGTCAGGAGGTGAGACACTCGCTGCAGAATACCCAGCCTCTGACCTGCTCTTGTTGCCGCAGGATTTATGTGGCTGGTCCTGTTAGGTTTCTGGTCAATGGTGACTCCCAGGATATTCGGTGATGGAAATGCTGTTGAATGTCGATAGGCAGCGGTTAGACGCTCGCTTGTTGGAGATGGTCATTGCCTGGCACTTGTGTGGCGCGAATGTTACCTGCCACTTATCAGCCCAAACCTGAATGTCGTCCAGGTCTTGCTGCATGCGGGCATGGACTGCTTCATTATCTGAGGAGTTGTGAATAGCACTGAACACTGTGCAGTCATCAGCGAACATCCCTACTTCTGACCTTCTGATAGAGGGAAGGTCATTGATGAAGCAACTGAAGATGGTTGGGCCTAGGGCACTGCTCTGAGGAACTCCTGCAGCGATGTCCTGGGGCTGTGATGATTGACCTCCAACCACCACAACCATCTTCCATTGTGCAAGGTATGACTCCAGCCAATTAGAAGCTGCTGAGCCTCTGCTCATTTATAATTTTCCCATTTTTAATAAGGACCAAAGCAGCAGCCCTCAACATCACACTATCCAATTTAAAAAGTATAGCACTGAAATGGCTAGAGTCACGTTTTTAGTGAGGCCGTAACTGGTGGGAGAGTTTCATTTCACCCTTTTTTTGTGTCCCCTCTGTCATTGCTGCCTTAGCGACATGCTCTTGTCCATTTAGTGATCTGAGTGCCATCAGCATCCGATGTAAAAATATTTTAATAAGCCTCCTGTCAATGCAGCACCATAATTGCAGCAAGCTTTCCCACATAACCACAGCAGGATTGCCTCCCTCTCGCCCGTAGTAACTTCAGAATCTGATTTAAGGATTTTGGCATCTGACTTGAGTTTTGTTTGATGTTTTCTCTCTATATTATCTTGTTTGTACCCTTGGATCATCGATATTGATGCAAGTGGTTGTCACCTCTGAGAGGGTTGATCTTTACTCTTGCTTGCTAACTGAAAACGGGGAATCTTCAGGAAGTGACGTTTGCTGACAGTAAAATGGAGGCTATTGCTTCTAGTGTCACCAAACCAAATGCTATGTGCCTGCAGTCGGTGAAAATGTTCTTGATTTAAAAATAGTTTGTGTGAAACAATGACTACTACACAGATTTTGGACAGCAACTGGTAAAAGTAATGGCATTATAACATTTATGTAAACCATGAGTCAGTCCTTGGTTCTGGACCATATTTGAGTGTTGTCACGGGCACAGTCAAACCCTTAAGTTGGTGAGGTTCAATAAAATAAACCATTTTTGATGATTCATCCCAGTAAAGCTTGAGCTCCTCCTGTGAGTGTAATGGTTCTTGCACCAGGACTAGAAAAGTAATGATAAGGGGTGGTTCTAGTAATGGTTTATTGGGAGAAAACTGGCTGTACTTTTACTAAACTTTTTACATTGCTTTTTAAAAAAAAAAATATCATCTTCAATTTGTTTATGCTAAGAGTTTTTTTTTTAAATGCACAGGATCATCCGCGGCCTGAATATGAGGCCAGGGTTCTCGGTAAAGTTGTGAAGAAAGAACTTCAAAAAAAGGAAGAGGTATGGATGGACTTTCGATGTAATTAAACCTTGCATTTTATTTTTAAACTTGGTAAAATATTTTTATAAAAGTCTGCTCGCAGAATGCCACAGTTTCTGCAACTATTGATTTATGTAATTTTTAAGAAAAAATTAGTGGTTAGTTACTGTGTTTGTGTATTAATAAATGTGCGTCTTTATTAAATAATTTGATATTCTGGGACTGGTCAGTCCAATCAGTTATACCATTGTCCTTCCACATCTGGGAGTAGGGTTTGAATCCCATCCAGCCTGTTGGATTGAACGTCTTCTCTCTCTGGCTACATCATTAAATGAGATTGGCAGATTCAGCCCAACATGAGTCTGCCTATTATTGTTAGCCTTACTGAGAGCGGCCTCGCCGATGGCTGGCTAACTAAAGGGGAAAATCTACTCTCGTTCCCATCGGAGGTGCCTTTCTGTGTTTGGCGTTGAGGCATGTTGTCGGAAGAGAGTGGAGGGAACTTCACTCTGCATGTGGCACATGCTGTACCTGACCTGAATGGGTTTGATGCTAATGCTGGGTTCAGAAATGGATTTCAACATTTTGCCTTGTTGAGTACAAGGAAATTGCTTCCCCTTCCCCATCCCACTCAACCAAAGAAAAGTCAGTAATTTAAATAGCTTGGTATTGGATCCCTTATGTTAGTCTGTGATGATGCTGTGTGACTGAATTTAACACTCTGCCTATGTGGTCCTTTTCTCTGCCTGACCTCAGAAGCCATCGGAAGTGGTGGAGGAATACCCAAACAAATGGAAAAACAGAGTTTGGTCTGCCATGGCTGGGGTGAAATTGGTACTAGTTGAAAATAAAGCTTCTTGTATTTTTCCAAGTTTGTTCAGAAAGACATGGGGCCAAGGTTGTTGTTTATTTATATATATATGATCGCTGGAGTTGTCACATCTTAAAGTGCAATTCATTGCAGTAAAATATATTGGTTAATTTCAGGTGCTATTATAATCACATTCTACTATGTAATTTCATGAAACATTTCTTGCACGTTCAGTTCACTGTCAATAAATCAACTAAGTGAAGAAATGAAGATTGTGCGCCTGATTAGAGGGTATTAGTTCGAATTGCTTCCCATTGGAGTTACCAACATCTTGACAGGGTATTGGTTTGGCTCATCTCTGAGATGCTGGCTCGCCATCGTGCGTTTTAGTCATTTTTTTTAAAAATAAATCATATGGAAAAGTTTGTTCCATCAATGAGTGAATGAAGCATCTGTACCAAAATTTATCTAAATTATTTCAAAGAAGCGTAATCGCATTTGAAGTTGGCAGTCTTTCTCAACAAGCTAATGGATTATTTATTTTTCAGAACTTTTTCACTTTATTAAATGTATCTGATAGTCGGTAATACAGCGCATTAGAATGGCTGTGCATGAGAGTACTTGTATAGACACCTTTTTAATTCCGTTTTGTTCCCAGTCACCTTAGTTTGGTTGTCACTGCGCATGTAATTAGTGGTCTTTGTGCACATGTGACTTGTTTTGTGATGCTTGACTAGTAGTAGCTTAAAATAATGTTGTTGTTGTAGTCACTCAGGGACTTAAATGTGCTAAGCTTCTAGTTTTGAAGTTTGTCCTTATTTAATATCACACGTTGGTCATATCAAACAGCTTTAATTCGCATTTACCTGGTAAGGACTCTAAGCAAAACTGTAATTGGCAAAGTTTAATGGAAAGTGTAATGACCAAAGTATCCCATGATTTTAAATGGGAGGTAATGGGAGCAACCTCTTGGCTACCATGCTGGAGTGCTAGACTTGCAAAGATGCTACCCACATTCATTAAATTCACAATTATGACTGACGTTTGCACTTCAGGTTCACCTGAGATAGGTTGTTTAGTCTTTGGTCTTGTGGGAGAAATAAAGAGTCTTGACATCTCTTCCTGCAATAGTTACTAAAACATTAAACTTGCAGAATGGGCACTTAATTAGCAAATTAATTGAAATATCACTTAAGCGTGAGGTGGTGCATTTTGGTCGGAGGAATAAGGAGGCTACATGCTGCTTGGATAATAAGAGTCTAAATGGGGTAGAGGACCTAGGGGTACAGATACACAAATCACTGAAAGTAGTGACGCAGGTTAATAAGGCCATAAAAAAGACAAGCCAAGCACCTGGGGTGCATTTCTCGAGGGATAGAATTGAAAAGCAGAGAAGTTATGTTAAACTTGTATGGAACCTTGGTTAGATCACACTTGGAGGACTGTGAACAGTTCTGGTCTCCATGTTATAAAAAGGATATAGAGGCACTGGAGAAGGTGCAGAGAAGATTTACGAGGATGATGCCAGAACTGAGAGGTTATAAGTATCAGGAAAGACTGAACAGGCTAGGGCTTTTTTCTCTAGAAAAGAGCAGGCCAAAGGGTGACCTAATAGAGGTTTTTAAGATAATGAAAGGTTTGAGAGGGTAAATGTGGAGAAAATGTTTCCACTAGGGAGACCAAAACTAAAGGCCATAAATAAAATTTGTTACATAACTTCAGAATTTAAGTTTTTCGATCAAAGCAATGCATCTGGTTGGTGGGAGTCCACCTCTAATTTTTGATTCTTTATTTGAATTTTTAATATGTTCACTAATACAGACCTGGGAAAAGCTTCGAGTTTAGTTTAATTGTCCATTTTATAGTGAGTGTCCTAGTAAACCTATATTGCTAGAACTATAAAAACGAACTATACAAAAGATGATAAATTTGTCCCCAAGTTGGTGGCTGTATTGTGTTCTGGACAGAATCAACAACAACAACAGGACACCGAGTTTGTCTACAGTCTGGTTCAGCCTGAGGCAGTTAAGGAGATGGAATTGATGGCAAGGGTATGAAATTTGTGGCCGAGTCCAAAGATGATGATCAACTGGAAAAAGATGATGTTTAACTGGCAGAAAATGTGGTCCATCCAAGACCTGATATCACACAAGCAGCCTAACCGCTCACGGGAAACGCAGGGGCTGATTTTGCCAAGTGACACCATGCTGTCTGTGGGGGGGGGGGAATAAATCCCCTGGGGATTCTGCAGGTAATGTTGCAGGAATAGGGAGAGAAGCCACCACTGAAGATGTTCTGGCTACAGTCGGATAGATAAGAGTGTACCTATTGTATTACTTGTAAGATTGACTGAATGCAAATCAGCCTCATGGTAATAGAGGTCTCCTGATTCTTTCTTGTCCATCATACAAAATGTGGAGCAAACACCTTTTTACAATTTTATCAAAATCCAAAACTTGCCTCACACAAAATCTCAAAAGGTAATAACTTTCTACAGCTGTTATACCAGAAACACTGCACAGCGGGCAGACCTGACTTATACTGCAGGTTGCGCATTGCTGTCTGTCCAGCAATAGAGGGCTTCTGCCGGAGCTCATTTAATATGCAGGCACAGCCTTTGGTGGTGTGCGTCTCCTCCCAACGTTCAAAAATATTGTAAAAATGTAAGTTTTCAAACGTTTCCTGGAGATTCACTTGTCCAACTGTAAAGTTTTCATGCTTGGCTTCACGCTAGCTGGCGCATCAACTCTTGATTCAATGCATTTGAGCACCAGATCACCAACCTGCCACCCTTGCGTTGATGTTCATCCGAAACCAGTTTGCTTCAACTCGAAAGCAGCGGTAATACTGGCATGGTAATTTAATAACGTAGTGCAAAGAAACTAAAAGCTAGAGCATGGTGAAATGAAGTTACTGAATAGAAGGATATGCCGACAGGGGTTAGATGAAGCAGGGTGGGAGGAGGCTGGAGTGGTGCACAGACCAGGTTGGGCCAAATGGCCTGTTTCTGTGCTGTAAATCCTATGTAATATGTGACTTTTTAAGTTGTTTGTAATGTTACAGTTAAGAGGAGCAGTCTTGTGAAAATATAGAGGAGTGTTTGTTCACCAAGCAATGTCCATGTTTGGCAGAGTATGCCCAGACATAGATCAGCCATTGGAATAGATCGGCCATTGGTATTGTTCTAATGTATAGTTCCCATGGAGACACATACAAGGTTTGCAAAGATGTCATTTGTGTCTAATAGTTCTGTATTATTAACCACCTTGCTATCCAGGTGAAATCTGATGGACTTCATAATTCAGATAAGGACTTATTTTGAGCAGAAGCTCCTAGCACATCTTTGAGTTGAAAGATAGCCTTGAGGGATTAACTTTTGTTACTGGTTCTGCTTATAATTACAGACTGAAAAGGAGAAGCTGACTTGGAAGGACCGTAGCCCAGCTTATCTGACAAATATTGCCGCCGTCCTATTTATGGTAAGAATATCCATGTGTAGGTATTTGACAAGTCTCGGTATTCTGTATTACAGGTGAGATTATGTTTTATTACGGGATCTTGTAACGTTTTGCACATTCACAAAGTCCACATTGCGCATACAAGTTAAGTTGGTATTAAAGAATGATGCAGCACAGAAGGAGGCCGTTCGGCCTGTCGTGCCTGTGCCGGCTCTTTGGCACAGCTCTCCAATTAGTGCCACTCCCCCCCCCCCCCCCCCACCCTGTTCTTTCCCCATAGCCCTGCAAATTTTTCCTTTTCAAGTATTTATTCAATTTCTTTTTTGAAAAGTTACTATTGAATCTGCTTCCACCGCCCTTTCACCAGATCATCATAACTCGCTGTATTTAAAAAAAAAAAATTTTTTTTAAAGTCCTCATTTCCTCTCTAGTGCCCGTGACCATTTTCTTAAATCTGTGTCCTCTGGTTACCAACCCTTTTGGAAACCGTTTCTTCCTATTTACTCCATCAAAATCCCTCATCAGGAGCATATGATTTAGAATGCGACAATTCGCAGATACTGCAGAAGAGTACAAGACTTCTAAAATCTTGCTATGACGTTGTAGTGCTTTAATCGGGCACTATTTGGCATACGGGGTTCAGCTCTGGTCACCGTGCTGTAAAAACCATACACAGACATTGGAAACGGTACAGAGAAGAGCATCAAGGCTGATGCTAAGTGTAATGGGATGAGTTATGAGGAAAGGTGAGAGAACTTCTACAATCTGGAACAAATTACTGTTTAGAGGGACCTCTTGGAGATAGATACAATATCATAAGCACAGATAGTATTTAAGATCAGTACTGAAAAGTAAGGCTGTAAAATAGAACCATAGGGAATTAGTGAAAACAAAATTAAAAACAGATATTAAGAATAACTTTGAGCGATAAATGTTTAGAAGAATCTGCCAAGTGGTATAGCAGAACAAAAAAAGAATATGTATGTTCAAAATGCAATTGAATACTATAAAAGGTAAGTTAGGGTATCCGAGTGATGAGATTGAATCGGCCAAATGGTCCTTTCTGGTCTTTGTTTCTCGTTATGTTAATACTATTGCACCAGTATAATATACAATTCAGTTAAATGTAAGGGAGCAAACCAAGTGGCCCATTGAGGCACTGATCGATAATCTGTTCTTGGAGCTGCCAAAGGAGCACTCTTCCCAGTAACTAGAAAAGGAATCAATTCACTAGAATCCCATGTTGCATCCTCAAAAGTCACGCACTTAACAGCTTGACTCTTATTTGCATGTACTTCTATTGCTGATGGCAGTTAGTCTTGGTCCAAAGGCGCAGAACCTCGGCATATTGATTGATCTATCACCAAGACCACTTTCCTTCACCTCTGCACCATCGCCCCCTCATCACTCCACCCCCCCGCCTTCCCATCGAAAACCCAATTCACACTTCTGCTGCCTCACGGCTGAACTTGTCCAATGCTCCCCTTAGCCAGCTTCACTGTTTTCTACCATTCATAAGCAAGTCATTCTGAATGCTGCACACAGTATCCTCACCTGGCCCACGTCCCCATTGTGCCTGCCAAGCTCCACTGGTTTTCCAAGTCTGAGAAACAACTTTAAGGCTCTCATCAACACCAAGACTTCTCCACAACCTCACCCCAACACTAAGCTGCTGCCTGCTATCCAGCACACACACTCAAATGCTCTGAGATGCCTCTGAGCACTATATAAATGTAACTTATTTTGTTGCTAACTTTGCCTATCCCTTTTAAGGCCACTGATCTAAATAGGCAAATCCAGGTACTTTTAATAATACGTATAAACTACCTAGATCAGTCAGCCAGCAGTTTTAGCTATTTATACCTTTCAAGTCGATGGTTTTCTGTGTTTGCTTTTCCTTAAATTGTTTTACCTCCGTGACGGTGCAACAATTTTGTATCTGATGCATGCACACTAGATGTAAGACTTTCTTTTAATTAATATATTTATACTTCATACAATTACAATATAAGGTACAATTGGGTCTGCTTTTCAAACATCGTTCTTCTCGGGAAGCTCAAAGTTTTAATTTGCTGCCGTTCTGAATGTCCGATCAGTGGGAGAGTTGCTGTAGTTGCTATTACTGTGAATCAAAACGTTTACAATATTGCTACGCATAGCCGACTGGACCTTTGTCTCCAGTATTCATCACCGCATTGCCCGTATGGCTAATTGGTGTGCCTTTTTTTCAATGATGAATTTTCTGAGGTACTACTGCTTCCGGATTTTAATCCAAGTTATCTGCTTTCTCTAGATTGGTCTGACATTTGCTATAGTCTTTGGAGTGATCCTCTACAGAATCTCTACTGCAGCAGCTATGGCTGTGAGCCCTGACCCGTACGCCAAAGCCCATGTCAGAGTCATTGTCACGGCTACCGCAGTTATCCTCAATCTGGTGCTCATTCTCATTTTGGATGAGGTCTATGGCTCCATTGCCAGATGGCTGACAATAATTGGTAAGGACAGAACTGGCAATGACACACACCCCTTGTTTGCCCACAGTAAACTTAGTTGACTCTAGATACTGTGCTAACTCCAAAATATTTTGGGTACACACACATTCAATAGGGTTGAGGGGTTTCTGAACTGATTGACTGGAACCACAGAGGTTTATAGCACATCTGTGCTCGCTCTTTTACTGGAGCAATTCAATTGTATGTCTCTGTTTCCCCAAAGCCTAGTATCATCTGTTTCAAATGACTAGCCTGTCAGAAAAATGCTTTCTTTCATTTTATGTAATAGTTTTGGACATGACTTCATTTCTTAATGCAATTTTCCCTCCAATTCACCCTCCCCTCCTCTGACTTTCCTGAATTCAATGATCTGTGGAATGCTGTTCTATGAATTGGCACCATCTGATATCTCACTCGTGCATTGTATTTCATTGTGTGCTTGACATTAGCACAAAATATGTAGGGACATTTCAGGGAAATGTCATCTAAAATGAAATATTCACTTTCTTCTCTCAGACAGCAATGTGGGCAAAAAATACGTTTATTTTAATTATTAAAATTGGCATCCGTTACATTTGGTTGCCATCATAGGTGTCATCAGATCTGCATGGGTAGAATGCCTTCTCTCCCTCACCCACACACTTGGTTGACATTCTCCAAAGATCATGATGCCATGATTTTCTCTCTTTCCCCCTCCTCCCCAATTAAGTTGTTGCAAGCCATAGCTCTGTGGAAATCAGGGATATAAAAGTGTAGCAACAGTTATTAAATAAAAACAGCAAATGGTCACGCAGCATCTGTGGGGAGAGAAAGAGAGTTAATGTTTCGGGTCGATCACCTTTCATCAGAACAAGCAACAGTTGTTTACTTATTGAAATTTCAGCTAGTTTAACTATTGATATCAGTGCAAGCTCCGATCAGTACACTGGCCCATTACTAAATCTCTGGGGTAAACAATTTTTTGCTTAAGGGAAGTATGGAGATCATAGTCTCTTTACTTTCCACTACCTCATTTTCAAACAATCCATTTGATACAGACAGATGATTTGTTATTTATTTTAATGCATTCATCAGTTTTAATGTTTACACTTGATGTACAGCATTGTCATTTTGTGACAGTCTCTAATTAAATGTACAGTAATTTGATATTTAAAAATTGTTCTGCCTTTGACGGCTTATGACTTAGGTATTTAAAAATATATACACTGTCTAACATAATAACTGACAGACTGTCATTGCCCTGACACCCCTTGTATGCTGTTCCTCTCACTTTACCCCCATGTGATTATGTTGGCACTTGGTAGTAAGAATGTGCCAAGAATAAGAGTGCCACCATGATTGTGTTTCCCTTTTTATTCCCAAACATTAGCTGCACAGGCAGGAAGAGAATGGGTGACCGCCAGGCAGAGTAGTAGGCGCAGGCAGGTAGTGCAGGGGTCCCCTGTGGCCATCCCCCTCTCAAACAGATATACCGCTTTGGATATTGTTGGGGAGGATGGCTTATCGGGGGAAGGCAGCAGCAGCCGCCAACTTCTTGGCACCATGGGTGGTTCTGCTGCACGGGACGGGAGGAAAAAGAGCGGGAGAGCTATAATGATAGGGGATTCTATTGTAAGGGGAATAGATAGGTGTTTCTGCGGCCGCAAACGAGAATCCAGGATGGTATGTTGCCTCCCTGGTGCAAGGGTCAAGGATGTCTCGGAGCAGCTGCAGGGCATTCTGGAGGGGGAGGGTGAACAGCCAGTTGTCGTGGTGCATATAGGTACCAACGATATAGGTAAAAAACGGGATGAGGTCCTAAAAGCTGAATATAGGGAGTTAGGAGGTAAATTAAAAAATAGGACCTCAAAGGTAGTAATCTCAGGATTGCTAGCAGTGCCACATGCTAGTCAGAGTAGAAATAGAAGGATTTTTCAGATGAATACATGGCTAGAAGAATGGTGCAAGGGGGAGGGATTCAAATTCCTGGGACATTGGAACCGGTTCTGGGGAAGGTGGGACCGGTACAAACTGGACGGTTTGCACCTGGGCAGGACCAGGACCGATGTCCTAGGGGGAGTGCTTGCTCGTGCTGTTGGGGAGGGTTTAAACTAAAATGGCAGGGGGTTGGGAATCTGTGCAGGGAGACAGAGGAAAGGGAAGTAAGGATAGAAGCAAAAGACGAGAAGGAGAAAAGCAAAAGTGGAAAGGGTGTAAATCAAACATGGCCACAGTAAACAATAATTCTAAGAGTGTTAAAAAAACAAGCCTGAAGGCTTAGGCCTAGAAATTCAGTTTGGGGCGGCCAGCTCGCTCGCGCCCAGAAAGTACCGCTGCGCGCGGAGCCACTTGCGCCCGCCGGAAATTAAGTTTCAGCGCCCCAACTCGAAGGCGGCCGCTATTCAAGGGTTTCGGCGCCCCCGCTTGGGGCGCTGAAACTGAATATCGGCGCGCTAGGTGCCGCAGCACCAGGCTGCGGTACTGCAGGCCTTCCTCCCTCTCTTAAGGGGGAGGTGCCTGCAACAGCGAGATCGCCGCTCGCTAGTGCCGGCAAATGAGCCCGGCACCACGGAGAAGTGCCGGGCTCCCGGAAAACAGCCGGCAATGCCGCGGGGGGGGGGGGGTGGTGGAGGAGGCTGGGGAAGGAGGTGCGGGCAGGCGGCCGCCGAAAAAGTGGCCGACCGCACCTCCGCCTTAACTCGCCCCACTAACGCTACAGGACGGCCCCGTTTTCTGATCACTGTTTGCGGCCGCTGCGGAAGAGGCGGCCGCAACTAAATATGGTGGTCGGGCCGGTAGCGGGGCACTGCGCACACCGATGACGTCATCGGTGGTGGCGCAGCGCTACTGGCTAACGCCGCCATTACCGCAGTGCTGAATATTGGCGAAAGCTCAGCAAGTGGCGCAAAAGCCCTCTTTGGGCGAAAACTGGGCGCAAAGCCTACTGAATTTCTAGCCCTTAGTGTCTTAATGCGAGGAGCATTCGTAATAAGATGGATGAATTAGCAATGCAAATAGATGTAAACGGATATGATCTAATTGGGATTACGGAAACATGGCTCCAGGGTGACCAAAGCTGGGAATTCAACATCCAGGGGTATTCAGGAAGGACAGGTAAAAAGGAAAAGGCAGTGAGGTAGCATTGCTGGTTAAAAAGGAGATTAACACAATAGTAAGGAAGGATATTAGCTCTAATGATGTGGAATCTGTATGGGTAGAGCTGAGAAATACCAAGGGGCAGAAAACGTTAGTGGGAGTTGTATACAGACCCCCAAACAGTAATCCTGAGGTTGGGGATGGCATTAAATGGGAAATTAGAGATGCGTGCAATAAGGGCACAGCAGTTATCATGGGTAACTTTAATCTACATATAGATTGGGCTAACCAAATTAGTAACAATACTGTGGATGAGGAATTCCTAGAGTGTATACGGGATGGTTTCCTGGACCAATATGTCGAGGAACCAATTAAAGATCAGGCCATCTTTGACTGGGTATTATGTAATATGAGGGGATTAATTAGCAATCTTGTTGTGCGAGGCCCCTTGAGGAGCAATCATAATATGATCGAATTCTTCATTAAGATGGAGAGTGAAGTAGTTGATTCAGAGACTTGGGTACTGAATGAATTTAAATAAAGGAAACTACGATGGTAAGAGGCGCGAGTTGGCTTGGATGGATTGGGGAATGTTACTTAAAGGGTTGATGGTGAATAGGCAATGGCAAACATTTAAAGATCGCATGGATGAAGTACAGAATTTGTTCATCCCTGTTTGGCATAAAAATAAAACAAAAAAGGTGACTCAACATTGGCTAACAAGGGAAATTAGGGATAGCATAAGATCCAAGGAGAGGACAAATAAATTGGCCAGAAAAAGCAGCAAACCTGACGATTGGGAGCAGTTTAGGATTCAGCAAAGGACGACAAAGGGATTAATTAAGAGGGGGAAAATAGATTATGAGAGTAAGCGTGCAGGGAACATAAAAACTGACTGTAAAAGCTTCTATAGATATGTGAAGAGAAAAAGATTGGTGAAGTCAAGCGTAGGTCCCTTGCAGTCAGAATCAGGGGAATTTATAATGGGGAACAAAGACATGGCTGACCAATTAAATACATGCTTTGGTTCTGTCTTCACAAAGGAGGACACAAATAAACTCCCAGAGATGTTGGGGAACATAGGGTCTAATGAGAGGGAGGAAATGAATGAAATCAGTATTTGTAGGGAAATGGTGTTAGGGAAATTGAGGGGATTGAAGGCCGATAAATCCCCAGGGCCTGATAATCTACATCCTAGGGTACTTAAGGAAGTGGCCCTAGAAATAGTAGATGCATTGCTGGTCATCTTCCAAAATTCTATAGACTCTGGAACAGTTCCCATGGATTGGAGGGTAGCTAATGTAACCTCGCTATTTAAAAAAAGGTGGTAGAGAAAAAACGGGGAATTATAGACCGGTAAGCCTGACATCGGTAGTGGGGAAAATGCTAGAGTCCATTATAAAAGATATAATAGCAGAGCACTTGGAAAGCAGTGACAGGATCGGACAAAGTCAACATGGATTTACAAAAGGTAAATCATGCTTGACTAATCTACTGGAATTTTTTGAGGATGTAACTGGTAGAATAGATAAGGGAGGACCACTGATTGTGGTGTATTTGGACTTTCAGAAGGCTTTCGAAAAGGTCCCGCATAAGAGACTAGCGTGCAAAGTTAAAGCACATAGGATTGGGGGTAAGGTACTGACTTGGATAGAAAACTGGTTAGCAGACAGGAAGCAAAGAGTTGGAATAAATGGGTCTTTTTCCGAGTGGAAGGCAGTGACTAGTGGGGTGCTGCAGGGATCGGTGCTAGGACCCCAGTTATTCACAATATATATTAATGATCTAGACGAGGGAACTAGATGTAATAGCTCCAAGTTTGCAGATGAGACAAAGCTGGGTGGGCGTGTATGCTGTGAGGAGGATGCAGAGAAACTCCAGTACGATTTGGACAGGTTGGGCCGATGCATGGCAGATGCAGTATAATGCGGATAAATGCGAGGTTATCCACTTTGGTGGCAAAAACAGGAAGGCAGATTATTATCTGAATGGCAATAAATTGGGAGAAGGGGAAGTGCAACGAGACCTGGGTGTCCTTGTGCACCAGTCTCTGAAGGTAAGCATGCAGGTGCAGCAGGCGCTTAAGAAGGCACATGGTATGCTGGCCTTCATAGCGAGAGGATTCAAGTACAGGAGCAAGGATGTCTTGCTGCAGTTGTACAGGGCCTTGGTGAGAGCACACCTTGAGTATTGTGTGCAGTTTTGGTCACCTTATCTGAGGAAGGATGTTCTTGCCATGGAGGTAGTGCAACGAAGATTCACCAGACTGATACTGGGATGGCAGGAATGACGTAAGGAGAGAGATTGGGTAGATTAGGCTTATATTCGCTAGAGTTTAGAAGAATGAGGGAATCTCATTGAAACTTAGAAGACTAGACAGACTAGATGCAGGAAGGCTGTTCCCGATGGCAGGGGAGTCCAGAGCCAGGGGTCACAGTCTAAGGATAAGGGGTAAACCATTTAGGACAGAGATGAGGAGGAATTTCTTCACCCAGAGAGTGGTGAACCTGTGGAATTCTCTACCACAGAAGACAGTTGAGGCCAATTCATTAAATATATTCAAGAAGGAGTTAGATATATTTCTTAAGGCTAAGGGGATCAAGGGATATGGGGAGAAAGCAGGGACAGGGTACTGAATTTGGATGATCAGCCGTGACCGCATTGAATGGCGGAGCAGGCTCGAGGGGCCGAATGGCCTACTCCTGCTCCTATCTTCTATGTTTTTGCTCTCCCATTGTACTGCTCACAGGTAGTCTGGGATTTACAACAACAACTTGTATTTATATAGTGCCTTTAACGTAGTAAAACATCCCAAGGCACTTCACAGGAATGTTATAAGAAAACAAAAAATTGATACCAAGCCTCATAAGGAGATATTAGGACAGATGACCAAAAGCTTGGTCAAAGAGGTAGGTTTTAAGGAGCGCCTTAAAGGAGGAGAGAGAGGCAGAGATATTTAAGCAGGGAATTCCAGAGCTTAGGGCCTAGGCAACAGAAGGCATGACCACCAGTGGTTGAACAATAATAATCAGGGATGCTCGAGAGGGCAGAATTAGAGGACAGTTCGATGTTTAGTTGTTGCCCTGGCCTTTCCCTTTAAGGCTCCTGCTCGGTTACGCCCCATTGTGGGAGTGGTCTAACTTGGCCTTTCCCTTTAAGGCTCTGACTCGGGTGCTTCCTGTGGGGAAGTGGCTTAATTGGGTCCTGAGGTCAATCAAAGTTTAGTTGCTGTTTGATGAGGAAAGTTTGCACATTGCCAGGTACTTGTACATTTTTGGCTCCATGTCTCGATCAATGTTTTCCATCTCTCTTTAACACTCTTGACACTTTGAAGTATGTCAGATGCTCTCAAAACTTTTATGAATAGGCATGCAGTCTCTAACGGTAACGGGCCATTTTGAAGTAGGTCAGTAGAAAGGTTACGGATTCAAATAAACCTGTTCCTTTTTTAGATTTTAACAACAACCTGATTTATATAGCGCCTTTAACGTAATGAAACACCCCAGTGCGCTTCACAGGAGCGATTATCAAACAGAATTTGACACCGAGCCACATGAGATATTAGGAGAGGTGACCAAAAGCTTGGTCAAAGAGGTAGGTTTTAAGGAGCGTCTTAAGGTTTAGGGAGGGAATTCCAGAGCTTAGGGCCCAGGCAGCTGACGGCACGGCCACTAACGGTGGGGAGATGGAAATCAAGGATGTGCAAGAGGCCAGAATTGGAGGAGTGCAGAGATCTCTGGGTTGCAGGAGATTACAGAGAAAGGTTGGGGAGAGGCCATGGAGGGATTTGAACGCAAAGATGAGAATTTTAAATTCCAGTCCTTGCTGGACCCGGACCCAATGTTGGTCGGCGAGCACAGGTGATTGGTGAACGGGACTTGGTGCAAGTTAGGATACAGGCAGCAAAGTTTTGGATGAGCTGAAGTTTATGGAGGGTGGAAGATGGGAGGCCGGCCAGGAGAGTGTTGGAATAGTTCACATGGGAAGTTTCAGTAATTGTAATTCTAATCCATTAGTCAGATACTGTTGGAGACAGTTTATTTTCGGTTGTCGAATGGTGATCCCATTTGTGTTTTGTCCCTGCTACAGAGGTTCCCAAAACGGACAAAAGTTTTGAAGAGAGATTAATTTTTAAGGCTTTTCTGTTGAAGTTTGTGAATGCCTACACCTCCATCTTTTATGTTGCATTTTTCAAAGGCAGGTGAGTGATTTGGTACAACGCTCTCAAAACGCCACATTGTTTGGCGAAACCTAGCAAGAATTCAGTAACGCAATGAAAACCCGATATAGTCATAGTCAGGATGGGATGGAATCGTGATCTAAAGCAATGTACAATGTTAGAAGGTGTGCCCTCAGTAGTGTTCCAGGCCCAACCATCTTCAGCTATTTCATCAATGACCTTCCCTCCCTCCATCATAAGATCAGAAGTGGGGATGTTCGCTGATGATTGCAATGTTCAGTTCCATTCGCAATTCCTCAGATAATGAAGCAGTCTATGCCTGCATGCAGCAAGACCTGGACAACATCCAGGCTTGGACTGATAAGTGGCCAGTAGTACTTGCACCACACAAGTGCCAGGCAATGACCATCTCCGACAAGAGAGAATCTAACACCTCCCCTTAACATTCAGTGGCATTACCATTGTCTAATCCCCCACCATCAACATCCTCGGGGCCACCATTGACCAGAAACATAACTGGACCAGCCACATAAATACAATGGATACAACAGCAGGTTAGAGTCTGGGTATTCTGCAGCGAGTGTATCACCTCATGACTCCCCAAAGCCTTTCCACCACCTGCAAGGCACAAGTCAGGAGAGTGATGGAATGTTCTCCACTTGCTTGGATGAATTCAGCTCTGACAACATCCAGGACAAAGCAGTCTGTTTGATCAGCACCCCATCCACCACCTTAAACATTCACTCCCTCCACCACCGAAGCACCATTGCTGCAACGTGTACCATCTACAAGATGCACTGTAGCAACTCGCCATGGCTTCTTCGATAGAACCTCCCGAGCCCATGACCGCTTCCACCTAGAAGGACCACTGTAGCCGGCATGTGGCAACACCACCACCTCCAAGTCACACACCATCCTGACTTGGGCGTATATCGCCGTTCCTTCATCGTCGCTGGGTCAAAATCCTGGAACTCCCACCCCAACAGCACTGTGGGAGCACCTTCACCACACGGACTGCAGCGGTTCAAGAAGGCGGCTCACCATCACCTTCTCTGGGGCAATTAGGGATGGGCAATAAATGCTGGCCTTGCTAATGACACCTACACCTCATGAATGAATGCATTTTTAATTAAAGTGTTGAGGTGAGGGGTGGGCGTGGTGGAGCTGAAATTAATTTATGATGAACATTTAATACTGTGAACCAATATAACCACCTCTGATTTTGACTCTTTCAACCTAATTACTATTTGACATTGCATGCTTTCTATTTGTAAGAGAGGAATCGTACCAAATATTATTTGCTTCTAGGTTCACAGGTCGACCTGGAAAATATACCTATATCTTTCGCCACATGAGAATGGAAGAGGTAATGTGATTTTATTTTTATAAATACACACTTAAATTGGTCTTGTAATCATATAGTCTACTTCACAGTGCGAGAAACTGCTGACGCTTGTCCTGGTTTTTTTTCGGTCCAGTGCGCTCCAGGAGGCTGCTTGATGGAACTGTGTATTCAACTGAGCATCATCATGCTGGGCAAGCAGCTGATTCAGAACAACCTGTTTGAAATAGGCATTCCGTAAGCATTTCACTATATACCGGAAATACTGGCTGAGGCCATAAGACTGTAGATAAGTTGCTTGAAAGAACGTGTGCTGCTTTTTGTCTACTTCTTATCCTGTATTTTGTTGGGTTTTAAATGCCTTTCCCCCCAGCTTTTTCCAGCTTCTTCCACAGGCTTCATGTCCAAGCCATGCGGGTCGGTGGCCAACCTATTTCCTGGCCTTTGCCAGTGTCACTTGGTAAATGGCCACTAGAAGGTGCATGAGAACAACCCCAAGTTGACTCGCCTTATGATTGGTGAGCAAGCGCCTGACTTCTGCTCAGTGCCTCTTGCCGATGGAAAGGCTGTGGTCAGGAATTCGCTACGGGAGGAGTGTTAAAGTGACACAAACGCTTCCTAATACTGGTCTCACACGATGCACCAGCGAAATACAAAACTGCCCGCTCGCCATTGCTTCAAGTGTGCCATTTTCACCGTTCCAAGAGCTAATAGGTCTTGGGCGGCCTCACATTGGCCTCCTGATATTCAGTTCCATTGAAGTTAACTGAACTGACTACCGGGTGCCTGGGTGTATAATGGGCAGAAGATGCAAAGTTTCCCATTTTGCATTACCACCCAAGACATCTTTCTACAAGACGCAGTGGTATGTTCATTATGGGTTATTTTAGTCTTTAGCATACTTTATACTATGTGATGTTACAAAAAAGATACTTAATGAAGGTATTTCATAAAGTTGACGTGGGACCCGAGAACAGACACTGTTGGGGATGGAGCGCAGGAAGAGGTTTCATGGCGATATGACCAGAACAATTCCACAATCTGGCTGTCAATTGAGAACCTATTTAACATTAAAATCTACATCTAGCGTTTCTCATTTTCATTTTAATACATGGCCAGAGTGAGCTAAACAGTAAATACAATGAAGAGCCTTGCAATATGATCTATATTTCATTTGCAGAGCTCACCATAATTCACTCATCATTTTATCACTCGTGAATTATCAAGTCAGTGCATCTGAGAGTTTTAAATCATATCCCACAATCCCTCATCATATCTCCTCTAGTTATATCAATGCTTAAATAGGGAAGGGAATACATTCTCCAGAACGGGTAGCGCGGTTGGGGGGAGGAGAGAGGTGGGAAGGGCAGGGGCGGCTGTAATTTAGGATGCAACCCAGGTGCTTCTTAGAATCCATGGTGGGTATATCAAGGGAATGTCTGGAGGCATTCCCGGCTACCTTAGGAATTCTGCCCAGTGGGACCTATGTCTGTGAGAGGAGGTTTCTGTCCCATTGCGGTTCTAAATCGGAGCCATTCAATCCAAAAGCGAATGGCAATTGATGCCTGAAGGATTGCTTGCTGTTTCTAAGTGGCCCATTTGTCTCTTGTCTGAAAGAAGTAGAAAAAAATGTTCCTTTGGCCCTGTCTGGGCCTTGGACTTGTAGTAGCAAGGTGCCGCTTCCATGAGTTAGGTGTCCCTGTTGCACTGCTACAGCTACGGACCCCTGTCCTGTCTATAAGTGATCCTGCTCCTGGGATTTGTGGTGGGGTGGGGTCAGTGGCAGAAGTCCCACCCTGCCAAACATCCGCTGCCTCGAGCTGGATGGCAGGATTTAATAAAAATATAAGAATTAGGAGTAGGCCATAAGGCTCTTCAAGCCTACTCTGTTATTTAATAAGATCATGGCTGATCTTCGACCTCAACTGCACTTTCCCGCCCGATCCCCATATCCCTTTATTCCTCTAGCATCCAAAAATCTATCTGTCTCAGCCTTGAATATATTTAATTATTTAGCATCCACAGCCCTTTTTTTAGGTAGGGAATTCCAAAGATTCACAACCCTCTGAGTGAAGAAATTCCTCCTCATCTCTGTCTTAAATAGTCGACCCGTTATCCTTAGACTATGCCCCCTAGCTATAGACACACCAGCCAGGGGAAACAACCTCTCAGCATCTACCCTGTCAATCCCCCTCAGAATCTTATGTTTCAATGAGATCACCTCTCATTCTTCTAAACTCCACAGAGCATAGGCCCAATCTACTCAATCTCTCCTCATAGGACAACACTCTCATCCCAGGGATCAATCCAGTGAACCTTCATTGCACCGCCTCTAAGGCATGTATGTCCTTTCTCCGATAAGGAGACCAAAACTGTGCACAGTACTCTAGATGTGGTCTCACCAGGCCCTGTACAATTGTAGTAAGACTTCCTTACTCTTATACTCCAACCCCCTTGCAATAAAGGCCAACACGCCATTTGCCTTCCTAATTGCTTGCTGTACCTGCATGCTAACTTTGGGTTTCCTGTATGCGGACACCTAAATCTCTCTGAACACCAACATTTAATAGTTTCTCACCATTTAAAAAGTATTCTTTTTTTTATTCTTCCTACCAAAGTGAATAACTTCATATTTCCCCACATTATACTCCATCTGCCACCTTACTGCCCACTCACTTAGTCTATCTATATCCCTTTGTGGGCTCTTTGTGTCCTCCTCACAGTTTACTGTCCCACCTAGCTTTGTATCGTCAGCAAACTTGGATACATTGCACTTGGTCCCTTCATCTAAGTCAATGGCCCAGAAATTAAGTTCGGGGGCTTGCTGCGCGTGCAAGCCCCCGATGTGCACTTACCTGGCGCGCCTGCCGTTCTGCTCCCGGGACGCTTGCAATTCCTGTTTTCAGTTGATTACTCCTGGGCAGCGTCTGACATCACGCCACCCAGGAGTGCAGCCAGCGCGAAGCCTCGAGTGCGGAGTCTAAGTTAGACACGCCCCTTGAGGTCTCCTTAACATAGGCCACGCCCCCAATTTTTAACACAAGCTGCAAAGCAATTTTACATGCAGAGCAGCATTTTTTGTATTTTTATTAATCTTTAGGTAACTTTTATAAAGTTTTAAATACTTTTACATTATTTTGAAGAATGTAAAGTAGTTTTAAACAGAATTAAAGCGTAGTTATTTTGATGAGCCGGCTGGGATCACGTGGGCACTGGGCAACCAATGGGAGGTTGCAAAAGTTCATTCATGAGTTTGATAGTAAGAACTGTCAAACTCATGAAAACTCAGGGCGCCCAAAACAGCACTTAAACTACAAATAAAAGTTTTAAAAAATCCCACTAAATAAATGAACTATGAATAACTATAAAAAAACTATTTTAAACAATTAATCAAATTTAAAAAAATTAACAAATCGGGTCTAAAAATACATTTACCTTACTGTAAATTCTTTAAAAATAATAAACCTGTGGGGAAAATTTTTTTTAAATTGTATTAATAGACCACTTACCTGTAAAACGAAGTACTTACGTCTGTTTTTTTCAAGCGTAAAAACCAGAGGCCTTTACGCACGGGCAACTCTACAAAAAAACGAATTTCAGCGCGCACGCGCTGCCTGATACGTCGCACGCATTCTGCCTCTTAACCCCTTGGTTCAGAGGACTGGAAATGCCGGTTTTCAGCGCATGCGCTGTGCATCCTGAAAACCGGCACTTCCATCGGGCCCACGCGGGAGTACCCCGTCCGTACTCACGCGTTGGGACCAGAATTACTGGCCCATTAATGTAGGTTGCAAATAGCTGAGGCTCAAGCACTGATCCTTGTGGCATCCCACTAGTTGCACCCTGCCAACTGGAAAATGACCTGTTTATCCCTACTCTGTATTCTGTCCGTTAACCAATCCTTTATCCGTGCAATCTATTGCCCCCAACCCCTTGAGTTCTTATCTTGCGTAACAACCTTTTATGTGGTGCCTTATTGAATGCCTTTTGGTAATCCAAATGCACCACATCCACTGGTTCCCCTTTATCTACCCTGCTAGTTACGTACTCAAAAGAACTCCAATAAATTTGTTAAACATGATTTCCCTTTCATAAAACCATGTTGACTCTGCTTAATAATATGATTTTCTAAATGCCCTGTTACCATTTCCTTAATAATTGATTTCTCCTTTGATGAACGATGAAAAGCAGTTTCTTTTGGGTTTTATTGATGCCGTAGGGTGGCGCTGTACACGTTATTGGAGGAATTGGTTGAGGAAGAGTCACAGAGCATCACTGTGCAAAGGAGTTGATTTAACGTCGACCCATATCATCTGAGGAATCTTGTCTCCTTATACATGTTTCAATTCCCTTACATTGCTAGACATAGTGACCCGGCCCAGCCAGTTCCAGTGATAGCATCAGCACTTGCGGTTAAACCAGTATCTTTTAAATCATCAATAAATAAGGAAAAAAATTTAACAAAATAACTCACATTATTCCTCACTTGTTCACCCTCCACATACCAACGAGTAGGTCATCATCCAGACAGAGAAAAACCACAAGATATCATCAAGCCAAATAGACCGAGTGTGTTTCATTACATTATTCCTAGATGCGTATGAAGCCATCAGAAAAAGTTAGAACCTACTCCTGCTGTAACCATATCATAGAATCTTGCAGCATTGAAGGAGGCCATTTGGCCCATCGTGCTTGTGCTGGCTTCTTGAAAGAGCGATCCAATTAGTCCCACTCCCCTGCACTTTCCCCATAGCCCTGCCAGTCTTTCCCTTTCAAGTATATATCCAATTCCCTTTTTGAAAGTTACTATTGAATATGTTACCAACCCCTTTTTAGGAAGTGCATTCCAGATCATAACTCGCTGCCTTAAATTTTAAAAAAATCCTCACCTCCCCCTTCTGGTTCTTGCGCCAATTATCTGAAATCTGAGTCCTCTGGTTACTGACCCTCCCGCCAGTGGAAAATGCTTCCCCTCGTGTACTCTATCAAAACCCTTCATAATTTTGAACCTCTGCCCAATCTCTCCTTCTCTGCTCTAAGAGAACAATCCCAGCTTCTCTATTCTCTCCATATAACTGAGGCCAACATACAAAATAATAAGTCAGCTATACTCATTGGAGTTTAGAAGAATGAGAGGGGATCTTATTGAAACATATAAGATTCTGAGGGGGGGCTTGACAGGGTAGATGCAGCAATGATGTTTTTCCTCGTGGGGGAATCTAGAACTAGGGGGCATAATTTCAGAATAAGGGGTCACCCATTTAAATCGGAAATGAGGAGGAATTTCTTCTCAGAGGGTCGTGAATCTTTGGAATTCTCTTCTCCAGAGAGCTGTAGAGGCTGGGTCATTGAACATATTTAAGGTGGAGATAGACAGATTTTTGAATGATAAGGGAGTCAAGGGTTATGGGGAGCGGGCAGGGAAGTGGAGTTGAGGCCAAGATCAGATCAGCCATGATCTTATTGAATGGCGGAGCAGGCTCGAGGGGCCAAATGACCTACTCCTGCGTCTTATGTTCATATATATGAAAGAAAGACTTGCATTTATATAGTGCCTTTCACGACCACCGGACGTCTCAAAGCGCTTTACAGCCAATTAAGTACTTTTTTTTGGAGTGTAGTCACTGTTGTAATGTGGGAAACGCGGCAGCCAATTTGCGCTCAGCAAGCTTCCACAAACAGCAATGTGCTAATGACCAGATAATCTGCTTTTGTTATGTTGGTTGGGGGATAAATATTGGCCAGGACACTGGGGATAACTCCCCTGCTCTTCTTCGAAATAGTGCCATGGAATCTTTTACGTCCACTTGAGAGAGCAGACGGGGCCTCTGTTTAACGTCTCATCCGAAAGACGACACCTCCGACAGTGCAGCCCTCCCTCAGCACTGCACTGGAGTGTCAACCTAGCTTCATGTGCTCAAGCCCCTGAAGTGGGACTTGAACCCATAACCTTCTGACTCAGAGGCGAGTGTGCTACCCACTGAGCCACAGCTGACACAGATATGGGCATCTTTGCAAAGCTTTGTCCATTTAGTTTGGCAGATGAAGGTGACTAATGGTTTTGATGCTGTTTCCCAATTCCATTCTGTCAAACAGAATCCTATTACTGTACCTCTGTTTTCTGTACATCTGGGCAAACCCATTTGAATATGGAGGTTGAATGACTGACTGAGAATGTTAAGATTACCTACCTTAGATAATGGTTTTCCTTTTCCTTGGCATGTAGTTCAATCTTTACATACAAATTCTCTTCATACTTGCCCCTCAGTTCTTTATCTGACAGGTGTCAGCTGTGGCTCAGTTGGTAGCACTCTCGTCTCTCGTCGGAAGATTGTGAGTTCAAGCCCCACTCCAGTGACGTGAGCACAAGATCTAGGCTGACACTCCCAGTGCAGTGCTGAGGGAATGCTGCACTGTCTGAGTTGCCATCTTTCGGATGGGACGTTAAACCGAGGCCTCCTCTGCCCCCTCAGGTGGGCACAAAAGATCCCACGGCGCTATTTTGAAGAAGATGGTGGTGACCAATATTTATCCCTTAACCAACACCTAAAACAGATTATCTGGTCATTATTACATTGCTGCTTGTGGGACCTTGCTGTGTGCAAATTGGCTGCCACGTTTCCCACATTACAGCAGTGACCTGAGGTTGTGAAAGGTGTTGTAGAAATGCTAGTTTGCCATTAACTTTATCACATTTGGCACTTGAGGATTAGGGACTGGTAATTCGGGTGGTGGTGGTGGTGGTAGATCATCGCGGGATAAACTTATCACAACAGCTGCCTTGGGTACCTTGTGCAAACTTGCAGGACCCTATCTCTGCTCAGGGACTACCTGGGCATTAGTGGTAGCTTTTCCTATTGACGATTGTTGCTGGCTGGTGTTCAGGTAGCCTGTTTAGATAGGATTACATAGAATATATAGCACAGAAACAGGCCGCTTGGCCCAACCAGTCCATGCCGGTGTTTATGCTCCACTCGAGCCTCCTCTCATCTTTCCTCATCTAAATCTATCAGCATAACCCTCTATTCCCTTCTCCCTCATGCTTGTCTAGCCTCCCCATAAATGCATCTACACTATTCGCTTCAACCGCTCCCTGTGGTAGCGAGTTCCACATTTTCACCACACTCTGGGTAAAGAAGTTTCTTCTGCATTCCCTATTGGATTTCTTGGTGACTGTCTTATAGTGATAGCCTCTAGTTTTGCTTTTCCCCACAAGTGGAATCATTATCTCTGTATCCACTCTATCAAAACCTTTCATAATTTTAAAGACCTCTATTAGGTCACCCCTCAGCCTTCTCTTTTCAAGAGAGGAGAGACCCAGCCTGTTCATCCTTTCCTGATGGGTATAACGCATCCTATTGGCAGGATGTGTGCAGTCAATGACACCCTGGACCTGAAGGGAAGCTAGCCACTGCTGCAAATCCCAGAGCGTGCTCTCATTAACTATTGAGGTCAGTGGGGAAGGTGATACGCTGGTTAGACCCGACGAACAGTGAGTCGGTGGCCTGCTTAATGCAGCTGTGCACTCCAGACTGGGAGATGCGAGCAACATCCTCCTGTAGTAGACTGAAAGGAGCCAGTGGCATTGAAGTTGAGGGCTGTGCTGACTTTGACGGCCATCGGCAAAGCACGGCCCCCCTGTCCAGCCGGCAGCAGGTCCTGTCGTCGGAGGCTGCAGAAGTTTGCGACAGCTTGCCTGGAGAAGGACAGCCTCCTCGTGCACTACTCCTTGGCTTAATCCCAAGAAAGTGTCTCGGCCTCTGGTTGGCATGGCCTCCTGCAAACAGCCCCCTCCACCTGCGGCCTTCCAATGGGCCTAGCTGCAGCTGGTTACTGTGGCTGCTGCCGCCCCTCCCCTTGCTCTGCCCGCCCCTCTCCTTGCTCTGCCTGCCCCTCCCTCCAAATGAAAGTGGCTATAAAAGTGCCCACAGTGAGTAGATAAAGCTTACCGAAGGCAAATATAAAGTCAGAAGGTTGTGGGTTCAAGTCCCCACTCCAGAGACTTGAGCACATAAAGCTAGGCTGACACTCCAGTACAGTGCTGAGGGAGTGCTGCACTGTCGGAGATGCCGTCTTTGGTCTGCCCTCTCAGGTGGATGTAAAAGATCCCATTGCACTATTTCAAAGAAGAGCAGGGGAGTTATCCCTGGTGTCCTGGGCCAATACTTATCCCTCCATCCACATAACAACAGATTATCTGGTCATTATCACATTGCTGTTTGTGGGAGCTTGCTGGCGCAAATTGGCTGCTGCGTTTCCCACATTACAACAGTGACTACACTCCTCCAAAAGGTTCTTCATTGGCTGTAAAGCGCTTTGAGACGTCCGGTGGTCGTGAAAGGCGCTATAGCAATTTTCTTTCTTGAAACCTGAATGAACTCTCCAGCATCATTTTAAGTGCTACAGGCAAAAGTGACGCGGAGTATTTGAATGTGTATAAATTGTTGTGTCCGTGTGTTAATGGAGACACGGAATGCAGGAGTTGGTTTCACAGGTGTTTACTGAACAAAGTCTGGAGGTGAACTAACAGATACAAGACACTATACAGGCTTATATAGCCCGAGTGGCCATTACCGGCATTACAGTACACGGGGCTCTTAAAGGCACATACACCACAATTCCTCCCCTTTTAGACAACCAGTACATAACATTTTAAGTAATCATTCATTAACATGTTACAAGAACAATAATCTACACAGTTGCTGCAGTTAATCAATTATAAGTCAGTCTCTCTGGAGGCTTCCTGACTCGGTCCGGATAACGCCTCGGTGGTGTAGTAGTTTTTGGTGGTGTAGTAGGTTCTTTTGGCAAGGTCGATTTGGCTTGAATGCCAGTGTCGGGTTCATCTGGTTCCAGTATCACCGGATCGGAGGTAGATACCATGGGTACCTCTGCTTCATCATTAGGCGTATAGAGTTGTGGTGTAGGTTGTCCCTTTTCGGATGACTATGATCTGGTCAGCATGGCGCCTTATTATGCTTTCTCCAATGTCCACGGTATACATCAGCGGTCCTAGTCGTGTGCAAATAGTTCCAGGCTGCCATTTCTCGGTACGGTAGTCCCGGGCCAAAACTTGTTGACCTATCTGGAAGGTTCTAGTTGGCCTTGCATTCATGCCTTGAAATTGCCGGTTCTCCACGTCCCTTCTGATGTTTGGCTTGATCAAATCCAGCTGGCATCTTAGGCTTCTATTGAAGAACATCATGGCGGGAGTTTGGTTTGTAACCACATGTGTTGCATTCCTGTATGCAAACAAGAAGTTATCTACCTTATGCTGTAGATTTATGTCTTCATTACCCATGGCCTTTATGGCCTTCTTGAAGGTCTGGACAAACCTTTCAGCCAATCCATTGGTGGCGGGATGGTATGGGGCGGACGTGTAGTGCTTAACCCCATTGTTTTTTAAGAACTTCCTGAATTCTTCGAACACAAATTGCGGTCCATTATCAGAACAGATCTGTTCAGGCAGCCCATTCCTGGCAAATATGGTCCTTAATACTGTGATGGCTTTTTCCGTGGTGGTGGAGGACATCTTTATTACCTCCGGCCACTTGGAGTGTGCATCAACCGCGATTAAGAACATTGAGTCCATAAATGGACCAGCAAAGTCGATGTGTACCCTTTCGCATGGAGATGAGGGCCACTCCCATGGGTGTAGAGGGGCTTGTGGTGGGGCGTTTTGGACCTTCTGGCATCCTAGGCAGCTCTTGGTCATTTCTTCGATGTCTCCATCAATACCTGGCCACCACACAAACGCTCTGGCTAGGTTCTTCATTTTCACTCCACCCAGATGCCCCTCGTGAAGCTCCTTTAGCACTTTATCCTGGAGTTTGGGTGGAATTACCACTCTGGATCCACACATTAAGGTTCCTCGGCATACTGACAGCTGTTCTCTTCTTTGCGAGAATGCTGGCAACAGTGGTTCACCATGTGCTGGCCAACCCTTCACCGTTAAATCGTAGACTTGAGAGAGTCGGGTCATTTCTCGTTTCCTTTTCAATGGCAGAATTTGTTACTGGTAGACATTCCACTATGGTTGAGATGAACATCTCCACAGTAGGTGCCTCTTCTACCGTTGGCAACGGTAGGCGCGATAAACCGTCAGCATTCCCATGCTGTTTTGATCCTTTGTATTCTATGTCGTATTGGTGTGCCCCTAGGAAAAGGGACCACCTCTGTAGCCTTGCGCTGTCATAATGGGAACACCCTTTTTAGGGTTGAATATGGAGACGAGGGGTTGATGGTCAGTCAACAAGGTAAATTTTTGTCCGTGTAGGTAATGGTTGAATTTCTTCACTCCCCATACCAGGCTGAGTGCTTCCCTGTCGATCTGGGCATAGTTACGCTCAGCTGAGTTCAATGAGCGTGACGCAAAAGCTATCGGCCGCTCCGAGCCATCAGGGAATCTATGCGATAATACCGCTCCTACGCCGTAAGGGGATGCATCGCATGCCAGTCTGATTGGCAGTGATGGGTTGTAATGAGCCAAAACTTCCTTGGACGTGATCAAGCCTTTGCATTTATGGAAGGCACGTTTACAGTCTTCGCTCCATTTCCAAATTACTCCCGTTTGTAGCAGTTCGTTAAGGGGGTGCAGAACAGTTGACAAGTTCGGTAAAAATTTATGATGGTAATTTATCAATCCCAGGAACGACCTTAATTGTGAGACATTTTCAGGTGCTGGGGCTTTTATGACCGCTTCAATTTTTTCAGGTGACTTATGCAACCCTTCCTCGTTAATTATGTGGCCACAATATGATATTTGTTTCTGGAAAAATTCGCACTTGGGGCGATTTGCTCATAGGCCCCGTTCTCTCAGCCTAGTGAGCACCTGCTCCAAATTGGCAAGGTGCTCATTGTCGTTTTCTCCTGTTACAAGGATGTCGTCTAGGTAGCATTGAGTTCCCGGAATCCCTTGGAGGACTTGCTCCATAGCTCTTTGCCAGATAGCTGGAGCTGATGCTACTCCGAAAACCAGTCGATTGTACTGGTACAGGCCTTTGTGTGTGTTTATCGTGAGATTTTTTAGAGGCCTCTTCAACCTCCATCTGTAGATATGCCTGTGCCAAGTCAATTTTGGTGAAGCGTTTCCCTCCGGATAGTGAGGCGAAAATATCTTCTGTACTCGGAAGAGGATACTGTACCATGTGAAGGACCGGGTTTACAGTCACCTTGAAGTCCCCACAGATGCGAATTTTTCTCTGTTCTTCAGATTTATCATTATTCAACGTTTTCTTCATGACCGGGACGATGGGTGTTGCCCACTCGCTCCAATCTATCTTGGATAATACGCCTGCCTTTTCCAAATTCTCCAGCTCTGCCTCGACTGCTGGACGAATTGCGTATGGCACCGGCCTTGCCTTAAAAAACTTGGGAATTGCCGCATCTTCCACTTTTATCGAGGCGGTGACGCCTTTCAATGTTCCTAGTTCCTGTTGAAACACTTCCTTGGCGTTGGCCAAGATGTCTTTTAATCGTTCAGGTATGACATCATCATTTTTTTTTCTTACTGGTCACCGTCAGTGCCTGAATGGAGTGCCAGTCTAAACGTATCTTCCTGATCCATTCACGTCCCAACAGCGGTGGACCACCATCTTGCAGAACGTATAAATACAACTTCTGTATTTCCTTGCCGTTGTATACAACAGGCACCCTTATTTTCCCTTTTGGGTATACTTTCTGCCCCGTATAGGTTTTCAAGATAATGGATGTGTCTTTCAAAGGTATAAGCGGAAATAGCCGCTCGTAATCCCGTCGACTTATGACGGTCAGCGCTGATCCTGTATCTAGCTCCATTTTAACTGGGGACCCTGCTATTATGAGGGTAACCCAAATGGTCTGGTAATCTTCTTTGGCAATTACATTATGTAATTTGAGACAGCTTAGTCTCTTGTTTCCGGAGTCGCTATCGCTCTTCTGGTCTTCGGAGCTACTGTCCGTCATCATTTGTACCTTTCTGTACTTTTCCTTATTGATTTTTTTCTTGTCCGTGGATTTTTTGTTTCCAGATCGGCATACACGTGCAATGTGTCCAATCTTTCCGCATTGCCTGCATGTTTTGTCCTTGAACCAGCAGTTCCTCTGGTCATGGGTGGATCTGCCGCAGCGATAACATCTCTCGAAATCCTGTGTCATTTCATGGGTGCCGAAGTCCTGTGGCTCTTGCTGTATCTCTGCAGCTCCTCTTGTGGCTGCTTCGTATGATACAGCCACACTGAAAGCCTTGTCCAGTGTCAAATCTTTCTCAGAAAGTAGCCTTTTCTGTGTTCCTTCACTTAGGAGACCGCAGACGAATTTGTCTCGAAGAGAATCTGCCAGTCCTGCCCCGAATTGGCAGTGCTTTGACAGCTTCCTTAATTCGGTGCGGTAATCAGCGTTACTTTCATTCTTGTGCTGATTCCTCCTGAAGAATTTGAATCGTTCCGCTATCAGCAGCGGTGTTGGGTTTAAGTGCTCCTGTAGGGTATCAACAATCTCTTTAAAAGTCTTGTCCCTCGGTTTGGCTGGCGTGATTAAGTTTCGTAACAGCCCGTATGTCCTTGCGCCCATTAGATTTAGAAGTACTGATGCCTTTTTATCATTCTCTATTTCATTTGCTGTGCAATATACCTCCACTCTTTCTACATATGTGGTCCAATCCTCTATATCGCTATCGAAAGCAGTAATATTGCCAGTCTTGGGCATCCTGAAAAAAAAATGGCGCCTCCCGTGCTTTCCTTTCTTCCCCGCAGAAAAAAAATGGCGCCTCCCGCACTTTCCCGCCGCTGCTGCTGCTGCTGACAACGCTGTTCTCCGTGGTTTTTATTTACACAGGTATTTGTAATAGGTGGAGACTCGTTCCCGCCGGACTCTCTGGGACTTTTCCCTCCCTCTGCTTGGTCCGAACGCTGACCTGCTTTGCAGCGCTGGCCGTCTCCTGAGTGCTCCACCCTCCGTCTCTGTTTGCCTCCGCCTTCGCTGCTCGGCCCCGCTGCAGAGCCAGCCGATCGAGCCCCAGCCTGCCACCCAGGAAGGATTATTGCAGTACCTGCCACCAGCTCGGCTAGCTGGTGAAACCACAGTTTTTTTTTTTTTCTTTCTTGTTTTTCTTCGACTTTCGTCTGAGGAATCGATCTCCTTGAGGTGCTGCCGAATTGCAGGTAAGTCCGTTTCCAATTCGTCGCCACTGTTGTGTCCGTGTGTTAATGGAGACACGGAATGCAGGAGTTGGTTTCACAGGTGTTTACTGAACAAAGTCTGGAGGTGAACTAAAAGATACAAGACACTATACAGGCTTATATAGCCCGAGTGGCCATTACCGGCATTACAGTACACGGGGCTCTTAAAGGCACATACACCACATAAATCATCAATATTATTTACATATTTGAATACAGATTGTTAACAGAGGAAAATAAACCACATTCTCTGACCAGGAGAAATCTTACAGCTTCATAAATCAGGAAGCTAAATTTACATTTCAATACAGGCCCCAGGAGCAATGAGAAGAGAGTGTTTCACAAACACACACACTCCAGGTTAAGAAGACCCTTTGTTTCAGTATTCATGTGAGCATTCAGTAATTTGAGATTGCCATTCCCAAATGGTTTAGTTTGGCTCCAATCCATTCAGCTGCTTCTAAAGGCTGTTTTCAGATGTAAATAGTTTTCGGTTTCCTGACTTTATTGCCTTGATAAATTGATTTATTTTCCTTCTATTAATCGTTGTGCTGTAAAATAAAATGTCAAGTGATTACATTTTAAAACTTCGAAACATATTCACCTCTAATGATCTGTTTATAATCCCTACTCCATCACCAAAAGAATGCTGGGTAGGTCATTCACTGTCCAGTGTTTTAGATGTAATCAATTGAGGCAAAAATAATTTTCCTCAACTCAGTCACCACTACATAAAAGGCTGATTATCTATTCTTTTACTGGGTGCATGCACAGATTCGACTATAAAATACAGTTTTACTTGATTCATGTTGTGCATTTTATTTTTTATTGGGTACAAACAAAATACACCATCAACCTTGACATCTTCCTATGTCACAGCGTCCCTCTGCCAAAGCAATGGTCAGATCTCTTTCGATGCAACTTTTTGGTCCGCTACGTGAAGGCAAATGAGGAAAAGCCCAGAAAGACTTGTTGTTTCTCCCTTCACCCCCCCCCCCCCCGGCCCCCACTCCATCCCATGAAGGTATACCAGGTCTCCGCTTCTTTGTCAGTGTTAGCTGTGGCTCAGTGAGTAGCACTCTCGTCTGAGTCAGAAGGTTGAGAGTTCAAGTCCCACTCCAGAGACTTGAGCACAAAATCTAGGCTGACACTCCACTGCAGTGCTGAGGGAGTGCTGCATTGTCAGAGGTGCTGTCTTTCAGATGCGGCATTAAAGCAAAGCCCCATCTGCCCTCTCAGGTGTACGTAAAAGATCCCATAGCACTATTTTGAAGAGGAGCAGGGGACTTATCCCTGGTGTCCTGGCCAATATTTATCCCTCAATTAACAGCACTAAAACAGATTATCTGGTCATTATCACATTGCGGTTTGTGGGAGCTTGCTGTGTGCAAATTGGCTGCTGCATTTCCTACATTACAACAGCAATCCTAATTGCTATATAAATGCAAGTCTTTCTTTCTTAAGCTATGAACAACATAGGGCACAGCAGTGTAATGGTTATGGTACTGCACTAGTACCCCCAATGGTTATGGCACTGCACTAGTACCCCCAGTGACTAAGAGTTCAAACCCCATCATGGCAAGCTGTGAAAGTGAATTCAATAAATCTGGTTATTTGTGGTCTGGCACCATGGGGGAAAAAAATAACCATAAAAGCTGCCATTCTGTCAAGAGTCTAACTGATTCACTAATGACCCTCAGGGAAGGGAAGCTGCCACTCCTACCAGCTCTGCCCTACACATGACTCCAGGCCTACACTGTGGTTGACTCTTGATGCCCTCTGGAGTGGCCTAGCAAGCAACTAGGGATGAGCAATAAATGCAGCCTTGCCATTGTCCCCTCTCATCCCGACAACAAATTATATATCAACATCTTACATGGGAAGCAATGGGCGACTTGCTAGCTTCCTTGATGCACCAGCATGCCACGCTGTTGAATCTTGTATCTGGTTTCAACAGATCTGTGCAGCTGTTAATAATAGAACTGTACTCCCTTTTTATATATTTCAGAAAATTTAAGAAGCTACTACGATATATGAAGGCAAAAAGAGAGGCCAAATTGGAAACCGATAGTAATTGCAAGACACCCCAGCAATATGAATCGGACTACAACTTGGAGCCATTTGCTGGCCTGACTCCCGAATACATGGAAATGAGTGAGTATATTTCTTCAAGTTGCAGTATAATACATTCATGTGCTGTGCTGCATGAGTACAAAAAAAGAAATAATAATCAGGTAACAGTCTATTCAGACCTTTGTTCTCCATGGCCATTGCCATTGTTTTCTGTCCAACAAATTTTTAAAAAAAAACTTTTCATAAGAGCATTAATTACTTAGTTTAGTCGTGAGTGATCTGTAGTGACTTCATTCACTGCCATTTATACTAAACTCTGCTCCACTATCTTTTAACCATCATTAAAAGCAAATAGTTCAACAATCACACCCACGTCCTTGGGAATACCTCCAAAACTGTTTCAACTCGCCTGTCTCTCGTTGTCTTTATAAAAAATTTTAAAAATCCCACAATCTCCTCGATCATGCCCTTTAGCCTTTCTCGTTTCATTCATTTCCTTTACTTCTGGCTTGGGAGCCACCTCACCCTATGGTAAAGTGCTGAAAGGTTCCTTTGTGAAGGAATAAGTGATATAACCTATTCAGAAAAATACACCATTCTATGAAAGAGTTCTGGCCTTATTAAAACAAGACAAACTGGGTCTGGAAATCTAGAAACCGAACTATGAAAAAGCTGTGATAGCATTCTGGCTATAGAGATAAGAGAAGTTGTTGACACTGAATCAATAACCTTATTGAAACAGAAGGTTAAAGACTCCTGACCATCTGAACCTTTGGTAACAAGACAATAGTTCACCCTGTATAAGGTGTTCTAATTTACACCTCGTAAAGAAGCACATAAAAGTAACAAACATCTGCCTTCATAAAAATGATACCAAGTAAAGCGCACCTGCTGTTATACCGTTTTTAATAAACTTAGAACACCTAGAGGAGAGACATAATTCTGTAATGCTACCACCTGAGGTGACTAAGAATTGCAGGGGTCAGCAGAAAAATGACAAGATAATTAGCTTACATCAGCAGAAAACCTTAAAGGAAATACCACTGGAAAAGGGTACAAATATTGAACTCTCAAATGGGATAGTAGACTCGCTTTAAAGAGGTAAAGTGATTCCCGGCTTCAGAGCCAGCTCTGTAAGTCTCCAACTCTTTGTACCTTGGGGATCAAAGGTACTGTATTTGATTTTGGTGGATATCCTGAATAAAACACTAAGAACTGTAAAACTGTAGTGAAGTTGAGATTTGAGAGTAGGTTCTCTGATAATAGAATTGTAAGCTTTCTTTTTTTGGAACTGTTAATGTTGCGATTGACTCACCAACTGTAAATTATATGTCGGTTCTTTAATAAATCTATATATTTTTAGAATTGCCTCACATAATACTTCTGTATCAAACTCGCGAACTCAATCTCTGTACACTCTGGTGAGGAGTTGCAGAATTCTGGCGGAGTTTTTCGGACATTCATAATATCCGGAACATTACAGTCTAGCTAAACTTATTATAAGTGCTATCTGGAGGACGGTAACATTTTCAAGTTGTTCCTTTCCTTTAGGGAGAGATAGTCCGGACCGTTGGACCCGATTAAGCGTCTTTAGGATTCGGCTACCTCAAACTTTAGTTGAAAGTGAACGCCTGGCTAGGGGCTAGGACTAGTAATTATCCCTTCACCTTTACATGAGCAATGCTATCTTAACGTTGGTGCTGTTAGTGGCAGTGGTGAGAAGTTATTATTCTGGACCTAGATTAGAAGAGTATAAATACTCTTGCATATTCTTCTACCCACCCACGGACTTCTCACTGTGTTGAAACCAATGCTGCTTGTAAATCTATGCTAACTCATGCTTTCCCAAGACCTCATAACTATGGAGTAACCAATCTCCCTCATTCCTCCCTCTTAAAATCTACAAGCATTCAGAACCTAAGCTTTGGCATCATCTTATCACTGCTTCGTGATCTACCTCATTTTGTGTCTGTCTTTTATCAAGCTTAATGGTGTCCTGCCTTGTTGACCTGATCCTTCATTTGGGTTTTCTCAATAAACTGTTGTGACCCTTTTTATATGTGTATCTGTCAGCTAGTGGTGTTTTCAGGATGTGATCAATCACAGAGCCAGACCAGAAAGAGGCACAAGAGTCAGCCATTCAGCCCCTCAAGCCTGTTCTATCAGCTCATGGCTGATCTCTATCTCAACTCTATTTACCTGCCTTTGCTCCATGTCCCTTGATACCGTTAACTAACAAAAATCTATCGATCACAGTCTTGAACTCTCCAATTATCCCAGCATCCACATTGTTTTGGGGGGAGAATATTCCAGATTTTTATTACCCTTTGTGTGGGGGAAAAAATGCTTCCTGATTTATGCTCCTGAACAGCCTGGCTCTAATTTTAAGATTATGTTCCATCGTTCTTGATTGCCCCCACCAGAGGAAACAGTTTTTCTGTATCTACCCTATCGAATGCTTTTAACATATTTAAAAAACCTCAATCAGATCATCAAATTGACCAATTACTATTTGGAGGGAGGGGGTACCACACTTTGGACCTAAACATGGAATAACTTCAGGCAGGCTGGTAAAATGTTAAATCTAGTCAAAGTAGAATTAGGAAATGCACAAAGGGGCAGTGAAATGAATATGATGGATGCAGGGAAGAGTGAGTTTTCTCATCTGAACTTTAGGTCATCGTTCTTCCTGCAAAATCCTCATTATAAAATAAGCAACTGAGTTATAATGTGCCCAAAATTCCGACTCGGCTTTGGGTGGAAGCTTGGCAGATCAGTTGGAAGGAGGCTCTTGAAAACCGCACAGAACCCAGTTCTACCAGGATTCCACCCTATTTTACAACTGAGTCATTTTCAGGTGTTGAGTGCAAGAGGGTGACCATTACATAAAAACAGGACCAAGCCACTCGGGCCCAACTGGCCCATGCTGGTGTTCCTGCTCCACATGGGCCTCCTCCCACCCTACTTCATGTAACCCTATCAGAATATCTTTCTATCCCTTTCTCCCTCATGTATTTATCTAGATTCCACTTAAAAGCTACTCACCTCAACTACTTGATGTGGTAGTGTGGCCTGCATTCTCGCCACTCTCTGGGTAAAGACGTTTCTCCTGAATTCCCTATTGGATTTATAATGACTCTCTTGGATTTATGACCCCTGCTTTTAGACTCCCTCACAAGTGGAAACATCATCTCTGGGTCTACCTGATCAAACCCCTTCATAATTTTAAAAACCTCTATTAGAAAGAAAGACTTGCATTTCTATAGTGCCTTTCACAACCACTGGACGTCTCGAAGCGCTTTACAGCCAATGAAGTACTTTTGGAGTGTAGTCACTGTTGTAATGTGGGAAGGTCACCCCCTCCGCCATCTCTTTTCTAGAGACGAGAACCCCAGCCTTTTCGGTCTTTCAGCCTGCCTAAATCAAGGCGCCGTGCGTATCTGGGGGTGTTCCCAGGAATTCGGTTCGGTATGCCAGTCAAAGGCTTCAGTGGAATCCCCGCCAGCTGAGAGAGCTGGCATGAGCTCCACCGAGGGCCCAGGAACCCCCCCCCCCCCCCCCGCCACCACCACCCAGAACTCTTGTTCATCAAGCCCGGAGGGGATCAAACACCTTCCCAAAAAAAAAGTTGCTCGGTTGACTCCATTGCGAGCGGAAGATAGAGAAAAAGTTTATTTTCTGGATGGGCACTCCCTGGGCACCTCTGTCTGAGCATCGTGCAGCCGCTCCCATTTTGCTACCGGCTGTTCAGCGCTGGCGATGCTGATGTGCCTTTTTTAAAGGTGAAAGCTGACCTCCCCTAGTATACAAAGGATCTGGAGCCCCCAACTTGGGCTGCGCTCTGTCGCTCTTCTGCCAGTGGAGCATCCTGATCAGAATTTGAGGCCCAATGCTTCTGGCACTCGAAACAGAGGAAAAGCTACTATCTTGGGGGGGGGGGGGGGAAATAGGAAAGACAAGCTTGCATGTATATAACTACTTTCACGACCTCCGAATGTCCCAAAGCGCTTTACACCAATGAATTACTTTCGCTTTACAGCCAATGAAGTGTAGTCACTGTTGTAATGTAGGAAACGCAGCAGCCAATTTGCGCCCACCAACAGCAATGTGGCAATGACCAGATAATCTGTTTTTTAGTGATGTTGATTGAGGGATAAATATTGACCAGGACACCAGGGAGCACTCCCCTGCTCTGGTGGTGGACGGAGCCTCGGTTTAATGCCGTTTCCAAAAGACAGCACACTCTGACAGTGCCGCACTCTCTCAGTGCTGCACTGGAGTGTCAGCCTCGATTTTTTGAGAGTGGGACTTGGAACCCACGACCTTCTGACTCCGAGGTGAGTGCGCTGCCAACTGAGCCACAACTGATGCTATCTAATCTGAGATTATCTTTTCTTGGGACATGGAATTTGTAAATTGGTATATTGAAATTGACCAACTTAAGACAATGTTATGTCCAAGGAAAATTAGAAATAAATATTTTTGATAAGAAGGAAGTCTTGTATTGAAATGGGCAAGTACACTTCTAGCCGTGATGAACTCAGAACTTTTTTAGTTGTGTGATCTACTTCTCCACGCTTGAATTTTGTTTCCGTAACTTTTTTAATTTTTCTCTATGTTTGGGACTGTGCAACAGATAGCTCCCGATTGTTTTCTAAAGCTTGTCTTAAGGGTGTAGTTGCCGTTAAGACTCAAAATTCACGAGCTTGCATATTTCTGAGCAAAGCTTAAAACTTGCCGTCTTATTTCAGATGTGATTGTCTTTTGCTGGCACAGAACTGGGTGTAGTGCGGCACCTTGGTCCTGGTTCCATGAAGCTGACGCCATCATTCAAGTAGATAATGAGGCTTTGCCAACTTTCTGAAAGTGGGTTTCTCTGTACAAGAGGAACCAATTGCCAGGATTTAATTTTCCCTATACCATAAACTACAGTCTACTTCTCCATGTGTGTGGAATGGTCCCAGGAGCTTTTAGTTTCCTGCATCTTCAATTAAATAAAAGGAACTTGCTGCAGAGAGCATGTGAAGAGCTGATGTTCTGATGCAGCGACAATGGACCTGAAATTGCAGTCGGAGGCTTTCCGCGGGCGAATGCCTCCGGTCCGCCAGAAAAGCACACACCAACTGGTGCCTCCGTATCTTCGGACTCTCGCAGTCCCAGGCCTGCAGGCCTGCGTAAAGGCACACGTATCCAGGGGCGCATGCAGTTCGTGGAGGGGATGCGGCCCAACCAATCAAAAAAGGGAGATTCCCATTATGCTTATGGGGATTCCATTTGCATATGGAATCCCCATAAGCTTAATAGGAATCCCCTAAAAAAAAAAAACACTTTTTCCACACCACCGAAATAAAAATAAATCGTTACATGTTTAAAATTAATAAAAATACAATTTAATTAAACATTTAAAACACAGTAATTTTTTTAAATAACGTTAAACATTTCTAAAGGGGCCAAAAATAACCCAAACTAATATTAAAGATTTTTGAATGTTTAAATAATTTTTTTAATGTTATGTAAATATTTATTTTCACCCTTAGGCTGGTAACATAGAAACATAGAAGATAGGAGCAGGAGCAGGCCATTCGGCCCCTCCAGCCTGCTCCGCAATTTAATGCGATCATGGCTGATCATCCAAATTCAGTACCCCGTCCCTGCTTTCTCCCCATATCCCTTGATCCATTAGCCTTAAGAAATATATCCAACTCCTTCTTGAATATATTTAATGAATTGGCCTCAACTGCCTTGTGTGGGAGCGAATTCCACAGGTTCACCACTCTCTGGCTGAGTAAATTCCTCCTCATCTCAGTCCTAAATGGCTTACCCCTTATCCTTAGACTGTGACCCCTGGTTCTGGACTCCACCGCCATCGGGAACATCCTTCCTGCATCTAGTCTGTCTAGTCCTGTTAGAATTTTATAAGTTTCAATGAGATCCCCTCTCATTCTTCTAAACTCCAGTGAATATAAGCCTAATCGACCCACTCTCTCCTCATACGTCATTCCTGCCATCCCAGGTATCAGTCTGGTGAATCTTCGCTGCACTCCCTCCATGGCAAGAACATCCTTCCTCCGATAAGGCGACCAAAACTGCACACAATACTCAAGGTGTGGTCTCCCCAAGGCCCTGTACAATTGCAGCAAGACATCCTTGCTCCTGTACTCGAATCGTCTCGCTATGAAGGCCAACATACCATTTGCCTTCTTAACTGCCTGCTGCACCTGCATGCTTACCTTCAGCGACTGGTGCACAAGGACACCCAGGTCTCGTTGCACTTCCCCTTTTCCCAATCTATTGACGTTCAGATAATAATCTGTCTTCCTGTTTTTGCCACCGACGTGGATAACCTCACATTTATCCACATTATACAGCATCTGCCATGCATCTGCCCAATCACCCAACCTGTCCAAATCATACTGGAGTTTCTCAGCATCCTCCTCACAGCACACACGCCCACACAGCTTTGTGTCGTCTGCAAACTTGGAGATATTACATCTAGTTCCCTCATCTAGATCATTTATATCTCTATATATATATTGTGAATAGCTGGGGCCCTCGCACCGATCCCTGCTGTACCCCACTAGTCACTGCCTGCCACGCGGAAAAAGACCAGTTTATTCCAACTCTTTGCTTCCTGTCTGCCAACCAGTTCTCTATCCAAGACAGTACCTTACCCCCAATCCTGTGTGCTTTAACTTTACACGCTAATCTCTTATGCGGGACCTTATTGAAAGCCTTCTGAAAGTCCAAATACACCACATCCACTGGTTCTCCCTTGTCTATTCTACCAGTTACATTCTGTGAGGACCTACGCCTGCTTTTACCAGGTTTTGTGGGCATTCACTGGGCAGTAGTTTCTATGCATGCGGATGATCTGTCGAGCTGAAACTGATCGCAAGTTCCCAGTTTTTTGTGCAGGCGCAGCGCACGCAGAAACCCGGAACTTGTGGGGCTCTTGCGACCGCGTACCTGTGCGTACGCAGTCATAGGCCCCGGAAAATCCGAGTCAATGTCTTGTCAATATGTGTCAGCTGTGGCTCAGTGGGTAGCACACTCGCCTCGGAGTCAGAAGGTTGTGGGTTGGTTCACAGTCCTGCTCCAGGGACTTGAGTACATAAATCCAGGCTGACATTCCAGTGCAGTGCTGAGGGAGTGCTGCACTGTCAGAGGTGCTGCCTTTCAGTTGAGACGTTAAACAGAGGCCCCGTCTGCCCCCTCGGGTGGATGTAAAAGATCCCACGGCCACTATTTGAAGAGGAGCAGGGGAGTTATCCCCGGTGTCCTAGCCAATATTTATCCCTCAATCAACATAACAAAACCAGATTATCTGGTCATTATCACATTGCTGTTTGTGAGAGCTTGCTGTGCGCAAATTGGCTGCCGCGTTTCCTACATTGCAACAGTGACTACGCTTCAAAAGTATTTACAGGAAACTTTCGATTAACCGGCCACTAAATAACCGGAAATGTTGGTTAACCGGCAAAATTCAGGAGTCGGTTCAGAACTTTTTTTTCTTTTACTTTTTTTTTACTCATTTCTGGCTGTGCAAGCGTCTAACTGAAGCTGTTGCTAAGCTACAGAGACGCTTGCAAGCTGTACTGATTGTTTTGAAGCTGGGTTTGTTGCTTTAGATGGAGCGCTGAGCTCCGTATTTTTTAACTATAGCGCTCGATTCTCCGGCATTGTTGATAGACCGGCACCAGCTCGATCCCGTCCATGCCAGATACCAGAAAGTTTCCTGTAATTGGCTGTAAAATGCTTTGGGACATCCTGAAAGGCGCTATAGAAATGCAAGTCTTTTTTTTATATCTCGCTAATTTCAGATGAGTTCCCCACTTTAAACAGAACTCCTGTTCGGAAGCCTCAATTGAAAAGGCTGTTTAATTTATAAATCAATCCATTTTTCCTGAGGTGGTAAATGATATTAGACCAGTGTAATGTCTGTATCTCGTTCCTTTTGCAGTAGGTATTGGTTATTAGTCTAATAAAAGTGCTTCAATCCTGCTTGCCTATCGAGTAAGTTTCAGACATAATATAAACAGCAGCAACAACTTGTATTTATATAGCGCCTTTAACGTAGTAAAACCTCCCAAGGCGCTTCACAGGAGTATTATAAGACATAAAATTTGACACCGAGCCACATAAGGCAAAATTAGGGAAGGTGACCAAAAGCTTGGTCAAAGAGGTAGGTTTTAAGGAGCGTCTTAAAGGAGGAAAGAGAGGTGGAGAGGTTTAGGCAGGGAATTCCAGAGCTTAGGGCCTAGGCAACAGAGCAAGCACGGCCACCAATGGTTGAGCGATTATAATCAGGAATGTTCAAGAGGGCAGAATTAGAGGAGCGCAGCAACCATTGATTAGAACACACCTCATTAGATCTTAATTATATTTATAATGCACATAAGTAGTTATGACCACATAAAATATTATTGTTTGCAGTCATGTGGATATAATCATAGAATGATACAGCACAGAAGGAGGCCATTCAGCCTATCGTGCCTGTGCCGGCTCTGTGAAATAGATATCCAATTAGTCCTGCTCGCCTGCCCATTCCCCATACCCCTGCAGATTTTTCTATTTCCAAGTATTTATCCAATTCCTTTTTGAAAGTTCTTATTAAATCTGCTTCTGCCACCTCTTCAGGCAGCACAGCACATACCAGTCATCATAACTGGCGGGGGAGTCCAGAACCAGGGGTCACAGTCTAAGGATAAGGGGTAAGCCATTTAAGACTGAGATGAGGAGGAATTTCTTCACCCAGAGAGTGGTGAACCTGTGGAATTCTCTACCACACAAGGCAGTTGAGGCCAATTCATCATTAACTATATTCAAGAAGGGGTTAGATATATTTCTTAAGGCTAAAGGGATCAAGGGATATGGGGAGAAAGCAGGGACAGGGTACTGAATTTGGATGATTAGCCATGATCTCATTAAATGGCGGAACAGGCTCGAGGGGCCGAATGGCCTACTCCTGCTCCTATCTTCTGTGTTTCTATAACTCAGTGAAAAAATTTCTCTTCATCTCCCCTCTGGTTCTTTTGCCAATTACCTTAAATCGGTGTCCTCTGGTTACCGACCATTCTACCGCTGGAAACCATTTCTCCTTATTTACTCTATCAAAACCCTGGAGAGTGCACCATTCTGGTATAAAATTCTGACCGGGCTAGACAGACTGGATGCAGGGAGGATGTTTCCCCTGGCTGGGGGGGGTCCAGAATGAGGGGTCACAGTCTCAGGATACGGGGTAGGACATTTAGGACTGAGATGAGGCGAAATTTCTTCACCCAGAGAGTGGTGAACCTGTGGAATTCTCTACCACAGAAGGCTGTGGAGGCCAAGTCACTGAATATATTTAAGAAGGAGATAGATTTCTAGACACAAAGGGCATCAAGGGGTATGGGGAGAGAGTGGGAATATGGTATTGAGATAGAAGATCAGCCATGATCATATTGAATGGCGGAGCAGGCTCGAAGGGCCGAATGGCCTACTCATGCTCCTATTTTTCTATGTTTCTATGCGCCAGTTTCCTTGGATGTTGTATCCATACCCACTTTATTTTTCACTTTATTTGGGCTTGGAATTGAAAATGTAAAGTTTTGCTCTATTAACCATATTGTGGACTATTTTTAGTGCAATTTCCAGCTTCCTGGAATCTTACTCTGAATACCCAGATGTTAATCCAGAGACACTACACATGGGAAAGAGGTTCTTGACCTCGCATATCTATGATCTAATTCACTAGACCAAGGGAACAATATCCTATTAGTTGACCCTGCTAGTGTCTATTCGCATAAATAATGTGAGAAACAAAGGACTTGAAAGAAAAATTAGTTTGTTTGACGTGAATAGAGAGCCGTTTATCAAATTTATTAAATGATCATTTCCAATCTGTAATTTTGCAGTATGTTAGTTTGACTCGATTTCTAGTGATATTGGATCTTCCCACAGAGACTTGTCTTCTGTGAAATTTGCTCTTTTGACCGTATTAAAAGGCCACAACTCGTATGCGCAGATGGAATGGCTGTTCACTGCCATAGAACTCTTCAAATGCCACAATCTCTGATTTTGATTAAGCCTGAACGCAGCGCCATACGTTTTTGAATCGTGCCTTACGCTGTCGTTGTACCTGACTCGCAAATGCATTGCAGCCAACTGGTGCGAGACCCTGTCTCCTGGGCATGTTATAAACAGGACACTGACACCCACTCTGTCCTAACATTGGAAAATAATTGTCAGGGTGGTGGGGGGGGAAGTAGTGCTCTGTATGTGTGTAGTGTCTCCTGCTGGTAGTTTATTAAAACTGCATCCTTAGAAATTCTTCCCAAATTATGTTTTCTCCAAGCAAGCAAAACCTTGTGAAATTCCTGACCGAGGACTAGCTCTTCAGTATAGTGAGAACATGACATACGGCCCCTCGAGCCTGCTCCGCCATTCAATAAGATCATGGCTGATCTGATCTTGGCCTCAATGCCACTTTCCCGCCCACTCCCCGTAACCCTTGACTCCCCTGTAGCTCAAATACCTGTCTATCTCCACCTTGAATATATTCAATGACTCCGCCTCCACAGCTCTCTGGGGTAGAGAATTCCAAAGATTCATGATCCTCCGAGAGAAGAAATTCCTCCTCATCCCCCTTATTCTAAAACTGTGCCCCCTAGTTCTAGATTTCCCCCACAAGGGGAAACATCCTCTCAGCATCTACCCTGTCGAGCCCCCCCTCAGAATCTTGTGTTTCAATAAGATCACCTCTCATTCTTCTAAACTCCAATGAGTATAGGCCCAACCTGCTCAACCTTTCCTCATAAGACAACCCCTTCATCCCAGGAATTAACCTCGTGAACCTTCTCTGAACTGCCTCCAATGAAAGTATATCCTTCCTTAAATAAGGAGACCAAAACTGCACGCAGTACTCCAGATGTGGTCTCACCAGCGCCCTGTACAGACTTCCTACTTTTATACTCCAACCCGTTTGCAATAAAGGCCAACATTCCATTTGCCTTCCTAATTACTTGCTGTACCTGCATGCTAATTTTTTGTTTCATGAACAAGGACCTCCAGATCCCTCTTTACCACAGCATTTTGTAGTCTCCATTTAAATAATAATTTGCTTTTTTATTCTTCCTACCAAAGTGGATAACCTTGCATTTTCCCACATTATGTTCCATCTGCCAATTTTTCCCCCCACTCACTTAACCCCTATCTATATGCCTTTGCAGACTCTGTGTCCTCCTCACAACTTGCTTTCCCACCTTTTATCACTTTTTAAAAAATTCTTTCAGTCCTAGAAATAATCAGCAGCAACTTCACACATAACTGCCACCTAAAAGTTAACATTTCCAAGATCTGAACAGCAAGCTGCTGCTTTTCAACAGCATAGTTGTTAGCACTGTTGCCTCACAGCGCCAAGGACCCGGGTTCGAATCCGGCCTCGGGTGACTGTTTGTGTGGAGTTTGCACATTCTCCCCGCGTTTGCGTGGGTTTCCTCCGGGTGCTCCGGTTTCCTCCCACAGTCCAAAGATGTGCGGGTTAGGATGATTGGCTATGATAAATTGACCCTTAGTGTTAGGGGGATTAAATACATGGGGTTACGGGGATAGGGTGGGATATGTGCTGGTGTAGGGGTTACGGGGATCGGGTGGGATATGTGTCGGTGCAGGCTCGATGGGCCGAAATGGCCTCTATCTGCACTGTGGGGTTTCTGTGATTCTGTGATCTGTACAAGTATTGCTTGCACTTCCTTATGGAAGGCTGCTCACTGTTCCTCTCCACCGCATCACTTCCCGAACAAAGCCACCAAATTATCCTGTGGTGCATTCCCACTGCAAGTTCACTTTTTTGCACCCACACGAAACCTGGGAGATATAAATAGAGCACCAAGGCCCCAATGCATTTTACTAATCTTATTAGCTTGGCTTGGTGGTCGTACTCTCATCTCTAAGTTAGATGGTTGTGGGTACAAGTCCCACTCCTGGAATCTGACCATGTAATCTAGGCTGGTGCTTCAGTGCAGAACAGAGGGTGTCCTGCATTGTCTTCGGTGCTGTCTTTCAGATGAGATATTAAAACTGAGTGTAATGGACATAAAAGATTCCATGGCACTATTGGAAGAAGAACGATGGGGCGGGGGGGGGGGGGGTTGAGGAGGTGGGGTGGGTGTTCTCCTGGAGCTGTCCCGGACAATATTTATCCCTCAATCAAAAAGGGATTTGGTTGCTCATTTAACTCATTGTGGGACTTTTTTTTTATTCGTTCTTAGGATGTGTGTGTCTCTGTCAAGGCCGGCATTTATTGCCCAGCCCTAATTGCCCTTGAGAAGGTGGTGGCGAGCTGCCTTCTTGAATAACAGGGGTAGTTAAGAGTCAACCACATTGCTGTGGGTCTGGAGTCACATACAGGCCAGGCCAGACCGGGTAAGGGTGGCAGATTCCCTTCCCTAAAGGACATTAGTGAACCAGATGGGTTTTTAACGACAATCCGGTAGTTTCATAGTCACCATTACTGATACTAGCTTTTTATTCCAAATTTATTTAATTAACTGAATTTAAATTCCCTAGCTGCCGTGGTGGGATTTGAACTCGCGTCTCCGGATCATTAGTCCAGGCCTCTGGATTACTAATACAAAAAGAAAATACTGCAGATGCTGGAAATCTGAAATAAAAACAAAAAATGCTGGAGATACTCAGCAGGTCAGGCAGCATCTGTGACGAGAGAAACAGAGTTAACGTTTCAGGTCGGTGACCTTTTCGTCAGAACTGGAAAAAAGCAGGAAATGGAACAGATTTTTAATCAAGTCCTCTATCACCCACAACACCCCTTCCCCTTCGCCCGGCACCTTCCCATGTAAGCGCAGGAGATGCAACACATGCCCTTATACCTTCCCCTTCCCACTGTCTAGGGCCCCAAACACCCCTTGCGGGTGAAACAGCGATTTACTTGTACTTCTTGCAATCTAGTATACTGTATTCGCTGCTTACGATGCGGTCTCCTCTACATTGGGGAGACCAAACGCAGATTGGGTGACCGCTTTGCGGAACACCTCCGTTCAGTCCGTAAGGGGGACCTCGAGTGGCAAGGCTTCTGGTGGCCTGTCACTTTAATTCACCGCCCCATTCCCACTCAGACCTCACCGTCCTCGGCCTCTTGCATTGTTCCACGGAAGCTCAGTGTAAGCTCGAGGAACAGCACCTCATCTTTCGATTAGGCACTCTACAGCCCTCTGGACTCAACATAAAGTTCAACAATTTCAGATCATAACCTTGGCCCCTATCATATATATATATTTTTTATCCACACTCTGTGTCTTTTTTACTCTCCCACATGGCAGCTGTCTTTCATTCTGCCAGCGCAATTTACACTTCATCTAGAGCCATCCTTTGTTTCTTAACCTGTCCCATTACCATCTCCTCTCGCCTTGAATTTCTCTGTCGCTTAACCTCTCCTGCCTTCTATCCTACAGACCTTCCCTTTTGTTCTTTCATCCCCACCCCCCCCCGCCTTTCCCACCTCCTACACTTCCTTAAAAATCTGTTCCATTTCCAGCTTCTTTCCAGTTCTGACGAAAGGTCATCGACCTGAAACGTTAACTCTGTTTCTCTCTTCACAGATGTTGCCTGACCGACTGAGTATCTTCAGCATTTATTGTTTTAATCTCTGGATTACCAGTCCAGTAACATAACCACCATGCTACCGTTCTGTTTGCCGAGTAGCTACTGTGTTTTACTCCGAAAACGAGAGCAACGGCGCGTCAAAAGTCATTAATTGTCTGGCTGTAAATCACTTTGGGATATCACGAGTACATGGAAGGCGCTATATAAATACAGCATTCTTTCATGTTTCTAATGGTGGGTTTTCCACAGAAGGCTGCAAATTCTACCATGCGCTGCTTTCTGCTGACTGGCTCCTAACGATCTTCAAACTGCAATGCTTCACAGTATGTTGCCGGTTTAATGATGCCCCATTCACAAAAGCGTTTCCCAGTAAGAGCGAAGCTATGACGCTTCCTCGCCTCAACCAGCTTTCTGACAGATTACATTCTCCAGAGTTCCCAACCAAATATTTATAAATTGTCCCTCCAACCTGAATTGATGCTCTTTTTTTTGGGAATGTGCAACAGTGATGCTAATCCTGTGGGATTTGGCCAGCTATTGCGCTGAAATTGAGAGAGAATTGAACCAAGGGCGACGGTGGTTAAAGTACCAAACTAATCATTCGTTTCCTTCAGAGGTTTTATAATTTTGGCCCAGCTGTAGTTGAGGTGATCCCTTCCACTTGTTTGCTGCCTTGCAGCATTCCTTCTGGATGATTGTTTCATCTTTTTTTATAGGCAACACCTAGTTTTTTCATTCATCAAATCATTTAAGTTCTACGTGTGCTTGTTTTTTTTTAAGCTCGGTATGAATCATCAGACTAAACTTGTGAGTCACGTTGCATTTCCAATTTTAGATTCTCCGTTCACCAAAGGCCCCCTCTTAAGTTTCACCTTTTTTATATAATGTGTACGCCATTAATTTGCCTGCCTCTGGCATGATAGGGGGACGACGGTCTCCGGTGTCGGTGAAACGAATACGTTATCCTCTAGAGTCATGGCTGAATGCTCAGCGATGAGTAGATCGTCCAACAAAGGTCTTGGGCTGGTTGCTGGAATTCGGCGATTCCTGCGGGGATTCGGACCTGAGGTTATTCAGACTGGTACACACCTAGTCACCTCAGAACCAAGGGTTTAAAATTGAACCTCACCGTCCGCGGCCTCTTGCATTGTTCCACGGAAGCTCAGCGTAAGCTCGAGGAACAGCACCTCATCTTCCGATTAGGCACTTTATAGCCTTCCGGACTCAATATCGAGTTCAACAATTTCAAATCACAACCTCGGCCCCTATTACATTTTTATATATTTTTTATCCACACCTTTGGTTTGTGCCTTTTTTCTTTTTTTTCTCTCCCACATGGCAGCTGCCTCTCATTCTGCCAGCGCATTTCACACTGCATCTAGAGCCATCTTTTGTCTCTTTACCTGTCATTACTATCTCATCTCGTCTTGAATATCTCTCTTAATGTCTCCTCACCTCTCACAGACCTTCCCTTTTGTTCTTTCATCCCCTCCCCCGTTTCCCAGCCCCCAAACTGCCTTTTAATCTGTTTCATTTCCTGCCTTTCTCAGTTCTGAAGAAGGGTTTCGACCTGAAACGTTAACTCTGTTTCTCGCTCCACGGATGTTGCCTGGCCTGCTGAGTTTTTCCAGCATTTTCTGTTGTTATTTCGGTTTAAAATTGAAGTCGTGTATAACCTTGAATACCTGTTGTGGGCAATTAAGTAGAAGAAATAATGGGCCAGAATTTACGGTGTCTTCGACAGCATACGCTCACCCTGCACTGTTGTAATCCTTCTAAAAGGCCCCGCAAGTTCCGGGATTCTGAATGCGCGAAAACCCAGAACTTGGGATCTGTCGTGGTTACGCCTGGACAGATCCACCGAACTGACTCTCAATTCACTTTCGCCAGCACAGAGGTGGGCTGTTTGCCCATCTACTATTGCCCACAAAACTCTTGCAGCTGGTAAAAGCAGGCATAGGGCCTGCTTTCACCAGTGTAAGGGTTATCATAAATTTTAAATTAAAATTTTTTTAATAAAAAAGATGCGCAAACACTTAATTAGTTTATGCAAATATTGGCCTGGATTAAAATGTTCAAAATTACTTTTCAAAAAATTAAATTTTTATTGTATTTGGTGCAATGAATGGACTTTTAATTAAATTTGAAAATGAGAACATTTTATATTTAGAGTTCTCTAAATTGTTTAATTATTTGGAGATTCCATTGCATGTCATTAGGGGGTTCCATTCGGAAATGATTGCAGTGGAATCCTCCTTTCTCATTGGAGAACAGAGCCCACATGATCCCTGGGACGCTTCAGATCCGCCTGGGATCAGTGGGCCTTTACGCTGGCTACGCCTGGAGGCCCCGGGCCCGAACTCTCCGTAGCTTTGGAGCCAGGAGGTAAGTCCGTAGATGTTTCGTGGGTCGAAGGTGTACTCCGGAGATACGCCTCCGACTGCAAATTCAGGGCCGTTAGTCTCCTTTGGGTTGTCACAAGCTACAGAGATCACTGAGATAGAGGCTTTCTGTGCAGTTCTCCACACCCACCCCATCCATAGGCAATGGGAAATCTTACAGCACCAGTGTAAAATACACTGGTTTACGGTGCAGTACAGTATAAAATTGAGAGGCTTTATTTTGTTTGCTACCATTCACTGTCGCACTAAAAAATATTTAGCATAGATTTATTATTTCTGCACATTGTTATGTTTTTGCACTTAGTTCCCACGCCGCAATAGCCTCCAGTACGACTCCATCTTATTGAATGCACGTAAATGATGATAAATTGTTGCCGCTCTGAATGCTTAAGCTGTGAACTACCCTTTCTGCAGTTATCCAGTTTGGATTCGTGACCCTGTTCGTGGCTTCCTTCCCGCTGGCTCCACTATTTGCACTACTGAACAACGTCATTGAAATCCGCCTGGACGCTAAAAAATTTACCAGCGAGCTCCGAAGACCCGATGCAGCAAAAGCAAAAGACATTGGTCAGTAAATGTTGTTATTCTGAGTGGGCAAGTAGGAGACTTTGGTTTCTGACTTGACACATTTAAGCATCTTGACTGTCTTACTCATTAGTTGTGCACTTTGTACCGTTTATTATAAGGAGACTATATTTTTTTGAAGGGCATGAGCTTTGCAAATTTCTGCTTTCGTCGTCCGCTAATTCTCGCCGGCTATTTTGCTCGGGTTTTTATCTCGGCTTGTAGTCTGACTGTTTACCGCAGCGAGTTCTGATGACCTGGAACGCTCTGCCAGAAAGGGTGGTGGAAGCAGATTCAATAGCAACTTTCAAAAGGGAACTGGAGATATACTTCAAAAGGAAAAATTTGCTGGGCTATGAGGAAAGAGCAGGGGGAGTGGGACTAATTGGATCGCTCTTTCAAAGAGCCGGCACAGGCACGATGGGCCGAATGGCCTCCTTCAGTGCTGTCAAATTCGATGATTCATGATGAGCAACTGAATTACAAGAACTTATTTTATAAACTACAAAGGACCTAAATTATATTCACAAACAAACTAGCCCTTGCGATACATTTTTCAACCAAAATATTCAGGTTTAACACCCCTTTTTTTTAATGCAAAAAATTACAATTATCCTGAACATTTATCCTGTTAAACTTTTGTTCATGTTTGCTTAATTTTGATTTAAGTAGTGCTGATGCCATAAACAGGGAATTTGGTTCTACAAGCTGGAATTACAGTGCCTGACCGTGTGAGATGAATAAACCACAATTGCAATGATAGCTTGCACTCACGGAAACGAGCTTGATTAATATCTGATGGTTTTTTCCAGCCCCTTTCTACTGTCAGGCTCAGTAACTCCTCCACGTTCCTTTCTAATCGTATATCAGCATTCAGTCTTTTTAAAAACACCTTTTTGCTTTTGTATTTACGGACCAATATAAGGGATAGTACGCTGATCCTATTTGGATGCTGTAGTTATGCAGTATTTAGGAGCCCCATCGCACTACAAACCGGAGTGGTAGGTAGGATGGGGTTTTACACTGTCATCTCTCTGTTGAACTGTCCATAAGCCAGGCTTTCCTCCTCTTCCCTTTCCCTTGACAAGAGGGCGGGACATGCACTTTGGAGACAAAATAAAATGCCTAGGAGCACCTTGCCCGGGTATGGTGTGGAAAGATCAAAGGACAGAGGGAAAAGTCCCTTCAAAAGAACAAGTATCGCTCTCCAAAAAAAAAAGATCCTGCAAACGTTTGATTTTAAATTTGTCTTTTGTTTTAACTTCAGACTTCCAATGTTTGCCATTGTTTTAAGTTATACATTTACTTCAACAGCGATATTTAAAACCTTGAAAATTTCTGATAAAGTCCCCACTAACTAAGCTAATCTAGGCGGGGTCAGTGAATTAATCAAAGCAAGGATGAGTGGGCTGATCTTTCGCTAAAACGTCTGGGCCTTTAGTTTGAAGAGTTGGATCTGTGGCCGTTGATAGTCTGACTTGGGAAAATATGTAAAACATCTTAAGTATCCTGTATCAGATGAAGGGAAAGTGCTGACTCATCAGACTCGTGGTTCAATGTGCACACTCTGTAAAGTAAACACCAAGGGACAGAACTACTAGGATTATCTGCAATTAAAAGAGAGATCATAATGGGTCAGTAATTCATGCGAGACCCATTTAGGATTGTGTCAGAACAAGAGTCGGCCTGTCGAGCCCAATCCTCCATTTTGTTAGCCATGTTAAAGAAATGACTTTCTTCAGGGTTAAGGAAGGAAGCAAAATAAAATAACATTGAGGGAGGTCGGGGGGGGGTGGTGGCGGGAAGGAGAACAATTACGTTGTTCAAGTAAGCGAGAAGTATTCCCATAAAAGCAGATACTGTAATGAGGGAGAATGGCAGCCCTTGGAATTTATGCCATTTTTGTTTTCTTTGAGTTTGCACTACACTGGTATCGAGACTTACCTATAGTCCGAAGCTGAGATGTATTGTACAGTAAACAAGGAGTTAATGCATTTTGAAAACAAAGTAGCTGCTTACATTTCAGTAGCATCTGTAAATCATGGAAACCAGTCACTAAGCTAATTCCCAGATTTTATTTTGTGGGAGATATCGGCCATCAGGTTTTCTGGCTTCATGTACAGACACCATATGTTGGGAAGTTCCTGAAATAGCCAATATTCCAAGACTGGTCAACAAAACATTAACTCTTGGGTAACTCGGCTACAACAGTTATCCTTGCTTGAACTTGCAGCGACATTGACGCAATTTTCTTGAGTCCTGTGATTTGTGGAAGGTTTTTTTTAAATGCTCGTGCTTCTTGCAAGATTGAAAAATCGAAAACTTTTTGCAGGAATAAAAATAACGTTTACATTTTCTGCGTCGTGGGGGGGTGCAGGGAACCTCCTTTAAATTGTGGGGTTCGTGAGTAAGTTGCTGGTGTTGGCAATGCTAATTTAGTTGACAGAAGAGAAAACATGGCCTTGTAAGTTGGGCCAAGGAACTGGAAGAGGCCATTCAGCCCCTCGAGCCTGTTCCGCCATTCACTTAGATCATGTCTGTACTCTATCGTATCTCCATCTTGTCTCCATAACCCTTAATAACCTTGCTTAACAAAAATCTATCAATCTCAGTGTTGACATTTTCAATTGACCCCCCCCCCCCCCCCCCCCTAGTCTCAATAGATTTTTGGGGAGAGTGTTCCAGATTTCCACTACCCTTTGTGTGAAGAAGTATTTCCTGCCATCACCCCTGAATGGACTAGCTCTAAATTTACAGTCCTGTCCCTTTGTTCTGGACTCCCCCACAAGAGGAAAAAGTTTCTATCTACCCTATCAACTCCTTTTAATCATCTTAAACACCTCAGTTATATCTTTCCCCCCCCCTCCCCTTAATCTTAGAACATAACGTAAGAAATCAGAGCTGGAGTGGGCCATTTGGCCCCTCGAGCCTGCTCCACCATTCAATGAGATCATGGCTAACCTGATCTTGGCCTCAACTCCACTTTCCTGCCCGCTCCCCAAAACTCTTGACTCCTCTATAGTTCAAATATCTGTCTATCTCCGCCTTGAATATATTCAATGACCCTGCCTCCAGCGCTCTCTCGGGTAGAGAATTCCAAAGATTCACCACCCTCAGAAGAAATTCCTCCTCATCTCCATTTTAAATGGGTGACCCCTTATTCTGAAACTGTGCTCCCTAGTTCTAGATTTCCCCACGAGGGGAAACATCCTCCCTGCATCTACCCTGTCAAGCCCCCTCAGAATCTTATATGTTTCAATAAGATCACACCTCATTCTTCTAAACTCCAATGAGTATAGGCCCAAGCTGCTCAACCTTTCCTCATAAGACAACCCCTTCATCTCGGGAATCAACCTAGTGAACTTTCTCCGAACTGCCTCCAATGCAAGTACAGTAAACTCTTGTTTAAACGGCACCTAATCATCCGGAATTCTCTAATAACCGGCAAAGTTGATACTCCGAAAACAACACCTCAATAACCGGAAATGTTGCCGTGTCCAAGACTCAGTTTCTGTTTGCTTCAGAATATTGAGTGGCAGCTACTTTAGAATTGAATATGTGTTTCCCAGAGACTCAATGGATGGGTTCATTTTTCAGTATGTTACTGAACCATATAGACTAGGGAAGTCCCAGGTTCTATTGCCGATTTGATGTGAAATTGATTTTCTGAAATCTCTTGGGATGCTGAGAAATTTCTTTTTAAAATTTATGGGGTTTGTTTTTTGCTGTTTCTCTTTGCTTATCATTGTAACAACTGAGTGCTACGAAATCGAGCACTTTTTGGTGAGAGAAGTTAACATCAAGGACAGTTGGATTATGTATCTATAGATATGTGAAGAGAAAAAGATTGGTGAAGTCAAGCGTAGGTCCCTTGCAATCAGAATCTGGGGAATTTATAATGGGGAACAAAGAAATGGTTGACCAATTAAATACATACTTTGGTTCTGTCTTCACAAAGGAGGACACAAATAACCTCCCAGAGATGTCGGGGAACATAGGCTCTAATGAGAGAGAGGAACTGAATGAAATCCGTATTTGTAGGGAAATGGTGTTAGGGAAATTAAGGGGATTGAAGGCCGATAAATCCCCAGGGCCTGATAATCTACATCCTAGGGTAATTAAGGAAGTGGCCCTAGAAATAGTAGATGCATTGCTGGTCATCTTCCAAAATTCTATAGACTCTGGAACTGTTCCCATGGATTGGAGGGTAGCTAATGTAACCCCACTATTTAAAAAAGGTGGTAGAGAGAAAATGGGGAATTATAGACCGGTAAGCCTGACATCGGTAGTGGGGAAAATGCTAAAGTCCATTATAAAAGATGTAATAGCAGAGCACTTGGAAAACAGTGACAGGATCGGACAAAGTCAACATGGACTTACAAAAGGTAAATCGTGCTTGACTAATCTACTGGAATTTTTTGAGGATGTAACTGGTAGAATAGATAAGGGAGAACCAGTGGATGTGGTGTATTTGGACTTTCAGAAGGCTTTCGATAAGGTCCCGCATAAGAGATTAGCGTGTAAAGTTAAAGCACATGGGATTGGGGGCAAGGTACTGACTTGGATAGAGAACTGGTTAGCAGACAGGAAGCAAAGAGTTGGAATAAACGGGTCTTTTTCTGAGTGGCAGGCAGTGACTAGTGGGGTACAGCAGGGATCGGTGCTAGGACCCCAGCTATTCACAATATATATTAATGATCTAGACGAGGGAACTAGATGTAATATCTCCAAGTTTGCAGACGACACAAAGCTGGGTGGGCGTGTGTGCTGTGAGGAGGATGCTGAGAAACTCCAGTATGATTTGGACAGGTTGGGTGATTGGGCAGATGCATGGCAGATGCAGTATAATGTGGATAAATGCGAGGTTCTCCACTTTGGTGGCAAAAACAGGAAGGCAGATTATTATCTGAATGGCAATAGATTGGGAGAAGGGGAAGTGCAACGAGACCTGGGTGTCCTTGTGTACCAGTCGCTGAAGGTAAGAATGCAGGTGCAGCAGGCGGTTAAGAAGGCAAATGGTATGTTGGCCTTCGTAGCGAGAGGATTCGAGTACAGGAGCAAGGATATCTTGCTGCAGTTGTACAGGGCTTTGGTGAGACCACACCTTAAGTATTGTGTGCAGTTTTGGTCGCCTTATCTGAGGAAGGATGTTCGCTGCACTCCCTCCATGGCAAGAAGATTCACCAGACTGATACCTGGGATGGCAGGAATGATGTATGAGGAGAGATTTGGTCGATTGGGCTTATATTCGCTGGAGTTTAGAAGAATGAGGGGATCTCATTGAAACTTATAAAATTCTAACAGGACTAGACAGACTAGATGCAAGAAGGATGTTCCCCCAATGGCGGGGGAGTCCAGAACCAGGGGTCACAGTCAAAGGATAAGGGGTAGGCCATTTAGGACAGATGAGGCGGAATTTCTTCACCCAGAGAGTGGTGAACCTGTAGAACTCTCTACCACAGAAGGCAGTTGAGGCCAATTCATTAAATATATTCAAGAAGGAGTTGGATATATTTCTTAAGGCTAAAGGGATCAAGGGGTATGGGGAGAAAGCAGGGACAGGGTACTGAATTTGGATGATCAGCCATGATCTCATTAAATGGCGGAGCCGGTTCGAGGGGCCGAATGGTCTACTCCTGCTCCTATCTTCTATGTATCTATGTACTCAATCCCTGTCGGGGAGAAAGAGCTGAATTTTCTCCATTTGGAGGGTTACAAGTGCGTGTTAACCACCTGATGAATTCATGGCTGTCAGGTGATAGGTCAGAAATCTTCAGTTGTACAGGGAATAATATATAGTTGGTAGGGAATAATAAATACTTCATAGGGACTTCCCCAGAAGAAAAGGTGACTGGCTGTTGGTGAGTTAGGTAGAGATTGAAATGTGAGTGTGGATAAGCTATATAGAAGGCATTGGTGTTGATAAGTTACTTGGAGGGCAATGTACACTTACCAGTGGAAGCTGAAAATTGATGTCCAGATAAGGATTATACCAGATAAAAGTTGGTCATGTTATGTAAATAACATTCAAATCTTATTTTATTTTTGTTTGTTAAAAATGGCCTCGGTAGATATACCTCTCCGTTATCTGGAATTTTCAACCAACCGGCACCATTCCGGTTCTGTCGGTGCCGGATACGAAAGGGTTTACTGTATATCACTCCTTAAATAAGGAGACCAAAGCTGCACGCAGTACTCCAGGTCTCACCAGCCCCTGCACAGTTGTAGCAAGACTTCCCTACTTTTATACTCCCCCTTGAAATAAAGGCCAACATTCCATTTGCCTTCCCAATTACTTGCTGTACCTGCATGTTAACTTTTTGTGTTTCATGTACGAGGACGCCCAGATCACACTACCGCAGCATTTTGTAGTCTCTCTCCATTTAAATAATAATTCACTTTTTTTATTCTTCCTACCAAAGTGGATAACCCCTCAATACCCCACATTATACTCCATCTGCCAAATTTTTGCCCAGTCACTTAACCTATCTATATCCCTTTGCAGATTCTTTGTGTCCTCCTCACAACTTGCTTTCCCACCTATCTTTATCAGCAACAAATTTGGCTACAGTACATTTGATCGCTTCATCGAAGTCATTAATATAGATTGTAAATAGTTGAGACCCCAGCACTGATCCCTGTGGCACCCCAGTAGTTATAGTTTGCCAACCTGAAAATGACCCATTTATCCCGACTCTTTGTTATCTGTTAGTTAGCCAATCCTCTATCCATGCTAATATATTACTCCCAACCCTGTGAGCTCTTATCTTGTGCAGTAACCTTTTTATGTGGCACCTTATCGAATGCCTTCTGGAAATCCAAATACAGTGCATCTACTGGTTCCCCTTTATCTGCCCTGCTCATTACATCCTCAAAGAACTCTAGTAAATTTGTCAAACACTATTTCCCTTTCATATTATGATTTTCTAAATGTCCTGCTAGTGCTTCCTTAATAATGGATTCCAGCATTTCCCCAATCTCAGATGTTAGGCTAACTGGCCTATTGTTTCCTGCTTTCTGCCTCCCTCCTTTCTTGAATAGGGGCGTTACATTTGCTGTTTTCCAATCCGCTGGGACCTCTCCAGAATCTAGGGAATTTTGGTAGATTTCAACCAACACATCCACTATCTCTGCAGCCACTTCTTTTAAGACCCTAGGATGCAGGCCATCAGGTCCTGGGGACTTGTCAGCCTTTAGTCCCATTAGTTGGCCTAGTACATTTTCTCTAGTGATGGTCATTGTTTTAAGTTCCTCCCTCCCTATAGCCCCTTGATTATCAATTATTATTGGAATGCTTTTAGTGTCTTCTACCGTGAAGACTGATACAAAATATTTGTTCAATCTCTGCCATTTCCCCGTTTCCCATTATTAATTCCCCAGTCTCATCCTCTAAGGGATCAACGTTTACTTTAGCTACTCTCTTCCTTTTTATATACCTGTAGATTATACCACATTTTATATTTTTTGCTAGTTTACTTTCATAATCTATCTTCTCCCTCTTTATTTTTTTGTGTCAAAATTTCCCAATCCTCTGACCTACCACTAATCTTCGCAACATTGTATGCCTTTTCTTTCAATTTGATACCATCCTTAACTTCCTTAGTTAGCCACGGATGGTTCATCCTTCTTAGTGTCTTTTTTCACTGGAATAAACCTTTGCTGAGAGTTATGAAATATCTCCTTAAATGTCTGCCATTGCTTATCTATCATCTTGCCCTTTAATCTATTTTCCCAGTCCACTTTAGCCAACTCTGTCTTCATACCTTTGTAATTGCCTTTATTTAAGTTTAGGACACTAGTTTCAACCCAAGTTTCTCACCCTCCAAACTGAATTTGAAATTCTTTCCTGCTATGATCACTCTTCCCTAGAGGATCCTTTACTATGAGATCATTAATTAATCCTGTCTCATTACACATTACCAAATCGAAAATAGCCTGCTCCCTGGTTGGTTCCACAACGTATTGGTCTAAGAAACCATCCCGAATACAAGCTCGGCTGACACTCCAGTGAAGTGCTGTCTTTCGGATGAGACGTTAAACAGAGGCCCCATCTGCGCGCTCAAGTGGGCGTAAAAGATCCCATGACACTATTTCGAAGAGCAGGGGAATATTTATCCCTCAACCAATATATCAAAAACAGATTATCTAGTCATTATCACATTTTTGTTTGAGGGCCCTTGCTGTGCACAAATTGGCTGCTGCGTTTCCTACATTACAACAGTGACTCCACTTTAAAAGTACTTCATTGGCTGTAAAGTGCTTTGAGACGTCCGGTGGTCATGAAAGGCGCTATATAAATGCAAGTCTTTTTATGAACTCGCCCTCAAGGCTACCCTTGGCCAATTTGATTTTGTCCAATCTATGTGAAGATTAAAATCGCCCATGATTATCACAGTACCTTTCTTACAAGCCCTTATTATTTCTTGATTTGTACTCTGTTCTACAGTGTAGCTACTGTTAGGGTGCCTATAAACTACTCCCACCAATGACTTCTTTCCCTTACTATTTCTTATCTCCACCCAAACTGATTCTACATCTTGACCTTCTGAGCCAATATAATTTCCCACTACTATACTGATCTCATCCTTTATTAACAGAGCTACCCCACCTCCTTTTCCTTTCTGTCTATCCTTCCAAAATGTCAAATAACCGAATATTCAGTTCCCAGCCTTGGTCACCTTGCAACCACGTCTCTCTAATGGCTATCAGATCATACCCATTTATTTCTATTTGTGCCATCAACTCATCTATCTTGTTACGAATGCTGCGTGCAGTCAGATAAAGCGCTTTTAATTTTTCTTTATACCATTTTTACCTACTCTGAAACTATTTGCTGGTGCACGCTTATGTTTGTATGCTTTGTCTCCTCCTGTCACACTCTGGTTATCATTACCCCTATCGCTACCCTGCACTATTGCCTTCTCCTTTCTCTTTGACTTTCTAAGTTCCCCTTCACCTGAATCCTCCCCCCCACCCCCACTATTTAGTTTAAAGCCCTATCTACCACCCTAGTTATTCAATTTGCCAGGACACTGGTCCCAACATGGTTCAAGTGAAGCCCGTCCCAACGGAACAGCTCCCTCTTTCCCCAGTACTGGTGCCAGTGCCCCATGAATCGAAACCCATTTCTCCACACCAGTCTTTGAGCCACGCATTCAACTCTCTGATCTTATTGACACGATGCCAATTTGCTCGTGGCTCAGGTAGTAATCCAGAGATTATTACCTTTGTGGTTTTACTTTTTAATTTGGCCCCTAGCTGCTCATACTCCCTCAGCAGAACTTCTTTCTTAGTCCTACCTATGTCATTGGTACCTACATGGACCACGACAACTGGATCCTCCCGCTCCCACTCCCAAGTTCCTCTCCAGCCCAAGGAGATGTCCTTAACCCAGGCAACACAGCCTTCGGGACTCACTCTCGGCTGCAGAGAACAGTAACTGTCCCCCTAACTGTACTGTCCCCTACTGCTACTGCATTCCTTTTTACTCCCCTAACTTGAATGGCCCCCTGTACCACAGTGCTGTGGTCAGTTTGCTCATCCTCCCTGCAGTCCCCGCTCTCGTCCACACAGGCTGCAAGAACCTCGTACCTGTTGGACAAGTGCAAGGGCTGAGGTTCCTCCAATGCTACTTCTGGATTCCCATACCTGCCTCACTCGTAGTCGCACCCGCCTGTCGCTGACCACGGACCAGATTTGAAGTATTTAACCTAAAGGGTGTGACTGCCTTCTGGAGCAAAGTATTCAGGTAGCTTTCTCCCTCCCTGATGTATCACAGAGTCCGAAGCTCAATGAGAATGCAAGCCTAATCCTTATAATTTAACCCTTCTAACCCTGGTATTATTCTGGTGACTGCGCTGATCCCCCTCCAGGACCAATATATTCTTCCTGAGGTGCAGTGCCCAGAACTGAATGCAGTGCTCCACATGGGATCTAACCAGAGCTGTATATAATTGTAGCATAACTGGCACCCCTTTGTACTCCAGCCCCCTAAGATAAAGGCCAACATTCCATCAGCCTTTTTAATTATTTTTTGTACCTGTTTGCTAGTTTTTAGGAGAATGCCCCAAACTTATGAGGGTCCATCCTTTTCAATACTGGACATGTGAGTAGCTTATTAATCTTGTACAAGCTTAGGACAGAAGTAGCACGACACCAGTTACTTGCTGTGCAGCCAGGCTTCCATGTTCAGGAACACACCAGCTGCTGCTACGCCTTCACATTTTGTATCAATTCCAAGTTTCTGCTCCAAATGCAATAACAGAAGCGTCACACAGCCCATTGTTCTGTCCATAGTGCTTCCTCTCGGCATCACTTGTTGGAAGTCTTCAAGCAGAGTCAACCATCAATTGCAAAGCAGGAGTTGGAGAATGCTTTGGGCTATGAGCAAACTTTCTTCTGCTTGACGCCCAGAACAACTTCCCAAGCCTGAACAGTGTCAATGTTGTGAGACATCCTGACATTATTGTGTCACCAAATGCGGAAGAAACCCTAAGCATGGTCTTTAGCTTTTTATCTCCGCTTTTCAGATGAAAGTCTTTGAACATTATTGTACACTTCGACTGTGTCACCTAGTCCCTAGATGAGTTGGAATCCATAAAAACACATGGACAGTGCAGCAGTGGTGAACTTAAGAACATAAGAAATAGGAGCAGGTGTCGGCCATTCAGCCCCTCGAGCCTGCTCCGCCATTCAATAAGATCATGGCTGATCTTCTACTCAACTCCACTTTCCTGCCTGATCCCCATATCCCAGAATTCCCCAGAGTCCAAAAATCTATCGATCTCTAGCCTTGAAGATACTCAACGATTCAGCATCCATAGCCCTTTCGGGCAGAGAATTCCAAAGATTCACGACCCGCTGAGTGACGCAATTCCTCCTCATCTCAGTTCTAAATGGCCGACCCCTTATCCTGAGACTCTGCCCCCTAGTTCTAGACTCTCCAGCCAGGGGAAACTACCTCTCAGCATCTACCCTGTCAATCCCCCTCCGAATCTTGTGTTATATATGATGCTGTATCAGTTGTCTCTTTCTGGATTTCGATAACATTTTTAATCAGTGGTTATGGTTGTATATTCTAAGATTGTCCGAGTGAGTCATTTTTCAGTGTTGCGTAACTGCCTCCAAATGAATGAATAACTTAACAAGAATTCACTTTGGGCTGGATTTGTCCTTTTTAACAGTAATTGCTCCTATGTAAGATATTGCTGCCATATAGGGGAGTAGCATGAAACTAGCTTGGCAATGCTCAAAATGGTGCAAAATAGAGTAACGGTTTTCCTGCTGTTTTTTAGGTATCTGGTACAACATTCTCCGAGGGATTGGGAAGTTGGCAGTCATCATTAATGTAAGTGTATGTTATTTATTGAAGAGAAGAGTGTGCATTCCTTCAGGAATTTTCCATCCCACTGTTTAATATATAAATACGGAAGTAACTACTTCTAAATGTGTGTGTGTGTGTTTGATCCAAGTGTCTCGACACTTGTGGCGACCAATTTTTTCCATTTGTATTTTATGAAAAAATTGCAATGGCCTTTTTTGAGGATTTTCTGCCCCAGAACTCTGATAAAGTTGAGGGCAAGACTATTCCCCCAAAAAATGAAATGAACATGAACGGATGAAGCTTTGGGTGAAAACTAATTAATGGTGAACGCTGTAAAACTAAGAATGGGAAATTGACGTGCCTGTTAATCGTTTAACCTTTTCAAAGAGATCCGAAGTAGCTTTTCCCAAGGCTTGAGGGATGTTGTAGATGTACAGAGACCAGCGTACCAGTAAAACCGAGAACCTTTAGTGTTCAGCATTCTGCAACCTGTGTTTCAGTAACACTATCACAAGAGCTACTGTGACTGTTGGTACACTAAAATCTCCTAAAGCAATTGCATGTTTGTATGTAAAATCAGATGTTGCAACCAATGACTGTGTTTACATGAGGTCATTATGCAGCATCAAGCACACACTACCTGATGGTAACTGACTCGAGGCTTCCATGTGTCAGTCTTGAGCCAGCTGCTAAAAGGTGCACAAGCACAATAGTTATACAACAACAACTTTTATATAGCGCCTTTAATGTAATAAAATGTCCCAAGGCACTTCACAGGAGTGTTATCAAAAAACAAAATTTGACACCAAGCCATATAAGGAGATGTTGGGGCATATGATCAAAAGCTTGGTCAAAGAGGTAGTTTATAAGAAGCGTCTTAAAGGAAGAAAGAAAATTGGAGAGGCGGAGAGATTGAGGGAGGGAATCCATAGCATAGGACCTAGGCACGACCGCCAATGGTTGAGCAATTAAAATCAGGATGTTCAAAAGGCCAGAATAGGCGGAGCGCAGTGTTTGAGGGGGAGTATAGATCTGGAGGAGATTACAGAGATAAGGAGGGGCGAGACCATGGAGGGATTTGAAAAGAAGGATGAGAATTTTAAAATCGAGGTGTTGTTTAACTGGGAGCCAATGTAGGTCAACAAGCACAGGGTAGATGGGTGAGTGGGATTTGGTGCGAGTTAGGACATGGGTGGCAGAGTTTTGAATGACCAAGTTTATGGAGGGTATTAGGCTTATTGGGTCGATTGGGCTTGTACTTGCTGGAGTTTAGAAGAATGAGAGGGAATCTCATTGAAACTTATAAAATTCTAACAGGACTAGACAGACTAGATGCAGGAAGGATGTTCCTGATGGCCGTGGAGTCCAGAACCAGGGGTCACAGGCTAAGGATAAGGGGTAAGCCATTTAGGACTGAGATGAGGAGGAATTTCTTCACCCAGAGAGTGGTGAACCTGTGGAATTCTCTACCACAGAAGGCAGTTGAGGCCACTTCATTAAATATATTCAAGAAGGAGTTAGATATACAGGAAACTTTGTGCTATCCGGCACCGACGGGACCGAGCTGTTGCCATCCCATCAAAACTGCCGGACAAACCAGCGCTAATGTTGAAACATACGGAGATTTTGAGCTCCGTATCTGGCAACAAACCCTGTTGCTTAGCAACAGCTTCTAAACAGTCGGCCGTACCTTGCAAGCGTCTCTGTAGCTTAGCAACAGCTTCAGCGAGACCTTGCAGAGCTTGACTGTTGAGAAAGAAGCAACAAAAAGAAAAAAAACCTAACGAAACGGCTCCTGATTTTTGCAGGTGGCTCGAGCTTGCCGGACATTTAGCCTCTGGATAACACAAAGTTTCCTGTATTTCTTAAGGCTAAAGGGATCAAGGGATATGGGGAGAAAGCAGGGACAGGGTACTGAGTTTGGATGATCAGCCATGATCGCATTAAATGGCGGAGCAGGCTCGAGGGGCCGAATGGCCTGCTCCTATCTTCTATGTTTCTATGTATAACTGGGGAGGCTTGCCTGGAGTGCGTTGGAATAGTCAAGTCTAGAGCGATAAAGCCATGGATGAGAGTTTCGGAGCAGATACGTTGAGGCAATGGCGGAGACTGGCGATATTACGAAGGTGGAAATGGGCGATCTTGGTGATAGAACTGATATGAGGTAGGTAGCTCAATTCCTGATCAAATGACACCAAGGTTGCGAACAGACTTGGTCAGCCTTGGACAGTTGCCGGGGGGGAAGAGATCCAATCAGTGGAAAGGGAATGGGGTTTCTGGCGTGAACTGAAGACAATGGCTTTGGTCTTCCCGATAGTTAATTGGAGTAAATTTCTACTCATCCAGTGCTGGATGTCGGACAAGCCGTCTGATGGTATAGAGACGGTGGAGGGATCGAGAGAGATGACAACTACCTTTCCAAATTCTTCCTCTTCAGTGAAGAGCTATCTGTGTCTCTCGATGCTTTCCTAGAACAGTATGGCTGAGATCAGGAGCTCCATAGAGTGAATGACCAAACTCCTTTCCAGTACCCCGCAGAGCTCCCTGGCACTCCAGTGCTCTGCTCTACCGCACAGCATTGCACTGCGCAACCAATAAGTCGTTCAAACACCACTCTGGTCAATAAAAATTGAATCAAGGGAAAATGGGCCAAAATATCAGTTTTATCAACTCAATGTGATCAGCTTTGTTTAAGTGGCACCAACGTAAAAGATTTGAAACCGGCCTGTTGACCCATGTTTACTTATAGTTGACACTGGAACAGTCACAAAGGTTAATGTGCAGGAGCGCCATTGTTTCAAAGGTAATGGGATGTCTGCCACATGCCTGTAGACTTTAAGTTTTAAACATGATTTATGCAGATGAAACAAATACCTTTTTTGTATAAATAATAGCACGTTGTATATACAATCAAGACTGATGGGGCTTTTTCTTAAATTAGATTTATGAACCAGAGCCAGTCAGTTCATGCATCTTTATAATCCAACTTTAGTTTGGATTTGACTATTTTGAAAGTGATCATTTTACCTTACTTGGAAACTATATTGAGTCTAATAAAAACGGAACTCCTTCATAGAAACATAGAAGATAGGAGCAGGAGTAGGCCATTCGGCCCCTCGAGCCTGCTCCGCCATTTAATGAGATCATGGCTGATCATCCAAATTCAGTACCCTGTCCCTGCTTTCTCCCCATATCCCTTGATCCCTTGATCCCTTTAGCCTTAAGAAATATATCTAACTCCTTCTTGAATATATTTAATGAATTGGCCTCAACTGCCTTCTGTGGTAGAGAATTCCACAGGTTCACCACTCTCTAGGTGAAGAAATTCCTTCTCCTCTCTGTCCTAAATGGCTTACCCCTTATCTTTTTAGACTGTGACCCCTGGTTTTGGACTCTCCTGCCATCAGGCGCATCCTTCCTGCGTCTAGTCCTGTTAGAATTTTATAAGTTTCAATGAGATCCCCTCATTCTTCTAAACTCCAGCAAATATAAGCCCAATCGACCCAATCTCTCCTCATACATCATTCCTGCCATCCCAGGTATCAGTCTGGTGAATCTTCGCTGCACTCCCTCCATGGCAAGAACATCCTTCCTCAGATAAGGCGACCAAAACTGCACACAATACTCAAGGTGTGGTCTCACCAAGGCCCTGTACAACTGCAGCAAGACATCCTTGCTCCTGTACTCGAATCCTCTCGCTATGAAGGCCAACCTACCATTTCCCCCCTTAACCGCCTGCTGCACCTGCATGCTTACCTTCAGTGACTGGTGCACAAGGACACCCAGGTCTCGTTGCACTTCCCCTTCTCCCAATCTATTGCCTTTCAGATAATTTGCCTTCCTGTTTTTGCCACCGAAGTGGATAACCTCACATTTATCCACATTATACTGCATCTGCCCAGTCACCCAACCTGTCCAAATCGTACTGGAGTTTCTCGGCATCCTCCTCGCAGCACACACGCCCACCCAGCTTTGTGTCGTCTGCAAACTTGGAGATATTACATCTAGTTCCGTCGTCTAGATCATTAATATATGTTGTGAATAGCTGGGCTCCTAGCACCGATCCCTGCGGTACCCCACTAGTCACTGCCTGCCACTTGGAAAAAGACCCGTTTATTCCAACTCTTTGCTTCCTGTCTGCCAACCAGTTCGCTATCCAAGTCAGTACCTTACCCCCAATTCCATGAGCTTTAACTTTGTACGCTAATCTCTCATGCGGGACCTTATCGAAAGCCTTCTGAAAGTCCAAATACACCACATCCACTGGTTCTCCCTTATCTATTCAACCAGTTACATCCTCAAAAAAATTCCAGTAGACTAGTCAAGCACGATTTACCTTTTGTAAATCCATGTTGACTTTGTCCGATCCTGTCACTGTTTTCCAAGTGCTCTGCTATTACATCTTTTATAATGGACTCTAGCATTTTCCCCACTACCGATGACAGGCTTACCGATCTGTAATTCCCTGTTTTCTCTCTATCACCTTTTTTGAATAGTGGGGCTACATTAGCTATCCTCCAATCCATGGGAACTGTTCCAGAGTCTATAGAATTTTGGAAGATGACCAGCAATGCATCCACTATTTCTAGGGCCACTTCCTTAAGTACTCTAGGATGTAGATTATCAGGCCCTGGGGATTTATCGGCCTTCAATCCCGTCAATTTCCCTAACACCATTTCCCTACAAATACTGATTGCATTCAGTTCCTCCCTCTCGTTAGACCCTATGTTCCTCCGCTGTTGGGTTTAGGGGAAGATGTTTCACTGCAGTTGCACTATTAGAACATTAAGGATGGTGTCATTGGTGGCACAGGGGCATTGATACCCCAACATGCTGATGGGACACAAGCTCATGCCATGCCGCCCTGTGTGGAGAGTTCATGATTTTGCCTGTGTTGTCAAAGGAAGTTGCCATGCAGAGACACTGGGAAAGGGGGTGGGCGAGGACGGCGGGGCGGGTGGGCGTTTGAAGAGAGAACAAAACTGTAAACCAAATTATTCCAGCCTGCTTTCTGCAACTTCCAGCGACATGAACCTCCTAGGCTTATCGGACACAGTAGCATAGTGGTTATGTCACTGGATTAGTAATCTAGAGGCTTGGACTAATGATTCAGAGATGAGAGTTCAAATTCCACCATGGCAGCTGGGGAATTTAAATTCAGTTAATAAATAAATCGGGAATAAAAAGCTAGTATCAGTAATGGTGACCATGACGCTACCGGATTGTTGTAAAAACCCATCTGGTTCACTAATGTCCTTTTTAGGGAAGGAAATCTGCTGTCCTTACCCAGTCTGGCCTATATGTGACTCCAGACCCACAGCAATGTGGTTGACTCTTAACTGCCCTCTGAAATGGCCTAGCAAGCCACTTGGTTGTATAAGGCGGCTCACCACCTTCTCTATGACAATAGACGCCCACATCCTTGAACGAATAAATAAAAAAAATTAACAATCTTAAAGGAATAAGAAAAAGTTTTAAAATGGGAAGAATGCATACAAATTCAATGGAAATAGAAATTTCACTGTGATGAAACATGTAAAGTGAATGGGTGTTCAGTGTCTGAATGGATCCAAGGATCATATTGTGCCAAGACATATAGTCTATTTATTGAATGGGCCATTACCTGACTTGCTAGTTTGTAAAAATGAGAAGCTGCCTTATATTTGTGCTCATTGTCACACACAGTGGCTAGCTTCATGATGGTTGGGTCATCATAGCCTGCGGGCATTGCAGAGGCAAGGGGCATCTCTTTCAGTTTGGGTGCTGGTACTAGGTTTTAACATCACATTTGAGCATCAACTTGTTCATAAATTCAGTGCGGCATGCTGAAGGTTTCTAGTAGTAGATGGAATATAGCACGTGAAGATGCTGCTTTTGTTTTTTTTTTACATGTTCAATATACAGTATTCACATCTTTAGCTTTATTAAAGCATTTCTGCATTTGTATGGGGTTCTATTTTCTACTTTATTATTGGAGAATGCTGGTGTGAAACTGGCCACGTGGATGAGTAATTTGGGGCTGGTGTTATTGCACTGATTTGGAGTTGCAGCCAGTTTATAAACACAAACCGCTCGGTACCTTGGGTACCAGAAGCCCTTCCCAACCAAAATTGCGTTGAAGTTCAGATGCCTTCACCGTCGTTGAGCAGCAAATGTCACCAGCTTACAAATGGTTCATTGTGCCAAGTTACCTCACTGTGGCGAAATATTCCATCAAGGAAGGAGAGGACTAGCATCTCGGCTCTTACGGATACAACAACACTGCAAAGCGCTTGTGGGAGGAATGTCAGTGGCAGAGGTTGGGGCATTGTCTCATTGTAATGGTTGGCAGCTTCTGTGCCAAGCAACTGTGGAGAACTTGTAATACAAGTGGAGGAAAGGGTCATGTACAACATTTGTACCTGACTCTTCCATTTAAAACTTCAGTGGTTGGATGATAATTCTAGAAATCTGTTGTCTTGGAACTCTAATGATTTATTGCAGAATTCCAAACCACAGAGTACTCGAGTAGACGAGGGAAATGTTTCCAAGGAAATTGGCTTTTTGCAGCTGTGAGATTTTTTTTTTCTTCTAAATCAAAATTTCTACTGGGAACGGAACAAAGACTTGCTTTTTTGACCTTTTATCCTCCTTTGGGAAAAACGCCAAATCTTTTGGAACATTGTTGGTTCCTTCTTTCCTTGACTTATTTCTCTGCTAGCTGTCTCGAAACGTCGTCCTTTTAGATCAGCAGCCAAGCCAGGGTAGCCACAGATCAAAATACCAAACTGATCACAGGCCCATGAAAGAAGGAGCTTGAGGTTGGGTAAGGGAAAAGGTAGCTCTTAAAACACACCAATATAGAAAATTAAAATGTTAAATGGCAACACTTTCTTCTCTCTTTCTGTTGTCTTCTCCTTTCTCCTCTTCCTCCCATTCATCATTTTTAAACCATTTTATATGCAGTTCCCAGAAAAGTTGAAATAATATTTTGTGGTAAAATATACTTTTTGTATTGAGAGAAGGATCGGGGATTTTGATCATTATATATTCTTCTCCCTCTCCCTCCAGTGGGCCAGGCCCCTCCCCAGCAATCATGAAAATCCTTTGGTAAGTCTGTTTACCAGCTGGCCCCTGAGCAATGTTTACCATTGAAAACACTTCTGCATTTGACTGGGTGGGAAAGAAAGGGTTAACGGTTTCTGTTCTATCTCGTTTATATAAAAAAAAAAATGAGCCTAGGATTACTTGGCCAGCAAAATGTGCTTGAATCAGTTAGTTTGAACAGTTAAATTGTACAAAATCACCTTGAAAGGATTTGAGAGCAGGTGCAGGCAGTTGTTTAGTAGCAGTCAAGTCATCTGTTGATGCGCGCGACGCCGATAATGACGCCAGACTTTGTAGCCTGTTTAACCAGCTCAGTTGATCTCTGCCGTGTTATTGACTGACTGGATGCATGAACTAGAGGTGAATGGATCACCCCCATGAGTCCCCAACCAGAAAACCAGCAAAAGCTGGCACAGGCCCCACGGCTCCAAAATATGACCTGTGAAAGCAAGTAGTTACACTGAAAATGCAGCGGGACGGGCTCATCATAACTTGAGCTGCAGCCACACCTAACGTTCCAACACTTGTAATGTAGGGGGGGGCGGAGGGGATGTTTTTAATGGTACTGCAGAAAATGATTATTAATACTTCAAAAAAAAAGATCATGCCTTTTCTACTGTAATGCTGAAAGAGCAATATCTTTTTTGTCCTAGATGGGTTACAGATGTTATAAGTATGAAAAGTAAGTTATGACAGACAGCTGTTTCTGCACCCCCCCCCCCCGCCACACCCCGACCAATTCCTATTCAGCAAGGTTGTTATTGGAAAGGAGACAGAAACCCCACAAATAGCAAAGGAATAGACGGTTAGTTTTCAGAGTATTCAACAAACTAATAGATATTGTACTATATTCAATCAATCAATCAACTTTTTTATTGTCATTGTTAGTGCACAAGTGCAGTACAACGAAATGTAGGCTTGCGGCTCCCGAGAGTGTACATTTAGATTAAGACATTTAAACATTCAACATTCATTTGGCTTGTAATACATTAACATAAGCATAACCATAATAAAGTGCATTGGCAGATGTGCAGGCTTTAGAGTTTATTTGTGGAGTTCAGTAGGATGACAGCCCTGGGAAAGAAGCTGTTCCTAAATCTGGTCGTACGGGTGCAAATGCATCTGTAGCGTCTCCCAGATGGCAGGAGGGCGAACAGACTGTGGCTGGGGTGGGTAGGGTCTTTGATGATGGACCGTGACCTCCGTAGACAGCGTTTCTGGTATATGTGCTCTATGGTCGGTAGCCGGGTGCCGGTAATGCGTTGGGCAGTTTTGACTACCCGCTGCAGGGCTTTCCGGTCATAGTAGCTACAGCTGCCATACCATACTGTGATACCGTTTGTCAGGATGCTCTCTATTGTGCAGCGGTAAAAGTTAGAGAGGATCAGGGGTGACAGGTTACATCCCTTCAGCCTCCTTAGGAAATATAGGCACTGCTGGGCCTTCTTCACCAGAGAGGAGGTATTGAGGGACCAGGAGAGGTCTTCCGTGATGTGGACTCCGAGGAACTTAAAGCTTATTATACTCAATAGTATAATATTATACATTATACTATTGAGTTTCAGCCGTGGCTCAGTGGGTAACACTTTAGCCTCGAGTCAGAGACTTGAGCACAAAAATCTAGGCTGACACTCCCAGTGCAGTGCTGAGCGAGTGCTGCACTGTCTGAGGTGCCGTCTTTCAGATTAGGCGTTAAACCGAGACCCCGTCTGCTCTCCTCAGGTGGACGTGAAAGATCCCATGGCACTATTTCCTCCAACATAAGGTCAGAAATGGGGATGTTTGCTGATGACTGCACAGTGTTCAGCGCTGATGTGCCTTCAATAACCACAATACTAGACGTTATAGACTTTAACAAGTTGGCTTTTAATCACTAAGATCAGAGCTAACATCTCAACACACCGACTGGCTCGCAGGAATGAGTCATACAGATCCTGGGATCTTTAAGTAAGAGAAGTCAGGGGCGGAGCCAAGAGCCAAGACCTGGAACCTTCCAGGTTAGTCAGGAAAGAGGAAGTGAAATTATACACCGTGTGGGGGAGGGTAATATACATGAGTGCAAAACGAATACAGGATCAAGACAGACAGATTTCATTACATTCACCCCTTCTTTAGATTTAGTCCATCGGGGTGATGTTTCTTAAAAGTTGGTATAAGTGAGTCTGTCAGGAGGTTTTGCGGTTCTCAGTGATTGGCGCAAAGCCGGTTGGGGTGCCTCTAGGGGAGTGGATTCTGGTTCCTCCGCTGTCCGGGCCACCGCAGTGTCTTCCAGGTTATCTGCAGTGTCCTCCAGGTTAAAGTTGGGTATTGATACCTCTGGGCGTCCTGTCTCTTTTTGGTGTAGGTCTTCCTCGGGTAGTCTCTCATCGTTCTCTCCGCTCCCCGAGGGAGCGAGGTCTTTTATGGAAACAGTGTCCTCTCGCCCGTCAGAGTATTCGATATAGGCGTACTGAGGGTTTGCATGGAGGAGCTGTACCTTTTCCACAAGGGGGTCCGTTTTATGGCCTCTCACGTGCTTCCGCAATAGTACTGTCCCCGGAGACGTCAGCCACGCGGGTAGAGATATGCCCGAGGTGGATTTCCGGGGGAAAACGAACATCTTTTCGCGAGGGGCAGCGTTAGTGGCTGTACATAACAGAGACCTTATGGAGTGGAGCACGTCTGGGAGGACTTCCTGCCAGCGGGAGGTCGGAAGGCCTTTTGACTTTAAGGCTAACGTGACAGCCTTCCAAACAGTAGCATTCTCCCTTTCCACTTGCCCATTACCCCGGGGGTTGTAGCTAGTGGTTCTGCTAGTGGCTATCCCCTTTGAGAGCAAGAACTGGCGCAGTTCGTCACTCATAAATGACGTCCCCCTATCGCTGTGTATGTAGTTCGGCATGCCAAACATGCAGAATAGATTACAGAGACATTTGATGACTGTGGCACTGGTCATGTCTGGGCAGGGAATGGCGAAGGGGAAGCGGGAATATTCATCGATGATATTGAGGAAGTATACGTTACGGTCGGCAGAGGGAAGGGGTCCCTTGAAGTCCAGACTTAGGCGCTCGAATGGCCGTGTGGCTTTGACAAGGTGTGCACGGTCAGGCCTGTAGAAACGAGGCTTGCATTCCACACAGATGCGGCAGGCTCTGGTCATTGCCCTGACCACCTCGATGGAGTGGGGCAGATTGCGGGACTTTATAAAATGGTATAGTCGGGTGACCCCTGGGTGACAGAGGTCGTTGTGGAGACCCTGTATAATTTGTCCGTATGAATGCTGGCACACATTCCCCGCGATAGGGCGTCTGGGGGTTCATTAAGGGCTCCCGGCCTGTACATAATATCATAGTCGAACGTGGATAGTTCGATCCTCCACCTGAGTATTTTGTCATTCTTGATTTTCCCCCTTTGTTTGTTATTAAACATGAAAGCCACCGACCGCTGGTCGGTGAGCAGGGTGAAACGTTTGCTGGCTAGGTAGTGTCTCCAGTGCCGCACTGCCTCCACTATAGCCTGTGCCTCCTTCTCGACAGAAGAGTGCCTGATTTCAGGTCCCTGAAGGGTTCGGGAGAAGGCCACAGGTCTCCCAGCCTGATTGAGGGTCGCAGCTAAGGCAAAGTCTGACGCATCGCTTTCGACTTGAAAGGGAATGCTTTCGTCCACTGCACACAGTGCAGCCCTTTCAATGTCCTGTTTGATACTGGTGAAAGCCTCCCGAGCTTCAGCTGATAGTGGGAAGGACGTCGATTTAATGAGGGGTCGGGCCTTATCAGAGTAATTGGGCACCCATTGGGCATAATACGAGAAAAATCCCAGGCACCTTTTTAAAGCTTTGGGATTGTGTGGCAGGGGCAGTTCCTTTAGGGGGCGTAATCGGTCAGGATCCGGTCCAATTACCCCATCTTCCACCACACAGCCGAGGATACAGAGACGGGTTGTGTTGAAGACACATTTGTCTTCGTTGTCGGTTAGATTCAGCTTTAGGGCAGTTTTTAAAAATCTCGCAAGATTTAGATCGTGGTCTTGCTGGTTGTGCCCGCAGATAGTGACATTGTCCAGATAGGGGTAGGTAGCTTGTAGTTTATTCTCGTCAACCATGCGGTCCATCTCACGTTGGAAGACCGAGACCCCATTTGTTACCCCGAAGGGCACTCTGAGAAAATGGTAGAGGCGTCCGTTCGCCTCAAAGGCGGTGTATGGGCGGTCCTCCGTTCTAATGGGGAGCTGGTGATACGTGGATTTGAGGTCGATAGTCGAGAAGACTCGGTATTGCGCAATCTGGTTGACCATTTCTGATATGCGGGATAAAGGGTAGGCGTCCAGCTGGGTATAAATATTAACAGTCTGGCTGTAGTCAATTACCATCCGTTTCTTTTCGCTATTTTTAACTATGACTACTTGGGCACGCCACGGACTGGTACTGCATTCAATAATGCCTTCCCGCAGGAGTCTGTCCACTTCCGCCTTGATAAAGTGTCTGTCTTCCAGACTGTACCGTCTACTTTTGGTCGCTATGGGCCTACAGTTCGGAGCAAGATTAGCGAATAAAGAGGGCGGGCTGATTTTTAAGGTTGCTAGGCCACAGATGAGTGGCGGCTGGGACCCGCCATATGCTAGCGTGACACTTTCGTGGTGGCACTGGAAGTCCAGGCCCAAGATTACATTAACACAGAGTGCTGGCATCACGAGGAGTTTAAAATCCTTGTATTCCGTGCCTTTTACAGTCAGTGTTACCACACAGTAGCCCAAAATGTCCGAAGTGTGGGGCTTAGCAGCCATAGCAATTCTGCTCCGTGTAGGGGTTACCGTTAATGAGTGCCGCTGTACCAGGCTAGGGTGGATAAAACTCTCGGTACTCCCACAGTCAATTAAACATTTCGTTAAATTCCCGTTTACCTGTATGTCCATCATGGATTTTGTCAACGGGTGTGGCCTGGATTGATCCACCGTGATCGAAGCCACTGTTGGGCCCTGGGCGGCCGTTGAGTTGGGAAAAGATGGCGGATCCCAAGATGACGGCACGCACGAGGCGGTGACGGAGTTGGAAATCGGATTCCCCCTGCAGACTTGCTAAAATGCCCCTTTTTCTTACATTTGAAGCATGTAGCGTCCTTCGCTGGGCATCGTTGTCTGGGGTGCTTGGCCTGGCCGCAGAAGTAGCATTTCGGGCCTCGAGACATTGCCGCTGTAGTAGGACTCCTGGGTGAACTTCTGTGTGGGGACTCCGGCGGTGTAGAGCTGGTCTGAGACCTGGATGGGGAAGATGGCTGATTCCAAGATGGCGGCCCGCTCAGCGCGCACGAGGTGGTGAGGGCCGCATGGCCGGAAGAATAAGAGTCAGAGTTTTTCTGGGCCACGTCCAGCGATTGCGCAGTGGCCACTGCCTTTTTTAAGTCCAGGACCTCCTTCTCCAGCAGTCTCTGCTGGATATAATTTGATTTGAGGCCCGTGATGAAGGAATCGCAGACCAATTCGTCAGAGTACACGTTGGCCGTCACGGCCTTGCAGTTACAGTCCTGGACCAAGTCCTTTAGGCCCTGTAAGAAATTGTCCATTGATTCCTCAGGTCGCTGCCTGCGTGTAGCCAGCAGATGTCTGGCGTACACTTCATTTACTGGCCTCTGGTATTGGGCCTTCAAGACAAACAGATTTCATTACAAGCGCCATTCACAACTCCTCAGATAATGAAGCAGTCCATGCCCGCATGCAACAAGACCTGGATGACGTTCAGGCTTGGGCTAAGTGGCAGGTAACATTCGCGCCACAGAAGTGCCAGGCAATGACCATCTCCAACAAGCGACAGCCTAACCACCTCCCCTTGACATTCAACGGCATTACCATCGCCGAATCCACCACCATCAACATCCTGGGGGTCACCATTGACCAGAAACATAACTGGACCAGCCACATAAATACTGTGGCAACAAGAGCCAATCAGAGGCTAGGTTTTCTGCAGCGAGTGTCTCACCTCCTGACTCCCCAAAGCCTTTCCACCATCTACAAGGCACAAGTAAGGAGTGTGATGGAATACTCTCCACTTGCCTGGATGAGTGCAGCTCCAACAACACTCAAGAAGCTCGACACCATCCAGGACAAAGCAGCCCGCTTGATTGGCACCCCATCCACCACCTTAAACATTCACTCCCTCCACCACCGGCGGACCGTGACTACAGTGTGTACCATCTACAAGATGCACTGCAGCAACTCGCCAAGGCTTCTTCGGCAGCACCTCCCAAACCTGCGACCTCTTCCACCTAGAAGGACAAGGGCAGCAGGCGCATGGGAACACCACCACCTCCAAGTTCCCCTCCAAGTCACACACCATCCTGACTTAGAAGTATATTGCCGTTCCTTCATCGCCGCTGGGTCAAAATCCTGGAACTCCCTCCCTGTGAGAGTACCTTCACCACACGGACTGCAGCAGTTCAAGAAGGCAGCTCACCACCACCTTCTCGAGGGCAATTAGGGATGGGCAATAAATGCTGGCCTTGCCAGTGATGCCCACATCCCATAAACAAATAATTTTTTTAAATTTTATTTTCGAAGAAGAACTGGGGAGATCTCCCTGGTGTTCTGTCCAATATTTATCCCTCGCTCAACATCACAAACAGATTATCTGGTCATTATCACATTGCTGTTTGTGGGAGCTTGCTGTGTGTGCATTGGCTGCCACGTTTCCTACATTGCAACAGTGACTACACATTTAAAAAGTACTTCATTGGCTGTAAAGCGCTTGGGGACATCTTGAGGTCATGAAAGGCGCTGTAGAAATACCAATCTTTTTTCTTCTACTGACCTCGTGAATGATCCAAAATCAAGTCCAGGCAAGGTTTTTTTAATTCAAGTTACTTGTAAGTGCTGTAGCATTTCTTTCAGGATCCTTTTAACCTGCTCTGGATGTGCTTCTAATCATTTGGGTCTCGGTACACAGCAGGGAAGAAGGATTGAAAATTCTTGGGCATAAATAATTGCAACAATTTATAAAGAAAATAAAAACACTGCAAAAAAAATAATAATAATAATAATGGGCCAGCAAAATTAGAAAGGGCTACAATAGGATATAAAAAAACATATTTCAAATTACATCAGAAATATACAACTTGCCCAATATGTAATACTAATCATGACACTTAAATATGTCATGTGTTAAATAGTTTAAATGCGTGTGATTTTTGTGACAAACCCATGGAATGAGAGCTGGGTTTGTTACTTGAAGCCATTGATAATTTAACCGCACAAAATATCTCTTTACCACCGCCCTCTCCCAACAACATAAAAAAATACTCCGTTAAAATATTAATCTCAGTATGTTGTTTCCATTAACTTGAAAAATATTGGCAGAATATTGGCCATGAGCGAGAGGCAGAAGATGGCTGGAACTAGTGCTCCAAGCATTAGCCTACTGTCATAATAGACTTCTTCAAACCAGCTTTCAGAGCACTGTCTGTCCATTTTTTGTTTGCCTTCAGTATGCAAAGCCTAGAATTCTGGAAGCATAATGAGTTGCATGAAATGTTCATTTTTAAAGAACTTTAATAACAGAGAGGATTGATGAAGGGAATGCAATGAATGTTGTCTACATGGATTTTAGGAAGGTGTTTGACAAAGTACCACATAGAAGGCTGGTTAACAAAATTGAGGCTCGTGGAATAAGTGGGTCAGTAGCAGCTTGGATAAGGAATTGGCTTAAGGATAGAAAATGACGAGTTGTGGTAAATGGCTGTTTTCAGACTGGAGGATGGTAGACAGTGGTGGTCCCCAAGGGTCAGTGCTGGGGCCACTGCTTTTTTTAATGTATATAAATGACCTGGATATTGGAATACAGAGTAGAATTTCTAAATTTGCCAATGACAACAAACTTGAGGGTATGGCAAACAGTGAGGATGATCCCAATTGACTGCAACAGGACATAGAAAGGCTAGCAGAATGGGCAGACAAGTGGCAGATGGAATTTAATAGAGACGTGTGAGGTGATGCATTTTGGCAAAAGGAACAGGGAGAGGCAATATATACTTAATGGCACAGTTTTAAAGAGTGTGCAGGAACAGAGGGACCTGGGAGTTAATGTGCATAGGTCCCTGAAGGTGGCAGGGCATATTGAGAGAGTGGTTAGCAAAGCATATGGGATCGTGGGCTTCATAAATAGAGGTATTGAGTACAAAAGTAGAGAAGTTATGCTGAACCTTTATATAAAGCGCTGGTTAAGCCACAACTGGAATATTGCGTCCAGTTCTGGTCACCACACTTCAGGAGGGATGTGAAGGCCCTTGAGGGTGCAGAGGACATTTACCAGAATGGTTCCGGGGATGGGGGATCTTAGCTACAAGGACAGGTTGGAGAAGCTGGATTTGTTTTCATTAGAGCAAAGGAGGTTGAGGGGTGATTTGATAGAGGTGTACAAGATTATGATGGGTTTGGATAGGCTAGACAGGGAAAGGCTGTTCCCACTAGTTGATGGTACAAGGACTAGGGGACACAGATTTAAGGTTTTGGACAAGAGATACAGGGGGGATGTGAGGGAAAAACTTTTTTACGCAGCGAGTGGTGAGGTCCTGGAACTCGCTGCCGACAGAAGTGGTGGAAGCGGAGACACTCAATGTTTTCAAGGGGAGACTGGATAGGCACTTGAGGGAAATAAACTTGCAGGGCTACGGGGATAGAGCGGGGGCATGGGACTGATCGGATTGCTCTACAGAGAGCCGGCACAGACTCGATGGACCGAATGGTCTCCTTCTGTGCCCCTGCCTCTGACTCTAACAAGTGTCGCCTTCCAACTTTTGAACTGGTAGACAACCCGCTGAATTTTGTGCTGATTAGCGCAATAGTGTTGAGGATGTAACTGGTAGAACAGATAAGGGAGAACCAGTGGATGTGGTGTATATGGACTTTCAGAAGGCTTTCGATAAGGTCCCGCATAAGAGATTAGCGTGCAAAGTTAAAGCACATGGGACTGGAGATAAGGTACTGACTTGGATAGAGAACTGTTTGGCAGACAGGAAGCAAAGAGTTGGAATAAACGGGTCTTTTTCTGAGTGGCAGGCAGTGACTAGTGGGGTACCGCAGGTATCGGTGCTAGGACACCAGCTATTCACAATATATATTAATGATCTAGACGAGGGAACTAGATGTAATATCTCCAGGTTTGCAGGTGACACAAAGCTGGGTGCGCGTATGTGCAGTGAGGAGGATGCCGAGAAACTCCAGTATGATTTGGACAGGTTGGGTGATTGGGCAGATGCAGTATAATGTGGATAAATGCGAGGTTATCCACTTTGGTGGCAAAAACAGGAAGGCAGATTATTATCTGAACGGCAATAGATTGGGAGAAGGGGAAGTGCAACGAGACCTGGGTGTCCTTGTGCACCAGTCTCTGAAGGTAAGCATGCAGGTGCAGCAGGCGGTTAAGAAGGCAAATGGTATGTTGGCCTTCATAGCGAGAGAATTCGAGTACAGGAGCAAGGATGTCTTGCTGCAGTTGTACAGGGCCTTGGTGAGAGCACACCTTGAGTATTGTGTGCAGTTTTGGTCGCCTTATCTGAGGAAGGGTGTTCTTGCCATGGAGGGAGTGCAGCGAAGATTCACCAGACTGATACCTGGGATGGCAGGAATGACTTATGAGGAGAGATTGGATCGATTGGGCTTATATTCACTGGAGTTTAGAAGAATGAGAGGGGATCTCATTGAAAGTTATAAAATTCTAACAGGACTAGACAGACTTGATGCAGGAAGGATGTTCCCGATGGTCGGGGAGTCCAGAACCAGGGGTCACAGTCTAAAGATAAGGGGTAAGCCATTTAGGACAGAGATGAGGAGGAATTTCTTCACCCAGAGAGTGGTGAACCTGTGGAATTCTCTACCACAAAAGGCAGTTGAGGCCAATTCATTAAATATATTCAAAAAGGAGTTGGATATATTTCTTAAGGCTAAAGGGACCAATGGATATGGGGAGAAAGCAGGGACAGGGTACTGAGTTTGGATGATCAGCCATGATCTCATTAAATGGCGGAGCAGGCTCGAGGGGCCGAATGGCCTATTCCTGCTCTTATCTTCTGTTTGTTTCTATGTTGACCGATCATGCAGAACTCATCTTAGCAGTTCACTCCGCTTTGCACCTAAGATGCTGAACAAGTTTGTACCACACCTAGATTTCAGAGGGCTGAGCAAAGAAAGGACAGGAAATTAGATCAGCTCTAGGTTGATTGAATCAACCATTAAATCAGACACCTTTTGAGGAGAAACGATTTGGCGCTGGTGATTATTTGAGGCTGAAAGAATTATGTTACACAATCATGGTTAACAACACATTCGTACGACATCAGAGCTTTAGCAGAGTGTCTACCTCAAAGTCCTCCACTCCCACTGAGCTCAGTCCGGATACATGTGACATGGCAGAGTGCGCACATTATAAAGAAAGACTTGCCTTTATATAGCGCCTTCCACGACCACCGGACATCTCAGCGCTTTAAAACCAATGAAGTACTTCTGAAGTGGAGTCACTGTTGTCATAGAAGATAGGAGCAGGAGTAGGCCATTCGGCCCCTCGAGCCTGCTCCGCCATTCAATGAAATCATGGCTGATCATCCAAATTCAGTACCCTGTCCCTGCCTTCTCTCCATATCCCTTGATCCCTTTAGCCTTAAGAAATATATCTAACTCCTTCTTGAATATATTTAATGAACTGGCCTCCACCGCCCTCTGTGGCAGAGAATTCCACAGGTTCACCACACTCTGGGTGAAGAAATTCCTCCTCATCTATGTCCTAAATGGCTTACCCCTTATCCTTAGACTGTGACCCCTGGTTCTGGACTCTCCCGCCATCGGGAACATCCTTCCTGCATCTAGTCTGTCTAGTCCCGTTAGAATTATATAACTTTCAATGAGGGAAACGCGGTAGCCAATTTGCGCACAGCAAGCAGTAAACCGAGCTATGGTGTGTGAGGCGGCTCAACTTTGCAACGTGCACAGGGCAATCCACACTGACATTGAGACGCAAGCTCAGATGTAGCAGATGCTGGGTGCACACACGATCGTCCACCTTTAAACGCAGGCGGTTCACTTTACGAGTGACTAGTTAGACTGAGAATCTGTTGGGCGACAAAACATATGAAAAATTATGGACAGGAAAAGACCCTCTGGTCCACCCAGCCTGCCCTACAAAATTGTGATACCTTGTGCATCACAATAAGTATACTCCCCATCCCACCGGAAAACCATGTGATTATCCGGGAGAGGCAAAAAAACAGATTTAAAAACCCAGGCCAATGTGGGGGAGAAACAATATCTGAAATTCTTCTCCAATTCCCTTAGGCGAGCGAAACAAGTCCCGGAGATAAATCAATTGAAGCTTACTTTAAATGCCAGGGTCTCGCGATGCTGGTCATGCGAGGCGATGTGGGGAGATGCGGTGATGGGTACTCAATACAGACCAAGATCAAACCGGGGGAAAAGAACTCTTGATTTCGAGGTAGGAAGGCAGTCTTTGAAATGCACCAGCACTGTAATGGAGGCTGGATTTGCACGAAAGTCAGGGGAATATTTCGGAATGATAAATAACCCCCCCCGCCCCCACGAATAAGCCCACACCTCTCCATGTTGCAGGTGGGAGAACTAAAAATAAGCCTGTGTAAGATAGTGGGGCAGATAATATGTCCCACACTCCGTGACACCAGGCTGGCTCTGTGCTTGAGCACAAATGAAACCACCTCAGGAGACCAGCGCATTTGCAAAATTATCTGGTGTTCCAAGTGCATCGCTCGTAATGTCCAGCGGTGATGGGGTATTGCGCGCTAGAAGGCAGTATTGGATTTTTTTTTAAATGGTGGCCTCCCCTTCAGTGTCTGTTGCCAGTGGGCCTTGTGTAGCTGGGGCACTGCTCGGGGAAATCCAGCTGCATTATGGGGTGCCTGGCCCAATTTACGTCCAAGTTGGGGATCGTTTAACACACAGCAGTTGGAACGGGTACCTTCAACTAATGGATACCAGCTCCCAACTCTCTCTCTCGCTGCTCTCGCTGCCCACATTGGCAAATGCTGGGTGCATTGATGGCCTTAGGCCTCCATTCTTGGCTATACGAGGACCAGGCACCCGCCATTGTATTGTCTGCTCCTTTATGTAGTGTTTGAAATAAAAGCTTGGAGATGCACACCTGCATCTGGAGAAGGTGGTGTGTTACAATTTTGGGTTGGGTCCTCTGAATTAATAACAAAGGTCCAAGTTAACCTGTTATCGTCTTTCTATTGCTGATTAATTTGTGTATTTTCAGTGCTCTCAGATGTTTTGAGTTCTGTCACTTTGTGCGTTTTCTGAACAAAAGGGAATTCTTCTCACAAAATTGAGGGCATCACTAACACTAGAGTTAAATTAAATAGATTTCTTTCAGAAAATAATATTTTGGGATAACATATGAGTAATTTGAGACATGACATGACATGTTGTAAGTGTAACCCACTTGGGCGGAAACAAGTGACTTTGGACCTATAGTTCCCAAAGCAATCCACCACTGGGGGGTTTCCGTGCCTCGTGTCCAGATCTGCTGTAGAGTAATTGATCGAGATTGATTGCTACGATTCGTCGGCAACTCCATTATCCTTGTATCGTGCGACTACCAGGATGATAGAAAATGAACTAGATGGACCGTGGTTGGTGTTTTTTTGGTCTGGCAATTCCTATGTTCTGATGATTGGACATGTGACTGAAATTCTCACTAATGTTGCACTCAGCTGCCGCGAAGAAATGAGGAGGCTCTGGCCTCCCCTGTCGTTTAAACGAGCATGAAAGATGATCCGCCCCCTTTGCTCAAATGTCAGATGATTCATTGCTTCTACAGTAAACTGACACACAACCCAACTGTTAAATAGGAGTGCCTGTAACTCTGGTTGTGAGAGGATACGTGAATCCAGTCACAATATCAAGTATGAGTTACGGACACAGCGAGACTCTGCAGCTGAATTAAAGACATCCGTTTCAAATCGGCAATGACCTAGATGTTTCTGGATGTGTCATACCTGCAGCTAATTACACTGGAATCTAAATTATTCACAATATATTTTCTACTTGTGGCAACAAAAATAGTGTTGGCCTTTTGAGTCAGAGGGTTGTGGGTTCAAGTCCCACTCCAGAGACTTGAGCACATAATCTAGGCTGATGCCTCCGTGCAGTACTGAGGGAGTGCCGCACTGTCGGAGTGGCAGTACTGAGGGAGCACTGCACTGTTGGATAGGCAGTACTGAGGGAGCACTGCACTGTCAGATGGGCAGTACTGAGGGAGTGCTGCACTGCACTGTTGGAGGGGCAGTACTGAGAGAGCGCTGCACTGTCAGATGGGCAGTATTGAGGGAGTGCTGCACTGCACTGTCGGAGGGGCAGTACTGAGAGTGCGCTGCACTGTCGGAGGTGCCGTCTTGCGGGTGAGACATTAAACTGAGGCTGCGTCTACCCTCTCAAGTGAATGTAAAGGTTCCCGTGGTACTATTTTGTAGAAGAGCGGGGAGGTTCTTCCCAGTGTCCTGGCCTATATTTACCCCTCAACAGATTATTTGGTCATTCTCATTGCTGTTGCTGCGTTTCTGACATTACAACAGTTACTACACTTCAAAAGTACTTCATTGGCTGTAAAGCGCTTTGGGACTTCCTGAGGTCATGAAAGGCGCTGTAGAAATGCAAGGCTTTCTTCACATGGCCCAAGCAAAAATCCACTGGCTTGATTTTTTTTGTCTAATCTCTCCTGTGGTGGTATTTTTAAGATTGGATGTAAACATTTAAGTTTGTGGTCCATAGGTTTGGTTACATTTTACTTCCTCTTTAATCTGGTTATACCTTGAAAGTCTGCATTTTAACTGTGTAATATTATGACATCATAAAAACAAAGTTAGGTCCAGTAAAGCTAGTTTTTAAATTTGTACCAAATATTTGTAGTTACTGTAGGATTGGTTGGTGCTTCAAGTTCATATAATAGGAACAGGAGTAGGCCATTTAGCCCCTTGAGCCTATTCCTCCATTCAATGAGATCACAGCTGATCTGTGACCTGACTCCATATACCCACCTTTTCCCCATATCCCTTAATACATACCTTTGGTTAACAAAAATCTATCAATCTGATTTAAAATTAACTATTGATCTAGCACCAATTGCCATTTGCGGAAGAGAGTTCCAAACTTCTACCACCCTTTGTGTGTAGAAGTGTTTCCTGATTTCACTCCTGAAAGGTCTGGCTCTAATTTTTAGACTATGCCCCCTAGTCTGAGAATCCCCGACCAGCGGAAATAGTTTCTCTCTATCTAATCTATCTGTTCCCCTTAACATCTTGAAAACTTTGATCAGATCACCCCTTAACCTTCTAAACTCCAGGGAATATGACCCTAGTTTGTGTAATCTCTCCTTGTAATTTAACCCTTGGAGTTCGGGTATCATTCTGGTAAACCTACGCTGCACTCCCTCCAAGGCCAATATATCCTTCCTAAGGTGTGGTGCCCAGAACTGCTCACAGTACTCCCAGGTGTTGTCTAACTTTTATTTCCCAAATTGACGAGTAAAAATTTCCAATTCAAATGAGTAGCAATCCAGCACAAAATTGTCCATAATTCAATGCCAAGTGGCAGTAAGGACAGAAGGTGTGGAGAATGGAACATAGGAATTGCTAGATTGAAAAAAAGACCAAGGTCCATCTAGTTTGTCTTCGACCATCCTGGTAGTTGCACGATACAACGATAATGGAGTGTTGACTAATCATAGCAATCAATCTCTCTCAATTAGTCTACAACAGCTCCAGACATGACATGAGGAAACCCCAGTGGCGGAGAGTGTTGTGAATCATAGGTCCAAAGTCACCTTTTTCCTTCCAAGCAATGCTACACTTGCCACATGCCATGTTATTTCTGACCTCTAGAGCGCTTGTCAGAAACAATGCTGTAAAGTAAACCACCTGGCACAATGCAGTCAGAGGTACCTACTGTCCTTGGAATAGGATTTTCCAAGGTACCTTCAATTAGATATCGGTGAGGTAAACAACTCGGGTCATAGATACTTGGGTCGGATTTGCCATTTTACATCCAGGTGGCCTGATCTCAAATTGAGTGGACCAGCAATGTTCTTTCGCCATCGCTGACCAATGGCCCTATCCCTGCATGCCCCGGACTGTCTAGTGTTTGTGATTTCCGCACTGTGTCATAGATTTTGCAGCAAGAGAATCGGGTTATATTAAGTTGGGTGTGCGACCAGTTTAATCAGGAGAGGTGGAGTGGAGTGGAATAATTTTGAAGAAAAGGGTTGAGAGGGAGTGAATGTATGATACAGTACTGAATTAGAATCTACTCCCGTCCTTCATCGTACTATTGGAAGGACAAGAGTCTAATTCGTTTTGGAAAGAGAACATGAGAGACTAAAAGAAGCAAATGGAACTTGTTTTTATATTAGGGCAATTGGGAGTAATACATATTAATAAAGGAAGGGAATTCACAATATTAAAAGAATTTGCATACTGCATAATTTTAATTTTCTTTATCTCAATCAATATGTGCCGTTGCACTTTATACAACAACAACTTGCATTTATATCGCGCCTTTTAACGTAGTAAAACATCCCAAGGAGCGTTATCAAACAAAATCTAACACCGAGCCACATGAGATATAGGGACAGGTGACCAAAAACTTGGTCAAAGAGGCAGGTTTTAAGGAGCGTGGGTGGAGAGAGAGGTAGGGAGGTGGAGAGGTTTAGGCAGGAAATTCCAGACCTTGGGGCCCAAGCAGCTGAAAGCACAGCCGCCAATACAGCATCGACGGTGAGGCTGGTGACCAATATGTAAATCAGACTGGATTTCAATTACTTTTGGTTTGTAATATTTTGTTTCCCCCGAGTTCTGCTTTCTTTTATTAATCGGGTGAAGTGTCCTTCCATGAACGGGAGCATGTGCCTCATTCTACGTGATACACGCTCAGCCCATTGACGAGCATCCAAATAGGCCCCAGATACAAGGCTTGTTGTTCAACACTGACGTGTGTGTACACTTCAAGTTCTTCATTTTCTGTTCTTGTATTTTTCACTTAGTGGGAATTAGTTAGCAGTTAGTTAAAAATTAATGTTGCACTTTATGGGTGACAATGAGGAAAGGAAGGAATTCAATACAAAAAAAACTCAACAAAAACATTTCTCTACATTTTAATCACTTGGTATCTTACCGAGTGGTGGTGGAGGGAGAGAGAAAGAGAGGAACAAATAAAAACTCCTAGTTTTATTTATTTTGATGGTTTACTGGAGAAGAGCGGAAGGTAAACACAACAGACCACAACTGGCTGCCTCCTACGTGTGGCTGAAAGAGTGGCAAGATCGTGAAAGAGCACAGACTGGTAATGCTGTCCAATTCTTGAGTGAAAACTTGCAAGAGGTATCTGGGCCTTTGTTTTGAAAACTGAAATCTAAAGGCTGTGTACCTATAGATATAGACAGGTCTCCGATTGGCTCTGAGGATGTGCTGTTTTACAACAATAGGGCTGTTATGAGCCAATATTTATCCCTCAATCAATATCACTTTTTTTAAATTATCTGATCATCATCACATTGCTGTTTGTGGGCGCTTGCTGTGTTTCCTACATTACAACAGTGACTGCACTTCAAAAAGTACTTCATTGGCTGTAAAGGATGTCTTGAGGGTGTGAAAGGTGCTATATAAATGCAAGTTTGTTCTTTCATTCCCAATCTCGTGATTTGGCCTTTGTCCGCATTAAATGACATTTGCCACTCATCTGTCCAGGTCCCCATTATATCCAAGTCCTTCTATGGGTGATCAGCCTGTTCACCATGTGTATCCTCTGCAAACCTGAAGAGTTTTGCTTCTGTTCCCACTTCCAAGTATATGTGCACATTGTAAACCACTGGCCCCAGTACTAATTCCTGTAGCACCCCACTAATGAATTACCTCCCTTTTATGCCAGATCGGCTCCACACACTCCCACCTTTTGCTTTCTTTGCTTCAGCTGATACTTGATCCAAATTCATCAGGAAATTCTCGCGGGGAAGAGGGAAAATTTCCTCTCTCGCTCTCTCATGCATGACAAAGCCGTAAATCCCTTCTTACAAATGGCTTTTTGATTTTGTTACACATGGTGCATGGCGAAACTCTTTGCTTCTCCTAACCCCCTGGTAAATGAATAAAATATCATGACTGATTCACTTTCCATGCATCTCCATCATCTAGTCGAATGGAATCCATGACATCGCAAGGACACTGACTCAAAATAGTTCTTCCTGGATGTTAAGTGGGTTAGTCTGAATCAATAAAAGCCACAGAAACCTGATGAGGAATATTTAATCATGTTAGCTCAGGGGAGTTCAAGTACTTTTCTTTTGGTGTGATAAATCATCTGGCTAATTTAAACATGTCAACCATTTTTAGGTCTCCTGCTTAACATGATACATAAGATATCTCTGCCGTAAGCACATGCAGCAGATGTTGCTCCGTGTGATTCAGCATTGAAGTAGTTCCAGCCAAAGATCGAGGTTTAAATACTTTTATGTAGAGGCAATAAGTTACTTGTTAAACTTTTTACACTGGTTATCTGATATGCTGTCCACTCATTTAACCAGAAATCTGGGCACAGAACTTGCACAAGTTGAAGTGAATAGAAAGATCTCAGTTACCCTGACGCACAGACCTTGATAATTAAAATTATGGATATTTACTTAATGCAAAACAATATTAACCTATACCATAATTACATGTTTTTATAACATTGGGTTGAAATCATATAATGCCATATTAATATTCATTTTTTTCTGTCAATTTTAATAAGCCATCATTGAAATAGTGGGCAAGTAAACTTAATATAAAAGTATTAGCACCTTCCTGACCAATATTGCTAGGGGTAATAGCAACCCATATAGCATTTAAGTACTAATATTCCACCTCTCTAATGAAATCCCAAACAGTGTAACTGTCTGCAAATATTAATGTAATTTATACAAAAATCTGAAGCTGGTGTTCAGCTTCAGTGCATGTGATCACTGTAGCAAAATGCTTTAATTCACCAGTTAGAGAATCACCAAGCTAATGATTAAAACTACCTATTGTCCATGAACTAAATGCTTTAAAAGTGGTTCTAATTTAGAGGGATTTGGTTAATTGTTAAACCTTTTAGACTGATTATATGATGTGCCGTCCACTCATTTAACCAGAAATACAGGGACAACAACCTGTACAAGGTGAATTTGGGTATCCTGAGACAAACTCTTGCAATCATAGAATGGTTACAGCACAGAAGAAGGACATTTGGCCCGTCGAGCCCGTGCAAGAGCACTTCAGCTAGTCCCACTCCCCCGCCCTTTCCCTGCAATTTTTTTTCCTTCAGGTACTTATTCAACTCCCTTTTGAAAGCCGTGATCGAGGCTGCCTCCACCACCCTTTCAGGCAGTGCATTCCAGATCCTAACCACTCGCTGCATAAAAAAGTTTTTTCTTATGTCACCTTTGGTGGTTCTTCCAATCACCTTAAATCTGTATCCTCTGGTTCTTGACCCTTGTGCCAATCGGAATAGTTTCTCTCTCTCTACTCTCCTCATGATTTTGAACACCTCTATCAAATCTCCTCTCCATCTTTGCTCTAAGGAGAACAACCCCAGCTTCTCCAGTCTATCCACGTAACTGAAGTCCCTCATCCTTGGAATCATTCTCGTAAACCTTTTGTGCACCCTCTCTAAAGCCTTCCCATCCTTCCTAAAGAATTGGACACAAAACCTCCTTGCTTTTATACTCTATGCCTCTACTTATGAAGCCCAGTATCCCATAAGTTTTTTAACCGTTTTCTCAACCTGTGTTGCCACCTTCAACGATTTGTGCACATATACCCCCAGATCTCTGTTCATGCACCCCCTTTAGGATTGTACCCTTTAGTTTATATTGCCTCTCCTCGTTCTCCTACCAAGATACATCACTTCGCACTTTTCTGCGTTAAATTTCATCTGCCACATGTCTGCCCATTCCACCAGCCTGTCTATGTCCTCTTGAAGTCTATCACTATCCTCCTCACTGTTCACTATACTTCCAAATTTTGTGTCATCTGCAGATTTTGAAATTGTGCCCTGTACACCCAAGTCCCAGCCATTAATATTAGTATTTGGCAGAAGACTTGAAACAGACCACCTGCTTGCTTTCTAGGCTGGTAATGACTGGCCCCACCCCTCCTCTTACTACTAATATTTACAATTATGGATGTGTTTACTTAATACCATAATTACACCTTTTCAAAACTTGGTTGAAATCATGCAGTATTAAAGGCATTAATCTGTTCATATTAAAATAGACAAAGGAACTTTAAGTCTTTGTTGAAATAGTTACAATTCTGCACCAAGCCACATTTGTTTGGTGTCCAGTTAATAATTGCACCAAGAACAAAAATAACATGTCTCCTCACTTATTCAACCTTCCATTTGCAACTGAATAATTCACCTCACTTATTCAACCTCCCATTTGCAATTGAATAATTCACCAACTCGTAGATAACACGGTGCTTTTAAGAATTTAACCCCTTTTTTGGTTGTGTAGTCTCTCTCGCGCGCTCTCTCTCGCGCTCACTTCACTCCCCACAACCTTATTTCAGAAGATTATTTCCATTCTTTTTATCCCCATCATCGGCAGCAGTTCATTACGGATTCCAAGAAAAGCTCGTCTTCAGTTGGATTCTCTTTTTTACAAATCATTTATAAAAGTTAAAATGCCCAAACTTCAATTTTTGCTTTTTTTTTTGGAGTCATTAGTGTCGGCTTCTGGTCAGAATGAGTTTTAACTTTTCAGCTGGCATTGATTAGGGCAGGCATCACTTTGAAATAGAGATGATTCCATTTCATTAAGGAATCAATCAAAGAGACACAGTGCTGTATTTGCCAGTTCATGAAGACTGACTTTTGCACATTCCACTTTTTAAACAAGTTAGCTTTGGTAGCAGACTGTAGATTTTGGTACACTAGTGGTTATGGTACTGGGCTAGCATCCCAGAGTCCATGACTTCAAATCCCACCATGGAAAGTTATGAAACTAAATTCTGTAAATCTGATCATCTGTGGCTTGCACCAGAAGTTTACCATGAAAGCTGCCAGAATAATGTTGTTAAAACCCAACTGGTTCACTAGTATCCAACAACAACTTGCATTTATATAGTGCCTTTAATGTAGTGAAACACCCCAAGACGCTTCACAGAAGTGTTATCAAACAAAATGTGACACCGAGTAACCTAGATATTCGGGAAAAATAACCAAAAGCTTGGTCAAAGAGGTAGGTTTTAAGGAACGCCTTAAAGGAGGAGAGAGAGGCAGAGAGGTTTAGGGAGGGAATTCCAGAGCATAAGGCCTTGGCAGCTGAAGGCACGGCCGCCAATGATGGAGTGATTAAATTCGGGGATGCACAAGAGGCCAGAATTGGAGGAGCGTGGAGATCTTAGAGAATTGTAGGGCTGGAGGAGGGGTTAGAGATCGGGAGGGACGAGGCCATAGAGGGAGTTGAAAACATGGCTGAGAATTTTAAAATCGAAGCGTTGCTTAATCAGGAGCCAATGTAGGTCAGCGAGCACAGGGGTAATGGTTGAACAGGACATAGTGCGAGTTAGGATGCAGGTAGCAGAGTTTTGGATGACCATAAGTTTATGGAGGGTAGAAGGTGGGAGGCCAGTGAAGAGTGCATTGAAATAGTCAAGTCTACAGGTAACAAAGGCATGGATGAGGGTTTCAGCAGCAGATGAGGCGGGGTGGAGTCGGGCGGTGGAAATAGGCGGTCTTCGTGATAGCGGTAATACGTGATCGGAAGCTGATCTCGGGGTCAAATATGACACCAAGGTTGCAAACAGTCTGGTTCAGCCTCAGACAGTTGCCAGAGAGAGGGATGGAGTCGGTGGCTAGGGAACGCAGTTTGTGATGGGGACTGAAGGCAATAGCTTCGGTCTACCCAATATTTAATTGGAGGAAATTTCTGTTCATCCAGAACTGGATGTCGGACAAGCAGTTTGACAATTTGGAGACCATGCAGGGGTCAAGTGAGGTAGAATTGAGAGTCGTCAGTGTGCATGTGGAACCTGACATGTTTTTGGATGAGTAGCAGCATGTAGATGAGAAATAGGAGGGGGCCAAGGATAGATCCTTGGCGGACACCAAAGGTAATGGTATGGGAGCGGGAAGAGAAGTCATTGCAGGTGATTCTCTGGCTATGACTGGATAGATAAGAATGGAACCAGGTGAGTGCAGTCCTACCAAACTGGATGATGGTGGAGAGGCGTTGGAGAAAGATGGTGTGGTCTACCACAGGCTGCAGACCGAGGGGAGCCTCTTGTGTGGCTTGGCCTAGATATGTCTCCAGTCTTGATGCTAAATGCCCAATGAAGTGGTCCCCACCATCATCTCAGGGCAATTAGGAATGGGCAATAAATGTGGCCTTGTCAGTGTTGGCTCGTATCCTGAGAATTATTTTTTAAATGCCATTCCCATGGCGGTCCAGTTTCCTCTCGCGTCTCTTAGTGCTGCAGTTGATGGCTCATCCTCTGACTCACTTCATTAATTCAGGGCAACTCTAGGACTCTGTCTTCTTTCATATCTCCCCATTCTTTCTTATCAATTACCTTCCCCACTCATTATTTGACTCCATCCCCTCTTGTTGATCACAAATCCTCAGTCCAAACAACCTCTAGCCCTCTTACAGTTCTGTGGCTGAATTACCACATTTGGATCTCTTTTCCCTGTGTAGCGTTGAAAATCTTAGTATTTTGGATCTTCAGTCAATTGGTTCATATCTTTCATAAGTCTAGTCAACCGCTATCAACTCTCCTGGCTGGCACCATCCTTATACCTCATTTATCTATTCATCTTTTGGCCTCGCTCTCTGCTCTGTCCTCCAATGATGCTTCTACATTTCCTCAAGCTGCCTCCAGAAGCTGCATTCTTTCATGCCAGACTCTCTCTCTTTCCTTAAATCAATTCTCTATAAAGCCGACACAGCAAGCACATAATTTGAGGTGGCCTTTGAACATAGTGGCAAAACCTGCAACAGTTGTGTGGGATTAGAAGCCTTTCACTTTGGTGACCACAAAGTGCCAAGTGAAGCATTGCAGATACAGTATCTTGGGGTGCAATGTGTGAACGGTTTGAAGGCGTTATTGTCAACACCACACTCTGTTGGGAGGCTCGATGCTTGCTGCATGCACACTACAGACATTCAATGAATGAGTTGGGCAAAAGTACATCGATTCCTTAGCCCAGACAATCACGTCTGTTCCTTTTGACCTATAGATGTGGGAGACATATTGAATAATTTTGAATAGAAGCGGTTCTCCATTTTGGGGAGGGAGAGGAACCCACCCGTTAGAGGAAACGTGTAGTATACATGGGCGGAAGTTGCCCAGAATGTCATTGTACACAGAATTTATATGAAACCGAGAGAGAAATCTTTTCTTTAATGCAGGATAATGAGCAGCTCCCTTGCAAATGGCCAAGTAATAGAGAACACCATCTATACTCTCATATCCTGGGCCAATAAGATGAGCACTTTGCCATCCCTCTGTGTGGTAAACCACGTTCACTATCGTATCACTGTTAGTAGTTAGCACTGTTCACCACTGTTCGTTATAACTGTATCACTGACCACTATTGTATCATGGTACGAGGTCGCCTCTTGCCACACTGCTATACCTGGGATGACCACTGCCGACTCCGCCTTGGCTCCACCCACCAGGCCAGGTATAAAGGTGAGCGACTGGCTGGTATTCCTCCTGCTTGGATCGGATCACCCACGAGAGTGGGCTCTGTTATTTAGTCAATAAAAACCTTTAGTCACCTTCGTAACTCTTCGCCTTTTATTGGAGGAATTGATAGGTATATCAATTTTATTGACTAAATTTAATGATGTCCGACAACGAGTCACAACCGGCGGAGGAGCCACCAGCGCAGCTCCCAGGAGCACAGCCACACCAGCCAGCTTGGCTGCGAGCCCTCAGACCGCCGTACCTGGACCTGAACCCACGAGCAGCAAACTCAGCCGCAGACTTTAAACACTGGCTGGTCTGCTCGAATCATACCTGAGAGAATCCAGCGTCCCTCAGGCATCCAAACTAAGTGTCCTGCAGGCACAACTGAGCCCGAGAGTATACACTCTCATCGAGGACATGACTACCTACGAGACCGCCATCAACCTGCTGAAACAGAAGTACCGGACCCCGGTAAACTACATGTACGCTAGGCACCTCCTAAGATCACGGCCGCAACAGCCAGGAGAATCAGTAGCCGAATTCTCACAGGCGCTATATGCACTCACCAGGAACTGTGACTTTAAATCGGTGTCGGTAGCCGAAAATACTGAAGATAATATCCGCGACGCATTCCTGAAAGGCCTACGGTCCGAGTACTCACGGCAAAGACTGCTGGAAGCTAAAGACCTCAGCATGGAAAAAGCTAAAGACCTCAGCATGGAAAAAGCTGAAGCCCTCGCTATCTCCCTGGAAGTGGCCCACCAAGATCAGGAAGCATTCACCAGGTACTGCTCGCGACCCTGGGACTCGGGCCCGACCCCTACCACAGCACCCTTCCCAGCGCCGCCCCCGGGACCTACCTCTGCGTCGGCGTCCCGGACCCGACCGGCCCCGCCACCCCCGGCACCGGCCCCGACATCGGGCATCCGCGATCGGGCCGCCGGCTGTTTTTTTTGTGGCCAGGAGAAGCACCCGAGGTCGCGCTGCCCAGCCAAGAACTCCATATGCAAAACCTGCCTGAAGAAAGGCCACTTCTCCAAGGCCTGCAGGAGCGGATCCTCAGAGGCCAGCAGTGCCGCATGCGAACTATGGGGGCGGCCATCTTCGTTTAGGGCAACTGAGGCCAGCATCCCCACACATGAGTCATGGGGGCGGCCATCTTTGATGAAGGCAACCAACCCCAATAGTGCCTCATGGGGCCCTACCTCGTGGGAGACGCCATTTTACTCACCACGCCCGACCGCCTCGCCCGCAGATGACAACGACTCGCTCAGCTACACACTAGCTTCCGTCACCCTGGACCAAGCCCGCCCGCACCATCTGTCCAAGTCAATGATGGACATCAAAGTGAACGGCCACGCCACGACCTGCCTGTTCGACAGCAGAAGCACGGAGAGCTTCATCCACCCAGACACGGTGAGCCACTACTCCCTCTCTGTCCTACCAACGCGCAGCCGAATCTCTATGGCATCGAGGTCCCACGCCACGGACATCAGCGGCTACTGTGTCGTGACCCTGTCGGTTAAGGGCACGGAGTATAAAAACTTTAAACTCCTCGTCCTCCCCCATCTCTGCGCTGCCGTCCTACTAGGGCTGGACTTCCAATCCCACCTCCAAAGCGTAATCCTAGCATACGGTGGACCCCTCCCCCCACTCACAGTCAACAACCAGCAAACGTTAAACCGCCCACCGCGTAACACCTGCAGCCTCTCCACCCTCAAGGTCCCGCCACCCTCTCTGTTTGCTAACCTTACCCCTGACTGCAAACCCGTCGCTACCAAGAGCAGGCGGTATAGCGCCGGGGACAGAGCCTTCATTAGCTCTGAGGTGCGGCGCCTCCTGAAAGAGGGCATTATCGAGGGGAGCAGCAGCCCCTGGCGTGCCCAGGTCGTAGTCGTAAAGACCGGCGATAAAAACCGCCTGGTCATCGACTACAGCCAGACCATAAACAGATATACCCAGCTGGACGCATACCCCCTCCCCCGCATATCTGACATGGTCAATCAGATTGCACAGTATAAAGTATTCTCGACCATCGACCTGAAGTCGGCCTACCACCAACTCCCTATCCACCCTGAGGACCGCCAGTATACCGCCTTCGAGGCGAATGGGCGCCTATACCACTTCCTTAGGGTCCCCTTCGGTGTCACTAATGGGGTCTCGGTCTTCCAAAGGGAGATGGACCAGATGGTTGACCAGAACGAACTGCAGGCTACATTCCCCTACCTAGATAACGTCACTATCTGCGGCCGCGACCGGCAGGAACATGACGCGAATCTGGAGAAATTCCTCCGTACGGCCCAACGGCTGAACCTCACCTACAATAAGGAGAAATGCATGTTTAACACCACGCGCCTTGCCATCCTCGGCTGCGTAGTGGAGAACGGAATCATCGGCCCCGACCCAGAAAGAATGCGCCCCCTCATGGAGCTACCCCTCCCCCACTGCCCTAAAGCACTTAGGAGAACCCTGGGGCTTTTCGCCTACTATGCCCAATGGGTACCCAATTACGCGGACAAAGCCAGACCCCTCCTGAAAGCCACTCCCTTCCCCCTCACGGAGGAGGCGTGCGCGGCCTTCTCCCTCATTAAGGGAGACATAGCCAAGGCCACGATGCACGCAGTGGACGAGTCCATCCCCTTTCAGGTGGAGAGCGACGCATCCGACTTCGCCTTAGCCGCCACCCTAAACCAGGAGGGGAGGCCAGTGGCCTTCTTCTCAAGGACCCTACAGGGCCCCAAGATCCGACATTCGTCGGTCGAGAAAGAGGCCCAGGCGATCGTGGAGGCAGTACGGCGCTGGAGGCACTACCTGGCAGGCAAACGATTTACCCTCCTCACCGACCAGCGTTCGGTGGCTTTCATGTTTAATAACAAGCTGAAGGGCAAAATCAAGAATGACAAGATTTTGAGATGGAGAATCGAGCTCTCCACCTACGATTATGAGATCTTGTACCGGCCAGGCAAGCTGAACGAATCCCCTGATGCCCTTTCACGAATGACATGCGCCAGCGCGCATATCGATAGGCTTCAGACCCTCCACGACCAGCTCTGCCACCCCGGAGTCACCAGACTCTACCATTTCATTAAGGCCCGCAACCTGACCTACTCCATCGAGGAGGTCAGGACCATGACCAGGAACTGCCAGACCTGTGCGGAGTGCAAACCGCACTTCTATAGGCCGGACCGAGCAAGCCTGATCAAGGCCACCCGCCCCTTCGAGCGCCTGAGCATCGACTTTAAGGGGCCCCTCCCGTCCTCTGACCGTAACGTGTACTTCCTCAACATCGTTGATGAGTACTCCCGTTTCCCCTTTGCCTTCCCCTGCCCCGACATGACCAGTAGCACGGTCATTAAGTGCCTGAATGCCCTCTTCGCCTTGTTCGGGTTCCCGAACTATATACACAGCGACCGGGGCTCCTCCTTCATGAGCGAGGAACTCCGGCAATTCCTCCTAGAGAGAGGTATTGCAGCAAGCAGGACCACCAGCTACAACCCCAGAGGTAACGGTCAGGTGGAAAGAGAGAACGCGACGGTATGGAAGGCCGTCCTCTTAGCCTTAAAGTCTAAGGGCCTCCCAACCTCCCGCTGGCAAGAAGTCCTCCCGACAGCGCTGCACTCCATCCGTCATTACTTTGCACGGCCACTAACACCACCCCCCATGAACGAATGTTCGTTTTCCCCAGGAAGTCGACTACGGGAACCACCCTACCAACCTGGCTGACCGCCCCGGGGCCGGTCTGGCTGCGGAAACACGTGAGGACCCATAAAACGGACCCCCTGGTCGAGAGGGTGAACCTCCTGCACGCCAACCCCCAGTACGCCTACGTGGCGTACCCAGACGGGCGGGAGGACACTGTCTCCCTACGAGACCTCGCACCCTCAGCCGATCCGGAAACACCGCCACCACCCCCCCACCCCCCCAACCTCAGTCCAGGTAGACGGCATGCCCACGAGCCCTCGCCGACCACGCAAACACCAGCATCAACACCGGATAAGGCACCAGCACCGGATAAGGCAACACCACCGCTGCGGCGATCGGAGAGGCTTACGAAGCCTCCGGACAGACTGACCTACCAGAATTGGTAGTACACTTCACCCCGCCGGACTTAATTCTAAACAAGGGGTGAATGTGGTAAACCACGTTCACTATCGTATCACTGTTAGTAGTTAGCACTGTTCACCACTGTTCGTTATAACTGTATCACTGACCACTATTGTATCATGGTACGAGGTCGCCTCTTGCCACACTGCTATACCTGGGATGACCACTGCCGACTCCGCCTTGGCTCCACCCACCAGGCCAGGTATAAAGGTGAGCGACTGGCTGGTATTCCTCCTGCTTGGATCGGATCACCCACGAGAGTGGGCTCTGTTATTTAGTCAATAAAAACCTTTAGTCACCTTCGTAACTCTTCGCCTTTTATTGGAGGAATTGATAGGTATATCACTCTGCTACCCTGTAAATTAGCTTCCCTATTGGGTCAGATTCCACCTACATTTTTTTTACATCATGCAATAGATTTAGTGTCTCCATGCAAGGGTACTACTCCGATTTACTGGGATGCTGGAAGAAATACAAAAGGACTTGGGAAAATTGAGTCTGCCTCATTAGCATGATGCAGAGCAACCTGATCGATGTGTTTAAAATAGAAGCAGACCGTTTCCAGCAGTCGAGGGGCCACAGATACAGGATTATATCTTGAGATTTACAACCGAGGGCTGGAGAAACTTCTTTACACAGAGTTCTGAAAATGTGGAATACACTTCCAGGGTTGGGGTTGAGGCCGAAGCTGTCCATTGCAGGTTAGATTGGATGGGTGGACGAAGAAAGAGAGCTTGACAGGATGTGGGAACAGGGTGGGGTGTGGAAGATGAACACCAACACGGACTGGTTAGATCAAATGGCCTATTGTGTTGTAGCTTCTATTTATTTCCATATTCTCTACCTGTGGAATGTGCTTGGGGGTCTAGATTGACTGTCTAGGTTTAAGTATTCTAGGCCATTTTGCTGCTGACAATTTATACCTGGCTTATGAACTTTGAGGGGTCTTTTTTCATTCATTCGGTTTTCATTTGCCATTTTATTTGGTCATAATTTGCAAGAACATCAAGAGTTCAATTGTTCATTTCCATTGTCCAGGCATTTGTGATCTCTTTCACTTCCGACTTCATTCCACGCCTAGTCTTCATGTACTTGTACAGTCCAGATGGCACACTGAACGGGTTCACCAATAATACACTGTCCTACTTCAACGTCAGCCACTTAGAGGCAGGATCAGAGCCACTTGAACCAATGGCGCTCGGATACAAGGTTGAGATCTGCAGGTAGAATTTCTCTTCTGTTACTTGAACCTCTTCTTTGCAATGTTCTGTCATTTCACATCTAGAAAGAATTCCTACAGATTTCTAAAACTGAATATAATAAAGCAAAGTTAAAGAAACATTCATTACTTTTATTCGAACCATCCCTTTTTTTTTAATAAACCTGACACTATTGACCAAAGTCACTTGCTTTGGATATTAGCAATTGTGTTGGGCGAACACAATCAAAATAGCTCAAATTTCAGTTCACGATAACTTTGCTTACTGTTTTGGTTATTTCTATGGAACATACAAGGGATTATGAAACCATGCGTGTTAGAGTGGCCAAGATACTGGACTAGTAACTAATAGGCAAGCTGTGAAATTTAATAAATCTGGTCATTTGTGCGCTGGAACCTATGTTTAAAAACTGCTGTTTTGTCATTAAAACATGGAAACATAAAAAAAATAGGAGCAGGAGTAGGCCATTCAGCTCTTCGAGCCTGCTCCACCATTCAATATGATCATGGCTGATCCTCTATCTCAATACCATATTCCTGCTCTCTCCCCATAGCCCTTGATGCCTTTTGTGTCTAGAAATTTATCTCCTCCTTAAATATATTCAGCGACTTGACCTCCACTGCCTTCTGTGGTAGAGAATTCCACACGTTCATCACCCTCTGAGTGAAGAAATTTCTCCTCATCTCAGTCCTAAATGTCCTACCCCGTATCCTAAGACTGTGACCCCTCGTTCTAGACCCCCCAGCCAGGGGAAACATCCTCCCTGCATCCAGCTTCACTAATGGTCTTCGGAAGGAAATCTGGCACCCCTGTCTAGTCTAGTCTGCCTGCGACTCCTGTCGACACTACATACAGGAAACTTTGTGATATCCGGCACTGACAGATCGGCAACACACCGGTCCAATCAAAACTGCCGGACATACAAAGTTAATGTTGAAGCATACGGAGGTTTTCATCTCCGTATCTGACAACAAACACTGTTGCTTAGCAACAGCTTCTAAAGAGTCGGCTGCAGCTGCAAGCGTCTGTAGCTGAAGCTGTTGCTATAGCTACAGACCTTGCAGCGGCTGACTGGGGAAAAAAAAAGAACGAGATCTAAAAAAAACTTACAGAAAACGGCTCCTGATTTTTGCCGTTAGATCGAGTATTCCGGACATACAACCTCCGGATAAACCAAAGTTTCCTGTAGTACATTATTTTAAATGGTTGGCTCTTCGTGCTCTCTGAAGTAGCCTAGCAAGCCAGTCGGTAATGGAAGACTCAACACCACCTTCTCCGGGTAACTGGGGATGGCCCATAGATAAATCTAGTCCATGTCACCATAGCCTGAGAACCGATTTTAAGATAATGAAACGATTTGTCCCATCTAACCTCTAATCCAGAGCATTGAATCAAGAGAGGCTGATGCAATTATCTTTTTGATCCGAGTGGGCTGGTGCATTCTGCCTGATCTAAAAGACACACATTCTGACTTCACTAAGATCCTAGTGTAAGACGTGGGTGCAGAGTTCAAAGAAAGTGATATTTGTAAATCAGATTCAAATGTAGATGACCAATACATATGGATTAAGTTCCTTTTTTAAATTATATTTCTAGAAATACAATACTCTTATTCCGCCCCCTCCCCTCCAACCTCCTCAATTTTGGACTGTTCTTTATTTGAATTTCTGCTTAAGCTGCAGTTAGGAGAATACATACAGGAAGATTTACTTGCATGTAATTCAGATGTAAGCAAGTTCCTTATTATTAATCAAATTGCAACATGTCCCTTAAATATTTTATTATATATCTTTACCGCTATTGAGAATATGTTCTAAACTACGTCCTCAGCACATCACCTTCATAGAATTCCACTGTTCAGTATTTGATATTTAAAAACATGTCTTTTTAGGTACAAAGACTACAGAGAACCTCCATGGTCTTCTCAACCATATGATCTGTCAAAGGAATTCTGGTCTGTCTTAGCAGCCAGACTGGCTTTTGTCATCATTTTCCAGGTAAGTGGTTTTGAAGCACTGCCCCAGTTAGCTCCGTATTGGTTCTCCTAAAGGATGGACTATGCCTCCAAGTTCTCTTTCCATAATGGAGGTCAATGCAGGAAAGAGTGGCTGGCCCAGGCTGGTGGAAAGGTGAGGATAACGTGATTAAAACTGGGGAGTTGGGGGGGGGGGGGGGGAAATATATATAATTTCAACTAGTGTTTTTGAAAGTTTTCCATTTTATTAAATCTATAACTTATTAAGATCAGTACATGAGCTGTGCACTCCATTGGAAAAATCCTCTAATTATTCCCATGGACATTCGCATTAAAATGTCTACAGGTGGTTGTTGCACTTCACCTGAAACTATTCCACGTGACTACAGTAGGTGGTGCTCTAATGATTTTTTAATGCTAATTGGATCACTAATCTGTAGCACTCCCTGTAATGCCAAATACATTTTTTTTAATGCTTCACGTCTTTGTGCTGTTGCAGGCCTCCCACCATTGGTGCTGTGGCACAAGACCGCTCACGACTCTGCACCCAGGCACGCACATCAACCCAGTGTGGCAATGGTGGCGGTAGCCGTGGCACATCACCCCAAACCACTGGCTGAAATGGCAGCCAGCACCCTTATCTTGTGCCCAGCGTCATGCAGGGCCCACGTTGAAGTATTACCTGTCCCTGGACTGTTCCACTCCCTGTTGGTGTCTTATCCCATCCACCCCCTCCAACTGTAGTTATTTACTATATTTGTATAGTAGTTGCTATATTATATGTACAGTATATTTAGATAGGACTAGCAGAATGGGCAGGCAGGTGGCGGATGCAAATTAATGCATTTTGGGAGGGAAATCGAGGAATGGGAATATCCACTCGATGGGCTGACACTGAGGCAGTGGAAACCTTGGATTTCAAATACATTTTTTTGAAGTGTAAGTGTAGGCAGATAAAGCTGTAAAAAGTCAATAAAATGTTTTTTAATAAGGGACATGAAGTACAAGGGTAATGAGGTACAAATGAATTTACAAAGCATTGATTAGGGCACAGTTATAATATTATGTGCAGTTTTGGGTACCCCATTTTACAACGGATGTTAAAGCCAAAGAGCGTAAAGCATAGGTTCATCAGAGTGATGCCAGGGATGGAAGAACTTGGGAACATAGGAACAGGAGTAGGCCATTCAGCCCCTCGAGCCTGTTCCGCCATTCGATGAGATCATGGCTGATCTGCGACCTAATTCCATATACCCGCCTTTGGTCCATATCCCTTAATATCTTTGGTTAACAGAAGTCTACCAATCTCAGATTTAAAATTAACAATTGATCTAACATCAATTGCTGTTTGTGGAAGAGAGTTCTAAACTTCTACCACCCTTTGTGTGTAGAAGTGTTTCCTAATTTCACTCCTGATAGATCTTGCTCTCGTTTTTAGACTATGCCCCCTAGTCCTAGAATCTCCAACCAGCGGAAATAGTTTCTCTCTATCTACCCTATCTGTTCCCCTTAATATCTTGAAAACTTCGATCAAATCACCCCTTAAACTTCTAAGGAATACAACCCTACTTTGTGTAATCTCCCCTCGTAACTTAACCCTTGGGAGTCCAGGTATCATTCTGGTAAACCTACGCTGCACTCCCTCCAAGGCCAATATATCCTTGTGTGGTGCCCAGAACTGCTCACAGTGCTCCAGGTGTGGTCTAACCAGGGTTTTGTACAGCAGCAGAATAACTTCTGCCCCCTTGTACTCTAGTCCTCTTGATAGCCTTTTGATTATTTTCTGTACCTGTTCATGACATTTTAATGATCTATGTACCTGAACTCCCAAGTCTCTTTGGACATCCATTGTTTTTAGCTTTTTACCATTTAGAAACTACCCTATGTAGTTATGAGGAGCGACTTGAGATGCATGGACAATTCCCACTGGAGCAGAGAAGGCCAAGAAGAAATTTGAAGAGGCTTTTTAAATTATGAAGGGTTTTGGGAAGAGTGAATAGAGAAATATTATTTTATCTTTGTTGGAGAATCAATGGTGATTAAATAATCAATTTAAAATCCTCATCAGGAGAATGAGGAAAGGGATGAGGAGAAATGTCTTTATGCAGGGGTTTGTTGGTGTATAGAGTGCTTGGCCATGGGGCGTGGTTGCAGCAGGGACTGTAGATAGTATCAATATTTGAAGCAGAGGAAGATACAAGCCGACGGAGAGAGTGGGATTAGTTTTGGATTGCTGACAATGACCACCTTTCCTTTATTCTAAATTTCAAAAAATTTCCCTCTTTATCCCCCCCCCCCCTCTGTATTTTATCGTCAACTGGGACCTTCACACCAGCCCCACTCACCACCCTGTCACATCAGCACTCTTGAAATATGGGAGACCATGCTGTTCTAAGGTTGCTTCTAGCCTGATGACTCAGCCACATGCTCAAATCTCCAAGCTCTTCTCTCAGTCCATATCCCCATTGCTATTAAATTTTCCAGACCCATGTTTTTTAACGCGTCATTCCCAAGTTGATCTCTCCCTCTTAATTTATTTTTACCTCCTCTTTGCCCTTTGTGCACCAGCCCCAAACCCATTCCTGCCCCACTCATCCTTACCCGCCCAGTCTTTTCTCACCCACTGTTGTTCCTCTTTACCTTTTAATGTCACCCCTGTTTTTAACCCCCAATTCCCAACCAATTCTTTTTATCAAAATTCCCTATTCTGGTTCTCTTTTAATCCCTATCACAAGAATATAAGAAATAGGAGCAGGAGGAGGCTATATGGCCCCTCAAGCCTGCTCCTCCATTCAATAAGATCATGGCTGAACTTGTACCTCAACTCCACTTTCCTGTCCTACCCCATCATATCCATTGATTCCCTTAGTGCCCAAAAATCGATCGATCTCTGCCTTGAATATACTCAACGACTGAGCCTCCACAACCCTCTGGGGTAGAAAATTCTAAAGATTCACCACCCTCTGAGTGAAGAAATTTCTCATCTCAGTCCTAAATGTCTGACCCCTTATTCTGAGACTATGGCCCCTTGTTCTAGACTCTCCAGCCAGGGGAAGCAACCTCTCAGCATCTACCCTGTCAAGCCTTCTAAGAATTCTGCATGTAGATAGAATTGCATAGAATTTACAGCACAGAAACAAGCCATTCGGCCCAACCAGTCCATGCCGGCGTTTATGTTCCACTCGCTCCTTCTCCCACCTTTCCTCATCTAACTCTATCAGCATATCCTTCTATCCCTTTCTCCCTTGTGTGTTTATCGAGCTTCCCCTTAAATGCATCTACACTATTCATCTCAACTACTCCATGTGGTAGCGCTTTCCACATTCTCACCACTCTTTATCCCACTGTTTAACTCTCAATGTGCCTCTTTATTCACTTTCTTTATTTCCCACTTCATTCTTTAACTTTCCCCTGCCCCTCCCATTCTCCCTCTCATTTAACACCCAATGGCCTCTTCAATTACCCTCGGCAATGCTACGGGAGTTTTACTAGTTTAATTTCAGTGGTACAATTTTTATAAATAACCTTTTTTGAGGCGGGCACAAAGCACTTCACCGTTGAGAAGTTCTAAAGCACTTGATGTCAGCAGATTTGTCTGAGCTGAAATTAAAGGAGACCTACTTTGTTTTTGTTTAAACTTATTTCCTCACATCTTTTAGATAGCCTTGAGCCGTGCAATATTCCTGAATTTGACATTGGCACAGTTTTACTAACCGCCCCTCTCCTGTGTCTTTACAGAACCTAGTTATGTTTATGAGTGACTTTGTGGATTGGATGATACCAGACATTCCAAAGGAAATCAGTGTGCGAATGTCTAAAGAAAAGTTATTAATGGTGGATCTTTTCCTGAAAGAAGAACAGACCAAAATCCATATAGTGGATGTACTTTCTTCCCAAGAGAAAGAGAGGACCGCGGAAAACTTTGACGAGAGCCCCAAGGAATATGCGGCAGAGCTCTCCGAAAACCGCATGCGCGGCAGAGACACTTCCTACTCCCATCTTATAAACGCAGGAAAGGAAGCTGTTTAGAGACTGATGCTTTAAAGTAAACCTAAGTTTCTTTAGTTGGGGCATTCCACAATATGGCAAAGTGTCACTTAAAAGGAGCAGCAAAAACTTGATCTGTATTAACAGCACCTTTTGGTGGACGGCTTGAGTTTGCTGTTCATGTTGCCATTTTGAAAATGTTGATGCGAGAACCACTTTCTTTACAGATGAGGCGGACCATGATTTGACTGTATAAAAAAAAAAAAAAAAAAAATTATATTTTTACACAGTGCAATGCAGGGAGTGTCACTTTTGTATTCCACAGGAATGTTATTTCAGATATTTTCCATTTCCTAAATAACAGTACAAGCAAAACTTAGTCTTTAGCTTGGAAAAGAATTCATAGCAATGGTGGCAACAGTTTCCTTTTGAGCAAAATTTTTTTGCCAAAATTAAAATGTACTTTTTTTTTACTATATATATTTATGGTTTAATTAGTCATCGAAGACTCCTCTTTTGTTTCTTAGCCATCTGGGTAAAGGCAGATTTCCCCCCCCCCCCCCCGCAGTTTAAAATGTTCTGTAATTCGAACAAACAAAATGGCAACTTCTTCGAAGCAAGGTTCCCATCGGTTAAGAACGCACCGCTTGCATTTTGAAAGGGATGTCCGTTTTGGATAATGTGGTTGAGGGAAGCAAATGTGGGCAAAGAAATAGTAATCAGGAATTTGTAACTTATTGCTGTCGTAGCAGATTGAGCTAATAACCCAAAAGCAGCATGGCATTCGCATATCAGCTTCGCTATTCTATACACATTATCCTACTGGTAGTTTGAGCATTTATGTAATCGATGGAAAATCCTGGACCACCTCCCATAGAAATACTGTCCTTTTGACTTCCTCCAGAGCACTGCTGAAATGAGCTTGTAGAAGCGGCCCCACCCTAGCTAGTTTTACGCAGGAGTCGGCTAGCTCGATGACCGGGCTCGCCAATGCCAGAATGTTTTACAAAGCCAATTTCCTTTTTGTGATAATGAAACCTGCCCTCCAATGCTTTGCACAAAGGGGCTTTAGGAGGAGATTTTAAGTGTGTAGTTAGCTTCAAATCATGCACCTTAACTTTTATAAAATGCCAGCAGGACCCGGATTTAAGTATAAACCATTTACTAACTTGTGAGTAGATAGGTTATTAGCATTCAATGATATGATTGGCTGAATAAAGGGGATTAATTTCTGGTGGAGTCCCAAATTCTAAGAATTGTTTCTTAAAAAAAAATAAAAAATAAAAAATAATAGTGGGGACACGTTTTAGGATCCCATTTCAAATTGAGACTGAATTGCATCCAGTAGACTTTCTGCTTGCTACTGTTCTGATACAGGAGACTAAATTCTTTAAAGACTATCCCTTCTTATTTTACTATCTGTCTCTCTTTTTCTCTCCTGAACCTCTTCCTTTTCTAATTTTCTCTGTTTTCTGTCTTTTTTTTCTCTCTCTCCTACAGATCACTAATGAAACTTAGACTATAGTTGCAATTTTTTTTCTTAAACTGATCTCATGCTAACTGTTGAATTAAGATGGTGCCATTGTCAGAGCTGTTGCAATGGGGGGGGGGGGGCGCGCTGTGGGGGGGGGGGGAAGGGAAGGTAAGGTGCAGATTTACTGCTGTAGGTTCCAAATTAGAAAAGTGTAATTTCAAGTTTCATAAAAGCTACTTTAATGTCCGTGTTCGAAAAATCTACACACATTTTATGTTTCGATTTTGGAAATTAGAAACTTTTACGTAATGAGCACTTTAGTGTGTTTAGCTCTTTTCTCTCGTCGTTGTGATTGGATTATAACCAAAGAAAATATGATTTGAAAGCAGATCATTGTCCCTCTTAACTGGGGTGAATTTCACTATGTAGAGGATTGCTGCCTGTAACACTGTACCTCAGCCTTATGGGATTGCCTTCATTTAATGCATTCTAAGTACTGACCCACAGTGGTGTCGTGTGTAGCCCAAAGATTTTATTTTTGCACAACTTTTATGTATTTTTGGCCCGTAATATATTTAATATTTTCTTTCCATGTTTGTACAGCTTTTCTGTCCAGAGTCTCACGCAGAAGTTTTCTGATTGTGTTTCTAATCTGTGTGATCCACCTCTATAGTGTAACTTCTGATATTGGTTGAATGACCAATCACATTTTACCAATCACATTTTACCAATCACATTTTACCAATGCATATTCTGGCGATGCAGCCACCTTGTGAGTTCCCCACATGCCAGCCACTAGTAAAGTTAAATAGGTAGATTATAACCTTTAACACCTACATTTCCTTCCGGATAAACAATGTCTTGAAATTAATAAATCTTATTTTAAATGAATGCCCAGTTTGGGCTTATCTCAGCACCTTTCCCATGTTCACAGAGAGTCTGTAGTTTTGATAAGCAGACTTGAGTCACTTATGAACCAAAATTATTTCTGCTGAGTATGTTGGAATAGACCAGGTCTAGCGAATTAACCCTGAAACATGGTAAATGGCTCACTGGAGAATGCCTTCTCCCATAACCTCAGAAGGGCGTACAAGTAATGCTCTACTAGATCACTTCATATAGGCTTAAAACTACTTACCCAGATTTAAAATTAATACAGATAAAATTATCAGAAGGAACGGCAAGATGCAATTCAACTTAAAAATCAACCTTGCACAAATTGGATTGACTGTTCAAAAGAAAACAAAGACCCGCTTCCATAATTCTTACAGCTGCTTTCAGCATATTCTTGGGGAACAGTCTCTTGTGTGTGTGGTGCTATCGGCGTTCCTATTTTTTCCCTCCACAAAAGAGAATAGGTGAACTAGAAGGCCTCCCTGAGGGGGGTTCTCTGGATTAGCAGGATATCTCCTCCTTTGATGCAGAAGCAGTCTCTTTTGAAAATTGTCTGCATGGATAGGGTTTGTAAAGACAGATTTTACACCATGCTGGACAAAAGTGGGAACGGCTTGAAATTGTGGTTTCTTTTGTACGTTTCCCTGAGGTACTTCAAACCTGCTCACAGATTATAAATGAAGTCTTCATCTGTCATTGATGGGGGCCATTTGTCTGCAATGCATTCATTTCAAACAACTAGTCCCAGCAAAGTCGTCATTTCTTCATTGATTTCCAAACATAAGACATTACCCTTATACTAGCAGACTGACTATTGAGTTTAAAAGTGGAAGTCGAGAGACGACCGCCTCCATTTTGAGCTTAGTTGGAAGCCATACAAGATAGGCCGAGAGCTCTCTTCCCATCACAGTCCCTACACCCCTAAATAGCCTTTGCTGTCCAGGACCACCCGCTTGGGCATTGCCCGACCTGAATGCTGGGCATGGCATCACCGTGTACTGCCCACTGTTGAGTACAGTGTACGTGCAACCTCCCTGCTACCCACTTTCACCCTGACCATCCCACATGATCCATTCATTTTGTAATACAACATTCTGAACAAAACTGCAACCGTGCCTTGAACGTGTACACATCAGAAAATCGAGCTGCTTTACTTTTTTTATTTGCTCTGTTTCTCTCTTTGGCTGCTCCATTCTCCATTTATCTGTTTGTTTTTTGTCTAATTGCAAGTTATTTGATTGTTTTCTTTTCTCACTCCCCCCCCCCCCCCCACACACCTAATGAGCCAGCTAATGTATTTTTGAAGCAATATTTAAAAAAAATCAAAGTTAGTGGGAACTGTTTTGATGTATGTGTAGAATGGGTGTCATATAAAGTTACGGTGCATCATTTTGCTGTTGTATGAAGCCAATTTGGATAATATCTTTTTCACCTGAAACCATTCTTCTATTGGGTAGCAGCCTCCCTCAACAGAGGACTATTATTAGGGGGGGAAAAAATGAGGGAATCAGAAATAATATAAAGTAGTGAAGGAAGCATCAACCAACCCGAAATTAAACAAGAGTTTAAAGTGAATAGAGAATTGAGTGTTGAAAAGAGCAAAATCTAACAATTAGCAGAATTTCTTTTTTTAAAAAAAACCTGAAATCATTTCCCTTAATTATATTTTGATTTTGTGTTCATTAAACATTATCCATTAAAAAAAATTCTTGGATTGTAGCATGGCAACATGACAAGTCAACTGATGGTCATGTGATCAGTGTGGCCTAGTTGAGTGCATTGAGTAAGGGATGTCACAGCAGCAGTTCTCTTCACAGTGCACAGTTTGAAGGATTGCTTGTAAGTAAACGATTAAAATATACTGTTTTAAATAGATTTGTTTCCCTTTTTTTTGTAAGCAAGATTCCTAAGCATCTTATTTAAAAACGAGAGAGGGGGCACTGTGCAGCTTCTGCTGCGTACTGTAGGATGAGAGGATTGTTGTACTGTGATCAGTCACTGCTCGATTACGTGTAAAAACCAGTAGAATTGAAGTTCGGATGACGTTTCACTGTTCTGACGTAGGCTGTAGATTCTAATTTCCGTTCTGCTGGAGCAGATTGCTTTGCAAACCGTTTTATAGCTCTTATAAAACAAAACTAAGAGCTGAGACCAGAGAGCCCTTCCCTTCCTTAATTTCTAGATCATCCTTCTGAAAGTGATTAAAAGTTGCTGCCAGTTACATGTTTTATTTTAAGATGTTTCTGTATATCAAGGACAACAATTGGGACATGGTATTGAAATTTATGTCCGTCTTGTTTTGCTTAGACAAGCTTTACCCTTTGGCAAAAAATTATATTTAGATCCTTCCCTCACTGCCCGTGGTAGATTTTTGGAGGGATAAAAATAAATCTGGTCACTCTTTGAACAAAAATCTAAACCATTGTGTACTGAAATTTTGGATCCAGTTCACGTGTGTGTGATATAATTAGTGCAAATGCACATTTAAAATTGTGGCAATGGAGGGAGCCAGATAACATCTCAGAATTCTGAAAACCGTAAATAGTCATGTATTTTTTTGCAAAACTACTCATCGTCCTGAAAAGGTTATTAAGTGCGCTCATTTGAATCTCAGCTGTGATCCTAAGTTTTGACAATATGTTGAAGTAATATCCTGTAAAAAGGAGAAACGTGCATTCAATAACCCAATCTAAGCAAAATTCTTGGCAATATTTTGTTGTGTTCAACTTGTCACCATGTCCCGATTTTGCTCCTTGTATTCAGTGTACTAATGATATAACCAATTCTGTTGTGAGGAAGTCTGCTTATGAGCAACTATTTTCTTATCCTGGTCGATACTATATCGCAGGATTCCACTGTAATGGTATTCTAATGATTTTGACATATAATTTTACCATTTATACAATTATGGCAAAACAATATGAATAATGAAAATATACTGGAAAAAAAATAAAGTTCAGTTTTAGGGTTTTTAATCTAAGATGTCCTTTATCTTTTTCTGCATCAGAGCACCTCGCACACGGCAACTACTGTGTAGCACTGATTTCAATGCATCACTTTGTATTCACTGCTCTCTCGACGGGATACATGCGACAACATATCAACTCTCATTCTCCAGATTTAACCTCAATGTTTATCCCTCTCTGCGTATCTATCTCCACATACAAATAGGATTATCCACCATCTCGGCAGGGTCCCTTTAAGGATTTAAATCCTCAATTTTGAAATGACCCCTCTCCACTCTGCTGTTGGTCAGGACTTCATTCTGGTCACGTTCTTGCTTTTCTCCCCTCCTGTTGTCGGCAGCAGTCATATTCAAGAAAGTTTGCTCCTGAATAAACATGATAATATTTGGTAGTAATATTCATGTACTGTCCAGGTTTTGTAGATTTTTTTTTTTTTTTTTTTTTTGAGTCTTGTACCTCCTCAGCAACTTTGCCAAATTTTTTACACCATTCTTGCTTTGGGCAACAACTAATTGAGCCTTCTCCCATCAGAGTCCACATTGATTTGTTTCTGATCAGCTTGTCCTCGCCCTCTAATCAATGCTGGCTCTCCCTTTCAAAGGTTATGCTGAATATCATCTATGAATGCTTTCCAGGGACTGACGCCCTTCTGACATCTAGAGGTGTGAAGCTTATAATATCAACAAGGGTTTGATGCGACTATCAGATTTGCTGAAAAGCTATTACTACAAAGCTGCCCAATGCAGATTTCAACCACAACTTGCATTTATATAGCGCCTTTAACGTTGTAAAACGTTCCATGGCGCTTCACAGGAGTATTATATGACAAAAAAAATTTGACATCAAGAAACAAAGAGAAATTAGGGCAGATGACCAAAAGCTTGCTCAAAGATCTAAGTTTCAGGAGTGCCTTAAAGGAGGAAAGGGAGGCGGAGAGGTTTAGGGAGAGAATTCCAGCGCTTAGGACCTAGGCAGCTGAAGGTATGGCCACCAATGGTTGAGCGATTAAAATCGGGGATGCTCGAGAGCAGAATTAGAGGAGCGCAGATATCTCCCTTGTGGGGTGGGGAGGGCGAGGTTGTGGGGCTGAAGGAGATTAGAGATCGGGAGGGGCGAGGCCATGGAGGGATTTGAAAACCAGGATGCGAATTTTTAAAGCGTGGCGTTACTTAACCGGGAGCCAATGTAGGTCAGCGAGCACAGGGGTGATGGGTGAACGGGACCTAGTGCGAGTTAGGACAAGGGCAGCCGAGATTTGGATGACTTCAAGTCTATGTAGAGTAGAATGTGGGAGGCCAGCCAGGCGTGCGAGATTTCGCTTCAATTAATGACTGTGCACAGGACTACTCTCCACTGACCAATTTGCCTTTCCACTTTTTAAAGAGCTGAGAGGGGTTTCTGTTGCGTGAGGAGTACTAACTGCAAATTGTCATTATTGTGCAGTGAATCCTCCAGATTACAACCTCCTGTAATCATCACAACCCTGCTTAACCTGCAGTCTGGTCAGAGTCCGATGACGATGATACTGGGTATTCCGACTGAAACATTGAGCTCTTTGAACAATGTGGTGATGGTGTTACCATCTCCACCAGGACAAATTTGTCCTTTGACCAACATTGATAGGAACATAGGACCAGAAAAGACCATTGCTGTCCCTCTGGTGCCAGGGTCTAGGCAATAGAATATCCCACAACACCTCTCATCCCTCCTCTATCAAGTTGTAAACTTACCTTATTTGACATTGATTTTGACTTGAATGGAAAGTACCAGTTGTAAGAGCTGCACACCAGACCGGGTAAGGATGGCAGGTTACCTGCATAAGGCATGTTACAAGTTTGAGCCTTGCCTTGGATATTCTCCCATAAGCCTTTGGCATGTTGGGATTTGCCCATACTGCCCAATATCTAACTGCATGGCAGCATTGCCAGGGGAGGCTCTGGGTTATGATAGGAACTGGATAGTCGTGTCTTTTCAGATATAAGCTTCAATTTCTTTGAAGGTGAACCGAGCAAGTAGTTGGTGAGACGAGGCTGAATGCAAATCATTCACTGCTTTATTTCATAGCACATGAATGTGCAACAATAGTTATAATCACATTCACTTATTTCAATCAGTACAACTTGTCATCCAAAAATGAACATGCTATACTTCCTTACATCAATGGGTACAGTAGTGTAGTGGCATAATGTTACCAGACTAGTAAGTCAGAGGCCTGGATTAATAATCCAGAGACTGGGAATTCAAACCCCACCATGGTAGTTTGAGAATGTGAATTAAGTTTTTTTTTAAAAGCTGTCTGATTGCTACAACCCAATTGGTTCAACTAATGTCCTTTGGGGAAGGAAATCTGCTGTCCTTGCCCGGTCTGGCCTATAGGTGACTTTAGCCCCACAACAATGTGGTTGATTCTTAATTGCTCTCGGAAGTGGCCGAGCAAGTGGAATCAAACTGCTTTGGTTTATGAAGAAAGCCTACCACCACCACCTCAGGGCTTCTAGGGATGGGCAGTAAATGCTGGCCTTGCCAGTGACATCCACACCCCAAGAATGAATGAAAAAAGTTTATAGTAGTAATAGGTAATGCATCATTTCCACAGTATTACTAATTAATCAGTTACATACCTTGTTTAGAGTGACTATTGAGTACAATCCATCTCTAAGCCCCACACTTTATAATTTTAGCCAAAAACCCACTGGAAACTATGTTCAACTAGCAACAAACTATGCTAATCAAGCTTAAGAGAAAGTTCTGCAACTGTTGTTGTTGACCTTTAAAGATAATTGAACAGTACTTCTAACCTTTTGACCTGCATTACTCAACACAATCTGGCTGCTTCTGGCGGTTGATAGTTCAATAGTCTCAGCAGCCAAACAATTGAATTCTGAGGAGCGTTTGATCATCTAGGTTTCTTATACCTTCAATTAACAGGACAAACCTTTCACAACCTGCGGGTATGTCGCCACTTAAAAGGCAATGAAGTGCTTGAAGTGTAAAGCAGGCAAATGCAGCAGCAAGGTCCATCAAACAGCAATGAGATAATTGACCAGATAACTTGTTTTTAGTAGTGTTAGTTGAGGGATGGATGGTGGCCAGGACACCTCCCATGCTCTTCTGCAGATAGTGACATGAGGCCCTTTGCATCCATCTGAGAGGGCAGATGGGGCCTGATCTGAAAGACAGCACCCCCAACAGTGCAGCTCCCTCCCAGTACTGCACTGAAGTGTCAGCCTAGATTATGGGCTCAAGTCCTAGAGTGGGGCTTGAACACAGGACCTCCTGACTTGGAGGCAAGAATGCTAGCGCTCGGCCAATCTTCATTCCTAATCAAAATGGCTTTCCCACTGTATTTCAAGATGCACATTTCCCTCTTTGTCCAGCTGCAGGATTCATGCTCGCCTATGGATCAGCAGTGTTCCTTCCTCTGCTCATTTTGCACAGTCCTGGTGGTAATTGTCAAAGAGCAGAAAGAGAGAGAGGGGAAAGAGAGATCTCCCTTTGAAATTGCAATTGTTACTATGCTTGACTTTTTCCTCCTGCACGGTTCTTGGGCGATGATGCCTTCCTAAGGTAGAGGAGCCTACTGTCCCATTCACTGTCTGGGTTCATGTGAAGAGTGGTCATTTTGGTGAAATACCATGGGGAAATGGTCCCCAAAGAACATGACCCCAGCCAAATTGCCTTCCGAAAAGGAGAGAAGTGAGATAATTATAAAAAAATCTTTGCTTCCACATTCTGTATTTACCCAGTCAGACACATTTAACAACCTGCCATGACCCAGGACTCCTCCCTTCACATAGGCTTGGTGTAGAGCAATTGTAAAATTTTGGGAGCTGGCCTATCAAAGATTCAGTCATTTTAAGACTGGATTTCTGCTTTTAAATAGTGACCAAATGAAGACCAAACTCCTGCAACACTGAATTTTTTTTTTTGATCATTCATTATGAAACTTGCAGTCCAGTGATGCTCCATAACACGAGGTTGCAACATGCAAAGGTTACATCAACTTTTTACAAGTACCAGAGAGAATCTGGCAGAATGATCCTGAGCAGGCAAGAGGGACATTGGTGGAGGTCTGGATTTAGTTGATTGAACTCTCATCAGTCCATTTAAAGTCAGTCAAAGTTAAGGTAAGAAGGCATAGGCATCGGTCATGAACATGGACACACCCACACACACCTGCAATTTACTGGGAAATTTAGCTGTGATTTGATCAGTTTTCTCCCAGTGGTTATAAGAGTCGACAGCAAAGCCATACAGCCCAGAAAGATGCAGTCCCTGGGCTCTGCTAAGTTGCATGGTCGCCTGGAAGGGGTACTAAATTATCTTCAGTGCCCTCGTTTTGGAGGGCATAAAAGCCAGGAGGATTTTTTTTTAATTTGTTTATGGGATGTGGGTGTTGCTGGCAAGGCCAGCCTTTATTGCCTATCCCTAATTGCCCTTGAGAAGGTGGTGATGAGCTGCCTTCTTGAACCGCTGCAGTCCATGTGGTGAAGGTACTCCCACAGTGCTGTTAGGGATGGAGTTCCAGGATTTTGACCCAGCGACGATGAAGGATCGGCGATATACTTCTAAGTCAGGATGGTGTGTGACTTGGAGGGGATCTTGGAGGCGGTGGTGCCCTTGTCCTTCTAAGTGGAAGAGGACACAGGTTTGGGAAGTTGCTGCAGTGCATCTTGTAGATGGTACACACTGCAGCCACGGTCCGCCGGTGGTGGAGGGAGTGAATGTTTAAGGTGGTAGATGGGGTGCTAATCAAGTGGGCTGCTTTGTCCTGGATGGTGTCGAGCTTCTTGAGTGTTGTTGGAGCTGCACTCATCCAGGCAAGTGGAGAGTATTCCATCACACTCCTGACTTGTGCCTTGTAGATGGTGGAAAGGCTTTGGGGAGTCAGAAGGTGAGACACTTGCTGCAGAATACCTAGCCTCTGACCTGCTCTTGTTGCCACAGTATTTATGTTTCCACTGCTGATTGCTACCAGTGACCCCTGCTGGAAGCATATGCATGGATTCTCTCCACAGTTGAATAGTCTACCAGTGTGCATTGTCTAAGCATACATCGAAGCAATGGCCCATTGGGTGAAGTAACAAAGAAGGCATGGGATCATACCCCAGCAGGAAGTCACCACCTTCAGAAGAGGAGAAAGGAAGAGGGGGAATGAAAAAAGAATGTGAAAATTCCTGGAATGTGCTGAGCTAATGGTAGTAGCCCAGGGTGGATTCTCCCTCCTGGGGAGGGTTGTTAGGCCTCATTTGGCTTGAATTAACATCAACAGCCACACATCCCAAAGTTTATGGAGCAATATTACTGGCCTTTGTGAGACCTGTGGCATTTGGGCTCTTGTCTTAATGACCTCAAAACCACTTCACTCTCCTGGCATTCCTACAAAGGTGATTTAGTGAAGGAATGCCTATTTTAAAGGTTAAAGGGACAAAACATCTCCGAAGGTTAATTATGAAATATGTCTTGGTCATTTTATAAAGTCTTTACTCAACTGTTACTTCACAGAACATATGCAACCACGCACATGTACTTTTAATTTTTCAAGCAATTTTACCTGTAACAATAATCTGTCTGGAAATTACCTAAACATCTTATATCTACTATTAATAACCATATATCCATAATGATATGTAATAATTAGCAAATTATTTATTTGAATTATAGTTAAATCAAGGAAGGAAATGCCAGTGAGAGAGTTTAATCCTTTCTGATTACTCTTCGAATTGGTTACTCATTTAAACCGATCTTAACAGGACATATAATAAATAAAGTTGACTGAATAAACAATGGGTGTGATCTGTGCCCCTTGTGATAGACTGTGTGAAAGAAAGATTTAAAATTCTGGTTAGAAGGTTTACATTACCTAAACGCTTGCTTAAATTTATTTTGTTAAGACTGCTAGAATGACATTTGTCTGACTTTCTTTCACACAGTCTCTCCTTGGCTGCACAATCACATTTTTATTTTATTTCCTATTTCCTGTGCTATATATTAGGCAAGAGCTCTTCCTTTTTACTATTAGTGGCCCTCCTGTGGCGTCGCTCACCATAAGGGCATGTATTTTATAATGATAGCAATGTTACAATGCGTTATGTAATATATAGTATTCTGGAAAGTACCCAGTGGGCAAAAACGTTATCGTCTGTGGACTATTACCGTTCAGAGATCACTCAGATGGAAAACAATCCGGAGAAATATTTTGAACAGTCAGTCAATTCCTGCTGGGTTTTTTTCTGATCTTGGGGAGCCAGCGATTTATAAGCATCTGCCAATCTACAAAGAAACAATTACTCTCTAACTAACCGCCGGATCTGTCTATTTAGAGCATTTAGATCTGCTTGGCTTAAAGAGTAGCACTTACATATAGTACCACCTCAACGGCAGAATAATACATTGTAGTTACATGCCAAGGTACTCTTGCCTTTATAAAACAGTGTAGCCTTTGATTCACCACGAACAATGGCGTGAGTCTTTGGCTTAGTGGTAGCGTTCCCACCACTGAGTCAGAGGGTGCAAGGGTTCGAACCCTGCTCCAGACAGTCCTGGCGAGTGGAGGCCAGAGCTCCAGTTCTGAATTCTGGGTCGACATCCAGCAGGATACTCGCGTCCGGTGCCCCTCTCATCTCGTCCAAGGGAGTAGCCAGGCACTCCCCACCTACACCTCACCGACTACTGCGCTTCAGTTGGCTGCCAAGACACCCAGTGCCTTGAGGTGACGTGCTCTTTTTTAACCTTTTAATTTCTGCTTGTGCCCCGCCTCCTTGGCGGGGTGCCATTCTGCCCAGATGGCATCGAGTAGCCTCTGAATACGGCACACCCAGAAACATCTTAAGAGACTCCCATCAGGCAAGGAGAAAACGTGGAGCACACTCATTTGGAGCCAATATAATTCCCTGAAGCTATCGTCAAGTGTTTCCGAATTCTTTTCCATTTTCCCTGCTCTATTTTGATATTGGAAATCATACACTCTCAAGTAGTAGAATAATATACAGTGGACACTTACCGAGCAACCCAGATCATGCAGGGAATCCCAGGCATGAATTTATCTCCTGCCATAACAAACTACAGGAAACTCTTTTTTATCCGGCACCGACGGGACCGGCATGGTGCCGGTTGATCAAAAAGTCCGGATTACAGAGAGGTATACTTACTAAGGTACGAGAGCCCCGTACACGGCCACAGGTGCAGGAGCCCCGGTTACACGGCACTTGTGCAGGAGTCCCGGTTACTTGGCCACAGATACAGCAGTCCCTGTTGCACGGCAACAGGTGCAGGAGCCCCGGTTACACAGCCACAGGTCCAGGAACCCCGGTTACACGGCCACTAATATAAAGTAAAACTTACCTGAACCACCTACTGAATTTTGCCGGTTAAGAGAGAGTTTCCTGTATAGTGCCAATATCCCGGCCCAGTACATTTCTAGCAGTCCTAGGATACAAGTTCATGCCTGGGATTCCGCCACAGCAACTTCTAGATCTGGGTTGCTCGGTGAGTGTCCACCGTACGTTATTCTACTACTTCTGAGTTTCTTGCTCTTTGTGGCTCAGGGGTTCTAAGGCCAAATGCAGCACCTCTAGCACTCTCCCCAGGTGAGATCAACCAGCTCAGCACAGACTGGGATTTAAACTTAAGAGTGTCGTGCACAGTTCCGGTCTCCATATTACAAGAAGGGTATAGAGGCAAAAAATATTTAGAAGGATGATACCACAACTGAGAGGTTATAACTATTGGCAAAGATTGAACTCGCTGGGGCTCTTTTCTCTAGAGAAGAGGGTCTTTAAAATTATGAAGGGATTTGATAGGGTAGGCACACAGATGTTTCCACTTGCAAGATCCTGCAAATCCATTGGCAGGATAGGCGCACCAACGTCAGTGTTCTTGCTCAGGCCAACATTCCCAGCATCGAAGCTCTGACCACGCTCAATCAGCTCCGATGGACGGGTCACATTGTCCGCATGCCCCATACGAGACTCCCAAAACAAGCGCTCTACTCGGAGCTCCGGCACGGCAAGAGAGCCCCAGGTGGGTAGAGGAAACGCTTCAAGGACACCCTCAAAGCCTCCTTGAAAAAGTGTAACATCCCCACCGACACCTGGGAATCCCTGGCCCAAGACCGCACAAAGTGGAGGAGAAGCATCCGGGAAGGCGCCGAACACCTCGAGTCTCTTCGCCGGGAGCAAGCGGAAGCCAAGCGCAGGCAGCGCAAGGAGCGCATGTCAACCCAAGCACCCCATCCACCTGTCCCTTCAACCACCATCTGCCCCACCTGTGACAGAGACTGTAGGTCCCGCATTGGATTAATCAGTCACCTGAGAACTCATTTTTAATGTGGAAGCAAGTCATCCTCGGTTCCGAGGGACTGCCTAAGAAAGAGAGAGAGAGAGTTTCCACTTGCGGGGAAATCTAAAACTAGGGGCCATCAATGTAAGACAATAGCAAAATACTGCGGATGCTGGAAATCTGAAATAACAACAGAAAATGCTGGAAACACTCAGCAGGCCAGGCAACATCCGTGGAGAGAGAAACAGAGTTAACGTTTCAGGTTAGAAGGGTCTCCGGCCTGAAACGTTAACTCTGTTTCTCTCTCCATGGATGCTACCTGGCCTGCTGAGTTTTTCCAGCATTTTCTGTTGTGGCCATCAATATAAGATAGTCACTAATAAATCCAATAAGGAATTCAGGAGAAACTTCTTTACCCAAAGAATGGTTGGAACGTGGAACTCGCTACCACAAGGAGTAATTGAAGCGAACAGCACAGATGCCTTTAAGAGAGAGCTAGATAAGTACATGAGGGAGAAAAAAATAGGAGGATATGCTGATGGGGTGAGATGAAGTAGGGTGGGAGGAGGCTCATGTGAAGTGTAAACACCGGCACGGACCAGTTGGGCCAAATGGCTTGTTTCTGTGCTGTACATTCTATGTAAAACCTGGTCGAGATGGTTCAGTTCCATGTGGGGTGGTGTATCTACTAACTGAGCCATCAGAGTAATCCAAAAATAAAAACAAACCTCGCGATTTATCAACTAAATCAACATTACTTGTAACAGAGCATAACAGTCTCCGCTTTCCTCCTTGTTTGTGGTAATTCATCTTCTGCCGAGTATTTAGGAATCAACTGGAAGTCAATTCTTTGAAGTTGCCACAATGTAAGAAACAACACTTTTTAAAGTTAGTTCTTGCGGCTCCGAGTGCCCCCGCCCTCGCCTCCCCTCAGGATCTTGTGCGCTTTGCCGTTACATTTTTAGAACAAGTTGAGCTGAAACTCACAATACAAAAGCAAGTTGACGAGTAACATTATGCAGAGCCCCCTGAAGATTCACTGAGTCTTTAATAATTCGAATTCCATCAAAGATCTGTCTTGATTAAACAATAATACTCGTGCCTAATGTGTTTCAGACTCCTTTTTCACTGTCAGCCCTGGCGCCTGATAAAGTTTCTTTAAAACAATATACAGAGAAGTGACTAAATTTATGATTTGTAATACTTCCTTTCATTTTCTGCAGGGATAATGCCAGAGACAAGGAATTCCTAAATCTCTTGTAACGATCGTTGTTATAATAGTATCTGGTATCTTGATAGATAAGGACATTTCAAGAATGCATCTGCGCATAACAGACTCTATCGAGGGCAACTATAAAGTTATACATTAGGATGCCACTGTGTCCAATTGCTTCTGACACTGGCTTATTCTAGTATGATTGATTGCTTCTGGTTTGCTATAAAATATAATATTGCGTATCCTCTTGCGCCAGATCAGATCCTACTGCAAAGTCAGTCTCATTCCCTGTTTCATTTTCACATTTTCCATTTTGGAGAGGTGATCAGAGGGTAGAGGTCCAGGCTCCAGAGTGCAACACCAGTGTAAATGTCCCCTAGCATTTTCGGGGACATTTTGAATATTTATCCAAACATGCTTTCACGTTGGGTGGGGGAGGGTTTGATCTGTAATATCTCGCTCTGTAATTCTTGTTACGTAGCTCAGCAGCTCTGGAGAAGAAAAAGAAAGGCTTGCATTTATATCGCACCTTTCACGACCTTAGGACATCCCAAAGCGCTTTACACCCCCAATGAAGTACTTTTTGAAGTGTTGGCACTGTCGTAATGTGGGAAACACGGCAGCAAATTTGCACACAGCAAGCTCCCGCAAACAGCAATGTGATAATGACCAGATAAATCTGTTTTAGTGACGTTGATTGAGGGATAAATATTAACCAGGAAATGTATACTTGCAATTAGTGACTGAAGCACAGCTGAAAATCAAATTGTCCTGGCTAAGACTCCCGTAAATATTTGTGGCATGGTGCTTTTAGCTTCATACCATTCGTTATCAGCTCCTCGGAATCAGCACTAAAATGCAATATTAAATGACGCTACTAAATTGTCAAAGAGCTGAGCCCGTTCTGCCAGACGACTGAGGTCGGAAAATTTTTTATTGACGAAGAACGCTTTTGTTTATAGTGAGCGAGGAGAGCAAGAGTGGAGCTGGGTCAAATCACACTCACAGCCATCGCTCGGCACGCCCAGCAGTTTGAATGGCGCAGGCTGCAGTTGAATTTCTCGAATACCAAAGATACGTCTCAAATTCGCCAAACCATAGGAGGGCGATTGTGACACCGAAGAGGATTTCCACCCTGTTAGGCAGAGCTAGATTTCCTATTGGCAGCGCCGGCAGAAGTTGCACTGTTGCCCCCTTGCTGGCATTTCTGTAATTAAAGCACAGAAATATCAGTGCAGCTGGCTTTGTGTATCGAGGTGGCCATCTCTATTAGTTACTGCTGGTGTGCAGTGAACGACAGAGGAGAGAAATGGCAAGTATATTTTGCTTGTGGCTTCGTTCCCCTATTTCTTTCCTTTGTTCTCTTAAGGGTGTATTTACACGACAAATTTAGCGCCACAAACATGCGGGGTAATTGTGTTTCAGCCGTGGCTCAGTGGGTAGCACCCTTGCATCTGAGTCTGAAGGTTGTGAGGTCAAGTCCCACTCCAGAGACTCGAGCACAAGATCCAGGCTGAAACTCCATGCAGTACTGAGGGAGTGCTGCACTGATTGGAGGTGCTTTCTTTCGGGATGAGACATTAAACCAAGGCCCTGTCTGCTCTCTCGGGTGGACATAAAAGATCCCAAGACACTATTTTGAAGAGTAGGAGAGTTCTCCTCCCCCCCCCCCCACCCCCGACCCCCCAACCACCCCAGGTGTCCTGGCCCATATTTATTCCTCAACCAAGATGACTGCAAGAGATTATCTGGTCATTATCGCGTTGCTGTTTGTGGGACCTTGCTGTGCACAAATTGGCTGCCGTGCTTCCTACATTACAACAGTGACTACACTTCAAAAGTACTTCATTGGCCGTGATGTAAGAAAACTACTAGGCACTTGGCCTAAGCGTTAAACAAAGCTTTAATCAACTGTTTTACAACATGGAGGTCTAGTTGTGTCCTTCACTAGTTCCTGTTAAGAATGTCCTGCGCAAACTGGGCCCGTGCCCGAGTATTTATAGTCTCCCTGGACAGCGCCACCCGTAGGCCGCTCAGTATTATTTCATAAGTCTTTCTTTCATGAATGACTGATTCATGTCAGGCTGTAAAGCGCTTTGAGCATCCTGAGGTTGTGAAATGCTCTGTATAAACGCAAGACTTTCTTTAATTTTCCAAGTTCAGTAGGGAACCTCAACATAGAATGATACAGCACAGAAGGAGGCAATTCGGCCCATCGTGCAAGTGCCGGCTCTTTGAAGGAGCCGTCCACTCCCACTCCCCTCCCCTTTCCCTATAGCCCTGCAAATGTTTCCCCTTCAAGTATTTATCCAATTTCCTTTGGAAAGTTACTATTGAATCTCCTTGCACCACCTTATCAGGCAGTGCATTGCAGATCATAACAAATCGTTGCGTAAAAACATTGCTCCTCTTCTCGCCTCTTTTTTTTTGTCAGTCACCTTAAATCTATGTCCTCTGGTTACCGACCCTTCTGTCGCTGGAAAGAGTTTCTCCTTCTGTCAACGTATGATGTTCTGGCAACCGGTGAGGTTCCCCACGCCTGCACATGGTCAGACGGAGTCGGGTCAGAATTCTGACACCCCCTCGTACTGGAAACTCAAATCCGCAACGCCACCCACAGCAGCTGACGTTTCAAACCCGATTGGCCGCGGTGTAAATGCCCAAAGCAAACGTCAGAGCAGTTCGCTCTCAGGTTCACTGTGTGCAGTGTGTAAATGCTCCCTAAAGGCCCGGTGTTTAACCCAGCCCGTCGGGTGCGAATGGGGCAGACAGGTGGTTGTAATGGCGGTTGGGGAATTTGCGCCGTGCTCCCAGCGCGTTTGCTTCCACCGCCATTTTAACTGACGCAGTTCCGGCAGCATGGAGGCTGCCTGCCACAGGCAAGCGGGGGCTTAATTAAACGGTGAAAGTGGCGGCCTGGCAACAAACAACGGCGTCAGCACTCAGTTTGCGCTACAACTCACGGGAGGCCCGCACGAGGACAAAGCGGTGACAGCTGGCGTGAGGCAGCAGTGTGGTCAGAAGAGGCCAGGGTCAGTTAATTTTTGGAAGGGTCCCTTGTGGGGTCAGCAGGACCAGGAGTGCCCGTAAGGAATCCTTGGACCTCCTCTGCTGCGATCTTGCCTCTTCCTTCCCTGACCGGCATCCGTTCTTCAAGCACCACCCCACCCCCTCACCATCTCCCATCCCAGCACATACCTTACGCCGGGGTCATTTCCTTTGGTTCCCGGTGGCGTCCAGTTCCCGCCCCAAATTCCCAATCCCGCCTGCCGGCCTTGACGTCATTCCCACTGGCGTCGGGCAGGAAACGAATCTCAAATATTAAGATGAGGCCCGGGAGTTAAAATGGCCACGGGCTCACGCCAACCAGTCCGTGGGAGGGGGGCTTCCGCCTGCCCTGACCCCACTCCCCACCCCTGCCCCGTATCGAACCGGCCCCAACTTAAAATCTGGGCTTAAAAGCAAAGCATAGCGCACTGAATTGAGATGGATCCTACTGCGGACAGATTTCCATTGCCATTTACAGAGGAGAGTCCTGGATGTTGGGTATAACTCTGGAAGAATGGATTAGACCTGCAGTAATTGAGCTGATTAGGTGACAAGAGCTTCTTCGGGGGTGGGGGGGGGAATAATTTAAACCTGGTTAACACACTAACTAGTTATATGGTGGAAATAACTTACCAAAAGCATATCCCAATCACTTGAAATGTGCTGCAGCTTTATGTTTCTCGAACCTATGTGTACTTTATCTGAAGGACACTGACTACAAATGAACAGTTTAAGGAGTGAGGAACTGGTGAAATCACAGCAAGACCAGTTGAACAAAGCATATAGGACTCTTGACAGCTCAGATAGAAACCAAATTGCCTTAACATGTACCAGTTCCAGATGGCATGTTGTAAATACGATCCTGATGTGCACCGTGCAAAGACTTCTAGTAAAAAACTGACCATATAATTGCAGCTGTGCTGCTCGCCTAATGACCCAACAGGTTTATCAGAGCATAAGAACATAAGAAATAGGAGCAGGAGTAGGCCATTCGGCCCTTCGGGCCTGCTCTGTCATTCAATGAGATCATGGCTGATCTTCTGCCTCAACTCCATTCACCGGCCCTATCGCCATATCCCTTGATGCCCTTACTAGTTAGAAATCTATCGACTTCTGTTTTGAATATACCCAATGACTGAGCCTCCACAGCCCTCTGGGGTAGAGAATTCCAAAGATTCACCACCCTCTGTGTGAAGAAATGTCTTCTCATCTCAGCCCTGAATGGCCTACCCTTTATCCTGAGGCTGTGGCCCCTGGTTCTAGACTCACCAGCCAAGGGAAACATTCTCCCAGCATCCACCCTATCAAGCCCTGTAATAATTTTGTCTGCTTCACTGAGATCCCCTCTCATTTTTCTGAATTCAAGAAAGTAAAGGCTTAGTTTACTCAATCTCTTCTCATACGACAGTCCTGCCATCCCAGAAATCAATCTCATGAACCTTCGTTGCACTCCCTCTATGGCAAGTATATCCTTCCTTAGGTAAGGAGACCAAAATTATATACAGTACTCCAGGTGTGGTCTCACCAAGGCCCTATATAATTGGAGTAAGACTTCTTTACTCCTGTACTCAAATCCTCTTGTAATGAAGGCCAGCATACCATTTGCCTTCCTAATGGCTTGCTGCACCTGCACATTCACTTTGAGAGACTCATGTACAAGGACACCCAGGTCCCTTTGAGCATCTGCATTCCCCAATCTTTCGCCATTTAGGAAATACTCTGCCTTTCTGTTTTTTCTACTAAAGTGAATAACTTCACATTATATTCCATCTGCCATGTTCTCGCCCACTCACTGAGCCTGTCAAGATCCCCTTGAAGCCTCTTCACATCCTCTTCACAACTGACACTGCCACCTAGCTTTGTATCATCGGCAAATTTGGAAATGTTACATTTAGTCCCCTCATCCAAATCATTGATATAGATTGTGAATAGCTGGGTCCCAAGCACCGATCCTTGCGGTATGCCACTAGTCCCATCCTGCCATCCTGAAAAAGACCCGTTTATCCCTACTCTTTGTTTTCTGTCTGTTAACCAATTCTCAATCCATGCTAGTATATTAACCCAAATCCATGTGCCCAAATTTTGTTCACCAACCTCTTGTGTGGGACCTTATCGAAGACCTTCTGAAAATCCCGATACACCACATCTACCAGTTCCCCTTTGTCTACTCCACTAGTTACATCCTCAAAGAACTCCAATAGGTTTGTCAAACAGGATTTCCCTTTCATAAATCCATGTTGACTCTGCCCAATCTTACTATTAGTTTCTAAGTGCCCAGTTATTGCATCCTTTATAATAGATTCCAGCATTTTCCCAACTACTGATGTGAGGCTAACAGGTTTATAGTTCCCCGTTTTCTCTCTCCCTCCTTTCTTAAATAGCGGGGTTACATTTGCTATCCTCCAATCTGCAGGAACCGTTCCAGAATCTACAGAATTTTGGAAGACGACAACCAATGCGTCCACTATCCCAATGGCCACCTCTTTCAAAACCCTAGGATGTAGGTCATCCGGTCCTTGGGATTTATCAACTTTTAGTCCCATTAATTTTGCTAGTACTGTTTTTTTACCAATAATAATTTCTTTAAGTTCCTTATTCTCGCCACACCCTTGGTTTTCTCGTATTTCTGGGAGATTTTTTGTGTCTTCCTCCGTGAAGACAGAAACAAAGTATTTACTTAATTTCTCTGCCATTTCCTCATTCCCCATTATTAATTGTCCCGTCTCTGACTGTAAATGACCTACATTTACCTTTGCCATTCTTTTTCTTTTCATATACCTATAGAAGCTTTTACAATCCGTTTTTATAGTTTTCGCTAGTTTGTGGTAGCATTGCTGGTTAAAGAAGGGATTAACATAATTGTAAGGAAGGATATTAGCTCTGATGATATGGAATCTGTATGGGTAGAACTGAGTAATATCAAGGGGCAGAAAACGTTAGTGGGAGTGGTATATAGACCTCCAAACAGTAATGTGGAGGTTGGGGATGGCATTAAAAGGGAAATTAGAGAAGCGTGCAATAAGGCCACAGCAGTCATCATGGGTGACTTTAATCTACATATAGATTGGGCTAACCAAATTGGTAACAATACTGTGGAGGAGGAATTCCTGGAGTGTTTACGGGATGGTTTCCTGGACCAATATGTCGAAGAACCAACCAGAGATCAGGCCATCTTAGACTGGGTATTATGTAACAAGAAAGGATTAATTAGCAATCTTGTTGTACGAGGCCCCTTGGGTCGGAGCGATCATAATATGATCGAATTCTTCATTAAGGTGGAGAATGAAGTAGTTGACTCAGAGACTAGGGTCCTGAATTTAAATAAAGGAAACTACGATGGTCTGAGGCGTGAGTTGGGTAGGATTGATTGGGAAATGTCACTCAAAGGGTTAACGGTGGATACGCAATGGCAAACATTCAAAGACCACATGGATGAACTACAGAATTTGTTCATCCCAGTTTGGTATAAGAACATAAGAAATAGGAGCAGGAGTAGGCCAATCGGCCCCTCGAGCCTGCTCCACCATTCAATAAGATCATGGCTGATCTGATCCTAACCTCAAATCTGCTATCACTCTACATCTCTCCCATGTGATCTCCTGGGAGAGGCGAAAAACCAGATAAAAAACCCAATGGCCAATTTGGGAGAAAAAAATCTGGGAAATTCCTCTCCGACCCATCTAGGCGATCAAAACTCGTCCAGGAGATCACTGTCCCTATATTTTCTACAGTACTTACCTTCTGTAAAAAGTGATCTCCACCCCAGCCAGGAACAGGAATAGAACCATCTCCTGAAATCTAACACATAATTAGAACACAAGAAGTAGGAGCAGAACCAGGCTACACGGCCCCTGGGCCCGCTCCGTTACCCACAGGGCCATGACCGTTCCGAACATAGACTCATGTCCAATTTCCTGCCCGCTCCCCGTAACCCCTAATTCCCTTTACTTCTAAGAAACTGTCTATTTCTGTTTTAAATTTATTTAATGATGTAGCTTCCACAGCTTTCTGGGGCAGCAAATTCCACAGACCTACTACCCACTGAGTGAAGAAGTTTCTTCTCATCTCAGTTTTGAAAGAGCAGCCCCTTATTCTAAGATTATGCCCCCTAGTTCCAGTTTCACCCATCATTGGGAACATCCTCACTACATCCACCTAATCAAGCCCCTTCACAATCTTATATGTTTCAATAAGATCGCCTCTCATTCTTCTGAACTCCAATGAGTAGAGTCCCAATCCACTCAACCTTTCCTCATATGTCCACCCCCTCATCCCTGGGATTAACCGAGTGAACCTTCTTTGTACTGACTCGAGAGCAAGTATGTCTTTTCTTAAGTATGGACACCAAAACTGTATGCAGTATTCCAGGTGCGGTCTCACCAATACCTTGTACAACTGCAACAATACCGCACTGTTTTTATATTCTATCCCCCTAGCAATAAAAGCCAACATTCCATTGGCCTTCTTGATCACTTGCTGCACCTGCATACTAACTTTTTGAGTTTCGTGCACCAGGACCCCCAGATCCCTTTGTACTACAGTACTTTCCAGTTTCTTGCCATTAAAATAATAACTTGCTCTATGATTTTTCCTGCCAAAGTGCATAACCTCACACTTTCCAGTATTGTATTCCATCTGCCAAATCTCTGCCCACTTACTTAGCCTGTCTATGTCCCTTTGCAGGTTTTTTATGTCCTCCTCACTCACTACTTTCCTTCCCATCTTTGTATCATCTGCAAACTTTGATATGTTACACTCTGTCCCCTCCTCCAAATCATTAATATAGATTGTAACGAGTTGGGGACCCAGCACTGACCCCTGCGGAACACCACTAGTTACTGGTTGCCAATCTGAGAATGAACCATTTATCCCAACTCTCTGCTTTCTGTTAGATAGCCAATCCTCCACCCATGCCAGAATATTAACCCCAATCCCATGATTTTCCTTCGCGACTTCAATGCCAGAGTTGGAAAGGACACAGACCTCTGGGGAGGTGTGATCGGCAGAGAGGGGGTAGGGAAAGTCAACTCTAACGGTATCTTCCTCCTGACGAAATGCTTAGAACATGGCCTTGTCATAACCAACACCTTGTTCCATCATAGAGACAAGTACAAAGCTTCATGCAACAACCTCACTCCAAGCACGGTCATCTACTGGACTACATCATCATCCAAGCGAGAGACCGCAAGGATGTCCGCATCACCCGCGCCATGACAGGAGCTGACGACTGCTGGACAGACCGCCGCCTAATCCGCTCTGTCATCTCCATCAACGTAGCCCCAAAACAGCGGCGGCAACAGAAGCAATACCGCAAGAAAATCAACGCTGGAGCACTTAAAGACCCTGCTAAGAAAGCCCTATGCAGCCTGCGCCTCACAACCAACCTGACGACTCCTAGTGATTCAGAGACACAGAGTGTCCACAGTGCCTGGTCTGCACTCAAGGCCTCCATAATCAGCACCTGTGAAGAGGCGCTCGGTCACTCGACCAGGAAACACCAAGACTGGTTCGACGAGAATGACCCGGAGATCAAGGAGCTAATAAGCTGCAAGCGCAAGGCATTCCTGATCTGGAAACAGCAACAGAACTCGAGAGCAAGAAAGCAGCTCTACAGATGCCTGAAGGCCGAGGTCCAACAAAAAACTCGCGACCTAAAGAACAGGTGGTGGGTGGAGAAAGCTCAGGAGATCCAGCAGCTAGCCGACAACCACGACGTGCGTGGATTCATTAGCGCAGTCAAGACCACCTATGGCCCAAGCACCCAAGGTCCTACCCTACTGCGGGCCAAGAATGGAGAGGTACTCATCAAGGACAGAGAGGCAGTCAGTGCCCGCAGGAAGGAGCAATTCAAAGATCTCCTTAACCGAGACGCTGTCTTCAACGCGAGTGTCCTCAACTCCATCCCGCAGCATGCTACCCACCACTATCTCAGCACAACCCCAGCCCGGCATGAGGTTGAAAAGGCCATCCGACAACTGAAGAACAGCAAGGCCTCAGGAGCAGATGGAATCCCTGCCGAGGCGCTAAAACATGGCGGAGAAGCACTATTGGCGCGAATACATAAACTCATTTCTCTTATTTGGAAGGAGTAGAGCATGCCAGGGGATCTCAGAGATGCCGTAATCGTGACCATCTTCAAAAAAGGTGACAAGTCCGATTGCGGTAATTACAGAGGAGTCTCCCTGCTGTCTGCCACAGGGAAAGTCATCACAAGAATCCTCCTCAATCGCCTTCTCCCAGTGGCCGAAGAGATCCTCCCAGAGTCACAATGCGGATTCCACCCACTTAGGGGCACAATGGACATGACCTTCACCGCGCGTCAACTACAAGAGAAATGCAGGGAACAGCACCAACCGCCTTCGACACCGTCAACCGTGAGGGATTATGGAGTGTTTTCCTCAAATTCGGCTACCCTCAAAAGTTTGTCACCATCCTCCACCTGCTTCACGATGACATGCAAGCCATGATCCTGATCAATGGATCCACCACAGACCCAATTCACGTATGGACCGGTGTCAAGAAAGACTGTGTCATCGCACCAACGCTCTTCTCGATCTTCCTGGCTGCAATGCTCCATCTCACCCTCAGTAAGCTCCCCGCTGGAGTGGAGCTAATCTACAGAACAAACGGGAAACTGTTCAACCTCCGTCGCCTCCAGTCCAGATCCAAGGTCATCCCATCTTCTGTCATCGAATTACAGTATGCAGACGATGCTTACATCTGCGCACACTCTGAGGCCGAACTCCAAACCATTGTTAACATCTTCACCGAAGTGTATGAGAGCATGGGCCTTACACTAAACATCCATAAGACAAAGGTCCTCTACCAACCTGCCCCCACCACACAGTACTGCTCCCCAATTATCAAAATCCACGACAAGGCCTTGGACAACATGGACCACTTTCCATACCTCAGAAGCCTACTGTCAACAAGGGCAGGCGTCGATGACCAAGTCCAACACCGCCTTCAGTGTGCCAGTGCAGCCTTCGGTCGCCTGAAGAACAGAGTGTTTGAAGACCAGGACCTCAAACCTGGCACTAAGCTCATGGTCTACAGAGCAGTAGTGATACCCGCCCTGCTGTATGCTTCAGAGACATGGACCATGTACAGTAGGCACTTCAAAGCACTGGAGAGGTACCACCAACGCTGCTTCCGCAAGATCCTGCAAATCCATTGGCAGGATAGGCACACCAACATCAGTGTTCTCGCTCAGGCCAACATCCCCAGTATCGAAGCTTTGACCATGCTTGATCAGCTCCGATGGACGGGCCACATCGTCTGCATGCCCGATATGAGACTCCCAAAACAAGCGCTCTACTCGGAGCTCCGACACGGCAAGAGAGCCCCAGGTGGGCAGAGGAAACGCTTCAAGGACACCCTCAAAGCCTCCTTGAAAAAGTGCAACACCTGGGAATCCCTGGCCCAAGACCGCACAAAGTGGAGGAGAAGCATCCGGGAAGGCGCCGAACGCCTCAAGTCTCTTCGCCAGAAGCAAGCGGAAGCCAAGCGCAGGCAGCACAAGGAGCGCACGTCAACCCAAGCACCCCATCCACCTGTCCCTTCAACCACCTGTGACAGAGACTGTAGGTCCCGCATTGGACTCATCAGTCACCTGAGAACTCATTTTTAATGTGGAAGCAAGTCATCCTCGGTTCCGAGGGACTGCCTAAGAAGAAGAAGTAAAATTGTAGTAAGACTTCTTGGGGGAAAAATTCGGTTGATTTGCGCCTCCCGTTAGTGCTGTAAGAGGGCCCTAACGGGGCGCAAAGCAACTAGCGCCCGGGTGCGGCGCCGCTGACGCCTCCCGCAAAACTCAGTGGGAGGTTAGTGGCAGCGGTAACCGATAGCGCCCCACTGCTTGCGCCCCGGCCGCGATCTTCGGTAGCGCCCATTGACGTACCGCCGGACGCTATGTGCCACTTGCCAGCACCTGCCCTCGTTGCTGTCCCCAGCCTCCTGTGCAGCCCCCCCTGGGTGCGTTCTGTCAGCCCGGCGCTCCTCTTGAGTGCCGGACTCTTTTGCTGGCACGCCGATCCCTGATGGCCCAGCTGGGCCCCTGGTCGTGCTGCGCGAGGCCCCTCCCCTTTGATAAGGGGTGGGAGGCCTGCAGTACCACAGCACGGAGCGCTGCGATACTCACTCAGCACCCCAAGAGGGAGGAGGAGCGCTTCCAGTGGCACCCCACCTCCCTCTTGGGGCGCTACCAGTGAAATTTGGGCATGGGGCACTAACTTTTTCGGGGCGCTAAAAGGTGAAGTTAGCACCCCAAAGGGAGCGTGACCCAATTTTGCCCCCCTTTACTCTTATACTCTAATCCCTTTGTAACAAAAGCTAACATACCATTTGCTTTCTTAACTGCTTGCTGTACCTGCATGTTAACTTTTGGTGATTCATGTTCAAGGACACCCAGGTCCTTCTGAATGCAAACATTTCCCATTCAAAAAATATTCTGCTTTTTTGTTTTTCCTACCAAAGTGGATAACTTCACACTTCCCCACATTGTATTCCATTTGCCATGTTCTTGTCCACTTAATCAACCTGTCTATCTCTCTGCAGCCTCTTTGCGTTCTCCTCACAGCTTACTTTCCCACCTAACTTTGTATCATCAGCAAACTTGGATACGTTACACTCAGTCCCTTCATCTAAGTCATTAATATAGATTGTAAATAGCTGAGGCCCCAACACTGATCCTTGCGGTGCCTCGTTAGTTACAGCCTGCCAACCTGAAAAAGTCCCGTTTATTCCTATTCTCTGTTTTCTGTCCATTAACCAATCCTCAATCCATGTTAATATATTACCCCCAATACCATGAGTCCTAATTTTGTGTAATAACCTCTTGTGTGGCACCTTATCGAAAGCTTTTTGAAAATCCAAATACACTACATCCACTGGTTCCCCCTTATCCACCTTAGTAGTTACATCTTCAAAAAAACTCTACCGGATTTGTCAAACACGGTTTCCCTTTCATAAAACCATGTTGACTCTGCCTAATCATATGATTTTCTAAGTGCCCTGTTACCACGTCCCTAATAATAGATTCTAGCATTTTGCCTACTGCTGATGTCAGGCTAACTGGCCTATAGTTCACCGTTTTTTCTCTTGCTCCTTTCTTAAATAGTGGGGTTATGTTTGTTACCTTCCAATCCTTGGGGACTGTTCTAGAATCTAGGGAATTCTGGAAGATTAATACCAGTCCATCCACTATCTCTGCAGCTACCTCTTTTAAAACCCTAGGATGCAGGTCGTCAGGTCCAGGGGATTTGTCGCCACTTAGTCCCATTAATTTCTCCAGTACTATGTCTTTACTTAAACTGATTTCTTTAAGTTCCTCATTCTGTCTGGACCCTTGGTTCCCCATTATTTCCGGAATGTTTTTTGTGTCATCTACCATAAAGACAGTTACAAAGGCGGCGGTTTTGCAGACCAAGGCGGGTCCGGGGCGGTCGGGGTCAGTGTCGCGGTCCCAGCCCACTGTCTGCTGCAGCCTGCTCTCTCCAAGTGATTTTTTGTTGATTATGGAGGGATTCACAGCACACAGGGAGGTTCTCTTCCCTTCCCATCGGCGGAAGAGACCTCCCCAGGAGATCAACACAGCCTGGTTGCACACTGCACAGGAGGGCACAAGCAGGGATGTGGTCAGGAGGACCAGGCTGCAGTGGCGCAAACCGTTCAATGATCTGAGCAGATCACGAAATATTACTGCCAAGCCACACGCAACCTCATCCAGTTGTGCCACTCATCATATCCTCATCACTCTGTCTTCCCTACCCTACTCCTGCACATCCTTACTCCCACCAACTTACCTTGCACCTCCACCCAACCCTCTCTCTCTACATTATCACTTCCCCATCTCACTAGTCACCCGTCACCCTCACCCTCAACCTACTGCAAGCATACAAACTAACAACACACAAGGGTAGGCACTTGGGTGGTTTAGCCAATGTTCATGTGAAGTTTCTGTTAATGTGTTGTCAAACATTGAAATCTATATTTTCAACACTTTACCTTATTGGACAGATCAGTGCTCACCTTTGGAAATGTCTTAGCGAGTTCCAGTGAATGTTGAGACATAACTTCTGTAAAGTCTGTGTGTTCTAGTTGTAATTAATAACACACAGGCTACAAGATTAAAGTTCAACAGGTCTTTACTGGTTGGAGGTCAGGACTATATCTGAAATACATCTTACTACACAGTGCTTATATACCGGTGGTCACCACCGGTATTACGTATACAGCAGCCAGAGAAAGTAGTACATCTCTTAAGGTGGAACAGGCTTAAGTTCTCTTAAGGTGGAACAGGTTACATACACCACAATCCTCCCTTTTTAGCTTAATAGTCATATCCCCATTTAACATAACATCATAACATATATACATATATAACTTCAGGTATAAACAGTTCAAAGGTTCAGTCTCTCAGGAGGCCTTCTGATTCGGTCTGGATAACGCCTTTCAGTGGTCTCTGATTCTTGTTGCTGAGGTGACTCTGCTTGTTGGTTCCCTATGCATTGGACGTCATCATCAGGTACAGTCCCTGCCGAGGTAGATGCTTCAGGTTCATTAACGTCTTCCACAGTTGTCTCTGTCGCAACCATGGGTTCGACTCTTGCTCTTGATTCTACCAGTTGATCCGCATGACGCCTTATCACATTGTTACCAATATCTACTGTGTACATCAGAGGTCCTTGTCTGGCCCGAATTGTTCCGGGCTGCCATTTTTCGTTTCCATAGCCCCTTGCCAACACTGGTTGTCCTACTTCGAAACTTCGAGTGGACTTGTTATTAATATGCCGGAACTGTTTGTTTTCCACTTCCCTCCGCACATTTGGTTTTAACAAGTCCAACCTGGACCGCAACCTCCTGTTATAAAACATCATGGCCGGACTTTGGTTAGTCACTGCATGAGCGGCGTTTCGATACGCCATTAGGAAATTGTCCACCTTGTGCTGTAGCGGAATCTGATCATCGTTCATGGCCTTTATTGCCTTTTTGAATGTTTGGACAAATCTCTCGGCCAACCCGTTTGTCGCCGGATGATATGGGGCAGAGGTATAATGTTTCACCCCATTCTTCTTTAAGAATTTTTGGAATTCTTCCGACACGAACTGTGGTCCGTTGTCCAAACAGATCTGTTCTGGCAATCCGTTCCTTGCGAATATTGTTCTTAACACCGCAATTGTCTTTTCTGAAGTAGTGGTATTCATCTTGATCACTTCTGGCCATTTGGAATGTGTGTCCACTGCAACTAGGAACATGGAGTCCATGAATGGACCAGCAAAGTCAATATGTACACGTTGCCATGGGGCTGAAGGCCATTCCTATGGGTGTAGTGGTGCGATCGGAGGTGCATTTTGCACTTTTTGGCACCCAGTGCAGCTTTTCGTCAACTCCTCTATCTGTTGGTCAATACCCGGCCACCATACATAAGCCCTAGCAAGACTTTTCATCTTAACTCCCCCCAGATGACCTTCATGCAGTTCTTTTAGAACTCTTTCCCTTAACTTGGGAGGAATAATCACTCTTGTCCCGTACATCAAAGTACCATGGCAGACGGACAGCTGGTCTCGCCTTGCCGAGAATGCCGGTAACAGAGGATCACCACGTGTTGGCCATCCTTTCACTGTCGCCTCGTAGACTCTGGACAGTGTCGGGTCGTTCCTGGTTTCTCTTTCAATACTTGCATTGGTGACTGGTAAACACTCGATGATGGTCGAATGAAATAACTCAACAGGGTCAACTTTCGTCGTTTCTTCTTCTTCAGGTAGTGGCAGGCGCGACAGCCCATCAGCATTGCCATGCTGCTTCGTACCTTTGAATTCTATTTGATATTGATGTGCCCCTAGGAAAAGGGACCATCTCTGGAGACGCTGTGCTGTCATCACTGAAACACCCTTCTTAGGGTTAAAAATGGATACCAACGGCTGATGGTCTGTCAGAAGTGTGAATTTTTTGGCCCTGTAGGTAATGATTAAACTTCTTCACTCCCCATACAAGGCTGAGAGCCTCCCTATCGATCTGCGCATAGTTGCGCTCAGCGGAGGTCAATGATCTGGATGCAAACGCGACTGGCCTTTCCATGCCATTTGGCAACTTGTGTGAGAGTACTGCCCCAATACCATATGGAGAAGCATCACAAGCCAACCGAATAGGCAGTGTCGGGTTGAAGTGAGCCAACACTTCCTCTGAGGTGATCAATTCTTTGCTTTTGCGAAATGCCTTCTTACAGTTTTCGCTCCATTCCCATGGTACCCCCTTCTGTAAAAGAGCGTTTAGCGGGTGCAGTACCGTGGATAGATTTGGTAGAAATTTATGGTAATAGTTAATCAATCCTAGAAACGACCTCAACTGAGAGACATTATCCGGAGCGGGAGCCTTTACAACTGCCTCTATCTTGTCAGGAGACTTATGAAGCCCCTCCCGGTCAATGACATGACCACAGTACGAGATCCGCTTCTGGAAGAACTCGCATTTCTGCCGATTAACTCTAAGTCCATACTCTTTCAGTCTGTTGAGCACCAGTTCCAAGTTTGCGAGGTGTTCTTCATCACCATCACCTGTAATCAGAATATCGTCCAGGTAACATTGTGTGCCTGGAATTCCCTGTAATACCTGCTCCATGGCCCTCTGCCAAATTGCTGGAGCCGATGCCACTCCAAAAACCAGTCTATTGTACCGGTACAAACCTCGATGCGTGTTGATCGTGAGGTATTGGCGTGACTCTTCTTCAACCTCCATCTGCAAGTACGCCTGCGCCAGGTCTATCTTGGTGAAGTGTTTCCCTCCAGACAACGAAGCAAAAATATCCTCAATCCGCGGAAGCGGATACTGCACCGTGTGAAGCACCGGATTAACGGTGATTTTGAAATCTCCACAGATGCGAACCTTCCCTGGTTCTCCTGGCTTGTTGCTCGAAGGACGTTTCATAGCGGGAACAATGGGCGTAGCCCACTCACTCCAATCTACCTTAGACAGTACACCTGAACGTTCTAGCGCTTCCAGTTCCGCTTCTACAGTAGGTCGTATTGCATAGGGTACAGGTCTGGCTTTAAAAAAATTTCTTTGTGCATGTTCATCAATCTTGATGTTTGCCGTAATTCCTCTCAGTGTTCCCAGTCCCTGCTGGAACACCTCTTTAGCATCATCCAATATTCTGGACAATCGTTTAGGTTTGACATCTGTTTCCCCGGAATCTACCGTTAGTGCCTTCAAGGAGTGCCAGTCCATATTCATTTTCCTAATCCACTCCCATCCCAGTAGTGGTGGACCTCCTTCAGGTAGCACATATAAGTCCATTACTTGGCTTTCTTCGCCCTTGTGGACCACTTTTACCTCTATCTTTCCGACGGGGTACACTCTTTGCCCCGTGTAGGTTTTCAATATAATCTCCATATCCCGTAGGGGAATATGTTGGAATAACCTTTTGCAATCTTTCTTATTCATGACCGTCAATGCCGATCCAGTGTCCAATTCCATCTTTACTTGGACTCCTGCTATCTGAAGGGTGACCCAAATTGTCTGGAGATCTGCATCCTTACCAACGTTGTGTACTCTTAAGCTACCCAGTTCATTACTGCTAGCGTCTGAATCTGACTTCTGTTCGGTCGAACTGTTCTTTGTCACCTTGTGTACCTTTATGTATTTTCCTTGCGGTGACTTTTTGTTGCTGGTCTTCTTTCCTGACCGGCATACTTTAGCTATGTGGCCAAGCCGGCCACACGTTCTGCATTCTTGGTTTTTAAACCAACACTGGTTCTGATCGTGCGTTGTCTTTCCGCAACAATAACATTTTACAGTACTCAAACCCAATTTATTTGTACTGAGTTCCGGTGACCGTAGCTGCATTACTGCCGTGCCTCTCGCTGCGGCTTCGTGTGCTGCTGCCATAGTGACCGCTTTCTCAAGCGTCAGCTCATTCTCCTCGAGCAATCGCTTTTGTGTATCTTCTTTTAATAAACCACACACAAATTTATCTCGTAGCGCCTCTGTCAATCTCGTTCCGAATTGACAGTACTTTGCTAGCTTACGCAATTCCATTAAATATTCAGCATTGCTTTCATCCTTCAGCTGCCTTCTGCTGTAAAATTTAAATCGTTCCGCTAGCATCAGCGGCGTGGGGTTTAGGTGATTTTTCAGGACAGTAACAATCTCCTCGAACGTCTTATCCGCCGGTTCATCTGGTGATACAAGGTGTTTCAATTGCCCGTATGTCTTCGCACCCATTAAGTTTAATAATGTTAGTGCTTTCTCTGCATCTGGGATTTTATTTGCTTTACAATAATTTTGTATGCGTTCTACATACATAGCCCAATCTTTGATGTCGCTATCAAAGGTATTAATGTTCCCATGTTTAGGCATCATTGCAATTTAATTTATTTTTATTTTTATCCAAGATGGCGGCTTCCGCGCTCTTTTCTTCGTCCTCCGCCTACAAAATGGCGGTTTTCCCGTGCTTGGCGGTCTTCACCCTTCCCCCGACGCTGTCTCCGCTTCACCGCGGCTCTCGCGCCTTCAGTTGCCCCCAGACGCTGCGCCTTTTTAGCCCGAATGCGGCCCGGCCCTTATCACCAGCCGCGATCGATGTCCCCGCACTGCGCCTTTCGGCCCGAATGCGGCCTGGCCCTTATCTCCGGTCGCGATCGATCTCACCGCCCTTATTCCTCCATCTTCCCTCCCTGTCTGTACAGCCAACGTGGCCGATTTTCTGGTCGCGTCGCTGCCCGGCTTACCCACTACCGAGGTAGAAAGAAGATAGCTGACAGCCGCTGATGGAGGCTTCGAGTTCAGGGTGTCTTCTGCACTCTGGTTTCTCGATGTCTGCCGCGCGACGTGTCTTCCAGCAGGGTGATGAGGGTGGAAACCTCTCTTCGACGTCCGTTCAGTGGACGAAGCCGCCGTGGATATAACTGCCGCAGGGTAAGAATCTGACTCGTCGCCACTGTAAAGCCTGTGTGTTCTAGTTGTAATTAATAACACACAGGCTACAAGATTAAAGTTCAACAGGTCTTTACTGGTTGGAGGTCAGGACTATATCTGAAATACATCTTACTACACAGTGCTTATATACCGGTGGTCACCACCGGTATTACGTATACAGCAGCCAGAGAAAGTAGTACATCTCTTAAGGTGGAACAGGCTTAAGTTCTCTTAAGGTGGAACAGGTTACGTACACCACAACTTCCCTCCCACCCCCCAATTGTGATGAGTGTGAAAGGAATGGCTTGGACATTGTAGGGATGCTTTATGGTGTTGGTGTGGGGTGGTGCCAACCTGGCACATCATGTGGCAGCCAGGGTGTAGAGAGTCAAGTGAAGTAAATATGGCCATGGTGAAGCTATCCCTGGCCTCCCGGGCAGCAATGTGCTCGGGTGCTGATGCCCTGTGTCCTGTGCAGCATCAGGTGATTGCGGAGAAGGTTGGTGGTGTTGTTGGTGATGTTGTTGTACCTGGTGATGTTGATGCTGGGCCTGATCGTGGAGGGATTCAGAGGACCAAGGTGAGATTTTTTCAAGGGCATCGATGTTGCTGGAATAGATGGCAGCTGAAGTTGAGATGACAGCAGCGATCTGTCAATGGTGAGAGAGCTTGCTCCAAGGAGGTGACAGTGGATAGAGAGTTTACTCCAAAACATTTCCAAACTGCATACAGCTCAAAAGTGTCTTCCAAGTCAGGCAGCCTCTGTGGAGAGAGAAACAGAGTTAACAGGCTGGATTTTCCCACGCACACGGTGCGGGGGGGTGACCCGGGAGTCGGCGGGAAACCTGGAAGGTCGGGTTTCCCGACACACCGTGGAGTTTTAACTCCACAGCGTGCGTGTGATGTCTGGGGCATGTTCTCCGCCCAGAACTCAGCCTGATTGACAGGGTGGCTTCCAGTGGTGCGGGAACTCGGAGGAGGAGGCCGCAACAGGTAAGTGCTGGGCCCAGGATGGTGGGGGAGGGGTCCGATCCTTGGCCCTGGGGTGGGGAGGAGTTGCGATCCCCAGGAGGGGGTCCGATGCCCGACCCTGGGGCCTACTGCTCCTATTTTTCTATGTTTCTATGTTTCTAAATGATATTTATGAAATAAAGTAGAGCATAAGCAGAACTGAGTATTATGTAGAAAATACTGGCCTTAATCAGCCTTTACCCAATATGATTTAATACACTAGTGCCAGCCAGATATCAGCTGTCATAGAATGCTGGAATTAGAAGCAGGTTTATCTTGAGGGGGAAAAAAATAATCGACGTTATAATTTCTGGCATCTCCAGATTCATTTTATGAAGTACGGATCCAGGATTATCTGAAAATCAGCCCTAATTCTTGCAGTGCAACAATTAGGAAAACGCTGTAGGGAACATCCAAAAAAGCAACTACTGCCCTTGCCAAGTCCATTAATGGCGATTTATGAGTTACAAATCTCCTTTGACATTCCTTAGGCATCTCCACCATCTGCTGGAGACTTTAAAAACTTTTTTTTACAAGCCAAGGCTGTTTGGATTGATTAACACGCAGCACCTAAAAGAAAAAGGAAAATGTTATTGTCTCAGGTTGAGGCTTTTACTTCAGAGTTGAAAAGCCTCTTTTACAGACTGGACCAAATCAAAGGGCAGAGGGAAGGACAGTGGGTAGGATCATAGGAACAGGAGTAGGCCATTCAGCCCCTCGAGCCTGTTCTGCCGTTCAGTTACATCATGGATAATCTGTACCTCAACTCCATTTGCCTGCCTTAGCTTCATATCCCTTGATACCCTTACCTAACAATGTATGACCAACAGTATAGAAATACTAATTAATATTAAAAAGTGGCAGTTAATGGGTTTAATACCCAATCCGTGTTTGGTCTCCCCAATATAGATAAAACTCAACTGTCACCAGCAAATACAGTGTACTAGATTGGACCAAGTTCATATAAATTGCTGTCTCACATTGAAAGAGTGCACAAGACTCGGAATAATTGTGGGGGAAGAAGCAACTAGGCCCTCCATGGCCTCGCCCTTCCCTATCTCTGTAACCTCCTCCAGCCCGACAACCGGAACTCACTGCCTGAAAGGGTGGTAGAGGCAGAAACCCTAACCACATTTAAAAAGTACTTGGATGTGCACTTGGGATGCTCTAACCTGCAGGGCTACAGACCAAGAGCTGGGAAGTGGGATTAGGCTGGATAGCTCTTTGTTGGCCGGCGCGGACACAATAGGCCAAAATGGCCTCCTTCCGTGCTGTAGCTTTCTATGATTCTATGAACCCTCCAAGATCTCTGCGCTCCTCCAATTCTGGCCTCTTGGGCATCCCCGATTTCTTTCAGTCCACCATTGGCGGCCGTGCCGTGAGCTATCTAGGCCCTTAAGCTCTGGAATACCCTCCCTAAATCTCTTTGCCTCTCTACCTCTCTCTCCTCCTTTAAGTCGCTAGTTAAACCTACCTCTTTGACCAAGCTATTGTTCACCTGTCCGAATATATCTTCTATATATATAAAAAGGATTGATCTGTCTGTCTGTCTGTCTATCTGTCTGTCTGTCTGTCTGTCCTTCGGTGTGTCTGTCCGGCTATACACTCAAAAGTTATAGAGTGTACCTACACGTGCGTTACGTCCAAAGAAAGCTTACCATTCCAGGACAGTCGTAAGCGTATTTACTTTTCGGTCGGACAAAAATTGTTCACGCGTTATACAAAAAACCTTCAAAATTAAACTCATTATCTGCTAATTACCATTGATTGACTGACGTCAAGGTCGACCAATCCTGTGCCGTCATGATTGACCAATCCTACAGTTCAGTCACCTGATGGTTGGCCAATCGGTGTGTGTGTGGGCGGGACTAATCATTTTCAGCTCAGGGATCTGGCAGCCATTGCTTCAACTACTTCCAGCTCAAAATCTGCTAATCCAGCTTCTAAAAAGTTAGTATCTCTTTTAAAAATAACATAAGATTTACCAAAACCGTTTTATAAGTACTTTCACTTTCATCTTTGAAGGTATTAAAAGGTAGACATGTTGCCCGGCAGCAGATTCACAGAGGGACACAGAGACAGGCCCGAAAGCCTGGGACTCGATTTAAACCACCCGGCCCAAAACAGCCCTGGCAACGCGGGGCCCCCCCAGCTAGTCTTTAATAAAAACAGACAATGCTGGAAACACTCAGCAGGTCAGGCAGCATCTGTGGAGAGAGAAACAGAGTTAACATTTCAGGTCGAGGACCTTTTGTCAGAACTGGAAGAAGTTAGAGATGTAACAGTTTATAAGCAAGTACAGACCATGGGGAAAGTGGGTGCGGGGTGGGGAGAGGCGCAGCGGGGGAAGGAGGAAAGAACAAAGGGAAAGGTCTGTGATGAGGTAGAGGGCAGCAGCGACTAAATGACAAAAGAGGGTGGTAATGGAACAATAAAGCAACTAAAGATAGGTCGAAAGAAACTGTAAACGGCAACAGCAGCACCATTGCCAGCACCTGCTATCCGGAAAAATGGGAGCAGTGGTTTTGATCTGAAGTTATTGAAATCAATGTTGAGTCCAGAAGATTGTAAAGTGCATAACCGAAAGATGAGGAGCTGTTCCTCGAGCTTCCATTGAGCTTCATTGGAACAGTATAGGAGGCCGAGGACAGAAAGGTCAGAGTGGGAGTGGGACATAGATACATAGATACATAGAAGATAGGAGCAGGAGTAGGCCATTCGGCCCTTCGTGCCTGCTCCGCCATTCGATGAGATCATGGCTGATCCTTTAATTCAGTATCCCGTCCCCGCCTTCTCTCCGTAACCCTTAACCCCTTTTGCCCGTAGAAATATATCTAATTCCCTCTTAAATATATTTAATGAGCTGGCGTACACTGCCCTCTGTGGCAATGAGTTCCACAGGTTCACCACTCTCTGAGTGAAGAAATTCCCCCTCATCTCTGTCCTAAATGGTTTAGCCCTTATCCTTAAATTATGTCCTCTAGTTCTGTTCTCACCCGCCAAGGGAAACATTCCTTCTGCATCCAGTCTGTCTAGACCTGTCAGAATTTTATACACTTCTATGAGGTCCCCTCTCAATCTTCTAAACTCCAGTGTGTACATCCCTAAACTACATAGTCTCTCCTCATAGGTCATTCCCGCCATTCCTGGTATCAGCCTGGTGAATCGCCGCTGCACCCCCTCCATGGCAAGAACATCCTTCCTCAGATGAGGCGACCAAAACTGTACACAGTACTCGAGGTGTGGTCTCACCAGTGCCCTGTACAGCTGCAGCAAGGTATCCCTGTTCCTGTATTCTAACCCTTTTGCTATGAAGGCCAGCATACCATTTGCCTTCTTGACCGCCTGTTGCACCTGCATGCTCGCCTTCAGTGACTGGTGTACAAGAACACCCAGGTCTCTCTGTACTTCCCCCTCTCCCAATCTATTGCCATTTAAATAATAATTTGCCCTCCCGTTCCTGCACCCAAGGTGGATAACTTCGCACTTGTCCACATTATAGTGCATCTGCCATTTATCCGCCCAATCGCCCAGTCTGTCCAAATCGCTCTGGAGCTTCCTGGTCTCTTCCTCTGAGCCCACCCCCCCTCCTAGTTTAGTGTCGTCTGCAAATTTGGAAATGCTGCATCCGACTCCCTGATCCAGGTCATTAATGTAAATTGTGAACAGCTGGGGGCCCAGGACAGATCCCTGTGGTACCCCACTTGTTACTGCCTGCCATTCAGAAAATGAGCCGTTTATTCCAACTCTCTGTTTTCTATCTGACAGCCAGTTCCCTATCCACGCCAAAACTTTCCCCTTTATCCCATGAGCCTCAATTTTCCATGCTAATCTTTTATGTGGGACCTTATCGAAGGCCTTTTGGAAGTCCAGGTACACCACATCTACTGGCTCTCCCCCATCTATTCTACCAGTTACTCCCTCAAAAAATTCCAATAGATTAGTCAAGCACGATTTACCCTTTGTAAATCCATGTTGACTCTGTCCTATCCTGTCCCCATTTGCTAAGTGCTCCGCTATTTCATCCTTAATGATGGACTCCAGCATTTTGCCCACAACTGATGTAAGGCTTACAGGTCTGTAATTACAGGACAGAGAACTAAAATGACAAGCGACCGGAAGCTCGAGGTCACGCTTATGGACTGAACGGAAGTGTTCGGCAAAGCGATCACCCAATCTGCGTTTGGTCTCTATAGTAATCTGGGATGTAATGTTTAAGTTATCCACCAGATGGAGCCAAATATTAAGTGTTTACATTCACCAGTTTTTAAGGTAATGGGTCATGTATTCAATGTCCTGGTACACCAGTTATTAAGGTAATGTGGCATTGCATTATGGGTATGACTCAGAGGTGAATCCTCCATCTTGCCATCGTGCAGTAAGAATTGTGTGCTTTGCTTGCAGCCTGTAAGAGATGTTTCTCTGCTACACCGGGTAAATAAACAGTTGGGTTTTGTTCCTAATATCTCGCTTCTCTCAGTTTCTGACCTTACCACTCGGATATCACAGTCTCCCTAATGTAGAGGAGACCACACCATGAGCAGTGAACACAGTATACTAATTTGAAAGAAGTACAAGTAAATCACTGATTCACCTGGAAGATGTGTCTGGGGCCCTGGCCGGTGGGGAGGATGTGAAAGGGCAGGTGTTGTATCTCCTGAGCTTGCACGTGAAGGTGCCGTGAGAAAGGGAGTGGGTTTTGGGGCTGATTAAAGAGTACACCAGGATGTCAAGGAGGGAACAGTCCCTTCGGAATGATGAAAGGTGGGGGGGGAGGGGAAGATGTGTTTGGTGGTGGCCAATGTTCCCTTTAAGCTGCTCTGAAGCTCCCGCGTGCCTGGCTCATGGCTTTTAAATAGGAAAAATCCCTTAAAGGGGCCGCGCCCCTCCCCCCCAAAAAAAGAAAGTGAACATTGGTGAGGGCGTCGTGCTGGAGGTGGAGGAAATCGAGGAGGATGATCCATTGAATGGTGGGAGGAATGTAGGCTTATAGTAGGTATTGGCTGATAGCCTATTCCCAGAAATGGAGATAGAGAAGTTGAGGAAGGGAAGGGAAGAGTCGGCGATGGACCATGTCAATGGAAATTGGAAGTAAAGTTGATGAAATATTGCGGTTCAGAGTGAGAGCAGGAAGAGGCACCGATAGTCATCAATGTCCCTGTGAGGGAGAGGACCTGAGTAGGACTGGAACAAAGAAAGTTCCACATATCCCACGTTGCATCTCTTTATGTGGCTCGGTGTCAAATCTTGTCTGATAACGCCCCTGTGAAACGCCTTGGGACGTTTTACCACATTAGAGGCACTATATAAATGCCAGTTGTTGTTGTTGGTGTTGTACTTGCCGCAGTTGATGGAAAAGCATCTAGAAAAGAGCAGCTGGTAGTGGGAGTGATGGAAGATCCCCCCCTCTCTTGTTGGGAAATAGCAGCACAGTATTACAAATGTTAATATCTCACCTAGCAACCATGCACCAGTCAAATCCCCTTTTACAAGCTACTGACCTTGTCCAGAGCTAGCAAAGAAAAGATTTGTGGGCTCTGCCATAGAAATTGGCGCGCATATCTGTGATTAATTTCCTGGTACCACAAACCTCCAGAACACCGAGAGAATGGGATGTCACATGGTATTTGCTTGTTGAGTCTCGGGGAGAAAGTCAGTTGGTTAGCGCCTCCCATTAGCGCCTGGTGGGGGCGCTAACGGGGCGCTGAGGCAGTAGCGCCACGGCGAGGCGACTCCAGTGTCGCACGCCAAATCCGGCACCACCCCCAGGGCCGCCGCTAACAGTTACCACTGGGGATTTCAATGCCAGGCGGATCGTGATGTTGGTGAGCGTGTAACGCCCACTGGGCGCCTGATCTGCTAAATTTATTTTCGATCCCCCCTGCCTTAGCGCCTCGCCCCGACAGCGACAGGGAGAGGAGGCGTCAAGCTGGCGGATGCGGCTCCAGGGCCGCTACTTAAAGGGATCGTGAGTAATGAGGGTTGCTGCTGTCAGGTTGGTGCTGTTTCACTGCTTCCTCATCAGTTTGAGGTTGTGCAACAGTTTAATTCAGTCATTTAAAGGTTCTTTAGTTTCAGGAGTGTTGTAACTACTGAAAATTAGTTACATTTATTCTGACAACATATCAAAGTGCTACACTTGGTTACATTAATGGGGGCTGTACTGGCAGTGGGCCTCGTCCTCCAGGACCTACTGCGGAAGGAGCGAGAAAGACTGGAATATGTGGCCAGAGGGTGGAGGAGGGCTATCAGGGCTCTCAACAGGAGGCCTTACCTTCCGAGGGTATTCCGAGAGCACTTCTCTTACCTCCAATTAAGTGACAAGCAGTGTATTAGACGGCTCCGCATCACCAAGGTGGTGGTCACAGACCTCCAGCCTCACACCAGGATGACTTAAACTCCAGATCCCTTTTGCTCACCACATGCCCATCATGCCATCCCTGTGTCATGCCATATCATAGCGTCCTCCTGGGTGCAAAGTTGAAATGAGAGACCACAAAATATTGCAAACTCCATGAATAAATTTATGCATAAAAATATCACACATATCACAATCATTCCAACAACTAATGACCCTTGCGCCTGTCATAGTTGAATAGCTGTCATTGTGTGCAAGGCGTGAGATGTGGGTGTGAGTGTTGGTAGGTAGAGATTGTTGGTGGGTGAGCGCTGGGGGTGTGGTGCTTTGGGCAGTGTGTGAAGCTTGTGGTTCAGATGGTGGTATGTAGCATTCGTTGAAGCGTTCAATCACCCTGACCACCCGACTGAGGTGGATCTGCCATGAGCTCACCTGCTTCAGTCCTCCGGCTCCTTCTCCTTGTGCTTCTCCTTACTGAGGCAGCTGCACAGCCAGCAATGCTGAGAATGAGGTGCTGCAGTATCAATGAGCCTCCCCTTTAAGTACTGGGAAAAGCCTGTGGCGATGATGACTTGAGATTAGAGTGCACACGATATTGGTCAGCGCTTTGAGTTTAACGTCACTGAGCTAGGCCATTAGCGCTTGATTTAGCGCTCCCATCCTTTCTTTCAGCAATGAGATTGAATTTTGCGTGCAGTCTGAATCATTAGTGCCTGGCACTAAATCTAAAACTTTTCGAAAGTTAGCGCCCATTCCTGGGCTATAATGAATTTCTCCCCCCAAATCTCTGAAAAGAGGGTGTGTCAGACTAATGGATAAAAGTAACACATCATGGAAATCCTGAAGGATATTCTTTCTGAGACCCAAACAAGCATGCCCCCCAACTCCTATTGTGAATGCAAATAACTCTAAATAAGCCACCGGTTACACTCTGTGCCATCAGTCTCCCCACTGCAGAGTGGAGTAAATGAAAACTCCAAACACATTGGCGCAGAATTTGCGGTCAGTGGCGAAGCGAAGGCATTCGCCACTGGCCCCAAAGTGCTCTTCCCACAAGGATCTCGCAGTCCCTGTGTCGAGAACTTCGGGTTTTCCGACATTCAATTCAATTCAAAGGAGGTACAGTGGGGATCCCCTACCTGCTGTGACATCAACAGGCTGCCTAAGCAGCCAATCAAAAGGCAGAATTCTCACAGACAGCGAAAAGGGAAGTGACGAAGCCCTTAAAATCCTAACTCTTAAAAAATGTTAGAGAGAGTAAAACAAAGATTGGGGTTCGCACATGGGGGAAAAGGCAAACCTGAATTTAAGATGGACAAACTTTAAAATAAAATTTAAAATGTTTTTTTGAAAAGTTTCTTTAAAAAAATTAATTTTTATTAAACTGCACAAAATTAAAATTCATTTTCCAGGCCCTAAACATTTGTTTAGCAGTAATGACACTGTCAAAACCCCAGTTACACCTAATCCCTAGCAAAATTAATGGGACTAAAAGTCGATAAATCCCAAGGACCGGATGACCTACATCCTAGGGTTTTGAAAGAGGTGGTAATTGGAATAGTGGACGCATTGGTTGTCATCTTCCAAAATTCTATAGATTCTGGAATGGTTCCTGCAGATTGGAGGATAACAAATGTAACCCCGCTATTTAAGAAAGGAGGGAGAGAGAAAACGGGGAACTACAGACCTGTTAGCCTCACATCAGTAGTTGGGAAAATGCTGGAATCTATTATAAAGGATGCAATAACTGGGCACTTAGAAACTAATAGTAAGATTGGGCAGAGTCAACGTGGATTTATGAAAGGGAAATCCTGTTTGACAAACCTATTGGAGTTCTTTGAGGATGCAACTAGTGGAGTAGACAAAGGGGAACCGGTAGATGTGGGGTATTTGGATTTTCAGAAGGCCTTCGATAAGGTCCCACACAAGAGGTTGGTGAACAAAGTTAGGGCACATGGAATTGGGGGTAATATACTAGCATGGATTGAGAATTGGTTAACAGACAGAAAACAAAGAGTAGGGATAAACAAGTCTTTTTCAGGATGGCAGGCTGTGACTAGTGGGGTACCGCAAGGATCGGTGCTTGGGCCCCAGCTATTCACAATCTATATCAATGATTTGGATGAGGGGACTAAATGTAACATTTCCAAATTTGCCGATGATACAAAGCTAGGTGGCAGTGTCAGTTGTGAAGAGGATGTAAAGAGGCTTCAAGGAGATCTCGACAGGCTCAGTGAGTGGGCGAGAACATGGCAGATGGAATATAATGTGGATAAATGTGAAGTTATCCACTTTGGTAGAAAAAGCAGAAAGGCAGAGTATTTCCTAAATGGTGAAAGATTGGGGAATGCAGATGCTCAAAGAGACCTGGGTGTCCTTGTACACGAGTCACTGAAAGTGAATGTGCAGGTGCAGCAAGCCATTAGGAAGGCAAATGGTATGCTGGCCTTCATTACAAGAGGATTTGAGTACAGGAGTAAAGAATCTTACTCCAATTAGGGCCTTGGTGAGACCACACCTGGAGTACTGTGTACAATTTTGGTCTCCTTACCTAAGGAAAGGTATACTTGCCATAGAGGGAGTGCAACGAAGGTTCACGAGATTGATTCCTGGTTGGCAGGACTGTCGTATGAGAAGAGATTGAGTAAACTAGGCCTGTATTTTCTTGAATTCAGAAGAATGAGAGGGGATCTCATTGAAGCATACAAAATTATTACAGGGCTTGATAGGGTGGATGCTGGGAGAATGTTTCCCTTGGCTGGGGAGTCTAGAGGGGCCACAGCCTCAGGATAAAGGGTAGGCCATTCAGGGCTGAGATGAGAAGAAATTTCTTCACACAGAGGGTGGTGAATCTTTGGAATTCTCTACCCCAGAGGGCTGTGGAGGCTCAGTCATTGGGTATATTCAAAACAGAAGTCGATAGATTTCTGACTAGTAAGGGCATCAAGGGATATGGCGATAGGGCTGGTGAATGGAGCTGAGGTAGAAGATCAGCCATGATCTCATTGAATGGCGGAGCAGGCCCGAAGGGCCGAATGGCTTCCTCCTGATCCTATTTCTTATGTTCTTAGGGTCTAACATTTAGTGGGGAATTTAACAGCATAATTACTGCGGAAGAACCGAAGTTTGTCAGTTTCATTGATTTGGGTGATTTCACTGATTGCCGGCTCTGTGCCGGCCTGTTTCGGAGCTGTCAATGACAGACCACAACTTCGGGATTTCTGCATGCACCAAATCCCGAAGTCGCGGTCAGTCTCAAAGGCGGAATGACGGCAAAGGCCGCCAGCTCGCCGTCATCCCAGCCGCAAATTCCGGGCCATCAAAGCCAACTTTTTTGAGAATGGAAATCAGATTCTGCATTGAAACGATTGAACTCTGTCAGCACAAACTGGATTGGATCACGACACAGCATTCATGAGTGAATAGAACACATCCCAAATATTCAAGCACACCGTGGATTTTGCCTACCAGCAGATGGCGCTAATTTGGAAGCTGCAGCGATACTGATTCGATGAGGTTCACTTTTTTTATTCCAAGTAGGAGGTGGCGGGGCGAATTTTCCGGGGACAGTGCTTGTAATTTTACAATATGCACTGTTGGGGAGAGGGTTCCACACCACCAGTGCATGCTCAGAAACTTATCTTTGTTGCAGCAAAAACATTGACCAGTGTTTAAATACTCCTTTAATATAACAAGCAACCCAAGGTGCTGCACAGGAGATAGATTGAAGGTCACCTCGCAGGAAGTGGTAGAGAAGATGCGGGAAATGGACAAAAGCCACGGTCAAAGAGTTAGGGTTTGAGGAAGATTTCAAAGATGGGGAGAGAGGTGTTAGGTTGGGGGCGGGATGGGTTTGTGCTTCCCGATTTCGGGATTTTAACCCCCCCACACGCCTCCAATCCCGCCTCCACAGCCCAATGAAAATCCTGCCCATAGTGTGTATTACATGCTGTCATGCTCCTATCATTATAAAACAAGCAATATCCATCTTATTGTGAGCAATGCTATGCCAGTTTCAAAGGAGGCGGGTACCCGACCCGCACTGGGACCCGCCTCCCCGAGGCGGGAAGAGGATTAGTGCCAATTAACTGCCTGTTAACAGGTAGTTAACAGGCAGTTTTTAGCCTAATCGCTATTTTCATTGGTGAAATGTGGGATTCCCGACGGCTCCAAACCACGCCAAGTTAGCGAAGCGGACCGTCGGGATAAAGGGCTCGGAGGGGTCGAGATGTCCGGTGTTCAGGTGAGTGATGGATGCATGAGTGCAGAGGTAAGTGTGTTTGGTGTGTTTAAAGAAGTTTTACTTACCTTTACAGCCTTCCTTCCTTCAGGTCTCGGGAGTCCCTCATCTCACCGGCACAGAAAGCAGAATGGCCGCGATCTGTCAAAATCTGCAGCATTCAGCTTTCTGTTCTGGAGAGATCTCTACATCATCCTGAGAGGAAGGAATTAACTTGGAGTACAGATTGTCAGTGTTTGACAGCTTCAAACAGCTGTGAAATGCTGATATTTCATCTGTCAAAAGGCCTTGACAGATGAAATATCAATCTATGACGTCACCTGTTACTAGGTGGCCCATAATTGGCCTGCTGAGCCCACTGGGTGGGCTCAACAAGGTCAATCAAGTCAAAATCACGTGGGTTGGCTAGAACTCGATGGAGGCGGGACTACAACCCCAAAAGTTGTAGTCCCGCCTCCTACCCGCCTCCTCAATGAAAATCCAGCCCTATTATTCTGCTGCTCAGGTGAAGCTGTGTTAAAGGTGGCTTGTCACGTGCAAATTTGGCTAGGGTAAATAAAATTAGAGAGTTAAATGCGTGGCTCAAAGCCTGGTGTGGGAGAAATGGGTTTTGCTTCCTGGGACACTGGCATCAGTACTGGGACGGGAGAGAGCTGTTCCATTGGGACGGACTTCACTTGGCCAGTACTGGGACTAGAGTCCTGGCGAATCGAATAACTAGGGCTGTAGAGAGGGCTTTAAACTAATTAGTGGGGGGGAGATTTTAAGAGATCGAAAAATAAAAATGACAGCGGAGAAGGCAATAGAGCAAGGTAGCAGTGGGGGAATTAAAAACCAGAGCGTGTCAGGAAGGGACAGAATGTATAATGATAAAGGTAAAGTAGTAAAAGGGGTAAAAGCAGGAATAAATTGTCAGAAAACATATTTGAAAGTTCTTTATCTGAATGCACGCAGCATTCGTAACAAAATTGACGAGTTGACGGTACAAATAACTACACATGGGTATGATCTGGTGGCCATTACGGAAACATGGCTGCAAGATAATCATGACTGGGAACTAAACATACAAGGGTATTTGACAATTAGGAAGGACAGACAGGAAGGAAAGGGAGGTGGGGTTGCTATGTTAATCAAGGATGGAATCACTGCAATAGTCAGAAATGATATTGGGTCAAAGGATCAGGATAGTGAAATAGTTTGGGTGGAGATAAGGAATAAGAAGGGGAAAAAGTCACTAGTGGGCGTAGTCTATAGGCCTCCTAACAGTTGCAACTCTGTTGGTCGGAGTATAAATCAGGAAATAGTTGGGGCTTGTAATAAGGGAACAGCTATAATCATGGGGGATTTTAACTTTCATATTGACTGGACTGGCAGCCTTGAGGAAGAGTTCATAGTGTGTATTAGGGATGGGTTCCTTGAGCAGTATGTAACGGAACCAACCAGGGGGCAGGCAATCTTAGATCTGGTCCTGTGGAATGAGACAGGATTAATAAAAAATGTCCTAGTAAAGGATCCCCTTGGAATGAGTGACCATAACATGGTTGAATTCCAAATTCAGTTTGAGGGTGAGAGAGTTGGATCTCAAACCAGCATACTGAGCTTAAATAAAGGAGACTACGAAGGTATGAGAGTAGAATTGACTAAAGTGGACTGGGAAAACAGATGAAAGTGTAAGACGGTACAAGAGCAGTGGTCTACATTCAAGGAGATATTTCACATCTTTCAAGATAAATATATTCCACTGAGGAAAAAGGGGAGTAAAAGAAAAGACAGCCATCCGTGGCTTAGTAAAGTAATAAAGGATAGTATCCGACTGAAAACAAGGGCATATAAATTAGCCAAATCTAGTGGGAGGATAGAAGATTGGGAAGCATTTAAAAGCCAGCAAACAATAACTAAAAGATTAATTAAGAAAGGGAAGATAGATTATGAAAGTAAACTAGCAAAAAATATAAAAACAGATAGCAAGAGTTTCTACAGCTATATAAAAAGAAAAAGGGTGGCTAAAGTGAACGTTGGTCCTTTAGAGGATGGGACCGGGAAACTAGTGGTGGGAACATGGAGATGGCAAAGGCGCTGAACAAATATTTTGTATCAGCCTTTACAGTAGAGGACACTAAAAATAGACTTGATTCAGCGAACGAGGCCCGACCAGAGCGGACCTGCAAGGAAGCAGCTGAGGAGTTTCAAAAACCGGCGGCAGTTGGGGAGCGGCGGCTGATTCAGCGAACGAGGCATACCAATTTAACAGCAGGGGAGAGAGGTAAAAAGTAATCCAAGTGTGACGTCACCAGGAAGCAGGTAAGTGATTGGTTGGTGAGTATTTCTTTCTTTCTCCTTTTCATTACAAGCTTAAATTCTGCGGTTTATATTTTCTAGGGTCTCTGTGGTGTAGTGGGGACAGTTGGTAAATAAGCGCCCTAGAGTATATCTTTAACTGGTGGTATTGAATTAATTTAAATTAATTAAAGGGGTAAGTCATGCCAGGAGAGCCCAGCCCTGTGTTATGCTCCTCTTGCTCTACGTGGGAATTCAGGGACGCTGCCAGTGTCCCTGACGACCACGTGTGCCAGAAATGCATCCAGCTGCAGCTACTAACGGGCCGTATTGAGGCGCTGGAGCTGCGGATGGATGGGTTGTGGAGCATTCACGATGCTGAGAGGGTCGTGGATAACACGTATAGTGAGTTGGTCACACCGCAGGGTAGGGCTGCACAGGCAGAAGGGAAATGGGTGACCATCAGGCAGAGCAGTAGAGACAGGCAGGTAGTGCAGGGGACCCCTGTGGCCATTCCCCTTTCAAACAGGTATACCAATTTGGATACTGTTGAGGGGGATGACTTACCAGAGGAAGGCAGCAGCAGCCAACTTCCTGGCACCAGGGGTGCTTCTGCTGCTCAGGAAGGGAGGAAAAAGAGTGGGAGAGCAATAGTGGTAGGGGATTCTATCGTAAGGGGAACAGATAGGCGTTTCTGTGGCCGTAGACGTGACTCCAGGATGGTTTGTTGCCTCCCTGGTGCCAGGGTCAAGGATGTCACTGAATGGCTGCAGGGCATTCTGAAGGGGGAGGGTGAACAGGCAGAGGTCGTGGTTCACATTGGGACCAACGACATGGATAGGAAGAGGGATGAGGTCCTGCAGCAAGAATTTAGGGAGCTAGGTAGCAGATTAAAGAGTAGGACCTCAAAGGTTGTAATCTCTGGATTACTCGCAGTGCCACGTGCTAGTGAGTATAGGAATAGGAGGATAGAGCAGATGAATGCGTGGCTAAAGAGTTGGTGCAGGAGGGAGGGCTTTAGTTTCCTGAATCACTGGGCCTGCTTCTGGGGAAGGTGGGACTTGTACAAGTCGGACAGGTTGCACCTGAAACAGAGCGGGACAAATATCCTTGCGGGGAGGTTTGCTAGCACTGTTCGGGGGGGTTTAAACTAAAATGGCAGGGGGTTGGGAACCTGAGCAGGGAGACAGAGGAAAGGAAAACAGGGATAAAAGCAAAAGGTAGGAAGGAGAAAAACAAAAGTGGCAGTCAGAGAAATCAACGGTTTAAATCAAACATGGCCACAATAAATAATAATTCTAATAGGTCTAAGAGTGTTAAAAAAACAAGCCTGAAGGCTTCGTGTCTTAATGCGAGGAGCATTTGTAATAAGGTGGATGAATTGGCTGCACAAATAGAGGTAAACGAATATGATTTGGTTGGGATTACGGAAACGTGGCTCAAGGATGGCCAAGACTGGGAACTCAACATCCAGGGGTATTCGATATTCAGGAAAGATAGGCAAAAAGGAAAGGGAGGTGGGGTAGCATTACTGGCTAAAGAAGGGATTAACACAATTGTAATGAAGGATATTAGCTCTGATGATGTGGAATCTGTATGGGTAGAATTGAGAAATACCAAGGGGAAAAAAACATTAGTGGGAGTGGTATATAGACCTCCAAACAGTAAGGCGGAGGTTAGGGATGGCATTAAAAGGGAAATTAAAGAAGCGTGCAATAAGGGCACAGCAGTCATCATGGGTGACTTTAATCTACATATAGATTGGGCCAACCAAATTAGTAACAATACTGTGGAGGAGGAATTCCTGGAGTGTTTACGGGATGGTTTCCTGGACCAATATGGCGAGGAACCTGTAGTGTATGTACTTTGCAGATGGAACTATATTCTGCAGCCCCTGTATACTGCAGTACCAGTAGTGACCACCCCTGTATATAAGCCTGTGTAGTAACATTTGCATAGTAGTTCCAGGTTGCAAAAGAGGATCACCGAACCATTTGGGTCACCCTCACGATAGCAGGGTCCCAAGTCAAAATGGAATTGGACACAGGATCAGCTCTAACCGTCATGAATCGACGAGACTATGAGCGGCTATTCTCACACATACCCTTGAAAGAGACATCCATTGTCTTGAAGACATATACGGGGCAAAAAGTATACCCCAGAGGAAAAATAAGGGTGCCTGTCGAATACAACGGCAAGGAAAGACAGAAATTGTATCTGTACATACTGCAAGATGGTGGACCACCGTTATTGGGACGTGAATGGATCAGAAAGATAAGTTTAGACTGGCACTCCATTCAGGCACAGACGGTGGCTGGTAAAAAGGATGACGACGTCACTCCTGGACGATTGTCAACAATCTTAGCTAACGCCAAAGAGGTATTTCAACAAGAACTGGGAACTCTTAAAGGCGTAACCGCCTCGATAAAAATAGAAGAGAGAGAATGCAATTCCCAAGTTTTTCAAAGCAAGACCGGTACCATATGCAATTCGCCCAGCCGTCGAGGCAGAGCTGGAGAATCTGGAGAATGCAGGCGTGTTATCTAAGGTAGACTGGAGCGAGTGGGCGACACCCATCGTTCCTGTCATGAAGAAAACGTTAAACAATAAGTCTGAGGAGCCAAGGAAGGTTCGCATCTGTGGGGACATCAAGGTGACGGTGAACCCAGTCCTTCACACAGTACAATATCCTCTTCCAAGGATAGAAGATATCTTCGCCTCACTATCTGGAGGGAAGCGTTTTACAAAAATTGACCTAGCACAAGCGTATTTGCAGATGGAGGTTGAAGAATCCTCTACGAAGTATCTCACGATAAACACTCACAAAGGTCTTTACCAGTATAATCGACTGGTATTCGGAGTAGCATCAGCTCCGGTGATATGGCAAAGAGCGATGGAACAAGTCCTGCAAGGAATTCCGGGGACTCAGTGTTACTTGGACGACATCCTAGTGACAGGTGAAGATGACAGTGAACACCTTGCCAACCTAGAGCAGTTGCTCACTAGACTACGTGAACATGGGCTACGGGCCAATCGCCCCAAGTGCGAGTTTTTTAAGAAACAGATATCGTTTTGTGGCCACGTGATTGATGAAGAGGGGTTACATAAGTCCCCTGACAAAATTGAAGCGGTAGTTAAGGCTCCAGCGCCTGAAAATGTGTCGCAACTGAGGTCATTCCTCGGATTGGTGAATAACTACCATAAGTTTTTGCCGAATTTGTCCACAATTCTGCACCCACTGAATGCCCTTCTACAAACGGGAGTAGCATGGAAATGGAGCGATGAATGTAAGCGGGCCTTTCAGAAGAGTAAGGACCTAATCACTTCAAGAGAAGTATTGGCTCACTACAACCCATCACTACCGATAAGACTGGCGTGTGATGCGTCTCCCTACGGCATTGGGGCGGTACTGTCACATAAATTCCTTGATGGTTCAGAGAGGCCGATAGCTTTTGCGTCACGCTCGTTAACTTCAGCCGAGCGTAACTACACCCAGATTGACAGAGAGGCCCTCAGCCTAGTGTGGGGGGTGAAGAAGTTCAATCACTACCTGCACGGTCAGAAATTTACTCTACTTACTGATCATCAACCTCTTGTCTCCATTTTCAACCCTCAGAAGGGCGTACCGATAATGACAGCACAATGGCTACAGAGGTGGTCCCTTTTCCTAGGGGCACACCAATATGACATCGAGTACAAAGGAACTAAACAGCATGGGAATGCTGATGGATTGTCGCGCCTACCATTGCCGACGGTGGAAGAAGAACTTGCAGTGGATCCAGTGGAGATATTCCACTCGACCATAGTCGAATGTCTCCCTGTGACGAATGCAAACATAGAAAAGGAAACACGAAATGACCCGACACTCTCCAGGGTCTATGATTTAATGGTGAAGGGATGGCCAGCACATGGCGAACCACTGCTGCCAGCATTCTCACCGAGAAGAGAACAGCTGTCAGTGTGCAGAGGAACCTTGATGTGTGGATCCAGAGTAGTAATTCCACCCAAATTGAAGGATAGAGTGCTCAATGAGTTTCATGAGGGTCATCTGGGAGGGGTAAAAATGAAGAACTTAGCCAGAGCGTTTGTGTGGTGGCCGGGAATCGATAGAGAAATCGAAGAGATGACCAAGAGCTGTGCAGGATGCCAGGAGGTCCAAAACGCCCCACCATAAGCCCCTCTACATCCATGGGAGTGGCCCTCATCTCCATGGCAAAGGGTGCACATTGATTTTGCTGGTCCATTTATGGACTCGATGTTTTTAATTGCGGTGGATGCACATTCAAAGTGGCCAGAGGTAATAAAAATGTCCTCAACCACCACAGAAAAAACTATCACAGTCTTACGAACCATATTCACCAGGAATGGGCTGCCTGAACAGATTTGCTCCGACAATGGACCACAGTTTGTGTCTGAAGAGTTCCGGAGGTTCTTAAAGAACAATGATGTTAAGCATTACACATCCGCCCCATATCATCCAGCCACTAATGGATTGGCCGAGAGGTTCGTTCAAACATTCAAGAAGGCTATCAAGGCAATGTGTAATGAAGATATACCCCTACAGCACAAGGTGGATAACTTCTTGTTTGCCTACCGGAATGCGACACATGCGGTTACCAACCAAACTCCAGCCATGATGTTCTTCAATCGAAGACTACGATGCCGCTTGGATTTGGTTAAGCCAAACATCAGAAGAGATGTGGAGAACAGGCAGTTTCAGAATATGAATGAAAGGCCGACCAGGAGTTTTAAGATAGGTCAACCAGTTTTGGCCCGGGACTACCGCACAGAGAAATGGCAGCCAGGAACGATCTGTACACGGCAAGGATCTCTAATGTACACCGTGGACGTTGGAGAGAGTATTGTAAGACGCCATGCTGACCAGATTCTAGAGTCACTGGGAAACGTCAACTCTGTGGTAAACTGCTGTTGTTGTTGTTGTTGTTGTTACACACTGTTGTACCTATGCATGCCTCAACATGTCTCGGCTGGCTCCACCCACACAGGCCCAGGTATAAAGGTGATTGACCTGCAGCCCCCTGCCTTCTTGGAACCCAGTCAACCACGAGAGGCATGCTCTGTTCTTTGCTAATAAAAGCCTTTAGTTACTCTCTTAACTCTCAGTCTTTTATGAGTAATTGATAGCGCATCAATTTTATTAGCAAAAACAAAATGTCGACATTTGCTGAACAGCAGGCTGCTGCTCCAAACGCTGAACAGCAGGCTGCTGCACCAAACGCTGAACAGCAGGCTGCTGCACCAAACGCTGAGCAACAGGAGCTGCTGCGAGCCCTCAGGCCAACATGCCTGGACCTAGACCCCCAAGAAGCGGGTTCGGCTACCAAATTCGCGCATTGGCTGCGTTGCTTCGAGGCCTACCTGCAAGCCTCAACTGTGACCCTGGACGAAAACAAGTTGGAAATCCTGGCCTCAAAGGTGAGCCACCAAGTTTATACAATAATCCAGGACGCGACGACCTACGCGGCGGCTATCGGTCTGCTAAAAGGGCAATACGCACGCCCGGTAAATACGGTCTATGCCCGGCACCTCTTAAGATCCCGCAGACAGCAGCCCGGGGAATCGGTGGAGGCCTTCCTACGGGCACTACGGATACTTGGCCGAGACTGCGATTGCAAAGAAGCATCAGCCGCAGCACACACGGAGGGACTGATCCGAGATGCTTTCGTTGCGGGTCTAAGGTCCGACTACTCCCGGCAGAGACTGTTGGAAAAGGGAGAAATGGACCTGAGAAAGGCAGTGTCCCTCGCGCTCTCGCTCGACGCGGCCCACAGGAATATGGACGCCTTCTCCCCTAACCGCTCCGCAACGTGGACGCCACAACCTTGGGTCATGGGACCGCCACCTTCAACTGCTGCTGCGATGTCCAAGGCACAGAAATGTTATTTTTGTGGCCAGGCAAAACACCCCAGAGCACGCTGCCCGGCGAGAAACGCTACCTGCTCCGGCTGCGGGAAGAAAGGACACTATGTCAGCGCCTGCAAAGGTAAAACCGCTAACGCCAGCAGCGCCGCATGCGAACCGTGGGGGCAGCCATCTTGTCCGCCATCTTGGGCTCCCCCAGCCGCGTGGGGATCGGGACCATGGGTGCCGCCATTTTGTCCGCCATCTCGGACGTCTCCAACTTCAACCACGGGGGACCCGGACTCAACCACCGCCTCATCTGACGACCACATCGACTCGCTCGACCATACGCTGGCCTCCGTGACGCTGGACCAATCTCTCCCTCATCAGCTGTCCAGGTCCATGATGGACATTAAGGTAAACGGCCGCGCCACTACCTGCCTTTTTGACAGCGGGAGCACGGAAAGCTTTATCCACCCCGACACGGTGCGCAGTTACTCTCTCCCGGTCCTGCCGACGCGACATCGGATCTCTTTGGCTTCCAAAGCCCAGTCAGCGGACGTCGGTGGCTACTGTGTAGTGACCCTTTCAGTAAGGGGCACAGAATACAAAAATTTTAAACTCCTGGTCCTGCCCCATCTTTGCGCTGCCGTTCTACTGGGGTTGGATTTTCAGTGCAACCTTAAGAGTGTCACATTAGCGTACGACGGACCCCTCCCCCCACTCACAGTCTGCAGCCAGCAGCTTTTAAATCGCCCGCCGCGCACCATTTGCAGCCTCTCCACCCTTAAAGTCCCCCCCCCCTCCTTGTTCGCTAACCTCACCCGTGACTGTAAGACCACCGCTACCAAAAGCAGGCGTTACAGTGCCGGGGATAGGAGCTTCATTAAATCCGAGGTAGCAAGACTCCTGAAGGAAGGGATTATTGAAAGTAGCACCAGCCCATGGCGAGCACAAGTGGTGGTAGTGAAGACTGGCGAAAAACAGCGCCTAGTTATTGACTACAGTCAGACGATCAATCGCTACACCCAGCTAGATGCATACCCACTCCCCCGCATATCTGACATGGTCAATCAGATAGCAGAATACCGGGTGTTCTCGACGATTGATCTGAAGTCGGCATACCACCAGCTCCCCATCAGGGCTGAGGACCGCCAGTACACAGCTTTTGAAGCTGACGGTCGTCTCTACCACTTCCTCAGAGTTCCCTTCGGCGTCACCAACGGGGTTTCAGTCTTCCAACGGGAGATGGACCGGATGGTCGACCAGAACGCGCTCCAGGCCACTTTCCCCTATCTAGACAACGTCACCATCTGCGGCCGCGACCAGCAGGACCATGATGTTAATCTAGAGAAATTCCTCCGTACGGCCCAGCGGCTGAACCTAACATACAACAAGGACAAATGTATGTTTCATACCAAGCGCCTTGCCATTCTTGGCTGTGTTGTGGAGAACGGAGTCATCGACCCCGACCCCGACAGGATGCGCCCCCTTATGGAGCTCCCCCTCCCCCACTGCCAAAAAGCACTGAAGAGATGCCTAGGGTTTTTCTCGTACTATGCTCAGTGGGTGCCCAACTATGCGGACAAAGCCAGACCCCTCATCAAGTCCACCTCCTTCCCCCTGACAGCAGAGGCCTGTGCAGCCTTCACTCTCATAAAAGGAGATATTGCGAAGGCCACAATGCACGCAGTGGATGAGTCCATCCCTTTCCAAGTGGAGAGCGACGCATCCGACTTTGCCCTAGCTGCAACCCTTAACCAGGCGGGGAGACCCGTGGCCTTTTTCTCAAGGACCCTCCAGGGCCCCGAGATTCGACACTCCTCTGTCGAAAAGGAGGCCCAGGCCATTGTGGAAGCGGTGCGACATTGGAGGCATTACCTGGCCGGAAAACGATTTACCCTGCTCACTGACCAGCGTTCAGTAGCTTTTATGTTTAATAATAAGCAGAGAGGCAAAATCAAGAACGACAAGATCTTGAGGTGGAGAATCGAACTCTCCACCTACAATTACGATATCTTGTACCGGCCCGGGAAACTCAATGAGCCCCCAGATGCCCTATCACGTGGTACATGCGCCAACGCGCAGGTCGATAGACTGAAGACCCTCCACAATGACCTCTGCCACCCGGGGGTCACCAGGTTTTTTCACTTCATCAAATCCCGTAACCTGCCCTACTCCATCGAGGAGGTCAGGACCATGACCAGGAACTGCCAAATCTGTGCCGAGTGCAAACCGCATTTTTATAGGCCAGACAGAGCAAGCCTGATCAAAGCCACGCGCCCCTTTGAACGGCTGAGCGTCGATTTTAAAGGGCCCCTCCCCTCCTCCGACCGCAATGTGTACTTCCTCAACATAATTGATGAGTACTCCCGTTTCCCGTTTGCCATCCCTTGCTCAGACATGACCAGTACCACGGTCATTAAATGTCTGAATGACCTCTTCGCCTTGTTCGGTTTCCCTAGCTATATTCATAGCGACAGGGGCTCATCCTTTATGAGCGACGAACTCCGGCAGTACCTGCTCTCGAGAGGTATCGCTACAAGCAGGACCACCAGCTACAACCCCCGGGGGAATGGCCAGGTGGAAAGGGAGAATGCGACGGTCTGGAAGGCAGTCCTTTTAAACTTGAAATCTAAGGGCCTTCCGACCTCTCGCTGGCAGGAAGTCCTCCCTGCGGCGCTCCATTCCATTCGGTCACTGCTCTGTACAGCCACCAATGCTACCCCTCACGAGAGAATGTTCTCCTTCCCCAGGAAGTCCACATCGGGGATCTCGTTACCGACATGGCTGACTTCTCCAGGACCCGTCCTACTGCGGAAGCACGTGAGGTCCCATAAGACGGACCCCCTGGTCGAGAGGGTGAGCCTCCTCCATGCCAACCCTCAGTATGCTTACGTGGTGTACCCGGACGGGCGGGAGGACACAGTCTCCATACGAGACCTCGCACCTTCAGGTGCTCCTGAAACACCCCCCTTGCCATCCACCACTACCCACGCCTACCCCCAGTACGCTTACGTAGCGTACCCGGACGGGCGGGAGGACACAGCCCCCACACGAGACCTCGCACCTTTGGGTGCCCCTGAAACACTACCATTGCCATCCACCACTACCCACAACCCAACCCCGCTAGACGGCATGCCGCAGCCCCAGGACCCGTCATTGACCACCCAACCACTCAATGAGACGCCAGACTCAACGTTGGATGCTGCACCATCACCGCCGCCACCACGACGATCAGGACGGCATACAAGGCCACCTGATAGACTTACTTACACGAACCTTTAGTACACTTCACCCCGCCGGACTCAATTTTAAACAAGGGGTGAATGTGGTAAACCACTGTTGTTGTTGTTGTTGTTGTTGTTACACACTGTTGTACCTATGCATGCCTCAACATGTCTCGGCTGGCTCCACCCACACAGGCCCAGGTATAAAGGTGATTGACCTGCAGCCCCCTGCCTTCTTGGAACCCAGTCAACCACGAGAGGCATGCTCTGTTCTTTGCTAATAAAAGCCTTTAGTTACTCTCTTAACTCTCAGTCTTTTATGAGTAATTGATAGCGCATCAAACTCCACACCACGATCTGATATGCCTGGCGATGAAACCGAAGTACCAATTGCATCTACCTCAGAATCGGTGATATTGGAAGCAGACGAACCAAACAACGACATTGATCCCGACTCAACGTTGCCAGAAGAACCTGATACCCCAACGAGGCGTTATCCAGACAGAATCAGGAAGCCTCCTCAAAGACTGAACTTATAATTGCTTAACTTCAACTAATGTATCTAGCAACTGTAATTGTAAATATGTTATTTCATTGTTAATCGAATGTTATGTACTGTTTAGTTAAAGGGGAGGAATTGTAGTGTATGTACTTTGCAGATGGAACTATATTCTGCAGCCCCTGTATACTGCAGTACCAGTAGTGACCACCCCTGTATATAAGCCTGTGTAGTAACATTTGCATAGTAGTTCCAGGTTGCCTCCATTCAATAAAGACCTGTTATAACCAACTCCTGCAGTCCGTGTCTCAATTATACACGGACATAATAGAACCAACCAGAGATCAGGCCATCTTAGACTGGGTATTATGTAACGAGAAAGGATTAATTAGCAATCTTGTTGTACGAGGCCCCTTGGGTCGGAGCGATCATAATATGATCGAATTCTTCATTAAGATGGAGAATGAAGTATTTGATTCAGAGACTAGGGTCCTGAATTTAAATAAAGGAAACTACGATGGTCTGAGGAGCGAGTTGGGTAGGATTGATTGGGGAATGGCACTCAAAGAGTTGACGGTGGATAGGCAATGGCAAACATTCAAAGACCCAATGGATGAGCTACAAAATTTGTTCATCCCAGTTTGGCATAAATATAAAACAAAAAAGGTGACTCAACCGTGGCTAACAAGGGAAATTAGGGATAGCATAAGATCCAAGGAGAGGACATATAAATTGGCTAGAAAAAGCAATAATCCTGAGGATTGGGAGCAGTTTAGGAGACAACAAAGGAGGACAAAGGGATTAATTAAGAAAGGGAAAATGGAATATGAGAGTAAGCTAGCAGGGAACATAAAAACTGACTGTAAAAGCTTTTATAGATATGTGAAGAGAAAAAGATTGGTGAAGTCAAGCGTAGGTCCCTTACAGTCAGAATCAGGGGAATTTATAATGGGAAACAAGGAAATGGCAGACCAACTAAATACATACTTTGGTTCTGTCTTCACAAAGGAGGACACAAATAACCTCCCAGAGATGCCAGGGAACATAGGATCTAATGAGAGGGAGGAACTGAAAGAAATCAGTATCTGTAGGGAAATGGTGTTAGGAAAATTGATGGGACTGAAGGCCGATAAATCCCCAGGGCCTGATGGTCTACATCCCAGGGTACTTAAGGAAGTGGCCCTAGAGATAGTAGATGCATTGCTGGTCATCTTCCAGAACTCGATAGACTCTAACAGTACCCATGGATTGGAGGGTAGCTAATGTTACCCCACTATTCAAAAAAGGTGGCAGAGAAAAAGCGGGGAATTATAGACCGGTAAGCCTGACATCAGTAGTGGGGAAAATGCTAGCGTCTATTATAAAAGATGTAATAGCAGAGCACTTGGAAAGCAGTGACAGGATCGGACAAAGTCAACATGGATTTACAAAAGGTAAATCGTGCTTGACTAATCTACTGGAATTTTTTGAGGATGTAACTGGTAAAATAGATAAGGGAGAACCAGTGGATGTGGTGTATTTGGACTTTCAGAAGGCTTTCGATAAGGTCCCACATAAGAGATTAGCGTGCAAAATTAAGGCACAAGGGATTGGGGGCAAGGTATTGACTTGGATAGAGAACTGGTTGGCGGACAGAAAGCAAAGAGTTGGAATAAACGGGTCGTTTTCCGAGTGGCAGGCAGTGACTAGTGGGGTACCGCAAGGATCGGTCCTAGGACCCCAGCTGTTCACAATATATATTAATGATCTGGCCGAGGGAATTGGATGTAATATCTCCAAATTTGCAGATGACACAAAGCTGGGTGGGAGGGTAAGCTGTGAGGAGGATGTCGTGAAACTCCAGTACGATTTGGACAGGTTGGGTGATTGGACAGAAACATGGCAAATGCACTATAATGTGGATAAATGTGAGGTTATCCACTTTGGTGGCAAAAACAGGAAGGCAGATTATTATTTGAATGGCAATAGATTGGGAGAAGGGGAAGTGCAAAGAGACCTGGGTGTTATTGTGCACCAGTCGCTGAAGGTAAGCATGCAGGTGCAGCAGGCGGTTAAGAAGGCAAATGGTATGTTGGCCTTCGTAGCAAGAGGGTTCGAGTACAAGAACAAGGATGTCTTGCTACAGTTGTACAGGGCTTTGGTGAGACCACACCTTGAGTATTGTGTGCAGTTTTGATCACCTTACCTGAGGAAGGACGTTCTTGCCATGGAGGGAGTGCAGCGAAGATTCACCAGGCTGATACCTGGGATGGCAGGAATGACGTACGAGGAGAGATTGTGTCGATTGGGCTTATACTCACTGGAGTTTAGAAGATTGAGAAGGGATCTCATCGAAAACTGTAAAATTCTGTCAGGTCTGGACAGACTAGATGCAGAAAGGATGTTTCTGATGGCCGGGGAGTCCAGAACCTAGGGTCATAGTCAAAGGATAAGGGGTAAGCCATTTAGGACAGAAATGAGGAGGAATTTCTTCACCCAGAGAGTGGTGAACCTATGGAATTCTCTGCCACAGAGGGTGGTGGAGGTCAGTTCATTAAATATATTCAAGAAAGAGTTGGATATGTTTCTTGAGGCTAAAGGGATCAAGGGATATGGGGAGAAGGCAGGGACAGAGTACTAATTTGGAGGATCAGCCATGATCTCATTGAATGGCGGAGCAGGCTCGAAGGGCCGAATGGCCTACTCCTGCTCCTATCTTCTATGTTTCTATGTTTATCCCAACACTGGATGTTGTGTCGGTACCTTTCTACCTAGACACAATTTAGGACTCAGAACTCAGAGATTCAAACATGAAGTGCTTTATTGGAAGGAAAGGAAGTTCTGGAAAGTTCCGAACAAAGAGAGCTAAACTTAACAGAGAACACCCAACCATTTATCTCCTGTGACAGCGCCACCACAGGTGGGAGGAGAACACACAATAGAACACACAATACATAACAGTGGACAAACAGGGGGCAATGGGGGGGGAGGAGCTAAAGACGATCAAAATCACCAAGGAGATGGTACTCAGTAAAATAATGGGACTTAAGGCGGATAAATCCCCCGGACCTGATGGCCTACATCCTAGGGTCTTGAGAGAAGTGGCGGTAGGGATTGTGGATGCATTGGTGATTATTTTCCAGAACTCCCTGGACTCAGGAAAGGTCCCGGCAGATTGGAAAACTGCTAATGTAACACCCTTATTTAAGAAGGGAAGTAGACAAAAAGCTGGAAACTATAGACCAGTTAGCCTAACATCTGTGGTTGGCAAAATGTTGGAGTCCATTATTAAGGAAACAGTAACAGAGCATTTGGATAAACATAATTTAATAGGACAGAGTTAGCATGGTTTTATGAAGGGGAAGTCATGCTTGACAAATTTGCTCGAATTCTTTGAGGATGTAACATACAGGGTGGATAAAGGAGAACCAGTAGATGTAGTGTATTTGGACTTCCAAAAGGCATTTGACGAGGTTCCACACAAAAGATTACTGATCAAGATAAGAAATCACGGGATTGGGGGTAATATACTGGCATGGGTGGAAGATTGGCTATCTAACAGAAAACAAAGAGTTGGGATAAATGGTTCATTCTCGGGCTGGCAATCAGTAACTAGTGGTGTTCCGCAGGGGTCAGTGCTGTGACACCAACTCTTTACAATCTATATTAACGATTTGGAGGAAGGGACCGAGTGCAACGTATCCAAGTTTGCCGATGAGACAAAGATGGGAGGGAAAGCAGTGAGTGAGGAGGACATAAAAAACCTGCAAAAGGACAGAGATAGGCTAAGTGAGTGGACAGAGATTTGGCAGATGCAATATAATGTTGGAAAGTGTGAGGTTATGCACTTTGGCAGAAAAAATCAAAGAGCAAGTTATTATCTAAATGGAGAGAAACTGCAAAGTGCTACAGTACAAAGGGATCTGGGGTCCTGGTGCATGAAACACAAAAAGTTAGTATGCAGGTGCAGCAGGTGATCAGGAAGGCCAATGGAATCTTGGCTTTTATTGCAAGGGGGATGGAGTATAAAAACAGGGAAGTCTTGCTGCAGTTATACAGGGTATTGGTGAGGCCACACCTGGAATACTGCGTGCAATTTTGGTTTCCATATTTAAGAAAAGATATACTTGCTCTCGAGACGGTTCAGAGAAGGTTCACTCGGTTGATTCCGGAGATGAGGGGGTTGACGTATGAGGAAAGGTTGAGTAGGTTGGGACTCTACTCATTGGAGTTCAGAAGAATGAGAGGCGATCTTATCGAAACATATAAGATTGTGAGGGGGCTTGATCTGGTGGATGCGGTGAGGATGTTTCCACTGATGGGTGAGCCTAGAACTAGGGGGCATAATCTAAGAATAAGGGGCTGCCCTTTCAAAACTGAGATGAGGAGAAACTTCTTCACTCAGAGGGTAGTAAATCTATGGAATTTGCTACCCCAGAGAGCTGTGGAAGCTGCAACATTAAATAAATTTAAAATGGAGATAGACAGTTTCCTAGCAGATAAAGGAATTAGGGGTTACGGGGAGAGGGCAGGGAAGTGGACATGAGTCTAGATTCGGATCAGCCATGATCCTATTGAATGGCGGAGCAGGCCCGAGGGGCCGTATGGCCTACTCCTGCTCCTACTTCTTATGTTCTTATGTTCTTAAAGCGATAAGTTAGCTCAAATCTGAGGTCAATCAAAGAGTTTAATTGCCTTTCTTTTTTTTAAATATAATTTTGATGCTTTGAAGCACTGTCTGAAATGTGTCAGAGCCCCCCCCCAAAAAAAAAAACATTTATGTATAATAGGTAGATGGGTGTGCTATAATTATAATATGTATAAAAAATGCATGTATGATCTTAACTGCATTATTCTATTAATTAACTGAAAAGGATAAACTTGAGTTAAATTCTACTAAATAGCAACCGCAGGATATGTAAAAAGACTGCAGAAAGTGGGAGGTTTGAAACAAAATGATGTGTATATGTTGTGAATATGAATATACATCACAAACCAGTCGTTAAAATAAAATATCAGTGCCATATTTCTCAGAGGCATCCCACCTTGAGTGAGTTCAAGTGATCACTAAACTGTATTCTATTTCCTTCAATTCCTGTATCCAATTTCAATCTTTTAAGAACATAAGAAATAGGAGCAGGAATAGGCCACTTGGCCCCTCGAGCCTGCTCCGCCATTCAATAAGATCATGGCTGACCTGATCTTGGGCTCAAAGCCACTTCCCAGCCGCTCCCCATAACCCTTCACTCCCTTATCTTGCAAAAATCTGTCTACCTCCACTTTAAATGTATTTAATGACCCAGCCTCCACAGCTCTCTGGGGCAGAGAATTCCACAGATTTACGACCCTCTGAGAGAAGGAATTCCTCCTCATCTCAGTTCTAAAAGGGCGACCCTTTATTCTGAGACTGTGCCCCCGAGTTCTAGATTTCCCCACGAGGGGAAACATCCTCTCTGCATCTACCTTGTCGAGCCCCCTCAGTATCTTCTATGTTTCAATAAGATTTTTAAACGTCTTTGAAAAATGTTCAGGCACAGTTACTAGTTATTTATGGAGAGATGCAAACAGTGATGTGCAAGAACACTGGGACCAATAACCTGGCAAGAATATTCATCGTGGACTCCAGAAAAGTTCTTAAACTCTTCACTTTAACTCCTCGTCAAGGAACAATCTGGGGTTTACCACCCCATCTATGCCAAGGAGCTAACGGTGACTAAATTTGTTGCGCCAAACTATATTACATCAACCTGTTTGGACTACATTAGCATTTACATTACCAACCTCCCTTCAGGATCTGCACAAGCTAGTAAGTGAATGATTATTAAATTATCTCAATTATTAAAGAAGTCAGACAACAAAGTCATGAACTAACAGTTGTTTGTTTAACCTTAAAATAATAGTTAACAGCAGTTAAACTTAAATATTGAGTATGCAAATAATTAGTAGATGGGGTTAATTAACAAAATAAATAAGAGGTGACAAAGGCAGTTCAGTTGTTTCACAGTAATTCTGTATTAACAGTTGATATTAGAGTCTCAATTTGGTATAAATTGCTGAGATTAATTTATAATTAGACTCCTTAGATCGCTGTTACCAACGTTACCAGAACTTATATAGCCTCGTCCTTATGAGCTGGTGTGGATGAACTGGTTGCCTCACTTTCCTCTGATAGGATGGAATTAGCCTTCTGAGATGTCGTAGGGATGAATGTCCATCAATGGAGGAGGTCTCCGTACCTTCTGGATTCTCCGCTCCAGGTTAAGTTCACCTTCCGTGGTGGTGACTGTATCTGGATTAGCTGCCGTAAATCTCATCTCCCTTGAGCTCCGAGAAATTTCTAAATTTCTATAACTAAATAACACACTTATATTTGCCTGTATCTGGCTGGTATAGCTGTACAATCTTCTGTAAGAGAGAGAGAGAGACTTTATTCTCTTTCCATCTTTGGTTCTTTGCTTTGCCGTGTACCATATACCCCAGTTGTAAAGACAGACTGCTTTTAGGCCTCAGTTTCTTTCCATAGTCAACCACTGGAGGGTGCACAGGAGTGATGCTGAGTGACATTCTCTGCACCACCATATTTTTTAAATTTGTTTATGGGATGTGGGCATCGCTGGCAAGGCCAGCATTTATTGCCCATCCCTAATTGCCCTTGAGAAGGTGGTGGTGAGCACCCTTCTTGAACCGCTGCAGTCCGTGTGGTGAAGATACTCCCACAGTGCTGTTAGGGAGGGAGTTCCAGGATTTTGACCCAGTAACGATGAAGGATCGGCGATATACTTCTAAGTCAGGATGGTGTGTGACTTGGCGGGGATCTTGGAGGTGGTGGTGTTCCCATGCACCTGCTGCCCTTGTTCTTCTAGGTGGAAGAGGACGCAGGTTTGGGAAGTGCTGCCGAAGAAGCCTTGGCGAGTTGCTGCAGTGCATCTTGTACACACTGCAGCCACGGTATGGTGGTGGAGGGAGTGAATGTTTTAGGTGGTGGATGGGGTGCCAATCAAGCGGGCTGCTTTGTCCTGGATGGTGTCGAGCTTCTTGAGTGTTGTTGGAGCTGCACTCATCCAAGCAAGTGGAGAGTATTCCATCTCACTCCTTACTTGTGCCTTGTAGATGGTGGACTTAAACACCTTACTCCCATCCATCACGCCCACAATGAGATAGTAATTCACAAGATCATTCAGGTACACCGCATGATATTTTGCCATGCAGTAGTGTTGAGTGAACTTCCATTGTTTAAATAACACATTGCGGCAATAACAATCGATTGAGTGGGGTATCTCAGGGCTCGGTGCTGGGACCACTACGGTTTCGAATTTCATTCAACGACCAGAATCCAAAAACTTTCAATGATACCAGACTAGGAGGGGGCGGTGGAATCAAAAGAGGCAGCCCAGAGATTACAGAATGAGTCGGACATTAACCTTAAAATTAGAGCTAGGCCGTTCAGAGGTGATGTCAGGAAGCACTTCTTTACACAAAGAGTAGTGGAAATCTGGAACTCTCTCCCCCAAAAAGCTGTTGATGCTGGGGATCAATTGATAATTTCAAAACTGAGACTGATAATGTAATGATCAGTAACCTGTCATTCTGGAATGGTACACTAGGTGGTGCTGTATGTATATAAGAGTGGGCTACCCACGATGCACTAGGCTACCCACAAGGCAGTAGTCAAGATGGATGCCTCTACAGATACTGTACCTAGTCCACATGTGCTCAATAAAGTGTCTAGCAAAAGCTAGCTGTTCTTAATAAAAACGACTAGTTATTAATGAACATAACAGATAAGACTTTCGATTAGGCACTTTACAGCCTTCTGGACTCAACATCAAGTTCAACAATTTCAGATCATAACCTCTGCCCCATCTCTTTTTTTTTCTCACTCTCACATGGCAGCTGTCGATCATTCTGCCAGTGCCATTTACACTTCATCTAAAGTAATCTTTTGCTTCTTAACTTGTCCCATTACCATCTCCTTTTGCCTTGCACCATCATCACTTTTGTCTCTTAGGGGATAAAATTCGGTATCGCCTATTTTGGGGCGCTAATATCGGCCGGCGCTAATTATCGCCTCCAACTGCAAAATTCGCCTCTATCGCCCTGGAGGTGATTTGAGCGCTAAATCAGGCGCTGCACACCTCTCTTAAGGCGCTAGCGTCAGGGAGCGAGGCGCTACCTCAGAACGCTACTGAAGCTCAGGCGATGTCTGTTACCATGGAAGCCAGACAGACTGGCTCCGTCCAGTTCTTAAAGGGGAGGGGCCACCTTGCTGGCCAGCCACACCCTGCTCATTGCAGCCTTGAATCTCGGCCTGGAGAGACCTCTAAAGCAATTGTGATGGAAGCACTAATGGAAGCCCACGGAAAGAGCTCGGCGCTTAAGAACCTCAAAAGTGGTGCTGAGGGCCAAAACTCCTTAGGACAGCGTTAAAACCAAAAGTTTTGCCGACAAGAAAAGGCAGGAAGCGCCCGCCTTTAAATAGCGTTCCCCAGCCCATTCCCATCTTGAAAACTTTCCCCTTTATCTGTCGTTCCTAGCGGCTGGCGCTAAGGCAGGGGGCGCGACTCAATATCTGGTCCGGGGTGCTACCGGGGCGTTGCACGCTTGACTGACATCACGATCTGCGGGCGCAGTAGATCGTGGCAGTAGTGTTTAGTGCCGCCACAAAACGACTGGTCAATTTCGCGAGCGGTGCTAAAACCACCGCGCTCGGGTGCTAAGTTCCTAGCGCCCCGTTAACGCCCCCCAGAGGTGCTAACGGGAGGCGCTAACCAACCAAATTTTTCCCCCTTAATCTCTCCTGCCTGCCATCCTATCACAGACCTTCCCTTTTGTTCTTTCCTCCCCTCCCCCCTTTCCCTGCCCCTACACTTGCTTAAAAACCTGTTCCATCTCCAGCTTTTTCCAGTTCTGACGAAGGATCATCGACCTGAAACGTTAACTCTGTTTCTCTCTCCACAGATGCTGCCTGACCTGCTGAGTTTTTCCAGCATTTTCTGTTTTTAATTCGGATTTCCAGCATCCGCAGTATTTTGCTTTTGTGTTGATAGATTTTTTTTAGGTAAGGGTATTAAGAGACATAAAACCAAAACGGGTAAATGGAGTTAAGTTACAGATCAGCCATGATCTGATTGAATGGCGGAACAGGTTCGAGGGGCTGAACGGCCAACTCCTGTTTCTGTGGGCAAAATATGCAAGTGGGCAGAACAATGAGAGATGAAATTTAGAGTTGACCAGTGTGAAAAGCTATATATAGGAAGGACGAAGCGGTATTGCAGGAACGGGGGTGGGGGGTGGGTGGTATTTTTTTTAAAGTGTGTAACATACCAGGAAATAAGTGATGACCTCTAGACTTGACTATTCCAACGCACTCCTGGCCGGCCTCCCATGTTCTACCCTACGTAAACTTGAGGTCATCCAAAACTCGGCTGCCCGTGTCCTAACTCACACCATGTCCCGTTCACCCATCACCCCTGTGCTCGCTGACCTACATTGGCTCCCGGTTAAGCAACGCCTTGATTTCAAAATTTTCATCCTTGTTTTCAAATCCCTCCATGGCCTCGCCCCTCCCTATCTCTGTAATCTCCTTCAGCCCCACAATGCCCCAAGATATCTGTGCTCCTCCAATTCTGACCTCTTGAGCATCCCCGATTTTAATCGCTCCACCATTGGCGGCCATGCCTTTAGCTGCCTGGGCCCTAAGCTCGAGAATTCCCTCCCTAAACCTCTCCGTCTCGCTACCTCTCTTTCCTCCTTTACGACGCTCATTAAAACTTACCTCTTTTACCAAGCTTTTGGTCACCTGTTCTAATATCTTCTTAATGTGGCTTGGTGATAGAATCATAGATTCACAGAAAGGTTACAGCACAGAAGGAGGCCATTCGGCCCGTCAAGTCTGTGCTGTCTCTCTGCAAGAGCACTTCAGCTAGTCCCACTTAGCCCTTTCCCCGTAGCCCTGCAAATTTTTTTCCTTCAGGTACTTATCCAATTCCCTTTTGAAAGCCACAATTGAGTCCACCACTCTTTCAGGCAGTGCATTCCAGATCCTAAACACTCACTGCGTTAAAAAGTTTTTCCTCATGTCGCCTTTGGATCTTCTACCAATCGCCTTAAATCTGTGTCCTCTGGTTCTCGACCCTTCCGCCAATGGGAACAGTTTCTCTCTATCTACTCTGTCCAGACCCCTCATGATTTTAAACACCTCTATCAAATCTCCTCTCAATCTTCTCTGCTCTAAGGAGAACAACCCCGGCTTCTCCAGTCTATCCACGTAATTGAAGTCCCTCATCCCTGGAACCGTTCTTGTAAATCTTTTCTGCACCCTCTCTGAGGCCTTCACATCCTTCCTAAAGTGTGGTGCCCAGAATTGGACACAATACTCCAGTTAAAGCCAAACCCGTGTTTTATAAATAGAATCATAAAATCATAGAAATATTACAGCACAGAAGGAGACCATTCGGCCCGTCAAGCCCGTGCCGGCTCTCTGCAAGAGCACTTCAGCTAGTCTCACTGCCCCGCTCTTTCCCCGTAGCCCTGCAATTTTTTTTCCTTCAGGTACTTATCCAACTTCCTTTGAAAGTTACGATTGAGTCTGCCTCCACCACCCTTTCAGGCAGTGCATTCCAGATCCGAACCACACGCTGCTTAAAATAGTTTTTCCTCATGTCGCCTTTGGATATTGTTCATATACAGGTGTCAAGTTGTGTTTGATAACGCTCCTGTGAAGTGCATTGGGGCGTTTTAATATGTTGAAGGCGCTATATAAGTGCAACTTGTTGCTGAATGGGCTGAGAGTTCCCAGGTGTGAGGCGGTGAGCTGCAGTGTCACCGCCCGGCCGCTGGGTGGGGCGCTGGCGGGAGGCGGCGCTGCCGGAAGTGAGTGCGCGGGAGCGGGGAGGGTGCGTTCGTTCAAGACCCGGCAATTAGCGCCCCGGGGCCGGCCGAAGGAGAGGGATTGTGCTGAGGTTCGGCTACAGGCTTCGACTCCAGCTCCAGGCTTCGACTCCAGCTCCAGGCTCAGGTCCCCAGCTCCAGGTTCAGACCCTAGGCTCCAGGCTCAGGCCCCCAGCTCCAGGCTCAGGCTCCCAGGCTCAGGCCCCCCAGCTCCCAGGCTCAGACCCCCAGCTCCAGGATCAGGCCCCCAGCTCCAGGCTCAGGCCCCCCCAGCTCCCAGGCTCAGACCCCCAGCTCCAGGCTCAGGCCCCCAAGCTCCAGGCTCAGGCCCCCAAGCTCCAGGCTCAGGCCCCCAAGCTCCAGGCTCAGGCCCCCAAGCTCCAGGCTCAGGCCCCCAAGCTCCAGGCTCAGGCCCCCAAGCTCCAGGATCAGGCCCCCAGCTCCCAGGCTCAGGTCCCAGGCTCAGGCCCCCAGCTCCCAGGCCCCAGGCTCAGGCCCCCAGCTCCAGGCTCAGGCCTCCAGCTCCAGGCTCAGGCCTCCAGCTCCAGGCTCAGGGCTCCAGGCTCAGGCCCCCAAGCTCCAGGCTCAGGCCCCCAGGTCCAGGCTCAGGCCCCCAGGTCCAGGCTCAGGCTCCCAGGCTCAGGCCCCCAGCTCCAGGCTCAGGGCTCCAGGCTCAGGCCCCCAGGCTCCAGGCTCAGGCCTCCAGGCTCAGGCCCCCAGCTCCAGGCTCAGGCCCCCAGCTCCAGGCTCAGACCTCCAGGCTCAGGCCTCCAGGCTCAGGCCCCCAGCTCCAGGCTCAGGCCCCCAGCTCCAGGCTCAGGCCTCCAGCTCCAGGCTCAGGCCCCCAGCTCCAGGCTCAGGCCCCCAGCTCCAGGCTCAGGCCCCCAGCTCCAGGCTCAGGCCCCCAGCTCCAGGCTCAGGGCTCCAGGCTCAGGCCCCCAGCTCCAGGCTCAGGCCCCCAGCTCCAGGCTCAGGCCCCCAGCTCCAGGCTCAGGCCTCCAGGCTCAGGCCCCCAGCTCCAGGCTCAGGCCCCCAGCTCCAGGCTCAGGCCCCCAGGCTCAGGCCCCCAGGCTCAGGCCCCCAGCTCCAGGCTCAGGCCCCCAGCTCCAGGCTCAGACCCCCAGCTCCAGGCTCAGACCCCCAGCTCCAGGCTCAGGCTCCCAGGCTCAGGCCCCCAGCTCCAGGCCCAGGCCCCCAGCTCCAGGCTCAGGCCCCTGTTCTCGACCTTTGGGGGTTGCTATCTAGAAGGTCTCCAGGGAAACATGGCCATGGACGAGGCGGAGATGAGTTTCAACCTGCTGCTCAACGACATCTCGCAGAACCTGTCTAAAGACAACCTGGAGAGCCTGAAGTTTCTGTGTAAGGAGAAGATTGGCAAGAAGAAGCTGGAGACCATCACCAGCGGGAACCAGCTGTTCCAGGTGCTGGAGGAGCTGGACCTGCTCTCCTCTGCAAACCCCGACTTGCTGTCTGTGCTCCTGGACAACATTAAACGGCCCGACCTGCAGAATAAACTCTTTGCTTTCCAGCAGGGAAACGGACATCTGCAGCAGCCTGTGTGTGAAGTTGGAGCAAGCACAGGTAGAGGTTTGAAGCTAACTTTTTAACGGTGGAGGGACAGCATTTCCATGAAAAAGGGTTGGACAACCTTCCTTGCAAAAAGAAAGTCTTGCATTTCTATAGCGCCTTTCAAGACGTCCCAAAGCGCTTTACAGCCAATGAAGTACTTTATGAACTGTTGCAATGTAGGAAACGTGGCTGCCAATTTGCGCACAGCAAGGTCCCCCAAACAGGAGCTGGGGTCTGGACCAGATAATCTGTTTTTTAGTGATGTTGATTGAGGGATAAATATTGGCCAGGACACCCGGGATATCTCCCCTGCTCTTCGAAGTAGTGCCGTGCGATCGTTTACGTCCACCCGAGAGAGCAGACGGGGCCTCGGTTTAACGTCTCCTCTGAAAGACGGCACCTCCGACAGTGCAGCACTCCCTCAGTACTGGTGTGTCAGCCTAGATTGTTGTGCTCATGTCTCTGGAGTGGGGCTGTGAACCCACAACCTTCTGACTCGGAGGCGAGAGTGCTACCACCTAAACCACAGCTGACACTTCCTTACAGATGTGCAAAAGATGATGTAAGACAGATCTTTAATCAGGTTACTCAAGTACCAGGATGCATCTATTAGCCAGAACCAGTTATATGAACCTTGTTGAGGCCACATTTCAAATACTGTGCAGTTTTGGGCACTCTACATCCAAGAGACTATCAAAATTAGTTTGATAACGCTCCTTTCAAGCGCCTTGGGACGTTTTACTACGTTAAAAGCTCTTTTAAAGAACTGGCACATGCACGATGGGCTGAATGGCCTGTGCCACAACATTTTGTGATTTTGTTTTAACGCAAGTTGTTATGTTCGAGATGGCTCTGAGAAGACCAGATTGGATGATTTTGGGCTTTAGAGCTCCAAGGTGTCAGCCTTGACTCTGGAGTCTGAGTTAGAAGGTTGTGGGTTCAAGTCTCACTCCAGAGACTTGGGCACATAATCTAGGCTGGCACTTCAGTGAGGGAGTTCTGCACTGTTGGAGGTGCCGTCTTTCAGATGAAATGTCCAACCCAAGATCCTGCTTGGATGTAAAAGATCCCATGCCACTATTCAAAGAAAAGAAGGGGCGTTCTCCCGGTGTCCTTTTTCAATATTTATCCTTCAACCAACATCACTAAAACGCAGATTATCTGATCATTATTTCATTGCTATTTGTGTGAACTTGCTGTGTGCAAATTGGCTGTCGCATTTCCCTACATTACAGCAGTATTTGATTGGACGCAAAGCACTTCTGGCCGTCCTGAGGTTGTGAAAGGCGCTATTTAAATGCAAGTTCTTTCTTTAAGTTATGGAGGGAGAAATCCAAAGCTGAACTGTGTTCAGTGAAGAAAAGATTGGTGGGAGAGGGTCTGGGGTAGGTGTAAATGATCTAGGTCTTGAAAATTCTGAGAGGCAGTGATAATTTATGTAAGTAAGCTATTTAACTTGGTGCAGAATTATAAATGAACTAGTTTTCAGCTTGTTTATTCCTCCGAGTAGTGGATATGTGAAGCCGACTTCCAGCAGAGCCGATTATTGAAGTGTCATTTTAACACCGTCAACAAAAAAAGGCCTGGCTAGAAATCTGGCACGGCATAAAGTTGGATAAGATATAGACAAAGATAATTCTTCATAGGATTACATAGAATATACAGCACAAAAACAGGCCATTCGGCCCAACCAGTCCATGCCGGCGTTTATGCTCCGCTCGAGCCTCCTTCCGTCTTTCCTCATCTAAATCTATCAGCATAACCCTCTATTCCCTTCTCCCTCATATGCTTGTCTAGCCTCCCCTTAATTGCATCTATACTATTCACTTCAACCACTCCCTGTGGTAGCGAGTTCCACATTCTCACCACTCTTTGGGCAAAGAAGTTTCTCCTGAATTCCCTATTTGATTTCTCAGTGACTATCTTATATTGATGGCCTCTAGTTATGCTCTTCCCCACAAGTGGAAACACCCTCTCTGTATCCACTCTATCAAAACCTTTCATAATTTTAAAGACCTCTATTAGGCCCTCAGCCTTCTCTTTTCAAGGGAAAAGAGACCCAGTCTGTTCATCATCCTTTCCTGAAAGGTAAAACCGTGACATTTCTGGTATCATCCTTATAAATCTTTTTTGCACCCTCTCCAGTGCCTCTATATCCTGTTTATAATATGGCGACCAGAACTGTGCGCAGTACTCCCAAGTGTAGCATAAATAAACCCTAGTGCAGGAAACTCTCTGGTATTTGGCTCCGACGGGACCGGGATGGTGCCGGTTGATTAAAAATTCTGGATGACGGAGAGGGTTCTCTACCGAGGCTATTTTTAACAAACAAAGAGTCAGACTCCTGTTATTGAGGTGTTCGGACTTCCGACAGCGCCAAGAAGCTGAGTAGTGGCAGTTTGGAGAACTACCCCCACTGACTAACTCGGCCACCGTGGGAGACTCGGACTCGGCAACATTGCCGGTTATTGAGGTGTTTTCGGAGTATGAATTTTGCCGGTTAATAGAAAATTCCGGATATTTAGGTGCCGTTTAAACGAGAGTTTCCTGTGCTTGGTTTGCTTTTGTTATGGCCTTGCTAACCTGTGTTGCTACTTTGTTATTTGTGTACTTGTACTCCAAGATCCCTTTGCTCCTCCATCCCACTTAGTTTCTTATTTTCCAAATAATTATGTGACCTCCTTATTTTTCTTACCAAAATGTCATACCTCACATTTACCTGTCTATGGAACACAATGCTAATTAGGCACAAAAGTGTCATCCATGTATGGCAACCAACCAAATGTAGATATGGGGATGGACAGACATTCGAATGTTTGATTGCCTTTAAGATCAGGGAGAAACTGTGCAGGGCTTTGCCTCTGGGGATTAGATGAGCAGTATAAAAAGAAAGACTTGCATTTATATAGCGCCTTTCACGACCACCAGACGTCTCAAAGCACTTTACAGCCAATGAAGTGCAGTCACTGTTGTAATGTAGGGAACGCGGCAGCTAATTTGCACACAGCAAGCTCCCACAAACAGCAATGTGATAATGACCAGGTAATTTTTTTTTTCAGTAATGTTGATTGAGGGATAAATATTGGCCAGGATGTCCACTGTGCGATCGTATGATCTGTAGGACAAAGGATCGAAATGATCTATGGTCATTCTACATTTTCTTGTGTTCTAACCTCAAATTGGAGCTCTCGCTATAGAGATCCAAGCATATGAACATGAAGGACAGGGAAAGACCAGTTGGTCCATCGAGCCTGTCCTATACTGTCACGGGGTGACTTTTTTTTATTCGTTCATGGGATGTGGGCGTCGCTGGCAAGGCCAGCATTTATTGCCCATCCCTAATTGCCATTGAGAAGGTGGTGGTGAGCCATTTCTTGAACCGCTGCAGTCCGTGTGGTGAAGGTACTCCCACAGTGCTGTTAGGGAGGGAGCTTGAGGATTCTGACCCAGCGACGATGAAGGAATGGCGATATGTTTCCAAGTCAGGATGGTGTGTAACTTCTACACGCCATCATCCCCATCGACCCTCCCCAGCCACCAGTCAGGCAATCTCCCGGGAGAGGTTGGGGGGAAAAAAAACTACGGGTGTATTTACACTCTTAACTGTGGCATTGGTGCAAAAACTGTTTTTGCTTTGCACTGGTGTTGCAGTTAGTGCAAACGCAACGCGAATCCAGATTCAGAGTCTGACCACACTCGTCGCCCCTGTGCTCGCTGACCTGCATTGGCTCGCAGTCCCACAACGCCTCAATTTTAAAATTCACATCCTTGTTTTCAAATCCCTCCAGGGCCTCGCCCCTCCCTATCGCTGTAATCTCCTTCAGCCCCACAACAACAACTTGTATTTATATAGCGCCTTTAATGTAGAAAAACATCCCAAGGCGCTTCACAGGAGCGTTATAAAACAAAATTTGACACCGAGCCACATGAGGAGAAATTAGGGCAAATGATCAAAAACTTGATCAAAGAGGTAGGTTTTAAGGAGCGTCTTAAAGGAGGAGAGAGATTTAGGCAGGAAATTACAGAGCTTAGGGCCTTGGCAGCTGAAGGCACGGCCACCAATGGTGGAGCGGCTATAATCGAGGATACTCGAGGCCCGAATTAGAGGAGTGCAGATATCTCGGAGAGTTGTGGGGCTGGAGGAGATTACAGAGATAAGGAGGGGCGAGGCCATGGAAGGATTTGAAAACAAGGATGAGAATTTTAAAATTGTGGCGTTGCTTAATCAGGAACCAGTGTAGGTCAGCAAGCGCAGGGGTGATGGGCGAACGGGACTTGGTGCGAGTTAGGACACGGGCAGCCGAGTTTTGGATGACCAAGTTTACGTAGGGTAGAACGTGGGAGGCCAGCCAGAAGTGATTTGGAATAGTCAAGTCGAGAGGTAACAGAGGTATGGATGAGGGTTTCAGCAGCGGATGAGCTGAGGCAAGGGCGGAGACGGGCGATGTTCCAGAAATAGGTGGTCTTCGTGATGGCACGGATATGTGATCGGAAGCTCCTCTCTGGGTCAAATATGACATAAGGATGTCAGCCTGATTTTTCATTTTAGAAACCCAATATTAACATCACTACTCCCAGGACAGATGCAGCATGGGTTAGATGCAGCGTAAAGTTCACTCTATACTGCCCCATCAAACGCTCCCACGACAAGTGCAGAAAAATTGAGCAGGTTAGCTCTTTTTTCTTTAGAAAAGAGAAGACTTGGAGGTGACTTGATAGAGGCCTCTTAAAAATTATGGACAGGGTGGATGTGGAAAGAATGTTTCCACTTGTGGGAGAATTCAAATGTAGGGGCCATAAATACAAGGTCGTTACTAATAAACCCAATAGGGAAATAAGGAGAAATTTCTTTACTGAGGGAGTGGTTAGAATGTGGAAACTCGCTACCGCAGGAAGTGGTTGAGGCAAATAGCTTGGATGCTTTCGGAAGGAAACTGGACAAATGTATGAGAGAAAAGGGAATAGAAAGAGATGCTGAAAGGCTGAGATGAGGCGGATGGAATGGGAGGAGACTCGCGTGGAGTACAAACACCAGCACAGGCTGGTTGGGTCGAATGGTCTGTTTCTGTGCTGTATATTCGATGTAAAACTCCAAGACCTCTGCGTTCCTCCAATTCTGCCCTCTCTTGCCCATCCCCGACTTCAATCACTCCACCATTGGCGACCGAACCTTCAGCTGCCTTGGCCCTAAACTCAAATTCCCTCCCTAAACCTCTCCCTTCCCCCCCCCCTTTAAGATGCTCTGTAAAATCTACCTCTTTGACCCAGCTTTTGGTCATCTATCCTAATATCTCCTTATGTGGCTCAGTGTCAACTTTTATTTGCTAACGTTCCTGTGGAGCGCCTTGGGACGTTTTGCTACATTAAAGGCGCTATATAAATGCAAGTTGTTGTTGAGATAAACGGGTTGAGACTCCCTGGAGGAGGGATTGTCGCTGTGGAGTTAGGTTGGGCTCTGACTCCCAATTTACACTGCTTTCCTTCAACGTTAAGCTTGTGTGGATGAGCAAGAAGCTGTCAACTGTTGCTAAGCTTGAAATCATGATTTCTTTAGTTCAAAGCTGAGCTTCGTTTTAAGTATTCACTTTATTTTCTAGGACGTCTGAATGTTGCATTCGCTGTGATTTGTGACGGCGTTGGAAAAGACTGGCGGGCGCTCGCGAGAAACCTTGGGCACAAAGAAGCATTACTTCAGCAAATTGAACATAGACATCTGTCCAACATGCGGGAACAGATTTGGCAGTCTCTGATAGAATGGCAGAAGATGAAAGGAAAAGACGCCACTGTGGACAATCTGGTAAAAGCCCTGCGTAGCTGCCGACTTAACCTGGTCGCAGATAATGTCAAAGAAGCGACACGAGATTGATTGACTTTTAAGACAAGAACACAAACTATTCTCAATGGCAACATTATATGTCACAAAAACGCTCCGGGTATCCAAAGCAAATTTTTCAGTTCCTTCTGAAAGTTAAAGCTAAACCTTTTCTCGTGTTTTGGCCTTTTCCTAATCCTGTAATCGGTGTCGTACTTTTTTCGACCATCATCCTCATTGGTTTTCTGTTTAATTGAAAATGTCTGATGTATGTTTCAGGTTGCTAGCGACATTCAGAATTTAAAGGCTTGCTGCGCTGTTCATCTAAGCAAGGGTGCATTCACACTATAGGCTTGGTGTAGTGGTTTAGGCTCCATGCCAATGCTAACCTCGTGGGGTATGAAGGCCCAAACTGCCTCTAGTGCAAAGCAAAGTGACTGCCTCCTCCAGGAATTATCGTTTCTCCTCGGGTCAGGCCTTGATCGCCACACTCGGGTCAGGCCTTGATCGCCACATTCGGGTCAGGCCTTGATCGCCACACTCAGGCCAGGCCTTGATCTCCGCACTCAGGCCAGGCCTTGATCTCCGCACTCAGGCCAGGCCTTGATCTCCGCACTCAGGCCAGGCCTTGATCTCCGCACTCAGGCCAGGCCTTGATCTCCGCACTCAGGCCAGGCCTTGATCTCCGCACTCAGGCCAGGCCTTGATCTCCGCACTCAGGCCAGGCCTTGATCTCCGCACTCGGGCCAGGCCTTGATCTCCGCACTCGGGCCAGGCCTTGATCTCCGCACTCGGGCCAGGCCTTGATCTCCGCACTCGGGTCAGGCCTTGATCTCCACACTCGGGTCAGGCCTTGATCGCCACACTCGGGTCAGGCCTTGATCGCCACACTCGGGTCAGGCCTTGATCGCCACACTCGGGTCAGGCCTTGATCGCCACATTCGGGTCAGGCCTTGATCGCCACATTCGGGTCAGGCCTTGATCGCCACATTCGGGTCAGGCCTTGATCTCCACACTCTGGTCAGGCCTTGATCTCCACACTCGGGTCAGGCCTTGATCGCCACATTCGGGTCAGGCCTTGATCGCCACATTCGGGTCAGGCCTTGATCGCCACATTCGGGTCAGGCCTTGATCGCCACAGTCAGGCCAGGCCTTGATCTCCACACTCGGCTCAGGCCTTGATCGCCGCACTCGGCTCAGGCCTTGATCTCCGCACTCAGGCCAGGCCTTGATCTCCGCACTCAGGCCAGGCCTTGATCTCCGCACTCAGGCCAGGCCTTGATCTCCGCACTCAGGCCAGGCCTTGATCTCCGCACTCAGGCCAGGCCTTGATCTCCGCACTCAGGCCAGGCCTTGATCTCCGCACTCAGGCCAGGCCTTGATCTCCGCACTCAGGCCAGGCCTTGATCTCCGCACTCAGGCCAGGCCTTGATCTCCGCACTCAGGCCAGGCCTTGATCCTGTAACTGCAGGTTCAGTGGAAAGCAAAACCGCTTCACCACAGGGTCATAGTGTGAATGCACCCTCAATCAGGTTTTAAACTACATTTGGATCAACTTTTTCTAAGGCTGTTTTAAAATATTGTGGGCAAAAAAGAGCACTGATATTGTCTGAGTTTGTCTTTGTACAAACCAAATTATTAATCCCATTAAAAAAAAAAAAAACATTTTTATAGAAGATTTTATTTGCTTGATACATCGCCAACTATAGAACATTGCACTATTTCCGTTTGTTTTTATTCATGCTGAGGAGAGCTTCCACGTGATTCACCTGACTCCCTAAAGCCTTTCCACCATCTACAAGGCACAAGTCAGGAGTGTGATGGAATACTCTCCACCTGCCTGGATGAGTGCAGTTCCGACAACACTCAAGAAGCTCAACACCATCGAGGCCCGCTTCATTGGCACCCCATCCACCACCTTAAACATTCACTCCCTCCACCACCGGCATACCGTGGCTGCAGTGTGTACCATCTACAAGATGCACTGCAGCAACTCCCAAACCCGTGACCTCTACCACCTAGAAGGACAAGGGCAGCAGGTGCATGGGAACACCACCACCTCCAAGTTCCCCTCCAAGTCACACATCATCCTGACTTGGAAATATATCGCCGATCTTTCATCGTCACTGGGTCAAAATCCTTGAGCTCCCTCCCTAACAGCACTGTGGGAGTACCTTCACCACATGGACTGCAGCGGTTCAAGAAGGCGGCTCACCACCACCTTCTTGAGGGCAACTTGCCAGCGACGCCCACATCCCAGGAACTAATTTTTTTTTAAAAGACTCCACTGGTAAATTAGTGATGTAAACTGTTGTATCTGTATCCTGCTTACTAAAGTGATGAATTGACAAGATTGAACAGTGGGGCATTCTGGTTTTTGCATTTGCTGACCACAAGAACTCAAATCCGGTTTGGTGCGAGTCGCAGCAATGCTGGGCTGATCCTATTCTGCCTGCACCTTGACTTCAGCACTGATTGCGTTCGCTCGTTCTCCCCCAAGGACTATTGCTAGCCAAGGACTGGTGCGTGTGTACTCGATAGCAATGTTTTCTCCTTTTTATCTCCTGCTGCTGGCCTTCCTCTCCAGTCAGGGTACACCTGGCGATGGTGGGTTCCTTCACTGACCTAAGCGCAGATGTTTCTAGTGAAAGGCCTTGCATTCATGCAGTCTTTCCAGAACCCCCAGTAACTTGGGGTGCTTGGCACAGGGACCTCTAACAAGTATGTGTGCCATTTTGCAAACAAACACAAAGGAACTTGCATTTATACAGCACCTTTTCACGACCTTTGGGACATCCCAAAGTGCTTTAAAGCTTTTGAAATATAGTCTATTGTTATGTTGGCAAATGCTGCAGCCAGTTTGCGCATAGCAAGGTACAAGCAGAGCAGGACAACCGCTCTGATCGGAGCTCTGGCATGGCAAGAGAGCCCCAGGTGGGCAGGGGAAACGTTTCAGGGACACCCGCAAAGCCTCCTTGGAAAAGTGTAACATCCCCATCGACACCTGGGAATCCCTGGCCCAAGACCGCACGAAGTGGAGGGGGGGCATCTGGGGAGGGGCCGAGCACCTCGAGTCTCTTTACCGGGAGCAGGCGCAAGGAGCGCATGTCAACCCAAGCACCCTACCCACCCGCCCCTTCAACCACCGTCTGCCCCACCTGTGACAGAGACTGTAGGTCCTGCATTGGACTCATCAGTCACCTGCAAACTCGTTTTTAATGTGGAAGCAAGTCATCCTCGGTTCCGAGGCACTGCCTAAGAAGAGAAGCAAGGTACCACATACAGCTATGAGATAAATAACCCAGGTGATCTGATTGGGGGTGTTGGTCAAGGGGTAAATACCGGCCAGGACATCTGGAGAACTCGCCTGCTCTTCTTCAAATAGTGACATGGGATTTTTAAGTCTACGTGAGAGAGCAGACAGGGATTCTGTTTAACATCTTATCCAAAAGCGAGTATGTCAGACAATGCAGTCTAGATTATATAAACAATAAAACGCTGGAAATACTCAGCAGGTCAGGCAGCATCTATGGAGAGAGCGAAACAGAGTTAACGTTTCAGGTCGATGACCCTTCGTCAGAGCTGGAAAATGTTCGAGATGCAGCAGGTTTGAAGCAAGTACAGCGACAGGGAAAGGGGAGGAAAGAGCAAAGGGAAGGTCTGTGATCGGGTGGAAGGCAGGAGAGATTAAATGACAAAAGGGATGATGGTGGGAGGTGAAAGGAGCTGGTAATGGGACAAGTAAAGAAACAAAAGCTGGGTCTAGAGGAGGTGTAAATGGCAACAGCAGAATCATGCCCAGCACCTGCAGTCCAAAAAAATGGGAGCATTGGTTACAATCAATAATGTGCTCAAGTTTGTCAGTTTGAGCTGAGAGTGCTGCTATTGAGTGAAGCTGATGCCCCCCTGCCACATGCCTATTCTGGAGCAAGGGGCTTTCTGCATGCCAGAGACCACCGCTCCTGTTTCTTCATTTTGAAGAAGCAGCTTTCAAACGATTGGGAGTGCCTTCCCTCCACACTCTTTATTTTTGTCTGCTTGCTGCATAGGATGATCAAGTCCAAGAACACTCTGATGGATCTGTCCCTAGGTGTGGCATAATCTGCCATTCCTGAGCACAAGAGGCATTAGATCGTCTGCAGGGTGTTTTCTTGATCGCTTGGCCATGATGTGATGAACCTAGAAAACCTAGAATGGTGAGTACTACGTGGCATATACTGTCTAGCCGTACCCAGTTCCGCTGGTATAAGTTAAATAGTTACTTTTATATTCCATTCCAGAGCATAGCCTTTAGGAAAAGACCCCCAGGCCTAACAAGCCCACCCCTTATTGAAAGATCAACCCATCTATCTGCATTCTCACGTATTCTTCAATTCCTTCCAATTGCCTCTTAAAACCCATTGTTATCTGCAGCAGTGGTCTTCCCTAGTAGCCTATTCCTCAAATCTATTACTTTGGATGAAAAAGTCCTGCCTGACTTCCCTTTGCATGCCTAACTTGCTCATTTTTAAATTGTGATCCCTGGTATTCCAATCCTTCTCCACAACGAATAGTTTGCTTTTTATCAACATCCCTTCATGATCTTAAAAACTTCAATGAAGTTACCTTGAAATCTCTTTTCCAAAGATAACAAGTTCAACTTCCTTAACCTTTCATCATAACATAAATTCTTCATGCTTCAGTCATCTATGTTCTTCTCTATATCATCAAGGGCAATAATAGCCTTGCTGTCAAACCAGAACTTGCATACTAATGTCTAGATGGGGGTGTTACATTCTTAGGTTCTTTCTGCCCTTCTTACTCTAGGTATTTTGGTTTCTGTATTTTCCTACATTATAACAGTGACTACACTCCAAAAAATGTTTCATTGGCTGTAAAGCACCTTGGGAACGTCCGGTGGTCATGAAAGGTGCTACATAAAATGCAAGCCTTTCTTTTAAATTGCTCTTTATAATTGAGTTTTGAGCATATCTTCATTGACCTGGATATCCAGGTAATTTTTTTTGAAAAGGCGTCTAGTGTAATGAACAGAAAGCCTTTCTGGAATTGCTTTAGCTGCAGAATCTGTTCCATGTCTGCACAGGACCTTTCTTGCATCCTCAGCAAGCAGTAGACATCATTTCAGACTTTTAACAAGTGCATTTTTGATAAATAACTGACGATATAAATGTATCCCTCAATACCTCCTCTCTGGTGAAGAAGGCCCAGCAGCGCCTATATTTCCTAAGGAGGCTGAAGGGATGTAACCTGTCACCCCTGATCCTCTCTAACTTTTACCGCTGCACAATAGAGAGCATCCTGACGAACTGTATCACAGTATGGTATGGCAGCTGTAGCTACTATGACCGGAAAGCCCTGCAGCGGGTAGTCAAAACTGCCCAACGCATTACTGGCACCCGGCTACCGACCATAGAGCACATATACCAGAAACGCTGTTTACGGAGGTCACAGACCCACCCCAGCCACAGTTTGTTCGCCCTCCTGCCATCTGGGAGACGCTACAGATGCATTCGCACCCGTACGACCAGATTTAGAAACAGCTTCTTTCCCAGGGCTGGCATCCTACTGAACTCCACAAATAAACTCTAAAGCCTGCACATCTGCCAATGCACTTTATTATGGTTATGTTTATGTTAATGTATGTGGAATGTTTAAATGTCTTAATCTAAATGTACACTCTCGGGAGCCGCAAGCCTACATTTCGTTGTACTGCACTTGTGCACTAACAATGACAATAAAAGTTGATTTTGATTGATCTGATAATATAATAAACACATGCTTAATATATTTACAATAGTCATAGTAACCAGTTCCTTGAACAAAAGAACAATAGATAGTTGAAATCTCGGTAAACTATCCCTCCTCGTCCTTCTTGACTTGTCTGCAGCCTTTGACACAGTTGACCACTCCATCCTTCTCCAATGCCTCTGCACCATCGTCCAGCTGGGTGGGACTGCACTCGCCTGGTTCCATTCTTATCTACCTAATCGTAGCTAGAGAATCACCTGCAATGGCTTCTCTTCCTGCATCATTACCTCTGGTGTCCCCCAAGGATCAATCCTTGAACCCCCTCCTATTTCTCATCTACATGCTGCCCCTTGGCGACATCATCCGAAAATACAGCATCAGTTTCCACTTGTATGCTGATGACATCCAGCTCCACCTCACCACTACTTCTCTCAGCCCCTCCGCGGTCTCTAATTGTCAGTCTGCTTGTCCAACATCCAGTTCTGGATGAGCAGAAATTTTCTCCAATTAAATATTGGGAAGACCGAAGCCATTGTTTTCGGTCCCTGCCACAAACTCCGTTCCCTAGTCATTGACTCCATCCCTCTTCCTAACACCTGTCTGAGGCTGAACCACACTGTTCACAACCTTGGTGTCATATTTAACCCTGAATTAGCTTCCGACCACATATCCGCAGCATAACTAAGACCGCCTACTTCCACCTCCGTAACATCGCCCGTCTCCGGCCTTGCCTCAGCTCATCCACTGCTAAAACCCTCATCCATGCCTTTGTTACCTCGAGACTTGACTATTCCAGTGCACTCCTGGCTGGCCTCCCACATTCTACCCTACATAAACTTGAGGTCATCCAAAACTCAGCTGCCCGTGTCATAACTCGCACCAAGTCCCGCTCACCCATCTCCCCTGTGCTCGCTGACCTACATTGGCTCCTGGTTAATCAACGCCTCAATTTCAAAATTCTCATCCTTGTTTTCAAATCTCTCCATGGCCTCGCCCCTCCCTATCTCTGTAATCTCCTTCAGCTCCACAACTCCCCGAGATGCCTGCGCTCCTCTAATTCTGCCCTCCTGAGCATCCCTGATTATAATCGCTCAACCATTGGTGGCCGTGCCTTCTGTTGTCGAGGCCCTAAGCTCTGGAATTCCCTGCCTAAACCTCTCCGCCTCACTACCTTTCTTTCCTCCTTTAAGACGCTCCTTAAAACCTACCTCTTTGACCAAGCTTTTAGTCGCCTGCCCTAATTTCTCCTTATGTGGCTTGGTGTCAAATTTTTTGCCTTTTAATACTCCTGTGAAGTGCCTTGGGACAATTTACTATGTTAAAGACGCTATATAAATACAAGTTGTTGTTGTTATCGAGATGCTAAGCTATTATTTTGAAATTAGTCTTTATACACGAGGTATTCTTTACTTGTAGTCTTTCTGTCTGTGGAGCTAAACCGGCCTAACCAATTTCTCTGAAGGTTTGTACTGACCTGACGCGACTCAACTGGTTGAGTTTGTTAAATATCCCTGAAAACAGTTGGCGGAGCTGCCTGAACTCCTCTAGCTACATTCAAAGGTAATTGTCAGTCACGCACTGAGGCGAATCGTGCAGCATTTGTTTGTTTGAATGTGGCATGGGTCCCCCTTCAAGCTTTGGAGACGGCCAATAAATACTCCCAACGTTAGTAGCGAGCGGCTGGTTATTGAATTCTGGCCCAGATTTTCCGATCGTAACTAAGAAAGAAAGACTTGCATTTATATAGCGCCTTTCGCGACCTTGGGACGTCTCCGCGCTTTACAGCCAATGAAGTACCTTTTGAAACGTAGTCATTGTTGTAATGCGGGAACTAAGAATGAATGGGTTGGTTACCTTTGGCATTACGATTGTAAAAGCGAGGTCCTTATGACTAAGTTAAAGGTACAAAAAGCTAGGACTAGACCAAAAACACGCTTCAGTTTTGTTACACAAGATTTGACCAGTGCCTTACATGGTATAGCCTTTTTCAACGTGTAATCAATTTGTCTCATAATGCAACCATGTTATGAGAGGAGGAGGTGCTGACATATTCTTGGAAGGGTGATGAGTTGCCCCCTACTGTTCTCAGCTGGGGTACTTGTCGGGTTGTTGAAATTCGAACCAATGTGCAAGATGTAGCTGCTTGCATCATGTCGTGGATGCCCATCACCGCGCCCCCCGCCCCCCCGGTCACTGCTGACCTATACTAGCTCTCCCACGGCACCACTTACGCATTAAATCATCTTCAAATCCCTTCATGGTATATATACTAAACCGTTATAGAACACTGGTTCGTCCCCAGCTAGAGTATTGTGTCCAATTCTGGGCACCACACTTTAGGAAGGAGGTGAAGGCTTTGGAGAGGGTGCAGTAGAGATTTACTAGCATAGTTCCAGGGATGAGGGATTGCAGTTACGTGGACAGATTAGAGAAGCTGGGGTGCTTCTCCTTAGAGCAGAGAAGGCTAAGAAGAGATTTGCTAGAGGTGTTTAAAATCATGAAAGGTTTAGGCAGAGTAAATAAAGAGAAACTGTTTCCAGTGGCTGAAGGGTCAGTAACCAGCGGGCACCGATTTAAGGTGTGCGGCAAAAGAACCAGAGGCAACCTGAAGAAAAACCTTTTTACGCAACGAGTGGTTAGGATTTGGAATGCATTGCCTGATAGGGTGGTGGAAACAGAATCAATAGTAGTTTTCAAAAGGGTACTGGATAAATACTTGAAGAAAAAATTGCAGGGATATAGGGAAACAACTGGGGAGTAGGACTAACTGGATTGCGCTTCGAAAGAGCCGGCGCAGACTCAGTGGGCCGAATGAACTCCATCTGTGCTGTAGTATTCTATGATTCCATAGGCTTGCCCCACCATATCCCTATAACCTGGTGAATGAAGGTCAATCATCACAGCCCCAGGACATTGCTGCAGGAGTTCCTCAGGGCAGTGTCCTAGGCCCAACCATCTTCAGCTGCTTCATCAATGACCTTCCCTCTAACATAAGATCAGAAATGAGAATGTTCGCTGATGACTGCACAAAGTTCAGCGCCATTCACAACTCCTCAGATAATGAAGCAGTCCATGACCAAATGTAACAAAACCTGGACGATGTTCTGGCTTGGGCTGATAAATGACAGGTAACATTCGTGCCACAGAAGTGCCAGCCAATGACTTATCTCCAACAAGCGAGAGTCTAACCACCACCCTTGACATTCAACGTCATTGCCATTGCCGAATCCCCCACCATCAACATCCTGGGGGTCACCATTGACCAGAAACTTAACTGGACCAGCCACATAAATATTGTGGCAACAAGAGCAGGTCAGAGGCTAGGTATTCTGCAGCGAGTGTCTCACCTCCTGACTCCCCAAAGCCTTTCCACCATCTACAAGGCACAAGTAAGGAGTGTGATGGAATACTGTCCACTTGCCTGGATGAGTGCAGCTCCAACAACACTCAAGAAGCTCAACACCAACCAAGACAAAGCAGCCCGCTTGATTGGCACCCCATCCACCACCTTAAACATTCACTCCCTCCACCATCGGCGTACCATGGCTGCAGTGTGCACCATCTACAAGATGCACTGCAGCAACTCGCCAAGGCTTCTTCGGCAGCACCTCCCAAACCCATGACCTCTTCCACCTAGAAGGACAAGGGCAGCAGGCGCACGGGAACACCACCACCTCCAAGTTCCCCTCCAAGTCACACACCATCCTGACTTAGAACTATATCGCCGATCCTTCATCGTCGCTGGGTCAAAATCCTGGAACTCCCTCCCTAACAGCACTGTGGGAGTACCTTCACCACACGGACTGCAGCGGTTCAAGAAACAGCTCACCACCACCTTCTCAAGGGCAATTAGGGATGGGCAATAAGTGCTGGCCTTGCCAGCAACGCCCACATCCCATAAACGAATTTAAAAAAAAAAAAACCTCCTCCAGCCTTATAATCCCCCAACTCCCTTCAGTCCTCTAGCTCTGACCTTTTATGCAACCCCTCGTTTTGCCCCATGGCCGAATCTTCAACCACGTTTACGTCAATCTCTGGAACTCGTTCTAAAACCTTCGATCACTAATCTCTCCCCTTAAAAACATTTGCAAAACCCATATTTTTGTCCAGGCTTTTGATCAACTCCCTTGCTGTCTCTCCCTCCGTGATTCCTTGTCTATTTGCATTTGTAAAGCGCCTGGAGATGTTTTCTTCTACTGAAAGCGCTATATAAGTGTAAATTTTTATTGTTGATTTTGTTCCGTCTAACCCACTGGCCCGAATGCCAACTGGAACAAGCCTGCAACAAACTCCAGCTGAGATCAGTTGATTCAGCGCAGAGCAGGGATTGAAACTCATTCCCTCCTGGGGCCTATATGGCTCAATCACTCACTGCGTGAACTAGCCAAGCCGTCTCCATTCTCTGCCTTTTCTTCTGTTAATAAAGATTTTGTGCTCATCAAAGTGAAGGGATGGTCATTCTGGGGTTTCCACTTATTTAAAAATATCTTTTGGTCATAAAATTGAAGGATGTTGGTGTTGGAGATCTGAATGCTTTTACTACTTTTGGCTGCGTGTGTCAGAATTGAGCACCTCCTATGTCACAGTGACATTGTCTTTCCCTGCACGTAGGAACAGGAGGAGGCCATTTAGTCCCTTGAGCCTGTTCCGCCATTCAGTGAGATCATGGCTGATCTGTGACCTAACTGCATCAGCCCATCCTATGGGCTATCTGAGTGATACTGGCAATTAGTGCTGGATTATAAGCAAATTTGTGCTATGCACTACTGCCAACTGGGATGAGACTCTACAGATTAATTTCTTATACAGTATTTATAGTTAGCAGATAGAGATGTTCATCCCATTATCCTGTTAGACGGAAGCTCATTTTCCACAGGCAAATGGGTAATCCAGTGTGACTTCCAGATGCCAAAACACTGTTCCTAGGCTCTGGAATTCCCTCCCTAAGCCTCTCCGCCTCTCTACATCTCTCTCCTCCTTTAAAACTTACCTCACCTGTCCTAATATCTCCTTATGTGGCTTGGTGTCAAATTTTGTTTGATAATCGCTCCTGTGAAGCGCCTTGGGATGTTTTACTACGTTAAAGGCGCTATATAAATGCAAGTTGTTGTTTTCCTTTTCTTAAATAAAAATTTCTACTTGTCTTAATTGTTTTAATACATAACTTGGGCCCCACGCGTAGGTTTATTGTGGGTTATTTATTCCTGCTGTTTATTTTTTCAGTTGACACTAGTGTTACTTGCAACTTGACTCATCCAATAATGCATTAATGATTAGATACAACCACACACAATGCTGATTCCACTTCCACTATTCATCACCCATTGTTAAGGTTAGGCTTTCTCCCAGCACTTTTATCTTGTGCTCGCAGCAGAGGCCGACTCCCTAGGCAGACTGAGTGTGCGTGCTATAATGATTATATTTGCACCTTTATTACGCGCCGTGAGTGTGCTGGTGCGCCCCTGGACTAACAATTACCCCTTTATGGTAGAAGACCATCAGAGTTTAAATGGGACGCCTTTAACATAGTAAAACGTCCCAAGGCGCTGCACAGGAGTGTTGCAAGACAAAAAATTGACACCGAGCCACATAAGAAATTAGGGCAGGTGACCAAAAGCTTGGTCAAAGAGGCAGGTTTTAAGGAGGGTCTTAAAGGAGGAAAGAGAGGTGGAGAGGCTTAGGGAGGTAGTTCCAGAGTTTAGGGCCTAGACAGCCAAAGGCACGGCCACCAATATTTGAGCAATTATAATCAGGGATGCTCAAGAGGGCAGAATTAGAGGAGTGCAGATCTCGGTTGGGGTGTGGGGGAGAGGGGAGATTACAGAGATAGGGAGGGGCGAAGCCATGGAGGGATTTGAAAACAAGGATGAGAATCACTTTTCAGTTTCCAGTTTCCTGGCCCAACTGTCTCCTTTTCACTATGGACATCCAATCCCTCTACTCCTCCATCCCCCACCAGGATGGCCTGAGGGCGCTCCACTTCTTCCTTGAACAGAGGCCCAACCAGTCCCCTTCCACCACCACCCTCCTTCACCTGGCTGAACTTGTTCTCACATTGAACAACTTCTCCTTTGACTCCACTCACTTCCTCCAAATTAATGGTGTTGCTATGGGAACTGCATGGGTCCTAGCTATGCCTGCCTTTTCATGGGATATGTGGAACATTCTTTGTTCCAGTCCTACTCAGGTCCCCTCCCTCACCTCTTTTTCCGGTACATTGATGACTGTATCGGTGCTGTTTCCTGCTCTCGCCCTGAACTAGAAAATTTCATTCACTTTGCTTCCAATTTCCACCCTTTCCTTACCTTCACATCGTCCATCTCCGACTCTTCCCTTCCCTTCCTCGACTTCTCTGTCTCCATCTCTGGGGATAGGCTATTGTCAAACATTCACTATCAGCCCACTGACTCCCACAGCTACCTGGACTACACTTCCTCCCACTCCGCTTCCTGTAAGGACTCTATTCCATTCTCCCAGTTTCTCCGTCTCTGCTGCATCTGCTCTGACGATGCCACCTTCCATACTAGTGCTTCCGACTTGTCTTCCTTTTTCCTCAACCGAGGCTTCCCCTCTACCGTGGTTGACACGGCCCTTGACCGTGTCCGTTCTATTTCCTGCACTTCTGCTCTCACCCCTTCTCCTCCCTCCCGGAACCACGATAGGGTTCCCCTTTTCCTTACCTTTCACTCCACCAGCCTCCACATTCAACGGATCATCCTCCACCATTTCTGCCACCTCCAGCGTGATCCCACCACCAAACACATCTTCCTCTCACCTCCCCTTTCAGCATTCCGAAGTTACCGCTCCCTCCGCGACACCCTGGTCCACTCCTCTATCACCTGCAACACCCTTCCCCTTCGCCCGGAACCTTCCCATGCAAGCGCAGGAGATGCAACACCTGCCCTTTTACCTCCTCCCTTCCCACTGTCCAGGGCCCCAAACACCCCTTCCAGGTGAAACAGCGATTTACTTGTACTTCTTGCCATTAAGTATACTGTATTCGCTGCTGACAATGCGGTCTCCTCTACATTGGGGAGACCAAACGCAGATTGGGCGACTGCTTTGCGGAACACCTCCGTTCAGTTCGTAAGGGTGACCCTGAGATTCCGGTCGCTCGTCACTTTAATTCTCTTCTCCGCTCCACTCCCACTCGGACCTCACCGTCCTCGGTCTCTTACACTGTTCCAATGAAGTTCAACGTAAGCTCGAGGAACAGCACCTCATCTTTCAATCGGGCACTCTACAGCCTTCTGGACTCAACATCGAGTTCAACAATTTCCGACCATAACCACTGCCCCTATCATTTTTTTCTCTCTCTCACATGGCAGCTGTCGATCATTCTGCCATTGCCATTTACACTTCATCTAGAGTCATCTTTTGTTTCTTAACTTGTCCCATTACCATCTCCTTTTGCCTTGCACCATCGTCCCTTTTGTCTCTTAATCGCTCCTGCCTTCCATCCTATCCCAGACTTTCCCTTTTGTTCTTTCCTCCCCTCCCCCCTCTCCCTGCCCCTACACTTGCTTAAAAACCTGTTACATCTCCAACTTTTTCCAGTTCTGACGAAGGGTCATCGACCTGAAACATTAACTCTTTCTCTACAGATGCTGCCTGACCTGCTGAGTATTTCCAGCATTTTCTGTTTTTATATTAGATGAGAATCACTTGATGAGTAGATATTCTTCGCACTTTGTCAGGGCCTTGCATATCAATGTTTAGGCCTGTATCATTTGATTATGACTTGCGACAAAATTTCTGCATCCTGGCTAATTTTCAGATCAAACAGCCTATCCTGGTCACATTGCCAATTTGTCTCCAGTCCTTGATCTGGGAGTGGAGTAAAGGAAATCAGCCTTTATCTCAACTCTGGCTCAGTGTGAAAGGATTTGCAAATTTCATGTCTCCCCTGAGGATTTACTTTTGGTTTATTAAAGAAACCCTGGTTGGACTGAGTTTAAAATCCAGGGCACAACAAGCTGGCTGCGGTCAGCCTCATGGCCAAAGCCTGTAAGTTTCAGTTTGGACTGACAGCTTGTATTCTGATGACTGTGAGAAGGAACTTTCCAGAACTTGAATGCAGACAGACCTTCTGCATTTATGCATTAGAAGCAAACCCATTCGGGCCTCTGATTAAAAGCCATCAAGGTTGTTTGCACAAACAATCAAGAGCAGACAGGGCCTATTGAATATGTAGTGGGACAAGCTCCGCTGCATTCAGGCCTTCGTTTAGAGAACGTCAACATTGTTTACCTAATACTTCAAAACGATCAACGGGGCATTCAGACTGGAATGGCCCCATCATGAAACCAGTTGGACAAAGGGGAACACTGATGAGACCAGTAAAACCGATTACTGGCTATCCAGGTCGATGGGCCCAGATCGGTTTGTTTTGTATGAGTTTCAATATGTCCAGATTAGACAAAAGAAATGAGCTGATCTGGCGGGAGATAAGGGCTACCGGAAAGGGTATAACTAGTCCCTCAGGAGGCCATTTCTCTCTCTCTCTCCCACCTCGCCTCCGGTGCCCTGCCTTACCATCAACCCAGCAAGAGGATCGTCGACAAAGAGCCCGTCCAGGAAAGTAGAATACCTGCAGTTACGTTTAAATTACTGGGGTATCTCTGCTTTGGGCGGTGAAAACCTAAGACATCGACAGGCAACAGGGCACGGAGCAGGCATTTCAACATCCTAGACTGGTGAGCATCAATTTTCTGGCCCATCACAAGATAATCTAGATAGGTGTAAACGGTGGGAGTTAAGGGGAATTGCTAAAGTGTCATTTTCCCTCGATGTGTCCGTTTTTTTTCCCTCCCCCGTTAAGTGTAATTGTGCTGCATCCACAGTGATTTTCTCTGTATAGTAATTGTTCTCTATTTTAATAAACATTGGTTTTCTTTGCACTGAACCACTGGTCTCGTTTGTCTATATCGCTACTTATAAATAAGTCCGGTGGTCAGAACCAAAGGGGAAGCGATTCGAACCGCACGGGGCTGGAGCAGCTCAGACACACAACTGACTGACCAGACACAAACCCCAAACCAAAACCCCCTACAAGTGACACAGACACAGAGACAAAGGAACTCTTTTTCAGTACAAATAGCTGAAACCCATTTTAAAATCACCTCACCTAAGGTCATTATTTTTTTTCATTTTTAAAAATCTATTTGCTGGATGAAAACTTTGTTCATGTCAGACATATTCTTTCATCAAATAATCATGTAAACTACATCCTTTGTTTAAGTCCTCTCACTTCCAGCCTCTTTGGACCTGATCAAGGCCTATCTCGTACTAATCCTCCAGCCTTACCTCCTGAATTCTTTACACTTATCTCTTCAATCTGCTCTTGCACTGTTGAGCATTTGAACCTTTTTTCTGCCACATTCTGTAGCTTGATGTCTCTTTGCTCACCAGTCTCCACACAAACTCAGACTGAGATCCCAACATTCCTATCCTAGTGATAGACTGTTTTAAAAAGAAAGAACTTGCATTTCTATAGCACCTTTCATGACCTCAGGACGTCCCAAAGCGCTTTACTGCCAATGGAGTACTTCTGAAGTTTAATCACTGTTGTAATGTAGGAAATGCGGCAGCCAATTTGCACAAAGCAAGCTCCCACAAACAGCAAAATCACCTGTTTTTAGGTGTTGGTTGAAGGATAAATATTGTCCAGGACTCCGAGGAGAACTCCCCTGCTGTTCTTCAAAATCTTTCACGTCCACCTGAGCGGGCAGACGGGGCCTCGGTTTAATATATCATCAGACAGTGCAGTACCCCCTCAGTACTGCGCTGGAGTGTCAGCCTACATTCTGTGTTGCAGTCTCTGGATTGGGACTTGAACACACAACCTTCTGACTTAGAGGTATGCGTGCTACCCGCTGAGACACAGGATTAAAGGAACAAGACATAAAATAAACTCTGGTTTAAAAAAAGAATAGCTCTGCAAGGCATATCGTTCAAAATGTAGTTTAAAAATTGTGAATGTGCTAAAAATAAACCAGATGCATCAGTAGTGTTTCTGAGGCAATAACCGCACTTTGTGAGTTGAGCCTATAATTCATTTAAGCATGCATCAATTTCAAACTCTTAGTTCTGATGCTACTCCTGGTTTACTTCCCGTGCAACCACCCACCACGTATCCTATTCATAATTAAGCACCACAGCCAGTACTCATGAAGGCAACACACACGGTCAAATTTGCAGTTGGAAAACTGAAGCAAATTCAATGATTTTAGGTGCTGAAGTACAGTCTTACTTCAATCCGTTTTCAATATTTGTAAACGTAATTTTAAAATAATCAGCTTTCTGGAGTATAAAACGCAAGGTCACCTTAAAGTTTGAAACAACCTTGTCAACCAATCAATTTGCAGTGTTTACATAGGTCTGAGCAAGTTAATAATTAAGTCTGGTAGTACAATAACACCCATTGATTTTCTACGAAGTATAATAACATGTTCAAACGTTGGCACAAATTGTTCATTGAGGATTATCTTGTCACTGTTAATTTGGCCAGGCTTTTAATTTAACAGTGTGCAGTGCAGAATAAACATAAAGACTGTGTTTAACACTGTCAGTAAATGAGCATACACTTCAATTACAAATCGTCTAAAATTTCTATTACTGTTTTATTTCACATACTTTCAACACAGTTTAACAATGTATTCCTGTGCATATCTCCCTCTCCATAAGGATTTATAATATTCATTCTTGTCATATTTATCAGTATGTGTGAGTAGAATTAATTTTAAAATAATAATGTTGCCTCTAGGTTTTTTTTTAAATTCGTTCATGGGATGTGGGCGTCACTGGCAAGGTCAGCATTTATTGCCCATCCCTAATCGCCCTGGTGGTGAGCCGCCTTCTTGAACCGCTGCAGTCCGTGCGGTGAAGGTACTCCCACAGCGCTGTTAGGGAGGGAGTTCCAGGATTTTGACCCAGCGACAATGAAGTTGTTAGTCATAATTGGTTAAATGTATTCACGTACAAATGTGAGAGATCATTTATTTCTCTACATTTTGTTAAATGATGTTCCTAATTATTAATAAGATCAAGTACAATAACTGCATATATAATGTGTATATAAATATATGTTCTCCACGCATAGGTCATATTAGAGGCTCTAGATTCAGGGTATGTACACTCAGAAGACAATAACTATAAACATTTATATTTTATTAAGGTGTCAAGATGTTCCACAAAGGTGTAAAGAAATGGGTGTCAAGCCAGATAGCAAGAGCTGTTATGGGGTGACCAAAAACTTAGTCGAAGAGATGTTGAAAGAGACAGAGATGGATGAAGGTGCTGCCCATCAATGGTGGGACAAAGGAAGGAGAGCAGGCTGCACAAAGACAGAGTCAGGCGAAGGAAGAGTTCAGCAATATGTGGCTGGAGGAGATTGCAGAGATAAGATGGTAGAATCTCCTTTCCTGCTGCAACTCCAGTGGGCAGGGGCAGAAAATGGGGTGAGGGGCCCTTTCTGTCAGCTCCCTGCAGCCGGCTGGAGCTTTCAGGTGGCCATCAAATGCGGGCAAACCTATTCAAATGATGTGTCAATGATTGATATATTTCCCATTATTAACGCCATAGCAACACTGGACCCCCTTTCAAATTGTACCATTTAGTTTATGTGTTAGCTGTGGCTCAGTGGGTAGCACACTCACCTCTGAGTCAGAAGGTTGTGGGTTCACAGTCCCACTCCAGGGACTTGAGCACATGAAGCTAGGCTGACACTCCAGTGCAGTGCTGAGGGAGTGCTGCACTGTCAGAGGTGCCATCTTTCAGATGAGACATTAAACCGAGGCCCTGTCTGCTCTCTCAGGTGGACGTAAAAGATCCCATGGCACTATTTCGAAGAAGAGCAGGGGAGCTATCCCTGGTGTCCTGGCTAATATTTATAACAAAACAAAAACAGATTATCTGGTCATTATCACATTGCTCTTTGTGGGAGCTTGCTGTGTGCAAATTGGCTGCCACATTACAACGGTGACTGCACTTCAAAAGTACTTCATTGGCTGTAAAGCGCTTTGAGACGTCTGGTGGACGTGAAAGGCGCTATATAAATGCAAGTCTTTCTTATATTGTCTCCTTATTCTTCCTTCCAAAATTCATCACTTCACACTACCCTGCATTACATTTGTTGTTCACAATTTACATTAATGCTTTAGACTTTGGAATCAAAACCACAATTTCTAAATTTGCAGATAACACCAAATTGGGGGGGATAGTCAATACTGAGGAGGACTGCAACAAATTACAGGAGGACATTAATAAACTTGCAGAATGGGCAAATAATTGACAAATGAATTTCAACACAGATAAATGTGAGGTATTACATTTTGGTAAGAAGAATAGGGAGATCACATATCACTTGGAGGGTGCGAGTCTAGGTGGGGTAGAGGAACAAAGGGATCTCGGAGTACAAGTACAGAAGCGCGACGGGTTAACAAGGCCATAAAAAAACAAACCAAGCACTAGGGTTTATTTCTAGAGGGATAGAATTGAAAAGTAGGGAAGTTATGCTAAACCTGTATCGAACTTTGGTTAGACCACACTTGGAGTACTGCGTACAATTTTGGTCGCCATACTATGGAAAAGATATAGAGACACTGGAGAGGGTGCAAAGATTTATAAGGATGATACCAGAAATGCGAGGTTATGCCTAACAGGAAAGGACGAACAGGATGGGTCACTTTTTGCTTAAAAAAAGAAGGCTGAGGGGTGACCTAATAAAGGTCTTTAAAATTATGAAAGGTCTTGATAGAGTAGATACAGAGAGAATGTTTCCACTTGTGGGGAAGAGCATAACTAAAGGCCATCAATATAAGATACTCATCAAGAAATCAAATAGGTAATTCAGAAGAAACTTCTTTACCCAGAGAGTGGTGAGAATGTGGAACTTGCTACCACAGGGAGTTGTAATGATCAGTAACCTGTCATTCTAGAATGGTACACTAGGTGGAGCTCTATGTTGCTGTATGTAGGAGCTGTATGTATATAAGAGTGGGACTACCCATGATGCACTAGGCTACCCAGAAGGCAGTAGTCAAGATGGATGCTGTACAAGTCCACATGGCATGAATAAAGTGACTAGCTAGAAGCTAGCTGTTCATAATGAAAATGACTAGTTATTAATGAACATAACATGGTACCAGGATTGGTAAAATCTGCTGAAAATTGTGAAACGCGACATGGAGAATTTGAAGCCACCGGAGGGTTTGAAACTCACGGGGAATGTCGACTGCAATTGGCGGACTTTCAAACAACAATTCGAACTCTACATTGCCGCCATCGGATTCGGTACGAAGCCAGACGCAAGGAAAATAGCGTTGCTGCTCACGGTTGCAGGCCCACAGGCGATAGAGGTATTTAATACATTTGTATTTGATCAAGAGTAGAACAGAGAAAAATTGGACGATGTGCTAAAGAAATTTGATACACATTGTTCTCCCAAAAAGAACGAAACCTATGAGTGGTACGTGTTCCGTTCATGGGTACAGCAGCAAAATTAGACTTTTGATAGCTTTGTGACCGATCTAAAACTGAAAGCACAGACATGTAATTTCTCTGATCTGAAATCATCCATGATTCATGACCAGATTGTGTTTGGTAGTCATGATAAAAAGGTCAGGGAACGTCTGTTGAGAGAAACCGAACTAACATTGGAAAATGCTGTGAAAATATGCCAAGCCAGTGAGCTAGCTCACAAGCACATGAAGACTTTCAGTGAAATTAATAATAATGCGATTGTAGTAAGTGATAGTGCTGCTGTTGGTGCTGTGTCCTACAAAGGAAAGAAACGTGGGCAGAACAGAAATGAAAGGCAATTGGAGGAAGGAATTTTTAATTGTAAACGCTGTGGTTACAAACACCAGTCACAACAATGCCCAGCGTTTAGAAAAACGTGCACAAAATGCCATGGAAAGAATCACTTTGCCAAACAATGCTTTTCAAAAGTAAAAACTAAGAAAGGGCAATGAGTTAATGTGATTGAGGACACTGATTTAAATGAGACATTTTATGTAGGAATGGTGTCATGTGACAATATCAAAAAGGATACAGAAAATGTACAGCCCTCAGGAATGGACAATGCTGAACATAAAGTTAATGCAGTAAAAGAGGACAAATGGATGATCCCACTGCAGGTAAATGGAGCATTAGTTACATTGAAACTAGACACTGGGGCAAAAGCAAACTTAATCAGTATGAGTGACATTAAAAATATGAAAGAAAAGCACAAAATACAGAAAAAGTCAGTACTACTGAAGGACTATAATGGACAGAAAATAGACAGCTTAGGTGTATGCAGGCTTAAAGTGACAGTCAAAGACAAAGTGCATCATCTCATGTTTTCTGTTGTGGCTGAAGGACTTGATTCACTACTAGGTGACAAAGCTTGTGAGGACTTAGAACTGGTCAAGAGAGTCTACCGTATAAACTGTGCCATAAGCAGACCAGATGACTCGGTGGATTCTGTAGTGAGTAATTTCCAGGATGTGTTCAAAGGTTTTGGAGTTCTACCATTCACTTACAAGATCCAGCTAAAGGAGAATGCTCAGCCAGTGGTACATGCTCCACGGAGAGTTCCAGCACCCCTGTGTGACCGGCTCAAGAAAGAACTGGACAGAATGACCACACTAGGAGTCATCAGACTGGGTTAACTCCCTGGTATGTGTAAAGAAAAAGAACAATGATCTAAGAATATGCATGGATCCAAAGGACTTAAATGCAAACATAAAACGTGAACACTACCAGATTCCCAAGTGAGAAGAAATCACCAGTGAAATGTCAGGTGCCAGATACTTCACAAAGCTCGATGCCTCACAAGGATTTTGGCAACTAAAACTGGATGAAGAAAGCACCAAATACTGTACCTTCAACACACCATTTGGCAGGTATTGTTTCCTCAGAATGCCTTTCGGGATAATATCTGCATCTGAAATCTTTCATAGAGCAATGGAACACATAATTGAAGGTCTGGAAGGAGTTCAGGTCTATGTTGACGACATCAACATCTGGGGCTCCACACTGAAAGAACACAATGAGAGACTGACTAAAGTGCTACAGAGCATACGCCGGAATGGACTGAAGCTCAACAAAGCCAAGTGTCAGTTTGGCATCCAGGAAGTCACTTTCCTAGGAGATAATCTATCTGGTAAAGGAATAGAGCCAGATATGGAAAAAGTAAACGCCATACTCAAAATGCCCCGACCCACTGACAAAAAAGGAGTGCTACGCATCATGGGGATGATAAACTTCATTGGAAAGTTGATTCCTAACTTGTCAGCCAAGACAGCCTGTCTGCGAGACCTGCTACATAAAACAAATGAGTTCGCATGGACAGAAAGACATGAACAAGAGTGGATGAACCTCAAAACAGTGCTGACAACCACACCTGTACTCACCTTCTTTGACCCAACAAAGAGAATCAAAGTGTCAACGGATGCATCAAAAGATGGCCTAGGCGCGGTCTTGCTACAAGCAGAGGGTGAAGATTGGAAGCCTGTTGCCTATGCCTCCAGGTCTATGACTGATACTGAGTGTCGATACGCCCAGATTGAAAAGGAATGTCTAGGCTTGGTAGTTGGACTAGAAAAGTTCCATGGCTACATATATGGACTTCCCACCTTCACAGTTGAGACAGACCACTGCCCACTGGTTGCAATCATAAAAAAGAACCTGAATGAGATGTCTCCAAGGATTCAACGACTCATGATGAAGCTGCAAAGATATGACTTTGAACTGATCTACACACCAGGCAAATACATAGTGTTAGCAGATGCACTATCCCGAGTACCCACAATGAGTCATGTGAGCTCTACTGAAGAAGACGTGGATGTTCATGTGAGTATGGTCACTGCTGCGCTGCCCGTGTCAGACACAAAATCAAAGCAAATAGCAGAAGAAACAGTAAAAGATACAGTGTTACAAACAGTAATAGAGAACATTCATCATGGTTGGCCAAAAGGTTCCTGTCCAAAATACTTTCACATCAGGTCAGAGTTGAGTGTCGCAAGTGGACTATTACTAAAACAGAACAGAATAGTCATTCCACAGGCTCTACGTCAAGACATGCTCAAAAGGATTCATGAGGGACACCTCGGAATTGAAAAATGCAAAAGGAGAGCAAGAGACACTGTTTATTGGCCTGGCATAAATAAGGACATTGAGAACATGATAGGCAAATGTGAGACATGCCAGAAACACCAAAACAAACAAACAAAGGAACCAATGATAGTAGCTGACTTACCAACAGCACCATGGCAAAAGGTTGGTATGGACCTTTTTCATTTGAATGGTAAAGAATATCTAATAGTGATTGACTACTATTCTAACTATCCTGAGATGGCACTGCTCTCAAGCACATCAGCAAGCAGTGTCATAATGCATGTGAAATCCATCTTCGCCAGACATGGAATTCCCAGGATTGCCATTAGCGACAATGGTCCGTGCTTCAACTGTAAGGAGTGGCAACAGTTTGCAGCACATTATGACTTTCAACACATCGCATCCAGTCCTCTGTATGCTCAGTCGAATGGTAAAGCAGAGAAAGGTGTTCAAGTTCTCAAACAGCTACTGAAGAAAGCAACAGAAAGCAAGTCTGATCCTTATCTCACCCTGCTGAGCTACCGAGCCTCACCTTTAGACTCTGGTTCTTCACCTGCTGAACTCCTAATGGGTCGCAAGTTGCGCACAACGCTACCCTGCTGTGCAAAAGAAAAGCAGAGTAAGGAACTGAGACAGAGACTTCAACTGTTAAAGCTGAAACAGAAATCACACTATGACAAGTCATCCAAAACTCTGAAACCATTGACAAGGGATGATGTTGTCAGGATTGAGGATCCCCCAGATGCATGGAACAGGAAAGCTACAGTTCTTGAGGAAGTAGGACCAAGGTCATACACTGTTAGAACTGAGGAAGGACAGATTCTCAGGAGGAACCGTCATTCCCTCCTGAAAACACAAGAAACTATCCAAGAGCAAATCGATGACAATGCCGCAACTGAATCTTGTCAATCACCACCAGAACAATCTAACACAAACACACATACAGGCTCTCATGAAAACACATCAGACTTACCTATGCTGAGAAGATCCACACATGAAGTAAAAAAGCCTGATAGACTTAATCTTTGAGTACAAAGAAAACTATATTGAAAATGTATTGACTGTTGTGAAGATGTTTATGTCGTTATGATATTGATTGATATTGATTTTGTTTAACCTCAAAGAAAGGGGGATGTAATGATCAGTAACCTGTCATTCTAGAATGGTACACTAGGTGGAGCTGTATGTTGCTGTATGTAGGAGCTGTATGTATATAAGAGTGGGACTACCCATGATGCACTAGGTTACCCAGAAGGCAGTAGTCAAGATGGATGCTGTACAAGTCCACATGGCATGAATAAAGTGACTAGCTAGAAGCTAGCTGTTCATAATGAAAACGACTAGTTATTAATGAACATAACAGGAGTGGTTTAGGCAAATAGTTTAGATGCATTTAAGGGGAGCCTAGACAAGCATGAGGGAGAAGGGAATAGAGGGTTATACTGATAGTTAGATGAGGAAAGACGGGAGGAGGTTCGAGTGGAGTATAAACGCCGGCATGGACTGGTTGAGCCGAATGGCCTGTTTCTGTACCGTATATCCTGTGTAATCCTATGTAATTTCATCTGTCATGTGTCTATGACCTCCTGACGTTTGCTACTATTCACCCCACTGTTTGCTACATTTCTACAAGTTTTGTGTCATCTTGCACAGTTATTTTTGAAGTAAAAATATATTCCAAGGTGCTTTACAGAAGTGTGAGAAAACCAATGCCTAACCAAAGAAGGAGAGATTGGGAGGTGTTACCAAAAGATTGATCAAAGAGGTGGGATTCAAGGAGAATTTTAAAAAAGGAGAGAGAATTGGAGGGGTTTCGGGAGGGAATTCCAAAGTGTGGGGCTGAGGCAGCTAAAGTTTGGGGCAAAGAGACAGGATGTACAACACTCCTGAGTCAGAGAATGGAGAGTTCGGGGGGGCGAGGAGCTTGTAGTGAGGAGGTTACTGAGGGGCAAGGCCATATAGGGATTTGAAGACAAGGATAAGAATTTTAAATTTGAGGCCTTAGTGGACCAGGACCCAATGTACAGCAGCAAGGACGGGATCGATGGGCAAGTATGACTTGGTGTGGGATAGGATACAAGCAACAGAGTTTTTGATGAGCTGAAGTTTATGGTGAATGGGAAGTCAGCCAAGAGAGTATCGGAGTAATCGACTGAGGAGGTGACAGAGGCATGGGTGACGGTTCCTGCAGCCGATGGGCTAAGGTCAAGGTGGAGGCGGGCGAGTGTACAGAGGTGGTAGTCGGCAGTCTTGGTGATACAGGGACGAAAATTCAGCTCAGAGTCAAATGGGATGCTAAGGTTGGGAACAATCTGGTTCAGCCGGAGCAAGTGGCCGGGGAGGAGGATGGCGTCGGCGGCGAGCGTGCAGAGGTTGTGGCAGAACCGACAGGCAATCACTTTGGTCTTCGCGATAATAAGATGGAGGAAGTTAAGGCTCATCTCATACTGGATGTTGAACAAGCAGTCTGACAGCATGGCTACATTCTACAAAGTATTTTACGGTATTGGGTCTGACAGACAGTTTGAATTAAATCCTAATTTCTTTTACACTGTAAGCCATCCAGATCAAATTTTGATTGAAAGGCTTTTATCCGGGGCCCAGCACAGTACTACATCCGCTGTTTCTAAATTAATTTATCATGGGCTGGTTTCAGGGGGGTGTCATTTTCCTTCGTGGCCTTTAGGAATCTAAACTTATGATGCTGACATCATTCAACACGGTGAAAATCGTACCATGCAACAGACTGTGACAGAACACGACCCCTCGCAATGTTACCTCGTCCACGCTGTAGGAAGATTAAACTGTTTATTGGAACTTAGATTGTCCACTTTAAGTTGGCTCGGCATTGGACGTTATCAGATATGCATCAGGAAAAGCTGCTGCTGATTAGCTGCAGTTTGGGAGCATTTACAACTGAACTTTATAAGCCAGCATACAAACAACTTCCTCAGCTGTCTCAAAATAAACACTCTGATTGAGATTTCACTTGTCCTCGCAACATTCATCTTTACCTACAAAACAACAGTGCCTACACTTCCAAATCAATTCCACATTGGCTGTGAAGCGTTTTGGGACATCCCAAGGACGTGAAAAGTACTATTTAAATGCATGTTCTTTCTTTTCATAGAACGTACAGCACAGAAACGGGCCATTTGGCCCCACTGGTCCCATCCCGGTGTTTATGCTCCACACCAGCCTCCTCCCACCTCACTCTATCAGCATATCCTTCTATTCCTTTCTCCCTCATGTGTTTATCCAGCTTCTCCTTAAATGCATCTTATTCCTTTTTTTTTGCTCACCGTAATATTTGTGGGAGCCTCTGGCGGACTCCCAGTTGCTCCTAAAATGCTGCATTACCTGCAGGATCCCCAGAGACTCACTGCCCGGCAACTAGGTGTGTCCTGCCAGTTGTGGAACAGGCCCCAAGTTTGCAGCTGCTACAGATTTTGTTTCTTCCTATTCTGTGCCAGCCAGTGGCTCAGTGGGTAGCACTCTTGTCTTCTTAGTCACGAAAGTTGTGGGTTTAAGTCCCACTCCAGGGATACATGCACATAAAGCTAGGCTGACACTCCCGTGCAGTGCTGAGGGAGTGCTGCACTGTCGGAGATGCCGTCTTTCGGATGAGACATTAAACTGAGGCCCCGTCTGCTCTCTCAGGTGGACGTAAAAGATCCCATGGCACTATTTTCGAAGAAGAGCAGGGGAGTTATCCCCAGTGTCCTGGGCAATATTTATCCCTCAATCAACATAACAAAAAAAAACAGATTATCTGGTCATTATCACATTGCTGTTTGTGGGAGCTTGCTGTGTGCATATTGGCTGCCGCGTTTCCCACATTAGTGACTGCACTTCAAAAAAGTACTTCATTGGCTGTAAAGCGCTTTGAGACGTCTGGTCGTGAAAGGTGCTATATAAATGCAAGTCTTTCTTTCTTAAAACTTCAACTACTTGGAGATACCAGCGCAGATTTCCCTTCTGCCGAGCGCTAGCACAAAAACTGTACAAAATATGCATGGGGTAAAAATTGGGTGCCTGCCCGTTTCCGGTGAAGAACGGTCGACGTGCACGAGGAGGCCAATTGCGGTGAGTTGCCGATCTCAGTCACTCCTCCAGAGGCAGCTCACCGGTTGCCTCGGGCCCCTTGCCTCGTCGGCAGTGGCCCTCTGATAGGTCTTGGGGAGCTCGAGTGAGGGTGGGAGCGAGGAACGGCCATCAACAGCCTATAGTAGTACTGCAGAGAACTCCTGCTCCTCCCGGCTCCACGTGAAGGTAAGTATAAAAAGATATATACCTACATTTTTGTCGCGGCCTCCTGCAGCTCCACTCCAGGCAGACAGATTTCTGGCAGGGGTCCTCAAAATGGTGTTAGGCCCCTGATTTTTATATGCAAGGGGGTTAATGTCTGTTTGAGGTGGTTGGCAGATGGCACAAGGGACATTGCACCCGATAATTGGTCCCTTTATCCCCCATTATCTACTCAGAAGATGCGCGGAACGAGGACCAATTTCTTACCCCTTTGTGCGCAATTGTGTTGCAAACAAAACTGGTAGAGGTCCTAAAAGTAGAACAATATTCTCAAATCGGATGTAAACATTTATAAAGGCACATGGAATTACTGACTGCCATTTTCCTGTCAATCGGAGACCTGGAACTATGGAGGAAATCTGCCCTAATTTGGTACTAATTGGTAACAAATTTGACAATCTCAGTCAGGGTGACCACATGATGACTGGTGTGGGAAATGGATAAATATCACACTGCTTAAGTAGAGAGCTATGCTTCTGAAGTTGGGGCTGAGACACGGTGTTGGGACAGAGTAAGAACTAGATTGAGACTGCCCAAGCTCAGTTTATGTAGGATCCTTACAACCACTAGCAAGATATGGGCCTAGAAAATTGACCGATCTTTTGACAGCGCCCGATTTTAAGGCACTAAATGGCCTCCTAGGCCTCCACTATGGCGGGCAGGCAGCACATGCTCATTACGAGCTGGAAGCGCGCCGCCCGCCCTATTGGTATAGGCAAAAAATGTAGGCGTCCAGGTGTGATGAAATATTTCCATTCATCACTGCCTGTGACTGAGATCGGTTTCAGTGTCATTTCCCTTCCCCCAGACCTCATTGTATTGTGTACTGGAATGTGCTGTATTGTATACTGGAATGTGCTGGAATGTGCTGTGTGTAGGGCTCCGCCCATACCTGGCCCCGTTTGTAAGCTAGCTTCAGTCTAGCCCCAGTCTCCAGAAGGACGACATCTCTCTCGCTTACGTGTTTCGTTCTAAGTTAATAAAAGCCTTGTTTTGTTCTGCTACCTTCGAGTCTCGGAATTATTGAGGCACATCAATTTTATTAACTTATTTTTCAACACTGTGGATCAACTCCTGAAACCCGAACGTTTGGATTTGGATCAACATGCTCCGGACGCATCAGCACGCTTCAGACACTGGTTTGAGTGTATGGAATTCTTCCTGGACAATTCCGCAGCCATCAAAGACGCTACGGACGCTGCAAGGATGAGACTCGGAATTCTGCGGAATTGGGTAAGCCACCGGGTTTACCCCCTCATCCAAGACGCCGAGACGTACCTGGCCGCCTGCGACATCTTAAAGGCGCATTACCAGCAGCCTACGAATGAGGTGTATGCTAGGCACCTGCTCGCCACCCGCGCACAGCGACCTGGGGAATCGGTGGAGGAGTTCCTAAGCACCCTGAAAATGCTTGGCAAAGACTGCAAGTGCCGAGATGTAAAAGCCGCAGTGTACACTGACGAGCTTGTTCGCGATGCCTTCATCACAGGCCTCAGCTCCACTTACATCCGGCAAAGACTGCTGGAAAAAACGGGGTTGGACCTGAAACAGGCTGCGGACACCGCGCGATCCCTGGATGTGGCCCAGAGAAACTCGGACGCCTACTCTTCAGCCCGCGCCATCCACGCCGCCACGTGTGCACCGAGGGCGCCGCCATCTTGGAAGGCATCTTCCCCGCCCGACAGCCCGACACCGGCTGGGCCCCGCTCTCCCCCCAGAAGCCCTACGACAGCCGCGACGCGTCAGGGACCCAACTGCTACTTCTGCGGGCAGCCAAAGCACACCAGAAACCTGTGCCCGGCAAAAGGCACCACCTGCTTTAAGTGCGGTAAGAAGGGGCACTTCGGGAAGGTGTGCAGAGGGAACCCCGCCGGAAAACCAACCGCCGGAAAACCCGCCGCGTGTGCGCCGTGGGAGCGGCCATCTTGGACGCCATCTTGCCTGACCTCGTGAGGTCCGCCATCTTGTGAGCAGACAGCGTGGACGCCATCTTGTATCGATCAGGGCCCTACAGTGGCATCGGTCACAGTGGACCAGACCAGGCCGCACCCGCTATCCAGATCAATGGTGGACATCGAGGTAAACGGGTGCCGGGTTAAATGCTTAATTGACAGTGGAAGCACGGAGAGCTTTATCCACCCAGAACTGGCACAACAACTCTCCCTAAAGGTGGTCCCTACTCAGGGTACCATCTCTATGGCTGACAAAACCCAGACATCGACCATTCTGGGTTACTGCACGGTACAATTGTGCGTTAACGGAACTGTATATGATAATTTTAAAGTATTAATCATGAAGAACCTATGTGCGAGCATGATCTTGGGCCTGGATTTCCAGTGCAACCACCAAAGCATCACGCTCAAGTACGGTGGGTCCCAGCCGCCCCTCACAGTGTGCGGTCTGGCTACCCTGAAGGTAAAGCCGCCTTCGCTATTCGCGAACCTTACCCCTAACTGCCGGCCAATAGCGACCAAAAGCAGGAGGTACAGCTGGGAGGACAGGCGGTTTATCGCGACCGAGGTAGACAGGCTCCTGAAAGAGCGCATTATTGAACGCAGCAACAGCCCGTGGCGCGCCCAAGTGGTAGTGGTAAGGGGTAGCGAGAAGAAACGGATGGTGATCGACTATAGTCAAACGATCAACAGGTACACCCTACTAGACGCCTACCCGCTACCCCGCATATCAGAAATGGTGAACCAAATCGCCCAATACCGGGTGTTCTCCACCATCGACCTCAAGTCAGCGTACCACCAGCTCCCTATCAGACCAGAGGACCGCCCGTACACCGCCTTCGAGGCGAACGGACGCCTCTACCAATTCCTCAGAGTCCCCTTTGGGGTGACGAATGGGGTCTCGGTCTTCCAGAGGGAGATGGACCGCATGGTCGATGACCACCACTTGCAGGCAACCTTCCCCTACCTCGACAACGTCACCATCTGCGGTCACAACCAGCAGGATCACGACTCGAACCTCGAGAGGTTCCTGAAAACCGCACAAAAACTCAACCTCACCTACAACGAGGACAAGTGCGTTTACAACACCACGCGCCTCTGCATACTAGGCAGCGTGGTGGAGAATGGGGAAATCGGACCAGACCCCGACCGATTGCGCCCCCTACGGGAGCTGCCCCTGCCCAACACTCCCAAAGCCCTGAAAAGGTGCCTGGGGTTATTTTCTTATTATTCCCAATGGGTCCCCAACTACTCCGACAAAGCCCGCCCCCTCTTGAAAGCATCCTCTTTCCCGCTCTCTGCTGAGGCCCACGCCGCCTTCAAAAGCATTAAGCAGGATATTGAGCGGGCCACGCTACAGGCAGTGGACGAGAACACTCCATTTCAAGTGGAAAGTGATGCGTCTGACTTCGCCTTGGCGGCCACCCTCAACCAGGCGGGGCGGCCCGTAGCTTTCTTCTCGAGGACCCTCCAAGGGCCCGAGATCAGACACTCCTCCGTGGAAAAGGAGGCCCAAGCCATCGTGGAGGCAGTGCGCCACTGGCGCCACTACCTAGCCGGCAAACGCTTCACCCTACTTACCGACCAGCGGTCGGTAGCGTTTATGTTCAATAATAAACAGAGGGGGAAGATTAAAAATGATAAGATTCTTAGGTGGCGGATCGAGCTCTCCACCTTCGAGTACGACATCGTTTACCGGCCAGGGGCCCTTAACGAATCCCCAGACGCCCTCTCACGAGGGATGTGTGCCAGCGCCACCGGGGATCGGCTACAGACCCTCCACAACGACCTCTGCCACCCAGGGGTCACGCGGCTGTTCCACTTCATAAAGTCCCGTAACTTACCCTACTCGATTGAGGAAGTTCGGTCCCTGACCAGGAACTGCCACACTTGCGCTGAGTGCAAGCCTCGGTTCTACCGCCCAGATAGAGCCCACTTAATCAAAGCTACACGGCCCTTTGAGCGGCTCAGCTTAGATTTCAAGGGCCCCCTCCCGTCCGTCGACCGCAATGTTTACTTCCTGAACATTGTGGACGAATACTCCCGGTTCCCATTCGCCTTCCCCTGCCCAGACATGACCAGCGCCACGGTCATTAAATGCCTCAACAGCCTGTTCTGCCTGTTCGGTATGCCGAGCTACATCCATACGGATAGGGGGGCGTCCTTCATGAGTGAAGAGCTACGCCAGTACATGCTGTCCAGGGGGATCGCCACGAGCCGTACCACCAGCTACAACCCCCGGGGTAACGGCCAAGTGGAGCGAGAGAACGGGACAGTATGGAAAGCAGTCACTCTAGCTCTAAGGACCAAGGGCCTCCCTATCTCCCGCTGGCAGGAAGTCCTCTCGGATGTGCTCCATTCGATACGGTCGCTATTGTGTACGGCCACTAATACCACGCCTCATGAACGAATGTTTGTCTTTCCCCGGAAATCCACCTCAGGCGTATCCATGCCGTCATGGCTCTCCACCCCAGGTCCGGTACTCGTGCGAAGGCATGTGAGGGGCCACAAGACGGACCCTCTCGTGGAGCCAGTACACCTACTCCACGCCAACCCCCAATACGCATATGTCCGGCACGCCGACGGAAGGGAGGACACCGTGTCCATAAAAGACGTCGCCCTAGCCGGCATCGACAACAACCACGGCAATAGCGGCAACGACGATCACAGCAACTCTTACCCACCCACTACTCTTTCATCACCCCCGGAAGAACACCGACCAACGGCACCCCCACCAACTACCCCTTCAACAACCCTGGCGGCACCCCCGGCAGAGACCCAGGAGGCTACCGGGGACACCCAGCCGACACCCGTGGCACCGCAACAGCCACGTCGGTCGCAGAGGACTATCAAACCCCCGAACAGACTAAATCTATAGAAGGGGTGAATGTGATGAAATATTTCCATTCATCACTGCCTGTGACTGAGATCGGTTTCAGTGTCATTTCCCTTCCCCCAGACCTCATTGTATTGTGTACTGGAATGTGCTGTATTGTATACTGGAATGTGCTGGAATGTGCTGTGTGTAGGGCTCCGCCCATACCTGGCCCCGTTTGTAAGCTAGCTTCAGTCTAGCCCCAGTCTCCAGAAGGACGACATCTCTCTCGCTTACGTGTTTCGTTCTAAGTTAATAAAAGCCTTGTTTTGTTCTGCTACCTTCGAGTCTCGGAATTATTGAGGCACATCACCAGGGACCACGCCTGAAACAGACCAATGAGGTGTCCGCAGCTCACTGGTGTAATGTAAATGAGGACCGAGGCCCAATATCAGGTGACACTAAGCCCTACTCGTTCAGGCGCAGGGATTGATCCATGCCCCAAGGTTTGAAGTCCCGAGTCCCAGCGCCGGAAGTTGTAAACATGATGTTTACTCTGTATCTAACCGTGCTGTTCCTGATGTGGGAGTAGGGATGCCAACCCTTCAGGATTGTGCTGGTGTCTCCAGGAATTAAAGATTAACCTCCTGGACACTGCTGCGAGCAACTCCGGGAGACAAATCATCGGGGGCATTAAAAAGAAAAGTGCTTTTTTCCATTTACTTGGAACTGTTAGTAGTTTAGTGTCAGCCCTGGCTCAGTGGGCAGCACTCTTGCCTCTGGGTCAGAAGGTTGTGGGTTCAGGTCCCAATCCAGAGACAAAAATCTAGACTGACACTCCAGTGCAGTGCTGAGGGAGTGCTGCACTGTCGGCGGTGCTGTCTTTCGGATGAGACGGTAAAACGAGGCCCTGTCTGCTCTCTCAGGTGGACGTAAAAGATCCCACGGCCACTATTTCGATGAAGAGCAGGGGAGTTCTCCCCAGTGCCCGGGGCCAATATTTATCCCTCAATCAACATCACTAAAACAGATTATCTGGTCATTATCACATGGCTGTTTGTGGGAGCTTGCTATGCGCAAATTGGCTGCCGCGTTTCCTACATTACTACTGTGACTACACTTCGGAAAGTACTTCATTGGTTGTAAAGTGCATTGAGATGTCCTGAGGTCGTGAAAGGCGCTATATAAATGCAAGTCCTTTTTTTTAATTAAAAGTTTTGGAGATGGTATAAAAAAGGCTAATACAAAATCAAAATACTGCAATTGCTGGAAATCTGAAACAGAAACAGAGAATGCTGGAAATACTCAGCAGGTCAGGCAGCATCTGTGGAGAGAGAAACAGAGTTAACGTTTCAGGTCGACGACCTTTCGTCAGAACTGGATAAAAACGGCTGTTTGACTGGCTGGGCGGTTAGATAACGTTTAATGATACCTCCAGGAATACGTGAAACCAGAGTTGGCAACCTTATTTTTTTAAAATTTGTTCCTGGGATGTGGGCGTCGCTGGCAAGGCCAGCATGTATTGCCCATCCCTAATTGCCCTTGAGAAGGTGGTGGTGAGCCGCCTTCTTGAACCGCTGCAGTCCGTGTGGTGAAGGTCCTCCCACAGTGCTGTTAGGGAGGGAGTTCCAGGATTTTGACCCAGCGACGATGAAGGATCGGCGATATATTTCCAAGTCAGGATGGTGTGTGACTTGGAGGGGAACTTGGAGGTGGTGGTGTTCCCATGTGCCTGCTGCCCTTGTCCTTCTAGGTGGAAGAGGTCGCAGGTTCGGGAGGTGGTGTCGATGAAGCCTTGGCGAGTTGCTGCTGTGCATCTTGTAGATGGTACACACTGCAGCCACGGTACGCTGGTGGTGGAGGGAGTGAATGTTTAAGGTGGTGGATGGGGTGCCAATCAAGCGGGCTGCTTTGTCCTGGATGGTGTCGAGCTTCTTGAGTGTTGCTGGAGCTGCACTCATCCAGGCAAGTCAAATTTTTTGCCTTAAAATACTCCTGTGCAGCGCCTTGGGACGTTTTACTACGTTAAATACAAGTTATTGTTGTTGTTGTTGAGTATTGCATCACATTATGTGGGAGCGTTGATCAGAATGGAAAGTGCATTACATCCCTCACCCTGATGAACACAAAACTTCACACGGAAAAAAAAAACTTTATCAGGATTTAGTGGGGTCCTGTTATTGTGAGTTTAGAATTTTTTTTTAAATGAGGTAAACGAGAGACTGCAAGCACTATTGAGGGAGAATGGGGTGGGGTGCGGGGGGGGGAGGCATTGCATTAGCGCAGGAACATATTTTCCCTTTCCCCAGGGTAAATGATATTCACCTTTGCCCATCAGGGAAATATTCGACCCAGCCTAAGCTGTAAAGTGTGTTTCAACTTACGCAGCGAGACAGGCGGTGAACGAGCCATAGGAAATGTGAGGAGGTCAGATGCTGGGAAAATGGCGGGGGGTGGGGGGGGGCGGGGGCGTATTTCTAGATTGCCTGGGGCCTGTGAAATATATTGCAGCTAAATAAACACAGCACAGTTTGCTTAAGTTCACAAACATTTTTATGCCACTGCTGTTTCCGAGGAACTCCTTGCCGAGTTTATCTCATTCTTTCCATAGCGAAGAGCAGTTTAAAAAGAACTTGATGTTTCTAAACTGAGCACTGAAGTTTATCAGCTTAAAAGATGAGAGAGTTTTGCAAAAATAGTCGCAGGGGAAAGAAAAAAATAAGTTTCATTTCGCCAAAAATTTGAAAAATTCAAATCCTCGTTGTCTCTATAATCGAGCAGCAACAAGGCAGAAAGAAAGGTATGGAAAATGTGCCAAGGCCCAGTGCGGGCATGCGATGCTCAATGAGCCCAGGTTCCTGTCTAAACAGCAATTATGCAGCCCTCGGAAGCAATGATCTGTCTTCTGTTTCGAATCATAGTAAATGATTTCAGCAGCTGTTTCCATCCTACAGAATTTGAACTAGGATTATGATCGCATGCATTGGATAACAAGTAGCTCCAACACATTGAATGAAAACATGAGTGAGAAAAATCTTGTTCTCAGTTTTTGAGTTTTGTAACTACTCGCTTAAAATTGCTGTCATTTCTTAATCAGCTATCATGTACAGTACTGCGAGAATCACGTTATTTATGGTTCTAAATAAATGTCTCTACAATGTATTAAGAGCAATACTTCCTACACCCAGGAAAGCTTGACTTCAGGCTGACGTTGCAGCATACAGTTTAAATAACAGAAAGCAGATGGTCACACCAGATCGATGTCATATAAATGGCGGGTTTATCTTGACGGGTGGATCCACTAGAAACATAGAAACATAGAAAAATAGGAGCAGGAGTAGGCCATTCGGCCCTTCGAGCCTGCTCCGCTATTCAATATGATCATGGCTGATCCTCTATCTCAATACTATATTCCCGCTCTCTCCCCATACCCCTTGATGCCTTTTGTATCTAGAAATCTATCTATCTCCTTCTTAAATATATTCAGTGACTTGGCCTCCACAGCCTTCTGTGGTAGAGAATTCCACAGGCTCATCACCCTCTGAGAGAAGAAATTTATCCTCATCTCAGTCCTAAATGTCCTACCCTGTATCCTGAGACTGTGACCCCTCGTTCTAGAGCCCCCAGCCAGGGGAAACATCCTCCCTGCATCCAGTCTGTCTAGCCCTGTCAGAATTTTATACGTTTCAATGAAATCCCCTCTCATTCTTCTAAACTCTAGTGAATACAGGCCGAGTCGACCCAATCTCTCCTCATACGACACTACTGATGGTGCAGTGCATTGGTCACTGGCATTCTGCACCAGAGTTAACATCTAATTGTCCCCCCATCTCGGCTGGTCCATCTGGAAAGACACAAAGAAGTGAGGCAGTTCCATCGAGAGGCAGAAGGAACGTCCATACCACTCTTACACCAGCCAGTTCAGAGCATCACCTGATTCACGAATAGAGCATGGTGCAGTGGAGGAAATAAAATGGATAAAAAACAATTAGATAGGAAAAAAGTAAGACAAAGAGCTTCCATTTCCTTAGTGCCTTATCACACCTCTCAGAAATACACTGCACAAAGAATAAGAAAGGGTTTGCATTTATCTAGCGCCTTTCACTTCCTCCGGATGTCCCAAAGTGCTTTGCAGCCAATGAAGCACTCTTGAAGTGTTGTCACTGTTGTAATTCAGTGTCAGCTGTGGCTCAGTGGGTAGCACACTTGCCTTTGAGTCAGAAGGTTGTGGATTCAAGTCCCAGAGATATAAAGCTAGGCTGACATGCCAGTGCAGTGCTGAGGGAGTGCTGTACTGTCAGAGGTGTTGTCTTTTAGATGAGATGTTAAACTGAGGCCCTGTCTGCTCTCTCAGGTGGACATAAAAGATCCCTTGGCACTATTTCGAAGAAGAGCAGGGGAGTTATCCCTGGTGTCCTGGCCAATATTTATCCCTCAACCAACATAACAAAAAAACAGCTTATCTGGTCATTATCACGTTGCTGTTTGTGGGACCTTGCTGTGTGCAAATTGGCTGCTGCGTTTCCCACATTACAACAGTGTCTACTCTCCAAAAACAAGTACTTCATTGGCTGTAAAGCGCTTTGAGATGTCCGGTGGTCATGAAAGGCGCTAGATAAATGTAAGTCTTTCTTTTAATGTAGAGAAATGCGACAGCCAAGGTCCCACAAACAGCCATGAGATCAATGACCAGATAATAGGGCAGAAATTAGGCCGGGACCTGCACTATGAGGCCTGAGGATTGGTATTAATTGGTCCTCGGGCCTGGTCCGAATAACTGGGAGGAGCTGCCGGCACTGCTCGGGCGCCCACAGGCAGCTCGCCTGACCGGGGAGTGGGGGGGGGGGGGGGGGGGAAACATTTCTCAAACTTACCTTTTGTTGGCGGCCACTCATCAGGAACTGATTTTGAAAAGCGGTCCTTTAGCAGGCATGAGGACCCTCATTAACATATTTACAGGACCTCACACATGCTTTAGATGTCCGCCCAGGAGGCCTTAAAAATGGGCCCACGAGTTTAGCGTCTCATCTGAAAATCTCCAACAATGCAGCACTCCCTCAGTACTGCACTGAAGACAGCTCAAGTGTGTAGAGTAGGCGCATGATCTTCTGAATCAGAGCTACCAACTGAGACAAGGCTGACATTACAGTAGATTGTACTGTTTTTGTTGTTATGCAGGTACATAGCAGCCAGTTGGTGCACAGTAAGGTCCCGCTAACAGCAATGAGATGAATTACCAGTGAACCTTTGTTCAAGTAAAAGGAAATGGCTTGCATTTATATAGCGCCTTTCATGACCGCAGGACATCCCAAAGTGCTTGATGACCAATTAAGTACTTTTTTGAAGTGTAGTCACTGTTGTACCTCATAGAACGGGTTGAACTATTGTAATACATTATTACAATGTCATGACTAATGGATCACTACAACAGGCCTTTAAAAGATAACAAAATTATTTCCCCTTCCCATCCACCACCCCCGCCCCCCCTCCCCCCCCACCGCCCCATGGTCCGGTCGGTAAATGCATCATGTGGTCTTGTTCTGGTTCTGAGCTTTACAGATCAGGAAGGGCCATGTTTAGAATCATAGAATCTTACAGCACAGAAGGAGGCCATTCGGCCCGTCATGCCTGTGCCGGCTCTTTGAAGGAGCAGTCCAATTAGTCCCACTCCCCAGCTTTTTCCCCATATCCCTGCAAATTAGTCCTCTTCAAGTACATGTCCAATTGCCTTTTAAAAGTTTCTATGGAATCTGCTTCCACCACAATTTTCAGGTAGTGTGTTCCAGATCTTAACAACCCTCCATGTGAAGAAATTTCTCCTCCTTCCCCCTCTAGTTCTTTTGCCAATTAGATCCCTCATCTACGATGACTTAACCATTGTCAGCAGACAGCAGTGGGGTGCTACAGTTAGTCTCGGCACTCCTGGGCCGAGGGTGAGAAAACCAGCCAGAGCTGCTGTCCATGGTTGTCATCTTAGCAAAGGACGAGGCCAGGCTTGGCTGTGTTGCTGCTGTGATAAAACCGCCCATCAACACCCACTACTCAGATGTGAAAATTAGCTGCTTGAGAAAGAAAAAAGGAAAGACTTCATCAGGATATCCCAAAGCGCTTTATAGCCAATGAAGTACTTCAGAAGTATAGTTAACTGTTGTAATGTAGGAAAGGCAGCAGTCAATTTGTGCACAGCAAGATTCCACAAGCATCAATTGATAATGACCAGATAATCTATTTTAGTGATGTTGGTTCAGGGATAAATATTGGCCAGGAAGGAGAACTCCACTACTCTTCTTCAAAATAGGGCCATGGGATCTTTTACTTCCACCTGAGAGGGCAAACAAGGTCTCGGTTTAACCGTCTTGTCCGAAAGACAGCACCTACTGACAGTGCAGCACTCCCTTAGTACTGCGCTAAAGTGTCAGCCTAGATTTTATGCTTAAGTGCCTGGAGTGGGACTTGAACCCACAACCTGCTGACATCAGAGGTGAGAGTTTTACCAGCTGAGCCACAGCTGACACACATAAAGTACTAGACAGTCCCCATTGTCTGTGAAACTGTCTACCCCAGTATGAGGTGCTGCCTTCAGAACGGGAGAGACGTACGGGTAAGGGCAGGGAATGAATGGAGGATTTTCTTTTTGTAAAAATGAGTTAACTAAATTGTACGGTGAGTCTGGGTTGCATAGAGGCAGCGGAATATTTTGGCTGTGCTTTGTTGGAATTTTTCAAGTTTCATTCTCGTAAAATGCACACATATGTAATACAATATGCTGAAAGGGATACATTGACTGTTTAACTACATTCAGTTTTGTTTCTGTGGATATTAATCCATTCACTCTCACTGGTACTCTCCACTCCTCGGTTAATATTTTCCACACGCCAAGCTGAGATTATAATAAAAACACTCTAAATCTTTTTTTTTCTATTTAGACACACTAACAACCTCCAGCTTCGAAAAAAAACTATACATTAACAAGATACTGTACAATTCATTTCTAGTGTTTACTTGCTGGTGATGTATCGCAGCTTTGTCTGATGATCATGCTTTCTTTGTACAATGGTGCGACACACAGTATCTAAACATTTCCTACAGATGGAAACTGTAAGGGTCATATCCCGAGGATATCTTCCAGTTCATATCACAGGGACTAAACAAGAAGACAGGCGCAACATTTTTCCTCAAAATGCATAGCATGAAAAATGCACGCAGATGTCTTTGGGCTGCTGTAACTTTAATATCCGGTTACAGACAATTAAAGGGAAGGATACTCCATTGCTCAATCTCACCAGTCAGATTTCATTCTTTTCCCTTTGATAATTTTTTTTTAATTCATTCATGGGATGTGGGCATCGCTGGCAAGGCCAGCATTTATTGCCCATCCCTAATTGCCCTTGAGAAGGTGGTGGTGAGCTGCCTTCTTGAACTGCTGCAGTCCATGTGGTGAAGGTACTCCCACAGTGCTGTTAGGGAGGGAGTTCCAGGATTTTCACCCAGCGACGATGAAGGATCGGCGACATACTTCTAAGTCAGGATGGTGTGTGACTTGGAGGGGAACTTGGAGGTGGTGGTGTTCCCATGTGCCTGCTGCCCTTGGAAGAGGTCGTGGGTTTGGGATGTGCTGCCGAAGAAGCCTTGGCGAGTTGCTGCAGTGCATCTTGTAGATGGTACACACTGCAGCCATGGTGTGCTGGTGGTGGAGGGAGTGAACGTTTAAGGTGGTGGATGGGGTGCCAATCAAGCGGGCTGCTTTGTCCTGGATGGTGTCGAGCTTCTTGAGTTCTTGAGTGTTGTTGGAGCTGCACTCATCCAGGCAAGTGGAGAGTATTCCATCACACTCCTAACTTGTGCCTTGTAGATGGTGGAAAGGCTTTGGGGAGTTAGGAGGTGGGGCACTCGCTCTCAATAAACCTTGGCGGGTTGTGTTGATATGTTCTATAGTTCCAGGCACAATGTAAAATGAAATGTAACACTGAATTTTTCAATAGTGCTTGAGTGACCTAATGACTGACTTTCAAAACTTTTCATTACAGCCCGTGCAATATCTCAATGTACAAAGGGGGAAGCTTATCACTGCGAGCTCTGAAAAACCATGAGTATTTTAAATGTTTGTGGCAGTAAAGAAAAAGACTTCTTGTGCATATTTTAAAAAGTTGAACTATGATCAAGATGATTTTGATGAGTGGATTCTAGAATTACATTGTATTTTGAGGCAGGGTCCTCCCATATAAATTGGCCAGTCATTGCAAAGGGGCTGCTTGGTTGACACAGAGTTGCACAAAAAAGTTCTGCAGGAGTCTTTAAGTCCGCTTAATTGCACAGTTCACGCCAAGATGAATATTCTTGCTGATTAAAGGGGCAAATTCCACTCTCAAAAAAACAATGGCTTTTTCTTTTACAGTAATGCTTTTGTAACTGATTGATGGCTGAGTAACCGTCTAATTCTACCTCTGTCAGTCAAGCAACAGTGACTCATTTCTTCATTTCACTGAATGAACTTGCGTAAATGGCAAAATTCCTTCATACCACAATCTATGAGAATCATAGAATCTTACAGCACTGAAAGCCATTCGGCCCATCGTGTCCATGCCAGCTCTTTGAAAGAGCTATCCAATTAGTCCCACTCTCCTGCTCTTTCCCTATAGCCCTGCAAACTTTTCCTTTTCAAGTATTTATCCAATTCCCTTCTGAAAGTTACTATCAATTCAATTCAAATGCTTTATTGGCATGAAAGTTTACAGAGAACCATACTATTGAATCTGCTTCCACCGCCCTTTCAGGCAGAGCATTCCAGATCATAATGACTCGCTGCATAAAAAAAAAAATCTCCTCATCTCTGGTTCTTATGCCAATTTTCTTAAATCTGTGTCCTCTGGTTACGAACCTTCGCACCAGTGGAAACAGATTCTCCTTATTTACTCTATCAAAATCCCACATAATTTTGAACAACTCTATTAAATCTCCCCTTAACCTTCTCTGCTCTAAGGAGAACAATCCCAGCTTCTCTAGTCTCTCCATATAACTGAAGTCCCTCAGCCCTGGTACCATTCTGGTAAATCTCCTCTGCACCCTCTGAAAGGCCTTGACATCCTTCCTAAAGTGTGCTGGCCAGAATTGGACACAGTACTCCAGCTGAGGCCTAACCAGTGACTTCTAAAGGTTTAGCATAACTTTCCTGATATCTCGCCACATAACTGAAGTCCCTCATCCCTCGTATCAATAGAGCGCAGAAGTTAAAACCATAAAAGATACAAAAGTGTTCAAAACTGAGGACGCGTATAAAATAGTGAATATTCAGAATGATTACTTCCTCCAGGTGCTCACAACGGAAGACAAGAACGGCATGCCCTCCTCAAACAAAGCTGTCCCAAGTACAATCAGATGGAAATTCATGCAGACAAGTGTAAAGTGCTATACATGGGAAGGAAAAAGAGACATCAATGCATACTTCATGAATAGTGTTGAAACAGTTAAGGATGAAGCTGAAAGAAACCTAGGAGTCTTAGTAAACCTGAGGCGAACCCTGTCTAACCAGTGCAAAGCAGCAGTCAACAAAACCAATAGGGGGAACTAACATCACTAAAAACAGATGATCTGATCATTATCACATTGCTGTTTGTGGGAGCTTGCTGTGCGCAGATTGGCTGCTCTGTTTCCTACATTACAACAGTGACTACACTTCAAAAGTATTTCATTGGCTGTAAAGCACTTTGGGACATCCTGAGGTTGTGAAAGGCGCTATATAAGCGCAGCTCTTTCATTCTTTTACTGTCATTGTCTATTTGCACATTGTCTCGTTCCATTAGAATCAGGATGGTTTTCACCCACCACACATGGAATCCAAAACTGTCCGACTGCAGTTTGTTTTAAGTTGTGTCTGCTGGAAAACTCGGAGAAACAGCGACGACACTTCAAAAGTACTTCAATGGCTGTAAAGCGCTTTGGGAAGTCCTGAGGTCATGAAAGGCGCTGTAGAAATGCAAGTCTTTCTTTCATCTTCTTTCTTACATTGCAAAAACAGTAAAAGATAAGTCAGCAAAATATCAGTCAGGAGAGATAGTGATCAAGCTTAACGTTGACCTAATCAGACCTCACCTTGAATATTGCATCCCATTCTGGCGGCTTGTACAATGTGTATTCCGCTTTCACTGTACGTCCAACAGATCCTCTGTGTCTGATTTCATTAAAGATAAAGCCATCGTTTTAGAAAGAAGAACTTGCTAATCACCTGCAGAAGTTCTAAACTGCGACACTCAGCGAAAAACATCCAATAATGATTCTGACCGTGCAGCCTGCTGGATGCTATTGCACTTCTGACCGCATTTATTAATAATCTATTTATTGCAATATCCCAGCCTCAATTTACAGGGGGCAAGACTCTGACCGAAAACATCTGTGCCAAACCCTGAATAATTCTTGAATCATAACTCTTGTAATGAGCTGTCAACCTTCAGTCATTAAGCTGCTTGACTTTTAGCAACCCTCACGTTAATTATGGCTTTGATCGGGTGATGCTGCAGCCAATGGATAAAACCTGTGTAAGTAGGGAGGCCTGTGGCAAATAAAACTCAACACAGATATAAGTTCAAGGTTATGTACATTGGAAAGAGTGTGAGAGGCACAGTTACTTAGTCAGTAATGTTGAACGAAATGGAGAAAAGGTCAAGAGCGATCAACTTAGTATGTTTGGTCCTTGTGAGCAGCAATCAATAAAGCTAACGAGTGCTGTACTGTATTGGATCAGTAGAGTAAGAAAGAAAGAACTTGCATTTATACAGTGCCTTTCACAATCTCAAGACATCCCAGAGCGCTTTGCAACCAATGGAGTACTTGTAAAGTGTGGTCACTGTTGTAATGTAGGAAATGCAACAACCAATTTTGCACCCAGCAAAGTCCCAGAAACAGCAATGAGATACATGACCAGATAATCTGTCTTTTAGTGATGTTGGCTGAGGGATAAGTATTGGCCAGGATACCGGGGGAAACTCCCCTGCTCGTCTTTGAAATAGTGCTAGGAGATCTTTTACGTCCAACGAAGAGGGCAGATGGGGCCTCGGCTTACTGGCTTATCCTAAAGACGACACCCCCGACAGTGCAGCGCTCCCTCAGCACTGCACTGGAGTGTCAGCCTAGATTTTGTGCTCAAGTCTCTGGAGTGGGACTTCAACCCACAACCTTCTGACTCAGAGGAAAGAGTGTATGATCTTAAAATCCTGTAGGGGTTCTTCCTTATATCTAGGCATTTTCAGATGTTCACAGTATTTCCCTGGGGATTCCTCCAGTCTCTCACTGAAGTTATAGTGGGAGACCAGGAGAGCCCCTGCAGAATATCCGGGCCTACAAGCCTGTGCCAGTAATACTGAAACTCAGTGATGCTCTGGTCATTCCTAGCCATGAATATTGGAAATATTTCTGATTATTGAGGGACAAGTGAATCGTCCACTGGGGAAATAAACTCTGGAATCATTCAAGAGGCGGTTAGGTGCTGTGATGGGGACACCCATAAGTTTCTATGGAAGGATAAACTAGATGGGTCAAAGGTTAGGGGGCCGATTTTCCTGGAGCTGTCAGGTGGGCTTTCAGGCGTGTGGGGGGGGGAAATCGCAAAAATAGGGGGTTGCAACCCCCCCGCCCCCGCCTGACTCCCCGCCCTGTCCGATTTTCACCCAGGCGTTTCTGTCCGACCCGAATCAGTCCCGCCTGCAGCAGGTGGGACTGGTCTTCAGGCACCTTAATCACCAATAATTGGCATCTATAATGCCATTTTAAGGGGCCCTTGCTATTTTCAGCCTTTTCCCACGTTAAACACGCCTGGTGGGAACCCCGCTGATGAAACCTGGCGTGAACAATATCGGATTGCTGACTATCAGCTGCAGGTCAATCAGGAAAGAAGAGATTTAATCAGACAACATTTGTCGGTTGCAGGACCTTGTTGTTTCAGGTTTGGGGCAACTTGTTCCAGGCTTAGGCACAGCTGTGGAAGGTTGGAGCCTCACACACTTCTCCAGTGTGACCTCCTGGGAAGCCCCTCTCGCCACCCTCACTCAGCGCTTCCTCAACTGAGGCACCTACCAGAAGCATGGGAGGCCTTTTTTTCCTTCCCCTCTTGACATTAGAGGACCTCCAGCCCCATTCGCGAAATGACACACGCCACAACTGTAGAAGTTGCCATCAGAAATTTTATTTACAATAACCAGCTGATGGCATTTTTAAAATAACCACAACATTTCACCCAAGTGACTACCCTTGTGACTATTAGTGCTTTATTTTCCTCTTACACGTGCTCCTACGTAGTGGTTCCCCTGTGGCTTCAGCAGATGTGGAGGCCCCTTGCTCACTTTCCTGTTGCTCCTGTCTCGACACCTTTGACGGGCGTCCTCTGGGATGGCGAGCCTGTGAGGGCTCGCCAGCAGTCTGCTGCTCCTGCGGCTGTGCAGGGGTTGAGACCTCTATCTCCGTTGGGTGTGGACTCCAGCGGGGGTCTGACCGAGGGCTCTGCAGTGGCATGGAAGTGTGAGCGCTTGGAGAAGAGCCCCCACTTCCTTGAGGTCTGCCACCAACCTCCCTCTCATGGGTCAGGTCCCCCTCAGTGCCTGCAAGTGGCTTGAGAGCAGCTTGCTGCACATCAGGGGGGCCATGGGGACCCGTTTCTACAATGCCAGTCCTACTCAGAGGGCCTGCCATGAAGGTCTGGTTTCTCTGCTCAATAGCTGACCATCACTCCTCCAGAGATGTCAGTCTATTCTGAACACTCACCATGTTTTCAACACTCTGGCGACTTAGATCCTCCATGGCCGTAGCCATCCTCTCCTCTACTGTAGCCATCCTTTCCGCGGAGGTTGCCATCCTTTCCATGGTGATGCGTTCATGAGCCAATGACTCCACAAAGGCTCTGCTCATGTTCGCTATGGACTCCTCCATTCGCTCCACACTCGCAGCGACCCTGGAGACAAAACCTGCCAGAGACTCCTGCATCTGTGCATGGAGATCCATCACCTCTTCTCTTGCGGATGGACCCAGAGGCAGAGGGTCGACATGCAGCTGAGCTGAGCTGGCAGAGTCCTGCGCCCTCCGACAAGGACTCTCCACTGCTGTCCCTGTCTCCACCATCTGTTGATGCTCACTTGTGAGCTGTGATACAACAGGTGACAACACTACTCTATCTCGTGAAGGTCCCACCGAGGTGTGAGTGTCTGCGCTGGTGCTGGGTGCGCTGAATTCTGCTGACGCTGCGCCCTCAGAGGTTGGAGCTTCCTCTGAGGCGTCTGGCTGCTCAGCCTCTTCCTCCTCCGCAGTGGGAATGGGGGCTCTGGATGGTCCTGTGGGGGAGTAAAGGAAAGAGTTAGAGATGCGATGCCAAGGTTACATGCACATTGGATTTTGCAGATGTTCATAAGTCCAAATGATGTAGCTTCAGAATCATAACAGCGACTCATGCTATGTCAATGAGAGAGATGGAAAACTATTCTGTCACCAGCTTGCAGGTCTGCCACTGTCTCTCCTTCCCCAGCTTCCGCAGCCACATCAGCCTTGACAATTTCCAGCACTCCTTCCTCCCAGGGGGTCAGGTGGGCTATTAAGGGTGGGCCTCCTCCAGTCCTGGCTCGCTCTCTGTTGTTGTGAGCTCTCTTTTCCTGCAATGAGGGAGACAAGTGGAGTTTGAGTGAGAATGAAGGAGTGAGTGTAGAGATTGCATAGCATAGATACTTAGAGGGAGATAAAGATGGTGTAAGGCTGCAAGACCAAGGGCCCTCCCTGTGTGTTGTCAGTTGTGTTCAAAGCATCAGAGTGAGAGGGAGTGTGAGGACTGCATGGTGGAATAGTTATTTGAATGCGAGCATAGAGAGAGAGGGAATGGGTAAGGGTGCATGGATGTGACTGTGAAGTGGGATGTGGAGGAAGAGAGTGCTAAAGCTGAGTGCTGGTGGGGAAAGGCAATGGAGATCAGTTTGAGGGTGATGGAAACTTCATACTTACTTTTCCTGTACGGTGAAGGTCATGGAATTGTTTCCGACATTGTATCCAGGTTCTTCTGGTGACTCCAGCGAGTTGACATCTGCTGTCACCTGCTTCCATGCAGCCTGGTCTCTGGGAGGCCTCTTCCTCCCTGACCTAGGGAAGAGGACCTCCCTGTGGGCCCTCACCCCATCCAATAATGCCTGCAGTGAAGCCTTGTCGAATTTGGAGGCAGCTCGGGGTCTGGCACTGGCCACAGCTGCTGCAGGCTCCTCTGCCATCCTGTGTGGTTCGTTTGGAAGCCTGCAGAGGTTGCAATGCTTGCTGTGGACCTTAAAAGCACCACGAATGATGACATCATACTGTGCGACTCTCTGACTGGAAATAGTCAATTAGCAAGGGTTCCCACATGCTGGAAATGAATTGGCCAATTGAGGGAAAATTGCATCAATCTGGCAGACCCATTTACATTCGTGTGGGAACCCCAACATTCGGTGAACCCGACAATTCCCGACACCTGCAGAAAAATCGGCCCCTAGGTGTTCAAATCCTGGGATAGGTGCGGATTTCATTTTTCCTTCCAATGTGTAATATCCCACATTTACCCAGATTGATTTTTTTCTGCCATGATGCAGCCCACATGCAAATTTTGTGTAGATCCTTCTACATAAGAACATAAGAAATAAGAGCAGGAGTAGGCCATTTGACCCTTCGAGCCTGCTTCGCCATTCAATAAGATCATGGCTGATCATCTACCTCCTCTCCACTTTCCCGCACTCTCCCCATTGTTAAGTCCGTGAATGATTGAGACACGGACTAGCAGGAGAGAAAACAAACAGATCTTTACTGGTGGAAGTCCATAACGAAACTAAACAACAGAGGCTCTCTAGCGCCTTTTATACAGGGGTGGTCACTGCCGGTACTGCAGTCTGAGACCAGTTATTCTCTTAAAGGTACATACACAACAATTCCTCCCCTTTTAGATAAACAGTACATAACATTCATTTAACAACTAAATGATAACGAATTACAATCACAATTACTGTTACTAGATACAGTGGTTAAGTTTAAGCAATTATAAGTTCAGCCTTTGAGGAGGCTTCCTGATTCTGTCTGGATAACGCCTCTTTGGGGTAACAGGTTCTTCTGGCAATGTTGAGTCGGCATCAATGTCGTTGTTTGGTACATCTGCTTCCAATATTACCGGTTCTGCGGTAGCTGCAATTGGAACGTCGATTTCATTACCAGGTGTATCAGATCGTGGTGTGGAGTTGACGTTTTCCAGTGACTCTAGAATCTGGTCAGCATGGCGTCTTACAATGCTCTCCCCAATGTCCACGGTATACATGAGAGGTCCTTGTCATGTGCAAATCGTTCCTGGCTGCCATTTCTCAGTGCGGTAGTCCCGGGCCAAAACTGGTTGACCTATCTTAAAACTCCTGGTCGGCCTTTCATTCATATTCTGAAACTGCCTGTTCTCCACATCTCTTCGGACGTTTGGCTTAACCAAATCCAAGCGGCATCGTAGTCTTCGATTGAAGAACATCATGGCTGGAGTTTGGTTGGTAACCGCATGTGTCGCATTCCGGTAGGCAAACAAGAAGTTGTCCACCTTGTGTTGTAGGGGTATATCTTCATTACACATTGCCTTGATAGCCTTCTTGAATGTTTGAACAAACCTCTCGGCCAATCCATTAGTGGCTGGATGATATGGGGCAGATGTGTAATGCTTAACACCATTGTTCTTTAAGAACCTCCGGAACTCTTCAGACACAAACTGTGGTCCATTGTCAGAGCAAATCTGTTCAGGCAGCCCATTCCTGGCGAATATGGTTCGTAAAACTGTGATAGTTTTTTCCGTGGTGGTTGAGGACATTTTTATTACCTCTGGCCACTTTGAATGTGCATCCACCGCAATTAAAAACATCGAGTCCATGAAGGGACCAGCAAAATCAATGTGCACCCTTTGCCATGGAGATGAGGGCCACTCCCATGGATGCAGAGGAGCTTGTGGTGGGGCGTTTTGGACCTTCTGGCATCCTGCACAGCTCTTGGTCATCTCTTCGATTTCTCTATCGATTCCCGGCCACCACACAAACGCTCTGGCTAAGCTCTTCATTTTTACCCCACCCAGATGACCCTCATGAAGCTCATTGAGCACTCTATCTGTCAACTTAGGTGGAATTACTACTCTGGGTCCACACATCAAGGTTCCTCTGCACACTGACAGCTGTTCTCTTCTCGGCGAGAATGCTGGCAGCAGTGGTTCGCCATGTGCTGGCCATCCCTTCACCGTTAAATCATAGACCCGTGATAGTGTCGGGTCATTCCGTGTTTCCTTTTCTATGTTTGCATTCGTCACAGGGAGACATTCAACTATGGTCGAGTGGAATAACTCCATTGGATCCACTGCAAGGTCTTCTTCTTCCACCGTCGGCAACGGTAGACGTGACAATCCATCAGCATTTCCGTGCTGTTTAGTTCCTTTGTACTCGATGTCATATTGGTGTGCCCCTAGGAAAAGGGACCATCTCTGCAGCCGTTGTGCTGTCATTATCAGTACGCCCTTCTGCGGGTTGAAAATGGAGACAAGAGGTTGATGATCGGTTAGTAGAGTAAATTTTTGACCGTGCAGATAGTGATTGAACTTCTTCACCCCCCACACTAGGCTGAGGGCCTCTCTGTCAATCTGGGCGTAGTTACGCTCGGCAGAAGTTAACGAGCGTGACGCAAAAGCTATTGGCCTCTCCAAACCATCAAGGAATTTATGTGACAGTACCGCCCCAATGCCGTAGGGAGACGCATCACACGCCAGCCTGATTGGCAGTGCTGGGTTGTAGTGAGCCAATACTTCCTTCGAAGTGATTAAGTCCTTACTCTTCTGAAAAGCACGTTTACAATCATCGCTCCATTTCAATGCTACCCCCATTCATAGCAGGGCGTTCAGTGGGTGCAGAATTGTCGACAAATTCGGCAAAAACTTATGATAGTAATTCACCAACCCGAGGAATGACCTCAGTTGCGACACATTTTCAGGCGCTGGGGCCTTAATAACCGCTTCAATTTTGTCAGGGGACTTATGTAACCCCTCTTCATCAATCACGTGGCCACAATACGATATCTGTTTCTTAAAAAATTCGCACTTGGGGCGGTTTGCTCGCAGCCCATGTTCCCGTAGTCGAGTGAGCACCTGTTCTAGGTTGTTAAGGTGTTCACTGTCATCTTCACCTGTTACAAGGATGTCGTCCAAGTAACACTGAGTCCCCGGAATCCCTTGCAGGACTTGTTCCATCGCTCTTTGCCATATCGCCGGAGCCGATGCTACTCCGAATACCAATCGATGATACTGGTAAAGACCTTTGTGAGTGTTTATCGTGAGATACTTCCTAGAGGACTCTTCAACCTCCATCTGCAAATATGCTTGTGCTAGGTCAATTTTTGTAAAACGCTTCCCTCCAGACAGTGAGGCGAAGATGTCTTCTATCCTTGGAAGAGGATATTGTACTGTGTGAAGGACAGGGTTCACCGTCACCTTGAAATCCCGACAGATGCGAATCTTCCTTGGCTCTCCGGACTTATTGCTTAACGTTTTCTTCATGACAGGAATGATGGGTGTCGCCCACTCGCTCCAGTCGACCTTAGACAACACGCCCGCCTTCTCCAGATTCTCCAGCTCTGCCTCGACGGCTGGGCGAATTGCATATGGTGCCAGTCTCGCTTTGAAAAACTTGGGAACTGCATTCTCTTCTATTTTTAACGAGGCGGTTACGCCTTTAAGCGTGCCCAGTTCTTGTTGAAATACCTCTTTGGCGTTAGCTAAGATTGTTGACAATCGTCCAGGAGTGACGTCGTCATCTTTTTTACCGTCCACCGTCATTGCATGAATGGAATGCCAATCTAAGTTTATCTCCCTGATCCATTCCTGTCCCAATAACGGTGGTCCACCATTTGGCAGTATGTAGAGATACAATTTCCGTATTTTCTTGCCATTGTATTCGACAGGCACCCTTATTTTTCCTCTGGGGTATACTTTTTGCCCCGTATACGTCGTCAAGACGATGGATGTCTCTCTCAAGGGTATGTGTGAAAATAGCCGCTCGTAGTCTCGTCGATTCATGACGGTTAGCGCTGATCCTGTATTCAATTCCATTTTAACTTGGGACCCTGCTATCGTGAGAGTGACCCAAATGGTTCGGTGATCCTCTTTTGCGATTACATTGTGAAGTTTGAGACAGCTTAGTCTCCTGTTTCCGGATTCACTATCGCTCATCTGGTCTTCGGAACTACTGTCCGTCATCTTTTGTACTTTCTTGTACGGTTCCTTAGTAGCCTTTTTGTTGTCGCTGGTCTTCTTCCCAGACCTACAAACTCGTGCAATGTGTCCAATCTTCCCGCATTGTCTGCATATTTTGTCTTTGGACCAGCAGTCCTTCTGGTCATGGTTAGTTCTGCCGCAGCGATAACATTTTGCAAATCCCCGTGTCATTTCGTGGGTGCCGTATTCCTGTGGTTTTTGTTGAATTTCTGCAGCTCCCCTGGCTGCTGCTTCATACGATACTGCCATGCTGAAAGCCTTATCTAGTGTCAGCTCTTTTTCTGAGAGTAACTTCTTCTGTGTTGCTTCACTCAGGAGTCCACAGACAAATTTGTCCCGTAGGGTATCTGCCAGTCCTGCTCCGAACTGGCAGTGCTTTGATAGCTTGCGTAGTTCTGTAAGATACTCAGCATTGCTCTCATCTTTGTGCTGAGTTCTCCTGTGGAATTTAAATTTTTCTGCTATCAACAGCGGTGCAGGGTTTAGGTGTTCCTGGAGGACAGCAACAATTTCGTTAAAACTCTTCGCCTTCGGTTTGGCTGGAGTAATCAGGTCCCGCAATAGGCCGTACGTTCTAGCGCCCATTAAGTTTAGCAATATCGATGCCTGTTTCCCCTCCACTATATCGTTTGCCTCAAAATATACCTCGACTCTTTCCACATACGTGGTCCAGTCCTCTAATGTATTATCAAAAGCAGTGATACAGCCAGTCTTTGGCATCTTGCAAATCTAAAATGGCGTCTCCCGCGCTTTGCCTTCTTCCCCGATTTAACAAAATGGCGCCTCCCGCGCTTTGCCTTCTTCCCCGCTGTTGTTAGCGCTGCTTTCCACGGTTTCTTGCGCGTATTCTTTTTCTTTTATTATTTTCCCATCGTGGAGCGGACCCTCTGGGACACTTCCCTCCCTCTTCTTAGGTCCGAACGCTGTCCGGCTTCGAAACACCGGCCACGCCTTGTATGCTCCACCCTCTCTCTCTCTCTTTGCTTCCCGACTCGCTGCCCGGCCCCGTTGAAAAGCCACCCGATCGAGCTTCAGCCCGCCGCAGCCCAGGAAGGATCAGAGCACTACCTGCCACCAGCCCGATTAGCTGGGAAACCACGGACCGAGGAATCCAGCCTGGCTCTGGAAAGTCGCTCCCGCAAGTTTTTAAATCGATGATTGACGGTCGACGCCCATTTCTCGAGTTTCAATGGACTCTATTTTTTTTTATCTTCTGGCTCCGACCTTCAACAACGTCGTCGGAGCTGCTGCTGAGTTGCAGGTAAGTTCGTTTCTTACTCGTCGCCAGTGTTAAGTCCGTGAATGATTGAGACACGGACTAGCAGGAGAGAAAACAAACAGATCTTTACTGGTGGAAGTCCATAACGAAACTAAACAACAGAGGCTCTCTAGCGCCTTTTATACAGGGGTGGTCACTGCCGGTACTGCAGTCTGAGACCAGTTATTCTCTTAAAGGTACATACACAACACCCATGTCCCTTGATTCCCTTAATATTCAAAAATCTATCAATCTCTGTCTTGAATATACTCAACGACTGAGCCTCCACAGCCCTCTGGGGTAGAGAATTCCAAAGATTCACCACCCTCTGAGTGAAGAAATTTCTCCTCATCAGTCCTAAATGGCTGACCCTTATTCTGAGACTGTGACCCCTGGTTCGAGACTCCCCAGCCAGGGGAAACATCCTCGCTGCATCTACCCTGTCAAGGCCTGTAAGAATTTTGTATGTTTCAATGAGATCACCTCTCATTCTTCTAAACTCTAGAGAATATAGGCCTAGTCTACTCAATCTCTCCTCATAGGACAACTCCCCCATCCCTGGACTCATTTATTCCTACTCTCTGTTTTCTGTCCGTTAACCAATCCTCAATCCATGCTAGTACATTACTCCCAATCCCATGAGCCCTAATTTTGTTTAATAACCTCTTGTGTGGCACCTTATCGAATGCCTGCTGAAAATCCAAATACACATCCACTGGTTCCCTCTTATCTATTCTGATAGTTACAACCTCAAAAAACTCGGATTTGTCAAACACGATTTCCCTTTCATAAATCCGTGTTGACTCTGCCCAATCTATTATTATTTTCTAAGTGCCCTGTTACCACGTCCTTAATAATAGATTCTAACATTTTCCCTACTACTGATGTCAGGCTAACTGGTCTGTAGTTCCCCATTTTCTCTCTCCCTCCTTTCTTAAATAGTGGGGTTACATTTGCTACCTTCCAATCCTCAGGAATCTTTACTCTACAATAATATAATAAAAGTTATATATGAGTGGCAAAGAAATATTTAAATAAAATTATCATTAAGTAATATGACACCATCTACAAATACAATCAACAACATAATTTAAAAAGTACATTAACTGGGAAGTTATTGGTGCTTTAGTCACAAATCGATAGATTTTTGTATCAGTAACTGGTACAAATAAAAGATGAGTGTGTATGGGTAATATGTATAATTAAGCAGATTTTAAATGCAATTGTAAAGGGGTGGATTTACAATCTTATGCAAGTTCAGCGGAAGAGCAGCGGCAACCCTGACAAACAGTGTAAGTGGTGCTTACAATGTGTTTCTGGGATTTCTGCAGCTCTTCCGTTGAAGTTAATGATGGACAAGTGAGGGAACCTCCACAGAAATTCACCCTCAAAGTCTCAGACTGAAAAATTACATTAGTTATATTCAGGGACTGAAAGCAAATTGAACCAGTGGAATGAGTGATGAGAATGAAGTTGTTAGGTTGATGACTTGATTTAATCTGTAACTGGATAATCTCAGTATACTGTGAGGAAAACCACACCTGAAACAGCACAAACATTTATTTAAATGGTATATGTCATTTTTTATACTGCAGATCAATTCACTGCAATTACTGTTGAGTTGGAAGGCAACAGCCGAGAACGGCCAGTGAAAAATGCATTTCCCTCACCATCCAGGGTAGGAGGGGAGCCTTCAGCACTCACATCCCTTCAGGAATTTCTGAATTAACATTTACCAGTAGCTTTTCAAGTAGAACAGAATCTCCATCAATCTGTTAGCTGATGTAATCAACATGTTTTTATTTTGGTTTGTTTTCCATACTGTCAAGTCATCAGCTGGAGCAATGGCCACGGAACTCACGCCTCAGGTTGACAGACATGGTTCCCGAGCTGCGTGAATCCCGTGGCCATGCAGGAAAATTTAAAAAGTAAGTGAAAAAAGGCTCTTAAGTGCCTGTAAATTACTTGATAATCGCCGCTACCGGTTGGGTCAGTTCTGCGATGACAGATGCGCCAGGGGGAAAGGCACGTGGGAACAAGATGACAGCAGGTTCCTGACCTGCTGTCAAAAATAAACAACTTTCCCACCCGACCCGCCACCAATCGCACCTGCTACCACCCCGGAAAATTCAGCCCATAGAGAGGTTAGAGCAGAGAAGGTTAAGGGGAAATTTGATAGAGGTGTTCAAAATCATGAAGGGTTTTGATAAAGTAAATAAGGAGTAAATAACCTGAAAGTTCCCCTCCAAGTCACACACCATCCTGACTTGGAAATATATCGTCGTTCCTTCATCGTCGCTGGGTCAAAATCCTGGAACTCCCTCCCAAACAGCACTGTGGGTGTACCTTCACCACACAGACTACAGCAGTTCAAGAGGGCGGCTCACCACCACCTTCTCAAGGGCAATTAGGGATGGGCAATAAATGCTGGCCTTGCTAGCGACGCCCACATCACAAGAACAAATTGAAAAAGAATTGCTGTTTAATATTAGGAAGGTAGGCTGGGAAAAATGTTTCCTTCTCACCCCTTTCAAACAGAGAAGCTTAAAGGGGAATTTAAGAGAGTTTTTGACAATTATGAAAGGTTTTGAGACAGAATGTAGTGAAAGATTGTTCCCACTAGTTAACAAATTAACAGGTACATTGATAATTAAAAGGGTGTGGGGAAGGGCAATAGCAGATAGTTCCAGATGAAAATCTTGGGCTGGCACGGTGATACAAATGGCCTCCTCGTGGACTGTAACTCCTATGATATCTGTTGAAGGAGAAGAATGAGATATGAGACCTTCAATACCATCTAGAATAACACCAGTCACCTCACTGGCACAGATAGAAGCATTGAAGAGTAAGAGCAGAACTTGGGCCAAGGAGGAGAAGAAGAAGCAAAGAATCCTCAAATGTCATCTCAGTTGGCTGATAGGCCTGGTTTACAGAGTGGGGGATTGGGCCCATCTGCATTCCTGATACAAGCAGCTACATGGTGATGTCCTGATATTTGGGGGTTCTCTCCAAGTGCACTGTATTTTATATAGCTGATAATGGTATAGCCAATACAGTTTTATGCAAGTCTAATTATGTGGATTCCATGCAGAGATTCACAACCTGTGTAAGATTTCACAGCATATAATATTCACTGACACCATTACTGATGTCCCAACATAAGGGCTGGTTCACTGGTTTTACTAGACATGGATCTAAATTCTGTTTTGTGTGTGTGTAAAAATTCACTGCTTTCAGAACTATGTACTTCCCCCTCCCCCACCCCCATTTACATGTTTCTATCAAATGCTTTCTTGTATGTTGCCCCCAGCACAGTTTTGAGTGCCTTCGTCAGAAACTTCTAATTACTTCCAATTGATGGAGCAAAGCTTTGCACCATGCCCCCCCCACCGAATTGATGCGAATTAAATGAGTTCTCAGCATACTTTCCATCACCGTAAAAGATCCCATGGCACTATTTCAAAGAAGAGCAGGGGAGTCCTGGGCCAATATTTAACCCACAATGAACATAACAAAAAACAGATTATCTGGTCATTTATCACATTGCTGTTTGTGGGAGCTTGCTGTGCGCAAATTGGCTGCCGCGTTTCCTGCATTACAGCAGTGACCACACTTAAAAAAAAAACGTATTTCATTGGCTGTAAAGCGCTTTGGGACGTCCGGTGGTCGTGAAAGGCGCTGCAGAAATGCAAGTCTGTCTTTCACCGCACAAGAATTGTATCTGAATGCCAAAGAGAAAATGAACTTATGGCATTAAAATAAGGTATTTAAAAAAAGGACGTTTCCTGCCTGGTCACGGGCTGATCACAGAGAACTTAGCGGCAGATAATGGCCCTAACGTTATCCTGCTGCTGCCATGAACACACAGACAGCCTCAGCTGGCTGAGAACGACGCAATAAAATGGAGGATATTTAGCACAAAATTAGAATGCAGACAAGGTACGGCGTTGAGTGAAAAGCAGAAAACTGTAGAGGCTGGAAATCCGAAAAAAAAAACAGCAAATTCTGCCAAAGGTGGGATGGGTGGTGGTGATGGTGGCGCTGGGGGGGGCGGAGGGGGTCCATGTCTGAAACATTCATTCATCTGTTCTGTCAGTGGAGGCTGCCTGACCTGCTCGCTGTTTCTGTTTTTTTGCTGCAGAACTGTTTTTCCTGTCAGCATTACTCTGGCTATCAATCCTGCTGCGTGTGGTGGAAGGAGGGCCACGAAGGGTTTGGGTTCAAGCCAGCACGTCTGCGCTTGGAAGAATTTGCTCACATCCCTGAGCTATCATATTCTGAGAAATCACTATTAAAAAATGTATCTGAACAGGGACTCGGCTTAAAACAACACAGCATGCAGTCTGGACTGAGCGTTGCTGATTCTCTCAGTTTCAATCAATCAAGGCTGTCTACAGTGCCCCAAAACATAACAGTGCAGACATGAGATCACAATTATTCATTCTCTACCCGCCCCCTCCCTCCCTCCCGCCCCCTACCATTTGGTTTCCTACATTACAACAGTGACTACGCTTCAAAAGTACTTCATTGCCTGTAAAGCGCTTTGGGACGTCCTGAAGTCATGAAAGGCGCTATATAAATGCAAGTCTTTTTTTTCTGTTGGCGTTGTAATTGATTCCAATACATTAATCATGGCAGCATCCCATGTGCTGGAATACAGTATATGGGTAACTTGAGACATGGTGTGTGGTAAGTGTAGCAAGTTTGGGAGGAAAAAAGTGACTTTGGACCTATGGTTCCCAAAACTCTCCGCCACTGAGGTCTTCCTTGTGCCATGTCTGGGTCTGTTGTAGACAAATTGATAGAGATTGGTTGCTATGGTTAGTCAACAACTTCCATTATCGTTGTACTGATGGATGGTTGAAGACGAACTAGCTGGACCTTGGTGTTTTCTTCAACTAGCAGTTGCTATATTCCTGTTCTGTCACTGAAACTGACTGCACAAGTTGCCTTCCAGCTTCATTTTGAACAAATTTGACATTCTTGTTTCTTGAACCAGTTTCTCATCTTCTACTGTCGGCAGAGACTGTACGGCGCACACTGAGATAGGATCTCTACCACAGCGCGCCGAGTCCTCTGACTGATGGCTGACACAGTTGTCCTGCCAATAAAACCCAGTTGAGCCATCGTATAAACATGAACTCCCAGTATTGAAATCAAAAATCACTTGAAAATGTTTTTGAACCAGCCAGACTTTGTCACGAAAGTGTATTGTCAGGTTTCAGCTGTGGCTCGGTGGGTCACGCTCTCTCACCTCTGAGTTGGAAGGTTGTGGGTTCATAGTCCCACTCCAGCGACTTGAGCACAAAATCCAGGCTGACACTCCCAGTGCAGTGCTGAGGGAGTGCTGCACTGTCGGATGTGCCGTCTTTCGGATGAGAATTTAAATGCCTGATGAAAGGTCAGCGAGCGAAAACATTAACTCTGTTTCCCTCTCCACAGATGCTGCCTGACCTGCTGACCGTTTCCAGCATTTTCTGTTTTTATTGCAGTTTAAGTGGTGTCTGCTGAAAAACTGCTGTAAAAAGAGCTCGGCAGAAGCGCAACGGAAGCATGTCCATATATGGGTTAAATGGGCGACAGTGTCACTGATTTGCTGAGGGTGGATGATGTCCTGGTAATGTGGATACCGCATGGAGTGTGGGGGTATATAAAGGACTGCCTTAAGGGGGAAGGGCAGAACAGGAGCAAAGAGTAGGCAGTTTCAACATGTGATCGCCTGTTCTCTAAAGGATTGGGGGTAAGTTCCATCTTTTGTACATACTGCCTTGTAGCTAGTTGTACTGTAATCATTAACATTATTGGTCCCACCGTATTGCTAGTCTTGTTGAACTGATCTGCAGACGGATGCTGCTTCCAGTGTAAATTCAAGCAGACGATCCGTGTTTCAAACACTAAACACATAAAATATGGATCAAGGCCACAAATTTGTAGATTGCAGAGAAAAATATATGGGAATCACAGAATATGATTCCCAACAAAAAATGCCAGTATCCCTGTAATAAGATGCAGTGTGACTTTCTCAGCCATAGTACGACGGTGGTCCTGTAGGTATTCTGTGGCGAGTGTCTCGCCTCCTGACTCCCCAAAGCCTTTCCACCATCTACAAGGCACAAGTCAGGAGTGTGATGGAATACTCTCCACTTGCCTGGATGAGTGCAGCTCCAACAACACTCAAGAAGCTTGACACCATCCAGGACAAAGCAGCCCGCTTGATTGGCACCCCATCCACCACCTTAAACATTCACTCCCTCCACCACCGGCGTACCGTGGCTGCAGTGTGTACCATCGACAAGATGCACTGCAGCAACTCGCCAAGGCTCCTTCGGCAGCACCTCACAAACCCCAGACCTCTACCACCTAGAAGGACAAAGGCAGCAGGCGCATGGGAACACCAGCGCCTGCAAGTTCCTCTCCAAGTCACACACCATCCTGACTTAGAAGTTTATCGCCGTTCCTTCATCGTCACTGGGTCAAAATCCTGGAACTCCCTCCCGAACAGCAGTGTGGGAATACATTCACCACACGGACTGCAGCGGTTCAAGAAGGCGGCTCACCGCCACCTTCTCAAGGGCAATTAGGGATGGGCAATAAATGCTGGGATTGCCAGTGATGCCTGATGCACCATCAATTACTCAAAAGACTGAGATTAAGCGAGTAACAACCAGGCTTTTATTAACTAAAGAATGAAGGTCTAGTCTTGAGTGGTCGACCCGTCCAGAATACTAAGGGACTGGGGGGTAGTCACTTATATACCTGGAACAGTGGGAGGAGTCAGCCGAGGCATGTCCAGACCTGTACCTAGTGGAATACACATACACATACAGACAGGTATAACAGTGGTTTACCACATTCACCCCTTGTTTAAAAATGAGTCCGGCGGGGTGAAGTGTATTTAAAAGTTCGTGTATTGGAGTCTCTCCGGAGGTCTTGTCTGCCGCTGTGATCGACGTGCCGACGGCAGGGGTGGTGGAGCTTCCGGCGTCGCGTCCCGTGTAGGCTGGGGCACTGGAGTGTAGTCCTCGTGGGTGACGGTCCAAGGCGAGCCAGCTGCTGGGGTTGGATATCGGGTCGTGGGGGGGGGTGGTAATGGGTAGTGGGTTACAGCGGTCCCCGAGGGTGTCGTGGGGGGGGGAGTGGTAATGGGTAGTGGGTTACAGCGGTCCCCGAGGGTGCGAGGTCTCGTATGGAGACTGTGTCCTCCCGCCCGTCCGGGTACGCAATGTAAGCGTACTGGGGGTTGGCGTGGGGGAGGTCGACCCTCTCGACCAGGGGGTCCATTTTATTGGTCCTCACGTGTCTTCTCAGTAGTACCGGCCCTGGGGACGTCAGCCATGGCGGTAACGCTGTCCCCGATGTGGACTTCCTTGGGAAGACAAACATTTTCTCGTGAGGGGTGGCATTGGTGGCAGTGCAGAGCAGTGACTGAATCGAGTGGAGCGCATCGGGGAGCACCTCCTGCCAGCGGGAGGTCGGAAGGCCCCTAGACTTTAAGGCTAGTAGGGCGGCCTTCCAAACTGTTGCATTCTCTCTTTCCACCTGTCCGTTCCCCCAGGGGTTGTAACTGGTGGTCCTGCTTGTGGCTATACCCCTAGCGAGCAGGTACTGGCGGAGTTCGTCGCTCATAAACGATGAGCCCCGGTCGCTATGGATATAGCTGGGGAAACTGAACAGGGTGAAGAGGCTGTTCAGACATTTAATGACCGTGGCACTGGTCATGTCCGGGCAGGGGATAGCGAACGGGAAACGGGAGTACTCGTCAATGATGTTGAGGAAGTACACATTGCGGTCGGAGGAGGGGAGAGGCCCTTTAAAATCGACACTCAGGCGTTCGAAAGGGCGAGTGACTTTTATCAGGTGGGCTCTGTCTGGTCTATAAAAGTGCGGTTTGCACTCAGCGCAGACTTGGCAGTTCTTGGTCATGGTCCTGACCTCCTCAATGGAGTAAGGCAGGTTGCGGGCCTTGATGAAGTGGAAGAACCTGGTGACCCCCGGGTGGCAGAGGTCATTGTGGAGGGCCCTCAGCCTATCGATCTGCGCGCTGACGCAGGTGCCACGCGATAGGGCATCTGGGGGTTCATTGACCTTCCCAGGCCGGTACAAGATCTCATAATTGTAGGTGGAAAGTTCGATTCTCCACCTCAAGATCTTGTCATTTTTGATTTTGCCCCTCTGCTTGTTGTTGAACATAAAAGCAACTGAACGCTGGTCAGTGAGCAGGGTAAATCGTTTTCCGGCCAGGTAGTGCCTCCAATGACGCACAGCCTCCACAATAGCCTGGGCCTCCTTCTCGACCGCGGAGTGTCTGGTCTCCGGGCCCTGGATGGTTCGTGAGAAGAATGCCACAGGTCTCCCCGCCTGATTAAGGGTGGCGGCCAGAGCGAAGTCGGACGCATCGCTTTCCACCTGGAAGGGGATGGATTCGTCCACTGCGTGCATGGTGGCTTTGGCAATGTCCTCCTTGATACGGTGGAAGGCCGAGCGGGCCTCTGCCATCAGGGGAAAAGAGGTGGATTTGATCAGCGGACGGGCTTTGTCTGCATAGTAGGGGACCCACTGGGCGTAGTAGGAAAAAAACCCTAGGCACCTCTTCAGAGCTTTTAGGCAGTGGGGCAGTGGGAGTTCCATAAGGGGGCGCATCCGGTCCGGGTCGGGACCGATGACCCCGTGTTCCACAACACAGCCAAGGATGGCGAGGCGGTCTGTGCGGAATATGCACTTCTCCTTGTTATATGTCAGGTTCAGGAGTTGGGCGGTGCGGAGGAATTTCTCAAGGTTTGCGTCATGGTCCTGCAAGTCATGGCTGCAGATGGTCACATTGTCTAGGTAAGGGAAAGTGGCCTGCAGCGCGTTTTGATCGACCATCCGGTCCATCTCCCTTTGGAAGACGGAGACCCCGTTGGTAACGCCAAAGGGAACCCTAAGGAAGTGATAGAGGCGGCCGTTTGCCTCAAAAGCAGTATACTGGCAGTGTTCGGGGCGGATGGGGAGCTGGTGGTACGCTGATTTCAGGTCAATGGTCGAAAAGACGCGGTACTGCGCGATCTGGTTGACCATGTCAGCTATGCGGGGGAGTGGGTAGGCGTCCAGCAGGGTGTAGCGGTTTATTGTTTGGCTGTAGTCGATGACCAGGCGTTGTTTCTCGCCGGTCTTAACGACCACAACCTGGGCTCGCCAGGGGCTGGAGCTGCCCTCAATAATCCACTCCTTCAGGAGCCGCTCCACTTCGGTTTTGATGAAAACCCTGTCCCCGGCACTGTATCGCCTGCTCTTTGTGGCGATGGGCTTACAGTCGGGGGTGAGGTTAGCAAACAGTGGGGGGGGTGGGACTCTGAGTGTGGAGAGGTTGCATCTGGTGCGCGGCAGGCAATTTGGAGGCTGCTGGCTGCGGACTGTGAGTGGGGGGAGGGGGCCACCGTACGCCATCGTAACGCTTTTGAGGTGGCACTGGAAATCCAGCCCCAGTAGAACGGCAGCGCAAAGTTGGGGCAGGACCAGGAGTTTAAAATTATTGAACACAGTCCCGTCTACTACTAGTGTCACCACGCAGTAGCCGCCAATGTCCGCTGACTGGGACTCGGCGGCCATAGAAATCCGCTGGTGCGCAGGCAGGACTGGGAGAGAGCAACGCCGCACCGTGTCGGGGTGGATGAAGCTCTCTGTACTCCCGGAGTCAAAAAGGCAGTTTATTGCATGGCCGTTTACCTTAACGTCCATTTTGGACCGAGCTAGTTGGTGCGGTCTCGTTTGGTCCAGCGTAACAGAGGCCAGCGTAGGGGTCGGTGTGTCGCTGCGGGTATCAGATGGGGGGGGTTGGCGGCCTGCTGCGTCCCGGCTGGTGTCCAAGATGGCGGCGTCCATGATTCCCATGTGGCTGGAGTCGTCCAAGATGGCTGCTGCTGCGGTGGTTCACACATGGCTGGGGAGGCCCAAGATGGCGGCCCGCTCAGCCCACACGCGGCGCTGTTGGGGGCCCAAGATGGCGGCTCGCACGGCCCACACGCGGCGCTGCTGGCGTTTGGGGTGTTTTTGGCCTTGCAGACGCTAGCGTAGTGTCCCTTTTTCCCGCAGCCCGAGCAGGTCACATTCTTCGCCGGGCAGCGCACTCTGGGGTGTTTGGCCTGGCCACAGAAGTAGCATTTCTGGCCTTGGGATACTGCTGTCTGGCTTTGGGACACTGCTGCGGTGGTTGGGCCATTGTTGGGCTGTGGCTGGGGTGGCACGGTGCTATGGGGCTGTCCTACCATGTCCCAGGTTGTCGTTCCCCGCGGCGTCCACGGTGCAGAGGAGTAGGCATCCATGCCCCGGTAGGCTGCGTCCAGCGTTAGTGCGATTTCGGAGGCTTTGTCGAGGGTGAGGTCACTCTGCTCCAGCAGTCGCTGTCGGGTGTAGTTGGACCTGTGGCCCGCTATGAAGGCATCCCGGATCAGTTCCTCCGTGTACTTAGTGGACGTTACCGCCTTACACCCACAGGCCCGGCCAAGCACGGACAGTGCTTGGAGGTATTCCTCAGTCGATTCCCCAGGTTGTTGCTTGCGACTCCCCAGGAGGTGCCTGGCGTAAACTTCGTTCACAGGGCGCGTGTACTGGGTCTTGAGGAGCTGGAGGGCGGCTGTGTACGAGGTCGCGTCCCGGATGACTGAGTACACTCGGTGGTTCACCTTGGAGATCAGGACAGACAGTTTGTTCACATCCGTTACGACCGCAGTGGAGGCAGTCAGGAATGCCTCGAAGCACATGAGCCAGTGAGCAAACTTGGTGGAAGCGTCCGCTTCCCGACTGTCCAGGTCCAGGCATGCTGGTGTGAGGATCTTCTCCATTATAAAAAATTTAGTTAATAAAATTGATGCGCCATCAATTACTCAAAATACTGAGGTTAAGCGAGTAACAACCAGGCTTTTATTAACTAAAGAATGAAGGTCTAGTCTCGAGTGGTCGACCCGTCCAGAATACTAAGGGACTGGGAGGTAGTCACTTATATACCTGGAATAGTGGGAGGAGTCAGCCGAGGCATGTCCAGACCTGTACCTAGTGGAATATACATACACATACAGACAGGTATAACAGTGGTTAAACGAATATAAAAAAAGAGCTTACGTAAAATGGCACTCAGCATAACCAAAAGATAAGATGCGAAAACAAAGTAGGATGGCAGTGGAAAGACAAAAAAAGCAGGAATACAAAAGAGACAGGAAGTTAAGTTCTAGATCATTTACCTTAAATGAGTACAGGGCCAGATAGCCTGGCCCAGCACCTGAGTGAGATTCGACAATCTTGAAGCTTATTTTCCTGTGAACTCACCACACTCAGCGGGTCAGGCAGCATCTGGTGAGAGAGAAACGTTTCAGCTCGATGACCTTCCATCAGAACAGGGCATCTGGCCCTGTGCTCATTTAAAGTTCTGACGAAAGGTCATCGACCTGAAACGTTAGCTCTGTCTCTCTCTCCACAGACGCTGCCTGACCTGCTGAGTGTTTCCAGCATTTTCAGTTTTTATTTAAGATTTCCAGCATCCACAGTATCTTGCTTTTGAATGAAGAGAATTGTTGAACTGATGGCAAAATGGTAAATGTGCAAAATAAAAGTGACCAAGAGTGACCCTAGAACAGTCTTCTGTGCAATTCAATGAGAAAATCATTTTAGTAAGAACTCTGGTGAATTAAAGGTCTATCTTAAACCACAAAGAAAGAAAGACTTGCATTCACGACCTCAGGACGTCCCAACGCGCTTTGCAGCCAATGAAGTACTTTTGAAGTGGCGTCACTGTTGTAGTGTAGGAAACGCGGCAGCCAACTTGCACACAACAAGCTCCCACAAACAGCAATGTGATAATGACCAGATAACCTGCTTTTAGTGATGTTGGTTGAGGGATAAATATTGGCCAGGACACGGGGGATAACTCCCCTGCTCTTCTTCGAAATAGTGCAAAGGGATCTGTTGTGTCCACCTGAGAGAGCAGACGGGGCCTCGGTTTAATGTCTCATCTGAAAGACGGCACCTCCAACAGTGCCGCACTCCCTTAGCACTGCACTGGGGTGTCAGTCTAGGTTTTTTGACCCCCACAACCTTCTGACCCAGAGGCAAGAGTGCTGCCACTGAGCCACAACTGACACTGTAAAGCCCCAAGAAATAATTCTTTAGTTTGAATATTGACTTCTTTTCATTTTTTAAAAATAATGCGATGATGCGTACATTAATAATGTAGCTTTAGTTAAGTAATAAAGGTGAAGTCATTTAAAGTTTTTTTTTATTCATTCACAGGATGAGGGCTTCGCTGGCAAGGCGAGTATTTATTGCCCATCCCTAGTTGCCCTTGTGATGGTGGTGGTGAGCCACCTTCTTGAACCGCTGCAGTCCGTGTGGTGAAGGTACTCCCACAGTGCTGTTAAGGAGGGAATTCCAGGATTTTGTACACAGCAAGCTCCCATAAACAGCAATGTAATAAATTCACATCAAGAGGCCAGAATTGGAGGAGTGCAGAGATCTCTGAGGATTGCAGGGCTGGAGGAGGTTACAAAGAAAAGGAAGGTTGAGGTCTAATTTACCTATAAAACAGGACTAAGTTCTTCTTAAACAAAGCTGTGATCAACTACCTATGCAGCCTGATCCTGTGAGATCCATCAGAACTAGACTTTGTTTTGAGTGTGTACAAGCAGTTTGCCTCATATCAACACAGACAGATTCCAAAAACCTCCTGAGACACCCAAAGTGCCTGCTTCTGACAGAAGTCCCACTAAAGCATGATATCATTCCCTACTCTTCACACACAAAAATATTGATGAGAAGGAAGTGTTAACGTGTTAAAATATTCATGTCAACGTCTTCACAGATTTCAAGTTGCACAATTTCCTGGCTCTCTCAGGGTGTAAAAACTGGATGAATCATCTGTTCTAAAGTCAAATGAAGGCTCTCCTGCTCGATGAATACTGTTAAAGCTTTTACCAATTGCTCGCGATTATTACAGAGGTGAATCAATTACCTCTTTTTTCTGCCAGATACCAGCAACTTTAATATTCAGGCAAGGGCAATGGAAAGTGGATGAGTGCTTCAGGCGGACATTGCTTCTTAATTTAACTACGCCTGAGACTCATCATCATTCCCTGTGTGATGTGTGTCTTATTACTTCTGGTGTTATGAAGCACAAATGAATGAGTTGTCACTGCTTGGTGAGGAAAGTGTGGTACATTGCTATTTTTATGACACAAAAGTCACTTTTGTGTGAGTTTCTGAGATGCTTCTATGTCTCAAAACATAGCGATCATTCATTAAAAATCAAGCGTCTGCATAATGTACTTCCTATTATCAGGGAGCATTACTGGCTAAATGTTTGCAAGAAAATCACAAACGCATATTAGATCCATGCCTGAGTTCTTGAACTGAGAAGGTGGGCTGTGATTATTATTTTAATGAAAGAAAGTCCAGATTTCATCGTTTACCATGCGTGATTTTATTTTGCCTTATGTTAGATCAGAATCACAGGAACATAAATTTAATTAAAAGGAGGAGCAAGATGTTGCCATTGCTAGGAAACAGCAGTGAAAAGGTTCAATATGTGAGGAGATCAGAGTGACTAGGTCACCGATGCAGAACTATAGAACGTTTCAGCACAATAAGAGGTCATTTGATCCATAAAGCTTGTGCTGGTGTTTTCTCTACGCGAGCCATCTATTCTAATCCCACTCTCCTGCTCGCTCCCCAGGCCCTTTTAATATTCCATTTTTTTCAAGCAAATATCTAAATCCTTTTTAAACATAGGAACAGGAGTAGGCCATTCAGCCCCTCGAGCCTGTTCCATGATCATGGCTGATCTGTATCTTAACTCCATTTACCTGCCTCGGTTCCATATCCCTTAACACCCTTACCTAACAAAAATCTATCAATCTCAGTTTTGAAATTTTCAATTGACCTCACCGCCCCCCCAGCCGCAACAGCTTTGAGTGGAGAGAGTTCCAGATTCCCACTACCCTTTGTGTGAAGAAGTGCTTCCTGACATCACCCCTGAACGGCCTGGCTCTAATTTTAAGGTTATGCCCCCTTTGTTCTGGGCTCTTCCATCAGAGGAAACAACTTCTCTCTGTCTACCCCATCAACTCCTTTAATCATCTTCAACACTTCAAATTAGATCGCCCCTTAATCTACTATACTCAAGGGAATACAAGGCTAGTCTTTGCAACCTGCCCTCATAATTTAACCCTTTTCGCCCCAGTATCATTCTGGTGAATCTGAGCTGCACCCCCTCCAAGGCCAATACGTTCTTCCTGAGATGAGATGGAATGCAGTAGCTGTGGTCTATCCAGAGCTTTATACAACTGTAGCATAACATCCACCCCTTTGTATTCCAGCCCCCCTTGAGATAAAGGCTAATATTCCATTCGGCTTTTTAATTATTTTTTGAACCTGTCCGCTAGTTTGCAGTGATTTCTGTACATGGACCCCTAAATCTCTCCGCTCCTCCACAGTTCATAGTTTCTCCCCATTTAGAAAATTATCTCATCTACCTTTCTTAGGTCCAAAGTGGATGGCCTTGTAGGAGTCTACGTACTGCTAGCAAAAAATACTGAACTCGGAGAGGTTCAACAGAAAAGGTTTAATTGTTGAGACTGCATGTTGAACACAAAATGGCGTCAGAGCCTACACCAAGTCCGACTCCTTTCATCAGTCCACAGCTTCGACTGCTCCTCTCCCGCTCTGGGCTTAACTATGTTGCAGATCGAGTTTCTTAAAGGTGTGATCCTTCTTAAAGGCATGACGCCTGATTTATAGTCTACGGACCGAAAAGCGGATTGTGTCCTTTCTGTGATCGGTACGCCACAGCCTCCCACTTTCCTACATTGAACTCCATCTGCCACAGTTTTGCCCACTCACCTAATCTATCGATGTCCCTTTGCAACTTTCTGCTCCCATCTACATTGCTTACTATGTCACCTCACTTTAGGATCGTCAGCAAACTTGGATTTATGGTTTTCAATTCCTTCATCCAAGTCATTGATAATTATAGTGAAAAGCTGAGGCCCCAGTACAGATCCCTGGGGGCCACCACTAGTCACATCCTGCCAACTGAAATGCATACCCATTATCCCTACTGTCTGCCTCCTACCTCCTAACCAATTCCCTACCCATGTCAAAAAGTTGCCTCCAATTCCATGCACTTTAATTTTTTTCTAACAATCTCTTGTGTGGAACCTTGTCACATGCCTTCCGGAAGTCCATATAAATAACATCCAGAGACACCCTCTTATCTATCATGTTAGTCATTTCCTCAAAAAAGTCAACGAGGTCAGTTGAACATGGCTCACCCTTTACAAATCCAGGCTGGCTCTCTCTGATCAGTTCACATTTGTCCAAGTGCTCAGTCACTCTGTCCCTAATGACAGATTCTAGTAACTTCCCCATAGTTATTGCGTTGTGAATCACAATTTCCTCAATTACTTATGTAGGGTTTTTTTTTCCTGCTCTCTTGCCCGTTCTGGCCTCCTGCCAGGCTTCGTGCAAGAATTACCCTTGAGTGGTTCGACCCACTCCCCCTACGGTTCTAGACCTTGGACTTAGATGCAGAGAACAGTAGTGCAGAGAAAAGGACTCAATAGACCAGGCTGAATAGCACGAAATGGATGCTTTTATTTTTAAACAGTCTGAAGCATTACAAAATACATGTCATAGGCGCAGATTAAAGTAACTACAATCATGCACAAATTTATGAACTTGACTCTATGGAAATGGGGAACACACGGCACATCGTAAAAGGGGAAACACATTACGATTTCCCTTAACTCCCTCCCCTATACCTAAACTAAGTTTCGACCTGGGGAACCTGGGATCATGCTCACCACTCTCGAAATCGTGAGAAATCGATTCTGCATCTGCCGAAGTGGAAGAGGCGCCGATCCTGGCCCCGTCCGAAGAGGTTGAAGAAGTAGCCGTCGTTCAGTCAAGCAAAGTTGCTCAAGTAACCCGAAGTCCGAAGCCCCTTAGATGGACTTTCAATCCATAGTTATACTCTTTTGGGACAGTCTTATCTCCCGCCAAATCATAGTCCTGTCTTTGTATTAATTTTGGCGGGCAGAAATCTCTGCAGGGGCGCTTTGTCTTGTAACGGAGCCGGTGATAACTTAAACTGGCCTTCCTGGCCGATAATGTCTTTTAATGTCTTTTGCATTGTCACCGCGGCTCGGTTCGCATATTGATCGGTCCGGAGATTTTCCTTGATGGCTGCTAAATGGTTTTTCCTTTGTACAATAAATGGGTATGAGTGATTTTGCATTGTCCGCCCATATCTTGATGGGCCCCATCCTGTACTTGTAATCCATTGAATATGTATGCTGTTCCTCTGAGTTTCGGTTCCCAGATACTGGCTTTCGCGGGCTCACTGTCTTCAATCCACAAGCCTGTCTGGCTTGCAGTAACAGAAATAAAATGGTTCAGAAACTGATCACGGGGCCTGGCGGCCATTTTGTATGCCCTTTTATCAAAGGTTTTTCTGTGCAAGCTTACTTTGGTCAATAAACAGTCTTATTTTATCCAGTTTTTCTTGCGTGATTTTTGCTGAAAATTGCGAATCTTACACTTAGCTGCTATTAAGTGCACGATATTTATATTACTAATGCATTCATGTTGAATTTTATTATGACTAAATTATGATGGTTTTAACAACATAAGAACATAAGAAATAGGAGCAGGAGTTGGCCATTCGGCTCTTCGAACCTGCTCCGCCATTCAATAAGATCGTGGCTGATCTTCTACCTCATCTCCACTTTCTTGAACTATCCCCATATCCCTTGATTCCCTTAGAGTCCAAAAATCTAGTGATCTCAGCCTTGAATATACTCAAGGACTCAGCATCCACAGCCCTCTGGGGTAGAGAATTCCAAAGATTCACAACCCTCTGAGTGAAGAAATTTCTCCTCATCTCAGTCTTAAATGGCCGATCCCTTATCCTGAGACTGTGACCCCTGGTTCTAGACTCTCCAGCCAGGGGAAACAGCCTCTCAGCATCTACCCTGTCAAGCCCTCTCAGAATAAGAACATAAGAAATAGGAGCAGGAGTAGGCCATTTGGTCCCTCCAGCCTGCTCCGCCATTCAATAAGATCATGGCTGATCTTCTACCTCAACTCCACTTTCCTGCACTGACCCATATCCCTTGATTCCTTTAATATCCAAAAATCTATCGATCTCAGTCTTGAATATACTCAATGACTGAGCCTCCACAGCCCTCTGGGGTAGAGAATTCCAAAGATTCACCACCCTCTGAGTGAAGTCTTATATGTTTCAATGAGATCACCTCTCATTCTTCTAAACTCCAAAGAGTATAGGCCCAATCTACTCAATCTCTCCTCATAGGACAACCCTCTCATCCCAGAAATCAATCCAAGGAACCATTAAGCATTTGTCAAGTTAACCATATGAATTTCCTATCTTGCAGGAATTAGGTTACCATATATCTTGCATAAGAAATCACTAACACAAATTGATTTGATTGCAATTGTACAAAATTAGGGAAGAAATGATTGTTATGGGACATATTTCCCCTCTGCTATTTAATAGAGGTGTTAATCCGTTTATACTAAGTGAGTTGACACCTCTACTAAAATAACGGAAAGGAACTTGACATAATAACATCACTGACGGTCATTTCCAGACTTATAAAACTTAGCAAATAGTAACAATTCTTTGAGAAAAAAATAACATTTTGAACTCCAAATAAAGGCATACCACATGTACTTCCAGTTCATTCAGACATTTTTAATGAAGATAGATTCATTTATTTGTGTACATTCTTCCTGCTGAATATTGTTTGTGCAAATGTTAGTTCCCAGAAAATGCCTGTTTATCTTCAATAGAATATTAGAAATTATGTTTATTTGTTTTGTCCTCTTTTTCAGAAATGACAAATATGGTTCCTTGGGACATATTTAGGAGTAAATATTTATTCCATTAAATCACAGATAGAATTTTGAGTCATGTATTCCAGTTATAGGAAATTAGATCAAAACAATGATCTAGAAACAGAAACAAACACAAGATTGTTATTTTTCAGTATGGCTATAAAGCACTAAAAGGGTTTGTGAATGGCCCCATGTTCATCTTTACACTGACACAAACTTGGGCAATGATTTGAACATGTTGGCCCTGATTTTCGGCCAGCCGTCGGGCGGCTTTTCATGCGGCCGGGGGCCGAAAATCGCCGAAAAAGTGGGTCGCGACCCCGCCCCGCCTGATTCCCCATCTGACTTTCGGACCGCCGTTTCTCTGCGACCCGCTTCAGTCCCGGCCGCCACTGGCGGGACTGGTCGTCGGAACACTAATGACCAATTATTACCTTCTTGAAGTAGATTTTCCGGGGCCGTTGCGAATTTGGGGCTTTCCCCACGTGAAACACGCCTGCGGGGAACCCTGCTGATGAGACCAGGTGTGAAAACAGTTGGCTTGCTTGCTCGCAGCTGCAGGTCAATGAGGGCTGAAGAGATTTAAACAGGCAGCATTTGCAGGCTGCAAGACCTTGTTGATGAAGGCTTGGGGGAACTTATTGAAGGCTTAGGAACAACTGTAGAAAGTTGGAGCCTCACACACTTCTCCAGTGTGAGCTCCTGGGAAGCCCCTCTCACCACCCTAACTCAGTGCCTCCTCAACGGAGGCATCTGCCAGAAGCATGGGAGACCTTTGGTACCTTCCCTTCCTGGCATTAGAGGATCTCCAACAGCAGAGGAGGCTGGAGCAACTCCAGCAACAGCATCACCAGCAGCAACAGCAGCACCAGCAGGAGCGGCAGGCTGCGGCTCACCCACCTGAGGCAGCACAGGCCAGAAGGGGTCAGCGCATGGAAGGCCGTCGGCGCAGGAGATACCCCCCAAACAGGGTCTACAGACACAGAGTCAGCTACCTCAACATGACTTTCGCGAGAGGTTGTGACTGACATCTGCGCAATGCTGCAGCAAGACCTGGAGCCCAGAGCAACAGGTCCACACTACTTGCCAGTGGCCATCAAAGTCACCACCGCACTCAACTTTTATGCCTCAGGCTCCTTCCAGGGATCAGCAGCAGACATCAGCGGCATCTCCCAGGCGGCCGCACACACATGCATCACGCAGGTAACCGATGCCCTCTTTGCCCTCGCGCACAATCACATCCATTTCACCAGGGATCGCGCAAGTGTGAGGGCGCGAGCGCGTGGATTCGCTCAGCTGGCAGACTTTCCAAGGGTGCAGGGCATCATTGACTGCACACATGTGGCCCTTAGGGCACCCCACCGCAATCCAGGAGTTTTTGTCAACCGCAAGGGCTTCCACTCCCTTAACGTTCAGCTGGTGTGTGACCACAAGAAGGTGATTTTGCATGTTTGTGCCAGGTTCCCTGGCAGCTGCCATGACTCCCTCATACTGTGCCAGTCTACTGTGCCTCCACTATTCAGTCCGCCAAACGACTTCAAGGATGGCTACTTGGAGACAAGGGATATCCCCTGCGCTCTTGGCTAATGACGCCGTTGAGGAGACCAGCCAGCGAAGCTGAGGAGCGCTACAACTCCAGCCACATTACCACCAGATGCATTATCGAGCAAACCATCGGATTGCTGAAGATGCGCTTCAGATGCCTCGATAGATCACGTGGAGCCCTACAGTACTCATCAGCCAGGGTCTCCAAAATCGTTGTGGTATGCTGTGTGCTTCACAACATGGCACAGCATCGTGGCTTGCCGATTCCGCAGGACCAAGAGGCTCCTCACAGAGCCGCCTCGGATGAGGATGATGCTGAGGATGATGCTGAGGAGGAGGAGGAGGTCAGAAACGAGCATCCTGCAGAGGCCCGCCAACCAGCGGCACCAGTGCGCGAGAACATTGCTGGGCAGAATGCAAGGAACGCACTCATCCTGGGCAGATTTGCGTAGCCTGGTACATCAAACACTGCAGCCTCACTGCTTCTGAACTGACCATGGACAGTGGCCCATGCCTGCACTTTCCAACAACTTTGACCAGCTTGCAGTCATCTGCAAGTTATCCTAAGGCCTCTATGTGACATCCCCATTCGCCAAATGACAGACACCATAACTGCAGCAGCTGCCACCAGATTTTTTATGTACAGGAAAATGATGGCATTAAAACTATTTACAAGACAGGATGGTGGAATAGTTATGTGAATGTGAGCATAGAGAGAGACGGAATGGGTAAGGGTGCATGGATGTGACTGTGAAGTGGGATGTGGAAGAAGAGATTGCTGAACCTGAGTGCTGTTGGGGAAAGGCAATGGGGATGAGGTTGAGGGTGATGGAAACTTCATACTTGCTTTCCCTGTGCGGTGAAGGTCATGGAAGCGCTTCCTGCACTGCAGTAAGGTGCGACGGGTGACACCCAGAGAGTTTACCTCTGCTGCCGCCTCCATCCAGGCAGCCGTTGACTCTTTGGGAGGCCTCTTCCTCCCTGAGCAAGAGTAGAGGACCTCCCTGTGGGCCCTTACCCCATCCACCAAGGTCTGCAATGACGTCTCGTTGAATTTGGTCGCAGCTCGGCCTCTGCCGCTGGCAGCAGCTGGTGCAGGCTCCTCTGCCATTGTGCAAGAGTGGTTGAGAAGCCTGCAGAGGTGGAGAAGCTTGCTGGACACTTTGAAAGCACCACGAATGATGACATCATACTGTGGGGATTTCTGACTCGAATTGGACAATTAGCAAGGCTTCCCACATGCTGGGAATTAATTGGCCACTAGAGGGAAAATTGCGTGGAGCTGGCTGACACTTTTTTATGTGTGTCAGAAACCCCACATTTGGGAAAACCCGACCATTTCCCACTCAAGCCGAAAATCGGGGCCGTTGCCTCCGGAAAGCATAGACTACAAATCAGGTCCACGTTTTATTCCATTTTTATTATTGTTGTCAGCCAGTGGCTCAGTTGGTAGCACTCTCATCTCTGAGTCAGAAGGTCGTGGGTTCAAGTCCCACTCCAGAGACTTGAGCACATAAATCTAGGCTGACGCTCCAGTGCAGTACTGAGGGAGTGCTGCACTGTCGGAGGTGCCGTCTTTCGGATGAGACGTTAAACCGAGGCCCCGTCTGCTCTCAGGCGGACGTAAAAGATCCCATGGCACTATTTCAAAGAAGAGCAGGGGAGTTCTCCTCTGGTGGCCCTGGCCAATATTTATCCCTCAACCAGCATCACTAAAACAGATTATCTGGTCATTATCACATTGCTGTTTGTGGGGCCTTGCTATGCGCAAATTGGCTGTCGCCTTTCCTGCATTACAACAGTGACTACACTTCAAAATTACTTCATTGACTGTAAAGCGCTTTGAGATGTCCGGTGGTCATGAAAGGCGCTACATAAATGCAAGTCTTTCTTTCTTTTTTGTTATTGTTTACCGTATGTGTTGCTTAATATTACAGATTTCTCACCTATCTGCAATTCTATGAGTAAATTCAGTTCAGTTTCAGTTTAACAGTGACCATTCTACCACATAGGATTTTATGGGAATCAAGGGATATGGGGATCGGGCAGGAAAGTGGAGTTGAGGTAGAAGATCAGCCATGATCTTATTGAATGGTGGAGCAGGCTCGAAGGAGCCCTATGGCCCACTCCTGCTCCTATCTCCTATGTTCAGAAGTTGAAAGGTAGTGTACATTTTACCTCCTGATATAGACTAACAATGGGCTAGAATTTGCTGGGAAAGTAATGGTGAGTTTAATGTGCACACCGTTATTAGTGTTTAAAAAAAGCAGCAACCTGTGGCAAGAAAGAGATAGGCCATGAGTTGCAAATCAACAACAACAAAAACAACAACAACTTGTATTTATGTAGCACCTTTAACGTAGTAAAATGTCCCAAGGCGCTTCACAGGAGTGTTATAAGACAAAAATTTTATAAGCGAATCACGACAAATTGCTGGACCACCGCAAAAACGGGAGCTTGCGTTACCTCCCCATGAGTTTCAAGAAATTGCGGCATTTCCGCAGTTAAAACAAATTAAACTCACCTCAGAAAGTTAGGGCTGGTACTTAACAACTTAAGGATCATTTTAATGATGAGGTTTATGTTCCTGCAATGGCACTAAACCTCTCCGGCCCAGAAAGGGAACAATTGAAAATGTGGAGTCTCATAGTCTCGTTCCTGCAGGTAGTAAATTGTTCCTAGAGGTTTTGAATATTTAAAATTCTTACTTTTTCTTTCTGTCCCTTTTTCCTCTCTCTCTCTCTTAATCCAATCTTTCATTCCTTCTCTTTATTTCCCTCTCTCTGTACCTAATTTGACTCGAATTAATCCTATTTCCTTCTCCTTCATTCCTCTGTTTCTTACCCTACCCTTAAATCTCATTGGTTAAGGAGACAGACTGCTGGTCGTGTCATTTGACAAGGTCTCAGATGCCCTGTTGCCGTTAACAACTCCCACTTCCAGCAATTTATGGCACAAAAATTTTTCAAGCTGAAGGGTGAGGAAAAAAAATCTAGCAACTGGATACGTCACGAGATGCCTCATTCAGGCACAATCTGGGCCAATATGACAGTAGGAAAAGGTTCTGGTTTAGACAAATATGCGGGTTCTATTACAGTGTGCAGAAGAGACTGTATTTCTTTAATTACAGTGAAATATATGTCATTAAAACGTTCAACAGAAAACACAACTGAAGACTTTCCCACAAACTGACAGCAGCCAAACACAAGGCACATTGTCGTCTTTCAATTTATTGTCGGACGCCAACAACACTGCTTCTGTGTAACTGGCTCAAGGTGTCCTCCCCCCGCAAACCCCCCCCACCCCCACCCCCACCCCCACCCTCCCAGCTATAATCCGATCAACAAAACATTGTGGTTAGTCGGAGCAAATCAAACTGCAGCACCTGTAAAATAGAGGAAATAGCTCTGTAAAATTTGGAAAGTAAATATTATGGTCTGTCAATGTCCTAAAGCATATAATTACAAGTCGCACTTAGAAAACAGAGTGCACCAGAATATTCTGGAGTAATTCATGACACAAGCATAGCATCTGATCATGTAAATTGCGGCTTGGGAATTCAGCACTGCAGAATGGACAAACCCCTTCTTTCATATGCAGCTGTACATATTGCTTGATAGAATTTGAAGAGAATATTAATGAGACCCAATGTTTTGGATCCTTGGTACTTCCGAAGGTTTGCTCCAATGCAGTATTTTTGTAGCAAACAGCAGCTACAGTTAGGGGAAAATCTAAGCATGTAAATGATAATAATAGAGATTCATTTACAAAGGGAATTGCTGATAAATGTTTAACAGGAGGCTGTCGCTCTGAATGTGTTCAGTTGCTGTATTCTGGAGATAAGAAGCACAGCCAAGAAAGACAGCAAGTGGGCAGTTGTGCCACTGCACTCAATGAGAATGTGGTATTTCTATAAATTTCAGAAATATTTCCCAGGGATTTTATTATTATTTGTGTCTTATTCTTCATTGGTTTTTTTTCTTCAATTTTTGCAGAAATCTAGGCTCGCTGGAATTCATTGCAACTTGTTCATCTACCAAAACATCCAAAGCACTGCACAGCCCAGTCTGCTACTTATATAAGTAGGAATATTAAAGTTCGGGCCCACTATCTCACTCTCCATGATTCTGCTATCATCAAATATCGGAGTCATGACAAGATGCCAGAAATGTATCTGTTGTTCAAAAAGAAAGAAAGACTTGCATTTATATAACGCCTTTCACGACCACCGGACATCTCAAATGATGTGTCAATGACTGATATATTTCCCATTATTGACACCATAGCAATATAGGACCCCCTTTAAAATTATACCACTTACTTTATATTGCCTCTCCTTAATCTTCTTTCCAAAATGCATCGCTTCACACTTCTCTGCGGCAAATTTCATCTGTCGTGTGTCTGCCCATTTCACCAGTCTATCTATGTCCTCCTGAAGTCTGCAAATATCCTCCTCACTGTTTACTAGGCTTCCAAGCTTTGTGTCGTCTGCTTTATATTCTGCCTTTCTTCCACTTTCTCTCTCTCAAGTGTCAGCTTGACTCAGTTGGAGGCACTTTTGGCTCTGAGTGCAAAGATTGTGGTTTCAAACTCCACAACAGACTTAGCGCATAATCTAGGCTGAAAATTCAGGGCCGTGCTGAGGGAGTACTGCATTGTGTTGACTATAATGATATGAGTCTTATGGTTTTGGATGCCAAGTAATCAAGCTCACACCAACAGATTGTCTTTTCAGACTTTATTAACAGCACCACAAAAAACAGAAATGATACTATTACCTCAGTCTGCAGAACAAAAGTATAGTGGCTTCAGTGCATTATCTTCACATGTCTGTTCCGCCAGACCCCAGCTATGTCATCTATTTTTATATCTCAAGTTGATTACTGTGCTCACTGACCTACATTGGCTTCCGGTCCGGCAACACCTCAATTTTAAAATTCTCATCTTTGTTTTCAAATCCCTCCCTGGCCTCACCCCTCCCTATTTCTATAACATTCTCCAGCCCTATAACCCGCTGAGATATCTGCGCTCCTCGATTTGCGCATCCCCCGATTTTAATCGCTCCACCATTGGGGCTGTGCCTTCAGCTGCCTAGGCCCTAAGGTCTGGAATTCCCTCCCTAAACCTCTCTGCCTCTCCGCCTCTCTCTCCTCCTTTAAGACGCTCCTTAACATTTGAGAACTAGGGGGCATAATTTCCGAATAAGGGGGCACCCTTTTAAATCGGAAATGAGGAGGAATTTCTTCTCTCAGAGGGTCGTGAATCTTTGGAATTCTCTTCCCCAGAGAGCTGTGGAGGCTGGGTCACTGAATATATTTAAGGTGGAGATAGACAGATTTTTGAATGGTAAGGGAGTCGAGGGTTATGGGGAGCGGGCAGGGAAGTGGAGTTGAGGCCAAGATCGGATCAGCCATGATCTTATTGAATGGCGGAGCAGGCTCGAGGGGCCGAATGACCTACTCCTGCTCCTACGTCTTATGTTCTTATGTTCTTAAAACCTACCTCTTTGACCAAGCTTTTGGTCACCTGTCCTAATAACTCCTTATGTTGCTCGCTATCAAATTATGTTCGATAACACTCCTGTGAACCATCTTGGGACGTTTTACTATGTTAAAGGCACTATATAAATGCAAGTTGTTGTTGTTTACATTTCAGGAACTGTAGTTGTCGTTATTTGTCTGTAGACCCCCTTCTTCAACTTTTGCTTACTCAGGGGAATGCTTGTATATCTGTGTATTACTTCCCAACCTCATCGTCTTTGTTTAAGATCAAGACAATACCCCTTATAGTACCAGCATGAGGTCAGGTCAGGTCATCTTGTATCTTCCAGTTATATCCCAAATGTTAAATTTCCACCTTAGCACATTCCCTTTCTATACAATTGTAATGTACTTGCTCTTAAAATTCAAACGAGGCCCTAATGTGAAAATGGTTTACGCCACCCTCCCAACTTTGTGCCCATTTTCGGCTGAAGTTAAAAAACCCTCCTGTGACTTGCAGAATTTAAAACTACCGCCACAGTTTGGCCTAGTAATTCCAGAGCGCTGGAAAACTGCTGCGGTTAATGGCCGCTGAAATTATTGGGCTGACAGCACTGGTATATTGGTGCTGCTCGCTAATTAACATTAGTGCTGTGCTAAACTTACTGTGCAAGGCCGATTTTTGGGCGGTAATCTCAGCAGGAGGCCCAATGTAGCATGGCCTTAGTGTCATTGCAGCAAGAATAGCCTTCTCTTAAAGCAAGGCTGTCATTTTAGAAAACAGTGCGGTCCCTTAAAGGGGAACTGCCTCCTAAAATGAAAAAATAAAAATTATTTTAGTCCTTACAGCTCAACTGCATTCTGAAAAAAATAAACATAAAAAATAATTTCCAAATGGCAGTTTTCAGCTCTTAAAGCAGAGTTGCCTTCCGCACCTAAAAAAATGGGAAAAGTGCTTCAAAGCTTATACAAATGGATCAGCAAGCCAGGGAAGGTGCACCCAGGGTCTCACACGCAGCACTCCAGCTTTGTGCAGGGGCTCAACACTGCAAGAGAGGCCCTCCAGAAAGAACGATGTGGAACTAGCCACGCATCTAGCCAAGCTGTTCCAGTACAGCTACAACATTGGCATCTATCCGACAATGTGGAAAACTGTCCACAAAAAACAGGACAAATCCAATTTGGCCAATTACCGCCCCATCAGTCTACTCTCAATCATCAGCAAAGTGATGGAAGGTGTCATCGACAGTGCTATCAATTGGCCCTTACTCACCAATAACCTGCTCACTGATGCTCAGTTTGGGTTCCACCAAGACCACTTGGCTCCCAAGCTCATTACAGCCTTGGTCCAAAACATGGACAAAGGAGCTGAATTCCAGAGGTGAGGTGAGAGTGACTTCAAGGCAGCATTTGACCAAGTGTGGCATGAAGGAGCCCTAGTAAATCTCAAGTCAATGGGAATCGGGGGGAAAACTCTCCACTGGCTGGAGTCATACCTAACACAAAGGAAGATGGTTGTGGTGATTGAAGGTCAATCATCACAGCCCCAGGACATTGCTGCAGGAGTTCCTCAGGACAGTGTCCTAGGCCCAACCATCTTCAGCTGCTTAATCAATGACCTTGCCTCCAATATAAGGTCAGAAATGGGGATGTTTGCTGATGACTGCACAGTGTTCAGTGCCATTCACAACTCCTCAGATAATGAAGCAGTCCATGCTCACATGCAACAAGACCTGGACGATGTTCAGGCTTAGGCTGATAAGTGGCAGGAAACATTCGCGCCAGAGAAGTGCCAGGCAATGACTATCTCCAACAAGCGAAAATCTAACCACCGCCACTTGACATTCAATGGCATTACCATCGCCGAATCCCCTACCATCAACATCCTGGGGGTCACCATTGACCAGAAACTTAACTGGACCAGCCACATAAACACTGTGGCAACAAAGCAGGTCAGAGGCTGGGTATTCTGCGGCGAGTGTCTCACCTCCTGACCCCTCAAAGCCTTTCTACCATCTACAAGGCACAAGTCAGGAGTGTGATGGAATACTCTCCACTTGCCTGGATAAGTGCAGCTCCAACAACACTCAAGAAGCTCGACATCATCCAGGACAAAGCAGCCCGCTTGATTGACACCCCATCCACCACCTTAAACATTCCCTCCCTCCACCACCGGCGCACCGTGGCTGCAGTGTGTACCATCTACATGATGCACTGCAGCAACTTGCCAAGGCTTCTTCGGCAGCACCTCCCAAACCCGCGACCTCTTCCACCTAGAAAGACAAGGGCAGCAGGCACATGGGAACACCACCACTTCTAACTTCCCTTCCAAGTCATACACCATCCTGACTTAGAAGCATATCACCTTCATCGTCGCTGGGTCAAAACCCTGGAACTCCCTCCCTAACAGCACTGTGGGAGTACCTTCACGACACGGACTGCAGCGGTTCAAGAAGCTGGCTCACCACCACCTTCCCAAGGGCAATTAGGGATGGGCAATAAATGTTGGCCTTGCCAGTGACGCCCACATCCCATAAACAAATTTTTAAAAAACATCACCGAGGCTGTCACTGCCAACAGTGTTCTCCCTACAACCTGGCTTCACTGCCCAAAGAAGCTTCATGACCTCAGACCACTGGTCAAGGTCAGTGAATGCATCTTCTCCTACCAATTGCACCACTAGCCTCACATACTGCTCAATGCACGACCCCCAGCCCCAATCACTCACCTGCCAACAATCTGTACCAAACACGAGGCACACCTCCCATTCCTAGCTTCACCTCACCCCCTTGGAGGAGGCGGTGCTGGCCATTCTTGGCAGGGGCATGGCTGAGCCCTTGGCCAGTGGCGGGGCTGACAGGATACAAGATGCTCATATGTTATCCTCCTTCTAGCATGCACCCTTGCTTTCCTGCCCTCCCCTCACCACAACTCCAACCTTGTGCTCTCCTCATTGCACACACTCAAGGAATGCAGCCTGCTCAGGAGGAGGAGGAAGAAGAAGAAGAAGAAGAAGGAGAAGGAGAATAATAATAAGAAGAATAATGATTACTTGATGTCATATTGGATGGATAGATGTATAAAGTTGGATTGGAAAGTTTGCTTTGTGGTGGTTTTTATTTCAGCATTGTGGCCAAGAGGGCACTGTGATAGTCAGTAACAGAGGGATGGTAAGGTGTGGGACAAATGTTGAAAGGGGAATTGGGGTTGTGATCACTGGTACCACAGATGGATGTTTCCATTCCGGATATCCCGGCCAGAAAGGGCTCTCTGGGTTGCATCCTTCCTTCTGCTTCCTCCTCTTCTGCGTCTTCCTCTTCTGTGTCTTCCTCTTCCCTCTGCGAGTGAATGCTGGAAATCTGACATAAAAGCAGAAAATGCTGGAAATACTCAACAGGTCAGGCAGCATCTCGACCTGAGACATTTACTCTGTTTCTCTCTCCAGAGATGCTGCCTAACCTGCTGAGTATTTCCATCATTTTCTGTCTTCGCAGAGGCCTTCCTTTACCATCTGAGGCCTTGCAAGCATCCAACTGCACTCCCTGCACACTTTAAAAACTTTTAACATCGATTGCACCAAGCCACTATTTCAACAAAATATAAAAAATCTAGTCCAAAAGCTTAAATGCAAACTTACCTGAAAGATGTGTGTGCCCCTTTGAGAAATGCTGACAGCTTCTCTGTCAGTCTGCTGTACGCTTGCTTTTCAGAGCGAGCTTAGGACCCAGCGCTAAACTCAACGCAAAAGTCCAAGTTTGCAGAGCATGGCGTTAAGTTGGCGTTGTACGCCGACTGATGTCACGCTCTCCAGATTTACATGTCCAGGGTCAGCGCTGCTAACGGCAGCGCTATGGCCCTCACCAAAATGGTGGCCGCCAAGTCCCACACCAGAGGTGGGCGTTAGAGCAGCGGCCGCCATTTTTGTCAGGAATCTGCTGCTCACGGGTGGCGGTAAGTAGCCCAATTTCTTGGCCTTTCTTTCTAAAGTTCCAATTCATGTTTTACTGACCTCTCTTTCATGGTGTTGGCACGAATAAGTATGTGCGATTTTGACAGGTTAATTTACCCTCATTGGGTTAATACTGTGTAAACATTCCAAATAAAAGGCGTAATTATTGTTGTGATTAGTTAACGCACTCAACCATGAAGAGACGCCAGTTATTTCTGAGTTATTGCTGAATTTAATTTTGGAACTGCACAAAAATCGTGATTAAAAATTTCTTATAAAGCTTTGTTGTTTTCAGCACATCAATAGCAATTACAGAAATACCAGCAAATGTCACTGGTTACCTCTATCACTGGTGGCCTTCAAAAACTACCATTGTGCATGCCTAGCCTGGCACCAGCCTTTTTTTTATTCATCCTCGGGATGTGGGCATCGCTGGCAAGGCTGGCATTTATTGCCCATACCTAGTTGCCCGTAGAAGGTGGTGATGGGCCTTCTTGAACTGCTGGCAGAGGTTTGGTACAACCGAGTGGCTTGCTCGGCCCACTTTGGAGGACAGTTCAGTGTCAACCACGCTGGTGGGGGGGGACTGGAGTCACATAGAGGCCAGACCGGGTAAGGATGATAGGTTTCCTTCCTTAAAGGACATTAGTTGGGATTTTACCAAAAACCCAACAACTTTATGGTCACTTTTACTGATAACAGTTTTTTATTTCCAGATTTAAAAAAAAAAACTGAATTCAATGTCTCGAACTGCCACTCATATTTGAACTCACACTTTCTGGATCATGAGTCCAGGTCCCTAGATTACTAGATTAACAGTTTCCAGTTTCCTGGCCCCAACCACGTCCTTTTCACCATGGACGTACAATCCCTCTACACCTCCATCCCCCACCAGGATGGCCTGAGGGCGCTCCACTTCTTCCTTGAACAGAGGCCCAACCAGTCCCCATCCACCACCACCCTCCTCTGCCTGGCTGAACTTGTTCTCACATTGAACAACTTTTCCTTTGACTCCACTCATTTCCTCCAAATCAAAGGTGTTGCTATGGGTACCCGCATGGGTCCTAGCTATGCCTGCCTTTTTGTGGGATATGTGGAACACTCTTTGTTCCAGTCCTACTCAGGTCCCTCCCTCACCTCTTTTTCCAGTACATTGATGACTGTATCAGTGCCATTTCCTGCTCTCGTCCTGAACTAAACAATTTCATTCACTTTGCCTCCAATTTCCACCCTTTCCTTCACCTTCACATGGTCCATCTCCGACTCTTCCCTTCCCTTCCTCGACTTCTCCGTCTCTATCTCTGGGGATAGGTTATTGACCAACATTCACTACAAGCCCACTGACTCCCACAGCTACCTGGACTACACTTCCTCCCACCCCGCCTCCTGTAAGGACTCTATTCCATTCTCCCAGTTTCTCCATCTCCGCCGCATCTGCTCCGACAATGCCACCTTCCATACCAGTACTTCCGACATGTCTTCCTTTTTCCTCAACCAAGGATTCCCCTCTACCATGGTTGACAGGGCCCTCGACCATGTCCGTTCTATCTCCCGCACTTCTGCCCTCACCCCTGCCCCTCCCTCCCGGAACCATGATAGGGTTTCCCTTGTCCTCACCTTTCACCCCACCAGCCTCCACGTTTAACGGATCATCCTCTGCCATTTCCGCCACCTCCAACGTGATCCCACCACCAAACGCATCTTCCCCTCCCCTCCCCTTTCAGCATTCCGTAGGGACCGCTCCCACTGAGACACCCTAGTCCACTCCCCTATCACTCCCAGCACCCCTTCCCCTTCGCCCGGCACCTTCCCCTACAAGCGCAGGAGATGCAACACCTGCCCTTATACCTCCCCCCCTTCCCACTGTCCAGGGCCTCAAACACCCCTTTCAGGTGAAACAGCGATTTACTTGTACTTCTTGCAATCTAGTATATCGTATTCGCTGCTCACGATGTGGTCTCCTCTACATTGGGGAGACCAAACGCAGATTGGATGACCGCTTTGTGAAACACCTCCGTTCAGTCTGTAAGGGTGACCCCGCGTTTCCGGTCACCTGTCATTTTAATTCACCGCCCCATTCCCACTCAGACCTCACCGTACTCGGGCTCTTGCATTGTTCCACGGAAACCCAGCGTAAGCTCGAGGAACAGCACCTCATCTTCCGATTAGGCACTTTACAGCCTTCTGGACTCCATATCGAGTTCAACAATTTCAGATCATAACCTCGGCCCCTATTACATTTTTACATATATTTTTTATCCACACCTTTGTTTTGTGCCCTTCCCCCTTTTTTTCTCTCCCACATGGCAACTGTCTCTCATTCTGCCAGCGCATTTCACGCCTAATCTAGAGCCGTCCTTTGTCTCCATTAGTCCTATCACCATCTCGTCTCCTTTTGAATACCTCTTAATGTCTCTTCACTTCTCTTTTGTTCTTTCATCCTCGTTTACCAACCCCCAAACTGGCCTTTTAATCTGGTTCATTTCCTGTGGTTTTTCAGTCCTGACGAAGGGTTTCGACCTGAAATGTTGACTCTATTTCTCTCTCCACGGATGTTGCCTGGCCTGCTGAGTTTTTCCAGCATTTTCTGTTGTTATTCCCTAGATTACTAGTCCAGTAACATGACCACTATGTTAACGTTCTGCTAAACTGCGCGACCACGTGGCCACACAACAGTCTGGAGGCCGCGCGCAGGCCTCTCACCGGCCTTTCCATGGAAACAACCGCGCATGCGCGGAAATTTGAACGGCCAAGCAGCCAGTTAAAGGGACCGCGCACTAGAAAGAAATTAGTGGGAACGTCGGCTACCATACCCCCTTTTTTAAATAAACAAACAAGCCGTGCAAAACAAAGCAAAGACAGTTGCAAGCGTTCACAGTGCCTAGAATTTTGCCATTTCCATGTTAAACATTACCCCGTGGATTTTTTTTTGTCAAAAAGCCTCCTGTTATTTTTAGGGATTCTACAGGACCATTGTTCCTTGGCTCTGAGCAACATGTACAATGATCTAAGCAGGCAGTAAATTCTAATGAGAGATGGGCTTCACGGTGAGTGACAATGGGTCACGACATAAAAAACAGAACCCACACAAACACCGGGGTTAAACTATATTGCACTTTCTACGTGACAAACCCGGAAAGGGTCTGTGTTTGGCTAGGTAGCACAGGTAACCAATGGACACAGCCAGATTTACTTTCATAAGTACTGCAAAGGAATGCAAAGTATGTGAGTAATTGCACTCATGTGGAACCTGCAGTATGTTACAGCAAACAGCACGTTTCTGGCAAGTTCGTATTTATAAGTGTGTGCTTGGTTATAGTTGTTAGTAGGAGTTTGAGAGTGACACGTTATGAATAAATTTACAGATGCACACGCTCAGTCAGGTTAAACCAAAAGTTTTGTAATAGCACTGACTAGTTTAAGATTTTTAAAAAAAATCATTATTTACTTGGCTGATACTTGAACTTATAAACGGAAGAAGCAAAGTAACCAATGTTATTCCTTTCATTGAACAAGCAACAACAACAACAGCTTGCATTTATATAGCACCTTCAATATAGTAAAATGTCTCAAGGCACTTCACAGGAATGTCACAAGCAAGATTTGACACCAAGCCACATAAGGAGGTATTAGGACAGGTGACCAAAAGCTTGGTCAAAGAGGTAGGTTTTAAGGAGCATCTTAAAAGGAGGATAGGGAGGCGGGGAGGTTGAAGGAGGGAATTCCAGAGCTTAGTGCCTAGGCAGCTGAAGGCACGGCCGCCAATGGTGGAGCAACTAAAATCGGGGATGCGCAAGAGGCCAGAATTGGAGAAGTGCAGAGATCTCGGAGGGTAGTAGGGCTGGAGGAGGTTACAGAGATTGGGGGGGGGGGGTGCTGAGGCCATGGATGGACTTGAAAACAAGGATGAGAATTTTAAAATCAAGATGTTGCTGGATGGGAAGCCAATGTAGGCCAGCGAGCAGATGGGTGATGGGTGAACAGGACTTGGTGCGAGCAAAGGAGTTAAAACGCATAGGTTAGAGTTCTTGGAGTTGTCCGAGTCCAAAGATGTGCGGGTTAGGTTGATTGGCTATGATAAAAAATTGACCCTTAGTGTTAGGGGGATTAAATACGTGGGGTTATGGGGATAGGGTGGGATATGTGTTGGTGTAGGGGTTATGGGGATCGGGTGGGATATGTGTCGGTGCAGGCTCGATGGGCCGAAATGGCCTCTATCTGCACTGTGGGGTTTCTGTGATTCTGTGATTCAGTACTGAGGAATTGTACCCTGGAAATAACTGTGGTTGATATTAGCAGATAAACACTCAATGCGTTGATGTAACATTTCTCCATCTGCTATTTTAACAGAGGCAGTAACCCATTTAAAGTAAATGGAGAGTGCAAAGTCATAAGGGGACGGGGGATTACCACTCCCTCTGTCCGGATTCCTAGATTTTTTCTCCCTAATTGGCTTTGGGGTTTTGATCTGGTTTATCCAGGAGACTACATACACCTTAGGGGGTAAGGAATCTCTCGACCTGATGCTTAAGGCATCACAACTGTATGGGACAGGCTAGATGGACCAGCCGGTCTTTCCCTGTCCGACATTTTTGTATGCTCTCACTCTGGGCAGCCCTCATGAACCACCTTAGGCTGACTGCAGAGACTGGTTGTAGGTTGCTTGCCAACCCTCGTGGCAACGAAAGGGAATTTGGTCCATGGAATCGAAAAGTGGGGTAGAAATTGAATTAATAAAAGTGGTTATAAAAACAAACCCAAATAGCAACTTTTGAGGGTTACACAGCTTTCCCTTTCAAACGGAAATTGAGGATCCTCCATTTTTGACCTGATGAGGGAGATGAAGTGTTTGTCTTACGAGGAAAGGTTGAGCAGGTTGGGCCTATACTCATTGGAGTTTAGAAGAATGAGAGGGGATCTTATTGAAACATATAAGATTCTGAAGGGACTTGACACGGTAGATGCAGAGAGGATGTTTCCCCTCATGGGGGAATCTGGAACTAGGGAGCATAATTTCAGAATAATGGGGCAGCCATTTAAAATGGAAATGAGGAGGAATTTCTTCTCTCAGAGAGTCATGAATTGTTGGAATTCTCTTCCCCAGAGAGCTGTGGAGGCTGGGTCATTGAATATATTTAAGGTGGAGATAGACAGAGTTTTGAAAGGTAAGGGAGTCGAGGGTTATGGGGAGCGGGCGGGAAAGTGGAGTTGAGGCCAAGATCGGATCAGCCATGATCTTATTGAATGGCGGAGCAGGCTTGAGGGGCCAAATGACCTACTCTTTGTTGTGTATGTACCTTTCAGAGAATAACTGGTCTCAGACTGCAGTACTGGCAGTGACCACCCCTGTATAAAAGGCGCTATTGAGCCTCTGTGTTTTTAGTTTCACTATGGACTTCCACCAGTAAAGACTTACTTTGTTCACTCCTGCTGTCCGTGTCTCAATTATTCACGGACGTAACACTGACGACGAGTAAGAAACGAACTTACCTGCAACTCGGCAGCACCTCAGACGACGTTATTGAAGGTCGAAGCCAGAAGAAAAATAAATAAATAATAAAATCCAAAGAAACTCGAGAAACGGGCGTCGACCGTGGGCAACCGCCCTCCAAATCGTCGGATTGGAAACTTGCAGGAGAGACTGTCCAGAGCCAGGCTTGGTTCCTCGGTCTGTGGGTTCCCAGCTAATCGGGCTGGTGGCAGGTAGTGCACTGATCCTTCCTGGGCTGCGGCGGGCTGAAGCTCGATCGGGTGGCTTTTCAATGGGGCCGGGCAGCGAGTGAGGAAGCAAAGAGAGAGAGAGAGGGTGGAGCACACAGGGCGCGGCCGGTGCTTCGGAGCCGGACAGCGTTCGGACCTAAGAAGAGGGAGGGAAGTGTCCCAGAGGGTCCGCTCCACGACAGGAAAATAATAAAAGAAAAAAAAAATCAATATTAAACGCACAAGAAACCGTGGAAAGCAGCGCTAACAACAGCGGGGAAGAAGGCAAAGCGCGGGAGGCGCCATTTTGTTAAATCGGGGAAGAAGGCAAAGCGCGGGAGGCGCCATTTTAGATTTGCAAGATGCCGAAGACTGGCTGTATCACTGCTTTTGATAATACAATAGAGGACTGGACCACGTATGTGGAAAGAGTCGCGGTATATTTCGAGGCAAACGAAATAGCGGAGGGGAAAAAGGCATCGATATTGCTAAACTTAATGGGCGCTAGAATGTACGGCCTATTGCGGGACCTGATTACTCCAGCCAAACCGAAGGCGAAGAGTTTTAACGAAATTGTTGGTGTCCTACAGGAACACTTAAACCCTGCACCGCTGTTGATAGCAGAAAGATTTAAATTCCACAGGAGAACTCAGCAGAAAGATGAGAGCAATGCTGAGTATCTTACGGAACTACGCAAGCTATCAAAGCACTGCCAGTTCGGAGCAGGACTGGCAGATACCCTACGGGACAAATTTGTCTCTGGATTCCTGAGTGAAGGAACACAGAAGAAGTTACTCTCAGAGAAAGAGCTGACGCTAGATAAGGCTTTCAGCGTGGCAGTATCGTATGAAGCAGCAGCCAGGGGAGCTGCAGAAATTCAACAAAAACCACAGGAATACGGCACCCACGAAATTACACGGGGATTTGCAAAATGTTATCGCTGCGGCAGAACTAACCATGACCAGAAGGACTGCTGGTCCAAAGACAAAATATGCAGGCAATGCGGGAAGATGGGACACATTGCACGAGTTTGCAGGTCTGGGAAGAAGACCAGCGACAACAAAAAGGCTACTAAGGAAACGTACAAGAAAGTACAAAAGATGACGGACAGTAGTTCCGAAGACCAGATGAGCGATAGTGAATCCGGGAACAGGAGACTAAGCTGTCTCAAACTTCACAATGTAATCGCAAAAGAGGATCACCGAACCATTTGGGTCACCCTCACGATAGCAGGGTCCCAAGTTAAAATGGAATTGGATACAGGATCAGCGCTAACCGTCATGAATCGACGAGACTACGAGCGGCTATTTTCACACATACCCTTGAGAGGGACATCCATCGTCTTGACGACGTATACGGGGCAAAAAGTATACCCCAGAGGAAAAATAAGGGTGCCTGTCGAATACAACGGCAAGAAAATACGGAAATTGTATCTCTACATACTGCCAAATGGTGGACCACCGTTATTGGGACGGGAATGGATCAGGAAGATAAACTTAGATTGGCACTCCATTGATGCAATGATGGTGGACGGTAAAAAAGATGAAGACGTCACTCCTGGACGATTGTCAACAATCTTAGCTAACGCCAAAGAGGTATTTCAACAAGAACTGGGCACGCTTAAAGGCGTAACCGCCTCGATAAAAATAGAAGAGAATGCAGTTCCCAAGTTTTTCAAAGCAAGACCGGTACCATATGCAATTCGCCCAGCCGTCGAGGCAGAGTTGGAGAATCTGGAGAAGGCGGGCGTGTTGTCTAAGGTCGACTGGAGCGAGTGGGCGACACCCATCGTTCCTGTCATGAAGAAAACGTTAAGCAACAAGTCCGGGGAGCCAAGGAAGATTTGCATCTGTGGGGATTTCAAGGTGACGGTGAACCCGGTCCTTCACACAGTACAATATCCTCTTCCAAGGATAGAAGACATATTCGCCTCACTGTCTGGAGGGAAGCGTTTTACAAAAATTGACCTAGCACAAGCATATTTGCAGATGGTGGTTAAGGAGTCCTCTAGGAAGTATCTCACGATAAACACTCACAAAGGTCTTTACCAGTATCATCGATTGGTATTCGGAGTAGCATCGGCTCCGGCGATATGGCAAAGAGCGATGGAACAAGTCCTGCAAGGGATTCCGGGGACTCAGTGTTACTTGGACGACATCCTTGTAACAGGTGAAGATGACAGTGAACACCTTAACAACCTAGAACAGGTGCTCACTAGACTACGGGAACATGGGCTGCAAGCCAACCGCCCCAAGTGCGAATTTTTTAAGAAACAGATATCGTATTGTGGCCACGTGACTGATGAAGAGGGGTTACATAAGTCCCCTGACAAAATTGAAGCGGTTGTTAAGGCCCCAGCGCCTGAAAATGTGTCGCAACTGAGGTCATTCCTCGGATTGGTGAATTACTATCATAAGTTTTTGCCAAATTTGTCGACAATTCTGCACCCACTGAACGCCCTGCTACGAACGGGGGTCGCATGGAAATGGAGCGATGATTGTAAGCGTGCTTTTCAGAAGAGTAAGGACTTAATCACTTCAAAGGGAAGTATTGGCTCACTACAACCCAGCACTGCCAATCAGGCTGGCGTGTGATGCGTCTCCCTACGGCATTGGGGCGGTACTGTCACATAAATTCCTTGATGGTTTAGAGAGGCTGATAGCTTTTGCGTCACGCTCGTTAACTTCTGCCGAGCATAACTACACCCAGATTGACAGAGAGGCCCTCAGTCTAGTGTGGGGGGTGAAGAAGTTCAATCACTACCTGCACGGTCAAAAATTTACTCTACTAACCGATCATCAACCTCTTGTCTCCATTTTCAACCCTCAGAAGGGCGTACCGATAATGACAGCACAACGGCTGCAGAGATGGTCCCTTTTCCTAGGGGCACACCAATATGACATCGAGTACAAAGGAACTAAACAGCATGGAAATGCTGATGGATTGTCACGTCTACCGTTGCCGACGGTGGAAGAAGAAGACCTTGCAGTGGATCCAATGAAGTTATTCCACTCGACCATAGTCGAATGTCTCCCTGTGACGAATGCAAACATAGAAAAGGAAACATGGAATGACCCGACACTATCACGGGTCTATGATTTAACGGTGAAGGGATGGCCAGCACATGGCGAACCACTGCTGCCAGCATTCTCGCCGAGAAGAGAACAGCTGTCAGTGTGCAGAGCAACCTTGATGTGTGGATCCAGAGTAGTAATTCCACCTAAGTTGACGGATAGAAACATAGAAATATAGAAACATAGAAGATAGGAGCAGGAGTAGGCCATTCGGCCCTTCGAGCCTGCTCCGCCATTCAACGAGATCATGGCTGATCATCCAAACCCTAGCACCCGGTCCCTACACCGACAGCCATCCCACACAAGCCCTATCCCCGTAACCCCGTAACCCCACGTATTTAATCCCCCCTAACACTAAGGGCCAATTTTTTATCATGGCCAATCAACCTAACCCGCACATCTTTGGACTGTGGGAGGAAACCGGATAGAGTGCTCAATGAGCTTCATGAGGGTCATCTGGGTGGGGTAAAAATGAAGAGCTTAGCCAGAGCGTTTGTGTGGTGGCCGGGAATTGATAGAGAAATCGAAGAGATGACCAAGAGCTGTGCAGGATGCCAGAAGGTCCAAAACGCCCCACCACAAGCTCCTCTGCATCCATGGGAGTGGCCCTCATCTCCATGGCAAAGGGTGCACATTGATTTTGCTGGTCCCTTCATTGACTCGATGTTTTTAATTGCGGTAGATGCACAAAGTGGCCAAAGGTAATAAAAATATCCTCAACCACCACGGAAAAAACTATCACAGTTTTACGAACCATATTCGCCAGGAATGGGCTGCCTGAACAGATTTGCTCTGACAATGGACCACAGTTTGTGTCTGAAGAGTTCCGGAGGTTCTTAAAGAACAATGGTGTTAAACATTACACATCTGCCCCATATCATCCAGCCACTAATGGATTGGCCGAGAGGTTTGTCCAAACATTCAAGAAGGCTATCAAGGCAATGTGTAATGAAGATATACCCCTACAACACAAGGTGGACAACTTCTTGTTTGCCTACCGGAATGCGACACATGCGGTTACCAACCAAACTCCAGCCATGATGTTCTTCAATCGAAGACTAAGATGCCGCTTGGATTTGGTTAAGCCAAACGTCCGAAGAGATGTGGAGAACAGGCAGTTTCAGAATATGAATGAAAGGCCGACCAGGAGTTTTAAGGTAGGTCAACCAGTTTTGGCCCGGGACTACCGCACTGAGAAATGGCAGCCAGGAACGATTTGTACACGACAAGGACCTCTCATGTATACCGTGGACGTTGGGGAGAGCATTGCAAGACGCCATGCTGACCAGATTCTAGAGTCACGGGAAAACGTCAATTCCACACCACGATCTGATACACCTGGTAATGAAATCGACGTTCCAATTGCAGCTACCGCAGAACCGATAATATTGGAAGCAGATGAACCACACAACGACATTGATCCCGACTCAACATTGCCAGAAGAACCTGATACCCCAAAGAGGCGTTATCCAGACAGAATCAGGAAGCCTCCTCAAAGACTGAACTTATAATTGCTTAAACTTAACCAATGTATCTAGCAACAGTAATTGTGATTGTAACTAGTTATCATTTAGTTGTTAAATGAATGTTACGTACTGTTTATCTAAAAGGGGAGGAATTGTTGTGTATGTACCTTTAAGAGAATAACTGGTCTCAGACTGCAGTACCGGCAGTGACCACCCCTGTATAAAAGGCGCTATTGAGCCTCTGTGTTTTTAGTTTCACTATTGACTTCCACCAGTAAAGACTTACTTTGTTCACTCCTGCTGTCCGTGTCTCAATTATTCACGGACGTAACACTCCTGTTCCTACATCTTATGCTCTTATGTTCTTATGAAGGGACCTATTTTCCAGGAGCCTGAACTCATGGGCTTTTTTCAGCCAGTGTGAAAAACAGCACACTACCATATCCTACATTTGTTGACCAGTGCAGATATGCTGGAAAAAGGAGAACTATACATTAATACAATGCCAAAGTCAACTACCGTGATCAAATGATCTTAGCTGAATGATACTTCTCTCACATTCTCTCCTGTCCTTGAGACTGTCTGATCCTTCTTCTTCTTAGGCAGCCCCTCAGAACCGAGGATGACTTGCTTCCACACTAAAAATGAGTTCTCAGGTGACTGATGAGTCCAATGTGGGACCTACAGGGTTGGATTTTCATTGAGGAGTTGGGTAGGAGGCGGGACTACAACTTTCGGGGCTGTAGTCCCGCCTCCATTAAGTTCAAGCCAACCCAGGTGATTTTGACTTGATTGACCTTGTTGAGTCCGCCCAGCGGGCTCAGCAGGCCAATTAAGGGCCACCAGGCAACAGGTGATGTTACAGATTGATATTTCATCTGTCAAGACCTTTTGACAGATCTATTATCTATTCTACCAGTTACATCCTCAAAAAATTCCAGTAGATTAGTCAAGCATGATTTACCTTTTGTAAATCCATGTTGACTTTGTCCGATCCTGTCACTGTTTTCCAAGTGCTCTGCTATTACATCTTTTATAATGGACTCTAGCATTTTCCCCACTACCGATGTCAGGCTTACCGGTCTATAATTCCCTGTTTTTTCTCTACCACCCTTTTTAAATAGTGGGGTTACATTAGCTCTCCTCCAATCCATGGGAACTGCTCCAGAGTCTGTAGAATTTTGGAAGATGACCAGCAATGCATCTACTATTTCTAGGGCCACTTCCTTAAGTACCCTAGGATGTAGATTATCAGGCCTTGGGGATTTATCGGCCTTCAATCCCATCAATTTCCCGAACACCATTTCCCTACAAATACTGATTTCATTCGATTCCTCCCTCTCATTAGAACCTATGTTCCCCGACAACTCTGGGAGGTTATTTGTGTCCTCCTTTGTGAAGACAGAACCAAAGTATGTATTTCATTGGTCAGCCATTTCTTTGTTCCTCGCTATAAATTCCCCTGATTCTGACTGCAAGGGTCCTACGCTTGACTTCACCAATCTTTTTCTCAGCACATACCTATAGAAGCTTTTACAGTCAGTTTTTATGTTCCCTGCAAGCTTACTCTCATACTCTATTTCCCCCCTCTTAATTAATCCCTTTGTCCTCCTTTGCTGAATCCTAAACTGCTCCCAATCCTCAGGTTTTCTGCTTTTTCTGGCCAAATTATATGTCCTCTCCTTGGATCTTATGCTTTCCCTAATTTCCCTTGTTAGCCACGGTTGAGTCACCTTTTTTGTTTTATTTTTATGCCAAACAGGGATGAACAAATTCTGTAGTTCATCCATGCAATCTTTAAAGTTTACCATTGCCTATCCACCGTCAACCCTTTAAGTAACGTTTCCCAATCCATCCTAGCCAACTCATGCCTCATACCATCGTAGTTTCCTTTATTTAAATTCAGGACCCTAGTCTCTGAGTCAACTACTTCACTCTCCATTTTAATGAAGAATTCCATCATATTATGATCGCTCCTCCCCAAGGGGCCTCGCCCAACAAGATTGCTAATTAATCCTCTCTCATTACATAATACCCAGTCTAAGATGGCCTGATCTCTAGTTGGTTCCTCGACATATTGGTCCAGGAAACCATCCCGTATACACTCTAGGAATTCCTCCTCCACAGTATTGTTACTAATTTGGTTAGCCCAATCTACATGTAGATTAAAGTCACCCATGATAACTGCTGTGCCCTTATTGCAGGCTTCTCTAATTTCCCATTTAATGCCATCCCCAACCTCAGCATCATTATTTGGGGTCAGTATACAACTCCCACTAATGTTTTCTGCCCCTTGGTATTTCTCAGCTCTGCCCATACAGATTCCACATCACCAGAGCTAATATCCTTCCTTACTATTGTGTTAATCTCCTCTTTAACCAGCAATGCTACCCCATCTCCTTTTCCTTTTGTCCTGTCCTTCCTGAATATTGAATACCCCTGGATGTTGAATTCCCAGTCTTGGTCACCCTGGAGCCATATCTCCGTAATCCCAATGATATCATATCCATTTACATCTATTTTCACAGCTAATTTATCCACCTTATTACAAATGCTCCTCGCATTAAGACACAAAGCCTTCAGGCTTGATTTTTTAACACTCTTAGTCCTTTTAGAATTCTTATTTACTGTGGCCCTGTTTGATTTACACCCTTGATTTCTCTGCCTTCCACTGTTGCTTTTCTCCTTCCTGTCTTCTTTTGCTTTTATCCTTGTTTCCCTTTCCTCTGTCTCCTTGCACAGGTTCCCAACCCCCTGCCATTTTAGTTTAAACCCTCCCCAACAGCACTAGCAAACACTCCCCTTAGGACATCAGTTCCGGTCCCACCCAGGTGCAAACCGTCCAGTTTGTACTGGTCCCACCTCCCCCAGAATCGGTTCCAATGTCCCAGGAATTTGAATCCCTCCCCCTTGCACCATTCCTCTAGCCACATATTCATCTGAAATATCCTTCTATTTCTACTCTGACTAGCACATGGCACTGGTAGCAATCCTGAGATTACTACCTTTGAGGTCCTTTTTTAAAAATTTACCTCCTAACTCCCTATATTCAGCTTTTAGGACCTCATCCCATTTTTTATCTATATCGTTGGTACCTATATGCACCATGACAACTGGCTGTTCACCCTCCCCCTCCAGAATGCCCTGCAGCTGCCCCGAGACATCCTTGACCCTTGCACCAGGGAGGCAACATACCATCCTATCTATTCCCCTTACAATAGAATCCCCTATCACTATAGCTCTCCCGTTCTTTTTCCTCCTGTCCTGTGCAGCAGGACCACCCATGGTGCCAGGAAGTTGGCTGCTGTTGCCTTCCCCTGATAAGCCATCTCCCTCAACAATATCCAAAGTGGTATATCTGTTTGAAAGGGGGATGGCCACAGGGGACCCCTGCACTACCTGCCTGCACCTATTACTCTGCCTGGTGGTCACCCATTTCCTTCCTGCCTGTGCAGCCTTTACCTGCGGTGTGACCAAGTCCCTAAACATGCTATCCACGATGTCCTCAGCATCGCGAATGCTCCAGTATGTATCCATTCGCAGCTCCAGCGCCGTAATGTGGTCTGTCTGTAGCTGCAGCTGGATACACTTCCCACACGCATGGTCGTCAGGGACACAGGAAGTGTCCCTGATTTCCCACATAGTGCAGGAAGAGCATGCCACGGGGCCAAGCTGTCCTGCCATGAATTACCCTTTAATTAATTCAAATTAAATTAAACCAAATCAATACCACTAATTACACTACAATTAAATGATATACTCAAGGGCCCTTGTTTAATACCACTCCCCGCTACACAACAGAGACCCTAGAAACTTTAAACCACAAAAATGAAGTTTGGAAAGAAGTGAGATTGAGGGAAATACTCACCAACCAATCACTTACCTGCTTTCTGGTGACGTCACACTTCCATTACTTTTTACTTCTCGCTGCTGCCGCCGGTATGTCTCGCTGCTGCCGCCGGTCACAGGTGGGGCAGACGATGGTTGAAGCGGCGGGTGCGTAGGGTGCTTGGGTTGACGTGCGTTCCTTGCATTGCCTGCGCTTGGCTTCCACTTGCTCCCAGCGAAGAGACTCGAGGTATTCGGCGCCTTCCCGGATGCTTCTCCTCCACTTTGTGCGGTCTTGGGCCAGGGATTCCCAGGTGTCGGAGAGGATGTTGCACTTTTTCAAGGAGGCTTTGAGGGTGTCCTTGAAACATTCCCTCTGCCCACCTGGGGCTCGCTTGCTGTGTCGGAGCTCCGAGTAGAGCGCTTGCTTTGGGAGCCTCGTATCGGGCATGTGGACGATGTGGCCCATCCTTTGGAGCTGATCGAGCGTGGTCAAAGCTTCGATGCAGGGGATGTTGGCCTGAGCGAGAACACCGACGTTGGTGCGCCTATCCTGCCAATGGATTTGCAGGATCTTGCGGAGGCAGCGTTGGTGGTACCTCTCCAGTGCTTTGAGGTGCCTGCTGTACATGGTCCATGTCTCTGAAGCATACAGCAGGGCGGGTATCACTACTGCTCTGTAGACCATGAGCTTGGTGCTGGGTTTGAGGTCCTGGTCTTCAAACACTCTTCCTCAGGTGACCGAAGGCTGCACTAGCACACTGAATGTGGTGTTGGACTTTGTCATCGACGTCTGCCCTTGTTGACAGCAAGCTCCCGAGGTATGGAAAGTGGTCCACATTGTCCAAGGCCTCATCATGGATTTTGAAAATCGGGGAGCAGTACTGTATGGTGGCGGCAGGTTGGTAGAGGACCTTTGTCTTACGGATGTTTAGTGTAAGGTCCATGCTCTCGTATGATTCAGTGAAGGTGTTGACGATGGTTTGGAGTTCGACCTCAGAGTGTGCGCAGATGCAAGCATCGTCTGCATACTGTAATTCGATGACAGAGGATGGGACGACCTTGGATCTGGACTGGAGGCGACGGAGGTTGAACAGTTACCCGTTTGTTCTGTAGATTAGCTCCAGTCCAGCGGGGAGCTTACTGAGGGTGAGATGGAGCACTGCAGCCAGGAAGGTCGAGAAGAGCGTTGGTGCGATGATACAGCCTTGCTTGACCCCAGTCCGTGTATGAATTGGGTTTGTGGTGGATCCGTTGGTCAGGATCACGGCTTGCATGCCATCGTGAAGCAGGTGGAGGATGGTGACAAACTTTTGCGGGCAGCCGAATTTGAGGAGGACACTCCATAATCCCTCACGGTTGATGCCATTGAGATCAGTACAGAGGCTGCCCTCACTCTCAGCTACCATTACTCCCAATTTTCTCCCTTGTATCAATTATTGCCTGGAGAACTCCGTTGTTCTTAGAACAATATCACAACTCTTCCTGTGCAATTTGTATCCATTTCTATTCTCACAAAAAATATTACAACAACTTGTATTTATATAGCGCCTTTAAAGTAGAAAAATGCTCAAGGCGCTGCACAGAGGCATAATCAAAAATCAATGGATACTGAGCCAAAGAATGAAATATTAGGAGAGCATGACCAAAAGCTTGGCTAAAGAGGCCTTTAAGGAGGGTCTTAAAGGAGGAGAGGGAGGTCAAAGGGGCAGGGCTTAGGCAAGGAATTCCAAAGCATGGCGCCTAGGCAGCGGAAGGCTTGGCTTGTCGAGTGAAGTGGGGGGATGCAAAAAAGGCCGAGTCAGATGAACTGAAAGTTTGGGGGAGGCGATGTAAGACTGGAGAATGCAAGGCCACGAAGGGATTTAAATATGAAGATGAGCATTTTACATTGGAGGTCTTCGGGGAACAGTAGCCAATAATAGTGATGGGCGAATGGGACTTGGAGCGAGTTAGGAGACGAGCAGCGGAGCTTTGAATGAGCTCCAGTTTATGGAGGGTGGAAGCTGGGAGGCCGGCCAGGAGAACGTTGCAATAGTCAAGTCTAGAGGTAACAGAGGCGTGGATGGGGGTCTCAGCAGCAGATGAGCTGAGGCAGGGGCAGAGACGGGCGATGCTACGGAAGTGGAAGTAGGCTGCCTTGGTGGTGGAGCGGATATGTGGTTGAGAGCCCATCTCAGGGTCAAATAGGACACCAAGGTTGTGAATGGTCTGGCTCAGCTTGAGATAGTGATCAGGGAGAGGGATGGAGTTGGTGGCTAGGGAATGGAGTTTGTGGCGGGGACCAAAGACAATGGCTTCGGTCTTCCCAATTTAATTAGAGGAAATTTCTGCTCATCCAGTACCGGATGTCGGACAAGCAGCGTGACAAATCAGAGAGAGTGGCGGGGTCGAGAGAGGTGGTGGAGAGGTAGAGCTGGGCATCGTGGGGAACCTGGTGTTGTATTTTTAGTGTGTAAGAGATGCCTTCTGCTTATGGGAACTGTGGTCAAGCCATTTATAGTCTTCAAACCTTCCTGTGCGGAGAGCCCCTTCAAATATTGACATACTCCCAAGGACTCCCTGCAAAGATTGACATAGTCTGGAGAGCTCTCTGTCCTAACTTCCAAAAGACAGTTGTAACATTTGCATATTGATTTATCATTGGCCCGCAGGCACCTGTAAGGAATACCTATTATATTCACATGTGATAACATGCTGAGTTGCCATTGGCCTGCAGGCATCTGTAAGGACTGCTATTGTTTTGGAAGACCCAGGGTCCTGACTCCATCTTGTCCACACAGTGCTGTATTGATTGAGAAAGCTTACAGACCTGATGCTTCATTAAAAGAGTTTAAACTGTAATACTCCGTTGTCCTGCAATTTATTATTTTTGTACAAAGTGTGCAAAACAAGACATGGTGTCAGAACAGGAATTTGAAATGGACATCGTTGGAGCTCCCTTACCTCGAATGAATTGGGAATCTTTGAACTTACCTAGAGAATGGAGCAAGTTCAAGCAACACGTGGAGTTGATGTTTTCGGGTCCACTTAAAAGCAAAGGGGAGGAAGAAAGATGCAGCTACCTACTCCTGTGGATCGAAGAAAAAGGGAGAGACATTTTTAACACATGGTCTCTCACCGCGGATGAAGCAAAGGTACTGAAAAGTTGTTTTGACCGTTTTGAAGCATATGTGATGCCCAAGACAAATACGATATTCGCTAGGTACAAGTTTCAGGAGAAAGTACAAGGAGCTAGTGAGTCGTTTGAACAGTTCGTGACTGAGTTAAAACTGCTGGTAAAAGACTGTGCATATGCAGATAAAGATGAGATAGTCAGAGACCGCATTGTGTTTGGAATACATTCAGCTAAAGTGAGAGAGAAACTTTTGAATGTTGGGTCCAGGCTAACGCTGGACAAAGCTATAGACTTAGCTAGATCGCACGAGATAGCCCAAGCACAGTTGAAAACCATAACTAGTGCCACGAGCAGCTCGAGTGAACAGACAGTGTATGCAGTTAATAGACACGCACCAAAGAACACCGCCCAGAGAGCGTGTTTCAGAACAGAAAGAACAGCGAGAATTCTAAAAATGGGCGACACAGACATAAAACGCTTCAAAAACTGTGGATATTGTGGAAACAACTGACATGGAGAAAAGGGGTACTGCCCTGCCAAAGGAAGACAATGTACTAAATGTGGTAAACGGAACCACTTTGCTAAAGTTTGCAAGACTGTTTTCAGAAAAGCAGTACACAGTGAGTGACAGCCAAATGCCAGATAGAGAGCCAAATGCAGAGGAACTGTTTATTGATTCTGTGTCACAGAAAAAACAGATTTCAGAGACTGAGCAAGCTTATGCCAATATTGAGAAGGAAAACAGGGCAAAGAGCTTAAGTTTAAACTAGACACTGGATCTCAGGTTAACGTAATTCCTCTGAGTGAGTATCACAGCTTGAAGGATGAGTGTGAGCTACAGCCCACCTCATGCAGACTGACCGGCTATGGGGGTGAGCAGCTCATTGTAAAAGGCACATGCGTGATGAAATGCAAGTACAAAGAAAGAGACATGGGCCTAGAAATTGAGTTAAGGCCCGCCAGCAGGCTAACGCCCAAAAGTTAGCGCTGCGCGTGGAGCCCGTTGCGACCGCCAGAAATTCACTTTTAGCGCCCCAATTCGGAACCGGGCGCTGTTCCAGGGTGTGCCCGCCTCCGCTTGGGGCGCTGAAAGTGAATTTCAGCGCTCCAGCTGCCGCTGCGCCACCCGATGCGGTGCGGCAGGCTGGGGTACTGCAGGCCTCCTCCTTCTCTTAAGGAGGAGCTGCCTGCAGCCGTGAGATCGCCGCTGGATTCTGCCGGCAAATGAGCCCAGCACCACGGAGAAGTGCTGGACTCACGGGAATCAGCCACCAATGCCGCGGGGGGGTGGTGGAGGAGGCCGGGGAGGGAGGTGCGGGCAGGCGGCCGCAGAAAAAGCGGCCGGCCGCACCTCCACCTTAAAGCGCCCCAGTAGCACAGCAGTACGGCCCCGTTTCACGAACGTTGTTTGCGGCCGCTGCAGAAGAGGCGGCCGCAACTAAATATGGGGTTTGGGCCGGAAGCGGGGCGGTACCGGGGCACTGCGCACACCGATGACGTCATCGGTGTCGGCGCAGTGCTACCGGCTACCGCCGCCATTACCGCAGCGCTGAATATCAGCGCAGCCTCTTATACTAGCGCAGAAACCCTCTTTAGGCGCCAACTGGGCGCAAAGCTTGCAGCGCCCAACTGAATTTCTAGGCCACGATGCTGGACTTTTACATTATTGACACTCAAGCACCTCCAGTGCTAGGTCTAAAGGCATGTTTAGACATGGACCTCGTCAAGCTAGTGCTATCATTGACAGCACCAGTTGAGAAGCAGACAGTCATGGAGGAGTTTGCTGACGTTTTCAAAGGAATCGGACTATTCCCAGGTGAATGCACTATTCACCTTGACCCAGCAGCAACCCCTGTGGTTTGCCCACCGAGAAGGATACCCCTTGCTCTACATAGTCGCCTGAAGGAGGAGCTGCAAAGCATGGAGAATACAAAAATCATCGTCCAGGAGACAGAACCGACAGAGTGGGTCAACGCGTTAGTAGTGGTTGAGAAACCATGTACAGGCAAGCTCAGAGTCTGTCTCGACCCCAGAGATTTGAACAAGGCTATCAAACGCCCTCACTACCCTCTACCAACGCAAGATGACATCACCGCCAAGCTAGTGGGAGCACGTTACTTCAGTGTAATGGACGCATGATCAGGATACTGGACTATCATGCTCACGGAAGAGTCATCTAAGCTAACAACGTTCAACACACCATTTGGACGCTACCGATTTCTGCGTTTACCATTTGGTCTTATCTCAGCTCAGGATGAATTCCAGCGGAAGATCGACGAAACCTATGAAGGCCTCGACGGAGTAGTCGCAATCGTAGATGACATCCTCATCTATGGCAGTAATAGAGGGGAACATGACAGGAACCTCCATGCGATGCTACAAAGATCACGGGAGAAAGGTATCTGGCTCAACCCCGAGAAAAGCATAATCGGATCCACCGAGATCAGTTATTTCGGGCATCGCCTCTCAACTGATGGCATTAAGCCGGATCCAGAGAAAATCTCCGCCATCAAGAAGATGGAGCCGCCGAAGAACCGCGCAGAGCTAGAGACAGTACTAGGCATGGTTGACTACTTAGCCAAGTTTGCCCCGAGCTGCTCCGAAATCAACGCACCCATGCGTCAGTTGCTCAAACAATCCAATGAGTTCCTATGGGACAAACAACATGACACAGCATTTCAGAAAATGAAAGACCTAATCACCAGAGAACCAGGACCAGTTCTTGCCTACTTCGACCCCAACAAAGAGCTCAGACTACAAGTGGACGCGTCAAAGTACGGACTAGGCGCAGTATTACTGCAAGAAGGAAAGCTACGCTTCCAGATCTCTCTCAGACAGTGAAATCAACTATGCTCAAATCGAGAAAGAGCTATATGCAATTCTGTTTGGATGTAAGCGTTTCCACCAGTATGTCTATGGCTGACAAGTCATTGTGGAATCCGACCACAATCCCCTCGAGTCAATCATGAGGAAACCACTAGCCGCAGCTCCACCAAGGCTACAGAAGAATGACTTCTGTAGGCATCTGTAAGGACTGCTATTGTTTTGGAAGACCCAGGGTCCTGACTCCATCTTGTCCACACAGTGCTGTATTGATTGAGAAAGCTTACAGACCTGATGCTTCATTAAAAGAGTTTAAACTGTAATACTCCGTTGTCCTGCAATTTATTATTTTTGTACAAAGTGTGCAAAACAAGACAACAGTGACCTCCGCCCAAAAGAAAACCTTGGTGTCCTATTTGACCCTGAGATGGGCTCTCAACCACATCTCCGCTCCGTCACCAAGGTAGCCTACTTCCACTTCCGTAACATCGCCCGTCTCTGCCCCTGCCTCAGCTCATCTGCTGCTGAGACCCCCATCCATGCCTTTGTTACCTCTAGACTTGACTATTGCAACGTTCTCCTGGCCGGCCTCCCAGCTTCCACCCTCCATAAACTGGAGCTCATTCAAAGCTCTGCTGCCCGTCTCCTAACTCGCTCCAAGTCCCATTCACCCATCACTATTATTGCAGGAAAAAGTTGTTTTTTAAATTGAGATACAGAAATAACTGTGTTAGTAACGCAACAAACACAGTTTGTTTGATGACTTCACAGACCCTCTATTTACATGAGAAAAAAGCCTGACCTATCTCCATTGTTTATTATGGTTTTGCCAAGAAAAGGTTAGAACTTTAGGAGTCTTTTGATAAAATCTATAACATTAGAAAAACACAGTACCTTCCAATAAATCCATTAGCCCAGCATTTATCAGTAAATGCATGTCTTATTTCAGCACAATGAAAAAATCCAGAACCCTCCAACCATGAATGCTATGGTAATGCACCACATATTATTAGAAAGCGTTGATTGAATAAGAGGGAAAATAAGCATCAGACTGAAGTAATAATTGGTCTTTATAATACAAATGGTTCTATTGAATCCACAATTAGCAGCCAAATGCATTGTACTGTTGTGTGTATAAGTTATTCAAGTTGAATGCACCTCAAACTAATATAGCTGTTTTTCTTCTCTTTTTCCTTGCCTTCTTCCTGTTTATTTTCTTTTATGGTTTCCCATCTCCCTCTGTTTCTTTCTCCTGTATGTGTTTGTGTGCATAACACTTTTTTAAAAAATCAATAAAATTGTTTGTAAATGTAAAAGGAAAGAAGACACACATTTATTTCCACTGAAATCGGAAAAATCACAAAGGAGAAGTGGGGTGTCACAAAGGCGGACCTTGTTATTCCACATTGAAACAGTGCGAAGTAAGGTCAATATAAACATTTCTACACAGAGAACTGCCAACCACATTGCGGATGGGAACTCAGCAATGCAATCTGACTTGTGGTATTATACGTAGACATCAGATTGCTGCGTTCCTCAGCTTCAGTTGCTTCCTGATGAGTTACGCCAGGTAGCAGCACAAGCCTCTCTGCAGAGGAACTGGTACAGAGGCAAACATGTTTTTTTCTTTGAACAAAACACAACTGCCTGCAGTATTTGATGATCTAACAACTTGAGTCAACATCTGAAAAATTCTAGTCTTGCTGTTTATTTAAGTAGCGCAATCTTACAGTGTAGTGCCAGACATGGACAACAGAAAGAGCCAAAGAAACAGACTGGTGCTGAACAAATAGGAGCAGTAGGTAAAAAGAACATAAGAAATAAGAGCAGGAGCAGGCCATTCGGCCCCTCGAGCCTGCTCCGCCATTCAATAAGATCATGGCCGATCTGATCTTGGCCTCAACTCCACTTTCCTGCCCGTTCCCCATAACCCTCGAGTCCCCTGCTTTTCAAAAGTCTGTCTATCTCCGCCTTGAATATATTCAATGACTCCGCCTCCACAGCTCTCTGGGGTAGAGAATTCCAAAGATTCACGACACTCTGAGAGAAGAAATTCCTCCTCATCTCCATTTTAAATGGGCGACCCCTTATTCTGAAACTATGCCCCCTAGTTCTACATACCCCCACAAGGGGAAACATCCTCCCTACATCTACCCTGTCAAGCCCCCTCAGAATCTTATATGTTTCAATAAGATCACCTCTCATTCTTCTAAACTCCAATGAGTATAGGCCCAACCTGCTCAACCTTTCTTCATAAGACAACCCCTTCATCTCCGGAATCAACCTCGTGAACCTTCTCTGAGCTGCCTCCAATGCATGTATATCCTTCCTTATCCTTAAATAAGGAGACAAAACTGTACGCAGTACTCCAGGTGTGGCCTTACCAACGCCCTGTACAGTTGTAGCAAGACTTCCCTACTTTTATACTCCATCCCCTTTGCAATAAAGGCCAATATTCCATTTGCCTTCCTAATTACTTGCTGTACCTGCATGCTAACTTTTTGTGTTTGATGTACGAGGACACCCAGATCCCTCTGTACCACAGCATTATGTAGTCTTTCTCCATTTAAGTAATATGGAGTCCCAAACCAAACATTGTTATGACACCTTGTCATATAGGTGATCTCATTTTAGCTACAGAGTACTTTAATCCGACAAAGATCTGATAAGTGTTGAAGGTGTAATCTGCATCACATCTTTGACGTCACTCAAAACAGGACTCCCAGATTAATAGCAACTTGCATCTTGAGCTGTCCCTCACCGCCCACCCACCAATAAATTAGAGACAGGGTGGGAGGGATTTAAAAAAAAACAGGATGGCACTATTTGACATGAGGGAGTGATCAGCATTAATGTTTCCATATAGTTCTGCAGCTGCCACCTCCCCTGTGTGGACTCTTCCTCAGGAGGATCTGACAGTCACTGCAGAGGATAGCCATCTTTTACATCTGGTATATTGTGGATCATTCACATCAGTAAAAACATTGATTACAGATATTGCCCATAAAATATGGAATGTTATGTCTTGTATACTCATGGTGATGATAAAATATGGTAATAGTTTCAGATAACCTGCTATGAATTAATATAAAGAAATATTTGTACTTAATTAGTGCCTCATTATGTTGACAAATGCTTTGCTTCTCAAAGTGCTTCACACAATGAATATCTCTTGAAATACAGAAGCTGTTATATAGGCAAACACGGTAGCCATTTTTCTACAACAACATCCGAGAAACAGTAATGAAATGAATGACGGATTAGTCCGAGAGGTACAGCAGCATAGGGCTGGATTTTGTGGGGGTTCAGCGGGCACGATCGGTGGCGGGTCGGGGTGGAAAGTGCTTTTTTTCCCCCCCAACGGGTCGGGACCCCACTGTGAACCCGCCGCCATGCGCCTTTCCCCGATGTCGGGTTTGTCAGCGCTGAGCAGACCTGACACGTCGCGACGGATTCATAGCGGGGGACCCAATTCAGATAATTAGTGGCTACTTAGGAATGAATTTCAGCTCACCTTCTGCAATTTGACAGCTCGCCCATGGGATCCACACTGGTTGTGGTCCACGTCTGTCAAGCTGAGGCAGGAGTTCAGTGACCATTGAATCTGCTGTTGAGTTGACAGCTTCATATGTACAGTAAAAGCTCCCACCTTAGAGATATCTTCCCTCAGCCACAAACTCTTCCTCACTGCATTTCCACAACAGATTTACCATGCTGCAAGTCTTTACACAAGTCTCCATCCAGTCTGACCTCATTACCTCTCTCACCATTGACAGATCGCTTCTGTCATTACTTCACCTGCCATCTATTCCATCAGCATGGGTGCCCTTTATAATCTCTCACCTTGGTCCTCAGAAACCCACCACGATCAGCCCCAACACCAGCAGCACCAGGCACACCAGCAGCACCAACAACACCACCAAACTTCTCCGCAATCACCTGATGCTGCACAGGACAGAGGGCATCAGCACCGGAGCAGATTGCTGCCCAGGATGCCGGGGATGGCCTCACCATGGCCAGATTTACTTCACGCTGTACACCCTGGCTGCCACATGATGCACCAGGTTGGCACCACCCCACACCAACACCATAAAGCATCCCTACAATGCCCAAGCCATTCCTTTCACACTCATCACCATTGCGGGGGGTACCGTTATGTCTCACCATTCACTGCAACTCACTAAGCCACTTCCAAAGGTGCACACAAATCAGTCCAAGAACGCAAAGTGTTGAAAATAAAGGTTTCAATGTTTGACACCACATTAACAGAAATTTTACATGAACATTACATAAAACACCCAAGTGCCTACCCTTGTATGTTGTTAGTTGATATGATTGCACTAGGATGAGGGCGAGCGTGAGGGGTGGCTAGTGAGATGGGGATGTGATAATATAGATAGAGAGGGATGGATAGAGGCCCAAGGTAAGTTGGTGTGAGTAAAGATGTGCAGGAGTAGGGTAGGGAAGGCAGAGTGATGGGATATGATGAGAGGCACAGCAGGATGAGGTTGAGTGTAGCTTTGTACTAACGTTTCGTGATCACCGAGATAATTGAAATGTTTGTGGCACTGCACCCAGGTCCTCCTGACCACATCCCTGCTTGTGCCCTCTGCCATGTGCAACCAGGCTGTGTTGATCTCCTGGGGAGGTCTCCTCCACCCATGGGAAGGGAAGAGGACCTCGCTGCATGCTGTGACTCCCTCCATTAGCATATGGAGGGAGTCATGGGAGAGCCTGGGTGCAGTCTGTGTGGTGAAGGTACTCCCACAGTGCTGTTACAGAGTGAGTTCCAGGATTTTGACCCAGCGACAATGAAGGAACGACGATATACTTCCAAGTCAGGATGGTGTGTAACTTGGAGGGGAACTTGGAGGTGGTGGTGTTCCCATGCGCCTGCTGCCCTTGTCCTTCTAGGTGGTAGAGGTCGCGGGTTTGGGAGGTGCTGCCGAAGAAGCCTTGGCGAGTTGCTGCCGTGCATCTTGTAGATGGTACACACTGCAGCCACGGTACGCCGGTGGTGGAGAGAGTGAATGTTTAAGGTGGTGGATGGGGTGCCAATCAATCGAGCTGCTTTGTCCTTGGATGGTGTTGAGCTTCTTGAGTATTGTTGGAGCTGCACTCATCCAGGCAAGTGGAGAGTATTCCATCACACTCCTTGATGTAAGAAAAAGGACTTACCATCAAGTAACTTTAAAGTAAGCTTTAAGTAACTTATAAACACACTATATACACGAGAGGTCTTTACCATGCCTCTGGTAGAAGCCTCTTACAATACTGAACAGACCAGTATTTATACCAGTCCAACAGGAAGTGACATATGACAGGAAGTGAGGTATGTACACAGTTCATAGTTCATAGTTCACAGGAAGTGATGACATAACTTCCCGGAAGTTATCATTTTTATCACATTCTTCCCTCCTGCAGGATTAGGAGGCTGTGGTCTACCTTTTGGTCCGCAGCCGCCGAACAAGGAAGAGTCGCACCTGTTTGGATTCCCGTCGTAGAGGGTCGCTGGTCCGCTTACATGCGGTTGGCCATTGGTCAGAGTCTGTGTGGCCTGGATTGCCCTGTGAAGGGTCGGGGAGATCATGGCTTCGAGTACGAGCCCCAATAGGTTCAAAGTCGGACTGCCTCTGTTCAGAGGGAGGTGCAGAGCTGGTCTGTGGCGGATCAGTACTTTCATGCGCGGTACTGGGAGGGTCGCAACCTTGAGCACGGGGTTCTACCGGCACCAAGCTAGTTGGTGTCCGATCAGGATCCTGGAGAGGGGTACCCGATAGGTCCCAAGAGTTTCCTGGTGAAATGCCATCACCCGATGTCCCACTAGGTCCTGGTGGGCAGGGAGCCAGATCCCGTAATGATACGGTAGATTCTCGGCCGTCGGAATATCGTATGTTTGCATAGGTGGGGTTGGCATCGGTTAGTTCGACCTCGTCTACAAGAGGGTCATTTTTAGACGTCCGAACGTATCTTCGGAGTAATACAGGTCCAGGAGTAGTTAGCCATGACGGGAGTGATGTCCCATGAGATGAGCGACGCTGGAATCCAAAGAACCACTCATGAGGTGTAGTATTTGTGGCTGTAGAAAGCAGGGACCGTATAGAGTGCAATGCATCCGGAAGCACTGTTTCCCATTGCTGGTCTGGTAGGCCCCGAGATCTTAAAGCGAGACGTACGGAATTCCAGATGATACCGTTATACCTCTCTACCTGCCCATTTCCGATGGGATGGTATGGTGTTGTTTTGCTTGTAGCAATTCCCCATTCTGAGGGGTAGTCCTTGAGTTCCCTTGACAAAGGATGGACCCCGATCTGAGTGAATATAAGCCGGCATGCCACAGAGAGAAAATACCTGCTCAAGGCAGCAGATTACTGTGGACGCCAGCATATTGGAGCAGGGGAAGGGAAACGGAAAACGTGAATATTCGTCAATCATGGTGAGCAAATATGTGTTCCGAGTTGAAGAGGGCACTGGGCCCTTAAAATCGATGCTAAGTCGTTGCATCGGTTGGGTTGCATGTATGAGTATACCATCTGAGGGGCGGAAGAACTGAGGTTTTAATTCCGCACAAAGCCGGCATTCTGAGCATATTTTCTTTACATCTCCAGTGGAAAAAGGGAGATTCCGTGATCGTACGAAATGTAGCATGCGCGTAACGCCAGGATGACACAAACCATTGTGGACATCCATGAGAGTGGAGGATGACAGTGGAGCAGAATGCCCGTGTGAGGGTGTCCGGGGCCACATTCTCCTTGCCAGGCCGATAGAGAATGGTATAACCAAAAGAGGCCAGTTCCATCCTCCAAAGTTGTATTTTATTATTCTTAATTTTGGTTCGTTTTCGATTATCGAGCATGAAGGCGACTGATCGTTGGTCCGTGATCAATGTAAAGTGCTGGCGAGCTAGAAAATGGTTCCACTTCCGTACTGCCTCTATGATGGCTGTGGCTTCTTTCTCAACCGGAGGATAATGTAGCTCGGCACCTTGTAAGGTCCTGGACATAAATGCTACAGGACGACCTTCCTGATTCAGAGTAGCCGAGATCGCCACCTCCGAGGCATCACATTCAACCACGAAAGGGAGATTCTCATCAATGGAGTGAAGAGCCGCTTTCTCCAACTGTTTTTTGAGAAGGTTAAAGGCTGCAACAGCCGCTGTTCCCAGTGGAAATGATCTAGCATGCAGCAAGGGTTGGATTTTGTCCGAAAAATGAGGAATCCATTTAGCGTAGTATGCAAACAGACCGAGAGCCCGACGTAAAGAAGCCGGATTCTTAGGTGACGGGAGCTCTTGGAGCGGGCGAAGTCTTTCTGGGTCTGGCTTAATGATACCATTGCCTACGCAGTAGCCAAGGATGTTGATGGTCGGTTGCGACTCAACAGATTTGGATTCATTCAGGGTCAAATTACGGCGATGGAGGGCATCCCGAAATTTTTGGAGGTTGTCGTCGTGTTCCTGTTGATCGTGACCTGCAATGGTAATGTTATCAAGATAGGGAAAAGTGTCCCTTAGGTTTTCCTGCTTAACCAGGCCATCCATTGCCCGTTGAAAGACAGCCACTCCATTAGTAACCCCGAATGGGAGGCGACAAAATTGGTACAGCCGTCCATTAGCCTCAAAGGCTGTGTACTGCTTATCTGAGACCTTCAAGGGTAACTGATGATAGGCACTTTTTAAATCGTAAGTTGAGAACACTTTGTATTCGGCCAGTTTATTAACCATATCATCAATGCGTGGCAATGGGTAGGCGTCCAAGTCGGTATATTGATTGATGGTTTGCGAATAATCGATGCATAGTCGCTGTTTGTGATGTTTTAGAGGGTTCTTGACAATGACGACTTGAGCCCGCCAGGGCGACGAACATGGTTCAATGATATCCTCTGCTAGAAGTCGAGAGATTTCAGCCGCAATAAAAGATTGGTCTTCCTGATTAAAGCGCCGCGATTTCGTTATTATCGGTTTGCATTGAGGCGGAATACTGGCAAATAATGAGGGTTCATCAAGTGAAGCTGCTGATAATGCACAAAATGGTAATTTAGACGGTATATTAGAAATAGTAAGTCCGGGTTTGGATCCACCAAACTCAATGGTGAGTTTCTTATGCTGTTTTTGGAAGTCCAGCCCTAAGAGGAGATCACTACATAAGTCCTTGAGCACCGAAAGTCAGGTGGAGGGATACATACGACCATGAAGTGTCATATCAACAACACAAAAGCCGGAGATTCTGGTATTAAGTGATGACTGGGCCATCGCAATTGCCTGGTCCGATGGGAAGACATGTAGTTTCAATTTCGCAACAATCTGTTCCTTAATGAAACTATCAGTACTTCCTGAGTCAATTAAGACATCTAAGGTATGCCCTTTAATTGAAATTTTTGTGGCTGCATGAGACAGGTTCTGTGGGCAAGCAGCTGTAATTGGTGTCGTTGCACAGAGAGTGGCTAAAACTCTCTGTGTGCTTCTTCGGGAGAGAGCTCGAGAGGAAGCTTGATAGGTCCTAGCTGGAGCATCTTGATAGGCCCTAATTGGGGCAGTTTGGTAGGCCTTAGCTGGATTGGCCCTCGTAGAGGCCCTTGATAGGCAAACTTTAGCAAAGTGTCCTTTTTTCCCGCAATAACTGCAGATTGCATTGCGAGCAGGGCAGGTTTTCCTAGGGTGAAAAGCATCTCCACAAAAGAAGCATTCCTTCCTAGATTGCCAAGAGGCTGCTAAAGTGGGGTCGTCCTCCTCTTCTTCATCAGAATTATCAGAATTAGATTCCCCCATGATAGGGTTCACCTGAGACCGCTTGAATTGTCTGGTTGCAGCTACAGCAGCAAATCGAGATCTGGGCAGCTGATAGAGGTCTGCATTTCTCTTTGCCAAATCCAGTGAACAAGCTAGGTCAAAAGCTTTTTGTAGCTCAAGTGTTTTACTTTCTAGTAGACGCTGGCGTATAAATGGAGAGGCAATCCCGCAGATGAAAGCATCACGAATCATTTCTTGGCGGTACAGCTCAGCTGAGGCTGCCTGAAAGTTACAATCTACGCTGAGCCTGCGAAGTTCTTGCAGGAATTCGTCAATTGATTCCCCTGGCCCTTGTCGGGCTGTGGCCAGTAGATGTCTAGCATAGACCTCATTTGGGGTCTTCGCATACAGTTTCTTAAGTGCCCGAATCACCTCTTCGTAATTATCCCATTCATCAACATATTCGAACACTTTTGGGGTCACATAATTGACAAGTATCTTCAATTTAGCAGGAGCATCCGCTTTACATTCATCCAGAAAATTCTCAAAAGTACGATACCAATGCTTCCATACCCTGCCAGCTGCTGGTGTATTCGGGTCCAAGTCCAGACGAATAGGTCTAAGGATTTTCTCCATGATGGGTGGTTCCCTGGATCCTTAACTTCCGAGTTTGTCTGAAGGTCTAGTATTTGTCAGTGTAAATACTAAGTTACTTAAATTGATGTAAGAAAAAGGAGACTTACCATCAAGTAACTTTAAAGTAAGCTTTAAGTAACTTATAAACACACTATATACACAAGAGAGGTCTTTACTATGCCTCTGGTAGAAGCCTCTTACAATACTGAACAGACCAGTATTTATACCAGTCCAACAGGAAGTGACATATGACAGGAAGTGAGGTATGTACACAGTTCATAGTTCATAGTTCACAGGAAGTGATGACATAACTTCCCGGAAGTTATCATTTTTATCACACTCCTTACTTGTGCCTTGTAGATGGTGGAAAGGCTTTGAAGAGTCAGTAGGTGAGACACTCGCCGCAGTATACCCAGCCTCTGGCCTGCTCTTGTTGCCACAGTATTTATGTGGCTGGTCCAGTTAAGTATCTGGGTCAATGGTAACCCCCAGGATGTTAATGGTGGGGGATTCGGCGATGGTAATGCCGTTGAATGTCAAGGGGCGGTGGTAAGACTCTCACTTGTTGGAGATAGTCATTGCCTGGCACTTTTATATTGCATAATACAGTTAACATATAACTTCTGAAAAGTTTACTCCCATCCATCTGTCTTTTCTAGAGTTTTCCTCCCTCCCAAAAAGTGCCAAATTAATTTGCAAAATAGTACAATAGCACAAAAAAGCCTAAGCCAATCGAAGCAACAAAAATAGGAAGAAAATGCACTTTGTTTTGTGCTGGGATTTCAACAGAACTCAAGAATATCTGGGTTACGATTACTACAAAACAGAGCCACAGATTGTGTCATTGAAATGTGTCAGCTGTGGCTCAGTGGGTAGCACACTCACCTCTGAGTCAGAAGGCTGTAGATTCAAGTCCCACTCCAGGGACTTGAGCACAAAAATCTGGGCTGACACTCCAGTACAGTACTGTCGGAGGTGCTGTCTTTCGGATGAGACGTTAAACCGAGGCCCCGTCTGCTCTCTCAGGTGGACGTAAAAGATCCCATGGCACTATTTCGAAGAAGAGCAGGGGAGTTATCCCCGGTGCCCTGGCCAATATTTATCCCTCAATCTACATAACAAAAACAGATTATCTGGTCATTATCACATTTCTGTTTGTGGGAGCTTGCTGTGCGCAAATTGGCTGCCGCGTTTCCCGCATTACAACAGTGACTACACTTCACAAAGTACTTCATTGGCTGTAAAGCATTTTGAGGTGCCAGTTGTCGTGAAAGGCGCTGTAGAAATGCAAGTTTTTCTTCTTTTTCAAATTGCAACTTTTATGTTCTCGCATGGAACTCTGTGTTGACAGCAAGTTTCATTTTCCCCCTCCCTCCCTTGTAGTTAAAAAGACTGAGCAGCAACAAGCCACACAGACTGAAACCTCTCAGTGCCTGCAGGCAGCAAGCGGCGTTCCTTAATTGTCACAACTGTGCGCAGAGAGCGGTGAGGTGAGTATGTATGTGCAGAGGGAGGGGGCAGTAGTACATCTTGTTTTGTTTGGGTTGAGTCGGCATATGCAGTCTAGCTGCACTCTACCAACTGTGGCCAGGATACCAGGGTTACCTCCGCTGCTCTTCTTTGAAATAGTGCCATGGGATTGTTTTCGTCTAACTAAGTCCCCAGACAGGGCCTCTCAGTTTAACATCCCATCCGATAGACGGCACCTCCAGACAGTGCAGCAATCCCTCAGTACTGCACTGGAGAGCCAGCCTAGCTTTATGTGCTCATAGTCCCTGGAGTGAGACTTGAACCCAAAACCTTCTGACTCAAAGCGTAAGGGTGCTACCAACTGAGCCACAGCCAACCCACAACCTGCGTGTAGAGGAGTCCGTGGAAAGTACGTGCGCGTGGAGGAGGAGTACGTCAAAAGTACGTGTTGTCTTGTCTCGGTTGAGTCGGCATATGCAGTCTAGCTGCACTCCGCCAACTTTGGTCAGGACACCGGGGATAACTCCCTTGCTCTTCTTCAAAATAGTGCCATGGGATCTTTTACGTCCACCTGAGAGAGCAGACGGGGCCTCGGTTTAACGTCTCATCTGAAAGACAGCACCTCCGACAGTGCAGCACTGGAGCGTCAGCCTAGATTAATTAACATTGCAACAGCGACTACACTTCAAAAAGCACTTCATTAGTTATAAAGCGCTTTGGGACGTCAAGTGGTCGTGAAAAAAGGCGTAGTGCAAATTTTTCCTTTCCTTTAGGCTGAAGTCCTTGGGGGAGTGGGACTTAAACCCACAAACTTTGGACTCAGAGACGAGGGTGCTACTCACTGAGCCAGGCCTAACCCACAACGTGTGTGCAGTGGAGTATGTGAAAAGATCATCTTGTCTTGGTTGAGTTGGTATGTGCAGTCTAGCTGCATTCTGCCAGCTTTGGCCAGGACACTGGGGATAAGAACATAAAGAAATAGGAGCAGGAGTAGGCCATTCAGCCCCTCGAGCCTGCTCCGCCATCCAATAAGATCATGGCTGAATGGATAACTCCCCTGCTCATCTGAAAAATAGTGCCACGGGATCTTTCACGTCTAACTGAGAGAGCAGACGGAGGCCTCGGTTTAACATCTCATCTGAAAGATGGCACCTCCGACAGTGCAGCACTCCCTCAGCACTGCCTTGGAGTGTCAGCCTGGATTAATTTACATTGCAACAGCATTGTGGGTTACAGTTCGGCTGCAAAGCGCTTTGGGGCGTCGGGTGGTCGTGAATAGGCGCCGTATAAAAATTGCGAGGTTAAGTCTTAAAACCCTGTTCCATCTCCAACTTTTTCCAGTTCTGACGCAGGGTCATCGACCTGAAACGTTAACTCTGTTTCATCTCAATTTTTTCAATTCAATTCAATTCAAATCGCTTTATTGGCATGACAAGTTACATCTTATGTTGCCAAAGCATCGGAAAACATTCATGTTTGTTCACAAAAATACAGATCTATGCATACAGTGTATAAACAGATATATCCCTGAGTGTATAAATATATACTTTCATATAATTTATATATACTCTTTTCTTATATTTACTGGTTGTCCCTCTGTTTATGGCAAGCTGTAACATAGTGTGCCGCTAAGGTTACACAATTTCTCTCTTCCCACAGATGCTGCCTGACCTGATGAGTATTTCCACTATTTTCTGTCTTTATGTCAGATTTCCAAGCATCCGCAGTATTTTGCTTTTTGTAAAAATTGCGAGTCTTTTATCCAAGCACTCGGTGTGGGGGGGTAGCTCGGGACTCGAACCCACAACCTTCGGACTCAGCAACTAGCCGCTGAGCCACGGCTGACACGGAGCGTGGAGGACGGTAGAGAACGTGCGCGCCGGGGGGGATTGAGCAGAGTGCCTGAGAAGTACGTGCGCGCCGGGGGGGATTGAGCAGAGTGCCTGAGAAGTACGTGCGCGCGGCGGAGGGGGTGCGCGCACGCGAGCCGTACGTGCGCGCGGACGATGGCTGGATTGTGGGTACGTCGCCAGCACGCACGCAGACGGACATTTTCTCGGGACCGAGGACGTCCTCCTGGGGAGAATCGAGTGGAGGCGGCGGAGAGGAGAGGCTGGGCGATGTGATTAGAAACGGGGACATTAAGCAGGCCGCAGGAGGACGCGGTGTATTTATTTATTAATTAACCATCTGGCGATTCCCCGGCAGCGATGAGGCTCCCGCCGATGCTGTGAGGCGACGGCCGCTTGGAGGGTTGAGGCGGCCCGGGCGGCTGGGGGAATTCGGTGCGGGCGGGTTCATAATTTAAAATATATATATATTTATTTATCACAACCCACCCACCCCCCGCTTCCCTCCCGCTCCTCCCTCCTCGCCGGGAGCTGTGCAGCGGTGTGCCGGGTTTCGAGAGCCCGCCGCACCGCCAGGGGACTCGAGGCCCGAAGATGATGTGCGAGGTGATGCCGACCATCAGCGAGGACACGCTGAGCCCGCGGGGCTCGCAGTACGGCGCCGAGACCGAGGCCAACTTCGAGCAGCTGATGGTCAACATGCTGGACGAGCGCGACAAGCTGCTGGAGAGCCTGCGGGAGGCGCAGGAGTCGCTGGCCCTGTGTCAGGCCAAGATGCAGGAGGCGTTCCACGAGAGGGACTCGCTGCAGAGGCAGCTCAGCACCGCCTTACCTCAGGTAAAACCCTCACCCCAGAGGGGGAGAGAGAGAGGGAGAGAAAAGAGGGAAAGAAAAGAGAGGGAGAGAGAGAAAAGAGGGAGGGAGACATAAACAAACAACTACTACTGCACAGGTTAAGAGGAGCAGCAAGTCTTGCATGACTGCATGTCTGGTTCACATTCTTGGGGCATTGCAGTGAGTTCTGGGGAAAAAAAAGAAAAGACTTGCATTTCTATAGCGCCTGCCACGACCTCGGGACGTCCCAAAGCGCTTTACAGCCAATGAAGTGCAGTCACTGTTGTGATGTAGGGCGCACGGCAAGCTCCCACAGACAGCAATGTGATAGTGACCGGATAATCTGTTTTTAGTGATGTTGATTGAGGGGTAATTATTGCCCAGGGAGGACTCGCCTACTCTTTTCGAAATAGTGCCAGGGGATCTTTTACGTCCACCCAAGAGGGGGCCTCGGTTTACCGTCTCATCCGAAAGATGGCACCTCCGACAGTGTAGTGCTCCCTCGGCACTGCACTGGAGTGTCAGCCTAGATTTTTGTGCTCAAGTCTCAGGAGCGGAACTTGAACCCACAACCTCCTGACTCCGAGGCGAGAGTGCTACCCACTGAGCCACAGCTGACACTGGGAGAGGGAGACCTAAACAAACAGCCACTGGACAGGTTAAGAGGAGCAAGTCTTGCATGACTGCTTCACAAGGGGATGGTTCACATTCTTGGGGCATTGCAGAGAGTTCTGGAAAAAAGTAACGAAAGATGTGCATTTATACAGCGCCTTTCACGACCATCAGACATCCCAAACCGCTTTACAGCCATCGGAACATAGGAGCAGGGGTAGACCATTCAGCCCCTCGAGCCTGCTCTGGCCTCTGAGGTTGTGGGTTCAAGTCACACTCCAGAGACTTGAGCACATAAAGCTAGGCTGACGCTCCAGTGCAGTACTGAGGGAGTGCTGCACTGTCGGAGGTGCCGTCTTTCGGATGAGACATTAAACCGAGGTCCCATCTGCCCCCTCAGGTGGACGTAAAAGATCCCATGGCACTATTTCAAAGAAGAGCAGGGGAGTCCTGGCCAATATTTATCCCTCAATCAACATAATGACCAATTAATCTGTTTTTATTATCACATTGCTGTTTGTGGGAGCTTGCTGTGCACAAATTGGCTGCCACGTTTCCTACATCACAACAGTGACTACGCTTCAGAAGTACTTCATCGGCTGTAAAGCGCTTTGGGATGTCTGGTGGATGTGAAAGGCGCTATATAAATGCAATACTTTTTTTTATTTTGGAGTGAATTATCGAAAAAAGGGAGACTGTTCCAAAGGAATGACCTTCACCTGAACCAAAATGGCACTAATGTCTTTGCAGAGAGAGGGATTTAAACTAGTGTGGCATTTGAGAGGGAGTGCAGGATTAATAAAGTTGTTGAAATAGATGAACTTCTGAAATAAACTTACACACACATGCAAAGAGGCCTTGGTGTCTCTCTTCCTGGTACTTTATTAACAACAAGCTGCAGGGACTAAAAACTGCATACTTTAAAAATAAATAAATAAAACAAAATCCTCTCTTTCTTAGTTCTGTCCAAATCCATCAAGAAAGGACCCAGGTCTCTCTGTTCTGGTACTGTACACACAATCCCATGTCGGAGCAAAACCTCTCTGTGCCCATGCTTTTATTAAGCAGCACACCAAATACAAGTATTTGGTGAAGAGGTGATGTTGACCTTTAATGCTTTCGGATATGTATTAAATCTTAGTGAGATGCCAGTCTGGCAGGTATTTTCAGCAATAAAACGTGCAGTAAACTCTGCTCACAGCGACTACAGATAGGCTATAAACACGCCCTCAAATTTCGGGCAAACTAGTTGTTTAATATTAAAAATGCATAATTGATGGGTTTGCTACTTGTTGCTCTAAGCAAGGAGATTTGGTAATCTGACATTTATATCCAACCGTTGTGCTACTGTTCATGTATTTGCATGACCAGGTTGTGAGGAGTGTTAGCAGTTTTTGTTGAAATATGTTTGTGTGTTTCGTATAATAACTGGGGAGGAATAGAATATTGCAGTAAGTGATTGTGGAAAGATGGATGCTAACCTTCATTCAATATATACTTTTAACTTCTATATTTTTTAAGGTCTTTGTTTAATTCTGTATATTGTTACTCGCCTCTGGCAGCCCTGCTCCACAAGGTCCAACACTAGGTTAAGGAACAACTTAGAGGAAATAAAACTACTGTACTTCCCAATTTTGAAAAAAAATGAAGTACATTCTGCGCAAAAGATCAATTTATTTGTACAAACATTACCCTCTTTAAAATGAAACAAAATCAACAGCACAGACCATGATGCCATTTTATTATCGGCTAGGTAAAACATTTTGGCTCCAAAAAGTCCAACACTTTCTAATAACGTGTTAGTTTAGCACATCTTTCCAGTCTACGTACGCAAGCAGTAAAATCTGGTACCAACACCAGCTGACTGCAAATAACTATGGTAACTTATTAAAAAGGTAACACTAACATAATATATTAAACCAGACTGACCAGGTTACATAGAGGATATAGACTGTCATCTGCGGTCATTATGTAATCTGACTGGAAATGCATTTGCAGTGGGTTGGAATGGACAATGTTAAATTTAAATACGGAGTTAAATTGTGTACCACACAAACCCTTTCCAAATCCTAAAATAGCACATTGTCCTCAAATATCTACACGTGTTTCCATTCCAATTGTGTTGTGATATTTCTGGATTTGGTTATAGTAGTCATTTGCAGAACTAAATTGGCAAAATGTATGTATTATAGTTATTATAAGTTCTATTGTTAGACTTGGCGAACAAAAATATTTTTGGGTTTAAATCGATCAACACGGGAAGTATTGCACAAACTCCACTTTCTCAAAACAACTGATTGTTTTGCTGTTCTGTCTCTTGAGTAATTATTTGGCCCTAAACAAGTAATACTGCACACATTTGCACAAAACTGTAACACAGAGTATTCGCTTTTACAATTCAGCTGGATCATACCGAGGTCGTGGCAGAATTTATTTATAAGTTACTGGTGCTCGATCAATAGAACAAAAACAAATCTATCTGTAGCCTTCAGATTTTTCAGCATGTAAGTAGTGTCATTCATCTTTGGAATACAGAAACAGCGAAAACATAAAGCAATCTGAAAAATTGCAGCACTGTGACTCTGTCTTTAATGCTGGTTGTAACTGGGAATTGTATCTTGAGTATTACTGGCTTAAAGGTTCCTTCTTTTTCTGTTTTGAAAATGTAATCTATTTGTATAGTCCAGGATACCGGATCGGGCCTAAACGGGTATTACTTGTGTGAAAAGCAGATTTACAATCTCTGAGCAGTTCATTATTTTGTAAGTTTGGAGCCTGAAAGCATGTGGTTTAATATATTATGTTAGTGTTACCTTTTTAATAAGTTACCATAGTTATTTGCAGTCAGCTGGTGTTGGTACCAGATTTTACTGCTTGCGTACGTAGACTGGAAAGATGTGCTAAACTAACACGTTATTAGAAAGTGTTGGACTTTTTGGAGCCAAAATGTTTTACCTAGCCGATAATAAAATGGCATCATGGTCTGTGCTGTTGATTTTGTTTCATTTTAAAGAGGGTAATGTTTGTACAAATAAATTGATCTTTTGTGCAGAATGTACTTCATTTTTTTTCAAAATTGGGAAGTACTGTAGTTTTATTTCCTCCAAGTTGTTCCTTAACCTAGTGTTGGACCTTGTGGAGCAGGGCTGCCAGAGGCGAGTAACAATATACAGAATTAAACAAAGACCTTAAAAAATATAGAAGTTAAAAGTATATATTGAATGAAAAGCTGGACTGGTTTTAAACCCGTGACTGTGACCATGGTGCACTATCCGTCCTGGTCCTCCTCGACCCCTCTGCAGTGAACCACTCCATCCTCCTCCTCTTCCTCATCTCTCCTTTGTAGTTAAACTCTGGAATTCCCCTTCCATGAACCTGTTCCTACCTGTCACTACATAACCAGTATGTCCACCGTGGCTTTTGCTCCTGCCCCCGCATGCTCACCTCGCATAAGTTGCTGGGTTTTATCGATTGGTAGCCTTGTTTCCTTGTCAAATAATGCTCTTTGGGATCATTTCCATTTGTATGCTGATGACATTCATTTGTACCTTTCTGCTACCACCCGTGACTCCAAGAGCATCAGTGTGCTGTCTGACTGCTTGTCCAACATCAAATTGTGATGGGCAAGAACCTATTAACATCTTCATCGACACAACCAAAGTCATCCTGTTCAGCTTCGACTAGAAACTCAGCACCCTAGCACCTGATTTCATCCTTCTCACCAACTGTTTTATCAGGCTAAACCTGATGGTTTACTACAGATCACCTATTTTCACTTCAGCTTCATTGCCTGCTCCTACGGTAGCATGACTGTCTCTATCACCTCCAGGCTCAACTATACTCCTTGGTAGCCTCGCATGTTTATCTGCCATACAGATTATCGACAACTCTGACCCCTTGCCATAACCCGTGTAAAGTGCCAATTTCCCCTATCGCCCCGTCCTTGCCAGTATCCATTGGCTCCTCATCCCCTGGTGTATCGAGTTTGAATCCTTGTCCCCCATCTACAAATCGTTGATGGCTTTGCCCCACCCTCCACCTGCAACCCATGTGCCAGTGTGTGTCCCCCATTCTTCAGTTCTAGTCTCTCTTGTATCTCCCCTCTCTCCCATCTGCCTTTGGTCGCAGAGCCTTCAGTGTCATCATCAACTCTCTTACTGCTTGGTGTCCAGTTTTGCCTCTTCCCGCGGGTAAGTTGCTCTCGGTGTCGGCTCCTGATTAAAATTGAAGTTCACTTCTGCATAAGTGGATGTGATTGCCAATGCAGTCACACTGCTTAACAGTGTGAGAAGTGAACTTAGTCACTCCTAGGCAGCTATAATTCCAGGTAGGATGGTATCTTTTTAAAATAAATTTGAAGTCCCATTGCTATTAGTCTATGGTAGGTGCAGACTCTGGTAGAGATTATGCTGCAGTTTTTAACTGTGGTTTATCCAAGGTTGATCTTCCTCTTGATGGAATGCTTATATATTGGCCCAGACATTCGGGTCCCAACTCGTGAGTACGGACGGAGTACTCGCGCGTGGACCCGATGGAATTGCCGGTTTTCTGCACGCGCGGGAAACCGGCACTTCCGATTCTCTGAACCAAGGGGTTCAGAGGTCGAACGCGTGCGCGCGGGAGTCTGCGCGTGCGCGTTGAACTTCCTTTTTTTTTCAGGTTTTAACGTGCGGGTAAGTCTGTACATTTTAGAAATGTAAAAAGCAGCCGTAAGGACTTCATTTTCAAAGGTAAGTGGTCAATTATTTAAAATTCAAACATTTTTTCCACAGGTTTTTTACTTTTAAATACTTTAAAGCAAGGTAAGTTTATTTTTAGCCCTGTTTTTTTATAAAATTATTTTTTTCAAAAATTTTAATTTTTGTTTAAAAGCTATTTAATGTCATTTATAGTTTATTTACAAAGTGTGATATTTTTAAAAAATTTATTTGAAGGTAAAGTACAGTTTTACAGCCTCAGCATTTATACGTTTTGACAGGTCTATCTGTCAAGACTTATGAATGGAGCATTCCCTGCTCCGATTGGCTGCCTGTTGCTCACGTGATCCCAGGGGACGCTTCGCACTAACTACGCCCCTGGGACACGCCAGCATAGCGCGCCGGCCTCTGGGACAGGCCTCGGAGAGGAATTCCACGCAGGCCAAGAGGTCAACTGCCGGCGCACTAGGTAAGTGTAGGTCGGGGGCTTGCACCCGCGGGAAGCCCCCGACCCGAATTTCTGGGCCAATGTCATTTGCTCTATCTTTTGACAATAAACAGAAGTTTTGCATGTATGCTGTACAGGAATTTTAAAGTAAAATGTAGGATAGCAATGAACAAATGCTCTTCTGGCTTTTCATGTTGAGTTACAGAAGAACATAAGCAATAGGAGCAGGAGTAGGCCCTTCGAGCCTGCTCCGCCATTCAGTAAGATCATGGCTGACCTTCTACCTCAACTCTACCTTCCTGCAATATCCCCATATCCTTTGGTTGACTGCTGGCTAAGAACAAATTGAATGAGTGTTTTCTCTTGTACTCCATTCTATGGAACAATACTGTGCAGTGTGCATTCTACAATTTGGAGTGTAAATGTAGTTACAGTTGCACATTAACAATGCAAAACTGTTCTTTTGTTGCTGAATGGTTATCTGTGTGAATAGCTGCTGTTGTGCATGTAGTACTTAAGTTCATGTTCCTGAAATAACTTGTTTGACCCATCAATCTGGCAATATCCCTCTGTACTATACAGAAAGACATTAACAGTGCATGCACACTAAAAAATTACCGTTGGTGCAAAGCGGTTTCAGCTTTGGGCCGATGCTAAACTTTTTGAATGTACATTGGTTGTGAAAGTCACATTCCTTAAGGGAGTCTTGCTCTGCTTTGTTCTGATGTCAGATCTGGCCGCAATTCAGGCTACATTTAGGTTATAACTCTCCTTCTTAGGCAGTCCCTCTGAACCCAGGATGACTTGCTTCCACATTAAAAATGAGTTCTCAGGTGACTGATGAGTCCAATGCGGGACCTACAGTCTCTGTCACAAGTGGGGCAGACGGTGGTTGAAGGGGTGGGTGGGTGGGGTGCTTGGGTTGACGTGCACTGTTTGCGCTTGGCTTCCGCTTGCTCCCGGCGAAGAGACTCGGTGTTCGGCACCTTCCCGGATGCTTCTCCTCCACTTTGTGCGGTCTTGGGCCAGGGATTCCCAGGTGTCGGTGGGGATGGTGCAGTTTTTCTGCAGTTAGAACTGCAGCTTTGGTGTGAAGTATAACCTCTTTTATACAAATAAATAAATCCAGCTCTCTTATGCAACAGTAGAATCATGGACTCTGGAAAAACTGGGTCTGCACTTCTGCTACCAGAATAAGGCAGCTGGATTTAGTATAAAAGTGACTTAAATTTCTCCCTAAGCCTAACCCAACACTGAAGCAAATAATTTTTCCTATCGACATTTCCTCCTAGACTGTATCCAACACTCAGTATGTTAGATTAATCTCTGCATGTTTCAGTAGCATTTATTCACCACAGATCTTAACCGCGCAAAGGGATTCTGAACTTTGCTGCATTTTAGGAAAAATGTTTTGAATTTGGACTATACCTTCAGGACTATTATGGAAATCCATGATCATGATTTCCAAGTTACTGATGTAATTTTACAGAGCGTTTTTAGCTTGTGCAGCAGTTTAAAAAAAAAAAGCGGGCCGAAGTAAAAATCAGGAGAAAGGGAAACCCAATATTCTAACCCTGTGGCTCCAGAAGTTGTATAATAGTTTTAAATTATGGATTGGTTGGATAGGTAGGATTTCCTTCACTTTGTTGGGGGGAAGGGACTTTGAAGTCTGCGGGAAGGAAAACCGGGGGGTGTATAACAGGCAACCTATATAATACCACCAGTTGTCTGCCCCCGCTGAAGTTAAAAGTTAACCCCACCTGTGATCAATAAAGCACTGGTTTATTTGCAGTAGTTTTCATGTTTTGATTTTGCTGCGTGTTTCGCGTGCAACTGAATGCTTGCATTGCACTTGAAACATTTTCCAAGGTATTTGAAGTGTGAAGTGAGTGAAGCACGGAGCTGATTCTTGATAGTAAAAGTCTTCCTTTGTTCGAAAGTTAAATAGCCTGTTTACTCTGTGGATTAGATTTGATTTGGATAATGCTGATTCAGGCTAAATCTATGGCCCACTATTTTTCTGTTCAGTCAGTTTGTGTGTAACTTGCCTTATAGCTGCGTTTATATTGCTGTGTTAGTGCCACTGATACTAAAGCAAACTTGCCAGATTCCCTGTAGCCAGAAAGACCCAGTTTAAAACACAATTGCGCTGGCGGCAGCAATGCAGCACTTGGCCCATATAAAACAGCCGTACCCTGTCACTGCTTTGATGAATATCTATCCCTGATAGGAGAGATGTATTTGTTTGAATCTGCTTAAATCAATTTCAAACCAGGTTTGCAAACTGGGTTTTCTTTACATAAAAAAACCAAAGTGGTATAAATTAGCACCAATTAGTACATTTTGAACTAGAAAAACATTTGAAATCAATAGTGATCTAAATTTACCACTGTGGTATAAATGAGGTTAGAGTTTGTTTTCTTTTGGGTCTCCTGTCTTGATTGTAACTTGTGACCCAAAGCTCGTTCCCCATTTGCCCTGTAAAATTGGAATTTTCCTCTAGTTTTTACACTCTTTCATTAGAAAGCTTCATCGAATAGTTAGGATTGTAAGGTAAGTGTAGTTTTTGTTGTCGGAAGAAAGAGAGCAATTCTTGTTGGTCTCCTGGTCGGGGATGTGAATGACTTTTAAACCACCTTCTGCTATATCAACAGCCAGTGTTTCTATAGTTGTGCATATGGCAGGAATAAATCTGTTTCCATACTGTCTAGTACAATTTTCCCTTGCACAGATTCTTTTTGATACAGTAATGATGAAACTTTAGAGTTGGGAGATGATTAGCAGCAAAAAGTTAAACAATTGAGAGAGCACGCTACCACATCTGGCTCATTTCATGAGCCATGCAGTGTGTGCTTTTTTAGACTCACCTAGTGAATTCCTGTTATGGGTGGTCTTGCCTCTCTCCAGTGAGCAGCACTGATGGGTGTGATGAACATCCCATAGGCTCACATATTGGGTTAAAGTGATTAAGAATGGCTGCTTGCAGCAGGCTATCTGATCCGGCTTCTAAAATGTTACACAGACTGGTTGGAACAAGTGCAATCCAGCTTGCAACTTCACATTTATTTTGACAGTATGTCAATCAGAATTACAACATTAGTAGCAATTCTATTGCTAGCACCAAGTAAATTGTGCTCCTCTTTAGTCAGTCTCTTACTTTGAATTTAGAAGACCGAGAGAGCAATACAGGAAACTATTTTTTATCCGGCACTGACGGGACCGGCGTGGTGTCGGTTTATCAAAAAGTCCGGATTACAGAGAGGTATAGTTAAAAGGTACGAGAGCTCCGTACACAGCAACAAATCCAGGCTTCCCTGTTGCTTAGCAACAGCTGCAGGAACCCCGGCCACAGACCAAGCGTCCCTGTTGCTCAGCAACAAGTGCAGACACACCCGATTACACGGCCACAGATCCAGGAACGGCCACTAATATGAAGTAAAACTTAACTGAACCTACTCCTGAATTTTGCTGGTTAACCGAGATGTCCGGTTGTTTGGGTGCCGGTAAATCGAGAGTTTCCTGTAGTCTGAAACTTCGCACTTCATGAGATAATTAGAAGTATGCAACAAGATATTAATGTTTTTCTGTCGCCCTGTCTCTGTGTTTCTTCCCCCCCCCCCCTCCCTGGTGACTTGGCATAAAACTGAAATTGAACCTAAAACCTTCAGGTTTACATATCTTAATTCTACAACAGGTGGTGCCTATACCCACCGTGCCACCAGAGGGTTGCTGTAGATGCGCTAGTTGGAAGGATTTTTGTTTTTAATCCTCTTAATGTTTAAAATAAGTCATTGAAACTTTTGATTTGTGCTGCTTTGTTGTACGTGAGGCCAACAGCTTTGCCGAGTGGTAGACTTTGGAGATCTGTAACTGTACAACAAACCTGGTAGCTGCATAGATTTCATTGTATTTTTTTTATAGAAGGGATAAAGGAGGGCAAATTATTGTATAAAAACATTGTTTTGGAGATGTGTTTTCACAAAGAAAAATTGATTTCAGTCAGCGCATTTTAACCCCCCTCTTTCTCCCCCCCCCCCCCCCCAAATCTACAAATGTCACCAGTTTTCCCAATTACTGCCCATCCGTGTCAAACGTGACCCAGATCTTGACTGAATTCAACTTTTTCTCACTGATGAGTAGAATTGGTCTATTACTGTCACTGTCACAAAAGATGTCCACACGCACCGCTCAATCAGTGGGATTTTCTATCCTTTGAGCATTGCACTGACTTTTGGTTGAGATGCAAAATGTTGCTAACTGTATTCCTCTGAAATTACTGATACCATCTTTTCAATTGCTGCTTGGGGAAAGAGTTGTTTCTTGGGATGTAGAGAATCATAGCATGCCATTTTATAACTAAGTTGCCCTTTCACATGCTATTGTAGAAAAGGGAAGAATGTTAGACAAGTATAGCAAGCTTTTTGTCTTTGTGGCCAGTTTAGGTGCACACCCTGGAGCCTTATGGACCATCTATAAAGTTTAGCCCACATGTAGCCTGTGCCCCTGGAAATGCAGCTAAAGAATCACAGGCAGCTCCGTTCCATTTGCAATTGTAATTGTTTCCTCACTGGTTTGAATGTTACGGGCCTCGTGATTAGGAAAGGGCTGCGCTTTGTCTTATTGTCTCATTAGTGGAAGTAGGAACACCAAGTTCTGACACGATGCAAAGTAACAGGAGCATTCATTTAAACTTTATAGATGGCCCACAAGGCTCCAGTGGGCACCTAAACTGACCACAAAATTCTCCTGGATTATTAGACCAGGCCTCTGGATCACCAATACTGTAACACAACCACAGCACGACTCTACCCCTCTTAGTAAGGTTACAGATTTTTTACCTTGTTTGCAAGCTAACTGATATCCTGTCTATTTTCTGTATATTTCGTAATTTGATTGAATTTAGAGGACTGATCTAAATAATCTAAGTAATAGTGTGAAACTTCACATTTCATAAGATAGCTAGAAGTATGCAACAGGATATTGTTTCACAGAGTCTTAAACAAGTGAATACCCCCTGAAGGGATGGGCAGATGTTGAAATCAGGTTTTTCATTTTAAAATAAGTTGGCTGTACTTCAAATAGCACGTGGTTTATTACTGTACTCAAAAAGAGATCACTTGAATTGTACGACGAAGGTATGTAGTGACTCTCCTGAAGCTACTTTGAACACTCTCTCCAGGAACAAAAAAATCATGTTATGTACATTTTGTCTTGGGGATGAAATGTTTCTGTAACGTGCTGAGCTGTAATTTCCATTTGTGCCAACGAATGTGTCTTTTGCAGTTCTGTCCTTCCTGAGGGGAATATTGTTTTGAAGGAGGGAAGTTTGTACTGAGTATAAGGTGGGTCACGATACAAATGGATAAGAACAGTTTTGCTTTTTATTAAAATTATTACAATGCCAAGCATGCAATAGCACATTAGGAACTTTCAGATAAATATTTTGTTTTATATGTTGGGGAGGAAACTACCTGGGCGCAGAAGGGCATGGCAGTACCGGGGCATCCAGTCCAGTTCAAAGTGCAGGCTTCCATATCAATTAATGGAGTTGCTCTGGGATGCACATTGGGTTTTGTGGTAAACCATGTAATTTGAGCATGTCCAGGTATGAGCACACGCCTGAAGTAGTAAATCTTCATGGGTGAAGATACGTGACACAAATCAAGATAATCTGGTAAGAGGTACTACCTTCAAACTGAAACAAAATGCATATGGAGGAGTACTTCATAAGAAAAATACCCCTTCCACCACAGTCTTTCCTTCTCCTTTGAGAAGGAACAGTACATTGGGCCATTCCATGTACCTTCAGGAAACCATGAGACGGAAGGGAATACCAGGACGTTGGCACTTTAAGAGCTTTGCCATAGCTTTATCAGGTGATCCTCTCAACATTTCTGTACATAGCCCCATTGTGAGTTGCGTCCTCAATTGCTTTCCCATTGTCAGCAGCATCGCACCTCTATGTCTGCAAGCAAAAGATATTCTTCTACACATTGAGGGCTCATGCTATTCAGAAAGTCTGAACGTTTAAATTAATTTTCAGTTTGGTCATCAACAGCTTTGGCAAGTCTGGTACATATTTACCGTGTGCTCTTATCCTATAGATGAACAAAACATTACCTTGGATTTATCTTCTTGATTGACTTGGCACCAAGCAATGCTGACGGTCAGTTTCAAATTTTGTCTTGAACAATGTTGCTCTTTTCCAGTTACTGACAGCCTTCATGGCTGTTGCTGGTATCTTTTGTTGTTGCATTATTTCCAGCACTGCAAGCCTGCGCACCATTCAGCAAAAGATTTGTGATCGTCTCATCTGCTGCAAGACATCCTGTTGTCAAGATTGCCCTAATGCAGTTCATTGCATTGGAAAGATGTCAAGCTTAGTCTGAAAAATGTCTTGAGTCCTGGTCAGGAAGAGAACTGGGAGTGATCGTGCAAAAACACGCTCTGCGGGAACTTACAAAGCTGAAAGAAGGGTTCTGCGTAATCCTTGCAACTTCTTGAAGCACCTGTTCAATTCTGGAACTCCTAATCCGTGTTGAGACATGGGAATATCCAAGGTGACTGAAGCATTAAGTCTCCAACTGACCCTGGGCAGTAACGCCATCACAGGTGCAGACATAATTGAGTACTGATGCAGCCTTGTACTTGAAAGCCAATGAAAATGCCCATCTTAATTGATACCAGTTGCAATTTGCTTATTGTACAGGACGTCTTGGCTCCAGCTGAGGAACCCACTCAACACTATCTCTCAAAAGTGGGAGAGAATGCAGGGATGAAGTAGAGCATCTGCTGCGAGCATGAAAAAGCTCTTAAAGGGGAAGTAACTGGTGCTCCCTTTCCCCTTCTAGCTCTCTCCCTTTTCTCTCTCCTCCCTAGTAGGGTGATGGTAACATCCTGTTTGATAATCCGAGCCTTCATTTGTGTTGGGAGAAATGTATGATTGTCTATAATTATTATAAGATATATTTTAAAATAAAATAATTCTGGAATAACTTGTTGCCATGATGAGCAACACGAGCTGAATTGTTTTGGATAGTCCAAGTGTTGCAGAATCACTTCAGTGGAAATGGTACCTAAGTATTTGTTCTGACTTTACTCCTGAAGATGATGGCTCCACAGGTGATGACGGCTTTTACCTATGATGTTTTCTGATGTGAGCCTGGACCGTGCATGTTGTTGGGTTTTTCAGCTGTCTGGCCGATGACAATTGACCCCAGTGCTACCTTCACCATTTCCATTATGTGCACATTCAGCGGGGTAGGTGTCTGCTGGAAACCAACAGGGAGTACAGTCTAGCCCAGGGCTGCGAGGTCAATTTTAAGCCCTGGCTGAGATCGACTAACTTGGCACAGACCAGAGATCAAACCTATGCTGTCCCCTGTCTGTATGGTGCATTTATCCAGTGAACCATTGGGAGAGTTCTGTATTAGTGTTCTAATCTCCCTTCCCCACCACCGCACCCCCCCCAAAAAATTATGTTTTTTTAATTTGTTCTTGGAATGTGGGTGACCTGTTGCCCTGAGGACATTGAGTCAACCAGGTTGTGTGGGACTAGAGTCACATATAGGCAATATTCCCTCTAAAACATTTTTTCCTGCACGGTCCCTTTAAATTTGCTGCACGGCTGCGAGTGAGATATCTCCTCCAGCGGCAGCAGTTCGTGAGCGACCTGCACGGGACCTCTTATTGATGCGTGGCCCCACACCTTAGGGGGAGCATTGCCTGTAGGCCAGACCGGATAGGTGTAATAAAAGAAAGAAAGACTCACATTTCTATAGCGCTTTTCACGACCATCGGACGTCTCAAAGCGCTTTACAGCCAATGAAACATAGAAGAAACATAGAAGATAGGAGCAGGAGTAGGCCATTCGGCCCCTCGAGCCTGTTCCGCCATTCAATGAGATCATGGCTGATCATCCAAATTCAGTACCCTGTCCCTACCTTCTCCCCATATCCATTGATCCCTTGAGCCTAAAGAAATATATCTAACTCCTTCTTGAATATATTTAATTAATTGGCCTCAACTGCCTTCTGTGGTAGAGAATTCCACAGGTTCACCACTCTCTGGGTGAAGAAATTCCTCCTCATCTCAGTCCTAATTGGCTTACCCCTTATCCTTAGACTGTGACCCCTGGTTCTGGACTCCCCGACCATCGGGAACATCCTTCCTGCATCTAGTCTGTCTAGTCCTGTTAGAATTTTATAAGTTTCAATGAGATCCCCTCTCATTCTTTTGAAGTGGAGTCACTGTTGTAATGTGGGAAATGCGGCAGGCAATTTGCGCACAGCAAGCTCCCACAAACAGCAATGTGAAAATGACCAGATAATCTGTTTTTGTTACGTTGGTTGAGGGAGAAATATTGGCCAGGACACTGGGGATAACTCCCCTGCTCTTCGAAATAGTGCCATGGGATCTTTTACGTCCACCTGAGAGAGCAGACGGGGCCTCGGTTTAACGCCTCATCCGAAAGACGGCACCTCCGACAGTGCAGCACTCCCCCAGCACTGCACTGGAGTGTCGGCCTCGCTTTATGTGCTCGAGTCCCTTCTGACTCCGAGGCGACTGTGCTGCCCACTGAGCCACGGTTGGTCATTAGTAAACCAGTTAAGTTTTCATAGCAATCCTACAGCTTTCATAATCTCTGCCCCATCGTTCATTTTCTCGTTAAACCTCACTGTTCTGAATTTGTAAGTTCAATTTATTGCCCAAGTGATGTTGCTCCCTTTTGGTGCGGCCTGCTCCCCTGGATGAAGTCATGAATTGATTCGCTTATTTACGTAAGGAGCACAACCAAGTGGTAATCCATGAGAATGAAGGGCAGCACAAATTTTATTAGTTGAAGACCTATATTTAAGATTTTAAAGCCTTTGAACATGTTTTTCAGTAAGGGACCTGTTTTTTGTTTAATTATTGCTGATTGGCAATAGGTTGGATGTGCTTTAATCAGACTAGGGCATAAAAATGCTTGAAGCTCCATATCAAGTGGTTTTTTATGTCTTAAAACCAAGGTGATTCTGGCTTGTAAACCTGGGTAAATATAGGTGTGATTCAAAAAATGTGTAATTTTCACGGTATAAACTTAAAATGATCAATTGAAGTTGTCAAGATGGTGCTGTCATAGCAATTTATTAAACTTTGCCCTAGTTGTTAATATTCTAGGTGCGCCTGTTGTAGGACATTATGCCAACATGATGCTGCTATTACGATGTGGGTCAGATGACTTTCTGATCAGATTTAGGAAGCTTTTAAATGGTTTGAGTGGAGCAAAATATTTTGGATCTGAAATTTCTCTGAGAAGTGGAGAATGCCTGTTTTTCTCAATAATTAACGACCCACTAACCAAATCACAGGTAGCTGTGGCTTTGAAATAGTTTGGGGATTGTTGATTACAGTTATTTAAAAGAGGAATTTCCACTTTTTTTTTTAAACTGTGCAAGTTATGTATTGGAATGCCTATCAAACAGAAGGTCAGACTTGTAACTGCATTACAATTTTTGTTCAAATACTCATCTTCCCTTACGGCTACTGCATTCAAGAAGTGTTTGTCATAAGTGAAGAGATTTTACTCCTTGTGTGTTTTTAAAAATAGTTTTGTTCCACTAAATCCCATACTATGATAAACAACTTACACAGAGGGTGCAGAATATGCCTTTTTACATTTTACTGGTTTTAACGCACTCATCATCTACAATATTGGGTCGGAATTTTAGTCCTCCAACAGCAAACAACATAATCAATTTTTGATTTTGCATGGGAAGGTTTTGCTACACAGGAAGCCTGCTGTGTAGGGAGTTTTCTGTGGAAGCAATATGCTTTTAATTTTGTTTAAATAGTTCAATTAATTGCTGTGTATTTCCATGATCCTGTGTGTCTTCAAGCTTTTAATTTTTGCTAATTAGATCCTTGATTCCTTAAATTGGCGCTGTGTGGCTCAGAGTGACTTAAATGATGCAAAAACTTTTGAAGTAAAAAGCTGGCTATGATTTTCGGGTAGAACTGCACATTTTACATCTGCTGTGCTTTCTAATAACTTGTGTCTGCAATAATTCAAACAGTAATTTGAGACTCCCTAACTTTTTAAAGAGAGCACAAGCAGCTAGTGCCTTGGGTCACAATGCACTTTGCTATAGAAGCTTTAATGCAACTTCACATCGTTTGGTAGCACATTATCCCTGCTCAACTGCTAATGCTATGAAGAATCTTGATGCACGGCTAATAGTAGGTCTGCTGTATTAAGTGTGCAATTAGTGGGCATACTTCAACAAATGGCAACTGTAACTCGATGAATCCTTTTTAAATGTCACATTTCTTTTGTACAGGAAACTTTGTGATATTCGGCACCAACGGGACCGAGCTGTTGCCGATCTATCAAAACTGCCGGACAAACCAGCGCTAATGTTGAAGCATATGGAGGTTTTCAGCTCTATCTGGCAACAAACACTGTTGCTTAGCAACAGCTTCTAAACAGTCGGCCCGTACCTTGGAAGCATCTCTGTAGCTTAGCAACAGCTTCAGAGAGACTTTGCCGAGCCTGACTGTTGGAAAAAAAGCCACGAGAAGAAAAAAACCTCCGTATCTGGCAACAAACACTGTTGCTTAGCAACAGCTTCTAAACAGTCAGCCCGTACCTTGGAAGCGTCTCTGTAGCTTAGCAACTGCTTCAGAGAGACTTTGCCGAGCCTGACTGTTGGAAAAAAAAAAAGCCACGAGAAGGGAAAAGAAGCCACGAGAAGGCAAAAAACCTAACAAAACGGCTCCTGATTTCTGCCGGTGGACCGAGGTTTCCGGACATTCAACCTCCGGATAAACCAAAGTTTCCTGTAATCAGTAGTGTTAAACCTCACTGGGGACTACAGTAGAAATTCCATTTATACTAGTGTATACTATACATTTCCAAAGCTTTGCGAACTTGGTGGATTTTGTTTTGTTTGTTGATGCTCAAACTGCCGATACAATTCTCTAAGAGCATATTACATTATTCAGTCATGAGATTTCCATTTGCCACCATGTCTGCATGGCTGTATGCCATCCAGTTCAGGGTTCACATCTTCCTCTTGGCTTTAAGAAGAGCCACGGAAGGTGCTTCAGTTTCAGATGGCAAGCATCTTCAAGGTACAGAGTGCTCCCCAGATGCCTGTCATATACTTGATGTACTTGAAGCAATGTACTGCCGCTCACAGGAATTAATTATATCACCCTATATTGAGACCTGATTAGGACACCTTTTCAAGAGTATCCAAGTTCAATTTTTTGTGCACTGCACTGATTTTGTGTTTAAGCAGTTAGGGCAGTTGATCAATATTAAGATCTCTGAATTTCTTAAGCTGGGTTTCAAATTGCTCCATGGTGGTCGCTGTCCATGGGACACTTTGCAGATGTTTTAATTGCTGAATCGATGTCAAAGTGAGGTGTATCTCGGGGCTTTAGATTGATAACTTCTGATACATTTGTTCTCCCTATACCTCCTGGCCGCGCTCAAATTTCTGTTCCTTCGCTCTTGTGCTCAACGTGGTTACATAGAATTTTACAGCACGGCAACAGGTCTATGCTGGCGTTTATTCTCCACACGAGCCTCCTCCCACCGTGGGCCATTTCAGTAGCGGGGCGCACACTTCTGAATAACCACCAGGTGAACAAATTGACCTAAAGGAGTTTCATGGTGTGCTTTTTTAAAGATAGCCATATCAATTGATGAAGGAGAGGTCATTCCAACCTGATCGAAACTTTCTGAGAAATTGGAAACTATAGACACAGGGTAGCAGTGGATATAATTTATATGGGCTTCCAGAAGGTTTTTGGTAAAGTGCAGCATAAATTGGATACGAAAATTGGGGCCTATGGAATGAAAGTCGAAAAGGCAATATAGATAAAAGAAAAAAACTTGCATTTGCTGTATATAACCTCTTTCATGACCTCAGGATGTTTCAAAACACTTCAAAACCAATGAAATACAGGTAGACTATCCTTTATCCGAAAACCTTGGGACCAGCCGTGTTTCGGTTTTCGGAAAATTTCGGATTTCAGAAGGTATTTTAGAAGACTGGGAAATTTGTGGGGGGTGGGGGTCGGCGGGGGTCGGCGGGGGGCGGGGTCGTGCGCACGACTTACGCTGAACGAAAAAACTTTTGGTTTTTAGAGGTTTTCGGTTTTCGGCAGTTCGGATAAAGGATAGTCTACCTGTACTGTTGTAATGTAGGAAACACGGCAGCCAATTTGCGCACAGAAGGGCCCCACATGCAGCAGTCTGACAATGACCGGATGTTCTGTTTTAGTGATGTTGATTTGAGGGATTAATATTGGCCAGGACACCGGGGAGAGCTCCCCTGCTCTTTATAACAGTTCTCCCTCCTTGGATATTGTCCCCCACTCCTTCAAATCTCCTCAAAAAAACAACCCTTTACCCCCTCCGTCCTTGCAAACTATCACCCCACCTCCCTTTCTTCTCCAAAGTTCTTTATTGTGTTGCCTCCCAAATTCGTGCCCATCTTTCCCAGAACTCCTTGCTTGAATCCCTCCAATCAGGTTTTCACCACTGCCACCGTGCCAAAACGGCTCTTAACAAGGTCACAAATGACATCCTGATTGATTAATACCAAGGTAAACTATCCTTTCTTGACCTGTCTGTAGTCTTTGAGACAGCTGACCACAAAATTTTGTTCCCAGGCCACTCAACCGTCGTCCAGCTGAATGGGAGTGCACTTGCCTGGTTCCGTTCCTTTCTTTCGAGCCGCGTCCATAGAATCACCTGCAATGGCTTCTCTTCCTGCTCTTGCACCATCACCACGGTGTCCCCCAAGGATCTATCCTTGGCCCCCTCCTATTTCTCATCTGCATGCTGCCCTTAGTGACTTCATCTGGCGACACAGCATGAGTTTTCACATAGGGACCGTGGCCACATTACTTTTGACGTTTGTGCTGTCAGTGTTCTACAGCGATGAAGTGCTGCAAACACTGACAATCACTGTACAGAGGTGCAGGGCTGCACCCAGGTTCTCCCATGACTCATTCCATACGCTTAGGGAGTCATGGGAGGTCCTGTTTGCTTCCCATGGGTGGAAGAGACCCCTCCAGGAGACCAACACAGCCTAGTTGCACATTGCAGAGGAGGTCAAGCAGGGAGGTCGTCAGGAGGACCTGGGTGCAGTGGCGCAAACCTTTCAATGATCTCATTAGAGCACGAAACATTAGTACAAAACCACACTCGCCTTCATCCTGCTGAGCCTCTCGTCACATCCCCATCACTCTGCCTTTCCTACCCTACACCTGCACATCCTTACTCACATCAACTTACCTTGCACCTCCCCCCATCCCCGTCTCTCTCTACATCATCACATCCCCATCTTACTAGCCACCCCTCACACTCGCCGTCATCCTAGTGCATCATACCAACTAACAACACACAAGGGTAGCCACTTGGGTGTTTTATCCAATGTTCATGTAAAGTTTCTGTTAATGTGCTGTCAAACAATGAAACCTTTATTTTCAACACTTTCTGTTCTTGGACAGATTTGTGTGCACCTTTGGAAGTAGCTTAGTGAGTTGCAGTGAATCTTGAGACAGAACGGTACCCCCCACAATGGTGGTGAGTGTGAAAGGAATGGCTTGGACATTGTAGGGATGCTTTATGGTGTTGGTGTGGGGTTGTGCCAACCTGGCGCATCATGTGGCAGCCAGAGTGTAGTGTGTCAAGTGAAGTAAATCTGTCCATGGCAAGGCCATCCCTGGTATCCCAGGCAGCAATGTGCTCGGGTGCTGATGCCCTGTGACCCGTGCAGCATCAGGTGATTGCGGAGAAGATTGGTGGTGTTGTTGGTGTGCCTGGTGTTGGGGCTGATTGTGGTCGGATTCTGAGGACCAAGGTGAGACAGTATGAAGGGCACCCATGTTGATGAAATAGATGGCAGGTGAAGTAGAGATGACAGAAGCATTCTGTCAATGGTGAGAGTGGATGGAAAGTGGAAAGCCTGCAGAATCTGTGCTGGAAATGGACTGAAAAACAGCTTGTGGCTGAGGAAAGTGATCATCTGTCAGGTGTGAGCTTTTACTGTACATTTGAAGCTGTCAAGGAATTAGCTGGTGCAATGGCTGCTGAACACCTGCCTCAGGTTGACAGATGTAGAATGGTTACAGCACAGCAGGAGGCCATTCAGCCCGTCAAGCCTGTGCCGGTTCTCTGCAAAAGCACTTCAGCTAGTCCCAATCCCCCGCCCTTTCTCCGTAGCCCTGCAATTTTGTTTTCTTTCAGGTACTTATCCAATTCCCTTTTGAAAGCCATAATTGAACCTGTCTCCACCACCCTTTCAGGCAGTGCATTCCAGATCCTAACCACTCGCTGTGTAAAAAAAGTTTTCCTCATGTCGCCTTTGGACCTTCTGCCAATCACCTTAAATCTGTGTCCTCTGGTTCTCGACCCTTCCGCCAACGGGAACAGTTTCTCTCTATCTACTCTGCCTAGACCCCTCATGATTTTGAACACCTCTATCAAATCTCCTCTCAACCTTCTCTGCTCGAAGGAGAACAACCCCAGCTTCTCCAGTCTATCCACGTAACTGAAGTCCCTCATCCCTGGAACCATTCTTGTAAATAATTTCTGCACTCTCTCAAGCCTTCATATCCTTCCTAAAGTACGGTGCCCAGAAATGGACACAACACTCCACTTGTGGCTGAACCAGTGTTTTATTAAGGTTCATCATAACTTCCTAACGTGGTCCCCGAGCAGTGTGGTTGCCACGGCCATTAAGTTAAAGTTAAAAAGTAAGTAAAAAAAGCCTGTTAAGGGTCTGTTAAGTGCATTATAATGAGTTTAATTGGGTTGCCCGCCGCTGCCTGTCGGTTCTGCTCAGCGCTGACAGACCCGACATTGGGAAAGGCGGGTTGACGGCGGGTTCCCGACCCACTGCCAAAACACTTTCCCACCCGACCCACCACCGATCCTGCCCCGCTGACACCCCGGAAAATTCCGGCCATTGTCTTCGGTTCACGCCACAAACTCCGTTCCCTTGTCACCGATTCCATCCCTCTCCCTGGCAACTGAGGCTAACCAAGTCTGTTCGCAACCTTGGTGTCATATTTGATCATGAGTTGAACTTCCTACCTCATATCCATTCCATCACTAAGACTGCCCATTTCCACCTCCGTAGCATTGTCCATCTCTGCTCTTGCCTCAGCTTATCTGTTGCTGAAACCCTCCTCCATGTCTTTCTCACCTCTAGACTTGACTGTTACAAGACACTCCTGGCTGGCCTCCCATCAACTTGAGGTCATCCAAAACTCTGCCGCCCGTGTCCTAACTCGCACCAAGTCCTGCTCACCCATCTCCCCTGTGCTCACTGACCTACTTTAGCTCTCAGTTAAGCAACGCCTCGATTAAAAAAATTCTCATCCTTGTTTTCAAATCGCTCCATGGCCTCGCCCCTCCCTAACTCTGTAATCTCCTCCAGCCCGATGATCCCCTGAGATGTCTGTGCTCTGCCAATTCTGGCCTCTTGAACATCCTTGGTTTTAATCGCTCCACCTTCAGCTGCCTAGGTCCTAAGCTCTGGAATTCCCTCCCTAAACCGCTCCGCCTCTCTACCTCTCTTTCCTCCTTCAAGACGTTCCTCAAAACCTACCTCTTTGACCAAGCTTTTGGTCATCTGCAGTAACATCTTCTATGGCTCGGTGTCACATTTTGTTTTTTGATGATGTTCCTGTGAAGCACCTTGGTACACTTTATTATAGTAAAGATGCTATATAAATGTAAGTTGTTTGAACTAGCGCCATGAGATCTTTTACGGCCACCTGAGAGAGTAGACAGTGCCTCAGTTTAATGTCTCGTTCGAAAGGTGGCACCTCCGACAATGCAGCACTCCATCAGGACTGCACTGGAGTGTCAGCCTAGATTTTTGTGCTCAAGTCTATGGAGTGGGGCTTGAACCCACAACCTTCTAACTTAGACAAAAAGTGTTACCACTGTGCCAAAGATGACACCGTGATGAAGAAATTGCTGAAAGATGGACAGCAAAGGGTTGTGATAAATGGATGTTTCTGAGACTGGCAGGGGTGCTCAAGAAATCTGTTTTGGGACTACTTTTGTCTGGACTTGGGTGTAGTTTGTTGATACTCCTGCAGGAGGACATAAGCAGGGTAGGAAAATGGGCAGATAAGTGGCAGATGCAATTTAATGCAGAAGAATAAAGGTAGTGGCCCATAAATTCCATTCCCTACAGGTGTGTATGTGCTGTGTACTCACCCGTAGGGCCAACGGAAGTGCCGGTTTTAGGCATGCACTGCACATACGCTGGAAACTGGAACTTCTGTTCTGTGAAGAAAGGGCTTGACCGGTCAAACGCCTGCGCCGGAGAGGCAGCGCGTACGGCTGAAACTTCTGTTATTTTCACAGTTGCTTCAGTCCAGGTAAGCCGGAAACTGCTGCGCCTGGAAAAGCAGGCGTACAGCGGCAACTCCTAGGTGCAAGGCCTGCTTTTAACAAGGTAAGAGGTGAAGAAAGTAAAAGAAAAATTTCCACTGATTTATCATTTTAAAATACTTTAAAGAAAGGTAAGTTTATTTTTTTAGAGATTCCTTGCTCCGATTGGCTCTCCATGGCCCACGTGATCCCAGGGACGCTGCGAACTACCTGCGCCTCTGGGATACGTGGGCCCTGCACACCGGCAGTTTGAGGAGATGCAGCAACGGAATTCTGCGCCTCCCGGGAGCCGTGCGGTCCAGGCGCAGATTTTTCCAAATCTCAAGGGCTGCGAACAGAATTTCTGGGCCAGTATATTTTGGGAATAAGAAGAATATAGAATTGAATTATGCTGTAATTAATACATTTCTCTGCAGTGGAGGAGCAAAGGGATCTGGTTGTGCAGGCATGTAGTTCCTTACAATTGGGGGTACAGACTTTAAAAAAAAAAAAAAAAGTGCATTAAGCATTATACAGCACAGAAGGAGGCCATTCGGCCCATTGTGCCTGTGCCGGCTCTTTGCAGGAGCTTCCCAATTAGTTCCACTCCCCTGCTCCTTCCCCATCACCCTGTCATTTTTTCCCCCCTTCCAGTATTTATCCAGTTTCCTTTTGAAAGTTACTATTGAATCCGCTTCCACCACCCTTTCAGGTAGTGCATCCCAGATCATAAATACTGACCGTAAGAAAAAAGAAAAATGCTCCTTATCTTCCCTCTGGTTCTCTTCTAGCGAAAGGAAATTAATACAAAGGCCATGAGCTGAGAATGGCTGCACAAAATGGTGGTTAATCCACATCTGAATACTGTGCAGCCAAGGCTTCTTCGGCAGCACCTCCCAAACCCGCGACCTCTTTCACCGAGAAGGACAAGGGCAGCAGGCGCATGGGAACACCACCACCTCCAAGTTCCCCTCCAAGTCACACACCATCCTGACTTAGAAGTATATCGCTGTTCCTTCATCGTCGCTGGGTCAAAATCCTGGAACTCCCTCCCTAACAGCACTGTGGGAGTACCTTCACCATACGGACTGTAGCAGTTCAAGAAGACGACTCCCCACCACCACTTCAAGGGCAACTAGGGATGGGCAATAAATGCTGGCATTGCCAGCGACGCCCACATCCCATAAACGAATAATATAAAAAGTTTTGGGCTGTCACTATACGAGGGCTAGAATACCTCTGGAGTGAGTGCAACACAGGTTTACCAGGGACGAGAGGTGTAAGTTACGAAGAAAGCTACAACTAGAGCAGTATTCATTCCAACTTAGGGGGGAGATGGAGGTGTTCAAAATGATGAGATAGATAAAGTGAACATTAGATTATTTCCGTTGGTAGGTAAATTAAAGACAAGAGGCCATGAATCTTAAAATAAGCACTAGGTACGTACGTAAAGGGGGAGATTAGAAGAATATTTTTCACACAATTACCGGAATGTGGAATGCTTTGCCACAAAGGGTGGTTGATGCTACGTTGATTACAGTTTTCAAATAGATACTAGACAATTACTTGGAGCATAAAAGAGTTTGTGGGAAGGAGGAAAATGGGACTCTGTAATACCTGTCGTCGTGCAGGGCCCATATTCATTGCTGGCAAGAAGGGTCTCATGGCCTCCTTGTACTAAGATTTCTGTACTTCTATTTCTGTGGTTGCTGGCTATTTCTTGGACTATATAAGGCAGGTGGCCAATATTGTCAAAGATGCTAATGAGCCAAACGGGAGAATTTTCCATTAAAAAAAAACTGATTAAAGGGGCAGGACAGTGGTATTTCTGGTCCTCTTTTTAGTCACCTCTGCTTGCTCATAAACGTGGGCTTGAAGCACAATGAAGTATGCGTTTACAATGCAACCACTTGCTTAATACCAGTAGTTGTAGTTCAGGTTTTAACCAGGCAGAACTGCATGTACGTTGCCTGGCTCCTGCCTGGTTGGAACTCTTAACCGTCTTGCCCAAGAAAGAGCCGTGTGCATGCATGGAAAGAGTGTTCCCAACAATTTAAAACTGTAAAGGCAAGGAGGGGCGAATCTCTGCTCTCTGAAACATTTAAATTTCAGTTAGCCGGGTTTACGAAGTACCCAGAGGACATTTTGTAAACCAGGTTTGACATTGCACTGTATTTATACCATGTGGGGTCAGTGAAAGCAGTATGTGACTACTCTTTCCAGGGATTTTCCACAAGGCTCCAGAGTCCTTTTTCTGGGATGTTGACCAAAGCACTATATTCAAAAGTCGAAGCTCCGGGACCAACCAGAGGTAACATTATTTGTTCAGATTTGCTGAACATGGGCTTTATCCCCTGCTAACTTCCAATATTATTGAAGCATTTGTGTAAATGCGGAAGCAACAACAGATTTTGGCATTATATTTATTTCAATATTTTGACTCCGCTTAGCTTCAGAAAAGGTCATTGGTGCCGGAATAATGCCTTTGTTCTTGGTGTTGGTCATAGGTGCTGCACAAAATATTGTTTCGTGCTCTGGGCATATACCCATTAGACACTGGGTTTTAATAGCTCAAACTTCTTTCACTTGGCATCCTTCAGCTCCAGGGAAAAAAGGGAATTTTCATTCCATCAGTCTGGTTGGAGTGGAACCCAGACTACAGAGGTGGAAGCACAATATCCATTCCCCTGCTGGACAGAGATTAAGTTGGAGGCAGCAGATCAGTCCACCTTCCTGCTTCTTTCTTCTATTTTCATTACCTGGTATTCGCTTCCTACATTCAATTTTTCCAAACATTGTAAAAAAAAAAAGGGGGGAAAAATGACTTTGCTACGTGATCAGTTAGTGTCCGTTATTGCTGCTAAAGCTTGTTCAGATGTGCGCAAGTAATGCCTGCAATATTGATATACCTTGGACAGCTGCGTATCAGGCAGTGCTGCCTCCTTTTATTTTTGTTTTGCTGATCCCCATGCATCTTTTATGAAGCATAGTTCAACACTGTTATCCGCATATTTGTTCAGATGGAAGCACCAGAACATTGATCGTTTTGAGTTTTGTCATCTGTTTAAAGTTGAATAGATTTGGGCATGAAGGGCTCCCTTGTTTTCTGTTACTTTTGGTGCTATCGGATGTGCTGTATTTGATGGGAAATGAATGGTGAAGCATGGTGTCATGTAACCTACAGTATAGTGCGTGATTGCAAATTTAACTTAGTAGGTGTGTTGTGGTTTCAAAAGTGAAACTGACTTGCACTCTTTTTGTGGCGCACTGGATCCCTGCCAGTCAGAGCTAATAAAGGTGGTATAGAAGTGTATTCAAATTCCGTAGTTTTATTAAAATACATCAAAAGCGGCATTTAAAATTCTGCTGCCGTTAAAGTGCAAAGAGCTGTGTCAAATAAGTTGAAAGTGTACATTTTTATCAATGTATTGAGTTAAAGTTTCATGAGGTTGTTGGGGCCAATTCCTTATACATAAAGGGCGGGAAATAAATCTGCAAATGTTGGTTATCAAAGGAAAATGCAGTAAATATGTAACTGATTCTGATGAACGTTACGCAGCCTAAGCACCTTAATCTTTCTCCTCTTCTGCGTATTTCCAACATTTTCTGTTCTTCAGCACACCTTGGTGCACAATGAAGAATGATGCATGTGGGAGGGGTTGCTTGTGTTTCCTATCTTGGCTATCGGTCATGACACCCCGCTTGTTCTGATGAAAATCAAGCCACAATATTATTACCAGCTATATCATCTGAACAGAAGTAGTGCAAAAGGTGTGTATTATCCACTTGCAAGTATTTATTCTGTTGTCTCTTTTCTCTTGAAAGGAGAAGGTTGAGGGGTGGCCTAATAGAGGTCTTTAAAATTATGAAAAGTTTTGATAGAGTGGACACGGCAAGAGGGTTTCCACTTGTGGGGAAAAGCAAAACTAGAGGCCATCAATATAAGGTAGTCACCAAGAAATCAAATAAGGAATTCAGAAGAAACCTTTTTACCCAGAGAGTGGTGAGAATGTGGAACTCGCTACCACAGGGAGAAGTTGAGGCGAATAGTATAGATGCATTTAAGGGGAAGCTAGATAAGCACATGAGGGAGAAGGGGGATAGAAGGTTATGCTGATAGTTAGATGAGGAAAGACAGGAGGAGGCTGGTGTGGAGCATAAGCGCCGGCTGGTTGGGATGAATGGTCTGTTTTTGTGCTGTAAATACTCTAACTTGTAATCATGGGTGAATTGCAGAGGTCAGTGGTATCCTGAGTAAGTTTCATGTTCAAAATGATATAAAACCAATTTACCGTACTCTGTTCGTCTCCAGAGTTCATCCTCTAGCCATCTGCTCGATTGTGCGTGCTCTATTTCTCTTGTTCCCCAGCATTTTCCCTTCAATTAATAAAAAGTGACTGGTGTTGTGCATAGGTATGGTCATTTGTTAACTGAGAGCAGTACTGATCTGATGCAGCAGGAGCTGAAACTGTTGAGACTTGAATGTTTTTTTTTAAATTGTACTTTGCAATCCCACCCCTTTCAGTGAGAACTGTAAATCAGCAATAGCAACAATGCACTTGTATAACACCTTTAACATTGTAAAATGTCCCAAGGTGCTTCGCAGAGCCTTAATCTGATAAAAATGGATACTGAGTCAAAGGAGATATTGGGAGGGGTGGTTAAAAGTCTGGTTGAAGATGTGTGTTTCAAGAACGGTCTTAAAGGAGGAGAGGGAGGTGGAGCGGTTTAGGGAGGGGTTTTCAGATCATAGAACCTAGACTGCTGAAGGCACGACTGTCGGTGGTAGGGTGAAGAGAGGGTTGGATGCACCGAGGTAAGAGTCAGGCAGACAAAAGTTGTTGTGGCGTGGGCAGGGCTGGTGGAGATTACAGGGTTGGGGAGGGACAAGCCATTAAAGGGATTCAAACACTGGGATGATTTTAAATTTGAGGCTTTGGAGGACATGAAGCCAATGTAGGTCAGCAAGGATAGGAGTGATAGGCAGCACGGTTTTAAATGAGCTGAATTTTACAGAGCCTAGAGGATGGGAGGCTGGCCAGGAAGGCATTGGAATAGTCTAGTCTAGAGGTGACAAACATGGATGAGGGTTTCAGCAGCAGATAGGCAGAGGTGGGCAGTATTTGTGATGAAGAGGATATAGAGTTTTAATCTCCGCTTGGGATTGAATAGGATGCTACGGTGGCTGGAGAGGGGGATGGAATTGGTGGCAAGGGGATGGAGTTTGTGGTGGGAGCTGAAGATGAGGGCTTTGGTGGTCTTAATTTCCTCTAGTTAAAAATTGGGAACTTAAGAAATAGGAGCAGGAGGAGGCCATTTGGCCCTTCGAGCCTGCTCCGCCATTCAATTGTGGATCATCCAGTCAGGATATCGAGACGAGTCGAACAGCGCAGAGACAGTGGAGGCATTGAGAAAGGTGATGGAGAGGTAGATCTGGATGCCGCCGGTGTACATGTAGAAACTGACGCCATATCTTTGGATGATTTTGCCAAAGGGCAGCATGTTGATAAGGAAGAGGGCTGGCCAAGGATAGAACCTTGGCTGACTCCACAGGTGATGATGCAGGGGGTGGGAAGAGAAGCCATTACTGGAGATGCTTTGATTATGATTTGATTAGTAAAGGTGGAACCAAGCAAGAGTAGTTCATTGAGCTAGACATTGGAGGAGGGTGGGGTGGTCGACTATGTCAAAGGCCACAGAAAGGTTAAGGAGGGAAAATACACCACGGCCACAGTCGCACGGAATGTCATTCATGACTTTGATTAGGGCCATTTGAGCGCTGCAGCAGAAGCTGAAACATAATTTGAGACTCCAACATGGAGTTGCGGGAAAGATGTGCATTGATTTGGGATGCAACAACACGTTCGAGGACTTTGGAGAGGAAAGGGAAGTTGGCGATTTGGTGGTTGTTTAGGACGGAGGGGTCTACAGTGGGATTTTTGAGAGGTGGAGAAGATGATGGGAGTTTTGAAAAGGAGGGGGACAGTGCTTGAGGAGAGTGAACCATTTACAATGTCAGGGGACATGTGGGTGAGGAAGCTGAGTTTGGTGGTCAGCAGTTACTTGGGAATGGGGTCAAGGGAACAGGAGTCGAGTCTCATGGACAAAATCCACTTGGAAAGGACATGGGGCGATACTGGGGATTTAGGGCTCGGATGAAAGGGGCCTGGGAAAGCTTTGGCTTGATGGGTCAGGGGGAAGCAGCAGAAGTAGCTGAATGGATGGTCTTGATCTTGGTGACAAAAGTCCATGAGCTCCTCACACTGTTGGAGGGGAGGGGGTTGAAAGAGATGGTAGGTACTGGAAAAAAGAAGCCTGGGGTTATCTTTCCTTTCCAGGATGATTATGTCGTAGTGTGCTGTTTTGGTAGAGGAGAGTGAGGCTTGATGGCACTTGATGTGCTCCAGCCAGATCAGTTGATGGATGGCTAAACCAGTTCTTTTTTAAAAAGTCCTCCATGGGATGTGGGTGTTGCTGGCAAGGCTAGCATTTATTGCCCATCCCTAATTGCCCTTCAGAAGGTGGTGGTGAGCTGTTTCTTGAACCACTGCAGTCCGTGTGGTGAAGGTACTCCCACAGTGCTGTTGGGGAGGGAGTTCCAGGGTTTTGACCCAGTGACGATGAAGGAACGGCGATATACTTCTAAGTCAGGATGGTGTATGACTTGGAGGGGAACTTGGAGGTGGTGGTGTTCCCACGCGCCTGATGCCCTTGTCCTTCTAAGTGGAAGAGGCCACGGGTTTGGGAGGTGCTGTCGAAGAAGCCTTGGCGAGTTGCTGCAGTGCATCTTGTAGATGGTAGGTACAGGAAACTTTCGATTTACCGACACCTAAATAACCGGAAATGTCGGTTAACCGGCAAAATTCAGGAGTAGGTTTTACTTCATATTTATTTGCCGCCTTCCATCTGTGCTGTGCAAGGGTGTGGCTGCAGCTGTTGCTAAGCTACAGAGACGCTTGAAACTTGTGGCCATTGTTCTACAGTTGTTGCTAAGCAACAGGGTTTGTTGCTTTATACGGAGCTGTCAGCTCTCCCTATCTTTTACTATAGCGTTTGGTTATCCGGAATTTTTGATGAACCGGCACCACGTCGGTCCCGTCCGTGCTGGATAAAAGAGAGTTTCCTGCAGTGGAAAAAAGTTCTGTGCCACATACGCTCAAGTCTGTGTTCCTTGGACTTGAAGGAGCGAAGATGGGGGTGGGGAGGGCCATTCTAAGAGGAATGACCAGAATGGGAGAGATTAAAGGTTTTATTGGCATAAGGTGGATGTGAGGGAGTGGTTTACAGCTACAGATGTCCAGGTTTGGAGGTAGTTGTGAAGAGGGAGTGAATCCAGGAGCTGTTTGAGCAGAGTATCTGTGGGCATGTCACTGGAGGTTGTCCAGCAGAAGCAGAGGGCTGTTAAACATTAAAAAAAAGTTTTAAATTTTTTTTTAAACTGGCTTGTGTTATGGTTCAAGTTGGCTGTTCTATGAAGTGGTAGTATGCAGTTTTGTAAAAGATTGTTTTTGAAAAAGCTGTGACTTGGATGTGACTACATTTCCCTGTTGCAAGTATTTATAGTAAAGTGGGTTACTGTACCTCCTGTACCGCTGGGGATTTAGGGAAACAAGCCTGGTATGTATATTTAGCAAAATTATGCAAACCTCCTGTAAATAGCACAATAGCCTAATTCAAAATTCAAATTGAAGTGATCCTTGCAGTGCTGTATTATTTCAATTTGGACATGGTCCAATTTGGTTTTGTGTTCCATGTACAAAGGCTGAGTTGCAGATTTGTACTTGCAGGATGACCCAATATCTGAACAGATGGAAAATTTAAATTTAAGTTTAAACCTTGTACTTTTTTAAAAAACTGAAGTTACTTAAAAAATTCATTTCAAAGCACTGCAAGTTTTAACTTTTCATACAAAATGTACCTGAACAAAGGGTAACTGCAAATATTTCCCAGTATTCAATTATTCCAGGCCTATGCAGGAGGGAATGCTGATTTCTACCCTCTAGTATGCCACACAGAAGAAACATTTCTGCCAGTTTTTTGTGATGTTTCTGTAGGAACTTCATATTGGAGATTCTGAACAGCGTAAAATACCATGTTCCCTGGCTTGAATTCTTCCTGTCTAATGAAGTGAAACAAATTATCCTTTTTTTCCCCTAAACTTTATATTAATTTTCTAGTTCATTGCTAGCTTGAAATTCGATGAAAAGCTTGCCCGGTTACATGAGATATTAGAAAAAGAGGAGTGGGGGAGGAATTTGGGGGTTCAAATTGGTCATTTTTAACTGGCATGTGAAGACATGCATGATGTTGGCCTGCCATGTCAGAAGTAACTGTTCAGCTCTTAGACCTTCATGCTACAGTGGAATTCCTGCCTAAGTTTACTCATTTAGCTATCCTTGCTGATGTGGCATTTTGGAAAAGAAGAAACCTCGAGATGGGAAAACATTGTGGCTTGTCGGTTACCCGCTGACAATTGTCGAATTTTCCTGCTGCCACATTGATATGTAATTGGCACACTGGCATGTCGGCTGGACAATGCACTGTTCAGCTAGCCTTCAAGAGCAGGGTTTTTCTCCCCCCCCCCCCCCCTCCCCCATCAAATTTGTAGGCTTTGGCATGTTTTTTGCTTTTTAAAGTGAGTAGTGTTAGTGCTGGCGAATGGAATTTGTTTTTACTTGGCATTCAATGTGAGTATCAAGAAATACAGGTTAGATGTACTGCATATAGTTGCATGGAGAATATAGATCTCTGTGCTCTGTACCAGCCTCAGAGGAGCACTCCTTACTGTACTACGCAAAGTTCCTCTTGCCAACTATTCTTGTAATGCTGGTGAGCAAGATTGTTGTGCATAGATTTGTTTTGTAGCTCTGCGCCTGCTTGGAATCCTGATTTCAAAACAGTGCATAGGGTGAACCATGTCATGAGTTCTAGCGGGACTCACTTATTTTCCAACATAATGCTGTTATGAATGTGATTTTTTTAATTCTGACATAGGATAGTTTAAATGTCTTAAATCATTGTTCAATTTGAATTTGGGTCTGTTTCTAATGTACAATGTCCCATCTGCTTGCAGTTTCTGCGAACGATGCGCCTGGTTATATAATCTGAAAAAATATAGTGCAAGTTTTTGTAAATTATTGGCTGTTGGGTGTGTTTTCTTTCCAAAAGTATTGTCACAGTTGCCAGTACCTCCTGCTCTATTGAGCGCCTTTGCATTCCATTTGGGCACTGACGAGGTTAAGTCATGGCTACCAGTGGCGGAAAATTTGTTTAAATTGCAAATTTCCACGCACCTTTTGAAGCTAAGTCATTGATGAGTGTCTTGTTCTGTGTGGCTTAGTTGGGTTGCAGTTTTTTGGGCATTCGTAAGTCTTCTCACTCTCTAAAATTGTCAGTTTTTTGTATGAATGTATCAGTGTGGCCAGATGCATTGGTTTCATGCATTCTAATAAGACAAATGACCCTTTTCTCGCTGGGTAGGTCTTTGCCTTGAGCATTAATTCAAAACGGCTAAATCCAACATGAGCTATAAAGTTTTAAAATGTCAGTTTATAAATATTATATTTGGCTTCCAGTATCCTACTGCGTTGAGCCTTTAACTGTAGAGTGAACACAGTGCTGCAAGAATCTGTCCAATAGATACAGTTGTGCTTGGTGTAGAAAAATCCAGAATCCATGCTTTAACTAGGAGCAGCAAATACTGAGGTAGATTGTGAGCCAGTGGGATTTGGATTTATCTGATCAGGCATGTGTTTGAAGGATTACAGTAACCTTTTTGAGCCAACAGGTGCATTTCGTACCGTGATAGGGTCACTAAATCCATAAAGGTACTAGTCCAGTGGTGTAATAACATTGACTTGCTTACAGTGCTATAGGTATGTACACAGAGCTATTGGAAGGCTGCACAAGAACATTTCTGTTTGTGAGTGAAAAATGAAGTCAACTTGTGATGCTAGTTGAAATGGGGCCATTTCTCTATGTACTGCTGTCAGTACAGTGGATAATTAGTAAATTTTGATTTCCAATGAGGTCACTTACAAAATAGCCTTCCGATTTACATTTTATATTCTCCCACTATGCAACCTCTTACACTCTGCCAGTACTGTTTTGCAATGGGCAATTAGGAGGTGCTGCAATGTTTTATTTAATTTCCCCTTCCTTTCATAGAGCAATTGCCCGTTCTGCTCTTTTATAAAAAAAAAAAAAAAAAATCACTTTGAATGTTTGTTGCTGTGGTTGCAGACACTTAATTTTATTCTTTGGTTCTGCCTATTCATTTCTGTACCCAAAAATGAAGACTGAAGGGGTTAAATGCCCCCCATAAAATGTTTTATCTTTCCAATATTTTAAATTGCACAATAGTGTTTTGATTAGAAACGGAACCATGGGTGGTGGTACATTGCTTTCTGAAAGCCTGTTTCCTCTATCTAATCACAGTTGCACTTTGGTTTCTTAGCTACGTGCACCATCCTAATTAGGTGAGAGATTGCGATTTTGCTAAATCCCTCTTGGACCTTGTTGGGAGGGAGAAATGTAACGATTGAGATCTTTGAGACCTGCCACTATAAAGCATGTGGATTTTTTTTTCTTTGTGCATTCTTGCAAAATATTAAATTGGTAAAAAGAGAGATTTGTGTTACAATTTGCAGTTTTTATAGCATCATTTCCCCCCCCCCCCCCCCCCAAGATGGCACAGCAATTCTTGTAAGCAGAACTTGTCCCCTAAAATCCAGAAGCAGTAATTTTTATGTAACCAGAGTTGTGTGACCCAAGAGTTAATAATTGCCTAATCTGATTATTGGATTAAATGTCTCGTGCTACGCTAGCACACGCTTTGGAATGGCGGATGTTACACACAGATCAGAGTTTTCACAGGACATAGCCACTATATATAATATTTTTTATATATATAGATAGTCAAGTACATAAAATTCTTGCATTTATATAGCATCTTATTATTGTTAAAGCATTTCAAAGCACTTCATGGAATGAATTACTTTTTGGAGTGGGGTGACTGTTACGTAGTCATTATGCACCAGTAGCACCATGTGCATCAGTGAGGTGAACGGTGTTGGCAGAGGGATGAATTTTGCCCAGCATACTAGGAGAACTCCATGCTCCTCAAATAATGCGGTGGGATTTTTAACATCCATTTGAATGGGCAGACAGGGACTTGGTTTAATCTCTCATCACTTGGATGCTACCTCCAACAATGCAGCAACCTCTCACTACTGCACTGGGCTAATCATAAATACAAAGCGAGAAGTTTGTAATGGCTCATTTACCCTTCATAAGAACAGCTTTTGAAGACCTAAAATAATAGTTTGGCTTTTGGAAAATGAAGTCCTGCTTATTGGCAAAGCAAATTAAGCACTTTTGTTCTTCTTGTACCACTTTTGATATTAACTTGACATAAATTAAAATAGATCTCTTGAACAGGTAGTAATCGGGGGTGTTCCATTTGCTGAAACACCAGAGGGTGTCAGAACTCCTATGCCTTTTTTTAAGCTCACAATTCTTTTGCGATCAGATTCCCAGACAATTTAAAAATATGCAGCTGGTAGATACAAAACCCATCAGTGATGCGCATATATGCATATGCAAGTGGAACAATTCACACAAGACAATGAGCAGGAAAATAACTCTTTCTCCAAGTATCCCCATACCATTAATGAGTAATTGTTGTCAAATCAGCCATTGAAATTAATCCATTTGAGCCTTGGATCATAAGGCATTCCCTTTTTGATTAAAGGAGGACAAAATAACTTGAAACTCAGAGCAATGATGTCTATTAATGAAGTAGGTGAACTATTCGTTGGAGTCTAGTAAGTCATCTCTAAGTGTGCATTTATACAACTACAACTTGCATTTATATAGCTTCTTTAACGTAGTAAAACTTCCCATGGCGCTCCATAGGAGCATTATCAGACAAGTTTGACACTGAGCCACAAGGAGATAGGACAGGGCTTGGTCAAAGAGGTAGGTTTTAAGGTGGAGAGGTTAAGGAGGGAATACTATGAGTTTAACATGGTGTGAAGCGATTTCAGCTTCAGGGTAGTGTAAATACAGAGTCAAGACCTGATCTGATTGATTGTGAAATATAGTGGGATTCCCTGGAGGAAGTAGTCTCACATGACTTCAATTTGACATTACAAGCTTTGTAAATCCAGTATGGTACTGTTGGACCGGCTGAGCACTTCATAAACCTACCCAATCTTAAATGTGCTGGGAGCAGAAATTCTCTCTTGTCTCATCAAACACTTTTCACACTGTTGGGAAAGAGCTCGGTGTATGCACGTTTCTAGGCTTTTGCAAAGCTTTCTCCTAAATGGGACAGTTGTTGAAATTGCAACCAGGTGACTGCCATCTGAACGGTCTCAGACTGCATTGTAAATGCAGCTTAGGAGGGAGACATTGATCCAAACCCAGAGGCATCAGTGAATCATTTTCATAAAGCCACCTATATGCTAATCAGGAAAGTTGAACAGCATAAAATTTCACCATAATAATTGACCTTTAACCCAACTTTCTTATCCATTAAATGAAATCTGTAGTAAATTGACAGCAATTGACAACAATGCTATCTGATGGCTATCATAACTTTTCCAATTGTCTGAATGTTCTTCCTCCACTTAAGCACTTGTCTCTCCATTCCCTTGAGCCTCTGGAGGGAAAGGTTTTTCAAACTGTAAACTTGGTGATTCAGTATGATCATCTAACCGGAAGAATGAGATGAGATGAACAGTAATAGGTTCCCCTGCCCTTTCAATTCAATTCAATTCAATTCAAATGCTTTATTGGCATGAAAGTTTACAGGGAACCATATTGCCAAAGCTTACATAACAAAAAGTACAGTTTTCCAACATTCTGTAGGTGTTTCAATTAACTTGTACACTGAGGTTTTTATTTCTTTGCAATTTCAAAGGAGAATGATGCACAATAGCGAGGCATGGTATAGAACCAATGAGACTTCTCATTAGGAAGAACTCGTCAGGAATGGATCTAACAGATGCTAACTGGCTCGCATTTCAATCTTGTAATCCACCTTCCAGGAAGTTTAATGAAAATCCTGCAAGTGACTCAGTACTTTTAATAGAAGGAACAATCACTTTTTAAAAATTTGTTCCTGGGATGTGGGCGTTGCTGGCAAGGCCAGCATTTATTGCCCATCCCTAATAGCCCTTCAGAAGGTGGTGGTGAGCTGCTGCCTTGAACCGCTGTAGTCCGTGTGGTGAAGGTACTCCCATAGTGCTGTAAGGGAGGGAGTTCCAGGAGTTTGACCCAGCGACAATGAAGGAACGGCAATATATTTCCAAGTCAGGATGGTGTGTAACTTGGAGGGGAACTTGCAGGTGATGGTGTTCCCAAGCGCCTGCTGCCCTTGTCCTTCTAGGTGGTAGAGGTCACGGGCTTGGGAGGTGCTGCCGAAGAAGCCTTGGCGAGTTGCTGCAGTGCATCTTGTGGTGGAGGGAGTGAATGTTTAAGATGGTGGATGGGGTGCCAATCAAGTGGGCTGCTGTGTCCTAGATGGTGTCGAGCTTCTTGAGTGTTGTTGGAGCTGCACTCATCCAGGCAAGTGGAGAGTATTCCATCTAATGTGTAATGAGACAGGATTAATTAATCTCATAGTAAAGGATCCTCTAGGGAAGAGTGATCATAGCATGATAGAATTTCAAATTCAGTTTGAGGGTGAGAAACTTGGGTCTGAAACTTTAAATAAAGGCAATTACAAAGGTATGAAGACAGAGTTGGCTAAAGTAGACTGGGATAATAGATTAAAGGGTAAGACGGTAGATAAGCAGTGGCAGACGTTTAAGGAGATGTAACTCTCGGCAAAGGTTTATTCCAGTGAGAAAGAAAGACTATGAGAAGGATGAACCATCTGTGGCTAACTAAGGAAGTTAAGGATGGTATCAAATTGAAAGAAAAGGCATGCAATGTTGCGAAGCTGTGGTAGGCCAGAGGATTGGGAAATTTTTAGAAACCAGCAAAAGATGTCTCAAAAAATAATAGAGGGAGAAGATAGTAAACTAGCAAAAAATATAAAAACAGACAGTAAGAGCTTCTACAGGTATAAAAGGAAGAGAGTAGCTAAAGTAAACGTTGGTCCCTTAGAGGTTGGGACTGGGGAATTAATAATCGGAAACCGGGAAATGGCAGAGACTTTGAAGAAATATTTTGTATCAGTCTTCATGGTAGAAGACACTAAAGCATCCCAAGAATAATTGATAATCAAGGGGCTATAGTGAGGGAGGAACTTAAAACAATGACCATCACTAGAGAAAAAGTACTAAGCAAACTAATGGGACTAAAGGCTGACAAGTCCCCTGAACCTGATGGCCTGCATCCTAAGGTCTTAAAAGAAGTGGCTGCAGAGATAGTGGATGCGTTGGTTGAAATCTACCAAAATTTCCTGGATTCTGGAGAGGCACCAACGAATTGGAAAACCGCAAATGTAAAGCTCCTATTCAAGAAAGGGGGGAGGCAAAAAGCAGGAAACTATAAGCCAGTTAGCCTAACATCTGTCATTGGAAAAATGCTGGAATCCATTATTAAGGGAAGTAATAGCAGGATGTTTAGAAAATCATAATCCAATCAAGCAGAGTCAACATGGTTTTATGAAAGGGAAATCGTGTGAAGAGTCGGGAGAAATGGGTTATTTTCTGGTTGGCAAACTGTAACTAGTGGGGTGCCACAGGGATCAGTGCTGGGGTCTCAACTATTTACAATCTATATTAATGACTTGGATGAAGGGTCCGTGTGTACTGAAGCCAAATTTGCTGATACAAAGATAGGTGGGAAACCAAGTTGTGAGGAGGACACAGAGTCTGCAAAGGGATATAGATAGGTTGTGGGTGGGAAAATGTGAGGTTATCCACTTTGGTAGGAAAAATAAAAAAGCAAATTATTTAAATGGAGAGAGACTACATATTGCTGTGGTACAGAGGGATCTGGGTGTCCTCGTCCATGAAACACAAAAAGTTAGCATGCAGGTATAGCAAGTAATTAGGAAGGCAAATGGAATGTTGGCCTTTATTGCAAGGGGGATGGAGTATAAAAGTAGGGAAGTCTTGCTACAACAGTACAGGGCGCTGGCGAGACCACACCTGGAGTACTGCGTGCAGTTTTGGCCTCCTTATTTAAGGAGGGATATACTTGCCATTGTGTAGCAGTGAACAACAGCTATCTCTCTAACTTTCAATCCGGTAAGGAAAAATTGACCCATTTACCCTGCTTTAAACCAGCTGATTGTAGATTGCCAGTGGGACAGGATATACCCCAGGATGGTAATGGAGGAGCCTGGGACATTGGCTGAAAGGTCTGATTCTGTGAGTATGACTGTGTCAGGCTGTTGCTTGACTAGTCTGTGGGACAGCTCTCCCAATTTTGGCACAAGTCCCCAGATGTTAGTGAGGAGGACTTTGCAGGGTCGACTGGGCCGTTGTCGTGTCCGAAGCCAATCCGGATTGTCAGGCTGGGTTTTTTATTGTTTCTCGTAGCGGTTTGTTTAACTGAGTGGCTTGCTAGGCGATTTCAGGGGGCAGTTAAGAGTCAACCACATTGCTGTGGGTCTGGAGTCACATATATGCCCAGACCAGGGTAAGGGCAGCAGATTTCCTTCACTATTCAAAATATCGGGCATGCAAGGTTTTTCCCCATTTAAAAGCCAGTGAGCCGGCTGTGCAAAAGCTAAGGGAACATTGCCCCTCAGTCTTCTCTTTTCCAGAGAAAGGAGCCCCAGACTGTTCAGTCATTCCTAATAGTTATAATACTGGTAAAGTATGATGATGGTGTTTTAAAATGTTCACACCACTTCTATTCAAACTGTTAACTGTGTGGAAACAGCCAGTGGGTTCAGTTGGTCGGAGTGTGGTTAGATCAGGTGTTCAAACCCCCTATGGGCCCGAGTGATCCCTGGTGTCTAGTGTTCAGGGTTTAGTGCTGTGGTCAAGGGATTAATTTTGCCCACAGCCAACCTCGGAAGCTAAGCAGAGTCATGCCTGGTTAGTTGGGTGGGAGACCGCTTGGATTGAAGAATCCTCACTGAGACATGGCGCGTCTAAACCAGGAAGTATAATTTAGAATATTTAATTCATTGTAAAATCATGTGCAGAAAGCAGAATAAAGAGAAGGAAAGAAAGATAGGATTAAGAAAGAGAGAGATTGACACCTACAGAATGTTGGAAAACTGTACCTTTTTGCTATGTAAGCTTTGGCAATATGGTTCTCTGTAAACTTTCATGCCAATAAAGCATTTTAATTGGAATTGGAATTGGAATAATTGGATAAGAGACAAAGAAAAAGTTTGAAAAATTAAAAAAAAAAAAAAAAAATCTCCAGCAATAATTAAATTCTGAAGGAATGTAACTCCACACTTATAAAATAAAATTTTCAGTGCCAGCGGGATTGATTGGCAGTAATTAAGACTTATCACACCATCAAAAATTCACTTATACCTGAATGCACCAGCCCTAACTTCTGGCATGTTTAGAAATGAGGAGGAATTTCTTCACCCAGAGAGTGGTGAACCTGTGGAATTCTCTGCCACAGAGGGCGGTTGAGGCCAGTTCATTAAATATATTCAAGAAAGAGTTGGATATATTTCTTAAGGCTAAAGGGATCAAGGGATATGGGGAGAAGGCAGGGCCAGGGTACTGAACTTGGGTGATCAGCCATGATCTCATTGAATGGCGGAGCAGGCTCGAGGGGCCGAATGGCCTACTCCTCCTATCTTCTATGTTTATTGGGTAAAGTACTGCAACTTCACGCCCTTGCATGGATTTCAATGCCGAGTCTTATCGGCGAGGTACTGGTGGAGTGCAGCTTGTGGAGGAGCAGGGCAAATCGGACAGCAACCTCTGGATTTCCATGTTTAACTGCGCATATGCGGGCTCTGGAAGATTCTCTCCGATTTACATAGGATATACAGCACAGAAACGGGCCATTCGGCCCAGCCAGTCCATACCGGCATTTATGCTCCAATCGAGCATCCTCCCGTCTTTCCTCCTGTAACGCTATCAGCATAACCCTCTATTCCCCATTTCCCCCATATGCTTATCTAGCCTCCCCTTAAATGCATCTATACTATTCGCTTCAACCACTCCCTGTGGCAGCAAGTTCCACATTCTCACCACTCTTTGGGTAAAGAAGTTTCTTCTGAATTCCTGATTTGATTTCTCGGTGACTATCTTATATTGGTGGCCTCTAGTTATGCTCTTCCCCACAAGTGGAAACATTCTCTCTGTATCCACTCTATCAAAACCTTTCATAATTTTAAAGACCTCCATTAGGTCACCCCTCAGCCTTCTCTCTTTTCTTGCCTGTTCATCGTTTCCTGATAGGTATATTGTTGCATTTCTGGTAACATCCTTGTAAATCTTTTTTGAACCCTCTCCAGTGCCTCTAATATTTTTTTTATAATATGGCGACCAGAACTGTGCGCAGTACTCCAAGTGTAGTCTAACCAAAGTTCGATACAAGTTTAGCATAACTTATCTACTTTTCAATTCAATCCCTCTAGCAATGAACCCTAGTGCTTGGTTTGCTTTTTATATTGCCTTGTTAACCTGTGTCGCCACTTTGTGATTTGTGCACTTACATTCCCAGATCCCTTTGCTCCTCTACCCCATTTAGATCAGTTTTTTCCAAGTAATATGTGATCTCCTTATTTTTCTTATCAAAATGTCATACCTATCTCTGTTGAAATTCATTTGCCAATTATATGCCCAGTCTGCAAGTTTATTAATGTAATCTTGTAATTTGTTGCTCTCCTCCTCAGTAGTGACTATATCCACTCCCCTCCCAATTTGCTCCATACTAATGAATAGTAGGGTTGACCTCAGTGTTATTCCTACCGCAAAATCCGGGCAATTGCTTTATTTTAGTAAGTGTTTGTGTTTTCAGAGTGGGATTGATGGAATATTCTGTAATCTTGTATTGATGAATTCCTTAGCTTTAATGTGCGGCCAAACAATATATCACACAAATTAGTGAAATATGTGCTGCTTGTTCTGTCATAACATGACATGAAATAATTCCTATTTGTTCCAGAGACTATACACAATTTGCACCACGTCAGCTTGGCTCAGTAAGGTATACTGTCGCCTCTTGAGTCAAAAGACCATGGGTTCAAGATCTGAATGAATCGAGGCCAACGATTGAGTACCTAAGGAGTACTGAATTGCCTGAGATGCCATCTTTTGGATGAGATGTCTTCCAGAAGGCATTTGATAAAGTCCCTCATAAGAGACTGTTAACTAAGGTTGAATCCCATGGAATTGAAGGGAAATTATTGACCTGGTTAGCAAATTGGCTAGGCGGCAGGAGACCGAGAGTCGGGATAATGGGCAGGTACTCTAATTGGCAGGATGTGACTACTGGTATCCTGCAGGGATCTGTGTTGGGGCTTCAACTAGTCACTGTATTTATTAACGACTTGGATGATGGGATAGAGAGCCACGTATCCAAATTTGCCGATGACACAAAGATAGGTGGCATTGTAGGCAGTGTAGATGAAAGCATAAAATTACAAAGATATCACTTAAGTGAATGGGCAAAACTGTGGCAAATGGATTTGAATGTCGGCAAAAATGTGAGGTCATCCACTTTGGACCGAAAAATGGTGAACAGCTAAAAACAAACTTGGGGTCCAGGTACATAGATCATTAAAATGTCATGGACAGGTACAGAAAATAATTAAAAAGGCTAACGGAATGCTGGCCTTTATATCTAGAGGACTAGAATACAAGGGGGTAGAAGTTATGCTACACCTCAAAGCCCTGGTCAGACCACACCTGGAGTACTGTGAGCAGTTCTGGGCACCACACTTTAGAAAGGATATATTGGCCTTGGAGGTAGTGCAGCGTAGGTTTACCAGAATGATACCCGAACTCCAAGGGTTAAATTACAAGGAGAGATTACACAAACTGGGGTTGTATTCCCTGGAATTTGAAGGTTAAGGTGTGATTTGATCAAAATTTTCAAGATAATGGGCCGGATGTTCCGATCCCTACGGGTGTGTACCGTAGGGATATCAGAAATGCCGGTTTCAGGCATGCACAGCGCATATGCTGAAAATCGGCATTTCCGATCTGTCTAGAATCCTCTTGATAGATCCCTCCGGCTGCCCTGGAGAAGGGCCTCTGCGGGTGGAGAGTTCCGCTTTTTGGAGACCCTCCGCCCGCAGAAAACCCTTACAATTCTTACGCCTGGTAAGGCCTGCTTTTACCGGGATAAGGGTAGAAAAAAGAAATTAAAAAAATTTCCCTGATTTATCATTTAAAAATACTTAAAGGGTACGTTTATTTTTAGTCCCGTAAAATACTTTAATTTTTTTCAAAAAAATTACATTTTTGTTTAAAATACTTAATTTAATGTAATTTCAAGTCATTTTAAAAATGTGATTTTTTTTTTTAAATTAAAATTTTACTATGCTTTTTCATTGATCAACCTTCATATATTTGACAGGTCTTCCTGTCAAATGTATGAAGGGAGATTCCCTTCTGTGATTGGTTCCCCATGGCCCACGTGATCCCAGGGACGTTGTGAACTACCTGCGCCCCTGGGATACGTGGGCCCTGCACACTGAGGCCCAGCATCGGAACTGTGCGCGTCCCGGGAGCCCTCGGGTAAGGGCGCAGATTTTTCCAGATCGCACGCCTCCGCCTGCGGGAGACCTGCGATCGGAAAATACAGGCCATTAAGGGGACAGATAAGGTAGCTAGAGAGAAACTATTTCTGCTGGTTGGGGAGTCTAGGACTCGGGGGCATAGTCTAAAAATTAGAGCCAGGCCTTTCAGGAGTGAAATTAGGAAACACTTCTACACACAAAGGGAGGTAGAAGTTTGGAACTCTCTTCCGCAAACGGCAATTGATGCTAGGTGAATTGTTAATTTTAAGTCTGAGGTTGATTTTTTGTTAACTAAATGTATTAAGGGATATGGGGAAAAGGCGGGTATATGGAGTTAGGTCACAGATCAGCCATGATCTCATTGAATGGTGGGACAGGCTCGAGGGGCTAGATGGCCTACTCCTGTTCCTATGTCTGTTTAGATGGTTCAGTCGTAGTGGCTGCCATGTTTGCCTATGCAACAATAGCAACTGTAACTCATTGGACGTGAAGCGCTTTGGGATATCTTGAGGACATGATGAGGCAGTCTATAAATAGAAGTTTTATCTTCTTTCACATATCTGCTAAGGTGAAAAAGCTGCTAATTTTTTGTTTGACGTTTGTGAATTATAGCAACAGAGTAGGCCGTTCAGCCCCTCGAGCCTGTTCCGCCATTCATGGCTAATCTGTACATCAACTCTATTTACCTGCCTTTGCTCTACATCCCTACAGATCCTGTGGTGGTCTGCCGTGAGATCTGTTTAATGAAGGGTGTATGCAGAAGATTTCATAGCCAAGCCCAATCTAGTACATTTGGTATTGACACATGCACTTGCAGAACCCACTGGATCGCAATCTGAAGTGGGAAACCTGCCCAATAATTCTCCTCAACGCAGGGATGCTGAAGCCAATTAAAGAACCACTTTCAACCCCCACCTGAAAACCGACTAGGTGATCAAATCTAGGACCTTTTTTGGTCTGTATGGTTAAGTTGCTCATCAGATAAATTCAGGGAGGGGAGAGAAGAGCAAAATTAATTTTCCTAATTTTCTTGTCATTTGCATTTTCCATTGGGCCCTAAAGTAATTAAAGTACGGTGACTCCAATTTGAAGATCATCTCTCCAATTTCCTTTTGAATTTTGTTTCCTTATTTTTTTGGAACTGTTAATCATCCAACTAACTGCTGCTGAAATCTCAGGTTCCAGCCTGTGGAGCTATTCAGATCCACATTGGTTCTAAGTGTATGTATTGGGCAGGTTAATTATACCAACTATGAAGTCTGATTTCCGCTGTCCAGATAGAATTTGGTCTGTGTTATGGCTATAAAAAGAATTGTGAACAAAAAACGTACTGGCGCCCACTGGAATCATAGCTGCATGGTCGGGGAGCTAGTATGGTTTCATTCCTGTAGTCAGTATGTAGTAAATCACCAAGTGTATGGTTTCCAGGCCTTATTTAATCCAGGTGTAGTGGTTCTGACTTGCTGAACTTGTACAATTGTCTTATTATTTTATCCCTAATCAGCTAATCCCTAATGAGGGCTGTTGATAGAATAGATAGGGAGAAACTGTTTCCACTGGCGGGAGGGTTGGTAACCAGAGGGGACACAAATTCAATAATTGGCAAAAGAGCTGTGGATGAGATGAGAATGTTTTTTTTTACTTTGTGAGTTATGATGATCTGCAGTAGATTGCCTGAAAGGGTGGTGGAAGCAGATTCAATGGTAACTTTCAAAAAGTAACTGGATAAATACTTTAAAAGGATAAATTTGCAGGGCTATGGGGAAAGAGCGGGGGAATGGGACTAATGTGATGGCTCTTTCAGAGAGAGCCGGCACAGGCACGACGGGCCGAATGGCCTCCTCCTGTGCTGTTTCGTTCTATGATTCTAATTTCTGCCAGTGTAAGCAACAATTGTACAAATATAATTTTACTTTGATCTAGCTGATACAGTCTGCAACAATTTCAGGCAATACATATCCATTTTTACTGAGCGTTCAACCTTGGCGAATGTGATAACAGCTAAGTTGTGCCTTCACACTGCATTTTTTCCCATACCAATTAATTGTGCGTTAATTGTTTTACCTGTATTTGCTCTGTTTAAAAAAAAAAACTCTTGGCCTGTGCAAGTATTTTCATTGGATGCCTTTGGTGATTATTAAGGCCATGGGTTTTTTTTGTGTTGCTTACCAGAATGCCAGATACTGATTGCTTTGTAAGCTTTAGCGCCTGTGGATTTAAATTTTTGATGAGGCTTTCCTTTGTTGTGACTGCTGATTAGTTAGAAGTAGACATTTTGATTTGTGTGTAAGACGGAGGTGTACAGAACAGCGGCAGCTAAATGTGACCATTACCTTGTGGCTGGAGTGTGGGTGAAATTTGCAAAGAGAAACAGAGTTAAAGAACAGGTAGGAATGTGATCTTCAATCTGCTAAGGGGAGGTGGAGGTGGGCAACATGGCCAGCTAAGTTTATATATGTTGCTGACTTGATGGAAGAAAATGTAGTGACTTTGGGATGCCTACGAAGATACTTTGGTGGACAGCTAAAGCAGTGTTGTTAACTGTCGCGAACACTCCGCAGTGCTCTACCAACAAGTGATGAGAAATAACAACAGAAAATGCTGGAAAAACTCAGCAGGTCAGGCAACATCCGTGGAGAGAAATTTGAGTTGACGTTTCGGGTCGAACCCTTCCTTTTTTTTAAAAAAAGGGAAACTGAAAGTAATGAAGATGAACAAGGTTGAAGAGCCAAACGGAGATCCCGTCGAAGAGAAGAGCAGAACTTCTTCAAGGTAGGCATTCCTAGAAGAGGTGTGGCAGTGAACCAAACACTAGTACGATAGCAAAATACTGCAGATGTTGGAAATCCGAAATAACAACAGAAAATGCTGGAAAAACTCAGCAGGTCAGGCAACATCTGTGGAGAGAAATTTGAGTTGACGTTTCGGGTCGAACCCTTCTTGAGATGTGGCAGTTGTCAAGTGAAGTCCAGGTGCTTTCTATTAGTTATATTTCAGCAAGGCCCTTTCATTTGCTGAATGAAATCATTCCCTTGCCATCTTTTGTGGAGAGCAATGAGAGGAGACAAAACAACATTATATTCTGGCTTGATCAACATATTTTCCTCTCTTTGCTCCCACTCCCCGCTCCCCTTCCCCAACAAGTCAGTCAGGGCATAAAAAGAGATGCATGGAGTAGTGAGTCTGCTGTGGGACACGGGTAAAAGGTAGGCAGGTTGCAAATGGCACCGGTATTTTAAATATTGCTGCAGTAAGGGATATGTTCAGCCCAAAGTGAAAAAGCAGAAGAACTGGTTTGAGCCAGAGACCTACTTTCTGATGGATTCAGAATGTTCGGAAACAAAGGTGTGGATAATGGAAAGAGTGCAGAAGACAACAGGAAAGCTGCGTGAACTAGTGAAAGAAATAATATTGTAAAAGTTAGAACAGGCGGTGACTTGGAGAAGAATGCGTAGAATGCTGCTTGAAGTATTTAAAAGGTGAGGTGGTGAAATACAGTAGCTTTTCTCTCATTCAAAACAGTCTGGAGAACAGAGAAAGTACCTAGGGTTTGGAACCTGGCAGCAATAATTCCATAACACAGGATGGGAGACAGGAAGAAATGTCAGAATCATGGAGGCATTTGTTTGTTTAATAATTTACAGAAGATGATATTTTGCTAGTATGCTCCTTGGATAGGTTGCAGGAAACTTAAACAGAAGACTGGCGTGTAACAGACTTAACATGGCGGGGGAGCGGGGGGGGAAGTCCGGATTGATCTCCATGCTGAGACAAGTAACTAAAAAGTGTCGGGAGTATAAGAAGGTTTGTGGATGTGTTTCATAGACTTAAGCAGATGTGCGACTCATCTGTGGAGAAATGGTGCACAGGAGTGGCTGCAGGTCAGTAAAACATTTAGAAAAATGACCAGATTGCTATAATAGATGTACAAGGACATATGAGGATTGAAGGAAAAATATCCAAGATTCATGAGGAAGATGGTTACGAGCTGCATCTCGTCATCCACCTTGTTCAGTATTGTAACTAACCCTTGTCATGAAGGAGACAGTGGGAACAGAAACTGATGGCAGTGAGTCTGACGATGTAATAGCAGTTCAGAACCTGGTAAAGGACCTGCAGTATAAGTGTGATGATACTGAAACTCGATCTTGCTGCCTTCATAATGGCTAAGGAGGTGGGTGTAGAAGGAAGAAGGGTTTCAAGATCAGTTTTCTAAAGACCTAGATTGTAATGTGAGGAAGAACATGGCTGTTTGGAGGACTGAAGAACATGGGCATTGATGGTGAAGAGGTGGAAATAATGGGTGAACTTCTAAGCCTGGGGAAGGGATGTATTGTTGTAGCGGGATTTTTTTGACGGACCATGGAAATCACTGAAGGAGAGAGATTACGAGTGTATGAAGCTAATATTTTGCTGACGAGATCTGGCACTGACAATAGGGCAGAAGTAGAATCTGGATAATTTGCGAGTGTTGTATAACAGCGTATCTGCTGGGAGAGTGACTAAGGGTGCATTTACGCCGCAACTGCAGTGTTACTGTGAGGGGGTAATATTTTGCACTGACACAAAAATATGTTGTGTAAATCTTAACTTGGGGCCTAACTGACTCGAGAGGGAAGCAGAATGAGACTCCCCCAGAATTTACATTAACTTTAGCATAGGTACAAAGAAAAACTTCTGCGTTGTGGTATAAATGCATCCTAATACTAATAAAACTAAATAAAGTATCTAATGGTTAGATTAGGCTAGATGTGCTGTACGGATTGATACCCTTGGACAATGATGGAATAAGTGCCAGATAGAAAAGGACCACATGAAGACCAAAGCTAATGTGAGATTGTGTATGAGAAGACCTGAATGGAAGAGTGATGAGTGGACACATGTCGTCTTCTTCTTCTTAGGCAGTCCCTCGGAACCGAGGATGACTTGCTTCCACACTAAAAATGAGTTCTCAGGTGACTGATTAGTCCAATGCGGGACCTACAGTCTCTGTCACAGGTGGGGCAGACGGTGGTTGAAGGGTCGGGTGGGTGGGGTGCTTGGGTTGACGTGCGCTGCCTGCGCTTGGCTTCCGCTTGCTCCCGGGGAAGAGACTCGAGGTGTTCGGCGCCTTCCCGGATGCTTCTCCTCCACGTTGTGTATGCAGTCAGCAGAAAGTGATAGTGAGGTGCCTTGAACTTCTGAAATGATGCAAAATCTACTTGTGTGTGGCTGTCCAGCAAATGTACTTTGATGAAACAAAAATCATTTGGAAGAAAATTTAATAAATTGAGATGGTATATGACCGCGCTTTGAATGAAGTGAATCTTTGTCTCCACCTTCAATCATAAATGTATTTATATTTTAAATAATATTTAGAATGTGAATGTAAGTAGGCAAAAATGTTTACGTAAAATAGAAACTGCTCCTGTTTGTATGTAACTGGTTAAGAATGGGAGAAAGTAGCGCTCCTTGTACAATGCCCTCATAATTTCATCTCTTAAGGATCACTAATTTGTTATAAAAGGCTGAAAGATTGTTTTTTGCGTAAATGGTAGATTCATTTATCAAAACAAAACTTTTTTCTTGTTTACTGAACATTTTGGGTTCCACTGTGGTTCAGTAGAATCATGTGCCATGGGTTAGAACTGAAATAGTTGCAGCAGTATTGACCTAACTCGGGAATAAATTTAGAGTTGGGAGTACATCGTGAATTTGGTTTTCTTGTTTTTGCTTCAGATGGATTTGTTTTGACTGAATTTGCACAATAACGATTTTGAGAAATGTATTCTGCTTTGATTTGTTTACTCTGCGGTTTTGTGTTTCCACAGTTAAATGAGCTTGAATGTGGATTTTTTGTAACTACAGAGCATTGCCTGTTTGAAAATAATTAATGTTGGTGTCTATCAGCAAAACCGCATAATCCTGATCATTCAGATTGTTTCTGGTACTATAAGAAAATGGATTAAGCAACATAAATAACACAGCAAAGTGATGATTTAGTATTTTAAAAAAGTGAATTATCCAGCAATTCGAATCAAGTAATTTTGAATGAAGAGTAGACTGTGGTGAATTGTGTGTCATTAGATGTCATTTCAGCTGTCAGTTATTGCTGTTCCAATAAAACCATGATGTCAATTGCCTAAAGTGTTACATGTCTAGTTCACGTTTAGCTTAACTGGAAAACTGGCTGAGCATCGTGCCCAGCGACAATAAATAAGTCATCTGCTTTTGCAATTGATTCATAAAGTGCAAGGTCATGGACTAATCTGATTTAATTTGTGTTGCACTGCCAGTTAGAAAGGTTTGGGGGATTTGGGAAATGAGGGTTGAAAGAGGAGAAAAGGATGTTCAGTTTGTCCATCCATATTCGGGAAGATTTTCCTGAATGGATGTTGTAAATGCAGGTCAGCTGAATCCAGCTAATCATAACCTTGTCCAGCACAGAGGGAGGCCATTTGGACCGTTGCACCTGTGCCAACTCTCTGAAAGAGCTATCCGCCTAGTCACATTCCCTTTGTTTCACCATTTGAAAAAAAAATGACTTCCACTTTAAAAGCTGTATGCATTCTGTTTCCACGAGTGTTTTGCTATGTCCTAACAACCCTCTGTGTAAAAACATTTCTCCTAACTGCTCCCTTTGTACTTTTGCATATCATAATTGTGAACACTTCCGTTAGATCTACTCCACGATATTTCTCCCACTTAAAAGAGTTCCAGTTTCTCTAATCTCTCCTCACAACTAAAGTCCCTCATCTCATCTCATCGTAAATCTCTTCAGCACCTTCTCCATGACTTTGATAGCCTACTAAAATTGCAGCCTAAACAATGATTTGCAGATATTTCGCTTTAACTTTTTGCTTTTGTACACTATTCCCATAGTTAAAAAAACTTGGGATCCCACATTTTTTTTGCGGCTTTATTAACTATTAAGTATCCTATTAAAATATATTTGTGTTTTACCAATTTGTGTATTTATCCTCAGACTTCTTTTCAGATTGCATCATCTCACATTTCTTTGCGTTAAATCCGTCAGATATCTATCTGCCCAGCCTATTAAACTGTCTATGACCTGCGATTCTACACCTCATCTTCCCAATCTAGCATATCCTCCTCAATAGCAGGGTTTAGTTCTGGCCTGTTGCAACGTAGTATTCAGACTCGTCACATCTCTAAACTTTCACTCCAGTTGCAGATTGAAAAGCAGAACATATGGAGCAGGTTGGAGATGGGACCTTATTCAGTGTAAGATTTCCCAGTACTAAAGGTTTACAGTAGACTTGAGCTCATCCAAAACTCGCACCAAGTCCCGTTGACCAATCACCCTTGTGCTCACTGACCTACATTGGCCCCCAATCTGGCAGTGTCACGATTTTAAAATTCTTGTTTTCAAAACCCCCCATGGCCTTGCCCCTCCCTATCTCTGTAACCTTATCTAGCCCTCCAATCCTCCGAGATTTCTGTGCTCCTCCAATTCTGGCCTCTTGCGCATCCCCGATTTTAATCGCTCCACCATTGGCTGCCGTGCCATCAGTTGCCTAGGCCCTAAGCTCTGGAATTCCCTCCCTAAATGCCTCTGCCTCTCTACCCCTCTTTCCTCCTTTTAAGATGTTGCTTAAAACCTACCTCTTTGACCACCTGTCCTAATATCTCCTTATGTAGTTCTGTCAAATTTTGTTTGATAACGCTCCTGTGAAGCGCCTTGGGACGTTTTACTATGTTAAAGACCCTATATAAATGCAAGTTGTTGCTGCAGTGCAAAGTAGGCTGAAGCCCATCTCTGTTACGGGGTATGTTCTGGCCCTCTGTCTTCTGCTACCTTGCAGAGCAAATGGACTCTTCTCTCATCCAAATTTACAAAATGGGTGGGAAGACCCGTCTGCAGTCTCAAATCAGTTGATTAAAAGGGGTGGACGTGTTAGGTCAAATAGCCTTTTCTAATCATAACATTTCTTGTGCTTTTAATATTAGAACTGAAGCTCAACTTCTACAGCCCATTCAACCATTGCTCTCCTGCCCTCCCGAACTCTCTACTGTGGCATCTCCCAACCTGCTTTCAAAAACTGTCTCGAAACTGTCCTATTTAACTGTGCCTCTGGTTCTCCATCCTAGTCTCTCCATTTCTCTTCCTTGTCTTTGCCCTCCGTGACTTTTCCTGCTTATTGTAAAGTCCTCTTGCACATGAGTGGTATATAATGCACGTTTTTGCTGTGTAACTTGGAAAGATTCCTTATTACTGGCATTGGATGATGTTATCTCACATCATAAAGTTGTTGAGCTCTAGGACAAGGTGATACTGGGTGCAATAAAACTATCTTTTCCACTCTAAAGGAAAGTACGTGTAGAAGGCATCCCATTTAGATGTGGCCAGGACAAAGTTGGAAAATTTAGTGTAAGGGACAAAACAAAGTAGCAAGTGGCTAGTATTCGCTACTGCGACTGACTGGGTCACACCTTCCATGAGATTTGTAGGCACAATGTGAGAGAATGAAGTTGCATTTATATAGGGCCTCAGCACATTCTTAGGGCAATCAAATGCTTCACAACAATGAATTACTTTTGAAGTACAGTTTCTGTTATGTAGGGTTAGGTTTAAGTAAGTTGTCTTAGAAGGGTATGTGTACGATAGCAAAGTGGATCGATCTATGCATGTAGCAGTTTCCATGGTTGCCTTTGAACACATTTCCAGTTATTTGTAATTTTATTGTGCATTAATATGTAGCATTGTATGTATTTTCTCTGACGAGATGGAATATGAAATGATGAAAGGGATTCCAAGTGATGCAGCATCTCATAAATGAAAGTAGAATTTGAGCGAATTTTGTAAATCCACTACATTGTGTAAAAATATATATATATGTATGTGTGTACTAGCTGTAATTGTGTCAGTTAAATATAGCCTTGAAGTATAATATTGAGCACATTGTGGACAACCTTTCCTGAGTGGAATATTGTACAGAAAGAAAGCTCGGAGCATGTGAAAGACAAAAATATAGCATATTATTCTCAGTATTCAGTTAGGATTGCTGGCGGTGGATAAATAGGTTCATTTTCCATACAAAATATAATGTCTGAATATTAAGCTGTGCTAATTTAAAAACTGTCGGCATCAAGTGCTTCCAGGATGAAGTTAATGGAGGTGTAGTTGGCCTTGGGCAGTTGTGCAAAATGGACGATAGCGCGTTGGCAGCCCAGTTTTCTTTTCCATTGGCTTCAATGGAAAGACGCGCCTCGCCCCCAATGTGTCCTCAAATCATGTCTTTATTCTCTGTGCTCGTGTACATGATATGGAATGAAATGGATTTGAATTCCAAACCCCCATGTTCAGTATCCAGCATTGTCAGGTTAAGTGCAGTCAGGGTCTACATTTTGCCAAATTCTAGGAACCCAGGGGTTGAGTTTTCGCTTTGGGCGCAATTGGTGGTTCCGGCGCAAATTGTGCCCAAGATTGCGCCCGTTTTGAAAAGTCATCTTCCCCCCCCCCCCCACCCCAGCTCAATCATTTGCATATCGTCAAACACAAAATCTGCCGTGAACCAGCACAATAGGACAGTGTCATAAAATGTAATTTAAGAAAAAGAAATTTGCTTTAAAGTGGATGTTCCTTGATATATTTAAGAGTGGAAAGTTGGTAAAGTTTGATTAATACTGTACAGCTGAAAATGGGTTTAGCACAAAAAATAAACATTTTAAATCCGTGTCAATCCACCTCCTGATTTTCAATTATTGAAAATGACTTTTAGAAAATATACATATTTTCAAGTTATATTGGGATACAGTAATCAGTCCCTTAGTAAATAAAAAAAATCATTTGAAATCCTTCCAAACGTACCTGTTGGTGTCCTTGCGCCCAAAAGACCCAGCTTAGTTTTTGGAGCCTCCTCGTAGGCCCGCAAACGCGCGCAGTTAGTGGAAACTCCCAATGGCGATTAATTCACTCTGGGGGCCGTGACCCATTTTGTGGGTTGGGCCTGATTCTAGTGCAACATTTCTAAAACTAGTGCATAAGATGCGGAAACTCTAGCTGCGCTGAATGCAATTTGTGCTTAAAATTCCGCAATCTTTTGTGCTGGTTGCGTCGATATCGAGTGAATTGCACCGAATAAACCAGCACAATCGAGTGGAAACTCCAGGCTAGGGTTCCTAGAATTTGGCAAAATATAGGTCAAATTCTGCAGCATGTCCAACCAATTTCTATAACATGAAAATGCAGATTCCGTAACTGCTAATCTCATCCTTTGTTCTATTGCTGGTGATAGATTTATGACCTCTAGTTACAGACTCATCTACCCGTGGAATTAATTTTTTACTTTCTAGCTTCTCAAAACGCATCATAATTTTGAGAACCCCTCATAGCCTTGTCTGCTCTAAAAGAGCTCCAGTTTCTCTGGTCTGCCCTCCTAGCTAAAGCCTCTCGTGCCTTGTGTACGCTCTCTGGTTTTAATGTCCTTCCTAAAGTAAGGCATCTAAAACTGAACACAGTATTCTGCTTGCTACCCAATCACTGATTTGTATTTCGCAGAAAAGTGCAAAGTGATACATTTTGGTAGGAAGAATGAGAGGCAATATAACCTAAAAGGGGGTGCAAGAACAGAGACATGGGGGTATATGTGCACAAATCGTTGAAGGTGGCAGGGCAGGTTGAGAGAGCCATTAAAAAAGCATACGGGATCTTGGGCTTCATAAATAGAGGCATAGAGTACAAAAGCAAGGAAGTTATGATGAACTTTTATAAAACACTGGTCTGATCTCAATTGGAGTATTGTGTCCAATTCTAGGCACCGCACTTTAGGAAGGATGTGAAGGCTTTAGAGAGGGTACAGAAAAGATTTACGAGAATGGTTCCAGGGATGAGGGACTTCAGTTACATGGATAGACTGGAGAAGCTGGGGTTGTTCTCCTTAGAGCAGAGAAGGTTGAGAGGAGATTTTATAGAGGTGTTCAAAATCATGTAGCGTCTAGACTGAGTAGAGAGAGAGAAACTGTTCCCATTGGCGGAAGGGTCAAGAAACCAGAGGGAACAGATTTAAGGTGATTGGCAGAAGAACCAAAGGCGACATGAGGAAAAACCTTTTTACGCAGCGAGTGGTCAAGATCTGGAATGCACTGCCTGAAAGTTTGGTGGAGGCAGATTCAATCGTGGCTTTCAAAAGAGAATTGGATAAGTACCTGAAGGAAAATAAATTTGCAGGGCTACAGGGAAAGGGCGGGGGAGTGGGACTAGCAGAGAGCCAGGGCGGGCTCGATGGGCCGAATGGCCTCCTGTGCTGTAACCATTCTATGATTCTAGGTACTGTATAGCATTACCCTCTGCTTTTGCGCTCTATGCTCCAATTTATAAAACCAAGGATTTTCCACCTCTATAACAACATCTGACCGTGCCTCATCTCCTCTGCTACTGAACCCCTCACCCAGGCCTTTGTTACCTCTGGACATGACTATTCCAATGCTGTCCTGGCTGGCCTCCCATCTTCCACCCTACATAAACTCGTGCTCATCCAAAACTCTGCTGCCCGTAGCTTAACTCGCTCCAAGTCTCATTCACCCATTATCACAGAAATCACAGAAACCCCACAGTGCAGATAGAGGCCATTTCGGCCCATCGAGCCTGCACCGACACATATCCCACCCGATCCCCGTAACTCCTACACCAACACATATCCCACCCTATCCCCGTAACCCCACGTATTTAATCCCCCTAACACTAAGGGTCAATTTATCATAGCCAATCAACCTAACCCGCACATCTTTGGACTGTGGGAGGAAACCGGAGCACCCAGAGGAAACCCACGCAAACACTGGGAGAATGTGCAAACTCCACACAGACAGTCACCCGAGGCCGGATTCGAACCTGGGTCCCTGGCGCTGTGAGGCAACAGTGCTAACCACTATGCCACCGTGCTCGCTGACATACACTGGCTCCCGGTCCGACACCGCCTCAATTTTAACATCCTTGTTTTCAAATCCCTCCATGGCCTCACCCCTCCCTATCTCTGTCACCTCCTCCAGCCCTACAAGCCTTTGAGATCTCTGCACTCCTCCAATTCTGGCATCTTGTGCACCTGATTTTAATCGCTCCACCATTGTTAGCTGTTCCTTCAGCTGCCTTGGTCCTAATCTCTGGAATTCCCTCCCTAAACCTCTATGCCTCACTCTCTCTCTCTCTCTCTCCCCCTCTCTCTCTCTCCCCCCTCCTTTAAGATGCTCCTTAAAACCTACCTCTCTCCAAGCTTTTGGTCATCTGTCCCAATATCTCCTCCTGTGGCTCGGTCTCAAAAATTGTTTTTATTCATATTGCTCTTGTTAAGCGCCTTGGGACATTTTGCTACATTAAAGGTGCTACGGTATATAAATTGTTGTTGACCCTATACACTCTCTTTGTGGCAGCTTTATCTACTTGTCCTCCCACATTTAAAGATTTAATATAGTTTTAGACAGGGGTAATGGATTACTTTGGGAGACATGACTTTTTATTCACCAGTCCAAAAAAAATCTGCTTTCTGTCTGTTAGCCAACTTCCAATCCATGCTACTACATTTCCATTAATACCACATGCCTTAATTTTAGCAGCAAACCTCCTATACAGCAAAGAATCAAAATTCAGATCACAGCATCCCTTGCATTTTTTTTTTATCAATGCGCTCTCTGTTGTTTCCTCAAAGTTCTGTTTACTAATGTGGGAGTAGGAGATTACGTGTGGAACCACCTACCTACAATGTCACAATCTGTACGTCGGCATGTAGTTTCCGCAGAACCCCTCAGTAGGTGGTGGCCGTGCCTTCAGCTGCCAAGGCCCTAAGCTCTGGCATTGCCTCTCTTTCTTCCTTAAAACCTACGATCTGGCTTAATATTTCCTTCTATGGTTCGGTGTCAAATTTTTTCTGAGAACGCTCCTGTGAAGTGCCTTGGGGTGTCTTGCTACGTTAAAGGCACTATATAAATACAAGTTGTTATATCGAAGTTTCACAGGACGAGTAAGACCCTATCAGGTGGGTAATTCATTTTTACATTGCCTTTTAATTATCCCCTCTTCTCACGAGCCAAATATTTCATTGCTTTCATTTTTAAAAAGTTCCCGAGGGATGAATTCGTGGCACCATCTCTGTCTGAAATTGGTTGCTTTCCACTGCTGCATCTCTAAGCCAGTGTGAAAATGTTGGTTCTGCAACAGTGCATTAATATTGGAAAAGAGCTCCCAATTATTACTTCAGTTCTGTAATGGGGAACAGTATGTATTTACTGCCTAAAGATCAGTCGTTGAACTCTAATCAAAGAGCAAAAATCTAATTCTGGTTCAATGCCTCCTACTGTTGTTTTCTCACCTGAGATGACGCCATAAATCAATTCCTTCATCTGCACGAAGGGGAATTTCAAGATGGTGGCTACTAGCTGGAAGCCTATTCTGCATTAAATTAACCTCAAGACGTGTCACTCTTGTACCAGGCAGGGTTTTTTTAAAACTAAAATTCTACAGCATGACATTTAGAAGAGGGGAAAAAAAGACTGCCACCGTTAAAGCAGTTTTTGATTGCTACATGAATTTGACACCTTTGGTTTTGAATCTGCTTTATCTAATTTCTGGTGTTTCATTTTCTGAATGTATGGTCACATATATAGCAGAAATAATTGTTTTAAAATGCTCCATGTTTACAAAGTTGCTGTGAATGATCCTTGTGTATATTGTACACAGGCAATTTGTACAGCAGCAGAGACGAGACCACCTCTCTCCTTTTGACTGAAGTGCAGGTGCTGTGCCCTTTTGTGGCAATTCACACGTTTTTACTCAAAAGGCCGAAGTGGTAGTTAATCATTTGATTTCTAATTTTTAATTTGTGGGTTTTTGAGCTATTGGTAGGGAGAGATCACATTGCCAGCAGTGCATCAGCAAAATTAAAATGAATAAATCAACATTGTTAATTAACCTCTGCTGTTGGAGCAGGCCTGTAAATTTGACTGTGCTTTCTGGGTCATTTACTGCTTCCAAGTCGGTCCTGCTGTCAAGTGCAAACATTCAAAAATAATTGCCAATTTTTTTGCCCTAAGTTGGAGACTAAGGATACGACTCCTACTTCAATATTTTTTTATACCACCGCAGGTGAAAGTACAGGAAACTCTCGCTTTACCGGCACCCAAACAACCGGAAATCTCGGTTAACCGGCAAAATTCAGGAGTAGGTTCAGTTAAGTTTTTCTTCATATTAGTGGCCGTTTCTTGATTCTTGGCTGTGTAATCGGGGGGTTACGGCACTTGTTGCTAAGCAACAGGGACGCTTGGTCTGTGGCTGGGCGTCTTGCACCTGTTGCTAAGCAACAGGGAAGCCTGGATTTGTGGCTGTGTACGGAGCTCTCGTACCTTTTAACTACAGGAAACTTTGTGTTATCCGGAGGCTAACTGTCCGGAATGCACGAGCCACCGGCAAAAATCAGGAGCCGTTTTCGTTAGGTTTTTTTTCTTCTCGTTGCTTTTTTCCTCAACAGTCAAGCTCTGCAAGGTCTGCTGAAGCTGTTGCTAAGCTACAGAGACGCTTGGACTGCAAGGTTTGTTGACAGATACGGAGCTCAAAAGCTTCCGTATCTTTCAACATTAGCGCTGGAGTGTCCGGCAGTTTTGAGGGAACGGCAACAGCTCGGTCCCGTCGGTGCCGGATAGCACAAAGTTTCCTGTATAACTCTCGGTAATCCGGACTTTTTGATAAACCGGCACCATGCCGGTCCCGTCGGTGCCGGATAAAAGAGTTTCAATTATAGAAATTGAGGTTTTTGCATGAGCCTATTATCATGGGAACTTCTTGCAATTATCGTTCTTTTGCAGTGTTTCATGAACTCATGAAGTTTTTTTGTTTGTTTCAGGGAGTCCAGAAACCTCAAGTGCATACGGTTCCTTAACTAAAAAGCTATTTTGCACACACACTCACATTTTTACATTTTCCCTCCCCCTTTTTCTTAAATTTAATTTCCCCCCCCCCCCACAAATTTTCTCCCTTTCCCGAATGCACGAACCATTTGCAAAGGTAGTTTCATGGCAGCAGTGCTCCCCAGTCCATTGCCCAAGTGTTGATGATTCTTATTGTGTGAACCAAAATAGAGCATCATGGTGCCGTTTGACGATGGAGGGCTTCACAACCAAGCCTGATCCTGTGTGCAGATGTATGCGTTCAGCATGGGATCCTGGGAAGCAGTGAAGAGTGGGAAACCTGGCCAATTATTCTGTGCCCTGTCCAGCTGATTTGGCACGGACCTCGGGCTGCTGTTTTCTCGCAGCTTATTTATACGCCTTTCCTTTTAACCAGCCCTTGTATTGACCTGATGCATGCTGAGTATTTTTGAACCAGACTGGATAATTCTTCTTAAATTTTGAGAAAAAGGAAACTCTTCAGGTTTTTTTATATCATAGTTATAGTGGATAGATTGGTTTTTAATTCCTAGCAGAAAACTGGAGGTAATTTAAAAAAAAAATCTAGTGTGGTTATACTTCTCTGAGCAGCATTTATTAGTTTGAGCGTCCAGCCATTGAGCCTTTCCTGCTGCTTCATGAGGATTGGCGAGTTGAGAACTAGCTGACTATGAGCTGCTATTCAGACTAACTTGGGAAATGAAATGTTCTGATCCACTGGAGCGTTAAAAGTGGAAGGTGTTTCTTGCTCGGTGTCTTTATGTGCTTGGCCTCTAATTTAGGACTGTGGAGAAATGTGCACTTTTTTAACCAGTGTTCAGTAAAATATTTTCGTGTTCATTCTGATTACCGAACTTCAAATGGCTGCCTGAATGGAAACAGGACTGGAGTACAAATCTTCTTATCTGATTTAGCTCCTGGTTCTGTCTTAAAAGACATCCTCGCAGTGGAAGCAAGTTTTATATTTACATGGGGAGTTTTCTCCTTGGCATTGTGTAGTAAACTAAGTGCGTACCATACATACAATATACATAGTTAGTTTTACTATTGCTTATTGAATATATTGCATAATCAGTGACTGACTACATGAAAATAGTTCTTAAGTATATACAAAGGAGAGAGTAATAAAGTATTTTTTGAACCTACATTGTAATCGTGATCTGTGCTGTGACTAAAATATAGTTTTATAAAATGTATTTTCTCTTCTGGCCAATTATATCTTCCTTTCCATCCTCCCCATGAGACTCTATTGGGGTATGATTATATGGGCTCCATACTATCTGCTACAATACTGAAGTGGCCATTACTCATATGTGAGGCTTGACAGGGAGTGTTGGAAAGATATTTTACTGTGGAGGTGCTGTTCTGGTATTTTAAAAAACAAGGAGTGGTCTGAGAGAGGGGGCGTGAGACAGCGATACCCGAGAGCTGAGGTCTAGAGAGATTAATTCAAATTGATAGTTTAAACAAGATACTAATTCGCTTCTAAAAGAGGGAATAAACATTTTTTAGATCATGAATGGGCAGCTGATGCCGGTTGCTTGCAATTCCTGCGTCATGTGGGAACTTCAGGACACTTCATGTGTCTTGGGGACTGTGTGTGTGTAGGAAGTGTTTCCAGCTGCTTGAGCTCGAGCTCAGGGTTTCCGAGCTTGAGGGGCAGCTGGAGTCACTGCAGAGCATCAGGGAGGCTGAGAGTTTCCTGGACCATACGTTGCAGGAGGTGGCCAGCTCACCGGCAGAGAGTGTTCAGGATAGTAAATGGGTGGCCATCCGGAAGAGGCAGGAAGCGCAGGAGTCTTCGGGGTGTGTGTCACTCTCAAACCGGTACACAGCATTGGAGACTGCTGGGAGTGATGACACCTTGAAGGAGTGCAGTCCAGACCATGGCACCAATAGGCAAGGGACTGCACAGAGGGGGACAGCAAAGCGTAGAAATGCAGTCATTATAGGAGATTTCATAGTTAGGGGGACAGACGGGCGTTTCTGTAACCGTCACCATGAATACCGCATGGTGCGTTGCCTCCCTGGTGCCAGGGTAAAGGACATCACGGAGAGGGTGCAGAATATTCTGCAGGGGGTAGGGAGTGAGCCAGAAGCTGTGGTACATGTCAGTACCAACGACATGGAGAGGGCAGGTATTGAGGTCCTACAGTCAGACTCTCGGGAGCTAGGGAGGAAGTTTAAAAAATAGGACCTCCAAGGTAGTAATCTCTGGATTACTCCCAGTGCCACACGGCGGAGAGAGTAGAAATAGGAAGATGGGGAGAATCAATGTGTGGTTTGAGGCATGGTGCAGGAGGGAGGGCTTCAGATTCTTGGGGCATTGGGACCAGTTCTGGGGCAGGGGGCACCTATTCAAAAGGGACGACTTCTTATGTTCTTATGTTCAACAGCACTGGGACCAATGTCCTTATGGGGAGGTTCACTAGTGTGGTTGGGGAGGCTTTAAACTACATTGGCAGGTGGGTGGGCACCAGCATTTAGAAGTAGAAAAGAGGAATAAGGTGCATAAAGGAGAGTGTGTGTTGGATAGTATTAAAGCAAGTCGTGCCATATTAGATGGGAGCAGACTAAGAAGGACTACGTGGAATACAAAGACAGGTGTGGAATGCATGTATGTAAATGGACAGTGTGGTGAATAAGGTTGGTGAGCTACAAGCACAATTAGCCGTGTGGGAATATGATGTACCTGTAGTGGCAATAGGGTTGCAAAATTCCAGGAATTTTTAAGAGGAAACGTTCCATGGGAATTTATGGGAATTTTGATTTTTTTTGCACACTGTTGGTTTTTGTCTCTGACCCTTATATTATCTTTGTCATCAAAATAGACATACTGTTCCATACAAATAAAAACAGGCTTTCAAAACTTTATTTAGGTTATAATTTTGAACTTTATTGAACCCCCACAAAAAAGACCCATCTAAAATAAAATAGAAAGAGCGTCAGCTTATTTAGCCTGTAATTTGACCTTATTTTGTCCCCTTGAGTCTTCTACTCCTCATTGCTCCTCCTGATTCTCTGACTCTGGCTCTGACGTGTCCATTTCCTCCTCTGTGTCACTGTCTAGCTGTGTGGTGGACACTTCTATATCTGGCTCAATAAGTTGTAGGTTTGCCCGGATAGCCACCAGTTTCTCCACTCTCTTGTTAGTCAGCCTGTTGCGCACCTTTGTATGCGTATTCCCAAAAAGTAACCAGTTTCATTCAGAGGCCGCTGATGAAGGGATTTGGAGTATCACCGATGCAGTAGGTGACAGGGCCTCAGATGCACAAAGTCCCTTCCACCAGGTATGTGCACTGATATGCTTGCATGATTCCCATATCCCGTCCCCATTCCAAAAACCTTGCTTGGTAGAGAACTTTGCCCACGTCTAGATTGAGGTGGCGTGAGAGGGTAGAAATCACACTGTAAGCGCTGTTGATCTGTTCTCCAGAAAGTATTGGTCTCCCAACATGCTTTGGGTCCAGCATGTATGCTGCAGCATGAATCGGCTTGACACAAAATTCTTGACGCGTCTGTATGAATTGAACAATTGCCTTCTCCTCTGCTTTGAGCAGCAGGGATGTGGGTAGGGCAATGCTGATTTGTTCTTTTAAATCAGCAAAAAGCCTGAACATCTGACAAGACAGTGTCATCTCCTTCAATCTGAGCAATTGCAGATGCTACTGGTGAGAGTAGTTTAAGGCTGCTAACCACTCTCTCCCAAAACACATCATCCAGCGGCATTTTCTTGATGGTGGTTTCCATATCCCCAGACTGGGATATTGCCATTTCTTGCAGCGACTCCTTACCCCCAAGAAGGCTGTTGAACATTATGACAACACCACCCCATCTAGTGTTGCTGGGCAGCTTCAGTGTGGTGTTCTTGTTCTTTGTCGTTTGCTTGGAGTTGTAGGTTGCTGCAACTACCTGATTTCCCCTGACATACTTAACAACTTGCTTGGCTCTCTTGTACAGTGTTTCCATGGTTCTCAAACCCATGATGTCCTTGAGCAGGTTGAGCCCATGAGCTGCGCACCCAATAGACGTAATATGAGGGTAGGCCTCCTCCACTTGAGCCCAAGCAGCCTTCATATTCGCAGCATTGTCAATAACTACTGCAAAGACCTTTTGTGATCCAAGATCATTGATGACCGCTTTCAGCTCATCAGCAATGTATGTGTCTGTTGTCCTTCATGTCTGTGCTCTTGAACACTGGGAGAGGAGTGGAGACGATGTAGTTTATAATGCCATCTCCTCGTACATTTGACCACCCATCTGAGATAACTGCAACACAGTCTGCCATCTCTATTGTTTCTTTGAGCTTTCCTTGGACTCTTATACTCAGCCTCCAGCAAATAAGTAGACAAAGCATGTCTGGTGGGAGGACAGTATGCAGGGCGAATAACATTGAAAAATCTCTTCCAGTACACATTGGCTGTGAGCATGAGGGGGTGAGCCTGTCGCATATACAGCTTGAGCAAGGCACTCATCTGCATTCTTCTGGCTATGGTTATCCATTGTATCAAAGAACCTTCCAAGTGGGCCAGGAATTGCTGCTGATAAGGAGCCTGATGCTGAATGTGAACCATCATCTTCTTGAATGGAAGCAGAGGAACTCTGGGCTGACTGCTGTGAGCTTTGAGTGAAGTTGTTGCATTTGAATAAATGCTGCTGCATCTTCAGATCACAGATCACAGAATCTACAGTGCAGATAGAGGCCATTTCGGCCCATCGAGCCTGCACCGACACATATCCCACCCTATCCCCGTAACCCCACGTATTTAATCCCCTAACACTAAGGGTCAATTTATCATAGCCAAATCAACCTAACCCGCACATCTTTGGACTGTGGGAGGAAACCGGAGCACCCGGAGGAAACCCACGCAAACACGGGGAGAATGTGCAAACTCCACACAGACAGTCGCCCGAGGCCAGATTTGAAAATGCTTCCACACATCCGACGGTAAATGTGGCATTGTTCTATGCAGAGAAATAAAGGGCATTCATCTCTGTGTTGAACTGCGGTCGATCAGCACGATTGCAACAGGGTGAGTACATTTTTCCTGGTGCTCCATGTGATGGAAGTATGACCTGTGCACACACGACGCTACATCACCAATAGAGGGAGTTAATCGCTCATCCACTCATCCAACCAATCAGGACACATTTGTTCACAGTCACACACAAAACTTGTAATGATTAAAACAAGCCAAGTAAGAAATTCCTTAATAATTAAGATTCCATCTCTGTTAGTAATTTTAAGAGAGGACCTGTGGGGGGAAAAAAATGAAAGATACAAAAAAAAAGCAATATTATGCTAGCATGTACAGGAAACTTTCAATTTACCGGCACCTAAATAACCGGAAATCTCGGTTAACCGGCAAAATTCAGGAGTAGGTTCAGGTAAGTTTTACTTCATATTGTACTTGCTTTCCTCCATCTGTTGCTGTGCAAGGGTGTGGCTGCAGCTGTTGCTAAGCTACAGCGACGCTTGGAACTTGTGGCCATTGTTCTGCACTTGTTGTTAAGCAACAGGGTTTTTTTTAATTCATTGATGGGATGTGGGCGTCGCTGGCTAGGCCTGTATTTAGTGCCCATCCCTAATTGCCCTTGAGAAGATGGTGGTGAGCCACCTTCTTGAACCGCTGCAGTCCATATGGTGTAGGTACACCCACAATGCTTTATACGGAGCTGTCAGCTCTCCATATCTTTTACTATAGCTTTCGGTTATCCGGAATTTTTGATGAACCGGCACCCCGTCGGTGCCGGATTAAAAAAAAGTTTCCTGTACTTTTTTGGGTAAAATTCCCAAGCTAACCTTCCCGTGGAAAATTTCCGGAAATTTACCGGAAACGTTCCACACCTTCACAACCCTAAGTGGCAATAACGGAAACGTGGCTTAAAAATGATGAGGACTGAGTGCTTAATATTCACAGATACAAGGTGTTCAGAAAAGATAGGGAAGGAAAAAAGGAAGGTAGGGGGTGGCTGTTGGTGAACCATTTAACTGGTGTAATTAGAGGGATTGATTTAATTTAAATCCAATAAATTAAAGGGGATACTAGCATCTAAAATCAGGCCGAGGGTGTCCATAACTAACAATAGAAAATTTAATTAAATACATAGAATGGAGCAGGTGATGTGTTACTGTTGCGAGATGTGGGAGCCGGTGAACCCCATTGAGGCTCACGGTGATTACGTCTGTGACAAGTGTCTGCTGCTACAGGAACTCCAGCTCCGTGTTGATGAGCTGGAGTCTGAGCTTCAGACACTGCGACACATCAGGGAGGGGGAGAAGTTCCTGGACTCTGTGTTTCAGGAGATGGTCACACCTATGAAGTTAATTAATTCAGATGTAGCCCATGGTCAGGGACAGGACGGTGTGACTACGAGTGAGGCAGGTACGGGGATCCAGGAGGTAGTGTTGGAGGAGCCGCAGCCCTTGCTCTTGTCCAACAGGTTCGAGGTTCTTAGTCCCTGCTCCTGTCCCCACAGGGAGTGCAGGGAGGGTGAGCAACCTGGCCACAGCACCGTGGAGCGGGGGGCCATTCAAAAGGGGGGAGTAAATAGAAATGTTGTAGTGGTAGGGGATAGTATTATTAGGGGGATAGATAGAGTTCTCTGCAGCCGAGAGCGAGAGTCCCGTAGGCTGTGTTGCCTACCCGGTGCCAGGGTTAAGGACATCTCCTCTGGGCTGGAAAGAAACTTGCAGTGGGAGGGGGTGGATCCAGTTGCCGTGGTCCATGTTGGTACAAACGACATAGATAGGACTAGGAAGCCGGTTCTGTTAAAGGAGTATGAGCAGCTAGGGGTCAAATTAAAAGACAGAACCTCAAGGGTAATAATCTCTGGATTATTACCTGAGCCACGAGCGAATTTGGCTAGGACAAATAAAATTAGAGAGTTAAATGCGTGGCTCAAAGACTGGTGTGGGAGAGATGAGGTTTGCTTCCTGGGACACTGGCACCAGTACTGGGGCAGGAGGGAGCTGTTCCGTTGGGATGGGCTTCACTTGGCCAGTGCTGGGGCTAGAGTTCTGGCGGATCATATAACTAGGGCTGTAGAGAGGGCTTTAAACTAACTAGTGGGGGGGAGGTTCCTAGAGAACAAATAATAAAAATGACAACAGAGAAGGTCATAGACTTAGGTAGCAGTGGGGAAATTAAAAACCAGAGCGTGTCAGGAAGGGGCAGAAGGTATGGAGTAAAAGGTAAAGTAATAAAAAGGGCAAAAGCAGGAACTAAGTGTCACAAAACATATTTGAAAGTTCTCTATCTGAATGCACGTAGCATTCGTAACAAAATAGACGAGTTAATGGCACAAATAACTACATATGGGTATGATCTTGTGGCCATTACAGAAACATGGCTGCAGGGTGACAATGCCTGGGAATTAAACATACCAGGTTATTTAACGATCAGGAAGGACAGGCAGGAAGGAAGGGGAGGTGGGGTGGCTATGTTAATAAAGGAAGGAATCACTAATACAGAGAAATGATATTGGGTCAAAAGATCAGGATAATGAAACAGTTTGGGTGGAGATAAGGAATAATAAGGGGGAAAAAACACTAGTAGTCTATAGGCCTCTGAACAGTTGCAACTCTGTTGGACGGAGTATCAATCAGGAAATAGTTGAGGCTTGTAATAAGGGAACATCTATAATTATGGGGGATTTTAAACTATCATATTAATTGGACAAATCAAATTGGGCAGGGCTGCCTTGAGGATGAGTTCATTGAGTGTATTAGGGATGGGTTTCTTGAGCAGTATGTAACTGAACCAACCAGGGGGCAAGCAACCTTAGATCTGGTCCTGTGTAACGAGACAGGATTAATTAAAAATGTCCTAGTAAAGGATCCCCTTGGAATGAGTGACCATAACATGGTTGAATTCCATATTCAATTAGAGGGTGAGAAGGTTGGATCTCAAACAAGCGTGCTAAGCTTGAATAAAGGAGACTATGAAGGTATGAGAGCGGAATTGAGTAGAGTGGATTGGGAAAATAGATTAAAGGGTAAGACGATACATGATCAGTGGTGTACATTTAAGGAGTTATTTTACAACTTCCAAAAAATATATATTCCACTGAGAAGAAAAGGGTGTAAAAGAAAAGACAGCCATCCGTGGCTAAGTAAAGAAATTAAGGATAGTATTCGACTAAAAACAAGGGCATATAAGGTAGCCAAATCTAGTGGGAGGATAGAGGATTGGGAAAACTTTAAAAGACAGCAAAAAATAACAAAAAGATTGATTAAGAAAGGGAAGATAGATTATGAAAGTAAATTAGCAAAAAATATAAAAACAGATAGTAAGAGTTTTTGTAGTTACATAAAAAGAAAAAGGGTGGCTAAAGTAAATGTTGGTCCCTTAGAGGATGAGACCGGGAAATTAATGGTGGGAAATATGGAGATGGCAAAAACACTGAATGAATATTTTGTATCAGTCTTTACAGTAGAAGACACTAAGAATATCCCAACACTGGACAAACAGGGGGCTATAGGGGGGGAGGAGCTAAACACGATCAAAATCACTAAGGAAGTGGTACTCGGTAAAATAATGGGACTCAAGGCAGATAAATCACCTGGACCTGATGGCTTACATCCTAGGGTCTTGAGGGAAGTGGCGGTAGGGATTGTGGATGCATTGGTAATAATTTTCCAAAACTCCCTGGACTCGGCAAAGGTCCCGGCAGACTGGAAAACTGCTAATGTAACACCCTTATTTAAAAAGGGCAGTAGACAGAAGGCTGGAAACTATAGACCGGTTAGCCTAACATCTGTGGTAGGTAAAATTTTGGAGTCCATTATTAAGGAGACAGTAACAGGACATTTGGATAATCATAATTTAATAGGACAAAGTCAGCATGGTTTTATGAAGGGGAAGTCATGTTTGACAAATTTGCTGGAGTTCTTTGAGGAAGCAACATATAGGGTGGATAAAGGGGAACCAGTGGACGTAGTGTATTTAGACTTCCAAAAGGCATTTGACAAGGTGCCACAAAAAAGATTATTGCTTAAGATAAAAAATCACGGGATTGGGGGTAATATTCTGGCATGGATAGAGGATTGGCTATCTAACAGAAGGCAGAGAGTTGGGATAAATGGTTCATTCTCAGACTGGCAATCAGTAACTAGTGGTGTACCGCAGGGGTCAGTGCTGGGTCCCCAACTCTTTACAATCTATATTAACGATTTGGAGGAGGGGACCGAGTGTAACATATCAAAGTTTGCAGATGATACTAAGATGGGGGGGAAAGTAATGAGTGAGGAGGACATAAAAAACCTGCAAGGGGACATAGACAGGCTAAGTAAGTGGGCAGAGATTTGGCAGATGGAATACAATACTGGAAAGTGTGAGGTTATGCACTTTGGCAGGAAAAATCGTAGAGCAAGTTATTATCTTAATGGCAGGAAACTTGAAAGTACTGAAGTACAAAGGGATCTGGGGGTCCTGGTGCACGAAACTCAAAAGGTTAGTATACAGGTGCAGCAAGTGATTAAGAAGGCCAATGGAATGTTGGCTTTCATTGCTAGGGGGATAGAATATAAAAATAGGTATTGCTTCAGTTGTACAAGGTATTGGTGAGACCGCACCTGGAATACTGCATACAGTTTTGGTGTCCATACTTAAGAAAAGACATACTTGCTCTCGAGTCAGTACAAAGAAGGTTCACTCGGTTAATCCCGGGGATGAGGGGATGGACATATGAGGAGAGGTTGAGTAGATTGGGACTCTACTCATTGGAGTTCAGAAGAATGAAAGGCGATCTTATTGAAACATATAAGATTGTGAAGGGGTTGGATCGGGTGGATGCGGGGAAGATGTTCCCGATGATGGGTGAAACTAGAACTAGGGGGCATAGTCTTAGAATAAGGGGCTGCTCTTTCAAAACTGAGATGAAGAGGAACTACTTCACTCAGAGGGTGGTAAGTCCATGGAATATGCTGCCCCAAAAAGCTGCAGAAGCTACATCATTACATACATTTAAAACAGAAATAGACAGTTTCCTAGAAGTAAAGGGAATTAAGGGTTACGGGGAGCGGGCAGGAATTTGGACATGAGTCTAGGTTCGGATCGGTCATGGCCCTGTGGGTAGCGGAGCGGGCCCAGGGGCCGTATAGCCTGATCCTGCTCCTATTTCGTGTGTCTAATTCTGTTAGATTCAGGAGATGGTTCTGTGATAGTAGATTGGCGGTTAGGATCAGATCAGCCATGATCTTATTGAATGGCGGAGCAGGCTCGAGGGGCCGATTGGCCTACTCCTGCTCCTATTTCTTATGTTCTTATTAGGGAAGACATTGTCGTGTTGGAAAGAGAGGATGTCCTTGAGGAGGCAAGACAGAATCCATTTGGTTGGAGTTGAGAAGCAAAAAGGATATGATGACGCTATTGGGGGTATTCTATAGGCCTCCAAATAGTGAGAGATAGAGGAGCAAATCTGCAGGGAAATCGCAGAACTATAGAATGGTGATATTGGGGGACTTTAATTACCCAAATATCGATTGGGATAATGTTAGAGTAAAGGGAAAGGAGGGGGAGGAATTTCTGAAATGAGCACAGGACAACTTCCTTGACCAGTATGTCGTCGGCCCATCTTGGAAGGAGGCATTGCTGGATCTGGTGCTGGGGAATGAGGTGGGCCAAGTGGATCAAGTGTCTGTGGGAGAACACTTGGGTCAGAGTGATCATTGTATCATAAAGTTTAGATTAGTAATGGAGACGAGCAAGGAATAATCTGAAGTAGGACTTCTAAATTGGAAGAGGGCTAACTTCAATGGGATGAGAGGGGCTCTAGCCAGGTTAAAATGGAGCCACAGGAAAAACTAATGGAACAATGGGTGATCTTTAAGCAGGAGATGTTTCAGGTACAGGTTAGGTACATTCCAACAAGAGGGAACAGTAGGGGAACCAAAGCCAGGGCTCCTTGTATGACGAGGGAGATAGAGAATATGATGAAACAAAAAAAGAGGATGTATGATGCATGTCGGGTGAATTTTTCAAGTGAGAACCAGGCCAAATACAATAAGTTGAGAGGGGAAGTGAAGAGGAAAATAAGACTGGCAAAGAGAGAATATGAGAATAGAATGGCAGTTAACATAAGAGGGAACCCAAAAATCTTCTACCGGCATGTAAATAGTAAGCAGGTGGTAAGAGGCGGGGTGAGGCCTATTGGGGACAAAGAAGATGATATATGCTTAGAGGCGCAGGGCAAGGCTAGAATATTGAAGTACAGGAAACTTTGTGATATCCGGGACCGAGCTTTGGCCGTCCCATCAAAACTGCCGGACAAACCAGCGCTAATGTTAAAACATACGGAAGCTTTTGAGCTCCGTATCTAGCAACAAACCCTGTTGCTTCTAAACAGTCGGCCGTAGCTTGCAAGCGTCTCTGTAGCTAAGCAACAGCTTTAGCTAGACCTTGCAGAGCCTGACTGGTGGGGAAAAAAAAGCAACAGGCACTTGGAGCGGTTTACGTTAATTAAGGAGAGCCAGCACAGATTTGTAAAAGGCAAATTGTGTTTGACGAATCTAATTGAATTTTTTGATGAAGTAACAGAGAAGGTTGATGAAGGGAATGCAGTGGATGTTGTCTATATGGATTTTAAGAAAGTGTTTGACAAAGTACCACATAAAAGGCTGGTTAACAAAATTGAGGTTCATGGAATAGGAGGGTCAGTGTCAGCTTGGATAAGAAATTGGCTTAAGGACAGAAAACAGCGAGTCGTGCTAAATGGTTGTTTTTCAGACTGGAGAATGGTCGACAGTGGTGTTCCTCAAGGGTCAGTGCTAGGACCACTGCTTTTTTTGATATATATAAATGACTTGGATATTGGAATACAGAGTAAAATTTCAAAATTTGCCAGTGATACCAAACTTGGAGGTGTGGCAAACAGTGAGGAGGATACCAATCGACTGCAACAGGACCTACATAGGCAAGTAGAATGGGCAGACAAGTGGCAGATGGAATTTAATACAGAGAAGTGTGAGATGTTGCATTTTGGCGAGAGGGAGAGGCAATATAGACTTAATGGCACAGTTTTAAAGAGTGTGCAGGGACAGAGGGACCTGAGGGTTAATGTGCATAGATCTTTGAAGGTGGGGGGACATATTGAGAGAGTAGTTAGCAAAGCATATGGGATCTTGGGCTTCATAAATAGAGGTATTGAGTACAAAAGCAGGGAAGTTATGCTGAACCTTTATAAAGTGCTGGTTAGGCCACAACTGGAGTATTGAGTCCAGTTCTGGTCACCACACTTTAGGAAGGATGTGAAGGTCCTTGAGAGGGTGCAGAGGAGACTTACCAGAATGGTTCCTTGGATGAGGGATTTTGGCTACAAGGTTAGTTTGGAGAAGCTGGGGTTGTTCTCCTTGGAGCAAAGGAGGTTGAGGGGTGATTTGATAGAGGTGTACAAGATTATGACGGGTTTGGATAAGGTAGACAGGGGAAAGGCTGTTTCCATTAGTTGATGGTACAAGGACTAGGGGACACAGATTTAAGGTTTTGGGCAAGAGATACGGGGGCATGTGAGGAAAAAAAATTTACGCAGCGAGTGGTAATGACCTGGAACTCGCTGCTGACGGAAGTGGTGGAAGCGGAGACGATCAATGATTTCAAAAGGAAATTGGATAGGCACTTGAGGGAAATAAACTTGCAGGGCTACGGGGATAGAACGGGGGAATGGGACTGACTGGATTGCTCTACAGAGAGCCGGCACGGACTCGATGGGCAGACTGGCCTCCTCCTGTGCCATAATGACACTCTGACTCGAGCCTAATCTGGTCCTCACCTGATGTGTGTTCACGAGTACTTTTATCAGACGTTCTCGAGAGCAACTGAAGCCTTGGCTGTGTGTTTTTTCTCCTTAATTCAAGCTAATTATAGTGTTTCCACTGCTGCTCCAACTGAGTTTATATATTTCAGCCAAGAATGGAGATCTTCCTGGTCTGTATAGCTCAACAACTTGCTGGATAAACTTGCTGCATCATTGTAGTAACAATTTGGCTCAATAATAGTATTCTCACCGGAGTCAGAAAATCGTGCATTTGAACCCTGATCCACGACTTAAGCACATAATCTGTACTGACGCTTCACTGGAGTACTGAGGGAGTACTGCATTGCCGGAGGTGCTGATTGCAGATGAGGTGTTAAATCGAAGCTCAATTTGACTGTTCAAGTGCATGTAAAAGATCCCATGGCACTATTCGAAGTAGAGCAACTGTTTCCCAGATCTACTGACCATTTATTCCCCCCCAGTACCATCAAAACAGTTTGGCTGCTTATCTCCTTGATGTTTGTGTGACTTTGCTCTGGAAATTGGCTGCTGCATTTGTCTACAAAATAGTGACTAGCACCTCAAGTCATTTCTGTGAAATACTTTGGGACATCCTGAAGAGGTGAAATAAATGCAAGTCTTTTCTATCTAAACCTAGTGCATTTACAGTTTATATCCTTTACAGTAAATTAATCTTCAATAAGGATTATTTAAAGTTCCACACGAGTTGATGCACAGTTTCAGAAAGACTTGCTTTTATCTACTCATCAAAACATGACAAAACTCTTCATGCAGTGTGGAGTGCAGGGATTGTGTTAAGTTACCTCTATAGTGCATGACATGAATGATTGAGGAAGAATGCATACAAAGTTGAACATGGCTTTTTAATGAGCAGTGCGGTGGTTTTTTTTGTGATTTACAAATAGCTGAAAGAAGCAGCTTGAACTCTTAAACAGCCAAAGCATTGTAAATTAAGAAAGTACATGAATCGTATATTTGGGAAAGCCAGCAAACTCTTGGCTGGTAGTTCAATACTGTTTTGCTGTAACTTTTTGCATTTGTAACAAAGCAGAATTAACTGCAGAACATTTACTAATTAATACTGTAAATTAGGACTTCCATCAAATGGGGAAATTATTTAAATAATGGGTTATGATTTATTGTAAAATGCCACTGACTCAGTGATGAGTTCTGGTTTAGTATAACAGATTGGCTTACTCAGTCTTGTTGAGCTGTTGCCAAGCACAGTAAGCTTAGAATCCAGATCTTTCACATCAATTTTTTTTTTTTGACCATCATGTTGTCACTATGATTTCAGCAAAACACCGTGCAAAATTTTTGTACTGCCAACTGTGACATCCGTGATATCAGTATAGATTTAATTCTCCCAAATTTAGAATGTTTCTGGAGAGCATTTTGAGCTATTTAACAGTAGGATGAAGTACATGTGGTTGCCGGTCTATCACTAGTGTTTTGAAATGTATTGTACAAGAAACTTTTGACACAATCTTAAAACTTATAATTTTATTTTATTTTTCCTCCATACCAATACACTGAATAAACGACTGCAGTGAATATATATTAGTAGTCACTGGAAAATCGGATGTGGTTTAATTGGTTTTTGTGTCGATGTCATAATGGGATTAATGTTTACATTGCTTTTTGTACTTAATTGGCTGTAAAGCGCTTTGGGCCATCCTGAGGTTGTGAAAGGTGCTATATAAATGCAAGTCTTTCACGTCTTTTTTTTTTCCTGCCAATCTACTGAAGCTGTTTGGAACTTGAAGCATATTTAAAAAGTGCACATAGTTGAGACTTTTTAGGACTTGTCTTAATTGTGAAATTATCTTGCTTTCAGTTAGGTCATGATGCCTCTGCTGGTGAGTATTTGGCATGCAACTGGCTCCATGCTTTGTCAATGATTCCCGTTGTCAACATTAAGAGACGATGGGGGCTATTCAAGCATGACTTTCTCTGCTTTCCCTTTCCAGAGCAGAGAATTTTTGGAACCTCTGCTCAGCATGGCTAAGAATAAACTTACGTTTGTCTCCATTTCATCATTTAGCACAGAAATAGGCCATTTGGCCCATCAAGTCTGTGCTAGTATTACTCACCAAATGAGCCAACTAGTCTAACCCCATTGCCCTGGTAACCTCCCTTTTAATTGATTATGATTATCATCTGTGCCCCCTCATGCTGACCAGTGAAATCAATTCATCACTCGGGCTCCGAGTAGTCTAATGCTTTGTGCCATTAAACCAGGCCTTATACAGTACATCCTTTCAATAGATGTAGCTGGTATTTAGAGAGTATAAAATCTCCACCTCTCCCAGGTACCTTTCAACCAGTTGCAATCTGAAGGTAAGCTTGCCAGGATTTGCAATAGTAGGGGAAAGTATGGATGAATAGATAGGTTTGGAGACCAGATTTAAAGATGGGGAGACATGCAAGAAGAAACTTGCATTTATACAGCGCCTTTTATAAAGTCACATTCCAAAGTGCCATGGGATCTTTTACGTCCACCTGAACAGGCAGACAGGACCTCGGTTTAACATCTATTCTGAAATGCAGCAATCGGTGCTGAAGTCCTGGAGCGGATCTTGAGCCCACAACCTTCTGACTCCGAGGGGGACAGTGCTGCCACTAAACTAAACATGACCGGATGGAAAGGGTTAGGGAAGGAATCCCAGTAAGTAGAGCTGAGACGGCTGAAGGGCACGCACTGGATGTTAGTGGGTTGCAGTGAAGAGCTTCAACTTGCAATAAAACAGGTTATCATTTTAAAAAGTTTTGTTTTACTTAGTAATACTGTTTAAAAACTGATCAGCTGAGATGTACAACCACAGCTTGCATTTATATAGCGCCTTTAATGTAGTATAACGCCTTGAGGTGCTTCACAGAAGTGTTATCAAACAAATGTTGACACCGAGCCACATGAGATATTAGAGCCGATGACCAAAAGCTTGGTCAAAGAGGTCGGTTTTATATGGACAGTTTTCAGTGTGCCTTTTCATTGAAGTGCAAATATGATTGGCAGATGTTTGTTCTTTGAAATCATATTTATCTGGAAATTTTTAAGAGGATATTTCTCTCTAATTGGTGTAATTTTCTTTGATTTTTATACTGTTGCTATTAGTGGCGTTATTTCCATATTATAACAAACCTCAGTTGATTTATTTGTGTATACTCTGTTGCAAAGAACATCTGGCTTGTTACATGATTTTGTGAGCACATCCAACAAAATCAAATTGTGGTCTATTTCTTGCAGGAGGAGTGGTGGGACATTTCTCACTTAATAGGTCACGAGTCCAAATGCTAGGCCTGCTGGAAGATGTGCCTCCACTGGGCTGTCCGAGAGAGCTCTTTGCAGAAACACTAATCACCTGTCTCATCCCACTTGGATTGCTTTTCTCAGTTATCAGTTAGGAATGACATTGCTGATTGTTGAAAAGTATCTCATTGCTCAAATTGTCTTTTTATTAAAAAAAATAAAATTAAATAATAAATTCAAGAACAAAAGGAGAGTGCATTGATCTTTTTAAAAGATGTTTTAAACTTGGTGGTGAATGCCCTTTAGTGAGAATTGGCGGCGAGGAAGAAGAGCGATTAAGAACTCTAAAGAATCAAATCATTAATTGCACGATTATAGTCTGGAATAATCTTTTGTTTAATTTATTTCTTTAAACCCCAAAGGAATTATATTCGGGAAGACTTTCTTTATATGAATGCATGCTTATCTGAATTTTAGCATTGTGCTACAGGATTTGCCCTACAGCGAAGTACGTTGAGATAAAATGTACTTAGTCTATTTAAAGTAAATTCTCCTTTCAGTATTATAATTGACAGTCATTTTGACTGCTCTCGAATGGAAAATGGTCGCATTTTGTAACATAACAGTATTTTTCGTGCAACATCATTTCTGCTAATTTGTGGGTGTGATTTCCTTTCCACTTCGATTCTGATTTGGTTTTCTTTATTCTCCTTGTGTTGTGAACTGGATTGTGTAAGTCTTAAATCCAAAACACTCAGGCAGTTGATAATCTGAGTTCGTTAAATGGCAAAAAATGAATTAAGAACGATGATGTAATATTTCAAACCGCCTTAATGATTATCCAAATCAATCGGACAACAAGCAGTTCCTGCTGACATTTGATATTTTAACCAATTTATCAGGGATCCAGGTTGTACAGTACCTGCTTAATTCTTGTTTTGCTTCTGCTGTCTTTTCATCTCTGATGTAGAAGGAATAGTAGATTTTTGTAACAAGTCTTTTTTTAGTGATACTAATTGTAGAGGAGGGGAGGCAAATTTCCTACTCGTTCCTCACTTTTCCTTTCTAAATAATTTGCAGATGCCTAAAAAATCTAGAATTTGAATTGAACCTTTTATATTTAATGTACTCTTGAAGTAATGGTGCAATTTATATGCTGAATTTCCTACTGAGAGAATCGTGATTCATGGGAGAAAAAAATCTACAGAAACTTAGTTATACAGTAAGATTCATTTACTTTTGAAAATGTCAAATCTGTAACAGTTGACAGTCTGTTGTATTGTTACAATGGATCAGTTTAATGCTCCCATAGCAGATAGCTGTCTTTTTTTTAATATCAGAAAAGTAGCTTGACCTTTAATCTGACGTAGGCTTAAGGGTTAAATCACTTTGGCTGCTCCTAACTCAGCTGCTGCACAGGACCTGCGGTTCTGTGGTCTTAATACAAAAATGGAAGGACCCGGAGTTTTCTCTGAAGTGTCACTGCTTTGTAGTGACTTTGTATTGCTGTAGGGAACAGAATGACCGATTTGCTGAGTGAAAGACAAATTGCCTAGCTTCTATTGGAGCTACATATTTCTAACCGTAGAGTGAACTGTAATGAAATGTCAGAGTAGGTTTGCTTATATTTAACTATTGGCTTGATTCGTATCTGAAAGATTCAGAATAGCAATTCCACCTCGCATGACTCCAAGATGCAGTTATAGGATGGCTTCATCTCAGTTTTCCGAACTGTAATCTAGATTTATTGTAAATTCAAATTTTTTTTCATAAACCTCTCAATTCTGCATGAGCACCCACTTTGGAGCTATGATTTTCCAGAGTCTCATCTTGGAATGTACTACTACAAATTCCTTGCACTACTCAAAGAATCAATTTGTTTATAGTATTGGTTCAAAGTCCACAATTTAAGGATACAGCACTTTGTAACTGAAAAACATGACTACATCTTTACTTTCACGTTCCCAGTGCTTCTTTCTCATGGCATTCTGAATGAACTGCACAAACTTCGTGTGTGACGTGATTGTTCCGAATGAAGCACTTGCAGATAAACTATATTCATTGTCTAGGCTGAGCCTCCCACTGGTAAATGAGGGCACGCCTATGTTGCGTCCATTTTCCTTTCCAGCTAGTTTTCCTTCACCTCTGTCTGCTCTCCTTCACTATACCTACAGTGGGCTGCTGTTTATATGGACATTTTGTGAAACACCTGTGTTCTGAGAAGTGAATAATTTATTTGTACTGTATTAAATATTAATTCAGCATGGAAACCGATATGCAGTATCATTACATGCAGAATGACTATCTTTTTAGAACATTGCAGGTAATGCATAAAATTCTTTGGGAATATGGGTTTTGTATTTAAAGTAGCAAGGAATATGCCAATACACCTGTGCAGTCTTGCATTCCCGAGGCCTGAGTAATGTATATCATGTTCAATTTTTGGAGTATTAGCAGTAGTTTTCACATAACCATGCACGCTCTTGTACCCCTATCACATTGAGGTGTCCAGAGGAGTGGCACTCAAATGGAATCCTGTGATCTTCCAGTGCTGCACTCTCCTATAGTCCAATTCTCATTGCTACAATCACAGAATCACAGAAATCCCACAGTGCAGATAGAGGCCATTTTGGCCCATCGAGCCTGCACCGACACATATCCCACCCGATCCCCGTAACCCCTACACCAACACATATCCCACCCTATCCCCGTAACCCCACGTATTTAATCCCCCGAACACTAAGGGTCAATTTATCATAGCCAATCAACCTAACCCGCACATCTTTGGACTGTGGGAGGAAACCGGAGCACCCGGAGGAAACCCACGCAAACGCGGGGAGAATGTGCAAACTCCACACAGACAGTTACCCGAGGCCGGATTCGAACCCGGGTCCCTGGCGCTGTGAGGCAACAGTGCTAACCACTATGCCACCGTGCTGCCCCCGCCCCCCCCCCCCCCCCCCCTCTGGGCTTTATAAGTTTTGACTTTAAACCGATGACTGCTTGTGAGGCTGGAGACTGTGGGTCTCCGATGAGGTTGTGTCACTTTTCTTTCTCCCTCCCTCCCTCCCACTCCTTTGTAGGTTTCTGCCATCTGCAGGAGGAAAATTCCCACCGTGAGAAATGCCTCCCTGATCCCCGAAGGCAATTGAGCGTATTTCAGGAAGCCACAGTGATTGATATCACTAATCTCAGTTAACCCCCACCTACTTCTGTAACTCGAGGGTGACTTCCAATTGCAGGAATTCATCCAGCCCCCTTTGAAGGCCTGCTGCAAATGCACACTCCCTGCACATACTGGTGGACATTCCAGAGGCTGAAGACACTATGCAAAAGGAAGTGCATGCTTTTCTAGTAGGTTCCGAGGCAGATGTCAGAGAAAGAAGAACTTGCGCATATAGTACCTTTCACTTCCTCAGGATGTCCCAAAGCAGTTCACATCAAAGAATTACTTTTGAAGCTTTGTAAGCAAACAATGTAGATAAATTTGCATACAGCAAGTTCCCACAACCTGCAGCGAGATAAATGGCCAGTTAATGTGTTTTGGTGGTGGTGGTTGAGGGCTAAATGCTGGCCAGGAGACGTGGCGAACTGCTCTGCTCTTCAATTAATGCCATGGACTCTTGCATCCACCTAAACAGCCTAACAACCCAGCTCTACCTCAGCACCACCTCTCTCGGTCCCTCCAATGTCTTTGATTTGTCACACTGCTTGTCCAACATCCATTAATGGATGAGCAGAAATTTCCTCCAACGAAATATTGGTAAGACCAAAGCCATTGTCTTAGGTCCCCACCACAAATTTCATTCCCTTAGCCACCAAATCCACCCCGCTCCCTGCCAACCGTCTGAGCCTGAACCAGACTGTTCACAACCTTGGTGTTGTATTTGACCCCGAGATGAGCTTCTGACCACAAACCTGCTCCATCACCAAGACCGCCTACTTCCACCTCGGTAACATCGCCCAACTCGCCCCTGCCTCAGCTCATCTGCTGAAACCCCCCATTAATGCATTTGTTACCTCCAGACGTGAGTATTGCAATACTTTCCTGACTGACCTCCCACCTTTCCACCTTGCATGAACTTGAGATCATCCAAAACTCTGCTGCCTGTATCCAAGCTCACACCAAGTCCCATCTACCCATGTACGATAGCAAAATACTGCAGATGTTGGAAATCCGAAATAACAACAGAAAATGCTGGAAAAACTCAGCAGGTCAGGAACAATCCGTGGAGAGAAATTTGAGTTGACGCTTCGGGTCAAACCCTTCTTCAAAACTGGAAAGAAAATAAAATAGATCGAAGGCAGGGCTGCGATCGGACAAAAGAAGTGAAAGAGACAAAAGAAGTAGAAGAGACAATAAAAGGTATACGAAGCCAGACGAGATGGTAATAGGCTGAGATTAGGTGTGAAGTGTACTGGCAGGGCAAGAGATAGCTGCCAGGTGGGAGAGTGAAATAAAAGGAAAGGGGGGGGCAGGGGGAAGGAGTGGAAAAATTACACGTAAAAAAGTGATAGGGGCCGAGGATATGATCTGAAATTGTTGAACTCGATATTGAGTCCAGAAGGCTGCAAAGTGCCTAATCGGAAGATGAGGTGCTGTTCCTCGAGTTTACGTTGAGCTTCCTTGGAACAATACAAGAGGCCAAGGACGGTGAGGTCCAAGTGGGAATGGAGCGGTGAATTAAAATGACACGCGACCGGAAGCTCAGGGTCACCCTTATGGACTGAACGGAGGTGTTCCGCAAAGCGGTCACCCAATCTGCGTTTGGTCTCCCCAATGTAGAGGAGACCGCATCGTGAGCAGCGAATACAGTATACTAGATTGCGAGAAGTACAAGTAAATCGCTGTTTCACCTGGAAGGGGTGTTTGGGGCCCTGGACAGTGGGAAGGGGGGAGGTATAGGGGCAGGTGTTACATCTCCTCTGCTTGCACGGGAAGGTGCCAGGGGAAGGGCTGTTTGGGGTGATAGAGGAGTGGACTAGGGTGTTTCGGAGGGAGCGGTCCCTACGGAATGCTGAAAGGGGAGGGGAAGATACGTTTGGTGGTGGGATCACTTTGGAGGTAGCGGAAATGCCGGAGGATGATCCGTTGAATGTGGAGGCTGGTGGGGTGAAAGGTGAGGACAAGGGGAACCCTATCATGGTTCCGGGAGGGAGGGGCAGGGGTAGGGGTGAGGGCAGAAGTGCGGGAGATAGAACTGACACGGTCGAGGGCCGTGTCAACCACTGTAGAGGGGAATCCTCGGTTGTGGAAAAAGGAAGACATGTCTGAAGCACTAGTGTGGAAGGTGGCATCGTCGGAGCAGATACGGCGGAGACAGAGAAACTGGGAGAATGGAATAGAGTCCCTACAGGAGGCGGGGTGAGAGGAAGTGTAGTCCAGGTAGCTGTGGGAGTCAGTGGGCTCTGTGCCCTGTGCTCACTGACCTACATTGTCTGGCAACGCCTTGTTTTTAAAATTCTCATCCTTGTTTCCAAATCCCTCCATGGCCTCGTCCCTCCCTATCTCTGTAACCTCCTCCAGCCCTACAACCCTCCAAGATCTCTGCGCTCCTCCAATTCTGGCCTCTTGCACATCCCCGCTCAACCATTTGTGGCCGTGCCTTTACCAGCTCTCCCTAAACCCCTCTACCTCTCTCCTTTAAGATGCTCCTTAAAGCCTACCTCTTTGACCAAGCTTTTGGTCATCTGTCCTAATACCACCTCATGTGGCTCGGTGTCAAATTTTGATAACGCTTCTTTGAAGCACCGCGGGACGTTTTACTACATTAAAGGTGCTATATAATTGCAAGATGTTGGTTTAAAGTCTCACCCAAAAATCGGCACTTATGACAGTGCAGCATATTCCTGGCACTGGAGAGTCGACCTAGATTATGTGCTCAAGTCCTCGGTAACATGGAGGGTCTTTTTCAGTTTGGCTCCTGAAAATAAAATAAAAATCTTGCAACTCTGACCAACTCCAACTCCACATGAGAAAACAATGTGGATAATGTTTGGAAATTTATCAATCTGCATTTCCCGCTGAGCGTGAAAAAGCTGGTGGTGCATTTTTTGTCGTCTTATCCAACAGACTGTGTGCTGATATCACTTGAAGGAAATGGGTCAGCTTCTGCGAGGTATGGCTCTCTTCCAAACTTCTGCACAAGGCAAACATCTGATGGGTTTTTTTGTCATGTGTTTCTTGATGCTCAAACACTTTTCTATTTCTAGCTTGCAAACTTAGCTGTAATTCTTAGTACATCAAAGTACCTAAAATGCATGGGCCCTGAAATTACATTTTCAGATAACTAGCAGAGGAATTTCAGATCCGTGTGTTAAGCATTTATTCGCTAATATTCATAATGTAAGAGCAGGGGAATTATCCCCGGTGTCTCGGACAATATTTATCCCTCAATCAACATCACTGAAACAGATTATCTGGTCATTGTGACATTGCTGTTTGTGGGAGCTTGCTGTGTGCAAATTGGTTGCCGCGTTTCCTACATTACAACCGTGGCTACACTTCTAAAAGCACTTTATTGGCTGTAAAGCGCTTTGGGACCTTCGGTGGTTGTGAAAGGCACTATATAAATGCAAGTCTTTCTTTTCATTGTATTTTGTTTTCTTTTGCTGGTGGGGGGGGCAGAGGAGGAGAAGCTGATCTCAGCCAGAACAGTAGTGAGGGGTGCTACATTTCGCTGCAGTGCCCCTGTGCGAAAGAGGTACCTGCTCCTGATTACATAGAAACATAGAAGATAGGAGCAGGAATAGGCCATTCGGCCCCTCGAGACTGCTGCGCCAGTCAATGAGATCATGGTTGATCATCCAAACTCAGTACCCTGTCCCTGCCTTCTCCCCATATCCCTTGATCCCTTTAGCCTTAAGTAACTCCTTCTTGAATATATTTAATGAATTGGCCTCTACTGCCTTCTGTGGTAGCGAATTCCACAGGTTCACCACTCTCTGGGTGAAGAAATTCCTCCTCATCTCAGTCCTAAATGGCTTACCCCTTATCCTTAGACTGTGACCCCTGGTTCTGGACTCCCCTGCCATTGGGAACATCCATCCTGCATCTAGTCTGTCTAGTCCTGTTAGAATTTTATAAGTTTCAATGAGATCCCCTCTCATTCTTCTAAACTCCAGCGAATATAAGCCCAATCGACCCAATCTCTCCTCATACGTTATTCCTGCCATCCCAGGTATCAGTCTGGTGAATCTTCGCTGCACTCCCTCCATGGCAAGAACATCCTTCCTTAGATAAGGCGACCAAAACTGCACACAATACTCAAGGTGTGGTCTCACCAAGGCCCTGTACAACTGCAGCAAGACATCCTTGTTCCTGTACTCAAACCCTCTCGCTACGAAGGCCAGCATACCATTTGCCTTCTTAACCGCCTGCTGCACCTGCATGCTTACCTTCAGCAACTGGTGCACAAGGACACCCAGGCCTCGTTGCACTTCCCCTTCTCCCAATCTATTGCCGTTCAGATAATAATCTGCCTTCCTGTTTTTGCCACCAAAGTGGACAACCTCGCATTTATCCACATTGGGCAGATGCATGGCAGATGCAATCACCCAACCTGTCCAAATCATACTGGAGTATTATTAGTATATGATGCCCAGCTTGGGATGTTTAAGTTGTGCATGTCAGGTGAGCATAAGGTTTCGCTTGGCTGTGATAGCCGCGTAGTTTGTTGACGTTCACTGTTTAGCCTCAACGAAGGATGAAATGCTGAAGGGCTGCTGACACCCCGGCATTATTCCCCAGCAAGGAATTAACATCTACAGGAGAGGAGGATAGGGAATTCAGGGGTGGGGGAAACAATGAGCATGTGTATAAAATCATCGGTACAAAATGATGCAAGTCCCTTTCTGAGCAGAGCTATCAATCTTGTACCGTTTATAGTAGTTTATTGATTACAGTTGACTCAGTCATATATTTGATCTGCCATTTCCGTTGGCCAAGACCAGTCGCCCTTTTCTAGTAAGTAACAAGCAGACCAAAGGGTGGCCTTGCATTAGGTGTAAATGGTAATCTGGACAATGTGAACAAGTACAAGGAAGTAAAATACTTGCGGTGGGGGGCGGAGAAAGAGGACGAGATTCTTCTGGTTTGTGGTGCCTTTTAAGCAGTGAGTGCCGACAATTTTAAACGGTTCCTTATTTCTTTTTCCAGGAGTTTGCAGCACTTACAAAAGAATTAAACATATGCAGAGAGCATCTGCTGGAACGAGAAGAAGAAATTTCTGAACTGAAAGCAGAAAGAAATAATACTCGGGTAAGTGAACTACAAGTGTTCAAAATATACCATTAGTTAATGCAAATTAAATGAAGCAACAACTGTACTAGAGGCTGCCATTTGTAGGCCCTACAAGTTCTGTAGTATTTTATGTCAAATTTACTTCTTTTTATAAGTAAAGAAGTTTTTTTGATTTTATTTGTCACAAGGTGGGTAAGTTCCTTATTATTTCTACATTTCCCAGACTGAAAGTGAAATGTTATTTGTTGGGTAGACTCGGCTTCTGGCATTTTACCTCTTCTCCCCCCTTTCCCCACCTCGTAAGCATTGTCTGACCCTGGAAGCTAAGGTTAAGTGCTGTAAAGAGTGTTTGTGTTTGGACTTGGGAACCTAATGAAGTGGCAATTCTGCTTGGGAAGAGGCCAAAGCAAATTTATTGCGAGATTGAAAAGACTTTCATTTATAGAACTGTGTGGCTACTTCTTTTCAAGGCTCGGAACTGCACAAATATTTATTGGCTGAAAATTCTCCCGGATATTTTCCAGTTTGTCAACTAATTGAAATAGTTGTGCAAGTACAAGTGTGTCAAATAGGGTAATTTAACTGCAGTACTTTGAGAATTCCTTTCTAGCTGCCAATGCAATGCTCCAGCATTCCAAAAAAACCCACACACTGCCGGATAACCACAACTTAGCGGTTAAATGTGATTTGTGGTGTGATACTGAGACATGCAGATCAGAAAACCTCCAGATGCCATCTCTGCTTTGTGCTGAGTGAGCTGATCTGAGCAGATGCTGTAGTGTGGACACGATATTTGACTTCCAAGTAGTCGAGCTGAAGAGGTGGTAATCTTCTTGATCCAGTGAGCCCTGCTGCAATGCATATGTTGCCGGATTCTCTTTCCCCCCCCCCCCCCCCCCCAACAGATGAATAATAGCAACCTGTGCAAGGTATGAGAAAGCTGCTGGCATCTGGAGCTGCTTTCAGGGCCGGAGGGAAAGCTCTCGAGGGTGTGCTCCTGCTGTTACCTCAGTTCTTTGTCCTAATTGCTGTCAATCCAGGAGCCAGTGGTGAAGAGGCGTGCGTGTGTGTGATCTAGCCTGTGAATGCATTTAATTCATGCCGGGGGAACCAACAAAATTAGATCATTATAATTGTAACAGTTTTAATAATTCCTTGAGACAAATAGATTCTGAGACTTATGTTTCTACTGCAACACTAATACTGAGAGTAGTATATTTGGAAAATGATTAAATATTGTATCAGTCTAATTTTTGTTGTTTGTTTTGTAGCTGCTTTTAGAACACCTTGAATGTCTCGTTTCCAGACATGAACGGTCCCTCAGAATGACAGTAGTAAAGAGGCAAGCTCAATCACCAGCAGGTGTATCTAGTGAAGTAGAAGTTCTCAAAGCACTCAAATCATTATTTGAACACCACAAAGCTTTAGATGAAAAGGTATTGTATTTCTGTATATCAAATTGTTCCAGACAGTAAATTTCACGATGTGGTTTGCTTTTCCTGGTAGCTCAGATTGTGATGAGTCAAGAGGATGCTCAGACAATATCTTATTTTCTACAATTGATCTGAAAGTGAATAAGCTTCTATAGGCTCTAAATCTTCAGTCAAATATTTTGATGCGTGGGCTGCTGATTCTGAGATCCTATCAGTCAGCAGCGGGAAGGGGGAAGGAGAGAACAGAAGTGGAGGGCAAGTTAACCAGGAGCACCTGTGCACCTTTTATCAATTAGTCAAAAACAGGACATGCATTCTGTCAGTGCTGAGGGGTGAGAAAGGGGAGGGAGGAAAAAAAACTAGGATTTTTTTCCCCCCCTTACGGTCTGGGAATGTTGGAAGATTTCTCGGGAATGTTGGAAGATTTCTCTCTAATGTTTTAGTCCATCTGCTGTTGAAGTCCTCATCCATGCTTTTGTTACCTCCAGACTCAACTCTTCCAATGCTGCCCTGATCGGCCTCGCATCTTGCACCCTTCATAAACTTAAGCTCATCAAAAACTCTGCTGCCCGTATCCTAACTCACACCAAGCCCCGTTCACCCATCACCCATCTGCTCGCTGACTTGCATTGGCTCCCGGTCCAGCGGAGAATTTTTTTAAATTTTCATTCTCTTATTCAAATCCCTCTGTGGGCCTCGCCCCTCTCTATCTCTGTAACCTCCTCCAGCCCCGCAACCTTCCAAGGATTCTGCGTTCCTCCAACTCTGTCCTCTTGTGCATCCCCCACTTCCTTCGCCCCACCATTGGCAGCTGTGCCTTCCTAAACCCTGAAATTCCTTCCCTAAACTTTGCCGCCTCTTCATCTCTCTCTCCTTTGACGCTGCTTAAAACTTACCTCTTTGACCAGCTTTTGGTCACCTATCCTAATGTCATTTTGTTTGGCTTGGTTTCTGTTTTTGTGTGATTGCGCTCCTGTGACGTGGCTTGGGATGTTTTACTATGTTAAAGGTGCTATATAAAGGCAAGTTGTTGTTGGATAGTAATAGCACAGGAGCATTGTATTTTTGCAGTTTCATCATTTACATTTGGGGTGGCAAAGGCATAAAGTTTTCAAATCCCTCCATGGCCTCGCCCGCCTTATCTGAGGAAGGATGTTCTTGCCATGGAGGGAGTGCAGCGAAGATTCATCAGACTGATACCTGGGGTGGCAGGAATGACGTATGAGGAGAGATTGGGTCGATTGGGCTTATATTCGCTGGAGTTTAGAAGAATGGGAGGGGATCTCATTGAAACTTATAAAATTCTAACAGGACTAGACAGACTAGATGCAGGAAGGATGTTCCCGATGGTGGGGAGTCCAGAACCAGGGGTCACAGTCTAAGGATAAGGGGTAAGCCATTTAGGACTGAGACGAGGAATTTCTTCACCCAGAGAGTGGTGAACCTGTGGAATTCTCTACCACAGAAGGCAGTTGAGGCCAATTCATTAAATCTATTCAAGAAGGAGTTAGATATATTTCTTAAGGCTGAAGGGATATGGGGAGAAAGCAGGGACAGGGTACTGAACTTGGATGATCAGCCATGATCTCATTGAATGGCGGAGCAGGCTCGAGGGGCCGAATGGCCTACTCCTGCTCCTAGCTTCTATGTTTCTTCTATGTGTCTATGTCCCTATCTCTAATCTCTTCCAGCCCCCCAACCCCGAGATACCTGCGCTCCTCTAATTCTGCCCTCTTGAGCATCCCTGATTATAATCGCTCAACCATTGGTGGCCGTGCCTTCTGTTGCCTAGGCCCTAAGCTCCGGAATTTCCCTCCCTAAACCTCTCCGCCTCTCTACCTCTCTTTCCTCCTTTAAGACGCTCCTTAAAACCTACCTCTTTGACCACTCTGCCCTAATTTCTCCTTATGTGGCTCGGTGTCAAATTTTTGTCCTATAATACTCCGGTGACGTTAAAGGTGCTATATAAATACAGTTGGTGTTAAGCTTTTAAAAATAAAAAATATCTGTAGATGCAGAAATTTCTTTTTTCAATCTGTGCTGGCTTTGCACTTTCATTTTGCTATTGGGAACAGAAATTGCAGAGTTGGCACTTCTATACAGGCTGAACTACATGTGCCTGTGAATTGGCCTCTGGTCTTCAGTAACCCTTGGGTTTGATCTTCCTGCATGCTAATTTGATTCAGCTTTTGTTTTTTTTTTACCAAAATGACAAATTGGAATCAAATTGGTGCCTTGTTCCTGATCCTTATGTTTAGATCCTGTTGTGGCCTTGCTCCTCTATCTGTAACTTCTTCCAGCCATGCAGCCCGCCCCCCACCCCCACCCCAAACATTCTCTCTGCCCAAATTTGGCCTCTGGTGCATCCAGTTTTGGAATTCCTTTTCTGAACCTGTCCATTTCTCCACTTCCCTCTTCTTTAAGACCCTCCTTAAAATCCACCTCTGGCCAAGCTGTTGGTCACCCCATCTAATATCCCCATCTTAGGCTCAGCATCCATTTCTGACTGACTATGCCACTGTGACACACAGTCTTTCTATGTTATTGCACTAAATATGTTACTGTTGATTCAATCCATAGCGTTTACATATTTGTCTGGGGGGTGGGGTCAGGTATAAAGTGGTAATTGGGAATTACATGTACTTTCGTAACTTTTTTTCTCCTCCCTCTCTCCCTCCCCAAACATTAGTTTTATAAACTTGGGAGAGTACAGTTGTTGCCCTGGTTAGTCTATGGATGAATTGAGCAAACTGTCCAATGTCTGTGCAGTTCTGTTCAAAAACTGCTTTAACCCAAAGGCTTGCGTATGCATTAGCTTGTCATGGCCTCGGTAAGTAATGATTTATGGTAACACAGCAACAAAAGTTGTTTCAAAATCAGGACCAGCAGTATGTTTCTATTTCATTTTTGTATGTGCTTATCAAATCTGAAGTGAAAGAATTAAATCCCTTGCTTGATTGGTAAGTAATTGAAAAAGTCGATGTTAATCACTAAAATTTCCATCGAGCTTTGAACAGCAACTTGCATTTGTAAAGAATGTCCCAAAGTGCTTCACAGCAAAAACAGATGCTGAGCCAGGAAGGGAGAGGTTAAGGAGTCGCCAAAAGCTTAGTCGAAAAGATGGGTTTTGAGAATGATTTTGAAGGAGCAGAAAGAGGCGGTGAGTTTATCATTTCTATTGAGCCATTACACAATGGTGTAACCTTAAATATACAATGCAGCTGTTTCAGCAGAAGTTTCTGCTGTTAATTGTGGGTGAACAAATGCAGGGGATGCACAGAAGCCCAGAATCGGAGGAATGGAGTATTCTATAGGGGGGGGGGGGGGGGAGTATATATGGAGGGATTTAACGACAAGGATGAAGATTTTTTTTTTTTTTTAATTTGTCCTGGGGATGGAGGGAGTTGTCGTAGGGCAGTGAGAACAAGGTAATGGGCAAGTGGGACTTGGTGTTAGACAGCTTTAATGCAAGAGTTTTGAACTAGTCTTTTCCTATAACTTGAGGCCACCCACTGTTGACTAACTTAAAGAAACAGTTGCAGTAGTCTGTCATATAATAATATTTTAATTCTTCTGGAAATCTTAGTAAAAATTGCACATCACACTTTTTAATTTCCCCTGTCCCTCCCTACCCCGGGCAAAAAATTGGGAAACCAACTTTAGTGAGGCGTGAGTAATCCAGTTAGAGTTGAAACCTTTATTGTAATGTGTATATAAAATGTTAACTTGTCCTATGAATTTTGTTGCTGTTTTCTAGGTACGAGAGCGGTTACGAGTAGCACTAGAAAGAGTTAGTGCGTTAGAAGAAGAAATACTAGTTAGAGAGAAAGAGGTAGGTATTTATGTTGAGCATTCCTGGACTAATCTACTTAACTGTGACACTGCTATATTCCTATTGTATTGGCAACAATTTCTTTAGATCACAATTTAGAATGTAGCAAAGTAAAATGTACAAACTTGAGGAAATGTGCAGGAATGATGCACTTGGTGGGATACTGCAGTGGCAGGATCACAAGTTGTGTTTGTGAGCCTTCCTTTGAGTAGTTACTGAGGTTTAAGCTTCTCTGTCGGACGCATTAAATTCTAATCTCGGCATGTATTGGGGGGATCACAGCCATTGGCCCATTTCCATTTTCAAGTTCAGTGCTTAGAAATGATACAGGATCCAGAGCCGAGTGCTGACTGAAAATAAAACGTTAGAGGCTATATTGCCCTCCAAGTAAGAGCTTTTATTTTGAGATGCACAATTGCTAAGTTTTCCAACCTCTACCTTGGCAACGAATGTATTTATAGCTGAAAGCTTTATTTTGAAATTACAGAATTTTTTAAAAGTGCTCATTTTGAGTATCCAATTTAACTTCATAATTTGTTTCAGATCTCATTATTTAAAGAGCAAAATACACATACTCCGAAGAAAGGTGTAACAGATGCATTAGAAGATGGAAATCGTGACAGTGATAATATACCAAGCACAAATGGCATGGTATGAGTTCTTGAACATAGATTTTTATGCTGCATTTTGTATTTACTTCCTGTAATTAATCATATCGTGGACTAATAGATACATGGGAATGATTTAAAAGTTGTAATTTAATTAGTACATAGGAATGATCTCTTGCACTGCAGGAATGAAGGGGAGTAGTTTATTACCATAGTTCAAAGCCTGAGGTTTCATTACAGGTTTGCCTGGTATCATGGAATAGTGATGCACATGTGGACAATGCTTCACTGGTATGTAAAGGGGCCTTTGGTTGGTGGCATACAAAAATATGTTGATTTATTTAACCTCCAGATACAAATGAATAAGTGGTGGGGAGGGAGCGGGCAGAATGGGGATGAGAAAACTCAGCTTGAGCTAGTACGCAGTCTGTCCTTCATAGATTTTTAGTTCCAGGCAACACTTAATGCATAGCTTGACTGCCACTAAGTTTGCGTCAGGACCAATGTTCCCTGTAAAAAAATTTTGTGCACGGTGCCTTTAACTAGCTGTGTGACCCATTCAAATTTTCACACGTGCGCGGTTATTTCCATTGAAAAGCTGGTGAGCAGCCTGTGCGGGACCTTCAGACCGCTGCGCAGCTTAGCGGGAACTTGGTCAGGACTATAGCTTGAATAACTCTCCCTCCAGACAAAGGGCTGCATTCAGACCCAGTTTTTCACTTGGATCCTGGAACTCTTGACAGCAGCCATATTGGTGACACCACATGCAAGGCAATTTATGAGATTAGAACCAGACCATCTCATTCAGTGGCCTTGAGAACACAGATCAATTCCACAATCTAGTTCAGCAAATATCACTTGCTACTCTTTCTATATATAGATATTCTCATCACCACGTTTTTAACATTTTTCGTAGGTGGGGAATTAGATCAGCTTTGTCCTTTTAAAAAGGTTGCAATTGTGTACTATTAATACATTTCATTGAAGATCTTTGTATTTTATTTTAGAGATTTTCTAATAGTTCCATAAGCCATGATGAAGATTTGATTAAAGTAATAGAGCTTCAGGAGACGATAGATAAACAAAACAAGGAGCATGGGCAGGTAAAGGATCGACTGGCTGCTCTCTCTAATAGGGTGTCAGAGCTTGAAGAAGATCTGGATACAGCCCGTAAAGACTTGATTAAGTCTGAGGAAATAAACACTAAACTTCAGAGGGACTTGCGTGAGGTAAGAATACTAAGGTAAAGTTACTGTAAAACAGCTGTGTGAATTACCCAGCTCAAACATAATGGATTTATATAGATTTCTAGGAGTATGTTTTGCAAAATTTGAATGTAATTAAAGAACAGCATTACTGCATTGACCAAACAGTATATTGTAGGAAGCAACTAGTTATTATAAATGCAATTCTTTGTGACTATTTAACAAACTGGCAATGTGACAGAAGCTCGCTTAACCATCTAATGTTGGTTTTGGCCTCCTACCACTGGAAGGAGTGTTGGCTATTTCTTTTTCCGTTGGGCTGCTGGATGAGCACCATGTTATAGTGCGTATTAAAGGATTACAAGTTAGAAAGCCCAAATGGTTATTTATGTAATATTGACCATGCTTCGAATGCTCCATGACTCGGTATGAAGTTACGGTAATATGGCAGGGTGGGGGGGAAGATGAGAGGAGAAAGCATTGGTTCCATATGAACTGAGGAAAAGTAGTGAGCATTGACATTTGCATGACAGATTTAGAAAATCTGAAATTTTAGCAAAGTCTTCAGAAATTTGCTTGTGATTTTTACGAAGTTTTTTTAAAGAAATAATACAGAAAGATATTCATTTTAGCGCTGATTTTTGTTTTTACCGGAGGAGGTTTGGGGGGTGGGTGGGGTTGGTGAAAGAGCAATGACTGTTTCTCATGCATGTTCTAATCGTAATAGGCTATGGCCCAGAAAGATGATATGGAGGAAAGAATAACAACTCTTGAAAAACGCTACCTCAATGCACAACGTGAATCCACATCTGTACACGATCTCAATGATAAACTTGAAAATGAACTTGCCAATAAAGATGCTATGTACATACAGGTACTTGTATAAATTAAAAATGAAGTGCTCTCAGATTATACTGTGTTTCTATCTGTTTATAATAAAACATTGAGGGAAGACCAAATGATATGGAATAGTGCTCAAAATGAGGATGCTGCATGTTTGAAACAATATAATGACTTTATACCCAGAAGTTAATTTGAGGCTGAAGGTGATAAGCAAATAATTATTTCTGTGCGCAACCTTAAATACACAAATACAGCTGTTTCAATACTGGAACAAACATTAGGCTCCAGCTGCTCTTTCTAACTGAATATTAGGAAGAAGAATGCTGTCAGTTTTCATTTACGACAAGATGGGCCCCTGGCTTTTTGGCTTAAGTTTTGGAACCCTACGCAAATAGATCCAGTTAATTTATTTAGACAGTTTTTCAAAAGTCATCAGCATGTGTTTGAGCACTGAAAGGAATAGAATATAAATTTCTATGGACAAATGCAGATTCAGGGCTTTTTAGTGTTAACTTTATATCTAAATGCTTGCTGCAGTGCTATAATTTCACACTAGATATTGTATGAGTAATTAAATTTAAACACATCTTTGTCCCTTACTGGAAATGTGTTTTTTTTTTTACTGTCTTGTACTTTTGCATTTATATTGAAGGATTTTTAAATTTTGTAATGGGGTCTGTTGGTCAGTCGACTGAACACAAATTTGACAGTAATTTAAAACTGCTTCACCAAATTTTAGTCAAGCTAAAAATTGACAGGTGACTCGCCGTATAACTTTCCCTTTCTTTTGACCATAGACTAAGATTAAAAGAAAAAGCTGGAAATAAAGCAAAAAAAATGATGGGCATGCACAACTGATCAGTCCGCATCAATAAAGATTTTTTAAAAGGCCATTGGTGTTTTGGGTGTGTTGCCTTTATCAGAGATTCTGATGAAAAGATACACACCTGAAATGTCAATAATTATTTTTTCTCTTTACAGAAGCTGTTCAGCATTTTCTATGTACATTGAAAATTGTAGGTGTGCCCAGAAATATTGAAATGCATCTCTGTCTGATCTCTAGCAAGCCTGCAGTTTTACTGCTAAGCAAGTGGAACTAATCATAAAATGAGCTACTGTTAATATTGCACTGGAGGCTTAACCCTTAGAGGACTGCTGAACACTTCTGAAATAAAGTAGTTTCTTGTGTATTGTGATGCTATATATTTAATTATGATTACAATATAATTCACTGTTGCTGTATCTCGGGCTCAACTCTGAATAAAGGCTCAACTCTTTTATTCTACACTTTCTGCTTTGAGTAAAAATCTGCTGTGGTGCAGTAGAGTTAACCAAACTCAACCAATGCATGATGAAGGTGGTCTGTTTTGTTTTATATATGGGAAAAGACAACAATTCTCCATCCAACAAAGGGGGTTGGGTGGAAGCAGCTGGTGCATTATAGAGTGGAGAGTTGGCCAGGGCACTGGAAGAACTCCCTGTTCTTCGAATAGTGACATGGAATCTTTTATGTCCACCAGAGGGGGGTAACGGGGTCTTAGTTTGATATCTCGGTTTAATGGTAGTGCATCTTGCAATCCCTCAATACTACTGAAGTTTCAGCTTGGACTATGTGCTCAAGTCCTGGCATGGGGCTTGAAACCACAACCTTCTGACTCAGATGAGAATGCTCACCACTAAGCAAGGCTGACAAACATTGAAGTGCCATTACCCGATCTACCGCACGCCTCGCTCTCCCTTTGCTTCAGCACTTGGGTTTTATCCAATCTAAATGGAAGTGAATTAGTGTAATGCTGTAAAGAATTCTCTAACTTATTCTGAAGTTGAGATGACTAAATGCTAATAATCCTTTAAAATTGAAAATGTAGAGTGAAGAGAAGAATCGTCAGTTGCAAGAACGGCTGGAACTAGCTGAACAAAAGCTGCAGCAAACTCTCAGAAAGGCAGAAACACTACCAGAAGTAGAAGCAGAGTTGGCACAGAGAGTGGCAGCACTTACAAAGGTAGGACATGAAATCTCCAGTGGGCTTTAAGCTTATAGACCATGTTTAGATCACAGAATGAAAGTGAATCAAATAAGCAGAATACTGTCTCCCAAAGATGATGTCCAATCTTAAAACAGCACCATATAAACAGGATGATCAGTTTTTAATGCATTTTATAACCTGTTATATATACATAATAATGTTGAGTAATGAACTTTGAAAATTCAAAATCTAGGAGCTGTATTGGGATTTTCACCTTTTTAAAAAAAGAAATATTTAGCCGTGATGGAAACGATGACATTTCAGAGGTCACCACCAATCTGGCCTGTTTTGGGGTGCGTGACTCGATAATATTCAAATCACTGCTGGTGGGAACCTAGGCTCTAATGTGGTAAGTAAAAGATGTTAGCTGCTTGATGCTCAGATACCAAAGGATATTCCCGCTATTGTGAGCTTTGTAAAGTACTCTGTCTACAGAGCCTGTTGAACTATCGTGTTGGACCATGGAGCTCATATGCTGTTCTTCATACACCAATTGGCTGTAAATTAGTGCAGAAACATCTTTGTTTCTTTGCAAGGTGTTCTGAGAACCAGCCACCACAAGCATCACCACCTCTCTTACCCAAAATGAAGGAAGGAAAAACAATCCCTACGTCAATAACAGCAATAAGCAGCCCGCTTGATTGGCACCCCATCCATCACCTTAAACATTCACTCCCTCCACCAACGGCGCACCGTGGCTGCAGTGTGTACCACCTACAAGATGCACTGCAGCAATTCACCTCCCAAATCCGCGACCTCTACCACCTAGAAGGACAAGGGCAGCAGGTGCATGGTAACACCATCACCTCCAAGTCACACACCATCCTGACTTGGAAATGTATCGCCGTTCATCGTCACTGGGTCAAAATCTTGGAATTCCCTCCCTAAAAGCACTGTGGGAGTGCCTTCATCACAGGGACTGCAGCAGTTCAAGAAGGCAGTTCACCACCACCTTCTCGAGGGCAATTGGGGATGGGCAATAAATGCTGGCCTTGCCAGTGACGCCCACATCCCAGGAACGAATAAAAATAAATAAATAAATAACATTCATTTATGTAACACATTAAAGAAAGAAAAATGTCCCAAAGTACTTCAGTTTGATGTTACATCTGAGCAGGAGTTAATTTAGGGGAAGTGTCTTTTGAAGGTAGGGAACGATGTAGCAAGACAGATGGATTTAGGGAGTGGCATGGCTGAACACTGTTGTAAATATTCCCATTATCTTCCACAACCATCCATCCCAAACCTATAAATGGTCTCTCTCCTAAAATCACTGACCTGGAACTGATTGTACTTGTGCCCTTGGCCTACATTTTAAGGGTCAATTAATGGCACGTCTCAGTCATGGATGATACTTGCCTGCTACAGCATCAGGATAGCAAAACTTGAGCTTCATTCTGCATTTCTGCCAAAAATAGTGTTGCAGATTGTTGATTTAATAAGATAAATCAATCATGTTCCATGTTTGGAAAGGAAGACCGATCTCTATATTGTTGCATGTGGGACTGAGCTACTGTGTGTAAGTAAGCTTAAAACTTTCAAGTGCAGTCAGCTGCTTCTGTCCTGTGGAAGCTAGACATTATAAAACAACTAATGAACAACTATACTTTGTGACACATTTCAGAATTTCTGGCTATTGGACCACGGAAGGATTTTGTTGCCCGTTATAAAGAAATTATGATATTAAATTAAATTCACAGAAAATCAATTTATGGGGAATGCAGATTAGAAATCCGGTCAAGTGTATATCCAGAATGACGATTTTTGAACTCTAACTTAAGACGATGCAAGTGGTTTAGACATTCCTGTAAACATGCACGCTCATGTTCGGATAGGCTAATTCATTTGAGGAAAGGGAGGGTAGTTGCAGGAAGGCTCACTGCGCAGGTCAGTAACCGGTTTGATTGGCAGCTCAGTTGGCCAAATCTTGGACATAGCAAGCTGGGAGACGGTCAGAGTTTTAGCCCTTGGTTTCTTGTCCAGAATGGAAACAAAGGACGCAGGAGCACATGGAAGTAGAAATTGGTCCCTGTTGTACTTGTGTTACGGGCTTAAAATGAGTGCAATGAGGCCCAATTTTGGGCACCAATGTCCTGCCTGAAATTAGAGCCATAGCGTCATAACGGCATAGAAGGAGGCCATTCGGCCCATCGAGTCCGTGCCGGCTCTCTGTAGAGCAATCCAGTCAGTCCCATTCCCCCGCTCTATCCCCGTGGCCCTGCAAGTTTATTTCCCTCAAGTGCCTATCCAGTCTCCCCTTGAAAACATTGATCGTCTCCGCTTCCACCACTTCTGTCAGCAGCGAGTTCCAGGTCATCACCACTCGCTGCGTAAAAAATGTTTTCCTCACATCCCCCCTGTATCTCTTGCCCAAAACCTTAAATCTGTGTCCCCCTAGTCCTTTAAATTGGGTCAGGCCATTTTCAGGAATCTGGAGTGGCCACCTAAAACAGGCATTAGGCCCTTCATTGGCATATGCAAAGGACCCTTCAGGGAAATTGGACTGCCCAGAGCAGAACCGGCGTTGGGCCTGCTGCGATCAGGTTTTCTAGACGTTGATGCGGCCTAAGTTTATATATTAAAATGTAAACTGATTTGGTGGCAGGAGGAGCAGGAGTGCTCTTCCTGGCTCCACAGCACACCTAATGGTCATTGCCGGCCGCGATCTGCCTCCCTCCCGTTGTCCTTCCCCCCTGGGACTTACCTGAGGCCTGAGATTCACTTCTTCAGTTAAGCAAGCTGCCTGTGGAGGCACAGCAGGTGCCTGCAGCTCGCTGCGAGTATTTACATGAGGCCCAAAGACCAATTTTTCATGATTGTCAGACCTCAGTGTTTGGGGGCAGGGAATAATCCCTGTGCCCATTTGGCGCTTGAAGGCTGACCTGACCTGGAGGTGTGTGGAAGATCTGGTATAGTGAGCAAGAGTGCCAACTATATTGAAGTTCAGAAATGTTATACATGTGCGTAATGTGATGATTTACTGTCATTGCAGTATTATATTTAATAATTAGTTTTGAATATCTTTTGATGTAAGTGATGGTTAACCACGATGATTTTTCTTTTGTTTTTCTTCTGTAACGATCATATATTGTACAACAAAATCTGTTTTTTTTAAATGTGAAATTGTCTTGATCTGTATATATTAAGTTTGCTACACTAAACAGACTCTTATTTAAAAAACATTTTCCCATTCATATTCAAAAAATGGTTTTAATGTATGCATAATTCTGAGCCAGCTTGTTAATGCTTATGTATCTTTCTTTTTCACATCTATCTATAAAATTATATCCATGTATCCTTCCTCTTCATATGTATGTCTTGCGCCCATGTATCCTTCCATTTCATACCAGCAAAGCATTTCTCGATAAACTAGTTGTACCTTTTTTTAATCAGGATTCATCTGCATCCATTTTCCCATCTCGTATAGTAGTCTTAACAATAGTAACCTTTCTGCTGTTTCCTGTACCTTTTTGCCTTTCTTAGTCTGATCCTTCCCTTTCTTCTGAAGATTCTACTCTTATGGAAGCTAAACTGATGGAACTGAGCTCCATGCTTAGGAAGGTAGAATATGCAATGTTCCAGTCACTGTTTTATGCTTGCTACTTATTGCCTTCTGCAAACGGTGGCAGTTGAAGCCTTGATCCCATAGGCTGAGCTTGCTGAGCATTAAAGCTTCAAATGTGCACACAGCGATTTAAAGCACCATTGAGCATCTGTCATAAATGTCATGAAGTGCCACGTACACCAGGCTTTTTGCGAGACCACTGGCTGAAGCTTAAACACTACTTAAGTGGAACTAAGCTTCTTGGAAGACTTGCAATTTTCGTAAAGATTTATTATTTCCAAGCTCAATCTTTGCAATATTTAACCGTATTATTTATTTATTTGTTAGGCTGAAGAAAGGCATGGAAACATTGAAGAAAGGTTACGGCAGTTGGAGGCACAGCTCGAAGAAAAGAATCAAGAATTGCAACGCGTATGTTGATTGGGGTTTCCATGTTACGATTTATAGAATCTAAAATGATAAATCTGATGAAACTCCAAATACTGAATCTTGTGCAGCTTGTACTATAGTGTATGGATTCTGTTGCATCTTCATAGATAAAATCACAAAATGGACTGTAAACTTTCAATATTTAAAAATATATATATATAAAATCAGCTATTTTCCACCTCAAAGACAGCAAATTCATTTTAATCCCCAATAAAGAAGTGGCGGATGGGAATCTATAGCTCAGTGCTGCCCGTATGACTTTCTTGAACTGTTGTAATCCTTGTGCTGGTCGTGCTCCCAAAACGTCTCCAAATTTGAAATGAGTTATACACTTTTATTTTTTCAAATGCAAATTTAATGTGCCCCTCATTCTTAAGGCGCTGCATATTGAAATTTAAGGAATAAAATTCCTAAACTGATTCATGTTGTTCCACCCCCGCCCCTACAAGCCTGTGTGCCAGTCACTGGCGTGACAGAGGAGGTAACAAGCCTCCTGTATCTGTCTATGGTACAATGCCTGTGCTTTGAAATGGATGCAGGCTGTAGGGTGCCAGGAATGCCCTGTTGACACTTGCTTAGTCTAGCTTATAAAAGCATTACTCTGCTATCTAATATTTTTTAAAAATTGAGATTTTTTCAAATTGTTGGTAGAATGGTAATATTCGTTATTCTAACACCAAAACCAAAGAAAGACTGAAATACTTTCCCAGCAACGATCTTTGTGCTAGGAGCTATCCACCTATCTTGTTTATACATCTAAGATTTGATATCTCTTCAATAACAGATTCATTTCAACTTTTAATCAAACTTGACAAGTTTCACAAACTCTGGGTTCCTCCTAAAAATGGCCATGCTGGAAACTTTTTCATTGGACTGTACATCTGTAAACATTCTAGGTGTATAAATATTTCATTAGCTTTTTACTAAACTTGATTCTTTTCTGTATGTGCCAAAAATCTATATTTGTTATAAAACTTTTGGGTATGATGCAAATACATGTGTGCTTAACACTAGTGTAAAGTTTGTATTCAAATGGACAAGCACATGCTTTTAAAATGAAAATAAGCATGCACTTGTGTTTAAAATTAGGTTATTTTTCTCTTCTGTGCAGTGTCTATCGACCATTTGAGTAGTTATTTTGGGGTTTTGGTATGTAGTTTTTTTTTAATCCATCAATCTATTTATTTAAAAGGCTCGACAGAGGGAAAAGATGAATGAAGAACACAATAAGCGCTTATCAGACACAGTAGATAAACTCCTGTCAGAGTCCAATGAAAGACTTCAGCTTCATCTGAAGGAAAGGATGGCTGCATTAGAGGAAAAGGTAGTCCATTTAAAAAAAAAACCCAAATTATTATATCCTTGTAGATAGACGGTATACATCGCTTGGTGACCTGGTATTTTCAGCAAAGCTTGGCTTCAGTTCAGAGGGCCATGGTTCAGATACTAAATAGACTTGATATACATTGCAGCTTGGCTGTCTATGATTACATGTTTCAGGGTTTCTACCATGTGATTAGATAGAGAGATTCTTAATGGTCAAGAGAAGAGAATTAGCATAAAGGACCATCTTTCTGCATCCATTAATAGCTGTGATGAAGTCTATTGTTCAGTCTTCTCCCACCTCTTGGCTGAATAACAGTATGCAAGTGGAAAGACATGAGCAATTTAGGAGATAGAATGATTGATTTGGCTAGGGGGCAGATAACTTGAAAAAATCCCTCTGTCTCCTATCCTTGTAATGTCATCTATTTGGCATTGTGAAATATTAATATTTATATTAATTTTGAATTGAAATACCTGTTTTGAATTTCCTGCAGTAATGTTGAACTATCTGGTGTAAATTGTCCTGCAAAATATTATTTCAGAATTCCCTTATTCGAGAGCTTGAAAATACCAAGCAGCTGATTGAAGAAACACATCATGAGAAGGTAGGTTTCATTTGTAAAGATAATATTTCTCATGATTTATTATATTCACCACCATTTGATTTATTTCAGCTCTCTCCCTACTCGTTGCCTTGAAGCACACTTTGAAATGTAAATGAGCTGTACTGCTAATTAAAACTTCATGTACTCTTATCAATGCTGTCCATGATTCAATGCTGTCCATGATTCAGCCTGTTAACTCTATGGGGGAGCTTTCATCTTGTAACTTGTTCTTTATACCTGTGGTTTGGACACAGGTCGTAATCATTTAACGAGGGCCAGTCTTTTCAAAACAAAAATCCTATTTACCTGGTGGATCTTTCCCAAAATTTCTGTAAATAGGTCAGAAAACAAACAATTTCATGGAATATCTTTGTTGCTGCTATCCCGCAGTGGTTGATTTGTAAAGCTGAATTGCGATCTTATTTGAGAAGACCCATTTAGGCTTTAATTAGACCTTGAAGCTGGATTATAATAACTTTTGGGATTGTCTTTCAGGTGCTCAATGTTAATGTAGGATCAAGTTTAGATCAGTTGATTGCTCTGGACAATTTTTTTTCAAACAATTACATTTTATTTTTCAGGATCAATTGTTGGCTGAAATTGAAAACTCACGAGCGGAAAATGATCAGTGGAGAGTGAAAGCAGCTTCTTTTGGAGACCCTCTGCATCATAGGTATCATAGAAAAAATAACATTCCATCCACTAATTTGCACAAAATTGTTCAGTTGTATATTTGACGGTTCCATAATTTGTACCATAAGTTTTTCATTTATATCTCAGCTCATGGTTTTTGATCAAAGCACTGTAAAAGTAATACATTTCTTGGGAATTTTTTCTTGTAATTGCCCAACTGGAAATTTAAAAAAAAATCACAAATAGAAAAATGCTCCACTATGCAGGCCATGACTATTGCTGTATGCCCAATATTAGCTAATATAAAATAAATATTTTATGTAGTAGCCGTTCAAGAAATAATGGCCTAGAAATTCAGTTGCCTTAGCGCCGCTTTTGAGGCGCTAGAGGGACTAGCGCCAGAGTTATGGCCAGTTTAAAAATTCCCTGGGGCCCTAAATCGGCGTTGCACCGGTAGCGCTGCGCCGGCACCGATGACGTCATCGGTGTGCGCAGCGTCCCGGTTGCCATGCCGACGGGCCCTAGCGCCGAAATTCAGTTGCGGCCGCCTCGCCCGTGGCAGCCGCAACTAAGACTCTGGCAACAGAGTCTTGCATGAGTTTGCGCCGGCGCATTAAAGGCCCCGCGGCGGCCGGCCGCTTTCCCGCCGGCCGCCTGCCCGCAGCTCCCTCCCCGGACTTCTCCCCCCCACCCCCCGGAACAGATGCAAGCCCGGCACTTGTCCGAGGTGCCGGGCTCATTTTTAGACAGATTTGCGCGGGCCGTGGCCGGGTGCAGGCAGCTCCTCCTTAACGGAAGGAGGAGGCCTGCACTTCCCGAGCCTGCCGCACTGCATCGGGTGCCGCAGCGCCGGAATTGCGGCGCGAAACGGCAGTTAGCGCCGATTTACCGCCGCAAAGACCCTTCAGTAGCGCCGGCAGCCGTTTGGGCGCGGCCCTGCTGAATTTTTGGCGCGCGCAGGGGGACTTAGCGCCGGCACTAACTTCCGGCGCTAAAGCCCTGGCTAAGCCAAAACCCAATTTCTAGGCCATAATGTTCTAAATGTTTTTGTTCTCCTATCTTTGACTTGCCATTCCTGAATGCATCAATTTCAGAAGCCTTGCCCTCTTGCACTAGTCCTTCCATTCCTCACTCCTTCCTATCCATTCAACCTCCTTCAGCCCTGTGTTCCAGCACACACACCCTCTGCTCTTCCAACTCTGGCCCCCTTTGCATTCCCGACCTCCACCCAATTACTATTGGCGACAGATCCTTCAGCAATCTCCGTCCCACACACTGGAAATGCTCCCCCTTAACCTCTCTGCCTTGCTAACTTTTCCGCCTCCTTAAAATCTACCCCTTTGGTCTTGCTTCCAGTCACCTCCACCCCTAACTCCTCATCCACCACTGTTTTTTGTGATATGCTTGGGGACTTGCATTTTCATTCACTTTTAACATGATGACAGCAGGTTGCTGTTTGTCCAGGAACACTAAAAAAAAAATTAAAAAAAACGCCCCTTCAAAAAGCGTAAAAGAAAAAATTACTTTTTCTACTCCTCACGTGTATCAGATTTGAAAATGATGATACTTGTAAGCATTGAGCATTTTCTTTTGGCATGCAGATGAGAAGTAATGGCAACTCCAATAAGATGCAAATTTAGAATTTTTTACTTAACCTGACCTGTGACTTCTCAGAATAAAATGCTGAACAATCCATTTGAATGAGATCCTAAATTTGCTTCATGCAAGATCAACAAAACACTTTGTGCCTGGATAAGAGTCACATTTAAAATGTGCAAACCCAAAAAAAGGGAAGCTAACTTGTACTTTTTTTTTTAAAGACCAATTCGGGCTTTGTTCATTTACATTGATATTTGCATGTCCAAATATTTGACATTTTGATTGTCTCTTAAACTGTTTAGTGCTTCCCCCTAAACACAAAATCCTTTCCTGGTTTGGGAAGAGGATTTCCAGGTACCTTATTTTCCCAACCTGTTCAGGTATTCAGTCGCAAAGAGGTGGGTAAAAGTGGTAAGGCTTGCGATCAGATTTGTCCCTATGTGTGAAAGTGCCTAGCTGGTCCTCAGTACCACCTCCTGGCAACTCGGAGAAGCTGCTGGACTGAGAAGTGGCGAGTAAAATTTTTCTCCACTGTAAATTCTGTAACTTCCAAATTATTGTAGACACTTTCAATCTCTCTTGTATTTAGCACCAGTTGGAAAGGTTCCTAAAGAATAGTTTGGAGGAGAAAAGGTGTCCTCTCTAATTTGAGCAGTATCTAGCCTCATGAAACCTCTGTCCCCACAAGTTATCCCCTGCTTCCTAAGGAGAAAACTGACAATCCTGCTGTTTACCAATACTAATGAAACAGATAACTGAGGGGCATCTTTGCAGTGTAAGTGCACTAACCTGTAGTGTAGATGTAGCCGGAAGCTTAAATCTCAAGTCCAGCCTGTCATGACGCGGGAGGAAGGAAACATCAGGGATCGAATCATAGAATAGTACAGCACAGAAGGAGGCCATTCAGCCCCTCGAGTCTGCGCCGGCTCTTTCTCACTCCGCTTCGCCCTAGAATTAGTTTGGACGTTAATGCCAATTTGCGCTGCACAAGTTTAGCATCACTGTGAAGCGATTTTGATTTTGCACTGAAGCTAAACTTGTTGTGTAAATGCATCCTAAATCTGCAGTAAGCATTGCTGCCTTCAGCATATTGTATTGTGAGGTTTGTACAGTACACAGTCTTCAAAGCTGCAAAGTGATGCCTACTTGGAGAATGGCCATGTCAGTGTTCATTACCGTAACTTCCTCGTGTTGGCACATCTGTAACCATGTGAACACTGAGCTGAAATGCTCGTATGCAAGAATACTGATTTGAAAATTACTAATGAATGCAGTGCATTTCATAGACCAATATTATTTAAGATCAAAACATTTGTAATGAAAGGAATATAAGCCAGTTGCAGCTGAGCTCCCTGCCCCAGGAATGCTTGGTAGGAATTTGGGTGCTGAAGCCAACAGGCTCTTCAGGGTTTTTCATCCTGCATACCAGGAGCACAAATTTATAAGATCTGCCCTTTAATCTGCTGTCTGGCATGTTTAGTACAAAAAAAATTCAGAAAACCTACCTGTATCCCACATGCAATCCTCTGTTAATGCTTGATGTAGCTGTTTTGTATTTGCAACGTGACTTTAATGATGACCATATTAAACTGATCCTCCTGTTGCTTTACAGAAAACATTCTTTTGTGTCTTCCCCTCTCCTCTCTGCTCCACTATCAAAGCCAACTCATTCAGTTACCCTTTTTAAGTACATAGAAAAGTTGTTACAAAGTCCTCCATAGTTCTTACGGTGTGATTTTTTTTTTCCACATAAGGACTATTCATTTAGGATCTGTGTAGTTGATATATTTGATATTACTGGAGATTGCAATTAATGAATTATCATCTAACAAAATGCTTGTGTTTTTTTACTCAAAAGTGTAAATTCAGTTCTCCCAGCAAGGGAGCCTTGCTCAATGGGAATGTGGGTTGGCAACGCAGTTTTGATGCTGTGGTTCCACCCCCAATGTGCGAGACTCCCTGCTGGATGCAGTTCACTGAATTTATCCATAAATGTATCACAGATGTTGAATGTGTTTTGTTCTAGCCGGTCACATTTAGGTAGTACCTCCGATTTTAGGTACCCATTAGCATCTACGTCTGAGGTAGACAACCATCCAGAGCCATACAGCGGCACATCAGTATTACGTAGAACCCAGAAGGGCCGCTTAGCAGCTTTGCGAGATGAACCTTCAAAGGTAAAATTTCTTGCTTTATTCTTGTGTGGAATGTTCTATTTTTGGCCATTTCTTTCATCGGGTATTTGGAAGCAATTTATCTGGCCTTTAACTTTTTGAGGATGTAATTTATGTATCCAGCACTCTTAAGAAATGGAGGTCGGTTTTAATCCTACCTGACCGGTGGAAGCTGGGCAGTTAAAAAGGAGCAAGTCGGCATATAAATGAAGCTCGGGAGTTAAAATGCCCCAAGTCTGAAACTTAGGCCCGCACTCGCCCCGTCCCGCCCACTCAATGCACTCTGGGTTAAAATCAATCCCGTAATGTAATGCAGATTTATACATTACTGCAAGGTCCTAACAAAAGGTACACAACCATGTTAACAAAATAGTTTTTATTTTAATGAGTGCGCTCCTCTGGGTACATCAGAGCTCTAAACCGAAGTGATACTTGCATTCTGGTGTGACTGTAATGCACCTTCTCTTGTTTTCTTCCTTTGTTTTGTGCGATGGAGAAAAGAAAGAATGAGGAGGAGGGAAGTGACAAAGATAAAATGCAGAAATAGATTGGAGCAAAATGAAAAAGTAGCAACTTGGAGAAGAATGGAAAGGGGAAAATTGGCACTCAATATTTACAACCCAGTAACTCGGCAATCTTGGTGAAATATTGGCCCGGCGAAGCACTGGCGATCGCTGCTGACCTCGAAGAAAGCTGCCCACAAAGATCTCGCAATCTCTATGGCAAAAGCTTTAGTTTTCTCAACCTTAATTTGATTGTAGCGTTGTCCAAAGGGCATCTTGAGTGCAGTGCAACAGTGATGTCATCAAGCTGTCTAAGCAGGCAGTCACATTGAAGAATTCTCACAGACAGCAAACCAGGAAATGAGCACTGATTATCATTTCACTTTTTTTTAATATGCTATAGAGTGAAATAAAGATTGGGACATATACACAGGGTTAAGGTAGAAGCGGAAATATCAAACTTTAAAAAAAAAAAAAAAAAATTGTGTTTTTTATCATTTTAAAAATTAGTCATTTTTATCATCATGGAGAAATTTGACATTCCACAAATATAAAATTCGTTCTTCAGGACCAGAACAGTTTTTCAGCAGTTAATACACCATTAAAACCCCAGTTACACCTATTCCAACAAGGCTTAACTTTTTATGGGGTGTTTAACAGCGACAGTAGATCAGAAAAGCTTAAGTTTCCATCAGTTCAACTGATTTCACTGATTTCCGGCTATGGGGATTTAGTTGTTAGGTGCATGCCATTTTAGATTACTTTATTAGAAATTCATTCAGTTTGTAGACATAGTTTGTGCTATTCTCTAATTCATGTATACATGTTAGATACATTACTTCCAACAAACAGATGGTCGCTCATAATGGTGAGTGGGTGGGTCTTTTCAATTTTGTGGTGATTCTGCTTCCCTGTAATCCAGCCTAATGCTGCATAATATGAAAAACCTGACATTGTTCTTGGTGATTCATCGCTCCATTAGTTTATGTTCTTGGATCACGTAAAGTCTGGTGGTGGTACCAACAAGTTAAATGCTCGAGTACCTTGCGCGCTGTTAGTTTTGCTGATCCTATCCTGCTAAATAGTCGTTTACATTTTCAATGCAACATTTTACTTCTTGATCTTTCCTTTGTGATACATTTAATCGGGGAATATTAAACTCCCTTTGCAGCATAATGTTACCCTCTGTGTCTCATTGAAATACACAACTGATGTATACCGTTTAAGTATCGTTAGGTGTGTTCAAATGATAATGCACTTGTCTTTGTTTTCTGTTTCCTGCTGCTTTTCTGGTGGATTTCTGCAGCATGTAAGTTTGTGTGCCCTGTGTTGTGTGCAAAAGTTTTCAATCCCAGATTCTTTCAACATGCCACTTGCCAAGTAACAACAGTCCTTCTAAATGTGTCACTCTAAAGTAGAAGTCTGGCATGTGTCCATAGGCATCGCATCTTCCAAATCTCTAGATCAAAAAATCCTGATTGACTCATGATTTTTTTTCTTGAAAATGTGAATCATAAACCACTCACTGTTTGTTAAACAAACCATGACATTTAGCTCAACAGTTCCATTGACTTCAAATGTATCCATCAAAAGCCATATGTAAAAATTAATTGCATCTTTTTACTAGTATTTGCTTTAATTCAGAAGCTATGAAAAGGCTACCAATCAATGAACAGCTACTATTCTAAAGCTAACCAAACTGTTTGAATTTTCTTCATCTTTGGAGCATTCATGTTGTATCTCTACGTACCCTACTACAGGAAACTTTGTGTTATCCGGAGGCTAAGTGTCCGGAAACCTCGAGCCACCGGCAAAAATCAGGAGCTGTTTTGTTAGGTTTTTTTTCTTCTTGTGGCTTTTTTTTCCAACAGTCAGGCTCTGGAAAGTCTCTCTGAAGCTGTTGCTAAGCTACAGAGATGCTTCCAAGGTACGGCCGACTGTTTAGAAGCTGTTGCTAAGCAACAGTGTTTGTTGTCAGATACGGAGATGAAAAGCTCCGTATGCTTCAACATTAACGCTGGAGTGTCCGGCAGTTTTGAGGGAATGGCAACAGCTCGGTCCCGTCGGTGCCGGATAGCACAAAGTTTCCTGTACTTAGCTCTACAAATTAACTTTATACTATCAAAATACATTAATTTAATTTAATTTAAAAAAAAAAATTAAGCTTACCCAAAATTATAAATGTTGCCATTATATTTTAGGCATCTTTGGGGCTTGGGGTTTGACCTGCACCATACCTAGTGCCTGGATCATTCAAGCGGCTTTGAGTCCTTGGAAATTCTAGCTTCTGTGTGAGAGAGAAATGCAAGCAATAATAAACTTGTACAAAGCATTGGTTAGGCCACAGCCTATGTGCAGTTGTAGAAACCCTACTATATAGAATCATAGAATGGTTACAGCACGGAAGAAGGCCATTCGTCCTGGCAAGAGCATTTCAGCTAGTCCCACTACCCTGCCCTTTCCCCGTAGTCCTGCAAATTTTTTTCCTTCAGATACTTATCCAATTCCTTTTTGAAAGCCATGATGGAGTCTTTCAGGTATTGCACTCCAGATCCTAAACACTCGCTGAGTAAAACAGTTTTTCCTCATGTCGCCTTTGGTTCTTCTGCCAATCACCTTAAATCTGTGTCCTCTGGTTCTCGACCCTTCTCCCAATGGGAACAGTTTCCCTCTATCTACTCTGTCCGGACCCCTCATGATTTTGAATGCCTCTATCAAATCTCCTCTCAATCTTCTCTGCTCTAAGGAGAACAACCCCAGCTTCTCCAGTCTATCCACGTAACTGAAGTCCCTTGTCCCTGGAAGCATTCTCGTAAATCTTTTCTGCACCCTCTCTAAGGCCTTCACATCCTTCCTAAAGTGCGGTGCCCAGAATTGGACATAATACTCCAGTTGAGGTCGAACCCATGTTTTATACAGGTGGTTCATAATATCCACGCTTTTGTACTCTCTACCTCTATTCACGAAGCCCAGGATCCTGTAAGCTTTTTTTAACCGCTTTCTCAACCTGCCCTGTCGCCGTCAATGATTTGTGCACATATATCCCTAGGTCTCTCTGTTCATGCACCACCTTTAGGATTGTACCCTTTAGTTTATATTTCCTCTCTTCATTCTTCCTACCAAAATGTATCACTTCGCACTTCTCTGCGTCAAATTTCATCTGCCACGTGTCCACCCATTCCACCAGCCAGTCTATGTCCTCTTGAAGTCTATCACTATCCTCCTCACTGTTCATTATACTTCCAAGTTTGTCTCATCTGCAAATTTTGAAATTGTGCCCTGTACACCCACATCAAAGTCATTAATATATATCAAGAAAAACAGTGGTCCTAGAACCGACCCCTGGGGAACACCACTGTATACCTTCCTCCAGTCCAAAAAACAACCATTCACCACTACTGTATTTCCTGTCACTTAGCCAATTTCGTATCCAAGCTGCCACTGTCCCTTTTATTCGATGGGCTTCAACTTTGCTGGCAAGCTTATTATATGGCACTTTGTCGAACACCTTTTGGAAATCCATGTACACCATGGCTTTAAACTAAATAGTGGGGCGGAGGGTTCAGGTGAAGGGGAATTGAGAAACTCAAAGAAAAAGGAGAAAGCAATAGTGCAGGGTAGCGATAGGGGTAGTAATAACCAGAGTGTGACAGAGGAGACAGAGCGTATTAACATAAGCGTGCACCAGCAAATAGTTTCAGAGTAGGTAAAACTGGTATAAAGAAAAAATTAAAAGCTCTTTATCTGAATGCACGTAGCATTTGTAACAAGATAGATGAGTTGACGGCACAAATAGATAAGGGAGAACCAGTGGATGTGGTGTATTTGGACTTTCAGAAGGCTTTCGCTAAGGTCCCGCATAAGAGATTAGCGTGTAAAGTTAAGGCACATGGGATTGGGGGCAAGGTATTGACTTGGATAGAGAACTGGTTGGCAGACAGGAATCAAAGAGTTGGAATAAACGGCTCTTTTTCCAAGTGGCAGGCAGTGACTAGTGGGGTACCGCAGGGATCGGTGCTAGGACCCCAGCTATTCACAATATATATTAATGATCTAGACGAGGGAACTAGATGTAATATCTCCAAGTTTGCAGACGACACAAATCTGGGTGGGCGTGTGTGCTGTGAGGAGGATGGAGAGAAATTCCAGTACGATTTGGACAGGTTGGGTGATTGGGCAGATGCAGTATAATGTGGATAAATGCGAGGTTATCCACTTTGGTGGCAAAAACAGGAAGACAAATTATTTATTATCTGAACGGCAATAGATTGGGAAAAGGGGAATTGCAACGAGACCTGTGTGTCCTTGTGCACCAGTTGCTGAAGGTAAGCATGCAGGTGCAGCAGGCGGTTAAGAAGGCCTTCATAGCGAGAGGATTCGAGTACAGGAGCAAGGATGTCTTGCTGCAGTTGTACAGGGCCTTGGTGAGACCACACCTTGAGTATTGTGTGCAGTTTTGGTCGCCTTATCGGAGGACAGATGTTCTTGCCATGGAGGGAGTGCAGCGAAGATTCACCAGACTGATACTTGGGATGGCAGGAATGACGTATGAAGAGAGATTGAGTAGATTAGGCTTATATTCACTAGAGTTTAGAAGAATGAGAGGGGATCTCATTGAAACTTATAAAATTCTAACAGGACTAGATGCAGGAAGGATGTTCCCGATGGCGGGGCAGTCCAGAACCAGGGGTCACAGTCTAAGGATAAGGGGTAAGCCATTTAGGACTGAGATGAGGAGAAATTTCTTCACCCAGAGAGTGGTGAACCTGTGGAATTCTCTACCACAGAAGACAGTTGAGGCCAACTTATTAAATATATTCAAGAAGGAGTTAGATATATTTCTTAAGGCTTAAGGGATATGGGGAGAAAGCAGGGACAGGGTACTGAATTTGGATGATCAGCCATGATCTCATTAAATGGCAGAGTAGGCTCAAGGGGCCATATGGCCTACTCCTGCTCCTATCTTCTATGTTTCTATAGAAATAAATGGATATGTTCTGATAGCCATTACAGAGACGTGGTTGCAAGGTGACCAAGGCTGGGAACTGAATATTCAGGGGTATTTGAAATTTCGGAAGGATAGGCAGAAAGGAAAATGAGATGGGGTGGCTCTGTTAATAAAGGATGAGATCAGTGCAGTGGTGAAAAATGATACTGGCTCAGAAGGTCAAGATGTAGAATCACTTTGGGTGGAGATAAGAAATAGTAATGGAAAGAAGTCATTGGTGGGAGTAGTCTATAGGCCCCCTAACAGTAGCTACACTGTAGGACAGAGTGTAAATCAAGAAATAATAGGGGCTTGTAAGAAAGGTACTGTGATAATCATGGGTGATTTTAATCTTCATATAGATTGGACAGAATCAAATTGGCACGGGTAGCCTTGAGGATGAATTCATAGAATGTATTCGGGATGGTTTCTTAGAACAATACATTGTGGAACCAACCAGGGAGCAGGCTACAGGAAACTTTCTGATATCCGGCACTGACGGGACCGAGCTGGTGCCGTAACATCAAAAGTGCCGGACATACCAGAGTTAATGTTTAAACATACGGAACTGAGAAGCTCCATGTGAATCAACAAACCCTGTTGCTTAGCAGCAGCTTCAAAACAGTCGGCTGCAGCTGCAAGCGTCTGTAGCTGAAGCTGTTGCTATAGCTACAGACCTTGCAGTGCTTGACTGGGGGGAAAAAAAAGCAACGAGAACTAAAAAAAACATATAGAAAACGGCTCCTGATTTTTGCCGTTAGATTGAGTATTCCGGACCTATAACCTCCGGATAAACCAAAGTTTCCTGTATTTTAGATCTAGTAATGTGTAATGAGACAGGATTAATGAATCTCATAGTAAAGGATCCTCTAGGAAAGAGTGATTATAGCATGATAGAATTTCAAATTCAGTTTGAGGGTGAGAAACTTGGGTCTGAAACTAGTGTCCTAAACTTAAATAAAGGCAATTACAAAGGTATGAAGACAGAGTTGGCTAAAGTGGACTAGGAAAATAGATTAAAGGGTAAGATGGTAGATAAGCAGTGGCAGATATTTAAGGAGATCACAGAATCACAGAAACCCCACAGTGCAGATAGAGACCATTTCGGCCCATCGAGCCTGCACCGACACATATCCCACCCGATCCCCGTAACCCCTACACCAACACATATCCCACCCTATCCCCGTAACCCCACGTATTTAATCCCCCTAACACTAAGGGTCAATTTATCATAGCCAATCAACCTAACCTGCACATCTTTGGAGATATTTCATAACTTTCAGCAAAGGTTTATTCCAGTGAGAAAGAAGGACTCTACAAGAAGGATGAACCATCTGTGGCTAACTAAGGAAGTTAAGGATGGTATCAAGTTGAAAGAAAGGGCATACGATGTTGTGAAGATTAGTAGTAGGCCAGAGGACTGGGAAATTTTTAGAAACCAACAAAGGATGACTCAAAAAATAATAGAGGGAGAAGATAGATTATGAAAGTAAACTAGCAAAAAATATAAAAACAGATAGTAAGAGCTTCTACAGTTATAAAAAGGAAGCGAGTAGCTAAAGTAAACGTTGGTCCCTTAGTGGACGAGACTAGGGAATTAATAATGGGAAACCGGGAAATGGCAGAGACTTTGAAGAAATATTTTGTATCGGTCTTCACAGTAGAGGACACTAAAAGCATCCCAATAATAATTGATAATCAAAAGACTATAGGGAGGGAGAAACTTAAAACAATGACTATCGCTAGAGAAAAAGTACTAGGCAAACTAAAGGCTGACAAGTCCCCTGAACCTGATGGCCTACATCCTAGGGTCTTTAAAAGAAGTGGCTGCAGAGATAGTTGGTTGTAATCTACCAAAATTCCCTGGATTCTGGAGAGGTCCCAGCGGATTGGAAATCCAGAAATGTAACGCTCCTATTCAAGAAAGGAGGGAGGCAAAAAAGCAGGAAACTATAAGTCAGTTAGCCTAACATCTGTCATTGGGAAAATGCAGAATCCATTATTAAGGAAGTAATAGCAGGACATTTAGAAAATCATAATACAGTCAAGCAGAGTCAACATGGTTTTATGAAAGGGAAATCGTTCTTTGAGGATGTAACGAGCAGGGTGGATAAAGGGGAACCAGTAGATGTAGTGTATTTGGATTTCCAGAAGGCATTCGATAAGGTGCCACATAAAAGGTTACTGCACAAGATAAGAGCTCACGGGGTTATATATTAGCATGGATAGAGGATTGGCTAACTAACAGAAAACAGAGAGTCGGGATAAATGGGTCATTTTCAGGTTAGCAAACTGTAACTAGTGGGGTGCCACACGGATCAGTGCTGGGGCCTCAACTATTTACAATCTATATTAATGACTTGGATGAAGGGACCGTGTGTACTGTCGCCAAATTTGCTCCTGATAGGTGGGAAAGCAAGTTGTGAGGAGGACACAGAGTCTGCAAAGGGATGTAGATAGGTTAAGTGAGTGGGAAAATGTGAGGTTATCCACTTTGGTAGGAAAAATAAAAAAGCAGATTATTATTTAAAAGGAGAGAGACTACATAATGCTGCGGTACAGAAGGATCTGGGGGCCCTGTACATGAAACACAAAGTTAGCATGCAGGTACAGCAAGTAATTAGGAAGGCAAATGGAATGTTGGCCTTTATTGCAAGCGAGATGGAGTATAAAAGTAGAGAAGTCTTGCTACATCTGTACAGGGCACTGGTGAGACCACACCTGGAGTACTGCGTGCAGTTTTGGTCTCCTTATTTAAGGAGAGATATACTTGCATTGGAGGCAGTTCAGCGAAGGTTCACTAGGTTAATTCCTGAGATGAAGGGGTTCACACACACACAGAATCACACAGAAACCCCACAGTGCAGATAGAGGCCATTTCAGCCCATCGAGCCTGCACCGACACATATCCCACCCGATCCCCGTAACCCCTTCACCAACACATATCCCACCCTATCTCCGTAACCCCACACATTTTAATCCCCCTAACACTAAGGGTCAATTTATCATAGCCAATCAACCTAACCCGCACATCTTTGGACTGTGGGAGGAAACCGGAGCACCCGGAGGAAACCCACGCAAACACGGGGAGAATGTGCAAACTCCACACAGACAGTCACCCGAGGCTGGATTTGAACCCGGGTCCCTGGCGCTGTGAGGCAACAGTGCTAACCACTATGCCACCGTCTTAAGAAGAAAGGTTGAGCAGGTTGGGCATACACTCATTCGAGTTTAGAAGAATGAGGGGTGATCTTATTGAAACATATAAGATTCTGAGGGGGCTTGACTGGGTAGATGCAGGGAGGATGTTTCCTCTTGTGGGGGTATCTAGAACTAGGGGGCAGAGTTTCAGGATAAAGGGTCGCCCATTTAAAACAGAGATGAGGAGGAATTTCTTCTCCGAGGGTCGTGAATCTTTGGAATTCTCTACCCCAGAGAACTGTGGAGTCATTGAATATATTCAAGGTGGAGATGGACATATATTTGAGCTACAGGGGAGTCGAGGGTTATGGGGAGCGGGCGGGAAAGTGGAGTTGAGGCCAAGATCAGATCAGCCATGATCTTATTGAATGGCAGGGTAGGCTCGAGAGGCCGAATGGCCTACTCCTCCTATTTCTTACGTTCTTCTGTCAACCGCATTGCCCTCATCAACCCCCTCTGTTACCTCATCAAAAAACTCGATCAAGTTGGTTGAACACGACTTGCTTTTAACAAATCCGTGCTGGCTTTCCTTAATTAATCCACTCTTGTCCAAGTGTTAATTTTGTCTCTGATTGTTGTCTCTAAAAGCTTCCACACTACCGAGGTTAAACTGACTGGCCTGTAGTTGCTGGGTTTATCGTTGCACCCTTTTTTGAACAAGGGGGTAACATTTGCAATTCTCCAGTCCTCTGGCACCGCCCCTGTTTCTAAGGAGGATTGGAAGATTATGGCCAGTACCTCCACGATTTCTTCCTTCATTTCCCTCGGCATCCTAGGATGCATCCCATCTGGTCCTGGTGACTTATCTACTTTAAGTACAGCCAGCCTTTCTAGTACCTCCTCCTTATCAATTTTTATCCCATCCAGTATCTTCTCTACCTCCTCCTTCACTATGTCTATGGCAGCATCTTCTTGCTTGGTAAAGACAGATGCAAAGTACTCGGTTAGCATCTCAGCCATACCCTCTACCTCCATGCATCGGTCTCCTTTTTGGAAGGACATTAAAGACATAGAGAATAGCAAATTCGCCAAAATGATTCAGGAATGGGAAACTATAGCATTGAGGAGAGACTCTGGGTACTGGAACTATTTCTACTGGAGCAAAAAAGCCTCAAAGGAGATTTAATGGGGGGTTTTAAAAGCTATGAAAGGCTTTCAATGAGTCAATAGGGAAAGATTATTTCCTCTGGTTGGGAATTGGTGACAAGAAGTCATCAATTTAAAATTCTAACTGAGGGGGAGGTGTTTATTGAAATGTCTTTACACAGGTTGTTGCAGTATGAAATGCTCTGCTGGAGGGAATCGTTGAGGCAGAGACAGTTGGATCTTTTAAGAGAAAGCTAGAGAAGTATTTGAAGTGCAGAAAGATACAAGGCTATGGGGAGAGCACAGGACACTGGGATTAGTCTTGGGAATGCTCCAGCATAGAGCCAGCACAGATGTAATGAGCTGAATGGTCTCTTTTTGTGCAGTAAACTTCTGTGGTTCTGTGCATCATGGAAGTTAGTTTTACCCCTCTCTGGAGCTACAACATTCAGAGTGCATTGCATTGATTTACATCACATGACAGCCAGGCGCAAAATTTAACTATCAAGTGGCAGAAGAAGAAAACTGTAATAAAAGATTTCATTTTATACAGGTTTTTTTTTACTATTAAGCCATTAAATAAAACTGCTGAGCTAAAGGTGTTTCGTATAAGATTTTTTTTGTCATTGAGGGGAACAGATGTTTGCACTGGGTCCCGAGTTGGATGTTTGAGGTATTTTGATGCTTCGCTCCGACATTATGGTTGGAATCAGTTTTAGGCCTGGATCTTGGCAAATGACCACCTGTTAACACAGGTGCAGTTTTGTTGGCTTAACCATGGGATAAAAATCTCCTTGATGCGGCACTGCGCCGACATCAGCCTCAGAAAACACTGCAAATCCAGTGTAGGAAGAAAGGGACAGAAAAAAAATCTTTATAGTGTATATAACCTCAAGAAGGATGGAAGGGTTTGGGTGAACAGTGAATAAACAAAGTACGCTTCCATATTAAACAAATATTGTAAATCCACGCCAAAAAATACTTTATAATATGAATAACTGAGAATAAAGGGTTTTGGGGAAGGAAAAGCAAACCTCGTAGGCAGGTTTTGTAAGGTAGTAACTAGTATTACATATTATGTTGCGAAGGCCCGATTTCTTTCAGTATCAGTGATGTAATAATTTTACCTCATGTTGGCCATGATATTACTTAAGTAAATTTGTTGTATTACAGCGATGGGCGAGCCATTGACAGGTTTAGGCTGCAGCGAGAGCATGGTATACATCAGGAACCAGGTTCCAGGCTATCTGAATATCTTTGAAGAAGGAAAAGACTTGAATTATGATCAACTTTTTTCGGACGTTCTTTACTGACCCTAGCCGAACTATATAGCTGGGCTCGATAACTTCACATCTGTCTGTAAAATAAGTGTCAGAACCAGACTGTTGGAAACAGCCCCGTCTAAATTTGCTTCAGAAGGAAATGAAATGTGTCACACTGCGTGTTTGGAATGATAGTAGTTTAGGTTCCTGTAATGTTTAAAAGATGTTGAGGATTTGGAGTTTTTTAAAGAACAATTTGCCATCTCTCGCCCCCCCCCCCCCCCTCCTCCCCGGCAAGACTTATAGCCATGAGAGTATTCATTAGACACATGAAACCTGTTGATTCACACTTGAATCTGGATATCATTGCAACCTTCTAATCCTGTAGTCTATAATATTACTGCACATCCCAAAGTACATGACCAGTGCAACTTCTAACCCTCCCCAATTAATGTCCAAATTGCACACACTCCATTTAATCCTAATAAGTAAAATTTGCATATTCCTTCTTTCCATTTCCAAGTTTAACTAAAGTGTGTCTATATTTTTGTGTGATCTATATATTTATATATAGTTCTAAAAGTGGATGATTAAGCTGTTTATATCAATACTTTGAATTAGAAAGCATATTTTATTGCTATCAAAATAAAATTTTCTGAATTGATACTTTTGAAAGAGGTGCAGAATAAAATTTTAGCTTCTACAGTGATTGGCCAGTAATTTCTTGTATTAATAATCATTATGGCTCTTTATCATACTTTTAAAGACATGCGCCCTTTTTTTCCAATTACTTGAGTTGTGATTTATTTACAACATTTTGTTTAAAGTGAACCCTCTCTCCCAAAAAGCTGTTGAAGCTGGGGGTTGGTTGAAAATTTTGAAACTGAGATTGATAGATTTTTGTTAGGCAAGGGAATTAAGTGTCACGGAACCAAGGCAGGTAGATGGAGTTAAGATACAGATCAACCGTGATCTAATTGAATGGCAAAACAGGCTCAAGGGGCTGAATGGCCTACTCCTGTTCCTATTTCATGTTTGCGTATCTCGGTATCTTCTTTTCTGAGCCTATTGCATTACGCTTTTATGAGCAGGTCCAGACGCTGAATGAGCAAGAATGGGAGCGTGCACAACAAGCCAGTGTCTTGGCTAATGTGGCCCAGGCCTTTGAGAGTGATGCCGAAGTATCAGATGCAGAAGATGATAGGGAGACAATATTCAGCTCTGTTGATCTGTCACCAAGTGGTCAGGCTGATGCCCAAACTCTGGCTATGATGCTTCAAGAACAGTTGGATGCCATCAATAATGAAATAAGGTTTGTCTTGTTTGTTTATAATGTATATTTTAGAAAAAGGTGACTTTAGTTAATATCTACAGCAGTAAAGGCGTTTCAGAAGGAGCTTGATGTCAAAAACGACTGAATAAAAGATGTTTGTGTTGAGTATATAAATTGGCTTGAAAATGATTTCATGCCAAACAAATGACTAAATATTTAAGTTGCCTTACATCATTCTATGATTCTAATTAAAAGCTCAGTGGATGCGTGCACAGTGTGTATTCATTTGATAACTTCACTTGGTAGCTTGGGGAAAAACTAGTAATACTTAAATTTGGAATCTTATGTTTGTTATTTTCTACTATGATTAATGTATTGAAGAGAGAAAATGAAAAAGGGATCTAAGTTCACACCTAATTGTTTTGTAGGCTGATCCAAGAAGAAAAGGAGTCAACGCAGCAGAGGGCAGAAGAAATCGAGAGCCGAGTGGGGAGCGGTAGCCTTGATGGTCTAAATCTTTGTCGATATAGAGGGGGTACACTCCCTGCCTCATTTACTGGTTCATCCCTTGCCAGTTCCTCTCCACCTGGTAGTGGCCACTCCACGCCCAGGCGAACCCCTCGAAACCCTGCTCATGAGATTGACAGGCTAGGTGTCATGACGCTGGTAAGTTTAAACACGTTGTGTTGTACAGTGGCAGTATCTTTATCTTTAGCAGTGGTCCTTTGTAAAGCATGTGGTCACATATTAACATTGCAATTGCCCTATGCAGTCAGGTGATCTATTATTGATGAATGTGCGTTAACGGTGTTTTAGTTTACAAAGTCCTCTCTTTAATTATTTCAGGTTAAGGGAATTAACAAAAAAAACTTTTGTGGATTTTTTTTGATGTACCATATGAACAGTCTTACAGGTTCATGGGACAGGCAAGTTGAACGTAGACCTTGCTAAAAACATCATCATGATTTTAAAGTGATTCAGTTGGGATTGGGGTGAACATTAATTTTAACCCAATATTACCACCCTGTGATTTTGAGATAACTTTAACCAAGGTTCACGCATTTTAGAATATTGAACTAGAACAAGAACACACACGTATTTCCATGTTTGTCATTATGTTTTTCTTGTCACTCTGAAGTTGGCATTACTAAAAATAAAAACTTTGAGCAAAGTCCTTACTGATGAATTTGAAGTGCAGGATATTTAACTTTTATGTAGTTTTTAGAAACATCTTGTGAAGGAAGAATGATGGGCAACAGGGAGACTCCCAAAAACTTACTAGTGACTAATCTCAACTTTAGAGCTCTTAATACTGTGAGAAGAAATAAAGCTGTTCAGGAACATTTGGTACTTTGTCTCGCCTTCTTCCCCAGGTCTTAATCTCCGCATGTGTTGCTTGTGGAAGTAGAAAGCGGTGAAGATGTGAGCAGTGCTCAAGCTTCACCAAATATTGAGCGACACATCTGTTTTAATCATTGGCATATGACTCCAGTTATACCCGAGTACTTTATTCATAACCGAACATATTGGCCCTGAAATTGCGGTCGGAGGGGTACCTCCGGAGTACGCTTCTGACCCGTGAAAGAATTACGAACCTACCTGCTGGCAACGAGGATGCGAAAACCTGCGGTCTCAGGCCTCGAGGCAGGGGGCAGCGTAATGGCCCACTGATCCCAGGGAAGCTGGCAATGTGGAAGTGTACTTGGGATCACATAGGCCTGGTCCTCCAATCACAAAGCAGAATTCCATTTTAATCATTTATGAAGGGAATCCCCTAATGAGATGTAATGGAATCCCAAAATCTAATCTGATTACAATTTCACAGAATTGGAATTTTATTCCACCAACCTCACTAAAAGATTCATTTTTTGATAATTTTAGACATCATTAAAACTGTAATCTGGGCCAATATTTGCATAAACTAATTTCATTACAGTGTATGTGCATAATTTACGATATGAAAGTGTTTCATTTAATGGCTTAGCTAGCCCCTTACGCTGATGCAAACAGGCCCAGCTCCTGTTTGCATCAACCTTAACACTTACGTGGGCAATTGCTGGCCAGTCAGGAACTCTCTGCCAGCGATTGCTTTATTGTCACCCCCCCCCCCGGCAGGTGGCCTGTCGATGTGTACGTTGACAGACCAGAAGTTCCGGATTCAGAAATCCCGAACTTGCGGTGGACTTCAAAGGGAATATGATGGCGTACTCTCAACACACCGCAATTTCAGGGCCAATATTCCAATATTCATATCTTTCTATTTCAAAGATTAATGTTGGTACCAGCCACAATAGTAAGGATTGTATGCCACACCCGACAGCTATACGCCACCATCACTGATGCAGAATACCACATTTCCCTTAGGGACATATGCTGTCAGATAGTAATGATAATTATTTATTTGATTTGGTATGTATCCAAGACACTCTCCTGCTTTAAAACATCCATCAATTATTCCCATAGCTTTCTGTATGTTACCATGAATATAAGTGGGCCAGAAAGCATCTCCTCATAAAAGAAGAATTGTGCAAACTCGTGTGAAGTACACAGATCTAAAAGTGATGTGTTGAAAGTGTTCTTTGGGCCAATGTCTGATTAAACACTGCAAATGCCTCTTTTTCTTTCTGTGGGGTCTCTGGTGGGTGGAATTAAAGTTGAGCTTTGCAGCTTTCACTACAAGATTGTTTTCAGGCAGAAAGTTACCTCACGAACTGTCTGATGTTTAGTAACTATATGGTGTGCTTGCTTTCAGGTGAGTCTGGTTGTCTTTAGGAGCTGTAGTTAAATTATTTGATTAATGCACTACTGTAATGTGTTTACGTGCAGCTTTCACTTCAGCTTTTGGTGGTGTAATGTGCTATTTTTCATGTTAACATTTTCTTGTTCCTTCTGTGTTTAATCTGTCCTCCATTCCTCCCTTTTTTCCATGGCAATTTTAGTCACTATTCCAGCATTCTTTCCTAATCCAATGCTCTGTTTCCCATCAAACATTTTTTTTTACACATCACATTATCCTGATAGCTCAGTTTCATTGCATAGCGATTCTGGAAAAAGCAGAAGGATTCTTTTAGCTTATTCAGTTTGATGGGTGCATCGCAGCTATTGGTTGCCTCCATTTTGCTAATGCAGAACTTTGCATCATGTGATGTAGTTATACTTTGGTATGACCTGCAAACAAATTATGTATTTCTGCATGTTTGTTTTATCGCCCAACTAGTTCTTTCCTGAAATGTAAGAGCTATCCTTTGGAAAGTGGAGAAATGTGCAACTACTGTACAAGATTATACTAAACTGTCAGCAGCAAAATGTAATCAATGTTGATCAAACCAGATGAATTTAAAAGCTCACTCCAGAAAGACGAGGCCTGACACAGTGTGCTTGTCATTGCAATTTTATTGGTAGAAGAGCAAAACAGGTTGACTACTTGAGATGCTTGATGTGTCGGGTGACACCAACTAATGTACATATTATATCAACATAGAATATAAATGTCCAGTTAAGCCATGTTGGGGAAACTAGTCCAAAATATTTCTACATAGACCTGGAAATATAACGCAGCTGTTCAAAGACAGTAATTTACTGACTTCTGTAATACCCTGTGGTTTTCAATGTCGATAACTAAACCAGGACTGAATGGTAACCATTAGCTGCTTTGTAACAAGTGTAACTCGTGAAGAGTAACATAACCCAGATACAGTAGAGAGCTATCTGTAGCTGCTCATAATTTTCGTAATGAATGAGTTTAATCCTTTGGAAGACTACATCTGCAATCATCAAAAACACTTGGTCTCAACAAATGAAAACCTTTTTGAAATGAATAAATACTGTGCTCAAGAAAAATCTACCCAGCCTTCCCTGTTTCTCTGTTTGTTTGTGTGATTTCTGATGAAGCTACACCTTGTGTAATCTTTTAAATCAGTTTTTTATCCTTAACGACTCTCTCTTTTCTTTGCATGTGTCTGTCAGCCTAGTGATTTAAGGAAGCACCGTAGGAAGGTAAATGTATAAAATTGAACTTTGATTACCTGGCATCAGGTTGTTGTATGAGACACATTATGGTGATCTGCATTTCAATCAGTGCAACAGTCGCATCTTCCTGCTGAGTAATGTGGTTGCTTTATTTCCCTATTGTTGCACAGAATTTAAACGGGGTTTCAATATACAGTATATTGCTTTTAGTCCACCCCCCCCCCCCCCCCCCCAATCCTAGTCCAGAATATTTGTGTAATGTCTCCTCAATGTACAAGTGAAGCAGCTAATATTGCACAAAATCGAAATAAACTATTACAGCAAACTTATTTATCCGGGACCGGCGTGGTGCTGGTTGATCAAAAAGTCCGGATTACAGAGAGGAGAGCCCCGTACACGGCCACAGGTGCAGGAGTCCCTGTTGCACGGCCACAGGTGCAGGAACCCCGGTTACACGGCCACAGGTGCAGGAACCCCGGTTACACGGCCACAGGTGCAGGAACCCCGGTTACACGGCCACAGATCCAGGAGTCCCTGTTGCACGGCCACAGGTGCAGGAACCCCGGTTACACGGCCACAGGTGCAGGAACCCCGGTTACACGGCCACAGGTGCAGGAACCCCGGTTACACGGCCACAGGTGCAGGAACCCCGGTTACACGGCCACAGGTGCAGGAGCCCCGGTTACACGGCCACAGGTGCAGGAACCCCGGTTACACGGCCACTAATATATAGTAAAACTTAACTGAACCTACTCCTGAATTTTGCCGGTTAAGAGAGGTTTCCGGATATTTAGGTGCCGGTTAAGAGAGTTTCCTGTACCACCATTCCTACTATTCTTAAAGTTGGAGGATGTGGCCTTGGCATAGAAGGCAGTGAAACGCTGTGGCTTCGTCGCCCACAAGACCTCTGTATTCAACACTAGGGTGGCTTTGGTATGGAGGATGGCTATCTTGCTGTGCTCTGGTGGTAGGGCGCTTTGACGAGCCTACTTCAGAGATTCCCCAAGTCAAGGGTTTGCCGGTTTCTGCGCCTCTCTTCTTTGCGACAACTTCTGTTGGTGCCATCAGAATGAATAACAGTAAATTATTTTAAAGGATTGCTAACAGTCTTTCCTCTCCAACCCCTGTGCCAGGTCCATAATTTCTTACTGCAGTCTTCAGTGAGGATTGGCCTACAGTCAGGGACACAAAACCAGATTGTCCCAGCACTGAGAATCTTAAAACCTTTGATCGCCTCAGGTGTAGGATATGCCAGTAAAGTACCGTGCTGGCCCAGATTTTGTTTGTCAGAGGAAAGCTTCATAGCACAATAAAGCCCTACAGGCACCAACCATAGGTATTTCTTTGTCCTTCAGTGAAGAATATTATGTAGGTTGCAAGTGTTAAACTGATGTAAGCTTTAGCAATGTGGTTGACTCTTAACTGCCTTCTGAAATGACCTAGCAAGCCACTCAGTTCACCACCACCACCTTCTCGAGGGCAATTAGGGATGGGCAATAAATGTTGGCCTTGCCAGTGACGCCCACATCCCGTGAATGAATTAATTTTTAAAAAATTTACCCCCCAAATTTTTTTTTAATGTCTGCAACTACTTACTTAACATTGTATACTCAATATTCTAATAAATTAGTTCACACAGTATCTGAACTGAGAACATGGTGAGGCTAAGTGTTGGAGCTCAGTATCATAAAATGAGAGGTTTGATTCCCCCATTCTGTTCATTTTTGATCTAAGCCATGTTGGGCGGAAGCTGTGGTGTTTTCTCCATGAGAAAAATCGACTTGGACTTCCTGTTTGGAGGCAGAGTTGTGAGTTGGGGATAAATTGTGCAAAGAAAACATTGCCCAACTTTTATGTTCACACTTGTAACCGCCCAACTCTCTTGCACCTGCGCTTACGAAATCCCAACTGTCCAGCCTTTGGCCCTCCATTCACCACGACGTTTCTGCAGCTACCAATCTGCTCAACCACACCCTCACCACCACCTTTTGATGTCCTAGTCCCTATTAAAACAATTAATCTCTCTCACTCTGGCCGTACCCCCTAGTACGGCACTCATCTTCGCTTCCTTAAGTCCAGGGGACGCAGACTTGAACGGATATGGCGGACAACTGGTTTAGCCAATCCCCACCAGATCTGGCTGGACCACATAAAGCATTATCGGGTCCTGCTCTCGTCTGCCAAAATTGCTGACTGTTCCAGAATCATTCTGGAATGCAAAGATAAACCCCCAGCTTCTATTCTCTACTGCTAAACGTCTTCTTAAACCCCTCTCCCCTGTCTCCTCCACCCTCATCTTTGACAACAAGTGTGAGAAGCTCATGGAATCCTTTGTCTCTAAGATTGAGATCATCCGTTCAGCTGCCACTGCCACTTACTTTCCTTCCCCTAGCCCACCAGGCCAAACTTCCTCTAAGGTTCCCCCCTGCCCTAGCCCTTAACTCGCATCTTTCTCCACTTTCTCTCCAATCTCTCCTCGGGACCTCTTCGCGCTCATCTTGTCCATGAGACCCACTTCCTGCTCCCTCGGCCCTATTCCCAGCAAACTGCTGACCACCCAACTTCCTTTTCTGGCTCCCATGTTAGCTAACATTGTTAATGGGTCTCTCTCCTCAGATACTGTCTCTCTTTCCCCGCCCCCCCACCCCCTCTCAAATCTGCCGTCATCATCCCCCTCAAAAAAAAAAAAAAAAAAAAAAAAAAAAACCTTGACCCCTCCCTCGTGGCAAACTCCCACCCCATCTCCAACCTCCCTTTCCTCTCAAGTCCTGGAACGTGTTGTAGCCTCCCAAATCCGTGCCCAACTTTCCCGCAACTCCATGTTTGAATCCCTCCAATCAGGTTCCCTGCTACAATACTGAAATGGCTCTCGTCAAAGTCGCCAATGACATCCTTTGTGACTGTGACAAAGGTAAACAGTGCCTCCCCACTGTCGTCCAGCTGGGTGAGACTACACTCGCCTGGTTCCATTCTTATCTATCTAATCGTAAGCAGAGAATCACTGCAATGGTTCTCTTCCCGCTCCCGCATCAGTACCTCTGGATCTATCCTTGGCCCCCTCCTGTTTCTCATCTACATGCCGCCCCTTGGCAACATCATCCGAAAACACAGCGTCAATTTCCACATATACACTGACGACACCCAGCTCTACCTCACCACCATTTCTCTCAACCCGTCCACATTCTCTAAATTGTCAGACTGCTTGTCCGACATCCAATTCTCTGGATGAGCAGAGATTTTCTCCAATTAAGTATTGTGAAGACCAAAGCCATTGTTTTCAGTCCGTCACAAACTCTGTTCGCTAGCCACTGACTCTATCTCTCTCCCTAACATTTGTCTGAGGCGGAACCAGACTGTTCGCACCCTTGGTGTCATATTTGACCCTGAAATGAGCTTCCGACCACATATCCGCAGCATAACTAAAACTGCCTATTTCCACCTCCGTAACATCGCCCGTCTCCGCCCTTGCCTCAGCTCATCCGCTGTTGAAACCCTCATCCATTGCCTTTGTTATCTCTAGGCTTGACTATTCCAACACACTCCTGGCTGGCATCCCACGTTCTACCCTACGTAAACTTGAGGTCATCTAAAACTTGGCTGCCCGTGTCCTAACTTGCACCAAGTCCCGTTCACCCATCACCCCTGTGCTCGCTGACCTACATTGGCTTCCGGTTAAGCAATGCCTCGATTTCAAAATTCACATCCTTGTTTTCAAATCCCTCCATGGTCTTGCCCCTCCCTATCTCTAATTTCCTCCAGCCCCACAACAACCACCCCCCACCCCGAGATTGAATATATTTAAGGTGGAGATAGACAGACTTTTGAATGGTAAGGGGGTGAAGGGTTATGGCGAGTGGGCAGGGAAGTGGAGTTGAGGCCCAGACCAGATCAGCCATGATCTTATTGAATGGCGGAGCAGGCTCGAGGGGCCAAATGGCCTACTGCTGCTCCTACGTCTTATGTTCTCATGTTTTCTTCTAATTCTGACCTCTTGAGCATCCCTTATTATAATCGCTCAACCATTGGTGGCCGTGCCTTCTGTTGCCTAGGCCCTACGCTCCAGAATTCCCTCCCAAACCCCTCTGCCTCTCTACCCTCCTTTTAAGACGCTCCTTAAAATCTACCTTTTTAACCAAGCTTTTGGTCATCTGCCCTAATTTTTCCTTGTGTGGCTCGGTGTCAAATCTTTTATCTTATAATACTCCTGTGAAGCGCCTTGAAACATTTTACTACATTAAAGGCGCTATATAAATCCAAGTTATTGTTGCAATATTCTTCGTGTAAGTCAAAACAACATCCATGGTTGGTGTCTGCAGGACTTCAGAATGTTGTACGGCTGTCCCACGATACAGAGAAAGATTGGTGCTTGCTTATCTTATTTTTCTTTCCTAACAATACATCTGCTTCACTCGGCACCTTGGATTTTTCTGCTCTTTTGTTTGTGGCTTTTGCTACTTTTCATTTTGTTTATAAACCTGCAAAATCATACAGATTGGCTAATAAACTTGATATGATGAGAGCTCTTGCATTGTCTAGTTCTTTCCAAAAATCCAATGTTGGAATCTTGTACTTTTATTAAAATGTACTCTTCATTTGTAAAGAATTGACGCAGCTTCCTGTGCCGTGGTAATTCTGTACCAATGTCTATGTTGTTTGTTGTTGTAGGCTCTCTTGTGTCTGTGAGATCAATGTGACCCTGACGTAACGTTTGGTTTATGTAATGGTGTCAGTGTTTCGTGAATCCAATTCTGTATTAACTGATGGTTCTTATTTTTGACTTTTTACTCATTTACAACTTCTTCTATAATCTCAGATATCAAACGAGGACACACGGGAAGACAAAACAACGATAAAGTGCGAAACATCACCACCCTCCACACCAAGGTCTATTCGATTGGACAGGGTTAACCAAGGTGCCGGTCACACAGTCAGTCAGGAGGACATTCGGGACATAAGAAGGTGAAACAATTTTCCAAATCAGTGTAATTCATTTACATTTCTTTGCTTAGTCCGTGAGCTAATCTACAGAAATACGGTACAATATTTTAAACAGACCTGATGATCATATCTAGATATTAGCAACAAGAACCAATGTAGAAATGTGTTTTGGTCTTTGATTAGGTGGGCAGTTGACGCACATTATTGTTACAAACTGATTTCAGCAAAATGTTGATGTGAAGCCACTAAACGCATTTAACCAGGAAGTTGTATCATGTGTGGAGTTTGCACATTCTCCCCGTGTTTGCGTGGGTTTTCTCCGGGTGCTCCGGTTTCCTCCCACAGTCCAAAGATGTGCGGGTTAGGTTGATTGGCTATGATAAATTGACCCTTAGTGTTAGGGGGATTAAATACGTGGGGTTACAGGGATAGGGTGGGATATGTGTTGGTGTAGGGGTTACGGGGATCGGGTGGGATATGTGTCGGGCAGGCTCGATGGGCCGAAATGGCCTCTATCTGCACTGTGGGGTTTCTGTGATTCTGTGAACTGATTATATTCGAACATGTAATATTGAGTAGGATATTTAATTATCAGGAGAATTGGTTAGTCAGCATTGGATAGGCTATCAAAGCTCATTTTAGACCTTCGCTAGAAATGAATTTAAAACACTGGCAATTTTTACTTGGAAGTCACATTCCGTTGTCAGCATAGTACTTCCTGTGGGCAAATTCACTTAATTTATGTTTTTTAATAAACTCACCAATTTGGAATAATGTCTGGCTAATAATTGCATTCATTATTTGAAATTGTAGGAAGGAGTGATTTGTTTTAGAAAATTGCCTAAAGAAAGTTTGACACTTTTTTGTGAAACGTAGATTAGAAAAATAGCTGTTTTGGATAAGAGTATATCTACCCTTTTTGTGATAGAATCTCAATGCTGATAACCTTACTGAAGGCTGAATGTGTTTGGTCCAGTGTTCAGATTTGGGGTGTCTTATTGATGGTAAAATACTGTTATGTGGTAACTGGAAGCTCTGAACTGAAATTTTGTGGAATACAGAATTGACTTTCCTGATTGAAAGTAAAGCTTTTAATTGTGAATTTTTCTGGTCTGGCATTTTTGGATCCAGACTGCTTGAAATTTGCTTGTACGTTTTTATATTGATGTTGCAGCTTAGGTAACTGTTGAGTTTGGTTGCTGTTTTTGCTGTTCTATGTATGAAAACAATGGTACAAACACTAATTCTCTGTTTTTACTTTCCTAACTTAAATACTTTTTTATATACATGTACACACACACACAGTTCAACTGGGTCACAGGATGGTCAAGTCAGCAACCCCAGTAGCAGCAACAGCAGCCAAGATTCTCTTCATAAAGCCCCCAAAAAGAAAAGTATAAAGTCTTCTATTGGGCGCCTGTTTGGTAAGAAAGAAAAAGGTCGGCTTGGACAGTCCAGCAAAGATCCCACAGGTCAAGGTTGGTTTGGAAGTCAATAAGTAAACTTTGGAATACGTAGTAAATTTACCTTTGTCATTAAATTTGTATTTTGTTTTACTATAATTTGCTTTTAACCCCTATGTATCTGAAATCCTATGAGATTTTATACCTACATTCACCTAATTTGTTCATGTTCTACTTTCTTGTTTCTCTTTGACCAAATGACTGTCCATCAATCTTAGCCCACTTTCCTTGCTACCTTTCCAAGTTCAGGTTGCACCTCCACTCTGGTGTTCTTGATTTATGTTTTGGTTTGATTTGAATTTTGGACTGCTTTTTTTTATGTTTAATGTTTGAGTGCATGTTGGTTTCAGACTTGGCATGAAAGCGTTGTTGTAAAAATAGCCACATAGTTCAGTTAATTTAGAGAGCTGAGTTTATAACTACTGATGTTCGTTGTATGGTAGCTTGACCTTCAGGTTTTACTGAGATGGGGTCTTTTTTGAGATGGGGGGGGGGTCAAAGAAAAGAAATAGCATGGTTTAAAATATTAGTAAATTGCTATTTTTGGTAGCCTGTGCCTCACTAGTAGTTTTGACTTTTTAAAAAAAAAAGGAAAACTGGTGAGCACTTATTTCAGCAATCATACCAAGCATGGTTCTAGAATCCCTCTCCCCCACCTTAAGAACAAAAATGTTTAAGAAACTCTTAACCCCATTCCAGATTATTGCAATTTTAGACAATCTATGCCTAAAACATTTTTGTGGAAATTAAACACTAGCTTTTTTTTAGTTCATCTGTCAGTCTGAAAGTGAGTTCATTATCTCCAATAAGTTCAAAGCTTTTTAGCACACCTGCAACAAATCTGTAATTTTTTTAATTTAAAACAATTGTTTTCCAAAGCAGAATTGTTTCAGTAAAATTAAAATTATCCTTGCCATTTTAAACTTCAGGGTCACCTGAATAACTTGAGGCCTCAATTAATTGGACCTAATTCAGTATGTTGCCTTGTGTGAACTCAATAATGACATTAGCTAGTAAAACTTTTTGGTTTGTAGTAACGCCTCCATTTAGAAATATCCATTGATTTGCACTAACTAAACACATGGAGCAAACTTTTAACTTTCTGCCCGGCCGTAAAACTGACGTTGCAGACTGACCGCACATTATAGAAACTGGCCAATTTTCATTTCCATTAAAATAATCAGCAACGCCAGCTTTATATCCAGGCAGCAAGTTGTAAATCTATCCCATTGAGTTGTGTGGACTCCTGAAATTTTTTTTAAAAATTCATTCATGGTACGTGGGTGTCGCTGGCAAGGCCAGCATTTCTTACCCATCCCTAATAGCCCTTGAGAAGGGGGTGGTGAACCACCACCTTGAACTTCTGCAGTCTGTGAGGTGAAGGTACTCCCACAGTTCTGTTAGGGAGGGCGTTCCAGGATTTTGACCCAGTGACGATGAAGGAACGGCGATATATTTCCAAGTCAGGGTGGTGTGTGATTTGGAGGGGAACGTTCAGGTGGTGGTGGTGTTCCCACGCACCCGCTACCCTTGTACTTCTAAGTGATAGAGGTCGCGGCTTTGGGGGGGTGCTGTTGAAGAAATTTAAAGTGCACTGTTAGAATATCAAAATGTGATCTGAGGTATTGATTTTTTATTAGCTTGTGAACATTGCATTTGCTAATTTGTTTTAGTTTGGGAGGGAGCTCTACCTTAATTAAAAAAGCCCTTTTGTTTACTCTTGCCCCCCACCCCCAACCCCACTGAAGGCAGTGAAACTCATCACATCAAGAACGTTCAATAGTAATTGTCTGCAAAGGCTGGACTTTTAAGTAGGTTATTGTGAGTCATTTCATAATGATGCATTAAAACACTCAATAACTAGCTACCCAAATTCTCTTGCCTGTACGTGGATGTTGAGTTACATCAGCTCATGTAATAGCAATCTATTTATAATGCATTCTTCATGACCGAAGGGCATCCCAAAGTGCTTTACATGTTGGAGAATGAAGTGGACACTGAGAAGGAAGGAAAGAAGTAGATAAAATGGAGTTGTAGGGTGGTGTTGAAAGAGAGGTTAAAGAGCAAAGTCTTTTGTGGGCTTTTAAAAGCAGAGATGCAACAGATGAAGTTCTAGAGGGCAGGGGTATGGTCATTGAAAGAGTGGCTGCCAATGGTGCAAGAGTAGACTAGAGTCAAGAGTGAAGTGTGTAAGCAGGGACATGGCACGGAAGGGGGTCACTTGGGTAGGCTGGGGCGAGGCTATGGAGCCATTTGGAAGTGAAGCTAAGAATCCTGAAACTGATTTGTAGGATTACAGGGATCCAGTGGCGCTTAGCAAGGACTGGTATATGGAAGAGCAAGGTTTTGAGCTGGTAATAATTCTTGCAGCGGCATTCTAAATGACGTGCAGCCTGTGGGAGTGGGAAGGCTGGCCAGCAGAGCGTTAGGAGACATTGACCTTTGTAAGAGAAGCATGGACCAGAATCTCAGCAACAATGTGGGAGAGGTGGAAGTGGCAATGTTGCAGTGGTAGAAGAAAGCAGTCTTGATGACTAAGCAGATGTGAGGAAGAAAGCTCAACCTGGGTTTAAGCACCAAACTAGGATTGCTTTTGTACATCCTTTAGAAGAAAGATTGAGTTCAAATTCTGTACTCTGACATTATCCTCATGATGTTTTGTTTTTATCAACCCCAGAAAAAGTGCAGCCCATATTTATTTGTTCAACTTTGCATTGTAGAAAACTAATGTAATGAAGCAGGGTTTGAAGTACTTGAACTTTGTGACCTTTCCTATTAGCTTTTGAGCAATGCAATTGGCATGGGTTTCATTGGATTCCAAGCTTGTGCAATTAGTGAATCTAATGTTTGGGGTTGTTTTGTTTCCTGATATGCCGCAGTACTTCAATACCATTTGCTAGCAAAAAATAGTATTGAAGTGTTTGCATGTCAAAATTAAATTTTTCTTGCCTTCATTAATATTGTGTGCACATATTAATACTTTTGGGGCAATAACTTGTAATTGCTGTGTGTGATGTGGAGTGATTTGATATTTGTATGGTGTTTTCAGTGTTAACTGTTAGGGGTGTATTACTTTTTGCTTTCCTGCACAATAGACTGGGCATGGTTGGGTAATGAGTAGAACCAGCATAAAATGGATCACATTTTAATATCTTTAAACTATTTTTAATAGGTTATTTTTTAATTGGTATTCATGCATAAGGCTTATTCATTTTGTATACTGTACACTGGAATTTCAGCTGGAACCTTATTTTGAGGGGTTAGCTTCTAACAACAAGCAATCATCATTTTTTGTAAATAATGTACACTTTCTCTCCATTCAACTTTTTTTAAATCACATGCATAAAAACCACCTGTCTTTTTGGATCTCCGCACAGCCTTATGAATTCCTTCAGACTCCCAACCACTAACCGCCCACATGCATACTTCCGCTGTGCTTCCCTCATTCTGCTCCCTGTGAACTATTCAGAGCTTCCAATATCTAGGCTTCGCGCAGCTTCCTGTTGAGCTCCTTTGAAAGTGTTGTTAAATGTTTGACATTTATTTTCCCTGAATATAAAATATAATTCAAAATCCAATTCACAATATTTGGCTAAAACTAGGTTAAATAATTTACTCCCATGAACAGTATAATGATTTAACTTTAAACTTTATAGCTGGCATACCAGATATGGAAACCTGTCCTCAGGATACCTTGGGACTCAGTAAACTTGGCCAAGCAGAAAAAGATAGAAAGTTGAAAAAGAAGTAAGTTTTTTTTTCAAAACTTTTTCTGAAGTAGTAACAAAAGTGCATGGCTATTCTGACTCCATTACACCAATTATATATATTTTTAAACTGCAGTGGTATTTTAAATGGTTCATACTGTGCAAATGGCAATGTTTAAAATACACACAAATAATGTCTCTTGAACAATGTATGAACTGAGATGGAAACTTGGCTTCTCCCAACACCCTTTCCTCTCCCCACATCCTTTCCTTTCCCCAATCATTTTACTTTTCATTTAAAATTAGTGTTTTACACATTTTTTTTCTCCATTTCTTTCCCTTCTTATGTTATTATTCACTCCATGACCTTAGTAGTAAATCAGGGTAAGTTCATTTCTCATTAACTTTCATGAATGCATTGGGTTTGCTCTGCGGCTCTATGTCAATGTCTGATGGCAAAGGGAACTTTATTTTTCTCTGGAATGTGTAAAATGCAGGAATATAACTTGGAATGCAAACATTTCCATTGGGTTCCAGTTTGTAAATGAGGGACTTTTTTTTTAATCAAATGTATTTTGGACAAAGTATAACAAACTGTTTAAAAAGTGGGCATAGCTTTGAAATGTTGTAGTTTCACCCAACAGTCTTAAGAACTCCAGACCTACAATGCCAGCCTTCCAGCCAGAGGCTCACAGTTTTGAATCTCTGACCCAGTTGGCATCTTTGGTTGAGTTTCACCAAGCTAGGTAGGAGAAGAAGTGGTTGTGTATCTATCCTACCTCACCACAGAATTGTACCTCTGTCAGTCAGTCATGAAGCAGCATCATTGACTGTGCCCTGTGGAGGTATCTGTGGATCAAGACCTGTATTTTATGCTGGAAGAGGTGACATTGAAGGTTGAGTGTTCACTGCCAGAGCTGGCTTGACCACCACAAGCAGTACAGTCTCATGCTCTCAGCAGTGAAGTCCTGTTTTTCCAGAAAAATCCTGGAGACGTAGGACAACTACAAACTACTCCACTACAGATTGTTTATTCTGCCTTCCCTTCTCTGCACTGTCCATCACCTCAAACAAAAACTTGTTATATATTTATGTAGTGCGCTATCATGTCCGAGAAATCATTCCAAGTGCTCCACATGCAATAAATTACTTGTGAATCCAGTGACCCTTATGTAGGTAAACACACTGCCATTTTTGCACATAGCAAGATCTCTTAAACCAACAACAACTTCTTGCATTTATATAGCGCCTTCATAGAACATAGAAACATAGAAGATAGGAGCAGGAGTAGGCCATTCGGCCCCTCGAGCCTGCTCCGCCATTTAATGAGATCATGGCTGATCATCCAAATTCAGTACCCTGTCCCTGCTTTCTCCCCATATCCCTTTAGCTTTAAGAAATATATCCAACTCCTTGAATATATTTAATGAATTGGCCTCTACTGCCTTCTGTGGTAGAGAATTCCACAGGTTCACCACTCTCTGGGTGAAGAAATTCCTCCTCATCTCTGTCCTAAATGGCTTACCCCTTATCCTTAGACTGTGACCCCTGGTTCTGGACTCCCCGACCATCGGGAACATCCTCCCTGCATCTAGTTTGTCTAGTCCTGTTAGAATTTTATACGTTTCAATGAGATCCACTCTCATTCTTCTAAACTCCAGCAAGTACAAGCCCAATCGACCCAATCTCCTTATATGTCATTCCTGCCATCCCAGGTATCAGCCTGGTGAACCTTCGCTGCACTCCTTCCATGGCAAGAACATCCTTCCTCAGATAAGGCGACCAAAACTGCACACAATACTCAAGATGTGGTCTCACCAAGGCCCTGTACAACTGCAGCAAGACATCCTTGTTCCTGTACTCAAATCCTCTCGCTACGAAGGCCAACATACCATTTGCCTTCTTAACCGCCTGCTGCACCTGCATGCTTACCTTCAGCGACTGGTGCACAAGGACGCCCAGGTCTCGTTGCACTTCCCCTTCTCCCAATCTATTGCCATTCAGATAATAATCTGCCGCCTTGTTTTTGGCACCAAAGTGGATAACCTCGCATTTATCCACGTTATATTGCATCTGCCATGCTTCTGCCCAATCACCCAACCTGTCCAAATCATACTGGAGTTTCTCGGCATCCTCCTCACAGCACACACGCCCACCCAGCTTTGTGTCGTCTGCAAACTTGGAGGTATTACATCTAGTTCCCTCGTCCAGATCATTAATATATATTGTGAATAGCTGGGGTCCAAGGACCGATCCCTGCGGTACCCCACTAGTCACTGCCTGCCACTCGGAAAAAGAGCCGTTTATTCTAACTCTTTGCTTTCTGTCTGCCAACCAGTTCTCTATCCAAGTCAATACCTTGCCCCCAATCCCATGTGCCTTAACTTTACACGCTAATCTCTTATGCGCGACCTTATCGAAAGCCTTTTGAAAGTCCAAATACACCACATCCACTGGTTCTCCCTTATCTATTTTACCAGTTACATCCTCAAAAAATTCCAGTAGATTAGTCAAGCACAATTTACCTTTTGTAAATCCATGTTGACTTTGTCCGATCCTGTCTCTGTTTTCCAAGTGCTCTGCTATTACATCTTTTATAATGGACTCTAGCATTTTCCCCACTACCGATGTCAGGCTTACCGGTCTGTAATTCCCCGTTTTCTCTCTACCACATTTTTTGAACAGTGGGGTAACATTAGCTACCCGTCAATCCATGGGTACTGTTCCAGAGTCTGTTGACTTTTGGAAGATAACCAGCAATGCATCTACTATTCCTAGGGCCACTTCCTTAAGTACCCTAAGATGTAGATTATCAGGCCCTGGGGATTTATCGGCCTTCAATCCCATCAATTTCTCTAACACCATTTCCCTACAAATACTGATTTCTATCAGTTCCTCCCTTTCATTAGACCCTATGTTCCCTGACATCTCAACTTAGTAAGACATCCCAAGGCGCTTCACAGGAACGTTATCAAACCACCATGAGATGAATGACCATTTGACCTGTAATTTCTTTTTGGTGGTATGGGTTGTGGGAGGATTTGTTGGCCAAGACATAGGAAGAGGTCCCTCCTTTTTGATTCATGCCATTGGACTTTTAGGCCTAGAAATTCAGTGGGCTGCGCCACCAGTTAGCGCCCAAAGAGGGCACTTAGTGGGTTTAGCGCCACTGGCCACGCCTCCCGCTAAATTCAGTGTGGCGCTAATGGCAGCGCTAGCCGTTAGCGCTGCGCCGCCACAGATGACATCATCGGTGTGCGCAGCGCCCCGCTACCGCCCCGATTGCCAAATTTGGTAGTACCCCCTGCTTTAGCGACCGGTTCAGGGGGGTCTACCTGCGGCGGTAGGGGTGCGGGGCAGCCATTTTTTTTGCTGGCCGCCTGCCAGCACCTCTTCGCGCCGGCCTCCTGAGCGGCGCCCCCCCCCCCGCGTTGTGCCGGCTTTGTCCCAAAAGCCCGGCACTTCTGCTCGGTGCCGGGCTCTTTTGCCGGCACTCGCGATCTCTGATCGTGCTACAGCAGGCCCCTCCCCTTTAAGAAGGGGAGGAAAGCCTGCAGTACTGCAGCGCCCCAAGAGGGATGCGGAGCGCCTCGAGTAGCGCCACGCTTCCGTTTGGGCCACTGAATTTCTAGGCCTTAATGTTCACCTCTTGGGCTGATCCAAGTGGTTAGTTACATAGTATTTATAGCACAGAAACAAGCCATTCAGCCCAGTAGGTCCTTGCAGGTGTTTATGTTCCACCCAAGCCTCCTCCCACCCTCCTCCTAACCCCATCAACACATCCTTCTATTCCTCATGTACTTATTTAGCGTCCCCTTAAATTGCATTTCTGCCTCAGCTACTCCTTGTGGTAGCGAGTTCCACGTTCTAACCACTCTCTGGGTAAAGCAGTTTCTATTGGATTTATTAGTGATTCTGTTATATTTATGGTCCCTAGTTCTGGTCTTGCCCACAAGTGGAAACAAGTCGTCTGTTTTGACCCTCGGCTGAGCTTTCAACATGACATCCGTTCTATCACCAAGACCACTGCCTTCCACCAATGGAATGTTGCCTCCCTCACCTTTACACGGCTGAAATCCTATCCCACGTTGTTTTCATATTGAGGATCAATTTCTCAAATGCTGTTCTCATGGGTCTTGCCACACTTCTCCAGCCCCCCCATATCCCCCCCCAAACCCCCCCCCCCCAGCTATTCTACAATCCTGCATCCTCTTGTGCACAATATACACACTCGCATCACCTTGATGTTACCAAACTCCACTGCCCCAAAGAGTATCAATATTCCCCCTGCCCGCCCAACATTCTTGTCTTCAAATTGCTCCATAGCTTTGTCCTTTGTCTAAAATCTACAGCTGCATCTGCTGGCCAATGCATGCTGTTCCTCTGACTGGATTATTGTTTGTTCCTTGCCCCCCTCAACTCTTCCATTATAGACAAATCTTCCAGCCACTGTGTGTCTGCCCCCTGGAATGTCTTCCTAAGTCTTTCTATCTTGGAACCTCACTCTTTGCTTTCAAATGCCTCCTTAAAAACATGCATCTTCCACTCTACTTTCAATTCCAAACCCAAAGTTCCTCACTTCCTGCTCAATATCCAACTCTTTTCTCTCCTGCCTCCTGCCCCCCAAAAAGCACTGAGACGTTTCTGTATGGGAAGCATCATGTAAATGTAAGTTGATGTTGAGCTATATTAGTACTTTATCATAACCTCAGTAACTGGAACTCTTTGGAAATGGAAATACCATTTGGTGTACGGTAATGTGAATAAAAATGGTGTTTTTCTGTGTGGAGCTTCACTGTATAACCAACACTTTCCTTGCATAAAGGAATGAGTTTCCTGACTGCTCTAACTGTCTTTTGCTTTAAAAAAAAATAACAATGTTTGCTCATGCTTTCCCATGAACATTTCATGTTGCAAGTCTTTATTAGTCTAACCCTCTTTATCTGCATGTACTAAGTAAATACTATTTTAAAACTCCTACAATGTCGTCTAAATGCCGTATAACTACAAGACTGTTTATTTTGACCTGAGTGTGTCAGGTGAAAATTAATAATGGTAGTCTTTTTTAATTTTATTCATGTGTATATACTGAACTAATTTGAAATGAATCCGGTTTGTTAATACGAGATTTGTACTTTAGGACGGAATTGTTGGAAGAAGCACGAAGACAAGGTCTACCCTTTGCACTATGGGATGGGCCCACTGTAGTCGTATGGCTGGAGGTGAGATTGCAGATTTTTAAAGGGAAGACTAATGCAGCTTGGGTTGTAAAAAATATATATATATATAGCTTGTGTTTTTTCATAATACTAGTCACTCTTCTGTAGCACACAGAGTCAAACCAAGCATGGTCTTCAGGTGAAGAGGAATGAGAGGATGGGTGTACCGTAATTGGATCAGGTTGTGCAGACAATAATTCAGTCCCCATTTTAAAGTCATATACACTCTGTCCTTAATTTATATAGTACTTTGATTTTATATTGCTACTTATAGTTAAATAGCAAAACTAAGGGCAATTGATGATGCCGAGAAGTAGAGCTGGGTGGAGCCTAGGGGATCTGTAGTACAGGAAAGCAGTGAGTGAGGAGGACATAAAAAACCTGCAAAAGGACATAGACAGGCTAAGTGAGTGGGCAGAGGTTTGGCAGATGGAATATAATATTGGAAAGTGTGAGGTTATGCACTTTGGCAGGAAAAAAATGAAAGAGCAAGTTATTATCTAAATGGAGAGAAACTGCAAAGTGCTACATTACAAAGGGATCTGGGGGTCCTGGTGCATGAAACACAAAAAGTTAGTATGCAGGTGATCAGGAAGGCCAATGGAATCTTGGCTTTTATTGCAAGGGGGATGGAGTATAAAAACAGGGAAGTCTTGCTGCAGTTATACAGGGTATTGGTGAGGCCACACCTGGAATACTGCGTGCAGTTTTGGTTTCCATATTTAAGAAAAGATATACTTGCTCTCGAGGCGGTTCAGAGAAGGTTCACTCGGTTGATTCCAGAGATGAGGGGGTTGACGAATGAGGAAAGGTTGAGTAGGTTGGGCCTCTACTCATTGGAGTTCAGAAGAATGAGAGGCGATCTTATCGAAACATATAAGATTGTGAGGGGTCTTGATCGGGTGGATGCGGTGAGGATGTTTCCACTGATGGGTGAGACTAGAACTAGGGGGCATAATCTTAGAATAAGGGGCTGCCCTTTCAAAACTGAGATGAGGAGAAACTTCTTCACTCAGAGGGTAGTAAATCTGTGGAATTTGCTACCCCAGAGAGCTGTGGAAGCTGCAACATTAAATAAATTTAAAACCGAGATAGACAGTTTCCTAGCAGACAAGGGAATTAGAGGTTACGGGGAGAGGGCAGGGAAGTGGACGTGAGTCTAGATTCGGATCAGCCATGATCCTATTGAATGGCGGAGCAGGCCCGAGGGGCCGTATGACCTCCTCCTGCTCCTACTTCTTATGTTCTTATTTTCGTTTAACCAGAGGTTAAAAGCCCGGAAAGCTCTATCTACCGGCAAATTCAGGAGCCGTTTCCTATAAGTTTTTATACTTCTCGTTGCTTTTTTTTTCCCAGTCAGGCTCTGCAAGGTCTGTAGCTAAGCAACAGCTTCAGCTAGAGACGCTTGCAGCTGCAGCCGACTGTTTTGAAGCTGTTGCTAAGCAACAGGGTTTGTTGATTCACACGGAGCTGAAAAGCTCTATGTTTTAACATTAGCGCTGGTTTATACGGCAGTTTTGATGGGACGGCACCAACTCGGTCCCGTCAGTGCCGGATACCAGAAAGTTTCCTGTACAGGCTGAGGAGTTGGCAAATGCCAAACTGAGGTGCTGCAGTGCCACTACTGACCAAAGGATATAATTACAGCATTGCAAGCTTCATAGAATGATGCAGCGCAGGAGGTCACTCAGCCCATTGTGCCTGTGCCAGAGTTGTCCTATTCCCCTGCCCTTTCCCCAGAGCCCTACAATTTTTTTTCTTTTCAAGTATATATCCAATTCCCTTTTCAAAGCTACTATTGAATCTGTTTCCACCGCCCTTTCAGACAGCGCATTCAAGATCATCACAACTCTCTGCATAAAAAAGATTCTGCTCAAACTTAAGACAATTTCCATTCTAAATGTAGACACAGAAATTTATATTGGTGAGGCGGGGGGAAGCTGACACAAAACTGTTGCAACAGAAAGTAAGGTTTTGTAGACCACAACGGCAGGGAGACGTGGGGGTCATTTTAATCTAACCCGCCCGTCGGGAAACTGACAGGATTGGGTGGAAATCCGCTTTTACGGCCCGCTCAGTTTTAATCTCCATTGAAGTCAATGTAATATTGGTCAGAGTGTAAAACCGGCGTTCCAGTGGCTTTCCTGCCCGCTGAGTTAGGTTAAGATTGGCTGCATAACATTTTTAAGTTGTGGTTGGTCAATTTTTAAATGATTTTTTTTGTGCACCAATCTCTACCTGGAACATTGTACTGATTTAATGTTTTTGCTTCCAGCTTTGGGTGGGAATGCCAGCTTGGTATGTGGCAGCGTGCAGAGCCAATGTAAAAAGCGGTGCTATTATGTCAGCCTTATCAGACACAGAAATACAGCGAGAGATCGGCATCAGTAACCCTCTCCACAGGTTAAAACTGCGTCTAGCTATCCAGGAGATGGTATCACTAACCAGTCCTTCAGCACCTCCAACATCTCGAACGGTAGGAACAAATCTCATTGCTCTATGAACACACACCAAGATTAAAACTAATAACTGGATACTTGGGGGGGGGGGGGGGGGGAGAAATTCAGTTGTTAGCGCCAGCTGCTAGCGCCTTAAGAGGGCGATAAGTGGGGCGCGAAGCAGCTAGCGCCCGGGCGCGGCGAGACCTGCGCCTCTCGCGAAATTGAGCGGACATTTAGCGGCGGCGCAAAACCGCAACGCCCACTCAGCTGCGCGCGCAGATCCTTACATCATTTCATGGTGCAACGCCCTTGGTGCGCCCCGAACCGGAACTTCAGTGGCGCCCCCCTTCTTTCCACCTGGCGCTCCCAGCAACTGGTTGACTGGAACGGTTCCCAGTCACTGGGGGGGTATTTAAAGGGGGCTCTTCCTGGCTTCTTAGTGGTAGCCATTTTTGGACCACTCCTGTGTGTGAGAGAGAGAGAGATTTGCAGAGAGACAGCGCTCGCACAGGTACTTCTGGCTTCAGCCCAGACCTTTGCAGTTGGATTGATTTTTCAGTGCCATAGCCTTGAGTGGCCACATATTATGGGGGCTGCAATGGGTGGAAACGTTGGGTTTCTCCATTGCATTGAGAGGGCTCAGAGACACCAAGCAAGAGTGCCAATCATGGCCAGACGGAGGGCCAACAGGCGTCAGCACAGGAGGCCTTACCCTCCCAGGATATACCACCAGCAGTTCTCATACCTCAACATGTCTGAGGAGCAATGTATTCGGAGGCTTCGATTCAGAAGGGAGGTGGTCACTGAGCTCTGCCACCTGCTTCAGACAGATCTGCAGCCTCAGCTGAGGAGCAGGACGTCTCTGTCGGTGGCAGTGAAGGTGACAGTGGCTCTCAACTTCTATGCCACCGGCTCCTTTCAATCCGCTACTTGGGACATTGCCAATGTCTCCCAGTTCGCGGTGCACTGCTGCATCCGCCAAGTCACGAATGCCCTCTTCAAAAGGAGACGTCAGTACATTTCCTTCCCCATGACCCTGGACAAGCAGCAAGAGCGCGCAATGGGATTTGCAAGAATAGCGGGCTTCCCCATGGTCCAGGGCGCCATTGACTGCACACATGTGGCTTTCCGGGCGCCTCAAGAGAATGCCGAGGATTACCGCAACCGGAAGGGGTTCCATTCGTTGAACGTGCAGTTGGTGTGTGACCACAGACAGCTGATACTAGCTGTCAATGCCCGCTTTCCAGGCAGCAGCCACGACGCCTTAATCCTGTGCCAGACTTCTGTGGCAGACCTTTTTGAAGCCCCGGCTCACCCAGGAAGTTGGCTTCTCGGGGACAATGGCTATGCTTTGTGCACCTGGCTGATGACCCCGCTCCGTGCGCCCAGCACCCCTGCTGAAGAACGATACAATGACAGCCATCAAGCGACCAGGAACGTCATTGAGCACACAATCGGCGTGCTAAAGCAACGGTTCCGCTGTCTGGACCATTCCGGGGGAGCCCTTCAGTACTCGCCTGAGCGAGTCTCCCATTTCGTTGTAGTGTGCTGCATGCTGCACAACCTGGCTATCCTCAGGACTCAGCCACTGCCAGCAGACATTGGAGGACCACCGGAGGAGGGGGAGGAGGAGGAGCACCAAGACAGGAGGGAGGCACAAAGTGCAAGGGCCGTCCGTCAGCGGCTTATTGCAAGTCGGTTCTAGGCCCCCTCTGAGGGAATGGCTTGTGCCATTGAAAGAACATGAATGGAACCGTTCCGCAAACCCTGAGCCGGTCAAGGCAACAAATAGTTCAAAGAGCAAACATGCACAATCTGAATAAAGACAATTATTTATTTAACAAACTCTGTGCCATTCCCGCATGACAAGCAAATACAGAGAAACCCCCCAAAAAAGTCAGACACATAACTGGCTCTCACAACCTGGAGACAATGAACAAAAGAGTTAACCAAAAATGACCATGATCCTCGGCCTTCACTAAAAAAAATTCACAGCATTTTGCCAAATCTCCTACTTTTTGGCCTGCGAGGGTGATCTGCTTCGCTTGCGAGATTGGCCCCTTCCCACCCTGCAGCTCCTCCGCAATGGGACCCCAGTGGCTGCAGCAAGGCTGGGGGAAGGCTGCTGAGTGTCAGAAAGTGAGTTGGCAGATGCCCTTGGGGGACGGCCTGGACCAGCTCTGGGCCTGTAGGGCCCGGCTGCTGACTGCCCCAACTCTGCATGGGCGGCAGCAGTCTGTCTTACGGGTGGTGGCAGCTGCAGTGGAGGAGTGACAGTGTTAATGTTGCCATCCTGACAGAGCACAGGCACTCGCACGGGGCAGCACTGAAGCATGCGGAGCAATCTGCTGAAGCACAGACTGCTGGCGCGGCGAGGGTCCCGGCGAATCCTGCCCAATCCAGCGAGGGTGGCCCTAATCTGTGTCTGCATCAGACCAGCCACTGACTGCATGGCACGACTAAGCACTTGCGTGGAAGCTGCCTGTGCTGCACCGAAGTCCTGCAGACTCCTTGCCTGTGCTGCCCCGAATTCCTGTACACTCCTTGCCTGTGACTCTGTGGAGTCAGGCATCCTTGCCACTGCAGCCATGAGCTCAGTGTGCCTGTGCTCCGCCTGGGCGCCCATTTCAGCGAGGAGCCGCACCTCCTCTGCGCTCACTGTAGCAGGACTGGAGGCCAGACTCTCCCTCCGGGGAGAAGGCCGCCGAGCTTCCCTACCACCCCCCCCCCACCCCCCCCGCGTTGCTGCAGCCCGCTGGGCCCTGGAGCTTCACCCTTCCCCCCCCCCCCCCCCCCCCTGCTCCCCTCCAGGGAAGACGTGTCCCCATTATGGCCATGGGCTGCCTCGGCTGAGGGTGGCACTGATGGTCCGGCTTCCTCTTCCTCCTCCTCACCTTCAGAATCACACTCAGTGGCAGCTTGAGGGCCCGCCTCCTCACCTGGCGAATCAGCATCTGAAAGCAGGGAGGTACAAGAGTTGCTTTAGCGTGAGGACAGGGCGGCAGCGAGGGAGGCATGAGTGCTGCAATGCACTGTATTGGTTCGATAGTGGCAAAGGATGCTGGTGTGAGGCACAAGTGGAAGGAGAGAGGTCAAAAAGGTGATGACCTTACCATTGCTGTCCAGAACGGGGTCGGCATCTCCAGTGGCGACGAGGCCAATCATCCGGCCTGCCATAATCCGTTCCACTCGCTGCTCCAGATCGCTGAGGTCTTTAAGTTCAGGACGGCCTCCCCCGGTCCGTTGCTGCTGCCTCCTATTGTGCGCCAGCTTGCCCTGCAAGAGAAAGGACGGGCTCTCAGTACAGTGTGAAGCCCTGATCTTGGCTGCACTGCCTCCCATGGTCGAATAGCCCTTAGTGTGAAGTGGTGAATGTGCATGTGAGTTTCATGAAAGGCCCGTAGGTGTTGGATGAGGGCTGGGCATTGGGGCTTTCAGGACCCTTTGGCCAGAAAGTGAGGTGCACATGCAGGGATGAAGAGGATACTGGAAAGGGTACTCACCCTGACAACCCGAGTGAGGTCGTTGAATTTCTTCCTGCATTGCACAGAGGTCCTAGGTACCATGCTGCTGGAAGTCACTCTGTGTGCCACCTCCCTCCAAACTTTTCAATATTTGTTGGGCAGCGGCCTCCTGCCACTGTCCGGAAACAGGATAGATCGCCTGCGCTCCACTGCGCCAACCAGAACCTTCAGGGCCCCCTCACTGAACCACTGCGCTCGCTCCCTGGCCCCCTCCATGGTCCTAGGTGTTACAATGTCGCAGCAGGTCTGTCCAGGCCGAGAACCCGGGCTCCAATGTGCAGGGCTTGGCTGCAAGCCAAATCGACCCTCCCCCTTTAAGAGGTGACCGGCGCCAGTGTGTGTGCCTGCAATCGCTAACTGGCCGCACCTGCGCTGCGCCCGCCCTTGGTGGTAGCGCCTTGCCTCTCCGGCTTAGCGCCTTAGGATAGTCGTGCAGCGCTTGCTTTAGCGCACCAAGAACATCTTGGGGCGAAGCAAGTCAATTTCGCTGAAGATGGCGATAATTTGCGCGGGTGCTAAATTTAGCGCACGCTCGACTAGCGCCCCAAACGTGGCGATACTGAATTTCTAGGCCTTGAACTTTTCCAACAGTTAATTAACAATTTCAGTTGTGTGCCATGTTTTGTTTTGGAAATTATTTATTTTGCTGTTTTGGGTCTGTGATAAGTTAATTTCATATTGTGGAAGCCAAGAAATTAGATGCTAGAAATTTTTTTTTTTTTTTACGTTGGAGGCAGTAAAATACAATGTTTTATTGTATGCTTATTTGAAGCAGAGTCTTGTATATAGAGCTATTAAGATAATCCCCTTCCCACAGCTGAACTGATCGGGAATGTCACCTCTCAGCCACAAAGCTAGATTTTAGCAGCCAATAATAGTAACGGTTTTGTAACTGCTGTGGCATCATTTTAAGGAACTGTAGCTTGAGCTTAAGCTAGCCTCCTTAAACATACCTGTTGCTTAATGATCTGCCACCTCTCCTCTTTATTACTGCTTTCCTGTCATTGGATTTGGTTGGGTCTCTATGGGTCATGTGATTAGTCCACTGGAAATGTCTGGTTAACACATGAAGAAATGGAAACTCTTGCTGCTACTCCGCAAACGGTTAGTCCCACATGTTTAGTGGCTTCTGTCCGTTAACCCTTCCCCCTTTATCTTGTGCTTTCCAATCTTGTAAATGTTTTTATGTATATTCAGTTGTAATTACAGTACAGGTAGACTACCCTTTATCCGAACTTCCGAAAACCGAAACCCTCTAAAAACCAAGGTTTTTTCGGTCAGCGTAAGTCGTGCGCACGACATGACCAGAGTGGCGCACGACTTACGCTGAGCAGAGGGTCAGCGTAAGTCGTGCGCACGACCCCCCGCCGACCCCGACCCCCGCCGACTTACGCTGAGCAGAGGGTCAGCGTAAGTCGTGCGCACGACCCTCCGCCGACCCCCCCCGCGGAACCACCTGACTCTCTTCCAAAGGCTCGAAAGCAACGAGAGCTCTGAGCCCGCGGGGGTGCTGGCCCCTGTTCCGACCGAGCACGACGACCTGTTGGTGGAAATGCGGAACTTCATTGCATTCCAGGCTAGCAGCGACGGACAAGCCACGACTGCGGACCCCCGCCGACCCACCTTCCGTAATCCGAAATTTTCCGAAAACCGAAACACGGCTGGTCCCGAGGTTTTCGGATAAAGGATAGTCTACCTGTACTTGGGGATTTTATCATTTCAATTGAAAATTAAAGTGGATGGATGCACACTAAAAAGAAATGTTTTTCAGTAAGCCATATGCACAATGCCTGTTAGTTTGGATTCTGTCTTTGTTGAGTCTCACCTAAGGGACTTTGCTATGTAAATGGTACAACACTCAACTTTAATGCAAAATTAATCGAACATCCTTTCTATCAAACACGCAATAGGAATTGCGGCGGAAGCTTGCTGGCCCAAATGGCCTACTCCCATTCCGATCACATGAACCATTACATAATTTACAACTTGTACTGTGCACAGCATCACATTATATTCTATGCTGGAAGTATCACAACAATATGACTATTTTCAGAGCAGCTTCCATGAAGCCGTAAAGTAGCTAAACAATCTTGATATACAGAAGGAGCTTTTTCAAATACGAAACCAGTTTTGTATCTAAATACTTTCCTGTGATTAAATAGCAAATACGTAGTATAGAACATAATCTTATCAATTTTATTCTACTTGTGAGAAAGATCATATGAGGTTTTCCTAACCGGTGGAATAAAATGAGCATTCCAATATTGTCCATTGTGTCTCCTCATATGGTTTCGGGCACACAAGAGAAATTTCATTATGTGCACATTGAAAATAATTCAAATGGCACTTGTCTTTTTCCATGTATGAATCACGGGTCTAAATTAATAGTATGCTTGTATAGAAAGGTTGTTGCAAAATGTAGATCCATCAAGTACATATTTTCTATATCAATCTAACGATCTCCTATTGCATGACTATTTACTTAGCATAGATGTTACTTTTCAACTTGCGCTTAAGGAATCTGTGCTTGGAATTTCGCTGGTTTGTGTTGCATCTGTTAGTAATACTGTCTGTGTGAGCTTACTAAACCAATATACCATTATTAACTTTATGATCCATGTTTTCCCCATGCTTTTCTAATTGCTTTAACATCAGGATGATGAAGAGGGCAGCTGGGCCCAGGTGGGCTTTTTAAAAATATATGATTCTCTTTACTTGCTAGTTGGTAACTTCCCCCCCCCCCCCCCCCCCCCCCGTTATTTACTTGTGCTCCAATGTTGAAGTATTTCTCAAGAAGGCAATCATTTACACTAACTTAACATTTGCTGAGAATGCAGTTTTACACTGCAGTAAGAGGATTCTATTTTAAGGCCGAGTTATGTTTCGGTCAGTATAAACAGTGTGTTAATCGCTTGGGTTTGTTCCAGACTTCATTTCATGCTGTCATTAAGGAGTAAAAAACCTGTTTCACTTGCTAGCACTGATCCCTAGGCTTAATAATCACATCAATAAAAAGTAAAAATATGTCTTTGGTACTTCAGGTGGACTCCATGATAAAATTGTGTATTTTTCTTTTTCGGGGAGTTAAGACTTTAGCATATGGGGACATGAATCACGAGTGGATCGGCAATGAGTGGCTTCCTAGCTTGGGTTTGCCTCAGTATCGTAGCTACTTTATGGAATGTCTTGTTGATGCTCGAATGCTGGACCATTTGACAAAAAAGGATCTTCGGGGGCAGCTTAAAATGGTCGATAGCTTTCACCGGTAAGTTTCTTGTTGGTGCTAGATGTATCCTCGTATTCTTTGGACGAATTGGTAGCTACAAAAAATGTTCAAGTATCGGAACAAGCGGGGATCAGTTAATTTGCTTTTGAAATTTTTATCCCTGGAACAGAACCATTAATTTAGGCTGTTTTGCAGTGCACAAATATGCACAACTTAAAAATATATATACTTTGCAAGTTTGTTGGGGGGTGGTTATGGTGTAAGTTTTTAATTTTAGAAAAACGTAAGTAATTCAACCTTGTGAAAATGTTTAGTTATTCAACGTTTCTTTGTGCATTCGTTTTAACAAATCCGTAAACCCACGCTTACAGATTGAATGAAAACAGCTCAGAGAAAAGTATCAGCAGAATCTTTTTTTTTGTTTTAAACAGTTTTAAGTGGAAAAGCAGATCTTAATTGGGCCAGGATTGAAGAAGTGCCTCTTCTCTTGTTTATGTGCTGGAATTAAGCCAATATTTACTTTAAAGAAAGACAAGTTGCGTCATTGCTAGTTTAGCACTTCTGACATATTCCGGCAATAGCTTAGTTGACTTGTCACTTCCTAAAGATGAATCAAACTGCGTGAAAAGTTAAATTGAAAGATATCTATTTGGATAGGTTCAACTGCTTAGACGGAATCAAAATCTTAAACCGAAGGAGACATGGAAATGTTAAAATGCTTTGTGAAGTCAGGAGTGGGTTTTTACAACATCTGAATATTGAAATAAGTTTTAAAAATTTAAAGGGAAAGATAAACTTGCATTAAGGGTGTAAAAAATTAAACTGGAAGGATGAAAATTTTAAAGAAAAATTTCAGGAAAATAAACTTAATGGAGAATGATGGGAAAATTGTCAGTAAATGTAGAAGCTCCAACACACTTGCTGATTCACTGTGTGTTTTTGTTTTTAAACAGAAAAAGCCTACATTGTGGAATAATGGCTTTAAAAAGACTAAATTATGATCGCAAGGAACTGGAAAGGAGGCGTGAAGAAGGCCAACAGGACATTAAGGGTAATGGTTGTATTTTAACTCTTGATGTGCTGCTGTTGTGTTACTTTGGGTGCAATCTCACTTCCTGGGCCAACAGTGACCCAGCTTGTTGAGTGACAGGCCTCCGCTGTGATAGAACTCTCTGTCTTTATGCTTTCAGGGCTTGAAGCAGGTTTTTAAACCAATAACAACCGAATATTTTCAGTTTGGCTCCCTCCAAAATGGATCGTGAGACTCAGATAGAGGAAAACCTGCAAGGAAAGGGTTCAACATTAATTTTCAAAAACCAAAAATAATGTACAGATTTTTAAAAAAAGACGGCGCTCAGTTCTACATCTTCGCCACTTGTATAGATCCCTCCACTGCCTATGTTGCCAGACTGCTTGTATGCAATTTCTTAGCTTCGGTCTTCCCAATGTTTAGCAATCACCTTTGACCCCTGCCACGAACTCCATATCCATGGCATCGATTCCATCCCCCTCCTCAGCCACTGTCTCAGGTTGAACTAGACTGTTTGCAGCCTCAGCACCCCATTCGACGCCATCCTGAACTTCCAATCCCATATCATGGCTGATCATCCAAATTCAGTACCCTGTCCTTGCTTTCTCCCCATATCCCTTTAGCCTTAAGAAATATATCTAACTCCTTCTTGAATATATTTAATAAGTTGGCCTCAACTGCCTTCTGTGGTAGAGAATTCCACAGGTTCACCACTCTCTGGGTGAAGAAATTCCTCCTCATCTCAGTCCTAAATGGCTTACCCCTTATCTTTAGACTGTGACCCCTGGTTCTGGACTCCCCCGCCATCGGGAACATCCTTCCAGCATCTAGTCTGTCCAGTCCTGTTAGAATTTTATAAGTTTCAATTTAAGACCCTCCTTAAAACCCACCTGTTTGACCAATTGATTGGTCATCCCTCCTAATATCACCTCCTTTGGCTTGGCGTCCATTTTTGTTTGATTACCCTCTGTGAAGCACATTGGAACATTTTTCTACGTTATAAGGCGCTGTACAAATGCAAGACCAGTGCCACGCACAAATATCAATTGTTTTTATCACAATATTAACTTATTATCCAGTATACATTCTGAATATCATTCAATTCTTAATGACCACCATGGCTTGAAAAAATCAACTTGCACTGTTTGTTCAATTAGATTGTTTAGATCTGATCTTATACATTTGTACAGGAAACTCTTTTTTTTATCCGGCACCGACGGGACTGGCGTGGTGCCGGTTGATCAAAAAGTCCAGATTACAGAGAGGTATACTTACTAAGGTACGAGAGCCCCGTACACGGCCACAGATCCAGGCGTCCCTGTTGCATGGCAACAGGTGCAGGAACCCTGGTTACACGACCACAGATCCAGGCGTCCTTGTTGCATGGCAACAGGCGCAGGACTCCCGGTTACACGGCCACAGATCCAGGAACCCCGGTTACACGGCCACTAATATGAAGTAAAACTTACTTGAACCTACTCCTGAATTTTGCCGGTTAAGAGAGATTTCCGGTTATTTAGGTGCTGGTAAAAAGAGAGTTTCCTGTAATCTGTTTAAATATTGTAATGCACAATGGACCACGTTCCCTTTGATAATTCTGTTCCCTTTACTTTTTACAGATGTTATGGTGTGGACTAATGAGCGAGTGATATGCTGGGTGCAGTCAGTTGGACTTAAGGAATATGCAAATAATCTTTTAGAAATTGGAGTACATGGTGGACTAATTGCCCTAGACGAACTTTTTGATTTCAATGCACTAGCTCTTTTGTTACAGATACCAATGCAGAACACACAGGTAAACAAAGGGAGGGAGCTATCATTCCAATATAGAGGAAAACCAGCTTGTGTACACTGTTTTCTAAACACTGATTTCTTTTAGACCAGCCATCAAACAAGTGAAGTCTTTATTTTAATTGCCTGTGTTTCACTTGTATGTGAAAGTTAAACTTTCTGCAAGTCTATCAAATAGGTTGTTATGGTGTGATATGAGGTCTTGATAAAATTGCTTTGTTTTTAGATAACATTTTCACGATAAAGTGATCTTAAACGTATACAAGATGAACATCCCAGTAATACTGCGGGGGAGAAAAACCTCACATTTTCTTCTCATAAAAATATCTAACTAAGGGGACCAAACACCAGTACATAAGCTCAACAACAGATGATATGAAGGCAAAAGTTGAAGCCCAATAGTGCAAAGAAAGTAATGTGATGTAGTATTGAGAGAAGTTACTTCAACTTTCGCTACTTCTTGTTACCAGGGATTATAAATTCAGAGATAATGCGCTCTCAAAACAGTGCAGCCCTTCAGATTTACAAGAAGCTGTTTCTACCCTGGCTATTTTCTGATATCAAAGTAGCATGAAGGAATCTCGAGATGACATTTTTTGCCAGAAAAAAATTGGTGGTTCATATTCTCCAGTGTCTTCTAAGATGCTGAATTGATCTGCTAATGCTCTGTTCCTGGTCAACATGTTGAAAAGTTGGCATTGGTAATGGTTAGCTTATCTGAGAATGGCGGGAGTGTCTCTGTACACTGTGTGCCCAGAAGAACGGTTTGGAGGTGGGGGAATGAGAAAACTAACCTAGGACGCGATGTTCCCACCTCAGTAAGAACGAGCTTTCTGGTTCAATTTTCTTTTCTTTCCTGGAACTTTGTTCGACAGTAATCTGCTGCTGATTCATGGTGCCCACAGTTTGGGGTCGTGTTGGATCCGAAGTGGGCTTTATTTTATTGGCCCAGAAATTCAGGTTGGGGACTTCCCACAGGTGCAAGCCCCCGACCTGCACTTACCTAGCACGCCGGCCATTGAGCTGTGGGTCCGCGTGGGATTCCGATTGTGGGCCTCCTCCAACTGCCGGCGCGCAGTGCTTGCGTGTCCCAGGGGCGCAGTTAGTTCGATGCGTCCCCTGGGATCACGTGGGCCATGGGGAGCCAATCGGAGCAGGGAAATGCCCATTCATAAGTTTGACAGGAAGAGCTGTCAAAACTTAGAAATACTACGGGCCCCAAAACATCACTAAATCTTCAAATACATTTTTTTTTAATCACATTTTTAAAATAAACTATAAATTACTTTATTTTTAAAATAAACTATAAATTATTTTAAACAATAATTTAAATTTTTGAAAAAATTATTTTATTTTCTAACGGGGCTAAAAATAAACTTGCCTTTCTTTAAAGTATTTAAAAATAATAAACCTGTGGAAAAAATGTTTTAATTTTAATTAATTCGCCACTTACCTTGTAAAAAGCAGGCCTTACGCCTGCTTTTTAAATGTGTAACTCCTGGAGACTTACCCTCCCGGGAAAACCTGCAAAAAAAACGTAAGTTCAATGCGCACGCGCAGCCCCTGCACACGCGTTCGACCTCTGAACCCCTGCTTTCAGGGGAACGGAAGTGCCGGTTTCCCGTGCATGCAGGAAACCGGCACTTCCATTGGGCTTACGGGTGAGTACCCCATGCGTACTCGCCCGTGGAGACCCGAAGTTCTGGGCCATTATAGCATTAGGGGACTAAACACTTCCAATTTTGGGCTGTTTTTACCAGTTATCCTTTAACCAGAGTATGGGAAATGGTGATGGAGAGATTCAATTGGATTTAGTTTGGTTTGATGTGGCTGTTCTGGGTTCTTCCACAGCGCTGCACAAGGCAGTAAAAACAATGGATGGTGAGAGGACCGAGTTGGAAATAGGTAAATGAGTGTGATAGTGGGAAGGAGGATACTGGAGCACAGTCCTCCCGGGTCTGGGACAATGGTACTTGTAACTGATGTGCTCAAAGTTTACTCAAAATTATGGAAGGGAGATTAAATTTTTTCCAAAAAAAACCAATTTCAATATATGGTTGAAAACTGCCCCATTAAAAGACCAAAGGCTCTGCTGAAATTGAGACCTCTAAAAGCTGATCAAGCTTTATTAAAGGTTAACTCACTGAATGGCATCTCAGCTGAAAAAGAAAAGGAATTAGCCTGTTTCTTTTTCCCCAACAGCTGGAGTGAATGAAAGTTTTGGTGTATTTAGAGATATAGGGAGTATCTACATAAATGCAGATTGCTAGTACTTCAATACAGGAAACTTTGTGCTATCCGGCACCGACGGGACCGAGCTGTTGCCGTCCCATCAAAACTGCCGGACAAACCAGCGCTAATGTTAAAACATACGGAGCTTTTGAGCTCCGTATCTAGCAACAAACCCTGTTGCTTAGCAACAGCTTCTGAACAGTCGGCCGTAGCGTGCAAGTGTCTCTGTAGCTAAGCAACAGCTTTAGCTAGACCTTGCAGAGACTGACTGGTGGGGGAAAAAAAAGCAATGAAAAGAAAAAAAACTTACTGAACCGACTCCTGAATTTTGCCGGTGGATCGAGCATTCCGGACAGTTAACCTCTGGATAAACCAAAATTTCCTGTAATTATCTACGTCTTCCTATTTCAGGGGAAAGGGGTGTTGTGTTTATTATGGGAGTGCAGACAGGAATGAGGCTTCCGGCAGAGGATAATTGAATTTCTTAGATCCAACCACAGACTCCGTGTATCATTTTCAAATAAAAAGAAAGGCATAGGCGATGCTGGCAAGACGCAGTGGGTCAGTCAGCATCTGTGAAGAGAAAAAGGCAAGTTAATGTCTCTGGTAGAACCCTTCAGAACTGATAACTGAAAGATAAGTAAGCAATCTAGTATAATCTGGGTGGAGGGGGGAACAGAGATAGTCAAATCACAGGAAATAAAATGACCTGAATCATGCTTAAAAGAGAAGCCGGAAATTGCTAAATGACTTAAAAGGATTATTTTAGTGAAGCAATGGGAAAAGATTTTAAAAGAAACAAAATAATGACAGAGGGTAAGAGGCCCGCCCAAGGAAAAGGGTAAATCATAGACAGTTACAGCACGGAAGGAGGCCATTTCGGCCCATCGTGTCCGAGCCAGCCAACAAAGAGCTATCCAGCCTAATCCCACTTCCCAGCTCTTGGTCCGTAGCCCTGCAGGTTAGAGCATCCCAAGTGCACATCCAAGTACTTTTTAAATGTGGTTAGGGTTCCTGCCTCTACCACCCTTTCAGGCAGTGAGTTCCAGACCCCCACAACCCTCTGGGTGAAGAAATTTCCCCTCTCATCCCCTCTAAACTTTCCACCAATTACTTTAAATCTGTGCCCCCTGGTTTTTGACCCCTCTGCTAAGGGAAATAGGTCCTTTCTATCCACTTTATCTAGGCCCCTCATAATTTTATACGCCTCAATAAGGTCTCCCCTCAGCCTCCTCTGTTCCAAGGAAAACAAACCCATCCTACCCAGTCTCTCCTCATAGCTAAGATTCTCTACTCCCAGCAACATCCTTGTAAATCTCCTCTGTACCCTCTCGAGTGCAATCACATCTTTCCTGTAATGTGGTGACCAGAACTGCACGCAGTACTCTAGCTGAGGCCTAACTAGTGTTTTATACAGTTGAAGCATAACCCCCCTGCTCTTGTATTCTATGCCACAGCTAATAAAGGCAAACATTCCGTATGCCTTCTTAACCACCTTATCTACCTGGCCTGCTACCTTCAGGGATCTGTGGACATGCACTCCAAGGTCCCTTTGTTTCTCTACACTACTCAGTGTCCTACCATTTAATGTGTATTCCCTTTCCTTGTTAGCCCTCCCCAAATGCATTAAAAGAGAAGGCCAACACCAAGAAAGAAAGAAAGGCTTGCATTTATATAGTGCCTTTCACGACCACCGGACTTCTCAAAGCACTTTACAGCCAATGAAGTACTTTTTTTTTGAAGTGGAGTCACTGTTGTAATGTAATGTAACACCAAGGGCACATGCCTCTTCTCTCCTGGAATATCAACCGTCCTCTCCTCCCCCATGGTGGAAGAATAAACAAGGCTGTCGATCCAGGATACGCCTGTTCATTCTTCCACCGCCCTAACATCAAGCTGCTCTGCCCCTGGCACATTCCTATACAATCACAGCAGGTTAAACACCTGTCTGTTCACCACCACCCAGGCCCCCAAACACTCCTTCTACGTGAGACAGCAATTTATGTGCATTTCTTCTAATCTAGTGTGTTGTATTCACTGCTCAAGGTGCAGTCTTCTCTATATTGGGCAGACTAAGCTTCGATTAAGTGATTGCTTTGTTAAGACACCTCTATTCTGTCAGCAAGTGTGGCCTGAAGCTCTCTGTGACTCGCCACTTTGACTCTTGCCTTCCATGCCCACTCTGACCCCTCCATCTTTGGTGTCGCGTTCCAACCAGACTCAATGTCAGCTTGAAGAGCCGGACCCCCCTCGGGCACTCTGCATCCCTCTGGTCTGAACACTGACTTTAGTAGCTTCAGATCTTGGCTATATCCTCCCATTTCTTTACAGCAATGGGTGCTGTTGATCGGGAGTGGTGGGGGTAGGGCGGTGGGCCAGTCAAGTCTCCTGGGGAAGGGAAGACAGCTCGTAGTTCTGGGCGTGAGCCCTTTAGTGGAACAGTGTGAAACTGTTCTGGCAAGAGTTGGTCTTAGTGTTGGCCTGTTTTTATTTCCTTTTTGCTGGAGCCCTGTACTCACTGTGTCCAGCATTTCAGTTTTTGGTTTACTGATCTGAATTTGCAGGCATTCTCCTTTCCTCTTCGAATTTTCTCCCCATTATTCTCACTCTTTTTTCCTTGGGTGAGTCGCTAACCATATTTGCCTGTCCATTGTTTTGTTTTTTTAATAAATTTCAATTGCCTCACTGACACGACATTTTATGTCCTTTAACAATTCCCTGCTTTTCGTTTAAGCAGATTGCAGGTAATTTAGCCCGTTAATATTTTCCTTGAGATTAGACTGTCTTGTTTTCACACCACAGCCCCGCCCCCCCCCCCCATTTCCTTAATTCTACTAACACTTGTTTAGGTTTTGGATTTCACTTGCCTGGAACATGAACTTGGCTTTTCGCTCCACAGATGCTGACACAGCTGCTTGTACGATTTAGCATTTTGTGATTTTGTTTTATGTGCTCTTCACCTGCACTGGAAAACCTGCCTTTTTAGGAATACCAGTCATAAAACCAAGAATATACAGTTGGTTCTTGCGCATCCCTCACTTCCTTCGCTCCCCCACCACTGGTGGCCATGCTTTCAGCCATGTCGGCCCATAGCGCTGGAAATCTCTCCGCCTCGGCACCTGTCTCTCCCCCTTCAAGACCCTCTTTAAAATCTACCTCTTTGACCAAGCTTTTCGTCGCCCTTTCCTGATATCGCCTCCTTTGGCTCAATGTCAACTTTTGACTGATTATGTTCCGGTGAAGCACCTTGGGACTTTTTCCTATGTTAAAGGCACTACATCAATGCAAGGACTGCCTCCACCACCATTGTGGCAGGATGGCATCCCCTGGCCCCCCTCAATTGTGTTTTTATTTTAAGACAGTAACTGCACTATGTAAGTGGGTTGCTGCAGTTTGAGCTAAATGTATACCCTGTCTCAAATCTCTACATTCCCAGGAGTCTCTAGTGGAAATGTATATGTCCATTTTATATTCTGCATATATATTTAAAACAGAGAGAATTTTCAGAAAGCATACTAAAATGGAGTATCTGATTATGTGGCGGTATAAAGTTTTGAGTGTCGGCCCTTCATTAGAACATGGTTTTGATGAAGGGTGTACACCCAAAACATTAATCTGTCGTTTCGCATTCAGATGCTGTGGATTTCCCGATTTCTAGCCTTGTATTTTTTTTTTTCATTTTAGGGTTTACTCCCAAGTGTTTTATCTACAAAGGTGAATTTTTACAAGAGGAAATGAGAACATTTTGATTTTTTACACACTGAAACAGTTTGTTCCAATACTAAGTCCTGCTCTGGCAGCTGATGGTGCTGCACTGTGTGAAATTGGGAATTGCTGCATTAGGAGAGACTACCATCTGCTGGCAGGAAGGTGGTGTTACAGGAGTAGATTAGTAAAAAGTTGCTGTAACAAAAGGGTACCCAGCCCCATCTACAGGAAACTCTTTTTTTATCCGGGACCGGCGTGGTGCTGGTTGATCAAAAAGTCCGGATTACAGAGAGGTATACTTACCAAGGTACGAGAGCCCCGTACACGGCCACAGGTGCAGGAGCCCCGGTTACACGGCACTTGTGCAGGAGTCCCTGTTACACGGCCACAGATCCAGGAACCTCGGTTACACGGCCACAGATCCAGGAACCCCGGTTACACGGCCACAGATCCAGGAACCCCGGTTACACGGCCACAGATCCAGGAACCCCGGTTACACGGCCACAGATCCAGGAACCCCGGTTACACGGCCACAGATCCAGGCACCCCGGTTACACGGCCACAGATCCAGGAACCCCGGTTACACGGCCACAGATCCAGGAACCCCGGTTACACGGCCACAGATCCAGGAACCCCGGTTACACGGCCACAGATCCAGGAACCCCGGTTACACGGCCACTAATATATAGTAAAACTTACCTGAACCTACTCCTGAATTTTGCCGGTTGAGAGATTTCCGGATATTTAGGTGCCGGTTAAAAAAGAGTTTCCTGAATTTCCTTTAACAATAGTGAACATATAACTTTTGGGGGGTTATTACCTGTGCTGCTAGCTCACCTATGTCTCAGTGTTTTATATGCGAAATTACCTAATGAGTGACTAGCAAAAGCATCTTCTCAGCAGGAAATTGAGATGTGGGCCGAGAATTCCCTGTAGCAGCGTCATCGATTTTATGCCATTGCTTTGCCAATTTTGTCGGTCAGTTAACCTTGAAATTGCCTGTGCAATTAATCAGACTACGCCAGAGCGTAAGAAACCAACGTGATTTAAGCGTAACAAAGAAATGCCCTCACGCTTTGTCCTGACATTTCAAATCTTTTTAGCACTGATACAAGTGCAACAGCTCAAAGTCGATTACAGAAAATAAATTTAATTTAAAAAGTTTTTGCTGCAAATGGTGTTTTAAAAGTGAATACTACCATCTCTATAAATTCAGTACCTGTAATAGTCAAAACAGGCACCCTTTTTAAAAAATTAAAAATTTTTTTAAAAAAAACCCCAAGAGATCTTGCTCTTTTGGCAGTCACTCTTTTCTGCCTCTTCTGTATTTTCAAACTAGCAATTTTCAAATTACGATCAGAGACAATTTTAACATGGACATTAGTTGAAAAACTCTCCAGGAAGCTTGTTCAGAGCAACAGAAAGGAACTGAGGTACACTACAGTTTTCTAGAATTCCGGCTATGTTGAGTTCTTAGAGTTTTAAGAAAGAGAAACCTGACCGCCTCAATCACCTTTCAAATTTGTCCCCTTGTTTTGTGCAGTGATTATTTTTAACTTTGCTTCAAATAATCATCGACTATCAAAAGCAAACACCCGGTTGCACTGGGTGATATATAGGCTCAATGATCACATGCAAATCAAATGCACTCTAAACGGAAAGTATTAATGTCTTAAACATGGACTTGCAAATTTACCCTCTATAAATCATTTCTAAACGTCTACCCAATGAATTTATTTCTCAAAACATTTTTAAGAAAATAGGTTTCAAATAGTTTCCAGGAAACCATACTCTCTGTGGTAACAACCAAGTCAGTTCCATTGCGTTTGCCAGTCTCTTCGAAGAGATCGTAAATCCAAAGGAAGCCTGTGTTCCTAAAATTTTGGGTGCAAAATTACACCCATGCTAAACCTGGTAAATGCAGGAAATTTGAGTTGTACACACTTTTGGATGGTCCGAGGAGGGGTGGGGGGGGGTGCAGAATCAAGGCTTTGCTGAATAGTGGTGGAAGATTTTAGAGAACCGATGCAAAAAATTGAGGAAATTTGGACACAGTGAAAGAAATGACTTAAGTCACACCCAAATTTCCTCTATCTTATGCACCGGAAATCGGCATTGCGCCGCGATTATGCTGTTTTTTGGCCACAGCTTGACAGGAACCTTCAGACCGTGCAGTCATGTTCAAGCGGTTGGGGTTCTTGATATAGCTGTTTCCTATGTGGTTGTTAAGTCCTTCCTACTGTCATTGAGTGATTAAAGTATCTCCTCAGCCCGCCAAATGGCTTTGAAATGTGGGCAGTTTACTGGCTTGAGTCAGGGTTTAAGAAGAACATTCTGCGTATCTCACTATATGCACTTCCCTAACTGAATGGGCTGCGTATTAGGGCATCAGCTGGCTGCTTGAGATTTCTGTCCATTGCATCCCAGGAAAATCATCGAGAGATTGGAGCTGAGCGCAGTTGGGGCAGATACCCAGCACTTTTATGCCTAGTATTCAGTAGTCTGGAAATGCCGTTGATGTAGCGACTTTATCTGCCAACCAGGAGAAGATGATGGCCGTTCACGTGTGCAAGGATGTATTTGGAGATGTGTTCATTGTGTTCCTGATAACCCAGTGTCTTCCATGGTAACAGTTGATGGGGAGGATATTCTGAGCATGAGCACAATGTACCTGTTTGGGGAGTCCGATTGAATCATCCAGAAGTGAGGCTATCCAACAAATAGACCGCTGCAGATATTGAGCTGCCTGAGCTTTTCCTGCAGGTGTTGTGACCGTAAAGCATTTGTTGTCAATCTCTTCTCTCAGGGTGTACTTGTACACATTGAAGGTGGCAATTTTTTTCTGGCACCTGTGCTTTTCAATGTCCAAAGGATGTGATTAGTGAGTAAAAGAAGTTAATTGCTCATGACATGCATTGTGAAACCATTGAAGTATACGGGAAGTTGATTTAAAGTAGAGCCTGGCATTGGCTCAGAAATATTCAATAGGCTCCAGACATTTTATTTATACTTTGACTGAAAAATTTCCTGAGGAGTATTGTTTCATGTGCTCTGTATGAAAAAGAAAAGGAATATTTTTAAAACTCTACGCTTGACAGCTGGTGATAGTTTTCATGTCAGCAGTGCATTTTGTTCATACTGGCCCTTTTTAAGCCTATTGATGCTCCTGACTTTGATTCTCGTGGTTGTGGTCTATTGATGTTCTAACCTATTCCTCCTCGGAATAAGCAATCGTAGAATGCTGCAGCACACAAATGGGCCATTCAGCTCAAGTCTGTGTCGATGTTCTCCTCCAGTTGACCCAGCTCATCTATTCCCACTCTCCTGCTCGTTCCCTATACCCTTTTAATATTCTTTTTAAGCAACAATCTAATTGCCTCTTCAATACTTTTATTGTCTCTACTTTAACGGTGATTTGGAGCAGAGTATTTTAAATTCTAATCACCCTCGGCATAAGTAACTTTTTTTCCTGACGTCCCCTTTATTTGTTTTTGTGATTCTCTTCAATTTGCGTTCTGTCGTTATTGGCAGTATACTTGCAACCTCATTGTAAATTCACGATCAGGGCTCTTAATTCCAAGGGAGGTGGGGCAACGAGGAACCGCAAGGTTGCTGCCTCATGTCAGAAAGCTAAATTCTGATGAAAGACATGAGAAATGTGGGCTTCTCCACCTTGAAAGGATGTGACTGAGAATTGATTTAATAGAGGATTACAAGGGGTTAACGGTACAGAATAGGCAAATCTTTTTCAATTTAAATTTATTTTTACCTCGAATATCTATTTTCTCTTCCTCCTTCCCTTTGGATCTTGATCTGTTTTGCTGAAACAATTCTATTGGGTTTTGTTTGAAAGATGTTAGTAGTGTCTGTTGCCTACACACTGGTTTTGCTGCTAAATAGCAGGCTTGTGATGAAAGTAAAGTGTATGGGGTGCTGTAGTGCACAGGAAGAGAGGTTTGAGAGATGACAAGTTCAATTCCAACCAACATTAAAGGATAATGGTGTGGAGGACGAATTCTTGGAATGCATGCGAGATAGTTTCCTGGATCAGTGTGTGGAGGAACCAACCAGGGAACAGGCTATTCTGGATCTGGTACTGTGTAATGAGAAAGGGCTAATCAATAATCTTGTGGTAAAGGGGCCTTTAGGGACAAGTGACCATAATATGATTGAATTTTATATTAAGTTTGAGAGTGATGTAGTCCAATCTGAAACTAAGGTCTTCAATCTAAACAGAGGAAACTACAAGGGTATGAGGGACAAGTTGGTCATGGTAGATTGGGAGACTACACTAAAAGGTATGAAGGTGGACATACAATAGCTAACATTCAAGGAAATAATGCATAATTTGCAACAAACATGTATTCCTCTAGGGCATAGAAACCCAAAAGGAAAAGTGGCTAACAAAAGAAATTAAAGCTAGTATTAAGTCAAAGGAGGAAGCTTATAAAGTTGCCAGAAAAATCGGCCAGCCCGAGGATTGGGATCTTTTTAAAAAATCAGCAAAGGGGGACCAAGAAATTGATAAAGGGAAAATGGAATATGAGCACAAACTAGCGAAAAATATAAAAACAGATTGTAAAAGCTTCTATAGGTATGTGAATAGGAAAAGACTGGTGAAGGTAAATGTAGGTCCTTCACAGTCAGAGACGGGAGAATTTATCATGGGGAATGAGGAAATAGCAGAGAAATTAAATAAATACTTTTGTTTCTGTCTTCACGGAGGAAGACACAAAAAACCTCCCAGAAATACGAGAAAACCAAGGATGCGGCGAGAATGAGGAACCTAAAGAAATTATTAGTAAAAAAACAGTACTAGCAAAATTAATGGGACTAAAAGTCGATAAATCCCAAGGACCGGATGACCTACATCCTAGGGTTTTGAAAGAGGTGGCCATTGGGATAGTGGATGCATTGGTTGTCATCTTCCAAAATTCGATAGATTCTGGAACGGTTCCTGACGATTGGAGGATAGCAAATGTAACCCCTCTATTTAAGAAAGGAGGGAGAGAGAAAACGGGGAACTACAGGCCTGTTAGCCTCACATCAGTAGTTGGGAAAATGCTAGAATCTATTATAAAGGATGCAATAACTGGGCACTTAGAAACTAATAGTAAGATTGGGCAGAGTCAACATGGATTTATGAAAGGGAAATCCTGTTTATCAAACTCCACAATTGGAGTTCTTTGAGGATGTAACTAATGGAGTAGACAAAGGGGAACTGGTAGATGTGGTGTATTTGGATTTTTAGAAGGCCTTCAATAAGGCCCCACACAAGAGGTTGGTGAATAAAATTAGGGCACATGGAATTGGGGTAATATACTAGCATGGATTGAGAATTGGTTAACAGACAGAAAACAAAGATTAGGGATAAACAAGTCTTTTTCAGGATGGCAGGCTGTGACTAGTGGGGTACCGCAAGGATCGGTGCTTGGGCCCCAGCTATTCACAATCTATATCAATGATTTGGATGAGGGGACTAAATGTAACATTTCCAAATTTGCTGATGATACAAAGCTAGGTGGCAGTGTCAGTTATGAAGAGGATGTGAAGAGGCTTCAAGGGGCTCTCGACAGGCTCAGTGAGTGAGAACATGGCAGATGGAATATAATGTGGATAAATGTGAAGTTATTCACTTCGGTAGAAAAAACAGAAAGGCAGAGTATTTCCCAAATGGTGAAAGATTGGGGAATGCAGATGCTCAAAGGGACCTGGGTGTCCTTGTACATGAGTCACTGAAAGTGAATGTGCAGGTGCAGCAAGCCATTCGGAAGGCATATGGTATGCTGGCCTTCATTACAAGAGGATTTGAGTACAGGAGTAAAGTCGTCTTACTCCAATTATATAGGGCCTTGGTGAGACCACACCTGGAGTACTGTGTACAATTTTGGTCTCCTTACCTAAGGAAGGATATACTTGGCATAGAGGGAGTGCAATGAAGGTTCACGAGATTGATTCCTGGGATGGCGGGACTGTCATGAGAAGAGATTGAGTAAACTAGGCCTGTATTCTCTTGAATTCAGAAGAATGCGAGGGGATCTCATTGAAGCATACAAAATTATTACAGGGCTTGATGGGGTGGATGCTGGGAGAATGTTTCCATTGGCTGGGGAGTCTAGAACCAGGGGTCACAGCCTCAGGATAAAGGGTAGGTCATTCAGGACTGAGATGAGAAGAAATTTCTTCACACAGAGGGTGGTGAATCTTTGGAATTCTCTACCCCAGAGGGCTGTGGAGGCTCGGTCATTGGGTATATTCAAAACAGAAGTCGATAGATTTCTGACTCGTAAGGGCATCAAGGGATATGGCGATAGGGCCGATGAATGGAGTTGAGGCAGAAGATCAGCCATGATCTCATTGAATGGCGGAGCAGGCTCGAAGGGCCGAATGGCCTGCTCCTGCTCCTATTTCTTATGTTCTTATGATAATTGCACCCCAGTTGGAATTTGTTCTAGTACTCTACTCCCATCACATTGTCTTGAGATGCTTGGTGCACTTCGGATAATTGTTTTCTTTGTTTGGCCTAGTACTGCAATCTGTATTGGATGATTACAATGAAAGGCTTTTCAGTTTACATTAAGAAGTAATGGTGATATTTATGTTTGCAGGCTCGCCAATCGCTGGAGAGAGAATTTAACAACCTCTTGGCCCTAGGAACGGACAGGAGACTAGATGATGTAAGATTCAAACTTAACCCTTTCTTCATAGATTCTTGTGATCTCCAGATCCTTATTCATTCAACTTCCACATACAAATCAGGATTTAGTTCTGTTCAAAGAAACTTCAAACGATTATTTTATGTCAGCGTAAATCTGGGGTATTGTTTACAGTTAGTAAATCTGTATGTATTGAGTATTTTGGTGTGGGAAGCACAAGAACAGATAACTGGAAATAACTAATGAAAGCGTTTTATTTCCTTACCTGTAAGGAGGATGAAAAGGGTTTCAGACGAGCACCTTCCTGGAGAAAGAAGTTCCGACCAAAGGACGTAAGGGGTATGACACCTGGATCAGCAGAGACGCTACCTGCTAATTTTAGAGTTACCTCAACGATGTCTTCACCCTCCATGCAGCCAAAGATGATGCAGACAGATGGTACGTATTGATTTCCTGTTGGATGGCATTAATTGACACTTGTGTATAATATATATTAATACTCTTTCAAATTGCTGCTCGATGCGACCCTACAATAAACGTTTAAGTTTTGAATGGTCCTTTGCGTGTGTAAGAATTTTTCTTCTCGTAACTTGGCTTTAGCGAATACAGTTTAGCTTGATTCAGTGAGGTTTGGGTTGTAAAATTTCCTTCAGTGCCGCTGGGTCAACAGCACTGTGTGAGTGCCTTCACCACACGGACTGTAGCAGTTCAAGGCGGCGGCTCGCCACCACCTTCTTGAGGGCAATTAGGGATGGGCAATAAATGCTGGCCTTGCCAGCGACACCCGCATCCTAGGAACTAATTTTTTTTTAAATCACATGAAAAACCAGTTTACTGCACATATTGTTGGTGAGTGCTAGGTCACAGATCAAAATGTTGTCTTACCTCATGAAAATATATTTATGCCACAGCTGTGATGTGTTAGCCCATGTGCAAAATAGTCTTGCGCTCTAATGAAATAACACAAAATCATGACATTATAGCATCACTGATGTTCCAAAAAGCTCCTCGGCATATCTTTGAGAAGAATTTATTCTCGTTTCTTCCATTTTATGTTCCTTGACCTTGAATCTGCTTTTTATGATGCACTGTTTCAACATTATTTTTTTAACTTAGAAATTTAAGTCATTTGTCAAAGCCCATCGTGCAGGGCACCACGTAGCTTGAAAAATGTAGTTGATGTAATCGCCAACACTAAAATCTCTGAAGTTACGAGGTGTCAAATAACTCCTTCCACTGACATGATACTTACATTTTGTTTTTTTAACAAAAATTGTAATTACAGCCTGGGTATCATGTAGACGTTTTAAAATAAAATTCACAGCTGAGGCAAGCAAAACGTTATCTTTACATTTCCACTGGAATTTTGTCTATCCAGGTCTGTCCTGAATTAGGTGATGCAAGCTGGAGCATAACCAGTTGCTTTACAATATACCTCAGTGCCCTCGGCTAAGGAAAGGGTAAAATCAGCCTGAGCTCATGCTGCTAATCGCTACTTGGTGACCCCCCCTGCTGGAAAGTCTGTGTGCTCAGGATTAGGCTTGGCTGTGATGCTACTTACTGTGGCTCAGTGGGCGGCATTTTCACCTGAATCAGAAGGCTGTGGGTTCAAGTGACACTCCAGTGCAGTGCTGAGGGAGTGCTGCACTGCCGGAGGTGCCGTCTTTCAGATAAGACGTTAAACCGAGGCCCCGTCTTCCCCCTCATTTAAAAAATCCCATGGCGTTATTCAAAGAAGAGCAGGGGAGTTCTCCCTGGCCAATATTTATCCCTCAATCAAAACCTAAAAATCTGGTGATTGTCACATTGTTGTTTGTGGGAGCTTGCTGTGCTCAAATTGGCGGCCCCGCGTCCTCCATTACAACAGTAACTACACTTCAAAAATACTTCATTGGCTATAAGATACTTTGGGACGTCCTGAGGTCGTGAAAGGCGCTATATAAATGCAAGTTCTTTCTCTTTTTCTTATAGCCAACATTCACTGTCTTGGCTTATGAAAAATAATCAGTTGGGTTAAGGTCCTGGAGGGTGACCACTCCCCATGAAAGTGCACCCCAGCATGAAGCAGAGCCTTTCTGGGAGGAGAGAAGAGGCAGGGGCACAAGGAATCTAGTTTACAATATAGAGATATTACACTTTCTATTGGGTTTACCCAGAATAAATTCTTGATATGACGATTGGTATAGAAATTCGCCACTATTGATGCGTAATGTAAACATCATTAATGGGACAACACCACAATAATCAACAGCCTCAGTGCTTCCTAGCCTCGAGGCACATAAGCGTCATGATGTTTGTTCTCGGGTTGCATGTGGTTTAGACAGCGCTCATATCATTAATTCAGCTGCTGAGATAAATTAGGCAACTCTGAGCCTTTCAGACAGTACTTGGGGGGGAAATTATTACCAGTTGTTGCATGTGCTTGTATAAATGGGAATAAGGAATTATAAGCACTGGTTGGACTAGGAAGGTGAAAGGCTCACCATATTATTAATCTGCGAGATCAAGTGCATGGTAATGAAATAATACCTCAATTTTTAAAGGCTGTCAATTTTGTAAGCTCTTTCCCCGTACACACTCATATTTTCTCTGTGTGTTTATCTCTAACACCACCTTAAACGTTGTAACTGACTACTGTGTTCTGTAATGTGTTCCATATTCTAATACAGGAAACTTTCTGATATCCGGCACTGACAGGACCGAGCTGGTGCCGTAACATCAAAAGTGCCGGACATACCAGAGTTAATGTTTAAACATACGAAACTGAGAAGCTCCATGTGAATCAACAAACCCTGTTGCTTAGCAACAGCTTCAAAACAGTCGGCTGCAGCTGCAAGCGTCTGTAGCTGAAGCTGTTACTATAGCTACAGACCTTGCAGTGCTTGACTGGGGAAAAAAATGCAACGAGAACTAAAAAAACATATAGAAAATGGCTCCTGATTTTTGCCGTTAGATCGAGTATTCCGGACATATAACCTCCAGATAAACCAAAGTTTCCTGTAATCCTTTGTGCAGGGAGAAAAAGTTCTTCTATCCTCCCTTCTATGCTGGATACATATCCTGTTTCTTCACTATAAATTAGATCCAAAAAATATCAATGGACTTGTGGTCCCCTAAAGATGTGGTTTGATGCCTTCATTTTTAACAGTTGCAGGCTCAGTGGCCTTTGCTAAATATGAAATTAAATGTTGTGAGGCCCTGCGCTGGACAGGAAATTACAGGCAACTCAACAGGCTGATTGCACGCAGGCCCCACCAACAGTGCAGAGCCTTGCAAAATTTACCCTCAAGTACTGTACTTGTTCAGGGGCAGCCTATGTCACAATAAGAATCTGCAGCATTGTAACATTTGCTGTCCTTAAAACCCAGGAGGGAATATTTGCTCTTAGAAATCTGATTTTACGCTGTGAAATTTTAAATCTCCTTGGGTTTTGATGCCTGAAAAAAAACAATTAAGCAGTTTTGCTTGTGCATTTGTGAAGTGCCTGATCTGTAACTAACTGCATGTTTTCTGCATGCTATCTCTTTTGGTGCAAATCGCAGGCAATGTTTCTGGCGAGCAAAGAATGGATTCTGCTACTGTACGAACCTATTCGTGTTAATTTTGGGTAAGTATTCACACAGCAGTATCTCCCTGCCAGGGCCTGTGCATGATCACAGGCAGACGGTACCTTTCTTTTCAAGATTCAGACAGAAATATTATGCATCTTCACAATGTTTTTTCTTTTATTTTAAAGCAGAGATTTCTTCAGCTGCCTGCACTGAATCGAAGATAGTTAGGCAAGATAATAGGCTAGATAGCTGAGTGGCAGGGAAAGTTGGGGACTGCAGTGACTTTTATTAAAAAAAAAAAAAAAAAGTGATATTTGGCTGTGGAGCCTCTGTTTATTTACTACCAAATTGTTCTGTGTCTGTCCCCATTCAGAGTGTTGATGTCATGGCCAAATTATCAAGTAAAACTTTCACCCATTAGAAACCTTAGATATTGAGCAGATGAAGGTGCGTTTGGAGATGCATCTTGCTGTATGTACTTTAAGTACTGGTGCTTAACCATCTTATAGAGGACAAGATAAATTTATGAGGAAGTTTGTGACCCCTGATTTGAGTGCAGGGGAGTGGGACTAGCTGAATTGCTCTTGCAGAGAGCCGGCACGGGCTCGACAGGCCAATTGGCCTCCTACTGTGCTGTAATGATTCTATTTTGAGTGATGGGCAATTCATTGTTAGTATTTTAGTCTTTGTAGCCTCAAGAGATTTTATGTTCTCCTGATCTGTAAACCACACAGTATTCTCAGGCCAACAGGGTAGACAGGTGACCTGCTCTCAAGTCTCTGTCGGTACTGCTGTTAAATAAGTTGCTGCACATTTGTGTGGGAGAGAGGTGGTCAGCACTTGTCATGGAACATGACACTTTTGATTGTAATTACCCACGCAAAGGGAGCCTGCGCAATGACACTTTTTTTTGTTAACTGGTTTCGCCAAAAGGGACTAGAGTAGTTTACATGGTTTTTTCTTTCCTTTTAAACCTTAACTGGCCTTTTATGTGTCCTAAGATGACCCAATATGTTGTTGCTTTCTCTTTAGCTTTGTGTGTTAATTATGAGCGTAGCTCATCGAACCACTGCTTTATAATCTTAGGACTTGGACATCCGGACACTGCCTGCTTTTCATCTGTATCAGAGAGAGCTGCAGCTCATTCTGTTCAGTTCGATTGTGATGCCATATGCATGAGCGTAAACTTTCCAAAGAAAACCTGAACAAGTAGATGGAGGTTGAACGAGGGTTCCGTGTGTGTGTGTGTGTGTGTGTGTGTGTGTGTGTGTGTGTGTTTCAAAGATTCACCATTCAAAAAGGGAAGAAATATTCAATAAGCTTTCTGCTTGTAGGGTTAAACAACACCCACCTTTGAAAGATGAATTTCAAAATGAGGGTTAAACCCAATATGAACATAACCTGCTGCAATCATAGTGCGACACACAGTCCCTTTCCCTGTTTAGTGCAGGGAGCACTTCGTTATCTTTTCCCGTACAGATGGGCAGCACCAACATGGAAGTGCCTTCAGGCAGCCAGTTGAATGAAGTTTCATGGGGAAGTGGTAATGATGCATGCAAACTCCTTTTAGTGTTGTACTTTGTGAAGATAGGTAAAAACCCAAGTGCTTAAAACCATTGAAGTGGGCGTATTTGAAGAGCGGGAAGTTAATCTGATATCCTTGGCTAACCATCATGCCTCACCAGCGCCACCAGAATAGTCTGAGAATTTATTTATTTTACTGTTGGTGGGATTTTTGCTGTGTACAAATTGTTTTTCTAAATAGCCATAGTAACTACACCTTAAAAGTAATTAATTGGATTTGAATCGCTTTGAGATGACCTGAGGGCGTGAAAGGCACTATATAAACACAAGTTCGTTTGTTTTTTGTGTGCGTTCCATCCTAATTTATTTTGCCAAATAAATTGAATTTATTTGATTACACATTTATGCTATTTCAATTTTAGCCCATGAAGCACGTATTTACTCTTGGCTGATTTGATAAGAAATAGGAGCAGGAGTAGGCCATTCGGCCCCTCGAGCCTGCTCCGCCATTCAATAAAATCATGGCTGATCTTCTACCTCAACTCCACTTTCCCGCACTATCCCCATATCCCTTGATTCCCTTAATATCCAAAAATCTATCCATCTCAGCCTTGAATATACTCGACGACTGAGCTTCCACAGCCCTCTGGGGTAGAGAATTCCAAAGATTCACCACCCTCTGAGTGAAGAAATGTTTCCTTATCTCAGTCCTAAATGGCCGACCCCTTATTCTGAGACTGTGACCCCTGGTTCTAGACTCCCCAGCCAGGAGAAACATCCTCCCTGCATCTACCCTGTCAATCCCCCTCAGAATTTTGCATGTTTCAATGAGATCACCTCTCATTCTTCTAAACTCCAGAGAATATAGGCCTACTCTACTCAATCTCTCCTCATAGGACCATCCCCCCCCCCATCCCAGGAATCAGTCTGGTGAACCTTTGTTGCACTCCCACTATGGCAAGTATATCCTTCCTTAGGTAAGGAGACCAAAACTGTACACACTACTCCATGTGTGGTCTCACCAGGGACCTATATAATTGCAGTAAGACATCTTTACTCTTATACTCAAATCCTCTTGTAATAAAGGCCAACATACCATTTGCTTTCCTAATTGCTTGCTGTACCTGCAAGTTAACTTTCAGTGATTTGTGTACAAGGACACCCAGGTCCCTCTGAACATCAACATTTCCCAATCTCTCACCATTTAAAAAATACTCTGCTTTTCTATTTTTCCTACCAAAGTGGATAACTTTACATTTCTCCACATTATATTCCATTTGCCATGTTCTTGCTCACTCATTTAGCCTGTCTACCCCCTTGAAGCCTCTTTGCATCCTCCTCACAACTTACATTCCCACCTAGCTTTTTATCATCAGCAGACTTTGATATATTGGGCTGTATTTTCCGATCGGAGGCTTCCCGCGTGCGGAGGCCTCCGATCTGGAAAAAGTCTATGGACTTACCCAAGGGCTCCCGAGGTCCAGACACTTCCGCTCCTGGGCCTCTCCAACTTGAAATGCGCAGGGCCCACGTATCCCAGAGGCGCAGGCGGTTCGCAAACGTCCCTGGGATCACGTGGGCCATGGGGAGCCAATCAAAGAAGGGAATCTCCATTCATACACTTGACAGATAGACCTGTCAAATATATGAATGGAGATCACCCCAAAAACACAAATATTAAATTATTTTTTTTTAAATCACATTTTTTAAATTAGTTGAAATTGCAATAAATATATTTTAAACATTTAATTTTTTGAAAAAAATAAAGTTTTTTACGGGGCTAAAAATAAACTTACCTTTTAAAGTATTTTTAAATGATAAATGAGTGGGGGGAAAAAATGTTTTAATTTTTTTTTTTCCAAATCTTATGTTGGTAAAAGCAGACCTTACGCCTGCTTTTACCAGGCGTAAGATTTCTAAGGGTTTTCTGCGGGCGGAGGTTCTCCAGAAAGCGGAACTCTCCGCCCGCAGAGGCCCTTCTCCAGGGCAGGCGTCCGATCTGTCGAGCATTCTTTTGGAGCTCCGTCTAGTTTTGGTATTTAATCGTGTTCTTTTTATTTTTCAGTTCACTCACACTATTTCAACAGATGATTGATTACGCAGCATTCAAAGCCTTCATGCAGGAACTTTACATCACATGAATTGCTGGGACAGCCGGGAGATCTGTGATGTAGCAATATTTCTAACTTGGACTTAATATTTTACTACAGAGGTTTTAATTAGTTGAACCACGACTCACAAGTACCCTAGATATAAAATTTTAGAATAAATGTTTCTTATATTTATGTAAACCTGTTTCAATATTGATTTATTGTAGATCTGGCATCTAGCTTTAATTGTGTACTCTTGCTTAGAACACATTTATAATTATGTACAATTCTTTCTTACATCAATTTTCTTTACTCCTAATCATGTTATTTTTTTCAAGGAAATGTACCATATGTCTGTATGTATTCATCCCTATGGAAATCATGGGGGTTTTGTAAATCGTTATGTAATTACTACAGATATTCAGATTTTTTTTTATAAAGTTGAGGACAAAAAAATGGGTATAATGGCATTTTCATGCTGTTTTTCCAAAAGAAACTGCATGCTGACAGCACTAAGTGTGTTGATGTTGTAGTTCGTCTGAAGTCTGTAATTAAATCCTTTTTAAACCATCTGTTCTCATTTTTAAAACTGTAGATGCTTGTCCATTTTTCAGTGGTTAATAATGAATAGATGGATATAATAAGAGATAAAGCCGTATATATAGGACTGTTGAGGAAAAGGTGGGGCTGAGTGCGAGCAAAAGACCTGCTGCCATAACTCGAATGTTATTTCCTTCCCCTTACTTTACTCTTAAGAAAAGGCTGGTATAACTTTTCAATGGACCAATATTAATGACTGTGGTGTCAATTAGGGGGTGGGGGGGAGGGGGGGGCAGGACTATTCAACTTGAAAAGTATGAGAAGCGGGGTACTTTTAAAAATAAAATGAAAGCCTTATTTATTTTTCACGAAATATGGTTCACTGTTTTTGCAACCCTTTCCTAATCTATAGATACTGTGCGTTTTACTTTTTAAAAGATGACCCATAAATATGAGATCGGGAAAATGTTGTCTTGGCTTCATCAATAAGAGTGTTCAGTATTTTTGAATAATCTATCAACGTGTCAGCTGCAGTTTAGTTGGTATCATGGTGAGTTATGTATTGTGTACCAACACTTTGTAAATCTGTCCTAAAGCTATTCTGAATGGTCAATTTTTAATGTATGTTGGCCTGAATCATGTACTGTTATTTGTCCAATATTTTGTTGCTGTCTGAGTTTTTCTCTGCCTTCTTGTAACAAATTATGTACAGTCTATACAGTACTTTGAACTATTTTTATCACAGTATTTATTGCTTTCTTTCAATAAAATACTTAAACTTTTATTTTCCACTGCCAATAAACGAAAAAGAAAACTGAAGTTATTCAATATGTTGTATGGCTTTTGCAATGCAACGTGCTCTCGACTTTTTCCATCAAATTGAGCAGCCACTTTCGAAAATGGGACTGATCAGAGCAGCAGCAACAACAACAACTTACATTTATATAGCGCCTTTAACATAACCAAACGTCTCAAGGCACTTCATAAGCGCATTATCAATCAAAATTTGACACCGAGCCACAGAAGGAGATATAAGGACAGATGTAAGTTTTAAGGAGCATCTTAAAGGATGAGAGACAGGCAGAGAGGTTTAGGGAGGGAATTCCAGAGGTTAGGGTCAAGGCAGGTAAAGGCATTAAAGCCAATGGTGGAGCAATTAAAATCGGGGATGTGCAAGATGCCAGAACTGGAGAAGCGCAGAGATCTCAAAGGCTTGTAAAGCGGGAGGAGGCGACAGACCTAGGGAGGGGTGAGGCCATGGAGGGATTTGAAGGCAAGGAGCAGTGGGTTTGCACACTACTGTCATCTGAGACCAAATTTGAACAGAGCCTACTCGATGAGATTGATATCAACTCTGGCTGTAAGAGGCTGAAGTGAATTGAGTTTGAAAACACAAAACTTTTCTCAACTTAGCAGTAACTTGGCAGTCGTACTAGGAGACCAGAGGGCTTCATGTAAGATATTCTTTTGAGCTCCTAATTAACGTAGAGCTTGGGCGCAGCAGTGAGAATTTTTACTCTGGCTTGTAAAAAAAAAATAAAAAAAAAATCCTTAATTCTGGTTTTGGACATAAAAAGTGCAAAATATCTTTTCCCTGGTATAGCTATCAGTCACCTTGAGCGACACCGCACACGACAGAATGGAAAATAAAAATGTTGAGCCGACATCATTATCACAGCTTTACAAATGTTATCTCATCCATCTGTTGACTCTTCAGAAATATGATGTTATATGTAGAGTAGAGAGAAACAAACTCCACTGATCGTTATGTAACATTACATTTAAACTTTTCCATGTGGTAAATATTTTCAAATGCTTATTGTTCTATTCAGAGTAATCTGCCATGTTTATAGCCTAGCTGTTCCCTTTTTCCTGCAGAGATATATAATGGTAGTTGGTTCCCCCCCCCCCCCAAACTGGGAAGGCTGATAGAATTAAGCTGCTTTCAAGGAAGCCTGCTCTGCGATGTGCTACTTGTTTGACTTCTGGTTTTGTTTATCCACATATTGCTTAACTCCTACTGAGGCCCTTTTAAATTTGGCCAGATCACTCGGCACTTATCAGCCAAGATATATTTCTTCAGGCTCAAGGGATATGGGGAGAAGGCAGGGACAGGGTACTGAATTTGGATGATCAGCCAGCATTGAATGGCGGAGCAGGCTCGAGGGGCTGAATGGCCTACTGCTCCTATTCTCTATGTAAAAATGGGTGGAGGAGAATGTTTTCTTTTGTGTACCTAAGCTGAAGACCATCCCTTCAAGAACAACTAGGAAGACAAGAATGACTGCCAAGCTCCTCAAATCCCCCCTCTCCTGTAAACCCCACCTTCCCATCTGAAATTAAATGTCAAGAATTCATGAACCGCTTGGCAGCTCCTGCCTCCTTTGCTTTAACTCTTGCTCCTGCAGCCTCATTTCCTCCTTGAAGCTCTCTTGCTCTTCAATCAAACCCTTACACAACTCCTGACCACCTAAATCATCTTTTTTCACCCCTGTGCTTGTCAACATTTTTGGAAACTGCTGCCATCACCTATCCCCTCCTTCTACTCTCGTCAAACTCCTGCCCTTTCTGAAACCTGCCGGTTTTTTTTGTAAGGTCATTAAACAAATCATCATCCCCAAGCATTCCCTGTGCGAGTGCCTCTACTCTTGTTTTGAACGTGTCCACAGCTCCAAGACTACCTTGGTCAAAGTCACTAATGACATCCTGTGTGATTGTGTGTATAGCTCATTGCTTGCTTTGCTACTGTTCACCATTTTATCCTTTTCTATTGCCTCGCTTCCATACTCCATCTTCCTAGCACCGCTCCTACTATTCTTATGCGCCACCATGCAGCCACGACATCTGCATCTCCCACAGTTGCATAGTCACCTGTGCCAGAGGGCTTCATCCTCAGTCCCCTCTTGTTTATCATTTATATGCTATTATTAGTGACATCATCCACAGGCTCAGGTTTAGCTTTCACTTGCATATATATTCATATATAGAACAGAAGGTGGCCATTCAGTCCATCGTGCCTCTGCCGGCTTTTTGAAAGAGCTATCCAATTAGTCTCATGTTCCCGCTCTTTTCCCAAATGCAAATTTTTGCATTTGAATGAACATTTAGTCACTATACCCCTTTGCTCTGCAAATCTCCCAAAATTATTTTTTCTTACTACTGTCTCTTCCCTTCAAAGTCCAATAAAATTGACTGCCCCTTCAGAAGCTCTACGGTCTCCTACTTGTGGGCATACTCGCCCTTGTAATATGCTCAGTGCTTTTGCATCGGGGCACTATATAAATATATAAGTTGTATGTATTTGAAAATAGTGAAGTCTATTCTTAGTTTCGATTCAAAATCCTGTGAACCAGGGTTTACTTGTTCATGAAATAGCAAGCATTATTTGAAAATATTGACGGTTTCCCTAAAACTTAATGTTTGCTTTTACCTTATCTTGCTGATGTGAGGTCTCTTTCACCGTCCCTTCAGTAACAACCTAGGTCATCTTGTATCTTTAAAGCGTGAGGATTTATTAGTTTACAGTTCGCAAATCATCGTTACACCTGCCATGCCAGGTTGTCCTGTTCCTGCATCCTAGACTATAAATAGTTTGTGTGAACTTTGGGACGTCAGCACAATGACCTGGAGAATATGTGTCTGCAGAACTAATTGTACTATAAGCAGGAAAAATGATTAGGTAAAACTTATTTTCCCTTAATGTTTTATCTGATGTGCGGATATGCACAGTTCTGACAAAAGGTCATCGACCTGAAACGCTAACTCTCTCCACAGATGCTGCCTGTCCTGAGTATTTCCAGCATTTTCTGTTTTTGTTATATATATATAGATATATAATATATATGTGTGTGTAAAACCAATAGTACACGTGGAAGATAAGGCTACGCACTTGGTCTAATGTTTACTGGAAGAAAGATTTTTTGAGCATGCTAGATGTATTCTAATGTGTGTTAACTACAAGGGACATTATGAAAGTATTAGGTCTGATTGAAGGTTTTAAAAATGGCTGTGTTCTGGTGCTGCTGGTTCACAACCATGGTAATTAGACAGCCCGAGCAGCAAGGGTAAGGACTCCGTATGTAATATCCACTACAGTCACTTGAGAGCATTTCATCTTGTAAACAGTTTTACTAATGAGTCGCTTAAAATGAAAAAACACGGTATTGCAGATCTGTTTGCTTGTTAAGGGCAGGGCTGTTCTTTCTGTTGTATGTTATCGCATCCTTGGAAAAAAAAGATGATGGTCCCTTTCTAAAGCCATGTCGGCTACCTTTTAATTAGGTTATCATAAAGGTAGTCCTCACATTTACTCCTGATATCCAATGCCCTTATTTTAGTCCGTATTGATGTGTGACTAATGGCTGTGTAGTTCTCTGGGGCTGTTCCGTTAACTTTTTGGAAAATAGGGTATCAGTTGTTTCCAATATGTTGGGACGTAAATGGCTGGCAGGTAACTCATGATTCCTGAAACTAATTACTCATGTCTAGAAACTGTAGCCTTTTAACATGTGTCGGTAAATCTAGGTTTAATCTCATGATTAGATCTTACTGCAGGAATGCCTCCTGCTGATTGAGTTCATCTTGCAACCCCTTTGCTATTGGTCTCTGATCTGTTAAATGATAAGGGCCATATATTTTGATTCAGACTCTCGTATTGCTGCAGCCTCGATTTGATTCTGTGACGCTCTAATGATTATATACGTCTAACACATCCTGTTCTGTGCCGAATTTGACCTTGGATTCTGCCTCAACATATTTTGATCCTGAAAGTCTGTGTGTTCTCTTATCAAAATAAAACTTTCATTTGGTTTCTCTTTTCTGTCATAGCATCTCTGAATTAACAGTCTTCAGTGATTCTTCCTTGATGGGTACGTTGTGAAGTGGCCCATAGAGAAGTAGGTTATAACCTTCCAAACCCACAACCTCTACCACCTAGAAGGACAAGAACAGCAGGCGCACGGGAGCACCATCACCTGCAAGTTCCCCTCCAAGTCACACATACCATCCTGACTTAGAAGTATATCGGCTGTTCTTTCATCGTCACTGGGTTAAAATCCTGGAACTCCCTAACAGCACTGTGGGAAGTACCTGCACCGCACAGACTGCAGCGGTTCAAGAAGGCGGCTCACCACCAACTTCTCAAGGGCAACTAGGGATGGGCAATAAATGCTGGCCTTGCCAGCAACACCAACATCCCAGGAACAATTTTTTTAAGAAGTTGTCTCGTATTCACCTTCACATGGTTAGCTGCACTCTCTCTCTAATGGGGTACTATTGTAAATTTGGAAACCCTTGTATGCACCATTCCCATTAACTAATCAGATTGTTCATAGTCTATAACCAACTTCTCCACGGGCCCATTTCACAATGGGTAATTCAAACTTGAAGCTGTGTGAATAAACTCCCAATTTTGCCAAGATGCCTGAATTTAGCACCTGCAAACTGGCATTTTGCCACTAAAGGCTTCATTAGTTAAATCAGTGGCTGGAAAAAAAATAGTTTTTTGTGCAATTTATCATGGTTTTGCCGTGTTTTGTGCACACCTCTGGTTAAGATAAGTCAGCAACTGTGAACTAGCCCTTGCCCTATCACACGAACAAATCTGTATTGGCTTTTCTGATCTGGTATGTGGTGTGGCTTCAGTGGTTTGCCATGTTGCTTTGGTTGACATATTGCTTCAACAATTTCTTGCTCTGTGAGTAGTGCATTTATTCTGGACTAGTACATTGCCCACACATGTCTGTGATTTTTTTTAACATTTCCCTACCCATACGTCCCTCGTGAATTGTTTTGCAGTATTTATTTACACAAGAGTTCTGGTATTTACTATCTTCCTCCCTTTGTGCACACTAATTAGTGTTAACTCCTCTCTAATGTTCCAGCAATCTTCTGTATCTGGAGAGCAATCTTACATTACACCAGGAATGTTACTCATCTGCTCTCTCCCCAGATGCTGAATGACCTGCTGAGTGTTTCCAGTGTTTTTTGTTTCTTGCTTTACTTGTGGATATTTCTTCATTGTTGTTTCTTTGAGGACCTCAAAGATCTCCTCCTGTCACCCTTCTGGGCCAGATCTTGCTGGTGCAGGACATCCCGTGGTGTATGCCGAGTAGCTAGACTTGTTCCTGCACCCTTTCAGCCTGAAAGGTTTTTGCGCCATAGATGACTGCAAGTGTGAGCTGATAATGGCACGGCGGGGGCAACGGAGCACCTGGGACCTTGGTGAATGGTGGGACCAACAGTGCATCTCCTTAACCAATGAGATTTAAAGATTGAGAAAGATAAAGGGAAAGCAGAGAAAGAGAGTGAATTCGAGCCAAATCAGACACAGAAAGAGAGGGAAAGAAAGACTGGATTAAGATAGAAAAGAGAGACAGAAAGTAAAAGCAAGAATATTTTTTCTACATTTTTCAATCTCAAAGAATTTAATACATGCAGAATGTGGCTGAAGAGATAAATTGTTCCCTTTCTGGGCCAGAGAGGTTGATTGGCATTGCATTAACAATGATCACATTGTTAAAAGACTACCTACAGTCTTAATTGCCAGCCCTAACTTTCTACAGTGAAATTAATGTGCAAATCCAGCAAGTTCTTAAAAGTAATGAGGAAGCTAAGGGTAATATATTGTTTGTGTGAAGCAAACGGGATTGAGCTCGAGCTCTTTCGTGACCGGTGGGCGCCGCGGGGACTGGAGTGCATAATTGGTTTAAACAACCAAAATTTAATTTAACGGGTTAAGTATTGTTTCTGGGTTTGTGTTAGTGTATTTGTTTAATGTATTTTTTATTGGTTTAAAAAAAAGAGGAGCAAACGGGATTGGCATAAAGCAACCAGCAAGTTCAGCAGATTTGAAACTCATGCCGTATCTGTTAATCTCCTGGCCAATTTGTGCATTAATAATGGTGTGCGATTTTTCCAGTATGATTTGACCCAATCTTCTAGTCACGTATTGGCATAGCCGTCATAAGTGGGTCAACGTGCACTTAAATAATCTTGTCTGCTTTTCCATTGGCTTTTTGCATTCTGGTCTGCTTGATAGTGTAGTTGTGTAGATAGATGTGCTGTAGTATAAGATACGTTCAGGTCATTCCTCTAAACTGATCATTCATTGTATTGACAAAGGGCAATTATTCACAAAGGCCTTACATATAGAGCAGTTAACAGCTCGTGGTTCACTTCAAGGTTATTGGTGTATCCATACATGGCATGATTATATCATAAGGAAATGTAATGCTAATTAGCTACCTCTCAATCTCTGCATATTTTGCCTCCATGCCAATCAGAGTGCAGAATAAAGGATAGATTGCCACCTATCATACTTTTGCAGTACTACAAGCCCTAATCCATGCTGGTACATCAACTAAAATTGCTATTGGTCTTTCAACCCTGCAGCATTTAAGAAAAACCTCTTGCATGATCTAAATTTTCTATGTTTGCGATTTATCTTCTATTGTTTCCTAACACGGTTCCTAAGAAGTGATGTTTTTTCCAAAAGCTTTTTAATGAATTTACCCAGATAAATGGCCAAAATCAAGAGTCTCCACATGCTTTCCTTGCACGCTTAGTTAAATAACATATGGTCACTAGCTGAGATTTTCATATTGTCAAATTGAATGTCTTCACTAGTGATGATCAGTGGCTCCAAAAGTACATCGTCCCTGAAATTCCGTGCCCCTTCCAACATACTCCAGCCATAACTTCAGCAAGACTACACCAGAAACTAGGACAGGACCAGATAGATCTTAAAGTGGGGATTCCAACAGGCTAGTTGGAGGTGGAGCCTCTGCTCATCCCAAACATGGCTGTCAGCATAACAGGGGACTCACTAGGTCGGGAGTTCCCACTTTCCTAGCACTCCAGAATCTGGCGCAGTGTCAGTGGAGTGAGGGGCATTTAAAAAAAAAATTAAAGCAGCTCCCTTTTAAAAAGGGGCAACACTTTCAAATTTGGGGCGGAGATTGGGGTCAGGCACCCTTTGGTCAGACTTTTAAGCCTTATCGGCCCTAGTGGCGTGGACACCCACCATACGCAGGGTAAAAGTGGAGCTTTTTCCTGACTCGGAAATTCAACCGGGGCAGCGACGAAGGTTCCTGGCATCGCCGCAATAATGCACTCAATCGCAGATTTTTGGGGACATCGCTTTAAGATTGATACTTCCAGTCATTTTTAAGTCCTCTCTGAATTCATCTTCTTTGGACAAACCCTATAGTATTGATGCATTGACACCGTCACTAAGGTTTTGCGATGCACTTTTGGATCTGACACGACACCAAAGGAAGCTGTAAGAATCTGTACATTCTACAAAGAGTACTGAAAGTACATAAACTTCTTTAGTTCTGTTCCAACTCCCGGAACCCTGTGCATGCTTCTAAGTTACTAAAATATATTTAGCGTCAGAAAACTTTGCCGTAACTTCTTCATGAATTGGAAGCTTGAAATATTCTTCTTAATAGCCATGGTCTCTGGGGATGTAACAAATTCCCAATTTCCCATTTCTTTTGTCAACATTTACTAATGAGGTTATACATTCCATTGGCTCGTCTATTTTCTTTGTGAGTCCAATCTATCTGGCAGCATTTTTTTTATTTTTTCTGCATTGCAAACTATTCTTTGTGAGTGGATTACTGGGTTGACTTACTTATGAATCCTGATCCATTGTTCCCATGGCAAACAATCCAATCCTTCAAATAGATCCTTGTATAGCACGGTGGCATAGTGGTTAGCACTGTTGCCTCACAGCGCCAGGGACCCGGGTTCGAATCTGGCCTCGGGTGACTGTGTGGAGTTTGCACATTCTCCCCGTGTTTGCGTGGGTTTCCTCCAGGTGCTCCGGTTTCCTCCCACAGTCCAAAAATGTGCGGGTTAGGTTGATTAGCTATGATAAATTTACCCTTAGTGTTAGGGGGATTAAATACGTGGGGTTACGAGGATAGGGTGGGATATGTGTCGGTGCAGGCTCGATGGGCCGAAATGGCCTCTATCTGCACTGTGGGGGTTTCTGTGATTTCTGTGAAGTCCTCCATATCGCATGTTACCCCCTTTACTTAGTAAACCCTTTTCATTAAATCAAGTCTTTAACATCACTCAAACCTAAAATTGTCTGGACATCTATTGGCAGCGGTACAAATGACAGCTTAGACTTGGTGTCCTCATATGTAGAAGAAGGACTTGCATTTATGTAGCGCCTTTCACAACCTCTGGACGTCCCAAAGTACTTTACAGCCAATGAAGTACTTTTGAAGTGTAGTCGCTGTTGTAATGTAAAACGTGGCAGCCAATTTGTGAAACGGCAGGGTCCCACAAACATCAATGAAATAATGACCAGATAATCTGTTTTAGGGATGTTGGTTGAGGGACAAATATTGGCCAGGACACCAGGGAGAGTTCCTCTGCTCTTTATCCTAATAGTGCCATGGAATCTTTTACATCCACCTGAGAGGGTAGATGAAGGGCCTCAGTTTAACATCTTGTCTGAAAGACGGCACCTCCGACAGTCCAGCACTCGCTCAATACTGCACTGGAGCATTAGTCTAGATTGTGTGCTTTGTACTTCTGGAGTGGGATTTGAACCCACAACTTTCATGATTTAAAGGCGAGAGCGTTACCACTGAGCCATGGCTCACACCTACCTTTCACTGTCTATTAAAGTCCATTCTGCAATTGTTTCCAAACTCATTTATACACAAATGTGATCAAACTTCTTCGTTATTACACATTAGAGATTATCTCCATACTCAAATTTGAAATGATTATAACTATTCAGTGTTCCTTCCTTATTAACATATAGGAAAATGGATGCGTTCACCTTCTCATTGCTCCCTCCCCTGCCTCTGCATCAGTATCTGCTAAATATATTTCCAATTGCTGTTTACAACTTTTCTTATACACTGTGCAAGATTTCCAGTCCCCAGTAAGCTGGGGAGGGATTGAATTCATATATTTCAGTATTGCTTTTGCTTTATTTCACGTGTCTGTTTGTTTTGTCAGTTACTTTCTCTGATTAGTTTGGTTTGATTCATTTAGAAAAATCTCACTAGTAGGAATTAGAATTTATTTGCTACCCAAGATAATTTTTTTTGTCAAACATATACAACTAAAATGTTTAAAGTACAAAGCTTTGTGCACAGTTATCTTTAAAATATGAACAGTAGAACCAAACCAAACAGTGTACAAGCTGTTCTGTGCAGTCCTGAGAATCAGATTTTCCAGGTGTCAATTGGTGACCTTTCCTCAGGCAAACGATATAAAACTTACAAAAGAGGAGCGTTTGATGTAAACCGCACTTGGAGTTTTAAGAGTGCATCATAGTGGAGTGGTTTCACCCTCACACTGACAATCTGCAGTGGGGAAAGAGTTAAACTGACATCGCTGACAGTTTCACTGAATGGTGTAATAAAGACCATACTTTGCAGTAGTAAGCTTTTTCTAAGTTGCTGAATTGGCAGTTGAGATAACATAGCCGGATGTGGGAACCATAAGAGGCCTAAGAGGATGTAAGTTCTGTTCTGGCAGGAAAGTAAAACAATGAGTTGGAAGTAAAAGAGGCCGAGAGAGGCAGGAAAGGAGGACAATGAGTCAGAAGTACAATGTTGATGAGACCCCATCCGGCATAAACAAAGGTCATAGGTGCAACAACAGCTTGGGGGATAACGGCCAATAATAAAGGTGGTACTTTAATGTAACGCAGCATAGGCAACCAATCAGTGAAGATGCATGCGGGCCAAGGTCCATTCAGGTGGCAGGAATGAATGTTGACGTGTGTTGTAATGTATAAAAATGTACTGTTTGCTGCACCAATTTGGAAAGGTCTGGCTAAGACAGAGCAGACTGTTTCCCCACCGGTGCAATAAAGACAACTTGACCATCGATCTAAAACCTTGTGTCGAGTGTTGGTTTAAAATACTCCACAACACAATCTGACTCCAGAATGGAACAAGCGGCGAGTCCATTTCAGAGGTCATCTCCCACTACTTAAACTTGGTACTGTATGAAGTATAATCCCAGTGTGCTCTCAAGCCAGGTTGTATTTTAGCTGTGTCTGAGAAGGGGTTCATTTATTCCCTATAGGCGGGCTTTCGGTACTCCAAAATGGTAGTTCTCCACATACTTTGTGACAAAATGGAGTGTTAACAAACTGAACAATGGAGAATTCTTCATTGGTCCAGCGGCCTTGGACTTTGCATAAGAACTCTAAACCAGACAGTCCTATAACTGACGCCACCGTGTGTAAGGAGTCTGAACGTGCCTGTTGTCAGTATCATCAGCTACCTGGCTAAGTCTCAATTGCAAATTTAAAGACTGTTGGTGTACTCGAGTGACACCTTGGGAAGAGATGTATGTGACTAAAATGATGTTCGATTAAATCACCTGAAGTGGAAAATAGGATTCCACTTGGGATCTAGGTCTGTGCTGACTGCTTTGCACGCTCCAACTCAGTAACTTGGTTGATGCTCAGTAGCTCCATTGATGTGAGCTCTATCAATGTAATGCTAAGGTGGTGACAAAGAAGACCCGCATTTAAGGCTAAGTCTGTTCTTACAATTTTGTCATTGTCTGCCCGGTTGCCTGAATATCAAAAAGTTCAGAATGTAATGTGTTAATAGCTTAAAACGCTAAAAAACTTAATATGTAACAGTCCATGGAAAGCTACAGTATGTATCAGTTTAACGAAGAAGAAAGACAACAGTGACGGTCCTGCAGATGACCCCAAAGCATCCACGATACCAACACTGACAGTGCTCTCATCTGCTACTTATAGAAACCTTTTATGTTGTAAGTGTCAGCTGTGGCTCAGTGGGTAGCACCTTCGCCTCTGAGTCAGAAGGCCCCGTCCGTCCTCTCAGGTAAAGGATCCCACCGCACTATTTTGAAGAAGAGCAGGAAAGTTCTCTACGGTGTCCTGGACAATATTTATCCCTCAACCAACACCACCTTATAAAAAACAGATTATCTGGTCATTATCACATTGCTGTTTGTGGGAACTTGCTATTTCCTACATTACAACAGTGACTAGACTTCCAAAGTACTTCATTGGCTGTAAAGCGTTTGGGACGTCCTGAGGTCATGAAAGGCACTTTATAAATGTGAAAGAAAGAAAGACTTGCATTTCTATAGCGCCTTTCACGACCACCGGACGTCTCAAAGCGCTTTACAGCAAATGAAGTACTTTTGAAGTGTAGTCACTGATGTAATGTAGGAAACACGGCAGGCAATTTGCGCACAGCAAGCTCCCACAAACAGCAATGTGATAATGACCAGATAATCTGTTTTTGTTATGTTGGTTGAAGGATAAATATTGGTCAGGATACCAGGGATAACTCTCCTGCCTGTGAGTTCTTTCTTTTGTGTTACCAAGAGACGGCCTCTATACTGGAGGCATACCAGTGATACATGGATGTAGATTGTGAAATTAAACTCACTACAACCATACTCGAACCTTGTACATCAACATCATTCTGTTATATTATTGAGAGAAAACCAACCATTGCTGAGATATTGTAAAGCAAACAGTTAATTTACTGTCATACTCATGGATTTGAATTTTTTGATTATTAAGAAAAATAACTGACCGTTACGCTTGTGGTGGTATAAACCGTATGTTTGTGCAGTAGGCAGTTAAGAAGGCAAATGGTATGTTGGCCTTCGTAGCGAGAGGATTCGAGTACAGAAGCAAGGATGTCTTGCTGCAGTTGTACAGGGCCTTGGTGAGACCACACCTTGAGTATTGTGTGCAGTTTTGGTCGCCTTATCTGAGGAAGGATGTTCTTGCCATGGAGGGAGTGCAGCGAAGATTCACCAGACTGATACCTGGGATGGCAGGAATGACGTATGAGGAGAGATTGGGTCGATTGGGCTTGTACTCGCTGGAGTTTAGAAGAATGAGAGGGGATCTCATTGAAACTTATAAAATTCAAACAGGACTAGGCAGACTAGATGCAGGAAGGATGTTCCCGATGGTGGGGGAGTCCAGAACCAGGGGTCACAGGCTAAGGATAAGGGGTAAGCCATTTAGGACTGAGATGAGGAGGAATTTCTTCACCCAGAGAGTGGTGAACCTGTGGAATTCTCTGCCACACAGGGCAGTTGAGGCCAATTCATTAAATATATTCAAGAAGGAGTTAGATATATTTCTTAAGGCTGAGGACATCGTGGATATCACATTTGATCAGTTGGTCACACCGCAGGTAAAGGTTGGACAGGCAGAAAGGAAAGGGGTGACCAACAGACAGAGTACTAGGTGCAGGCAGGTAGTGCAGGGGTCCCCTGTGGACATCCCCCTCTCAAACAGATACACCACTTTGAGTACTGTTGGGGGGGGTGGCTTATCAGAGGAAGGCAGCAGCAGCCAACTTCCTGGCACCAGGGGTGGCTCTGCTGCACAGGACGGGAGGAAAAAGAGGGGTAGAGCTATAGTAATAGGGGACTCTATTGTAAGGGTAATAGATAGGTGTTTCTGCGGCCGCAAACGAGACTCCAGGATGGTGTGTTGCCTCCCTGGTGCAAGGGTCAAGGATGTCTCAGAGCAGCTGCAGAACATTTTGGAAGGGGAGGATGAACAGCCAGTTGTCGTGGTGCATATAGGTACCAACGATATAGGTAAAAAACGGGATGAGGTCCTAAAAGCTGAATATAGGGAGTTAGGAGGTAAATTAAAAAATAGGACCTCAAAGGTAATAATCTCAGGATAGCTACCAGTGCCACGTGCTAGTCAGAGTAGAAATAGAAGGATAATTCAGATGAATACATGGCTAGAGGAATGGCGCGAGGGGGAGGGATTCAAATTCCTGGGACATTGGAACCGGTTCTGGGGGAGGTGGGAACAGTTCAAACCGGATGGTTTGCACCTGGGCAGGGCTGGGACCGATGTCCTAGGGGGAGTGTTTGCTAGTGCTCTGGGGGAGGGTTTAAACTAAAATGGCAGGGGGTTGGGAACCTGAGCAGGGGGACAGAGGAAAGGGAAACAAGGATAAAAGCAAAATACTTGAAGGAGAAAAACAAAGGTGACAGGCAGAGAAATCAAGGGTTTAAATCAAACATGGCCACAGTAAATAATAATTCTAATAGGTCTAAGAGCGTTAAAAAAACAAGCCTGAAGGCTTTGTGTCTTAATGCGAGGAGCATTCGTAATAAGGTGGATGAATTAGCTGTGCAAATAGAGGTAAATGAATATGATTTGATTGGGATTACGGAAACATGGCTCCAGGGTGGTCAAGGCTGGGAACTCAACATCCAGGGGTATTCAATATTCAGGAAAGATAGGCAAAAAGGAAAGGGAGGTGGGGTAGCATTGCTGGTTAAAGAAGGGATTAACACGATTGTAAGGAAGGATATTAGCTCTGATGATGTGGAATCTGTATGGGTAGAACTGAGAAATACCAAGGGGCAGAAAACGTTAGCGGGAGTGGTATATAGACCTCCAAACAGTAATGCGGAGGTTGGGGATGGCATTAAAAGGGAAATTAGAGAAGCGTGCAATAAGGGCACAGCAGTCATCATGGGTGACTTTAATCTACATATAGATTGGGCTAACCAAATTAGTAACAATACTGTGGAGGAGGAATTCCTGGAGTGTTTACGGGATGGTTTCCTGGACCAATATGTCAAGGAACCAATCAGAGATCAGGCCATCTTAGACTGGGTATTATGTAACGAGAAGGGATTAATTAGCAATCTTGTTGTACGAGGCCCCTTGGGTCGGAGTGATCATAATATGATAGAATTCTTCATTGAGATGGAGAATGAAGTAGTTGACTCTGAGACTAGGGTCCTGAATTTAAATAAAGGAAACTACGATGGTCTGAGGCACGAGTTGGATAGGATTGATTGGGGAATATCACTCAAAGGGTTGACGGTGGATAGGCAATGGCAAACATTCAAAGACCGCATGGATGAACTACAGAATTTGTTCATCCCAGTTTGGCATAAAAATAAAACAAAAAAGGTGACTCAACCATGGCTAGCAAGGGAAATTAGGGATAGCATAAGATCCAAGGAGAGGACATATAAATCGGCCAGAAAAAGCAGTAGTAAACCTGAGGATTGGGAGCAGTTTAGGATTCAACAAAGGAGGACAAAGGGATTAATTAAGAAGTGGGAAATAGAATGAGAGTAAGCTTGCAGGGAACATAAAAACTGACTGTAAAAGCTTTTATCGATATATGAAGAGAAAAAGATTGGTGAAGTCAAGCGTAGGTCCCTTGCAGTCAGAATCAGGGGAATTTATAATGGGGAACAAAGAAACGGCAGACCAATTAAATATATATTTTGGTTCTGTTTTCACAAAGGAGGACACAAATAACCTCCCAGAGATGTCGGGGAACATAGGGTCTGATGAAAGGGAGGAACTGAAAGAAATCAGTATTTGTAGGGAAATGGTGTTAGGGAAATTGATGGGATTGAAGGCCGATAAATCCCCAGGGCCTGATAATCTACATCCTAGGGTACTTAAGGAAGTGGCCCTAGAAATAGTAGATGCATTGCTGATCATCTTCCAACATTCGATGAAACTGGAACAGTACCCATGGATTGGAGGGTAGCTAATGTTACCCCACTATTCAAAAAAGGTGGTAAAGAGAAAACGGGGAATTCGGTAGTGGGGAAAATGCTAGAGTCCATTATAAAAGATGTAATAGCAGAGCACTTGGAAAACAGTGACAGGATCGGACAAAGTCAACATGGATTTACAAAAGGTAAATCGTGCTTGACTAATCTACTGGAATTTTTTGAGGATGTAACTGGTAAAATAGATAAGGGAGAACCAGTGGATGTGGTGTATTTGGACTTTCAGAAGGCTTTCGATAAGGTCCCACATAAGAGATTAGCGTGTAAAGTTAAGGCACATGGGATTGGGGGCAAGGTATTGACTTGGATAGAGAACTGGTTGGCAGACAGAAAGCAAAGAGTTGGAATAAATGGGTCTTTTTCCAAGTGGCAGGCAGTGACTAGTGGGGTACCGCAGGGATCGGTCCTTGGACCCCAGCTATTCACAATATATATTAATGATCTTGACAAGGGAACTAGATGTAATATCTCCAAATTTGCAGATGACACAAAGCTGGGTGGGCATGTGTGCTGTGAGGAGGATATCGAGAAACTCCAGGATGATTTGGACAGGTTGGGTGACTGGGCAAAATCATGGCAGATGCAATATAACGTGGATAAATGCGAGGTTATCCACTTTGGTGGGAAAAACAGGAAGGCAGATTATTATCTGAATGGCAATAGATTGGGAGAAGGGGAAATGCAACAAGACCTGGGTGTCCTTGTGCACCAGTCGCTGAAGGTAAGCATGCAGGTGCAGCAGGCGGTTAAGAAGGCAAATGGTATGTTGGCCTTCGTAGCGAGAGGGTTCGAGTACAGGAACAAGGTTGTCTTGCTGCAGTTGTACAGGGCCTTGGTGAGACCACATCTTGAGTATTGTGTGCAGTTTTGGTCGCCTTATCTGAGGAAGGATGTTCTTGCCATGGAAGGAGTTCAGCGAAGATTCACCAGGCTGATACCTGGGATGGCAGGAATGACGTATGAGGAGAGATTGGGACAACTGGGCTTGTACTCGCTGGAGTTTAGAAGAATGAGAGGGGATCTCATTGAAACGTATAAAATTCTAACAGGACTAGACAGACTAGATGCAGGAAGGATGTTCCCAATGGCGGGGGAGTCCAGAACCAGGGGTCACAGTCTAAGGATAAGGGGTAAGCCATTTAGGACAGAGATGAGGAGGAATTTCTTCACCCAGAGAGTGGTGAACCTGTGGAATTCTCTACCACAGAAGGCAGTAGAGGCCAATTCATTAAATATATTCAAGAAGGAGTTAGATATATTAAGGCTAAAGGGATCAAGGGATATGGGGAGAAAGCAGGTACCGGGTACTGAATTTGGATGATCAGCCATGATCGCATTGAATGGCGGAGCAGGCTCGAGGGGCCGAATGGAGGGAGACGGGACGAGGCTCGAGGCGCTCCGTGTCCCTCTTAGGGCGCTGAAACTGAATATCGCAGCGCAACATGCCGCAGCGCCACACGCTGCGGCATGGCACGCTGTGGTACTGCAGGCCTTCCTCCCACTGTTAAGGGGGAGGGGCCTGCAACAACGTGAACCCTGATCGCGAGTGCCGGCAAAAGAGCCCGGCACCAAGGAGAAGTGCCGGGCTCTCGGGAAACAGCCGGCAATGCCGCCGGCAGGGGGAGGGGGGGAGACCAGGAGGCCGGGGATGGAGGTGCTGGCAGGTGGCCACCGAAAAAGCGGCCGCCCCGCACCTCCACCTTAACTTGCGCCTCTGCCGGCGCAGCAAGGCCCCGTGAACCGGGCGCGGGTAGCGAACGGCGCCACAGCGGCGTTTGCTACCAAATATCGCGTTCGGGGCGCGAATGGGGCGCTGCGCACACCGATGACGTCATCGGTGGTGGTGCAGCGCAAATGGCTAACGCCACCATTAGCGCCCCTGCTGAATATCGCAGGAGGCGCAGCCAGTGGCGCTACAGCCACTGACTGCCTCTTTAGGCACTAACAGGTGGCGCTACTCACCCAATTTCTCCCCCCTTATCTTTAAATTTCACCATGGACTTGCCTCAGCCTAACTCTGTAACCTTCTCCAGTCCTGCTTCCCCCTCCGAACACTGTTCCTCTGACTCTGCCCCTCTTTGCCCTACCATTGGCCACAGATCTCCCCTCAGCCTTGATGACCGATGGCGAAATGCTTGGAAAAACTGCGACATACCAAATGGATTCCTTACAGAGGACCCCACAGTACAACCTGAAGGATCAAACCTTCCCCGCAAACAGTGGACAACCATCAACTGCCTCAGAACCGGTCATGGTAGATGCTGCCACCTTCTCCATAGATGGGAGATTAAAGCATTCCCATCATGCGACTGTGGAGCTCCTGATCAGACCCTGGGGACATCATTGAGCACTGCCCTCAGAGGAAATTCGCAGGCAGCCTACAAGATATCCACGCTGTCACACCCTTTAAACCTTTCCAACAGAGGCAGCTCATCCGGTGAGGCACTGCCTCCCCATGACTCCCAGTGCAGAAGTTGTAGTTGTGACTTGGAGCTGCTGACAGTTCCACTTTGTGATGATCAGGTGGCTCCCAGTGTTCTTATTTTTGTTGTTGTTTTTTGCTGTTTCATCACCCGAAAATGGCAGGCAGATTACTGGCTTGTGTCCTGTACTGTGGAACAGGGTATAGGCGCATGTGCGAAGGGCCTGTTGCCATGGGAATAAGCTGGCTTGGCTAGGCATGTATAGCACCTATCTTAATTCTCCACTCCACTCCCACTCTGACCTCGGCCTCTTACACTGTTCCAATGAAGCTCAACGTAAGCTCGAGGAACAGCACCTCATCTTTCGATTCGGCACTTTACAGCCTTCCAGACTCAACATAGAGTTCAACAATTTCAGACCATAACCTCGGCCCCCAATTTTTGGACGGCATCTGTTGATGATTCTGCTATTTCCATTTACACCTCCTCTGGACCCGTCTTTTATTTCTTTACTTGTCCCATTACCGCCCCCTTTTGCCTTGCACCATCATCCCTTTGGTCATTTAATCTCTCCTGCCTTCCACCCTATCACAGACCTCTTTTTTGTTTTTCCTCCCATCCTCACTTTCCCTGCCCCTGTACTTGTTTAGAACCTGTTACATCTCTAATATTTTTCAGTTCTGATGAAAAGTTATCGACCTGAAACGTTAACTCTGTTTCTCTCTCCACAGATGCTGCCTGACCCGCTGAGTATTCCCAGCAGTTTCTGTTTTGATTATAGCATATGTCTCAGCTGTCCAAAAAGTCATCAATTGCCATTGCAATCCAGCTCTCCACCTCCTTCCCCTTCTTTACAATCTCCTCAAAACCCAGCTTTCTGGCAATCTGCCCAATCGCTCCATAGATTTTTCATAGAAGATAGGAGCAGGAGTAGGCCATTCGGCCCTTCGAGCCTGCTCCGCCATTCAATGAGATCATGGCTGATCATCCAAATTAGTACCCTGTCCCTGCCTTCTCCCCATATCCCTTGATCCCTTTAGCCTCAAGAAATATATCCAACTCTTTCTTGAATATATTTAATGAACTGGCCTCCACCGCCCTCTGTGGCACAGAATTCCACAGGTTCACCACTCTCTGGGTGAAGAAATTCCTCCTCATTTCAGTCCTAAATGGTTTACCCCTTATCCTTAGACTGTGACCCCCTGGTTCTGGACTCCCCGGCCATCAGAAACATCCTTCCTGCATCTAGTCTGTCCAGACCTGCCAGAATTTTATAGGTTTCGATGAGATCCCCTCTCAATCTTCTAAACTCCAGTGAGTATAAGCCCAATCGACACAATCTCTCCTCATACGTCATTCCTGTCATCCCAGGTATCAGCCTGGTGAATCTTCGCTGCACTCCCTCCATGGCAAGAACGTCCTTCCTCAGGTAAGGTGACCAAAACTGCACACAATACTCAAGGTGCGGTCTCACCAAGGCCCTGTACAACTGGAGCAAGACATCCTTGTTCCTGTACTCGAACCCTCTTGCTACGAAGGCCAACATACCATTTGCCTTCTTAACCGTCTGCAGCACCTGCATGCTTACCTTCAGCGACTGGTGCACAAGAACACCCAGGTCTCTTTGCACTTCCCCTTCTCTCAATCTATTGCCATTCAAATAATAATCTGCCTTCCTGATTTTGCCACTAAAGTGGATAACCTCACATTTATCCACATTATAGTGCATTTGCTATGTTTCTGCCCAATCACCCAACCTGTCCAAATCGTACTGGAGTTTCATGACATCCTCCTCACAGCTTACCCTCCCACCCAGCTTTGTGTCGTCTGCAAATTTGGAGATATTACATCCAATTCCCTCGTCCAGATCATTAATATATATTGTGAACAGCTGGGGTCCTAGGACTGATCCTTGCGGTACCCCACTAGTCACTGCCTGCCACTCGGAAAATGACCCGTTTATTCCAACTCTTTGCTTTCTGTCCGCCAACCAGTTCTCTATCCAAGTTAATACCTTGCCCCCAATCCCATGTGCCTTAATTTTGCACGCTAATCTCTTATGTGGGACCTTATCGAAAGCCTTCTGAAAGTCCAAATACACCACATCCACTGGTTCTCCCTTATCTATTTTACCAGTTACATCCTCAAAAAATTCCAGTAGATTAGTCAAGCATGATTTACCTTTTGTAAATCCATGTTGACTTTGTCCGATCCTGTCACTGCTTTCCAAGTGCTCTGCTATTACATCTTTTATAATAGCCTCTAGCATTTTCCCCACTACCAATGTCAGGCTTAATTCCCCGCTTTTTCTCTACCACCTTTTTTGAATAGTGGGGTAACATTAGCTACCCTCCAATCCATGGGTACAGTTCCAGAGTCTATCGAGTTCTGGAAGATGACCAGCAATGCATCTACTATCTCTAGGGCCACTTCCTTAAGTACCCTGGGATGTAAACCATCAGGCCCTGGGGATTTATCGGCCTTCAGTCCCATCAATTTTCCTAACACCATTTCCCTACAAATACTGATTTCTTTCAGTTCCTCCCTTTCATCAGACCCTATGTTCCCCGGCATCTCTGGGAGGTTATTTGTGTCCTCCTTTGTGAAGGCAGAACCAAAGTATGTATTTAGTTGGTCTGCCATTTCCTTGTTTCCCATTATAAATTCCCCTGATTCTGACTGCAAGGGACCTACGCTTGACTTCACCAATCTTTTTCTCTTCACATATCTATAAAAGCTTTTACAGTCAGTTTTTATGTTCCCTACTAGCTTACTCTCATATTCTATTTTCCCTTTCTTAATTAATCCCTTTGTCCTCCTTTGTTGACTCCTAAACTGCTCCCAATCCTCAGGATTATTGCTTTTTTTAGCCAATTTATATGTCCTCTCCTTGGATCTTATGCTATCCCTAATTTCCCTTGTTAGCCACGGTTGAGTCACCTTTTTTGTTTTATTTTCATGCCAAACTGGGATGAACAAATTCTGTAGCTCATCCATTCGGTCTTTGAATGTTTGCCATTACCTATCCACCGTCAACCCTTTGAGTGCCATTCCCCAATCAATCCTACCCAACTCGCTCCTCAGACCATCGTAGTTTCCTTTAGTTAAATTGAGGACCCTTGTCTCTGAGTCAACTACTTCATTCTCCATCTTAATGAAGAATTCGATCATATTATGATCGCTCCGACCCAAAGGCCTCGTACAACAAGATTGCTAATTAATCCTTTCTCGTTACATAATACCCAGTCTAAGATGGCCTGATCTCTGGTTGGTTCCTCGACATATTGGTCCAGGAAACCATCCCATAAACACTCCAGGAATTCCTCCTCCACAGTATTGTTACTAATTTGGTTGGCCCAATCTATATGTAGATTAAAGTCACCCATGATGACTGCTGTGCCCTTATTGCACGCTTCTTTAATTTCCCTTTTAATGCCATCCCCAACCTCTGCCTTACTGTTTGGAGGTCTATATACCACTCCCACTAATGCTTTATTCCCTTAGTATTTCTCAATTCTACCCATACAGATTCCATATCATCAGAGCTAATATCCTTCATTACAATTGTATTAATCCCTTCTTTAACCAGTAATGCTACCCCACCTCCCTTTCCTTTTTGCCTATCTTTCCTAAATATCGAATACCCCTGAATGTTGAGTTCCCAGTCTTGGCCATCCTTGAGCCACGTTTCCGTAATCCCAACCAAATCATATTTGTTTACCTCTATTTGCGCAGCCAATTCATCCACCTTATTACAAATGCTCCTCGCATTAAGACACAAAGCCTTCAGGCTTGTTTTTTTAACGCTCTTAGACCTATTAGAATTATTATTTACTGGGGCCATTTCTGGCTCAGTGCCTGCTTCCATTATGTGAAGCACCTTGGGACCTCCTTTACATTATATGTTCTGCATCAATCCAAGCACTTGTATGTGTTAGAAGAGAATGGGGAAAGACTTGTCTGACGCACTTTTACTAACATCATCTATTGGGATTTCAGCACCATGTTCTTTTATGGGATTTAGCTTTCAGCTTTAGTATATGGTTTACGAAAGTGCTTGGGGCAAACAGTTGGGCCTCTCGGGCACTTTAAAAACTTACGCCCTTTTTGACATTTTGAGAAAGCTGACACTCCTGAAAGTGCTTTCAAAACACTAAAAATATACTGGTGGGAGCAGAGTTCTGTGCACATGTCTAACTGAAACCCTCATCCATGCCTTTGTTACCTCTAGACTTGACTATTCCAACACACTCCTGGCCGGCCTACTACACTCTACCCTACGTAAACTTGAGGTCATCCAAAACTCTGATGTCCATGTCCTAACTTGCACCAAGTCCCGTTCGCCCATCACCCCTGTGCTCGCTGACCTACATTGACTTCCAGTTAAGCAAAGCCTCGATTTCAAAATTCTCATCCTCGTTTTCAAATCCCTCCATGGCCTCGTCTCTCCCTATCTCTGTAATCTCCCCCGCCCGAGATATCTGCGCTCCTCTAATTCTGCCCTCTTGAGCATCCCTGATTATAATCGCTCAGCCATTGGTGGCTGTGCCTTCAGTTGCCTAGGCCCTAAGCTCTGGAATTCCCTCTCTAAACCTCTCCACCTCTCTTTCCTCCTTTAAGACGCTCCTTAAAACCTACCTCTTTGACCAAGCTTTTGGTTATCTGCCCAAATTTCTCCTTATGTGGCTTGGTGTCAAATTTTTATTTTATAGCACTCCTGCGAAGCACCTTGGGACGTTTTACTACATTGAAGGCGCTATATAAATACACAAGTTATTGTTGTTGCAATGGAGAGTATGATTCCAACCAGCAACAATGGCTGTTTGCGAATCACACTCTGCATTTAACAATCTCAGGCTAGCAGTACAGTCTGCAGCCTCAGGCAACCCTGAAACTGATTTTTGAAACATGCGCTTACTTTCCCCCACCCCCTCTCTTCTTCATTCATAGTTTTGTACTCTCGGGGCTGCTAGTACTAGTACGATGGGTCTATTTATAGATCAATGATGATAATCGCACACTGCATACTACAATTTAGCATTAAACAGTGGCTGCAAAAAGACACCATTCGTCCGAAAACAGACTTTACCAGGAAAAATGGAAGAACCTTTTAAATTGTGTGCGCCAGATATTTAAATGGGACAAGACTAACATTTTGCTTTTTAAAAAAAAACTCTTTTGCAATTTTGTTTTATTTAAAAAAAAGGGTGCTCCTGAATCCAACTCTCCTGAAAGAAGTGGCGGATGTTTTTTTTTGAAAAAGCTATGCATGGAATCTCCCCGCTGTTGGGGTATGGAGCCTGAGGGAATTTAACAAGGAGGTTGGGATGGAGCAGCTGATTTCAACACGTGATCGGTGCAGGAAGTGTGTGTGAACCAGAGACGGAAACTGCAGCCCAAGGATTCAGCAAAAACAGAGAGAGAGAGAGAGATTGGGATCCAGGAGATATATAGAGGAAACTACCACAACTTTTGGTGCAAGGTGAGTGATTGCATATTCGATATATATATTTAGTCTGTGGTTTAAATAGAGGGAAGGTGGGGGCAGATTTCCATTCACTCTCCCCTCTATGTCCAAGTGTTCCTGATTGGTGCATTCCTTGAGTCAGGGAAGTTGCAATGGGGATTGAAATGCACATTTTTTTTGTCTAAAATTTCTTTTGATCAAAAAGAAAAGGGAGGGGGGGAAAGTGAGCCAAATTCTGGTTGCAGTATTATTGCATTAAATGCATTTGCGAGGGTGTGTTTTTATTATGGAGGGAGACGTGCCTCCCCACCCCTGATTGCAGGAGGTTGTGTCTGAGGCTGCTTTGTTTTGTCCCTGGGCAGCGCAGGGCAGAGAGTGAGCGCAGGCTTCAGCACCGCTCCGCTCAGCGCTGCAGAGCTCCATTGGAAAAGGTTTCTCCTCTTCCTGAGACGTAGTGGGGTGGGAGTTTGAGAGGTTGTTTCCCAGTAGCCGATCGCAGGGAGACGGGGTGGGGCTGTTTCTGGCTCCGTCTGGGACTGTGTGAAATTCACAGCTTCGCTGGCAGTGGTAGAGGGGGTTGCAGCCACGTAAAGCGATCAACTCTCTGTCCCTCGACTTTCCTGAGGCTTAGCTTTCTCTTATCATAAAGTTGCATTTTTTTTAAAAGCAAATGGCATTTTTTCTATTTTGGACAGAGTGGCCTTTTTTGAAAAGTTATATTCACAGAGGAGGGGGCAACAGTTAACCCCAACGGAACTACTTCTGGACATATATTTATTTGTTTTATGGGATAAAGCTTTGCTGTAATATGGCTTTAAGAACGCTGGTTCTCATGGTTGGCACTGCCACGGTCAGATTGTTGCCAGCAGTGATTTTTTTTTCCTGATGAAATAAAAAGACTTACATTTATATAGCACCTTTCACGACCACCAGACATCTCAAAGCGCTTTACAGCCAATGAAGTATTTTTTTTGAAGTGTAGTCACTGTTGTAATGTGGGAAACGCGGCAGCCAATTTGCACACAGCAAGCTCCCACAAACAGCAATGCGATTAATGACCACATAATCTGCTGAATGGCCTACTCCTGCTCCTATTTCTTATTACTTTATATGTAGACCTGCAAAACTTTAACTCTTAAAAACCCAGCTAGTCTCACTGAAAATAATGAGGCTTTTTGTTACGATTGGAAGGGCTGATGTTCTGATTATTTTCTGCTTCACATTTTTGGTGACCTCCAGGTATTTGCAAAACAAAATGGTAAACTGTGATAAATAGGGGAAGTTCTCATAGTCAGCGTGAGTTGTTCTGAACCAAATCGCAGCTCGGGGAGTATAAAATTATTTGAGGCTTAAGGTGATTCTTCAACTTTGTTTTCTCTTAACGGTGTAAATGGCAGCTGTGTTGCTAAACTCAGTTTTATTCAAAATTTACTGCACTGTATTTTACAAGTTAGTCTCAAATGAATCTCCGGGCAGTAGTATTAATAGATATCGATGTGCATTTATATAGTGCCTTTCACGACCTTTGCACACTGCAAGGTCCCACAAACAACAATGGAATAAATGACCAGATCATCTGTTTTTATTGATGTGGGTTGAGGGTTAAGTGTTAGCCAGGACACCAGGAGAAGCCCCCTGCTCTTAGAATCATAGAATAGTACAGCACAGAAAGAGGCCATTCGGCCCATCAAGTCTGTGCCGGCTCTTTCGAAGAGCAATCCAGTTAGTCCCACTCCCCCCCGCTCTTTCCCCATATCCCTGCAATATTTTTCTCCTTAATGTATTTATCCAATTCCCTTTTGAAGGCTACTATTGAATCTACCTCCACCACCCTACCATTCCAAATCCTAACCACTTGTTGCATTAAAAAAAAAAGTTTTTCCGCATGTCGCCTCTGGTTCTTTTGCCAATCACCTTAAATCTGTGCCTTCTGGTTATAGTCATCGAATAGTGCCATGGGATCTTTCACACCCACCTGAGAGGGAAGACTGGACTTATGTTTAACGTCTCGTCCAAAAGACGACATCTCTGGCAGTGCAGCACTCCCTCAGTACTGCACTGGGAGTATCAGCTTGGATAATGTGCTCAAGTCTCTGGAGTGGGACTTGAACCCATGACCTCTGACTCCGAGGCAAGAGTGCTGCCAGTGAGCCACGGCTGACGCCTACACTGAAGAACCTGCCAGTTAGTATTTTCCATAGTTTCTTCTTCATTGTGGGAGGGAACTACACATTTCACATTGAATGCTCTCCAGATGCCGAGGCCTGCCCATTTCTAGGTCAGGATGACTATTGGTAGACTTGTTCTTCCCTCAGAGGCTAGCCGTTCCACTCCTGGCTAAAATAAGTAGGGAAATGACGCAATATGTTTTTTTAATTGGGGATCTCGTAGAAATTATTTGCTGGTAAGGTCTTTTTGTTATGAGCTGCCATCCACTTGGTGAAAGGAAAGAACAACGTTTGAAATGTAATGCTCCAAGATATGCCTGTAATTTCAGCCAGCAGTGTGACATCGGATCTGGTGGTCGAAGATAATCACCGTAATTAATGGCTGCTGCCAGTAAATATTAAACTTCCCCTTTAAACTAGCACCGCCCCATGGAGATAAAATATTAAATGAAAACATCTAACTGGCAATTTTGGATCAGTGCTAGTAATTAAGATGCGGATTTCTGATTCGTTTCTCGTGGCTCAGTGGGTAATGCACTTGCCTCCCGAGTCAGAAGGTTGTGGGTTCAAGTCCCACTCCAGGGACTCGAGCACCTGATCTAGGCTGACACTCCAGTGTTAAGAAATCTGAGGGAGTGCTGCGTTTCAGACGAGAAGTTAAACTGAGGCCCCATCTGCTCTCTCAGGTGGACATAATCGATCCTATGGCACTATTCGAAGAAGAGCAGGGGAGTTATCCCTGGTGTCTTGGCCAACATGCATCCTTCAACCAACACCTAACAGATTATCTGGTCATTTACATTGTTGCTGTTTGTGGGAGCTTGCTGTGCGCAAATTGGCTGCTGCGTTTCCTACATTACAACGGTGACTACACTTCAAAAGTACTTAATCGGTTGTCAAGCACTTTGGGACATCCTGAGGTTGTGAAAGATGCTATATAAATGCAAGTCTGTCTTTTGGATACATTTTGTCCCCCCTCCCTGTCTACATTTCCCCCCTTCCCATGGTTGAAGATATGCTCGCTGATCTGGGGATACAATTCCATGGGCACCAGGTACCATCCAGGATCTTGCAGTCTCTTGTGTGCAACCCAGACAGAATGCGTCACCGGGCAATTTGGTGGGTTTTGTGATCCTGACCGCGCACAGGCACTTTGCAACAGAGCCACTGCATAGTGATTAGAACCGAGGGAAATCGGCTGATTATTTTTCCCTCCCCCGCCCCCTGGGCCCCCTTCCTTTTCCTAGTCTAGGAGTCTAATTGCGGCACTCTGACCACTGCCAAGGATGAGCTCAGCTCAATCAGCATGGGCCAGTGATTGAACCTGAAACTTGCCGGTGGTATGACTGACTCAGGACTGCACCAGCTTGCCAGTGGATCAGGGGAGCTCTGGAGCTCCCTTCAAGATTGCTCTGCTTTTTGGCAACCCGTTTCCGTGCTCATTGGCTGAGGTGTTGACAGGACAGATTGCTGAGGTGATCAGTAAAAGACAGGCTCCTGAAACTCCCTCTGGTATGTGCTCAGATCCCCATTTCCCCAATTGGATTTTCCAATTCACGACTTTCTGAAAGCATCGCTCCTGGCAACTGTTCGCCTGAAACTGAAACCGGGCAGAACATGCTGGACATACATGGCAGGTCAGTGAGTAAAGAGATGTAACAGGACGTTTTGTGTTGCAGTCCTTCATTGGACTGGGTGGAACGTACTGTCTTTTCCCTTTACAGATCCGACTGACCTGTTCTGTATTTCCAGTATTACTGTATTTACTTCAGATTTCCAGCTTATCCTTTTTTCCCCTCAAGTAGGGCAATACATGTCAATACAAATCATGGGTTTTCAACTGGGGTCCATACAAGGACCCTAAGTAGCTCTCGAGATCATGAAGTTTCAGAACATTTCTCTCATTGACTTACTAGCACACTTTACTTGCTGTGCACTAATAACTATACCTTTCTGCAGTGATCACGCTGTTTTCCTTTGGGTACCTGACTGCCTTTATGAAGTTACAGGGCCCCTGAGAGTTTGTCAATATTTGCAGTGAATCTTTGGGACCACATTCTTTTGCAGAGGGTCCCTGAGAGTGTGTCAATATTTGCAGTGAATCTTTGGGACCACATTCTTTTGCAGAGGGTCCCTGAGAGTGTGTCAATATTTGCAGGGAATCTTTGGGACTGTGTTGTTTTGCAGAGTGTGTGAATATTTACAGGCGTGCCCCCCTCCGCCCCACACACAACAGTTTGAAATCTACTAGCCAAATCACCCAAATGTTAGTGAAGTTAGCGTGGTGTGATCTTGATTAAGTTAGTTATTGAAGATAAATGAATTCTTTGCTGTCGGAATGTGTGTAGTTCTGAGCAATAGGTAGTTGCCTTTCAGTATTTGCTTAGTTGGTGCCAAAGTAGTCATCCATATCCATTTCTTCTCCAGATGTGGAAAGCTGCTGCAGGTCGCACTATTTCTGTGACGGCACCAGATGATGGCGATGACTGGGACACAGACCCTGACTTTGTGGTAAGCTTTTGATTTTCATTTACAGCTTAAAGACAAAAAAACTCTCATTTTATATAACTCGTTTCGCGACCTTAGGCCGTCCCAAAGCGCTTCACAGCCAATGAAGTACTTTTTTGAAATGTAGTCGCTGTTGTTACTGTATGAAACGCAGCAGCCAATTTGCGCACAGCAAGCTCCCACAAACAGCACAAATGTCCAGATAATCTGTTGTTTTTAAGTGACATTGGCTGCGGGATAAATATTGGCCAGGGCACCGGGGGAGAACTCCCCTCCTCTTCGAAATAGTGCCACGGGATCTTTTACGTCCGCCTGAGAGAGCAGACGGGGGGCCTAGGTTTAAAATCTCATCCAATAGACAGCACATCTGACAGTGCAACGCTCCCTCAGCCCTGCACAGGAGTGTCGGCCTAGATTTTGGGCTCAAGTCTCTGGCGTGAGATTCGAACCCGTGACCTTCTGACTCAGAGGGGCGAGTGCTACCCACTGAGCCACGGCTGACGCTGCCACAGTGATGGGAAAGCAGCTATTTATTTATTAGGATTGATTTGCTTTCTCTCCCGCTTCAGAAACAAAGCCAAACAGTTATTTGGTGTTTACGTTCCAGTGCTTTTTGGGGGGAAAAAATGAGTTTCTTCCTTTTCAAGCCCTGTGCAGATCTTAATATTTGAAAATGTCAGATGTGACGGAGCTCGGGCCATATTTGTGATCAGTAGGCCAGAATCTTAGTGGCTGAGATTGGGCAAGCTTCCCGGTTACATGCAGAGAGCGCTTGTCAGATGGTTGTTGGTAGAGGCTTTTATCCTTTAAGAAAATCGCTCAGTCATACCAAGCAAAAAAAATACCCACTGCTACACTCAATTCTATGAGTTCGTGCTATCCCAGTTCAATGCTCTCACTATATCACTCAAACCAATTTAATAAATGTAATTAAAAACAGGAATCAGTGGAAGTGCAGAGCGGATCGATAAACATCTGACAGAGAATGACAGCTTAATGGTTATAAAAGCAAGAAAGAACAAACTTGATTTTCTACAGCGCCTTTCATGACCTCAGGATGTCCCAAAGCACTTTACGGCCCATTGAAGTGCTTTTGAAGTGTAGTCGCTGTTGTACTGTAGAGAAACACTGCGGCCACAAACCGCAATGTGATAATGACCAGACAACCTTTTTTAGCGATGTTGGTTGGGGGATAAATATTGCCCAGGACACCGGGGATAACTCCCCTGCTCTCTTCGAAATAGTGCCTTGGGATCTTCTGTGTCCACCTGACGGAGCAGACAGGACATCTCATCCAAAAGACGGCACCTCCAACAGTGCAGCACTCCCTCAGCACAGCACTGGGGAGTGTCAGCCGAGCTTTTGTGCTCCAGTCTCTGGAGTGGGGCTGGAACCCCACAATCTTCTGACTCGGAGGAGAGAGTGTGAGCCACGGCTGATCCCCTGGCCCTTCATTAGAATCGTTAAAGAAAAAAAAAACGTCTGAGCAATCTCGAGGTTTTCTATTTCTGCGACTTCTCCGTTGTAGCTTGTCTGGTGTTGTAGTTAGCAATGGCGCAATGGTATTTTGCAGTGTTGACTATCTTGAATTCATGACATTGGGCGTCCACCAGTGTTCCCTTTGAGCCGCGTGCCCGCGCAGCTCTCTGGACCTCCCACGCAACCAGCTCGCCGACTTTTTAAGTAGTTAAAAACCACGCGTGCGCGGTATTTTGAATGGGCCGAGCAGCCCCTTAAAGGGGCCGCGCGCCCAAAGAAAAAGTATCGGGAACATTGGTGTCCACTGGCATTTAGTGCCAGCAATGAAATAACTGGTACACCAGTTGCACACTTGTCACTGTGTTCTTGCTAATACTTGTCCGCACATGGTTGGGTAAAAGTGTTTTTTTTTTAAATGTTTTCTTTCTGCTCTTGTTGCTAACTAGAATGATTTGTCTGAAAAAGAGCAACGGTGGGGTGCCAAATCAGTTCAAGGATCTGGACATCAGGCGCACATAAAGTAAGTGTGGTTCTTCTTTAGCGGTAGTGATGGGGGCAGAGGCTGGCTGACTCTCTTATTAACTAACTTATTCAATGTTATTTGCTATTGGAGGAACTGCCCCGGGCTGCGGCAGTTCCTGGTTTTGTTTCAACCGAGTGCAACCTGCGATCCGTTATTGGAAATATTTTACTGGCGGTTGCTCAGTAATCGGTTGTGGTCCGTTCACATCCGCTGTAGACTGCCGCTGGAGTACTCTTCAAGCTTCTGTGTAAGATGTGGCGATACATTTGTTACGAAATAAGCTCTTGTTGGAGACACCAGTTTGACTTTGGTCTCTCTGCTCCATCAATTGCACTTTTCTCCCCCCTGTGAATTGTATGTGAAACTGATTCAGTTCAAGCAGAACGAGGAGGAGTGTTTTGAGTCACTCTTTCTGCAATGCTGCTCACTTGCCCGACCCGTCTGGTTGTGGAATGGCTGCTTTTTCTTTTAAATTGTCTTCGGATCACAGGAGAAGGAATAAGCCATTCTGCCCCTTTGGCCTGCTCTGTTCATCAGTTGGAATCATGGCTGATCTGTACCTCAACCCCACTTGGTTCCACAATCCCTCGATAACCTTGCCTAACAAAAATCTGTCGATCTCCGTCTTGAAAGCTCCAATTGTCCCAAAATCCACTGCCTTTTGGGGGAAGAGATCTCCGGATTTCTCCTCCCCTTGGTGTGATGAAGTGCTTCCTCCTTTCTCTCCTAAATGGCCCCCCTCGTTCTCTTTCCCCCCCCCTTGTAATCCTGAACGAGATTATTTTAAGTCCGGAGTAACCTATTGTTTCCAGAAGTCCCTCTGATAATTAGATGTACATCCTGGAGCAGATCCGTGAGGGCTCGGTGGGCACATCAGTTGGAAGTGGCCTTGGGCATTTTCTTGATCAACATTCAGGTTGATTCCAAATGCTGATCCTTAATTCTCCTTCTGTACTCTTCCCTGGGACACTGGAACTTGTCAGTGGAACAGAGACCAAAAAATGGCAAGTTTCCATAGACTGAAAATCACCGTTGAAATTAAGGACGTCTCCTGTGGGGCAGGAGTCGTTTATTTTTAAACTATTGCTACACAGTAAATTTCACTGAAAGTAACCCTCGCCGCCCTATGTTCCTTACAGCCAGGGTGTAAATTTTGGGGGCGGAAGAGAAGTTTCAAGTGCGAAACTTCCAGCAGCTGGGAGGCAGTTAACGGGCTGGTCGAGGACTCGCACTGTTGAGCAATTTAATGAAGTACGGTGGGAGTGAATGTTAACTGGTGTTTTGGTTAATGTAGGGTTGGGCTACTAATAATCCAATTAAACAATTGGGGCTAGACTTTTGGATTTGGTGGTTGGGGGGGAGGGGCTCCTCCAGTGTGGCTAGACTTTGCCCGTCAGTGAGTTGCCGCTCTGTCCTTGGGGCGAATTTCTAACCCCGGGATCATTAGCATGAAGGAAACTGGTTCCCCATCGTCCACTCTGCAGTTGTGTGAGAAGGGGAGCTGGACTCTTGGTGTGGCAAACCTGTGGGGGTGGGGGCAGTGGGAGGCTGCTGGGAGAAATGGGACAAATAAGAAAAAAGCACACATTTAATTCTGTCTTTAGGTCTCTACACTGGAGTGCTCTCGCAGACCGCCCCCCCCCCCGCCGTGCCTCCAGTAATAGTGTTTTACCCTCTTCCACCACCCGATATACATTGGGAGCCTGGGCTTGATGAGCGTCTCTTGCATCCCCGCATCAGAGGCCGCTGTTCTCTCCCGCCAAGAAATGAGGGGGAATTTAGGGATGAAACGGGGTGTGTGCGCATTTCTGAGCAAGTTTTCACTCGCCCCAGATCTGCTGACCAATCGGTGGGGGCCGGGCAGAAACGCTTGCCCCTTTTGTCTCCTGTTGTTCTAGATATTTTTTTCAGCCTCGTGCTTTGTACTGGTCACCAACTGAATGAAAATTCCCCCTGTCAGCAGTTTGTGTTGAAGCCGAGCGTAGTCATTGGGAGCAGTGCCATCAAGGGAGTTGCTGAGAAATCAGGAGGATGCAATTATTGTAGGCAGATGAAAAACTGGCAGATGTTCTGATTCATCAGGGTTCCGGTGTTGATTTTTGGATAGTCCCTCAACGTGACTGAATTGAGCTGACAACATTAGATTATTTTCATTGTAATTCTAATACAATATGACCAAGTACAGCCAGAGAATTTGCAGTTGGGTGGGGTACAGCATAGAATCATCGATCATACAGCACAGAAGGAGGCCATTTGGCCCATCAGGTCAGTGCCAACTCTTTGAAAGATCTACCAGTTTTTCCTTTTTTTAAATTAGTTCCTGGGATGTGGGCATCGCTGGCAAGGCCAGCATTTATTGCCCATCCCTAATTGTCCTCGAGAAGGTGGTGGTGGGCCGCCCTCTTGAACTGCTGCAGTCTGTATGGTGAAGATACTCCCACAGTGCTGTTAGGGAGGGAGTTCCAGGATTTTACCCCAGCGATGATGAAGGAACGGCCGATATATTTCCAAGTCAGGATGGTGTGTGACTTGGAGGGGAACTTGGAGGTGGTGGTGTCCCTACGCACCTGCTGCCTTTGTCCTTCTAGATGGTAGAAGTCACGGGTTTGGGTCCCACTCCCCTGCTCTTCCCATAACCCTGCAAATTTTTCCTTTTTAAGCAGAGTTCCAGTTCCATTTTGAAAGCTACTATTGAATCTGCTTCCACCACCCTTTTAGGCAGTGCATTCCAGATCATCATAACTCTGAGTAAAACAATTTCTCCTCATCTCCCCCCTGGCTCTTTTGCCATCTGAAAAGGTTCTTGCCCCAGCATCCTTTTCATGCCGTGAAGTGCTATCATTGCTTGCATTCGGTTCCCTTGGAACGAAATGTTTAATTACTCTGCTTCTTCACTAACTCATGGCAGCAACACTGGGACAATCTGGTTGGTGTGCGTCATGTCTGCTTGTCCGTACTGCCAAGGTAGGGCCCTCTTGCAGATTTGTTTTGAAAAGCATGGTTCCTAACCTGTGTCACAGTGCAGCTCTCTTTGATATGTGCTGTGGTTTAACGTGCTCTGCAGTCACCTTGCTGCCTTTCTCCAGTACGTTTGAGTCATTGGGGATGTAAGCTCCAAAGTGCAGTCTCTCTCTCTCTCTCTCGCCCCTTTCTCTCTTTTGCGCGCGCGCGCGCTCTCTCTCTCTCATGCCTCTCTCTCTTTCTCTTTCTCTCTCTCTTTCTCTCTTGCCCCCGCCTTTCTCACTCCCCTCGCCCCCGCCACTTTCTCGCCCGCACCTGCCCCCTTCTCGCTCGTGCGTGCCTGCCTGCGCCTCGCGCGCTCGCTCCTTTCTCTTTATCAAGAACTGAAGATGGGATCATTTGGCGATAGATCACAAGATAATTATGGACGAGAAAGGCCGTTCGACCCATCTTCATTCATCCACCCAGAATGACGCTTAAATGATTCCAGGGTTTTCACCACCCATTTATCCAGGAGTCAGTTCCATGTGTTGAGCACTCTTTTATATGAAGATGTCGCATTCCTGGTATTGATCCTTAATATGGGTTTTACTAGTTTGACCCGGTGACCTACTCAATTTAATTCCAAGTAATTTCCTGGATTTACCTTTTCCCCCACCTGTCACTATCTTGCCTACTTCTATAAGATCACCTCTCAGTTGCTTCCTGTTCAAGAATGAAAGGCTCAAATCTCTCCTGTTTTTGTCTCATAACTGAACCCGGTAACATTGGGGATCAGCCTTGTACCTCTTCCCTGCTTTGCCGTCAGTGCCTGAACATCTCCCTTGGTTCTCAGCAGCCAGAATTGGGCAGGGTACTCGAGCTGTGGTCTGATCACAGCACCATACAGGTTGATCACGAATCCTTCCCACTGGAGCTGTTTCTACACAAATCCCATCTTGTGGCAGTTTCATCTGGTGCTAATTGGAAGCAGAAATCTTCCTCGGCTGGAGGTAACCGAGTACAGTAGAAATCTGGAAGCTGCATGGACTGTAATTGTTGAAGACTTCATTGGAAACTAAAATTTTAGCCAAGGAGGAGCCATTTGTTCCTTCTCGCCTGTGTTGAATTTGCATCAGGTGATTTCCCCCCCACACCCCTGCCCCCAGGAGTACCCGACTCCAAAGTGGAAGAATTCAGGCGGCAAATCCAATGTTTAAAAGAGAGACCCATATATCGCCTTTCGTAACCTCGGGACGTCCCAAAGCGGTTTACAGCCAATGAACCTTTATAAAACACTGGTTCGGCCACAACTGGAGTATTGTGTCCAATTCTGGGCACCGCACTTTAGGAAGGATGTGAAGGCCTTGGTGAGGGTGCAGAAAAGATTTATGAGAATGGTTCCAGGGGTGAGGGACTTCAGTTACGTGGGTAGACTGGAGAAGCTGGGGTAGTTCTCCTTAGAGCAGAGAAGATTGAGAGGAGATTTTATAGAAGTGTTCAAAGTCATGAGGTGTCTGGACAGAGTAGATAGAGAGAAACTGTTCCCATTGGCGGAAGGGTCGAGAACCAGAGGACACAGATTTAAGGTGATTGGCAAAAGAACTAAAGACGACATGAGGAAAAACTTTTTTACGCAGCGAGTGGTTAGGATCTGGAATGCACTGCCTGAAAGGGCGGTGGAGGCAGATTCAATCGTGGCTTTCAAAAGGGAATTGGATAAGTACCTGAAGGAAAAAAATCTGCAAGGCTACGGGGAAAGGGCGGGGCAGTGGGACTAGCTGAAGTGCTCCTGCAGAGAGCCGGCACAGGCTCGACGGGCCGAATGGCCTCCTTCTGTGCTGTAACCGTACTGATTCTCTGATGTACCTTTTTGAACTGTTGTAATGTAGGAAACACCACAGCCAATTTGCGCACAGCAAGCTCCCACAAACAGCAATGTTGTAATGACCGGATAATCTGTTTTAGTGATATTGATTGAGGGGTAAATATTGGCCAGGACACCAGGGAGGACTCCCCTGCTCTTCATCGAAATAGTGCCATGTTTTTTTTTTTTTAAAAGCCAAAATTCTTTGCAATATTTAAACAGTCCTGAGATCCTTAACTTTAGTGATTTGCCCCCCCCCCCCCCCCCCCTTCCTGCTTGTCTGCTTGGTGTAGCATACATCTCATTTCTTGAACACTTTGTGACTTGGTGGTTTTGCAGTCTCTTTCTGTGGGGATTGAATGGCAGTGCATCAGTCGGCGTGCAGGCGGAGCGCCTGGCCCACACTGACCTTCCCTGTGCGTCCTGTACACGCTGTCACCAGCGCTGTGGGATCCAGCTCAATGTGGAAATGGGGCGGTTCCCACAGCATCACAGGCCCTCGCTTATTACACAACCACTTCTCTTGGAGGCAGTTCCGAAATACGCAGGGAAACCGCACCTCTCTTTATCGGACTCTGCCGTTGTCCTACTTGCTTTAGTCTGTGTCTAGTTTGCTGTTTCTCTGATCAAGACATCATCAACCTGGAGGTCGCCATTCACCAGAAACTCAACTGGACTGGCTGCATAAATACTGCGGCTTCTAGAGCAGGTCCGAGGCTACATATTCTGCAGCAGGTGGCTCACCTCCTGACTCCCCAAATCCTCTCCACAAGGCACAAATTAGGAGTGTGATGGAATACTCTCCACTTGCCTGGATGAGTGCAGCTCCAACAACACTCAAGAAGCTCGACACCATCCAGGACAATGCAGCCCGCTTGATTGGCAGCCCATCCACCACCTTAAACATTCACTCCCTCCACCACCGGCGTACCGCGGCTGCAGTGTGCACCATCTACAAGATGCACTGCAGCAACTCGCCAAGGTTTCTTCGGCAACACCGCCCAAACCCGCGACCTCTTCCACCAAGAAGGACAAGGGCAGCAGGCGCATGGGAACACCACCACCACCAAGTTCCCGTCCAAGTCACACACCATCCTGACTTGGAAATATATTGTCGTTCCTTCATCGAGATCCTGGAACTCCCTCCCTTACAGCGCTGTGGGAGTGCCTTCACCACACGGACTGCAGCGGTTCAAGAAGGCGGCTCACCACCACCTTCTCGAGGGCAACTCGGGATGGGCAATAAATGCTGGCCATTGCTAGCGACGCCCACAGTCCAAGAATTAATTAAGGAAAAAAGATATGGAAATGGCAGCAAATATTATTTGCAAACCAGTTAGGGCAAGAGTGCTCATTTTGTGTCCCTTCACAGCTGAGTGAGCACGCTACAGTTGTTTTGTATGTTACATTAAGACCTGTGGTAGTGGTGCCCAGCTCCTGACCTGTGGACCTTGTGTCGTCTTCTAAGGCAGTCCCTCGGAACCGAGGATGACTTGTTTCCACATTAAAAATGAGTTCTCAGGTGACTGATGAGTCCAATGCGGGACCTACAGTCTCTGTCACAGGTGGGGCAGATGGTGGTTGAAGGGGCGGGTGGGTGGGGTGCTTGGGTTGACGTGCGCTCCTTGCGCTGCCTGCGCTTGGCTTCAGTTTGCTCCCGGCTCCGTGTTCGGTGCCTTCCCAGATGCTTCTCCTCCACTTTGTGCGGTCTTGGGCCAGGGATTCCCAGGTGTCGGTGGGGATGTTACACTTTTTCAAGGAGGCTTTGAGGGTGTCCTTGAAGCGTTTCCTCTGCCCACCTGGGGCTCTCTTGCCGTGCCGGAGCTCCGAGTAGAGCGCTTGTTGTGGGAGTCTCGTACCGGGCATGCGGACAATGTGACCCGTCCATCGGAGCTGATCGAGCGTAACTGGCTGCCAGCTGCAAATAAACTTGACAGCCTTAGAAAATCCCTGCAAGGATACTGTTGGGGTGCAGCTGGCTGCTCGGGGGTCCATGTCACTAGCATAGGTCTTAAACCAACAAGGTAGTTTACCTGAATTAGCGGGCTGCATGGGTATGTTGCGTAATGCGGTGCAGTATGGGTCTTTCATCGATTACAGTATACTGGAAAATTGAGCGTTCTTTAATGCAGCGACTGATTTGAGAGTGCCTGATGATGCCGGGGATGAGAGGAGCTTTAGTTAGGAGGAGAGGCTGGAGAATTTGGGTCTCTTTTATTAGACCAAAGAAGATTACGAAGAAATCTGAAGGAGGTACTGACACAGTAAATGTGAGAAAGCTCTTTCCGCGGGTCAGTGAGTAGGAAACCGGAGGGCCTAAGTTTAAGATCATCGCCAAAAAGAACAGAGGGAGAGATTAGGAGAAGTGTTTTATGTAGAGGCTTACCAGAAACTGTCATGACTCCATAAATGGCTTTCAAAAGTGGAGTGGATAAATATTTGAGAAAAGAAAGACTTGCATTTATATAGCGCCTTTCACGACCACCGGACGACTCAAAGCGCTTTACAGCCAGTGAAGTACTTTTGAACTGTAGACACTGTTGTAATGTGGGAAACGCGGCAGCCAATTTGCACTCGGCAAGCTCCCACATCCAGCAACGTGATAATGACCAGATAATCTGTTTTAGTAATGTTGATTGAGGGATAAATTTTGGTCAGGACACCAGGGATAACTCCCCATCTCCTCTTCGAAATAGTGCTTTGGGATCTTTTATATGTCTATGTGAGAGAGCAGATGGGGCCTCGGTTTAATATCTCATCTGAAAGACGGCACCTCTGACGGTGCAGCACTCCCTCGGTACTACACTGGAGTGTCAGCCTAGCTTTATGTGCTGAAGTCTCTGGAGTGGGACTTGACCCCACAACCTTCTGACTCCGAGGCGAGAGTGCTACCCACTGAGCCACAGCTGACACTGGCAAAAGAATCATTTTGAAGGGGTTGGGGAAAGGGCCAGGGGAATGGGACTTGATGGCGAGCTCTTTGAGAGTTTGCACAGCAGAATGGCCTCCTTCTGTGGTGTAAAATACTATGATTCGGATGTAATGGAGCTGGAATGGAGGGATTGGATGCAATCTTGTTGATTCTTGTGTCTACTTTCAGTTTAAAAACAAGGCATTTACATCCACCCTCTGCACTGTGTTTGGAGCATGATGCTTTTAACCCTTTTAGATGAGATACCTTCATTATAACTCCATCTCACTGTTGTTGCATTTATTTTGAATGGAGTACTCTTGGATGTTTAATTTTGTCACAATGGAAGCCAATTGTCCCTGGCATATTGTGATAATGAATAGTTATGAGAATCTCCATATGTCCTGCTTAAGTACACCCATTTATCTGATCCTTTTCCCTTGAGTATTACAGTATCCACTGATTAACTGCACAAAGTCGCTATTTGTTTAGCGTGTGAGAGGTGCACAAAAAGCTTTTTAAGAATGTTGCCGTACTGATATTTTAAATGGCCCTCCCCTGCTGTGTAACTACAAAGAAAATAATTCACCCCGCAGTAGCAAAAAAAGGAAGCTGTTTCATTGTGTTTCTTGTGTGAGAATGTGCTGGGGCCTTGATTCCAGGCCTCGGTAGTAGCGCTGTTGTGGAATTGGCCGCTGGAAGTGGGCTCGGATGACTAGCTGCCTTTTTTTTGTACCCACTTTTTTTTTTTTACTGTCCCACCTCCCTGCGGTGCGGCAGTTGAGAGTTCCCAGTGTTTAGCTTCATACTGCCGTCTCCTCAATCTGGCACAGCTCGTGCCAAATCTGTGGAGTCTCGGTCAGGAAGTGGCTGCAGTGTCGTGGGGGGGTAGGAAATATTCTGTGATCATTGCTTCCTGGATGAATGCACTATGTTTTCAGCAGGGGGCCCTAGGTTGAATGTTCAGTGCTTTGTTGCCCATTCAGAATCCTGAGCTGAGGTAAAACTGACCGGTTCCGGGCAAGAAAGGAATAGAATAAAAAAGAAAGAAAGAGGGCTTGCATTTCTATGGCGTCTTTCACATCCTCCGGATGTCCCAAAGCACTTGACAACCAATGAAGTACTTTTTGAAGTGTAGTCGCTGTTGTAATGGAGGAAACACGGCAGCCAATTCATGCACAGCAAGCTCCCATAAACGGCAATGAGAAAAATGACCAGGTAATCTGTTTGTGATGCTGGTTGAGGGATAAATATTGACCGGGACATTTTAAAGTTTCCATTTTTTTTTTATTCGTTCATGGGATCTGGGTGTCGCTGGCAAGGCCAGCATTTATTGCCCATCCCTGAGCCAGCTTAATCTAATTTTGTAACTGTGTACAGGAAACTTGGCGATATCCGGCACCGACGGGACCGAGCTGCTGCCGATCTATCAAAACTTCCGGATAGACCAGCGCTAATGTTGAAGGATACGGAGGTTTTCATCTCCGTATCTGACAACAAACACTGTTGCTTAGCAACAGCTTGTAAACACTCGGCCCGTACCTTGGAAGCATCTCTGAAGCTGTTGCTAAGCTACAGAGACGCTTTCCAGAGCCTGACTGTTTTATTTAAAAAAAAAAAAAAAAAATTTTAAATGCTAGGAGGGAAAAAACCTAACCAAAACGGCTGCTGATTTCTGCCGTTAGATCGAGGTTTCCAGACATACAACCTCCGGATAAGCCAAAGTTTCCTGTACTGTAAATATTCCATAAATTCTGGATTACAAACCGCTCTCCCATCTTTAGGGGGCATAGAAGCCACATGAAGTGATTTAGACACTGGCTTTCACAGTACAACAGTAGAGTGCATCAGTGTCCTTAATATTCCTCTTACCATGCTCAATCCTGCCGAAATGGACAAATGACTGCAGTGTGTTGAGTCACAAGCTGCAGTGCGAATGCCAAAAGCCATGTTGTGGAATGTTATCCAGGTATAACATTAGATTTTTGATTAACTGTTCTGCAGTACCAGGCGTGAAGTGGTACCACAATCAGCCTACCCTACCATGTCTGAACATATTCAATGTAAGATTACCGTCAAGGGGCAATTTAATAGAGGTGTTCCAAAACCAAGAAGGGTTTTGATAAGAGTAAATAAGGAGAAACTGTTTCCATTGGCAGATAGATTGGTAATAAGGACACAGATTTAAGGTAATTGACAAAAGAGCCAGAGGTGAGACAAGGAGAGTTGTTTTTACGTAGCGAGTTGTTGTGATCTGGAATGCGCTGCCTGAAAAGGTGGTGGAAGTAGATTCAATACTAACTTTCAAAAGTGAATTGGATAAATAAATAAAGGGGAGAAAATTGCAGGGCTTTGGGGAAAGAGCAGGGGGTGTGGGACCAATTGGATCGTTCTTTCAAAGAGCCGGCACAGGCACGATGGGTCGAATGGCCTCCTTCTGAGATTCTATAATTGGGTTGCTTTTTGGCAATAGCACAACATCTTCCAACAGTTGGCTGCTACTGGAGACAGGAAGGAGCTCAATACTTTCACGGGTCCCTGGGGTCTGTACATCACCCTCGCGTAGCCGAAGATCCACTTGACTGATGAGGAATAAAGAAAAGAAACGGTGGGCTGGGAGAGAGTAGGAGGAAGGTTAAATGTTTTTTTGCCCATAGGATTGACTTGCTTCCTTGATGGGCCTGGCCTTAAGTAATTCTAATGCACTGGTATTTCATACATGCTTCACTGTGTTTTGATAAATAGGGCAAGGCATTTTCGTGTATAGATTGCTGGAAGTTTTGACATTTTATGGCTCCCCTGTTTCCTGTGTGATATTTATAGCTCATCTCTTTTTTTCCCTCTCTGTCTTGCTCTTGCAGCTTGCACAAGCTGAGGGAAAACGTGTCTCAGGAACATAAATCTCTTAAACAGAAAGAATTAGCAGATGGGCCAAAGGCATCCCATGGATACGGAGGGAAATTTGGAGTCCAAGATGATCGTATGGATAAGGTACGGAATGTGCTATTTTTAAATGAGTTTCAAAAGCTGTCGTTGCTTGTAGTGTTTTTTTTTAATTGCAGAACTGAGCGAGCACCGTTTATTTTGATCGATCGGGCTTGCACTGTTACTGGCCTCTGCACTGGCTTTTGGCCGTGAACCTTTGATAAATGATCCAAAGGAGAAAACCTAATCCGCCTGCCACTTTTTAAGAATGTGGATTGCAGTGTTCAGAAGTGGCTCTGAGAATCCATACATCCGCATTGAAATGATTTATTTGCCGTTGCAGTTTTCTCCATGTTTAGCTCCAGATACTGCCAATTTCCTGGAAACACTCAGCAGGTCAGGCAGCATCTGTGGAGAGAGAAACAGAGTTAGTGTTTCTGATGAAGGGTCATCGACCTGAAATGTTAACTCTGTTTCTTTCTCCACAGATGCTGCCTGACCTGCTGAGTATTTCCAGCATTTTCTGTTTTTATTTCAGATTTCCAGCATCCGCAGTATTTTGCTTTTGTGCTGCCGATTTCCTTTTCCTCTCTTTTCTCGACCAACTCTCTCTCTCTCTCTCTTTCTCCCCCCCTCCCCCCCAAAAAAAAATGCTCAATATTTGCCAGAAGAAGCACGCAGTTGTGAGTTGAGAGTCCAGTTTGCTCGGGTAGCGAGCTATCTTTCGTTGATGCTGTGTTCAAATGGCCAATCGCCTCTTCCGCTTACAACAGCAGCAGCTCAACCCTGCGGAGAGGAAGTTTAAACCGTCCCCTCCCACCATAATATTTACTGCGATTTGTCTGTGTGAGCACGGAAAACCGTTTGAGCCATGTGACCTTAACGATGAACATAATTGGGATAATAATCCTACGCCCTTCATATTTAGCATAGTCTCAGGGCAGCTGTCTGGGTTGCAGCCTCTATTGAAACTTTGCTGAACAAGGCCTCGTTTCCCTACATTACAACAGTGACTCCCTTTCAGAAGCGTGGTTGTAAAGCGCTTCGGGATGTCCGGAGGTCGTGGAAACCCTAATATAATTGCAAGTCTTTTTAAGATGTGAGTTTCTTTTTTTAAATTTGGGTTCCGTTGCAGTTGAAAACACAACAACAAAATGTTCGGCAGTCAAAATCGAGCTTGGGGGGAAAAAAAGGAAAATAACGTATTGCTGGTGGAGGTTTAGTGTTGGGGAAGTCCAGGCATCGGTGACTTAGACCATGGGTAAAATACCAAGGACTTGCAGTGCAGTGAAACTGTGCTTCCGAGCTCGTTTTGATTGAGCAGTTACATGCCACATTCTGCCTGAAAGGGTGGTGGAGGCAGAGCCCCTCATCGCATTTTAAAAAGTACTTGGATTTGCGCTTGAAGTGCTGTAACCTGCCAGGCTATGGACCAAGAGCTGGAAAGTGGGATTAGGCCGGACGGCTCTTCGGCTGGTGCGGACACGACGGGCCGAATGGCCGCCTCCCTGTGCTGTAAATTTCTACGATTCACTTCAAATATTTTCTCTTGCCTCGGCCGAAAGTGCGTAACGGCGCTTTTACTTAACGAGCTACAGGTTGGACCAGTAAATATTGACACATTCTGGTTACTGCACAGCAGGCAGTAGACCACTAGTCATCGTTCTGCTTACTAGAAACAGGTCTAAAGGGCCGAGAGGAAGGTTGAATCTATAACTGGTACAAATACAGGAAACTTGGTTTATCCGGAGGTTGTATGTCCGGAATACTCGGATCTAACGGCAAAAATCAGGAGCCGTTTTCTATAAGTTTTTTTAGTTCTCGTTCTTTTTTTTTCCCCAGTCAGGCACTGCAAGGTCTGTAGCTATAGCAACAGCTTCAGCTACAGACACTTGCAGCTGCAGCCGACTCTTTAGAAGCTGTTGCTAAGCAACAGTGTTTGTTGTCAGATACGGAGATGAAAACCTCCGTATGCTTCAACATTAACTTTGTATGTCCGGCAGTTTTGATAGATCGGCAACACGCCGGTCCCGTCGGTGCCGGATGTCACAGTTTCCTGTACTGAATTTCATGCATTGGACATTTATTACCCCTGGATTTGCATGTGGATAACTGCATTAAACCACTCCTGTGGTGTACTGGTGGAAGGGGTGGGGAGAGCTGTCTTGTCTGGATAGGAGCTGTGGCACTTTTACTGTTCCTACCCCTGCCCTCTCTCCATAGTGTGCCTGTGTACAGTGAGCACGGCCCTATCTTTTCAGGGCTGTGACCAATCTCCCAAACCACCCTGTAGTTTCTTAACTAACCAATGACGAGTCTGCCTCTGTCCGTTTCACTGCTCCGCACCAATTCTCTGTTTCACCCTCCCATATATTGCTCTATAACCGGACCGATCGCTCCACAGAATAAACCAGACCAGGACCGAAACAAGCAGGGGAGATTGGCAAACTAAGATTGTAAATTTAGGCCATGCAAAACTGGGTTTGGGTTTGTGGTGGATATTCACATTGCCTAGCTGCCGCTCAGGCAGTTCAACTAGAACTAGCCTCGGATAGAAACATAGAAGATAGGAGCAGGAGTAGGCCTTTCGGCCCCTCGAGCCTGCTCCGCCATTCAGTGAGATCATGGCTGATCATCCAAACTCAGTACCCTGTCCCTGCCTTCTCCCCATATCCCTTGATCCCCTTAGCCTTAAGAAATATATCTAACTCCTTCTTGAATATATTTAATGAATTGGCCTCAACTGTCTTCTGCGGTAGAGAATTCCACAGGTTCACCACTCTCTGGGTGAAAAAATTCCTCCTCATCTCAGCCCTAAATGGCTTACCCCTTATCCTTAGACTATGACCCCTGGTTCTGGACTCCCCCGCCATCGGGAACATCCTTCCTGCATCTAGTCTGTCTAGTCCTGTTAGAATTTTATAAGTTTCAATGAGATCCCCTCTCATTCTTCTAAACTCCAGCGAGTATAAGCCTAATCGACCCAATCTCTCTCCATACGTCATTCCTGCCATCCCAGGTATCAGTCTGGGGAATCTTCACTGCACTCCCTCCATGGCAAGAACATCCTTCCTCAGATAAGGCGACCAAAACTGCACACAATAACTCCAGATGTGGTCTCACCAAGGCCCTGTACAACTGCAGCAAGACATCCTTGCTCCTGTACTCGAATCCTCTCGCTATGAAGGCCAGCGTACCATTTGCCTTCTTAACCGCCTGCTGCACCTGCATGCTTACCTTCAGCGACTGGTGCACAAGGACACCCAGGTCTCGTTGCACTTCCCTTTCTCCCAATCTATTGCCATTCAGATGATAATCTGTCTTCCTGTTTTTGCCACCAAAGTGGATAACCTCGCATTTATCCACATTATACTGCATCTGCCCAATCTGTCCAAATCGTACTGGAGTTTCTCTGCATCCTCCTCACAGCACACGCGCCCACCCAGCTTTGTGTCGTCTGTAAACTTGGAGATATTACATCTAGTTCCCTCGTCTAGATCATTAATATATATTGTGAATAACTGGGGTCCTAGCACTGATCCCTGCGGTACCCCACTAGTCACTGCCTTCCACTCGGAAAAAGACCCGTTTATTCCAACTCTTTGCTTCCTGTCTGCCAACCAGTTTCTATCCAAGTCAGTACCTTGCCCCCAATCCCATGTGCTTTAACTTTGCATGCTAGTCTCTTATGCGGGAACTTATCGAAAGCCTTCTGAAAGTCCAAATACACCACATCCACTGGTTCTCCCTTATCTATTCTACCAGTTACATCCTCAAAAAATTCCAGTAGATTAGTCGAGCATGACTTACCTTTTGTAAATCCATGTTGACTTTGTCCGATCCTGTCACTGTTTTCCAAGTGCTCTGCTATTCTATCTTTTATAATGGACTCTAGCATTTTCCCCACTACCGATGTCAGGCTATAATTCCCCGTTTTTTCTCTACCACCTTTTTTTTAAAATAGTGGGGTTACATTAACTACCCTCCAATCCATGGGAACTGTTCCAGAGTCTAGAATTTTGGAAGATGACCAGCAATGCATCTACTATTTCTAGGGCCACTTCCTTAAGTACCCTAGGATGTAGATTATCAGGCCCTGGGGATTTATCGGCCTTCAATCCCGTCAATTTCCCTAACGCCATTTCCCTACAAATGGATCCGATTCCTCTTTGGATCCTGGTAAATCCCATGCAGTATGTTGGCACCGGTGGTGGTGGTTGGTTTTTTTGTGGCCCCTTTCACTTTTTTTAGAATGACGAGACATATGCAGGTTAAGTCCTATTGATCTTCTTAGAGGGTGGTCAGGATTGGCAAGCAGGGGAGATCTTTCCGCAGTGTAAACCAGGCCTGCACCGAAGCAGGCAGGGGAACTCTTCCCCGCAGTATAAACGACAATATAAATGTTAGCATTTCACTAATACGGGTGAGTGCTTCTGGATGCTGAGCTGTGTTCAGTAAGTGTCTGTAAGCATGATTGAGTATACTCAGGGCTGAGCTGGATAACTAGATAGATATAGATTTTTTGGACTCTAGGGGAATCAAAGGATATGGGGATTGGGCGGGAAAGTGGAGTTAAGGTCGAAGATCAGCCATGATCTTATTGAATGGCGGAGCAGGCTTGAAGGGGCCCTATCGCCTACTCCTGCTCCTAGTTCTTCTGATTGAAGGAGCATTCATAGCGGCAAAGATAGTGTGTCCATGCACCACTATTTCACACTCTTGCAGTACTACAGAAAGGAACCTGGTAGGACGGCTTTTTGTTACTCGGAATAAACACTTTGCTTGTAAACTCTAACCTTTTAAAATTTAATTTTAAAGACCTCCATCAGGTCACCCCTCAGCCGTCTCTCTTCTAGAGAAAAGAGCCCCAGCCTGGTCAGCCTTTCTTGACGGGTGTGACCTCTCGGCTGTGGCACCTTCCCACTCGCAATTTGGAGGCCTGTGAATCGGCGTGAGCCGTCGGGAGCCTGAGGTGTGACGGGGTAGAGGCGGAGAAGATGTCTCCACTCGTGGTGGAGGTGGGGGGGGAGACCAAATCTAGGGGCCACCAATATAAGCTAGCCACTAATAAATCGAATGGGGAATTCAGGAGAAACTTCTTTTACCCAGAGAGTGGTTAGCATGTGGAAGTCGCTCCCGCAGGGAGAGGTTGAGGCGACTCGTGCAGATGCGTTCAAGGGAAGCTGGATAAACACATGAGGGAGAAAGGAATAGAAGGATTTGCTGATCGGGTGAGATGAAGTAGAGTGGGAGGAGGCTGGTGTGGAGCATAAACACCGGCACGGACCAGTTGGGCCGATGGCCTGTTTCTGTGCTGTAGACTCGACGTGACTTGCAGTTCCTCTTGCACATTAAAGACTGCAGGCCAGACATGCTGATATTGCCCTTTTGGGAACAAGCAAGTATTCCAGCATGCCGGTGATTCATAGAGAGATGAATGCTCCTCGTAAAAAAAAAAAAAAAAAAGTCCTACTTGCTGAATCAGTTTTTGAACTATTTTCACATGTGCATTGTATTAGTGTATATTTTGCGAGTTCAGTTAGGTGAATGGAGCCTTGTATATCTTTTCTTCCATTTTCTAATCTGTATCGCAAAATTGCAGAAGCTTTTTAGCCTTCACTGCCGTTTTGACACCGCTGCAGCCTGTTTTCACAGTACAGTGCCTCATTTCATCACCAGTAAAGGGGGAACATTGACGCCAGCAGTAAATGCTGTGTGATATATTTGGCTCCACGCCTGCGAACAACATTGGCCGGTTTGCCCCTGAAACATGGCTGAAGTAGCCAAGCAAAGGTTGTGGGTAAAACTGACGTGAGGCAAATGCTAACAGATGGCAGATTAAATGAGTTGTGCTGGGTTTATCTGCATTGTCTTTGACTTGGACTTTTTTGGGATGCTACAACAATTTCTTCAGAGGCCTACAGTGTGAATACCAAGGGGGAACAATTGGGTTGCTTTGCGCCTCCCGTAAGCACCCCGAGGGAGCGCTAATGGGGCACAAAGCATCTACCGCCTGGTTGCGGCGCCGTTAACGCCTCCCGCGAAATCCAGCAGGAGGTTAGCGTCTGAGATAGCCGGTAGCGCCCTGCGGCGCTGATATCACCGTGCGCAGCGCCCCACTTGCCCCCCCTCCCCCCCCCCCCCCCCCCCCCCGGCCGCAAACTTCGCACGCGCCCCCTGACCTACTGCCAGACGCTCTGCCCAACGGGGTCAGGGTGTCGTGTTTGCGGCCGGGGCGGCGATAATTAAAGGGCAGGTGCTGGGTGGCCATTTTTTTTGGGGCTGCCTGCCAGCACCTGGCCTCTTGCTGCGGGGAGCCGGTCGCGATCTGTCAGCCCGGCACTCCGCTCCCCGGTGGTCCAGCAGGGCCCCGGTGCATGCAGCGCTTGGCCCCTCCCTTTTAATCAGGGGTGGGAGGCCTGCAGTACCGCGGCGCTATGTGCTGACACGCGTGGCGCTGCTGCACGTAGCACCGCGATATTCAATTGGAGCACCCCAAGAGGGAGGAGGAGTGCCCCCAGTAGCGCCTCGCCTCCTGCTTGGGGCGTTACCATTCAATTTTGGCCACGGGGGCACTAACTTTTTTTGGGACGCTAAAAGTAGTTATTGCCCCAAAGGGGGCGCGAGACAATTTCTCCCCCCCCCCCCCCCCAGTGTTTTATAAAGCTTGTGTGCATTTACAAAGTCAATGTCAGTACATCATATGACCCTTGCAATTTTTAAAAAACCCACTAATCTGTTCAGCATTGTGAGGTTACCCCACATGGAGCTGGGATGTAATTCTGGCGCGGTGCAAGTAAGCTGTTTCTGAAGTTCTGTTGATGAGGGTCGCACTTCCTGTGGGTTTACAAAGCTCCAGATTGTTCAGTACGTAGATACATTTGGTGATACATTTTGGTCGGAAGAATGAGGAAAGCGGGTGCATGAACAGAGAGACCTGGGGGTATATGTGCACAAATCGGTGAAGGTGGCAGGGCAGGGTGAGAAAACGGTTAAAAAAGGCATCCGGGATCCTAGACTTTATAAATAGAGGCATAGAGTACAAAAGCAAGGAAGTTGTGATGAACTTTTATAAAGCACTTGTTTGGCCACAACTGGAGTATTGTGTCCAATTCTAGGCACCGCACTTTAGGAAGGATGTGAAGGCCTTGGAGAGGGTGCAGAAAAGATTTACAAGAACGGTTCCAGGGATGAGGGACTTCAGTTACTTGGATAGACTGGAGAAGCTGGAGTTGTTCTCCTTGGAGCAGCGAAGGTTGAGGAGATTTTATAGAAGTGTTCAAAATCATGAGGGGTCTGGACAGAGTAGATAGAGAGAAACTGTTCCCATTGGCGGAAGGGTCAAGGACCAGAGGACACAGATTTAAGGTGTTTGGCAGAAGAACCAAAGCGACATGAGGAAAAACTTTTTTACACAGCGAGTGGTTAGGATCTGGAATGCACTGCCGGAAAGGGTGGTGGAGGCAGACTGAATTGTAGCTTTCTAAAGGGAGTTGGATAAGTACCTGAAGGAAAAAAATTTGCAGGGCTCCGGGGAAAGGGCGGGGGAGTGGGACTAACTGAAGTGCTCTTGCAGAGAGCCGGCACGGGCTCGACGGGCCGAATGGCCTCCTTCTGTGCTGTAACCATTTTATGATTCTATGGATTAGCGAAAGTAGTGCAATCATAGAAAGGATGAATGGTTTAAAGGCCGCGGGAACGGTTGCTTTCTCTCTCTCTGCCCATCCACTGTTGAGAGTGACGGACTGTTTTTCAGTTTGGTTCCTCTTGAGAGGCAATACAAGTGACGTTGTTTGTGGCTTTAAAGAGTTGCCATTTTAACGTGAGATTCTCTCCTTCAGTCTGCAGTTGGCCATGAATACGTTGCTAAACTCGCCAAACACTGCTCTCAGACAGACTCCGTAAAGGGATTTGGTGGAAAGTTTGGCGTACAGAAGGACAGGGTCGATAAGGCAAGTACTGCAGCTACATGTGTTCAATTGAATTTTATTTTTATTCATTCATGGCGTCGCTGGCAAGGCCAGCATTTACTGCCCATTCCTAATTGCCCTTGAGAAGATGGTGGTGAGACGTCTTCTTGAACTGCAGAGGGCAGTTAAGAGTCAACCACGTTGCTGTGGGTCTGGAGTCACATATAGGCCAGACCGGGTCAGGACGGCAGATGTCCTTCAGGGAAGGAAATTAGTGAACCAGATGGGTTTTCACAACAATCTGGGAGTTTCATGGTCACCATTACTGATGCAAGCTTTTTATTCCAGATTTATTTAATTAACTGAATTTAAATTCCCCAGCTGCCGTGGTGGGATTTGAACTCTCGTCTCCTGATCATTAGTCCAGGCCTTTGGATTACTAGTCCTGTAACATAGCCACTGTGCTACCGTACCCACGAATTAACTGCATAGGTGTTAACTTTTTTTTATTACACACTCCCCATGGGGCCATCTGCTACCTCTTGCTCTTAGTTACAGAATGACTAAACCGTCACCTCCTATTTCACACACTTTTGAGTTTGCAGTGAATGTGTAGTTACTTTACTAAGTGGATTCCTTGAATGAAAGGGTTTGCTTGCTTCCCCAGTGACTCAAGTGGGTCTATATCCATTTAACATAAGAAATAGAAGCAGGAGTGGGCCATACGGCCCCTCGAGCCTGCTACGCCATTCAATAAGATCATGGCTGATCATCCACTTCAACTCCACTTTCCCGCACTATCCCTTGATTCCCCTAAAGTCCAAAAAGCAGCTGAACCTTACAGAGCAGAAGCTTCGATTCCTAATTGGTGCCGAGTTAACTGATCTCGGCACGAGTGGGCAGTAGTAGCACCACATCGAGGGGAAATCGCCCAGGATTCCTTCTCCTGTCGGAGCTGACGTCTTTCGGATGAGACGTTAAACCGAGGTCCCGCCTAAGGTGGAAGTAAAAGATCCCATGGTACTACTTTGAAGAAGAGCAGGGGAGTTCTCCCCAGTGTTCTGGCCAATATTTTTCCTGCAACCAACACCTAAAAGCAGGTGATCCGGACCTTTGTCACATTGCTGTTTGTGGGAGCTTGCTGTGTGCAAATTAGCTGCTGTGTTTCCTACATTACAACAGTGACTATGGTTGAAAAGTACTTAATTGGCTGTAAAGTGCTTTGGGATGTCCTGAGGTCATGAAAGGCGCTATATAAATGCAAGTTCTTTTTACTGCTGATCAGCGACACCGCCCCCCCCCCCCCCCCCCCCCGGCCCCACGATGTGGAAGTGTATATGTGAATGTCGACTGAAAATAGCTTCAGGTCACGCCCCCCTCCCCACTCCCTATGTTCAAATACTGTGCTCGCACATGAGCACTAACGACCAAGGTGCAGCAGGGCGACGCATTTGGGAAGCTATTCTGCAGGAAGTTTTCAGTGTCCGCCCAGATGTTTTCAGAAAAAGGAGGGGAGAAAATTGGCATGGGGAGGGGGGGGATGGAGTTTGAAACAGTTGAGGTGTCGGCCATCTTGCATTTGGTTCTTCAAATTAACCGTATCCATTAATTCCCCAAGTTAACATGCAAGCATAGCTCTTCAGAATGTGGAAGCCTGTTCCAAGCAGGTTCCCCTGTGAAATTCAGCGTAGATGCCTCTTCAGTCTTGTTCTCTTTTTCCGAGTGGCAGGCAGTGACTAGTGGGGTACCGCAGGGATCGGTCCTTGGACCCCAGCTATTCACAATATATATTAATGATCTGGATGAGGGAACTAGATGTAATATCTCCAAGTTTGCAGACGACACAAAGCTGGGTGGGCGTGTGTGCTGTGAGGAGGATACCAAGAAACTCCAGTATGATTTGGACAGGTTGGGTGATTGGGCAGAAGCATGGCAATATAACGTGGATAAATGCGAGGTTATCCACTTTGGTGTCAAAAACAGGAAGGCAGATTATTATCTGAATGGCAATAGATTGGGAAAAGGGGAAGTGCAACGAGACCTGGGCATCCTTGTGCACCAGTCGCTGAAAGTAAGCATGCAGGTGCAGCAGGCGGTTAAGAAGGCAAATGGTATGTTGGCCTTCATAGCGAGAGGGTTTGAGTACAGGAATAAGGATGTCTTGCTGCAGTTGTACAGGGCCTTGGTGAGACCACATCTGGAGTATTGTGTGCAGTTTTGGTCGCCTTATCTGAGGAAGGATGTTCTTGCCATGGAGGGAGTGCAGCGAAGATTCACCAGGCTGATACCTGGGATGGCAGGAATGACGCATGAGGAGAGATTGGGTCGATTGGGCTTATACTCGCTGGAGTTTAGAAGAATGAGAGGGGATCTCATCGAAACTTATAAAATTCTAACAGGACTAGACAGACTAGATGCTGGAAGGATGTTCCCGATGGTCGGTGAGTCCAGAACCAGGGGTCACAGTCTAAGGATAAGGGGTAAGCCATTTAGGACAGAGATGAGGAGGAATTTCTTCACCCAGTGAGTGGTGAACCTGTGGAATTCTCTACCAAAGAAGGCAGTAGAGGCCAATTCATTAAATATATTCAAGAAGGAGTTGGATATATTTCTTAAGGCTAAAGGGATCAAGGGATATGGAGAGAAGGCAGGAACAGGGTACTGAATTTGGACGATCAGTCAATGGCGGAGCAGGCTCGAGGGGCCGAATGGCCTACTCCTGCTCCTATTTTCTATGTTTCTATGTTACTCCGTGCAGAGCTGCAAAAATATTACCTGCCTAGATTCATATTTTCACTCAGCGGAAATATTTGCTTGAACTTGAGGTGCAAGGCATTCCAAGAAGGAGTGAAATGGAGTAAGGTCAACGGGTCATGGGAAGGAAAGAGCTACCAAGAGATTAGAGAGCTACAGCGAAGAGAAGCAAAGGATTTGAGATGGAGGGAAAATGCGGCTGATTGTCCTGAGCTGCCCTTCCCCCCCCCCCCCCCCCCCCCCCGGCCTATTAAGCCGGCACTAGATGAGTAGCGCGGCCGAAGCCTGCTACACCTGCAGCTGCGTCTTGGCGCCTGGAGATCGGGACATCTGGCAGCTGATCTCCATTCCCGTAGCCCTTGAATATTATGGGGTGGGGAGTTAAGAGAATTGATGCCGAGTCCTCGCCTGCCGCTCTTCACCCTGCCCCTGCCCCGAGATGCCAACGGACCCTTTGGTTGACATAGTTTAGATGCTAGCCACAGTGCCATGCTCTTCAGGCACCCCTGCCCTGAGGTACCTAGTTGATGTCTAACCCAGAGAATGAGATGGGAGGCTTCCAATGCCACTTCCGGCCGCCTTTTGAATTGTTCCCATTGGACCCGTCCATCCTGTAGGCGCGGCCCAAACCCGTGCGCCCCTCCTAGCCCCACCCTCCCCCCTTTTCCTGACCTTTGCACCCTAATCCTGAGCCAGAAATAGACTTGCCATAGTATTGATTTTGAATGGCTTTGGCTGTAAATATTTTGGTGGTTACTTCTGTGACTGTTACCATAGTTTGAAGGAGGCACGGTGAGCCCATTGTCCTCCCTCCCTTCCCCTGGTTTCAGACGGTGGAAGGTGTTCGCTGAAATAAAACTTTGGTGCATATTTAGATAAAGTGACTTTTGTTAGAATGTAAAGTTCTCAATACATTCCAATGTTCAGTAGTATGTGTGTGTGTTTGGGGGGGGGGAGAAATAATGATTTGAAAATGGCTAATTTTATTACTTTCTTTCGGTGAATATTGTATTGAAGATTGTAAAATCTTTGCATGTTTTCTGTACAGATCTGAGGACTTGTTTGTGTTCCGGCCAAGATATTATTTGACATTTGTGCTATTGATGCTAGTTAGCAGTATGCGGGTACAGCCTGGCCCCACTTCTTCCCTCTCACCAGCCCCGCCGCCCCCAACATATATGAAGTATTTTCTCTCCCACCATTTGCTCACCTGGGGTTCTGTCAAATATTTGTTTTCTTTTTTGCCTGAGCTTCGTCTCCACAGCAGAATTTGCAAGGTTCGTTCGCTAGCTTAAACCCGGAGGAACCACAGGCTGAGGTTCCAGCTCCTCTGCACTTCCCGCTCCTTGAAAGGGTTTCGAGTCCATTTCTCTGCCTGGCCCCCTAGCTGTGCAGAAACCCAGTTCGCACTGCCGAATAAATTGTAGCTGTTTTTCAGAAGAAGTCTGAAGTACTGCACTTGGCACTAATTAATCTGAGCAATGTGTTGCCATAAAACCTGAACGCTGAACCTAAATTCTCAGACTATGAATGTTGTGTGACTAAGTCTTTTCTAACTCTTACAGTCTGCAGTGGGGTTTGAATATGAAGGCAAGACTGCCAAACATGCATCACAAAAAGGTACAGTGCTTTCACCAGTTGAATTTTAGAACGAATAGCTGTGTGATGATGTGATGTTCAAATCGGAGTTTTACTTGTATAAAGCCTCAGAAGATTTTCGACCTGTTTTTTAAATGGGGGTTTTGTTTTATTGGGAATGGGTCGAATGGCCTCCTTCTGTGCCGTAAGATTCTATATGATTATCTCTTTCAATCTTCTAATATGTCCTTTTTCCCACATGGATCTTGTCTTGTCAACACTCCGTGTGTTTGCACCAGGTGTTTTATGGGAGTCTCCAGTGAACCACTACCAGATTTTTTTAACTGGGTGTTCTCTTTTGTCAGGTGCCCTGCCCATTTTAATTAAGCTCTTCCAACTAAAGCCCAATATTTAATTTTTTTTTATTATCAGCTATAAAATGAGCATCTTATTCAGCCACAACAAAGGGTAAAACTGTGCCGTGAATGTTCTGGAGTAGTTTTCGTTAATCACACACTGTTAAAAGTGATGTCGCCTGTTCTGTTGCCCTTTTCCCTTTTCTCCTGATTTTTGCTAGAAATATACTTTCCTGTTCGTTCTTAGAAGTGAAAATTAAAGCTAGAGGCACATTTGAATCTCTCGCAAGGCATATATACAGCAAACCCTCGGTCGAGTGTACCACTATATTGGTGTCTTCCACCAGGTTTTGTTAAGACCATTCCAGCTTCCCTCCTGTATATTCTGTTTTCACTAGCGATACAGCGTCCCATATGTGAATCAAATGCAATTGGTTTTCTCTGGTACTGCTTCATAACTGGACTGCTTACGGTTGCTAAATCGTGGGGCCTTTGCATTTCCGCCTTTGCACTTCCGCCGCAAGCCCAGCTGTTGCATGTTGCTACTTTTGATGCTTTTGCTGTCTTGAATTATGCAGACTACAGTACTGGTTTTGGGGGGAAGTATGGAGTGCAAGCAGATCGAGTGGACAAGAGCGCCCTGGGCTTCGATTACCAGAGCAAAACTGAGATTCACGAGTCCCAGAGAGGTGTGTCATTTATTGCTATTCTATTGTTTCTCCTCCGCCTCCAACTGCAGAGGTAGAGGAGAGAGGGTGTGGTTTTTAATTTCGTGCACTGGTGCAGTTTGTGACTGCGTGGGTCCACCTCGGTGTTGATTTCACGGATTTGCTTCAAACTTGATTTGATTTCTCTTGGCACCTGAGCGCTTCCTTTTCTGCTGAGATTCCAGGCGGCTGGTTCTACTAGTTTGGTTTGCAATGTGCCTCCGTGGAACTTGGGAAATCTTGGCGGGTTGCAAATCGCTCGGAGACCGTTTAATTGACCTCGGATCGCGGTTTGAGACTGTGCTGTCCCATGAGCCGATTGATTTCGTAAATCAAGGCTACTTTTACATGACCACGTTTGGTGTAAGTGCCAAAAAAAAACCAGTTCCACTTGCACCGATGGCAGAGTTCTGCCGTGTAAATCCAGAGTTGGAGCCCGACCTAGTTCTGGAATGCAGTAGAACGAGACTCCGTGGATTCTTCCTTCACTTCGGAGGCAGGGCAGGCCCAGCCTCTAGATTTACACTGCACGACCTTTGCTGCAGTGTTGCACCAACGCTAAAGCTACAGCGTAAACGCACCCTGCGAAACCAGCGATTAGCATATACAAGAATTCCCGACATTTTATTATCTGGAGAAACTTGGGAATTGGATGGGGACAGGTGAATACCAGGCCGGCGGTCTATCGTCATCCATTTTACACTATTGCCCAAAGTTTAAAATGACTCGTGAGTTTTCTAAAGACTCCAAGGTCGTTTTCCACTTCATCCGTAGCTATTTCAACGCCATTCATGGAGTGCACGTCCCCCATTTCCCTTCCTATGTGCAGTACTTTACACTTGTGTGCATTAAATTTCACCTGCCGGATCACACATTTCGTTTAGCTCCTCCATTATGTATTTGCGGAGCTGCATTCTTCGATTCCACCGCGACCAATTTGCATTGAGTTTCTGATTCCATGCCATTGATGTAAATTGGAAACAGCAGTGGTCCCACTCAGGGCTTCACCCGCCCCCCCCCCCCCCCCCACAACAACCTGTTGCTTTCTACCCTTCTTATCCATTCCTGCGTTTCAGTAATGAACAGACTAGAGAAGACCGCAGAACTTCTAAATACGAGTTTGTATCCTTCAGCCTTTTTTAGTCCATTGCCTTCAGCTTCCAATCATGCAAGCATTCCCAGGTCAAAAGGAACATTCGGGGAACGTGCTGTATTTAACTATTGATACAAAGCTGCACCAATATTGATGCATCTCCCTCCTCAAAAGAAATGAAACGTTTAAAATAATACTTCAACGATAATACTTTAACGATGATAAAATATGTATCGATTATGAAGTCCACCAGATCAAATATCAATAGTTAAACCAAAGGTAAATTAAAAATCATTGTTCTGTGGTTTTTACACTACTCTCATCACTCCTTGTTATGCATTCTGTGATGGGAAGGAACCCTTTTCTATCAGAGGTTTCCATATTGTATTTGCTCCCTATTTTGTTGGTTACCAATGATGGTCTTCTGTTGTGGCAGTAGTTTGTTTACTGTGGAGTGACTAGGTCGTCCCACCTGTGTTAACCTGAAAGTACAACTAGACTTTCTGGTATCTCTACAGATGATCGCTCTGTTTTCTGCAGGTTTTTCCAGTTCCTTTTAATCGCCTTCCCATCTTTAGTCCTTGCATCATCGAATTTGATACTTGCTGTCCCACTTCTGCTGAACTCTGACAACTTCTCTTTCTCTGAGCTTATCAAGCTATTTAGTTCCTACATTGTCGAACCAGGCCTGATGGCCATTGGCGATTGTAGCTTCTCTTCCACGTCACTTGCTAGCTTCAGTTTCACAAGTCGGCTTGCTTTCTGAATAAGTGTCCTGATTCGTCCGATGAAGTCTCTAGATTGGTGAGCTGTCCAGTATCTCGATGGTCCCAGTCAGGACGAGCGAGATAAGTGTCTGTGCCAGACCCGTGTCCTTTTCCCAGGAGTGTCTTTGCAATTTTAAGCATTCACTGCTTTGCCATTTGACTGTGGATATCTTGGTGAGCTTATAGAATCTTAGAAATTTACAGCACAGAAGGAGGCCGTTCGGCCCATCTTGTCCATGCCAACCTTGGTGATCTCGTATGTTGTGCAACTGTTGGAATTCACTTGAGTTAAACAATGGTTCATTGTTTGTCATAGGCTCATTTGGAATAATATGGCTCGCAAAATGAGTCCTGATCTTAGTTATGACTTATTTTCCCCCTTTTTAATCAGACAGATTGTGTATATCCAAGAAATCTGAATAATCATTCAAACATGTTGTTATGATCTGGAGAAAGTTGCAGGGCTTTGGGGAAAGTTGCAGGGGAGTGGGACGAATTGGATAGTGCTGCCTAAGAGCCGGCACGCTGGGCCGAATGTCGTCCTTCTGTGCTCTAAGATTCTATGAGAAAGTTTGTTCCATCTGTTTCGAGCAAATTGCACCCAATTTGCTGTAGGGTATTTGGTGGTTAAACCTCGCCTCTCCTTGAAAGTTATCCTGGTACTTGGCCACTGGACCCCGCTTTGATGTACCTTCCATAATGATGCTCTCGTTCACCGTCACAAATTGCGTACGTTGAATGGCTTCCGTTGCCAGAAAAGGTCCACATCCACTTAGAACTATTTGAAACTCAAGGCTGTTCAGTGCTGCTCTTGGGAGTTTTGAATAATGGCGCTTTTTCTCCAGTGGATTCATTTCTGTTTTGTTTGAACACGACCAGAGTGTCCGCCTCCCAAAGCACACTCCCAGTTGGATTATCAAACAGTGTCGAGCATTTATTCTGAGTTAGAACATTGACTGTAATACTAGAAATAGCTGAAACCCTGGCTTGCTTGTTGTTGATGAGCATGTTGACGTATTATTTGGTCTGGATCCAACAACTTCAAAGGAGGGAATACGATTGTCACCTGAGTCGTAATTACCTCTATCTACAGGTATGTGTAGCCGCTGTCTGTCTGGCTCTGATTTCGGGACTTTGAACGTTTGATTGAGAAATGTTCCTGTTCCCTTAATGCATTTCCCTTCGGACTATTAAGCAGGACACGCCTCTTTCTTTCCACAGTATTTACATTCTCCTTCGGAAGCTTTCGAAAATTTCTTGGGCTTACAAAGTATTTACAGCACAGAAACAGGCCATTCGGTCCAACAGTGGTGTTTGTGTTCCAGACCAGCCTCCTCCCACCCCTCTTCATCTCACCCCGTCACCATATCCTTATATTCCTTTCTCCCTCCATGTGCTTAGCTAGCTTCCTCTTGAATGCTTCTATGCTGTTTGCCTCAACCGCTCCCTGTGGTAGGGAGTTCCACATTCTAACCACTCTGTGGGTAAAGAAGTTTCTCTTGAATTCCCTATTGGATTTATCAGTGACTGTCTTATATTTACGGCCCCTATTTCCCTATTTCTGGTCTCGCCCACAAGTGGAGACATCTTCCCTCCGTCTACCCTATCAAAACCTTGCATAATCTTGAAGACCTCCATCAGATCACCCCTCAGTCTCTTTTCTAGAGAAAAGAGTCCCCAGCCTGTTCAATCTTTTGTGATAGGTATAACCTCTCAGTTCTGGAATCATTCTAGTAAATCTTTATTGCACCTTCTCCAGTGCCTCTATATCCTTTTTATAATATGCAGACCAGAACTGTTCACAGTACTCCAGAGTGTGGTCTAACCAAGGTTCGATACGTTTAACATAACTTTTCTGCTTTTCAATTCTATCCCTCTAGAAATGAACCCCGGTGCTTTGTTTACTTTTTTTAATGGCCTTATTAACCTGCATTGCTACTTTTAGTGAGCTGTGTATCTGTACCCCCAGATCCTCTGCTCCTCGACCCCATTTAGACACTTATTTTCCAAGCAGTATGTGGCCTCCTTATTCTTCCTACCAAAATGTACCACCTCGCACTGATCTATATTGAAGTTCATTTGGAAATTACACGCACATTCTGCAAGTTTATTAATGTCGTCCTGTCGCAGTCCTCCTCTGTATTAACTACACCCCCCAATTTGGTGTCATCGGCAAACTTTGAAATTGCACTTTCGATTCCCAAGTCCAAATCATTTATGTAAATAGTGAACGACAGTGGTCCCAGCACCGATCCTTGTGGAACACCACTTCCCACCATTTGCCAATCCAAGTAACTTTTCTTTTATTCTTCCTTGGAATGTGGTCACCGCTGACAAAGCCATCCCAAATTGCCCTTGAGAAGGTGGTGGTGAACCGCTGCAGTCTGTGTGGTGAAGGTACTCACACAGTGCTGTTAGGGAGGGAGTTCCAGGATTTTGACCCAGCGACGATGAAGGATCGGCGATATATTTCCAAGTCAGGATGGTGTGTGACTTGGAGGGGAACTTGGAGGTGATGGTATTCCCATGTGCCTGCTGCCCTTGTCTTTCTAGGTGGTAGATTGCGGGTCTGGAAGGTGCTGTCGAAGAAATCTTTAACCCCTACTCTGTTTTCTGTTTTTTAGCCAGCTGTTTTTGTACGCATTCAGCTGCTTGTCCCCTCATGTTCTGACCGTAGTCATGAGTCTACTATGCCATCCTATCTGGAGTCACGGCCTCTTTTACCCTTACTAATATATTGCACTTCTTCTTGGGCGCTTATTCATTTCAGCTGCTTTGCCGTTGATTCGCTTGCTTTATATATGTCAATTCTAGCTTTCAATGTCTGTTTTGGTGCTTGTGGAAGTCCCTGGTATCATTGTCCTGTATCCCAGTAATTATTTTGTCTCTGATTAAACTGTCTTCTGGAACCATTATCTCAATTGTTGAGTGTATACCATTCATAGTTGGTCTCTCCAGCATCAAGTTACTGCATCTTGCCAAGAGCGACATCTATCCCACCTGTCTCAAACTGCCTTTCAATACCTCTCTGCCCATAAAGGTAATTAGTTGTAACAGCTTTGACATCTTGTGGCTGCTTAATAAGAGGCAATGCGATCTTGTCACTGTTCCATATTCTTATAAAGCTTTTCCAGCTGCTGGTTAGATTACCTGCTGTCTCTAGTTTTGTTGGGAATGCTACATTTTGTAGCTGTGCTTAACATTCAAATTTTCCATTTAAAGTGATTTTATGGCAGATTTGTGTCACAGACTATGGTACAATGAAGCAAAAATAGTATTGTACATGTCTGGACCTTATCAGTTTAGAGTATTTAACTGAAAGCAGATGTTGTAGGAAACTGTGTTCCTGGCTTAAAATTCTCTTCATTGAAGTTTTTCCCTTCCTTCTCCCCACCTCGACTCCTTTTAAAACATTCTGGTAGATTCCGAATGACTTACAGTATTTCCATTCTGATGCCACGTTGCATTTGTGAGTTTAAATTCAGTTAGTAAACTAGAGAGGCGTGCAGAGCTCGAGAACATGGCCTGTATTAATCAGCCATTATAATAGACTGCCTCTAGCTGTCAGACAGACGTCGTTCCTGGTCAGAGGGAATAGACGGCTAACTTTCTTTGCATTTAATTGTGGATAAGCAACTATAGCAAAGTTGATGCGGTTCAAGTGCACCCTACAGGCATTTGCTTATCTGCGGTTTGGAAGCTTTGTTTTTCTATTAAGTAAAATTCTTCAGCTTTAACTTGGCAAAACAAATCATTTCTCCCCCCCCCTCCCCCCCCCCCCCGTAGATTATTCCAAAGGATTTGGTGGCAAGTACGGAGTGGAGAAGGATAAAGTGGACAAAAGTGCCGTCGGCTTTGAATACCAAGGAAAAACTGAGAAGCATGAATCGCAAAAAGGTTGGCTACATGTTTCTGGTCAGACTCGTCGGTGCTGTTGGTTTGGGTAATATGGTGGTGCTGGTTTGCTTATTGTGACCCGAGTTGCAATTCCTCCTCGTGTGTATTGACTGTCTGCGTAGATTGAGAGCTAGCTAAGGAACGTTGCTACTGATTGACGCTGTTAGTTTGGAAGGTGGCTGCCGCGTCTATTGCCGCCAATTTAATACAGGTACACTATCCCTTATCCGAAAGCCTTGGGACCAGCTGAGTTTCGGTTTTCGGAATTTTTCGGATTTCAGAAGGTATTATAAGACTGGGAAATTTGTATTTAATATAAATTGTAAAAGTTCAGGTTACCTCTTGCGACTGTTCCGTGTCTCATTCCCCGTTCTGCTTCTCTGGAAAGCCGGATATCGGCTGACTCCTACTAAGCTGGCCCGCAAATCAGGTTGGGGGTCGGGTGGGGGGGGGGGGGGGGGAGAAAAGAATATCTGACGGGTCGGAGGGTGTCTGGGTCAGGGGGGGGTCGGGAGAAAAGAATATCGGACGGGCCGCTGTATTGTTGGGTTCACTCTCCCGGTACCTCCTTCACACTGCCCGGCTCGGCCTGCAATCTCCTACCCAGGAGGGAACTCTGTGACCCTCTGCCCTGCTCAGCGTAAGTCGTGCGCCACGACTTACGCTGAACAAAAAAACTTTCGGTTTTTAGAGGTTTTCGGTTTTCGGAAGTTCGGATAAAGGATAGTCTACCTGTAGTGGCATGCTTTAATGTGAGGTGCAGGGGGAAACTTGAGCATTTCAGTCTGGTGTATTTTTTTTCTGTGCTTATCAAGGGATGTTGGTCCTGGATCACGTTTCAAGTGGTCATTTCTGAAGTAGAGTGTGTCTCGAACAACATCCTCTGACTTTGTATCTGCTTTAAACCGACCGAGTTACATTTCTGTTTCCCAACCCTGTGACCTCTTCAAAATTTGAGATTGATGAGATTTTTGTTAGGCAAGGGTATTAAAGATTAAGGAACCAAGGCGGGTCGATGGAGTTAAGATACAGATCAGCCATGATCTAATTGACTGGCGGAACAGGCCCAAGGGGCTGAAGGGCCTGCTCCTGTTCCTCTGTTCTCTGAGTGACATTGTGAATTGATGCTCCATTAAGATTTTGTATTGTGGACCCAAGTCCACTTGGAACTGGGTTGAGACTGTCGACTCCTTTCATGTAGGAGTCTTCCTAGTGCAGGGAGCTTTCATCTTATTTACCTGGCATCCATTTAAAACCTCCGATCCCTTTCCACCATCCCCTCCTCCTCCTCTTGCGGTAGTTTTCATTCTTTGCGTGGGCTTTTAGGATTATCCTGCTGTTCACTTCCAAAACTAATCGACGGCGTTTGATTTAATTAGACTACGTCAAAGGTTTTGGAGGAAAGTTTGGTGTCCAGACAGATCGACAGGACAAGAACGCCCTGGGCTGGGACCACCAAGAGACCACGCAACTGCATGAATCCCAGAAAGGTAAGTGGTTGGTGACTAAATAAAGAGAAACAGTTGCCAGTGGCTGAAGGGTCAATAAACGCGAAGGCAGAGATTTAAGGTGATTGGCAAAAGAACCAGAGGCGACATGAGGACATTTTTTTTTCTACAAGTGGTTAGGATTTGGAATGCACTGCCTGATAGGGTGCTGGATACAGTTTCAATAGCTGCCTTCGAACCGCTCTTTGGGTAGAGAGGTTATTACGAGCCAGTGCTAAAACTGAGGCACGCTGGACTTTGGACATCGCTTCCAAAAATGGAGATAGGAACAGAATGCTCGCACGGTCATGGGAGACGACCATTGGAATACTTAAAATGCAAGAAGAATTTTTTTGTAAACTTAATTCTCCACCTTTTATTACCTTGATACATAAGCAGATGTCCAATGTTTTTCGTCTGAGAGCGTTCCATGGAATACTTGAGCATTAATCGGGCGTTTACAAACATGACCCATTGTAGTTTGAGTTTGTTGGAAGGTTCTCGACAGGAGATGAGTTCGGTACTATCAAATTGAAATTTTTTTGTTGTTTAGTAAAGCATCCACTGTTCTGGTGGTCAGCAAGTTTAGACTTTAGCAGAATTGTCTGGATTTCCTGCGCTGTGCTGACATCATTGGATTCCTCGCGTAAAGCTCACTGCAGACATTGTTTGCCTCGTCGCTGATGCTGACAAAGCAGCTGGTGTCGATTGTCCAAGGCTGGCAGCAGAAATGCAAGCCGACAGTGATTTGACAATAACGGTATTAGTTAGGAACAAAAAAAACAGAACTCTGCTGTCCCCTCTTTTGTATGGCGCAACTGCATCAATTACGGTGTCTGAGCGGTTCCAGAAGTGCTAACGTAATTATGCCTTTGCATCTGACAGTGCAGCAGAGCTCCCTCAGTACAGCCCCCTCTGACAGTGCAGCATTCCCTCAATACAGCCCCCTCCGACAGTGCAGTAGAGCTCCCTCGGTGCAGCCCTCCCTCAGTACTGCCCCCTCCGACAGTGCAGCGCTCCCTCAGTACAGCCCCCTCCGACAGTGCAGTAGAACTCCCTCAGTACTTTCCCCTCCGACAGTGCAGCGCTCCCTCAGTACTGCCCCCTCCGACAGTGCAGTAGAACTCCCTCAGTACTGCCCCCTCCGACAGTGCAGTAGAACTCCCTCAGTACTGCCCCCTCCGACAGTGCAGTAGAACTCCCTCGGTACTTTCCCCTCCGACAGTGCGGTAGAACTCCCTCGGTACTTTCCCCTCCGACAGTGCGGCGCTCCCTCGGTACTTTCCCCTCCGACAGTGCGGCGCTCCCTCAGCACGGACCCCTCCGACAGTGCGGCGCTCCTTCAGCACGGACCCCTCCGACAGTGCGGCGCTCCCTCAGCACGGCACCCCTCCGACAGTGCGGCGCTCCCTCAGCACGGACCCCTCCGACAGTGCGGCGCTCCCTCAGCACGGCACCTCTCCGACAGTGCGGCGCTCCCTCAGCACGGCACCTCTCCGACAGTGCGGCGCTCCCTCAGCACGGCACCTCTCCGACAGTGCGGCGCTCCCTCAGCACGGCACCTCTCCGACAGTGCGGCGCTCCCTCAGCACGGCACCTCTCCGACAGTGCGGCGCTCCCTCAGCACGGCACCTCTCCGACAGTGCGGCGCTCCCTCAGCACGGCACCTCTCCGACAGTGCGGCGCTCCCTCAGCACGGCACCTCTCCGACAGTGCGGCGCTCCCTCAGCACGGCACCTCTCCGACAGTGCGGCGCTCCCTCAGCACGGCACCTCTCCGACAGTGCGGCGCTCCCTCAGCACGGCACCTCTCCGACAGTGCGGCGCTCCCTCAGCACGGCACCTCTGACAGTGCAGCCTTTTCAATCTCCCTACATGACATTCCTTTATTTCAAAAGAGGCCAGCTCCAGTCTTCTCGCACTTGTTTGCCATTGTATGCACTTGATTATATTCCACCCCTCTCCCCTGCCATTCATAGTGGGGGGGGGGGGGGGGGGGTTCTGTGTCTGTGCTGAGATATAGATGAACTGGGTGTGCCGTTAACTTCATTTTGAAAACACTTTGGATTTCTGCTAGTGTAAATATATAACTGTGTATCTCCCTGGCCAGCAAGGTTTCTTCAGAATATAAAAGTAGTTGTAACTGCTCCACATATCCTGTTCTCCAGATCTGTAGTTTAAAAAAATACTATATTGGTGAACCTCATTTTTAGAATAACATTCTATTAAATAAACTCACTAAATTAGTTAAGTAGAATCATACACTACCAAAGGAGGCCATTCAGCCCATCATGCCTGCTGTGCCAGCTCTCAGCTGCACACTGTCTCACTGCCCTGCCCTTTCCTCATACCTTTTAATTTTTCTTTTTCAAACATTTATCTATTTGCCTTTTAAAAGCGATTATGGATTCCGCTTCCACCACCCTATCTGGTAGGACGTGCCTTGTAGCAACAATGTAAAAAATACATTCTCGCAACGCACTTTACCACAATTCTTTTCTTTTGGGGTTTGTTTCACAAAAGCCTATCTGTAAATATTCAGCACTTGTACACCAGCCTCCAGCTGGTTTAGCTTGCTTTTTTTTTGAGAAGGGAGCTGGGAAACGTAATGGAATTTAACTCACTGCCCCATCGACCTCCAACAGGTCTAGCGAGTTTTGAGCTCATGCCCATGTGTTGTGATTCTAAAGCAAATGCCAACAATGACTCGAGTATCGGGTAGTTTTATTATAGATATTTATCATGTACATTTAAACAATTTTGAATTAAAGTAGATTTTAAGCACTTAAATTTTCCTTTTCCACATTCCCGCTCATATTCCATTCTTTGTTCTATTTTCACCTTTTCCCTAATATTTCTATAACTTTGTTAAAACCTTTTACCTACCTTGGTTTTTTTCTTCCTCCTGGCTCTGACTGCTCAGTTAGGAGCTGAGAGTTATGGAGCGGGAGGGGAGGAGGTGAGGAGACAGTGTTAGGGTTGCTGTGGATGGATGAATTAAGATTCGTCGAAAAGCCTTCCTCATTTGTAAGTGTCTAGTGATCTTTTGAAGACCAATTTTTCAGCTCATTGAGAGCATAAAATGAAAACGTGTAAAAATGTCAAAATATGAAATGCACTTTACCAAACAATGTAGTTCTTGATTACTAAAACCAGAAAATGATGCGAGGGTCATCGGCCACTAAAGTTAGCTCCCTTAAAAACTAATCAGAATACAATCGGTATCTGCTTCATCATAGACATACTAGCAGGCTTAAGAGTGTGTGCGCTATGCTCTGACTCCCAGCCCCCCCCACCCATTACTGTATTTGTTGAATAGGATAGTTTGATATTTGATGCATCATACTACCTAAAGTTCTCAGCTGGAGAGGAAACGCCGTTTCGTTTGTGGAGCCTTGACTTCGAATCTAAACGGAAGAATAGTTCACACTTCTTCGGCAGCACCTCCCAAACCCGCGACCTCTACCACCTAGAAGGACAAGGGCACCAGGCACATGGGAACACCACCACCTCCAAGTTCCCCTCCAACTCGCACATCATCCTGACTTGGAAATATATTGCAGTTTCTTTTATCGTCGCTGGGTCAAAATCCTGAAACCCCCTAACTAACAGCACTGTGGGAGTACCCTCACCACACCGACTGCAGCGGTTCAAGGCGGCGGCTCATCACCACCTCATCGAGGGCATCTAGGGATGGGCAATAAATGCTGGCCTTGCCAGCGACGCCCACATCCCGTGAATGAATAAATTTCTAAAAATCCAATTAAATCATCTTGTTTAGTTATCAATAAATAAGCTATGGGAAAATGGGTCATAAATTGTGTTTGGGATGTTTCTTAGCCAGTCAAAAACAGGTAAAGATTCACTAACTTATCCTATGGCTATTCTGCGGCCTAATGTGTAAAGGACATCTCTAAATCCATGCAGTTGCCATTCACGTGGAGTCCAAGAATTGCCTCGATCTGCTGAATCGGGATTCGTCGATGCTTGGTGCTCTAAGTTAAATGGGTAGGGGACCAATTGTTTGACTTGTGTGGCTATTGTGAAAAGAAGAGACTAAATGGACACTGCTGTAAGATTTTGCTTTTTCATTGTATGCAAGCTTGCTCGTATCTACAAGGAGGATGACATTTTTCTTTTTTATGCTATTTGTACTTGCGCTATTTCTTCAAAAAAAAGATTTTTTTTTCTAGCTTGCAATGATTTCTACGGTTGTTGGTTTTCATTGGCTGATATAAAGGGTTTCTACAACTTTGTGTCTTTTGAGGGGGGGGAAAAGAGAACTGGTATTTTGTGTGTTGCTCATCTCTAACCGTCTAATCGTGTTGGTGATTGAATCTGTGCCGCTTTGTCATGGACACTAGATTGAAGCTATGCCCAAAACAGCTTGGTTGAGACTAACTGGTGTTTTCAGATGATACCGTTTAACCAGAATCCAATCGTTCTTAACCAAAAAAAAAAAAAATCGCTAAATCCTTCTGTGTTGCATTTTGAAGCAATCTGTTTTTTACGGTCTGGTGTCGTACTGTGTTTGTTTGTTTTTTTGGTGTTTTTGTTTTATAACCTATTATTAAATGTCGGACCTAACTTGGCTTGTTTTCTTTTTTGTTTGTTGTTGTTGTTGTCTTTGTCTCGGTTGCATGTGGATTCACAGACTATAAGAGAGGTTTCGGCGGGAAATATGGTGTTGAGACAGAGAACCAGGACAAATCTGCGGTGGGGTTCGATTACAAGGAAAAGCTGGCCAAGCACGAGTCTCAACAAGGCACAGTCTGATGCCAGGCCCCATTCTGGTTTCTTAAGATGCACTAAATTTCAGCACAGACCCCTTCAGCGGCTTAACTTATCTTTTTAATGTTTTGCAATGGATGATGAAAGCAGTTTTTGACTCCCCCAAATCTCTTCCCTTCTCTCCTGAAAACAGTGACTCATTCTTAGTTGGCAGCAGTATTCTAGTGCCTTTTTCCCCATGTAGATATGTCAAGTATAGACTGGCTATGAGACTGCGGGAGGTGTCCAATCTTCTCTAACATCTACATGCAGCACTGTCCCAACGGTAGCATCGTGGTTATGTTACTGGACTAGTAATCCAGAGGCCTGGACTAATGATCCGGAGACAGGAGTTCACATCCCACCATGGCAGCTGGGGAATTTAAATTCAATTAATTAAATAAATCTGGAATAAAAAGCTAGTATCAGTAATGGTGACCATGAAACCGTCGAAGTGTCGTAAAAACCCATCTGGTTCACTAATGTCCTTTAGGGAAGGAAATCTGCCGTCCTTACCCGGTCTGGCCTATATGTGACTCCAGACCCACAGCAATGTGGTTGACTCTTAACTGCCCTCTGAAATGGCCCAGCGAGCCCACTCAGAGGGCAGTTGTATACCACCACTTCTTAAAGAAAGACTTGCATTTATATAGCACCTTTCATGACTACCAGACATCTCATAGCGCTTTACAGCCAATGAAGTACTTTTGGAGTGTAGTCACTGTTGTAATGTGGAAAACGTGGCCAATTTGTGCACAGCAAGCTCCCACAAACAGCAGTGTGATCATGACCAGATAATTTGTTTTTGCTATGTTGATTGAGGGATAAATATTGGCCAGGATACTGGGGATAACTCTTCTGCTCTTCTTCGAAATAGTGCCGTGGGATCTTTTATGTCCACCTTAGAGAGCGGATGGGGCCTTGGTTTAATGTCTCATCCAAAAGACAGCGCCTCCGACAGTGCAGCACTCCCTCAGCACTGCACTGGGAGTGTCAGCCTAGCTTTATGTGCTCAAGTCTCTGGAGTGGGACTTGAACCCACGACCTTCTGACTCCGAGGCGAGAGTGCTGCCCACTGAGCCACAGCCGACACTGGCAATTAGGCCTTGTCAGCGACACCCACATCCCATGAATGAATAATTAAAAAAAAAAAACAGCCCTGGATAGATATAGATCCAGGAGCAAGCAGCCTTCCCTCTCCATACCCTGTTCCTCCTAACCCCAGCTGAAGTCAGCTATTTGATTTATCAAATAGGATGTAGTCTGACCTCATTGAATGTGGGGCTTTACAATATGTGGGCTCTAATAGTGCAGTGAAAGTCGCGTATGAGTTTCAGACCGCAGTCTTGTAATGACACCTGACTTGTGTCGGCTTCTATTGTGTGAAACATACTGAAATATTACTACTTAAAATCTTTCTACAGCACACAGTAAATGTTTAATTAACTCAGAACGCCAAGATAATCCCAATAGATTTGATACTCTGATTCGAATCCCTAATTCGGATGTTCTTTATAAAGAACATTGAGCGAAATCTTTCTTGTGATCAGATTTATAAAAATACTAGCTAGAGTGCTCCAGGTTTATGCAGGTAATCAAGCTGCCAGTAAAAAGACTATTGGGATGGCTAGCACCAAATGTCCAGACTTTGGCCAATTTGTGACCTGGGGACACAGGTTACAGCAGTGCTGTACACTGCTTCCACTGTCCATTTGAAGTGGTGGTGTCATGGGACATACACAACATCGCTGTGGTAACATCAACCCACTTTTATTTGGGATGGGGCTGTGGGGGGCGGTGCAGGGTGGGGGAAGAGGTTGAAACTAAGAGTTCTGGATCTGGGACAGAGATGGACCCATCTGGGATCATCCAGTTGGTTCCTGGTCCCAGTACAAATGGGCACAAAGGTAACTTTTCAGTTAAATGCCTCAAAGGTCTGTGCTGCAAAGTGGTGCATTTATTTGTCATTGTCCTGTCTAATCTGTCGACTTTATTTCTGCTTGTACATTTACTGCACTCAAACCATCAGCACCTCTCGGTCTGAAAGACTGACCATAGCATGCCTGTAGTGGTCAGGTAGTTCACTCCAACGCCTCATTTACTATCCTGTTGAATTGCAAACTCTGCTCATCAGTTTCAAAAGGCATAAAGACAAGGCGCCAGATTAATAATCTGTGTCAGTATAATTTTTTCCTTTTATTTCATGGCTAATCTAATTAAGCCTAATCAAACCTTGGCTGTCATTTAAAATGAGAGGCTATTTGCATTCAACTTGTCTGCCTTCATTGTATAGTGCATGGCCATTCTGCTCTCGCCTGAATGCCTTGTGCCCAACTGAAACTTACTCTCTCAACCTCTTGTTTCAGACTACTCAAAGGGATTTGGTGGCAAATATGGGGTGCAAAAAGACCGAATGGATAAGGTGAGCGACTGCAACAAATGTTTTTTTATATATATAAATATATATCTAATACTTAGCTGTTTTTACATCAAAGTCAAAACACAAACACAGGAGCAATTCCGGACAGGAAAAGACTCTCTGGTCCATCCAGCCTCTCCCACACAAATGGTGCTAATTTGATATCGCAATATAGACACACCCCACCCCACCCAAAACCACGTGATCTCCTGAGAGGTGAAAAATACCAGGCCAATTTGGGGGGGGGGGGGGGGTGAATTCCTCTCCAAACCCCCTTAGGCGATCAAAACTAGCCCATAGAAACATAGGAGCAGGAGTAGGCCATTAGGCCCCTCGAGCCTGTTCCGCCATTCAATGAGATCATGGCTGATCACTCAGGAGATCACTCTGGCCCTAAAAATTTTCTACATTAAAAAAAAAATATATATAATTTATTTTTATGTCTTAGCAGTTTGTCTGTGATATCCTGCTGCTGATTGATCTTGTGGCCGGATGCTGATTTTAGAATAAAAACATATATTGTAGACTTTAATCAAAGGTCTTTTAAATGTATAAGTGAGATGTATGGAGTTGAACATGTAATCCTAATAGAATCATAGAAATTATAGCACAGGAGGAGGCTATTTGGCCCATCGTGCCAGTGCTAGCTCGGTACTGGAGCTGTCAACTTGAATCCCATTTCCCTACTCCTCCCTGCTCTTCAAGTATTTATATAAAACCCTTTCAAATGTTGACTGTCTCGGCTGCAATAGTCACTTGTGGCAATGGATGCCAAATCCCATTAACCCATTTATTGCTGCTGGTACTAATCCTCAGTGTATGCCTCCATTATCGAGTCGCCACCAACGTTCCTTTTAGGCTGCGTGGCCGCTCTGCAGGTCCCGGTGAGCCGGCTTTTAAATAGAAAAACCGCGCACGCGGGGAATTTTGGATGGCCCCTTTAACGCGCGGTCCAAAACAAAATTAGAAGGACCATTAGTCACGGGAAATAATCTCCCTATTTGCCCCCTCAAAGCATTTTAATACTTTGAACTTCTAATAACCAACCCCAGTGCACTGAGCCCCAGTTTTTCAAGTCTCCTCTTATCTCTGGTATCTTCCCAGTGAATATACATTGCACCCTTTTCTCTGGCTCTAGCACCCTTTCTATAATGGGGCATCCAAAACCTGGCCTAACCAAACTCCTGTTTGGTGTTAGTGTCGGTGTCAGCTTTGGCTCAGTGGGTAGCACACTCTCCTCCGAGTCAGAAGGTTGTGGGATCAAGTCCCACTCCAGGGACTTGCACACACAAAGCTAGGCTGACACTCCAGTGCAGTGCTGAGGGAGCGCTGCACTGTCGGAGGTGCCGTCTTTCAGATAAGATGTTAAACCGAGGCCCCGTCTGCTCTCTCGGGTGGACGTAAAAGATCCCAAGGCACGATCTCGAAGAAGAGCAGGGGAGTTATCCCCGGTGTCCTGGTCAATATTTATCCCTCAACCAACATAACAAAAACAGATTATCTGGGAGCGTGCTGTGTGCAAATTGGCTGTCACGTTTCCCACATTATAACAGACTACACTCCAAAAGTACTTCATTGGCTGTAAAGTGCTTTGAGATGCCTGGTGGTTGCGCTATATAAATGCAAGTCTTTCTTTCTGTTGAGAATTGAAAGTGTTACTGTTTTATGGTATATTTTTGTTCAGTTTTAATATCTATCTACATAGAACAGCATTTGCCTCCTATCTGCCTACTTTCTGATGGGCTCCTGCGTCTTCCTCACAGTTTGGTATTGTCGGCATTATTTTTTATAAATTCCCTCTATGCCCGTGACATTTATATGGTCACCAGTGATTGGCAAAAAGAAACATTTCCATTTTTTTTACTTTCCAATCTGAAAGTTATCAAAAATAGATTGTAATGGCCTGGAATTTGCAGTCAGCGGTCCTGAAGTGCGCTTCGCACAAGGATCTCGCAATCCCTGTGTCGAGAACTTCGGGTTTTCCCACCTTCAATTCAACGGAGGTACAGTGGGGATCCCCCAGCGCAAGCTGCTGTGACATCAACAGGCTGTCTGAGCAGCCAATCAAAAGGCAGAATTCTCACAGACAGCGAATAAGGAAGTGAATATGCTCTTAAAATTCTAACTTTTAAAAAATGTTAGAGAGAACAAAGCAAAGATTGGGGCTCGCACATGGGGAAAAGGCAAACCTGAAATAAAGATGGACAAATTTTTTTTTTTAAATTTCTTTAATTTTAATTAAAATGGATACATTTCACACTGCACAAAACTTAAATTAGTTTTCTAGGCCCTTAACATTTGTTTAGCAGTCAATACGCTGTTAAAACCCCAGTTACACCTAATCCCTTTGGGTCTAACATTTAGTGGGGAATTTAACAGTGTACTGACTGCGGAAGAGCCGAAGTTTTCGTTGGTTTCCCTGATTTGAGTGATTGCACTGATCGCCGGCTCTGTTGCGGGGGAGGGGGGCACAGCGAGGCCTGTGTCAGAGCTGGCAATGACTGACCGCAAATTCAGGATTTCCACATGCGGCAAATCCCGAAGTTGTGGTCAGTTTCAAAGGCGGAATGACAACGGAAGCTGCCAGTTCGCTGTCCTCCAGACCATCACATAAGAACATAAGAAGTAGGAGCAGGAGTAGGCCATACGGCCCCTCGGGCCTGCTCCGCCATTCAATAGGATCATGGCTGATCTGAACCTAGACTCACGTCCACTTCCCTGCCCGCTCCCCATAACCCCTAATTCCCTTATCTGCTAAGTAACTGTCTATCTCTGTTTTAAATTTATTTAATGTTGCAGCTTCCACAGCTCTCTGGGGTAGCAAATTCCATAGATTTACTACCCTCTGAGTGAAGAAGTTTCTCCTCATCTCAGTTTTGAAAGGGCAGCCCCTTATTCTAAGATTATGCCCCCTAGTTCTAGTCTCGCCCATCAGTGGAAACACCCTCACCGCATCCACCCGATCAAGCCCCCTCACAATCTTATATGTTTCAATAAGATCACCTCTCATTCTTCTGAACTCCAATGAGTAGAGGCCCAACCTACTCAACCTTTCCTCATACGTCAACCCCCTCATCTCCAGAATCAACCAAGTGAACCTTCTCTGAACTGCCTCAAGAGCAAGTATATCTTTTCTTAAATATGGAAACCAAAACTGCACGCAGTATTCCAGGTGTGGCCTCACCAATACCCTGTATAACTGCAGCAAGACTTCCCTGTTTTTATACTCCATCCCCCTTGCAATAAAAGCCAAGATTCCATTGGCCTTCCTGATCACCTGCTGCACCTGCATACTAACTTTTTGTGTTTCATGCACCAGGACCCCCAGATCCCTTTGTACTGTAGCACTTTGCAGTTTTTCTCCATTTAGATAATAACTTGCTCTTTGATTTTTTCTGCCAATGTGCATAACCTCACACTTTCCAGTATTATATTTCATCTGCCAAGTCTCTGCCCACTCACTTAGCCTGTCTATGTCCTTTTTCACTTTCCGAGCCGTCACTTATGTCGGTCTGCATTTTATTTTGCTTTCTCTCCCAGCCTTCATTTCCCTTTTACTTTTCCCTCCGCCCCCTTACTGTCGAGACATTGAGACAGTGATCAGTGCTCAAGAAAATGGTGACCAAAACACACGTGCACACTTCTGCATCCATAGCAACGGGAGCTCTTGGAAACTGCTTTACCGTGTCTTTTAAAAAAAATTTGTTTATGGGATGTGGGCGTCGCTGGCCAGGCCAGCATTTATTGCCCATCCCTAATTGCCCTTCAGAAGGTGGTGGTGAGCCACCTTCTTGAACCGCTGCAGTCCGTGTGGTGAAGGTACTCCCACAGTGCTGTTAGGGAGGGGAGTTGCAGGATTTTGACCCAGTGACGATGAAGGAACGGCGATATACTTCTAAGTCAGGGTGGTGTGTGACTTGGAGGGGAACTTGGAGGTGGTGGTATTCCCATGCGCCTGCTGCCCTTGTCCTCCTAGGTGGTAGAGGTCGCGGGTTTGGGAGGTGCTGCCGAAGAAGCCTTGGCGAGTTGCTGCATTGCACCTTGTAGATGGTACACACTGCAGCCACGGTGCGCCGGTGGTGGAGGGAGTGAATGTTTAAGGTGGTGGGTGAGGTGCCGATCAAGCGGGCTGCTTTGTCCTGGAAGGTGTTGAGCTTCTTGAGTGTAGTTGGAGCTGCACTCATCCAGGCAAGTGGAGAGTATTCCATCACACTGTGTCTTTGGATGAGGGGTGGGGGGGGGGGGGTCTCCATAGAGATAGAAACGCTGCGTCTAAATAAGTATTAGACTTTTAATAGATGCTTTCATATTCATTCATTTCTTGTTAGTCTGCTCAGCGTTTGCCAGGAAGTTGTTGTGCGCATTGTGATCTTTTGTAAAACTGTTACAAGTTTTTTTGGTACACCCCTGAATCTGCTACGATTTACACTAAGTGTGAACACTAAAGATAATGGGATGTGTATTTTTCTGCCTCCTGTAATGAGGCAGGCTTTTTCCAGACAAGAGCCTCAAACAAGATGTCTTGCAGCAGTAATTTAAAAACTGCTTAGTTGACCCCGAGAGAGCGAGAATGAATGAGGGCACTAACTGAACTGGGGAAAACTGGTTCTAATGCCTAGCGTTTTCCTGATTACAGAGTGCAGCGTCCTTTGATGATATTGAGCGGCTGGCACCAGCTTATCAGAAAACTAAGCCAGTGGAAGCTGGTACGTATGAACTTCAAGGAATAATTCTCAACCTGTTTATCCATTTTGTGCAATCTGTTGCTGATGCAGTAACTCAATCCTTCTCCGTAAACTTGAGGTCGTCCAAAACTTGGCCGCCCGTGTCCTAACCCTGTGCTCGCTGACCGACATTGGCTCCCGGTTAAGCAGCGCCTCGATTTCAAAATTCTCATCCTTGTTTTCAAATCCCTCCATGGCCTCGCCCCTCCCTATCTCTAATCTCCTTTAGCCGCACAACCTCCCCCGAGATATCTGCACTCCTCCAATTCTGGCCTCTTGAGCATCCCTGATTATAATCGCTCAACCTTTGGCCGTGCCTTCAGCTGCCGAGGCCCTAAGCTCCGGAATTCCCTCCCTAAACCTCACTACAGGAAACTTTGGTTTATCCGGAGGTTATATGTCCGGAATACTCGATCTAACGGCAAAAATCAGGAGCTGTTTTTTTAGTTCTCGTTGCTTTTTTTTTCCCCCAGTCAGGCACTGCAAGGTCTGTAGCTATAGCAACAGCTTCAGCTAGAGACGCTTGCAGCTGCAGCTGACTGTTTTGAAGCTGTTGCTAAGCAACAGGGTTTGTTGATTCACACGGAGCTTTTCAGTTCTGTATGTTTCAACATTATGCTGGTATGTCCGGCACTTTTGATGGTACGGCACCAGCTCGGTCCCGTCAGTGCCGGATATCAGAAAGTTTCTTGTACCTCTCTTTCCTCCTTTTAAGACGCTCCTTAAAACCTACCTCTTTGACCAAGCTTTTGGTCACCTGCCCTAATTTCTCCTTGTATGGCTCGGTGTCAAATTTTGTTTGCTAACTCGCCTGTGAAGCACCATGGGATGTTTTACTATGTTAAAGGTGCTATATAAATAGAAGAGCTGTTGAATTGTCCTCACCCCTCCAGTCACCAAACCTCACTACTGATTGTGGAGACATTTACCTTGGTCTGTCCAGCTTGCGTGGTTACGTGACTGATTTAAGTGTAATGATAATTTGCTTTTTTGCCTTTGGAAGTCGCTGTAATCTTACTACCCTGTGTTGGACCAGTTCCCTGATGTGTGCTGCCACTCAAGAAGTTCCCAGAACTTCACGACTTTAGTTCGTTCTTTTCGCTTTGCAGCCAGTGCGAGTGCGAGCAGCATCCGGTCCAAGTTTGAGAACATAGCCAAAGCAAAAGAGGAGGAGGATAGAAAGAAGACTGAAGAGGAGAGAGCTCGCCGTCGTGCCAGCGAGAAACAAGAACAGGAGGAAGCCAAGAGGAAATTGGAGGTTGGTGGAGAATCGTCACTGCTAAAGAGGCTTGCCTTTCTCAGTTGCAGTATAAATGAATAACTTGCAGTTCGCGGCTATCGTTGCAAAGCCCTATTGCTGATGCAGGGCCGGTATCTGATCAATGACACTGACAATGACACTCCAGCATTCTAGAATCCAGAAATGTAACAAACCAGGGCCTTTCAAAAGTCTGATCAGCTCCTCCTGTGTGCGAACTTGCAATGCAATGAGCAGGTTTTCTCTGTCCTAATCCATTCACACTTCATTTGCTGGCAGTTGCCTTCCCCAGAGATTGCATCATACAGAAGGCAAGTGTCTTTATAGCTAACACTTGGTGCATGTGATCCTTTGGACTGGTTTCGATCGCCTGAGGGGGTCGGAGAGGAATTTTCCAGAGTTTTTATTCCCTTATTGGCCCTGGGTTTTTTCTCTTTTTTTTTACCTCTCCCGGGAGATTACTTGGCTGTGGGGAGGGGTGGGGGGTTGGGGAGAAGTGATGAGTTATGATGCTCCGGCTATCATGAGTGTGGGGCAGGCTTGATGGACCAGCTGGTCTTTTCCTGCCCTTCAATTTTGTACGTTCGCTGGTCCCTTGTTAAACTGCTGCCATTCCTCTGTGTGACCATTGTTCCTTTCAGACTCTTCTCTTGCATGAGTTTTGACATTAAGTAGCACATCTGGGAAAGCTATTGTGGAGACTCGAGAGTATCTGGGAGTGATCACCAGGCAGTAACCGGATCTAAAGTATTCGGATGATAAAACCACATGTGTAGGGATGGCCATCTGGTGTCTCATGAAGTGTTAATGTTGCTTAGGTGTGTCTCTTTGTATTTGTCGATGGTTTCAGTTGTGACATGGGAATGAATGAACAGCGTTCCTTTTATTCTGCCTCGGCTGAATAGTTTCATCTTACGACTAATCCAACTGCTTTGTCTGCCTCTGTGAAACCCTGTACAGTTCTGGTGGCTATATTATAAAAAGGATATAGAGGCACTGGAGAGGGTGTGGAGAAGATTTATAAGGATGAGACCAGAAATGTGAGGATATACATATCGGGAAAGGATGAACAGGCTGGGTCTCTTTTCTCTTGAAAAAAGGCTGAGGGGTGACCTAATAGAGGTCTTTAAAATTATGAAAGGTTTTGATAGAGTGGATACAGAGAGAATGTTTCCACTTGTGGGGAAGAGCATAACTAGAGGCCATCAATATAAGATAGTCACCAAGAAATCCAAGAGGGAATTCAGAAGAAACTTCTTTACCCAAAGAGTGGTGAGAATGTGGAACTCGCTACCACAGGGAGTGGTTAAAGCGAATAGTATAGATGCATTTAAGGGGAAGCTAAATAAGCACATGAGGGAGAAGGGAATAGAGGGTTATGCTAATAGATTTAGATGAGGAAAGACGGGAGGAGGCTCGAGTGGAGCATCAACGCCGGCATGGACTGGTTGGGCCGAATGGCCTGTTTCTGTCCCGTATATCCTATGTAATGTAATCCTGTGTTGGGCGGAAGGGTCTGTTGTGCTCATCCAGCTCTTGACCTACCACAGATGGAGATGGACTGGACAGCGAAGAATATAATCAGGGTCACGGCTGCTTACCGTCAGCGTGCTGTTGGGCTTTGGCGGGGAAGAGGCCGGTGGCTGTTTCTGTTTGGAGTGGAGGTGCGGAGCAGGGGGATCTCTGCCAGTGGAGTCGAGAGAGAGGGGCCTGGGAGAAATGTGCACGAGGGTACAGTCCAGGTTTCAGGGAGGTGGTTGGTAGTGAAGCGTGGCGGGGGGTCACATTGGTGGGTTGGGTTTCAGTGTCTCACGCGTGGTGTCCACGTGATGGCTGTGGTTGCAGTCGGAGCTTCCACATTCTAATGAACTATATTTTGAAACCTGTGGTTTTCTGCCAGTATTTAAAAGAAAGAGCTTGCGTTTTCTATAGCGCCTTTCACTACCTCGGGACATCCCAAAGCGCTTTACAGCCAATGACGCACTTTTGAAGTGTAGTCACTGTCGTAATGGGCCGGATTTTCCGACCCCCCACGGGTGTGTACGAGGTGTTGTACGCGCCCCTAGGGGCCTCGCAAGTGCCGGTTTCAGGCGTGCGAAGCGCATGCGCTAAAACCCGGCACTTGCGATCTGTCGAGAATCCTCTTGACAGATCCTCCGCCTGCCCGGGAGAAGGGCCTCCGCGGGCGGGGAGTTCTGCTTTCTGCACAACCTCCGCCCGCTGAAAACCTTTCAAAATCTTACGCCTGGTAAAAGCCTGCGTAAGGCTTGCTTTCACCAGCATAAGAGTTTAAAAAATATATATATATTTTCCACTCATTTATAATTTAATAATACTTTTTAGAAAAAGGTATGTTTATTTTTAGCCCCGTAAAAAACTTTAATATTTTTCAAAAAAATTTATTTTTGTTTCAAATATTTAATTTAATGTAATTTTAACAAATTTTAATTTTTTTTTAAATGTTTAACTGTTTTTAAATGTGATCCCCCATTCATACTTTTGATGGTTCTGTGCATACGGACCTGTCAAAAGTGTGAAGGGGGATTCCCTTCTTTGATTGGTTCCCCATGGCTCACGTGATCCCAGGGGCGCTTGCGAACCGCCTGTGCCCCTGGGATACCTGGGCCTCTGCGCATTTCCAACAGGGGAGGCCCAGGATTGGAAGCCTTGGGATCTACGAAACCAGCAGGTAAGTTTGAAGATTTTTTCCGATCTGCAGCATCCGCCCGTAGGAAGCCTCCGATCGGATATTCGGGCCCATTGTAGGAAACATGGCAGTCAATTTGCACACAACAAGCTCCCACAAACAGCAATGTTATAATGACCAGATAATCTGTTTTCAGAGGTTGTTAACTAAGTATTCTGTGCTATTTGATCTAACCCACTGAAAGGTGAACAATTGTAATCTGATTAAGTTTAGTGAAGTGGTCAAAGGGAAATCTGAATGGTGGATGTTGCACGGATTTAATGCATTTGATGACCACACCACTTGTTTCTGGTATAGCGTTCAGATTTAATTTTTGGGTTAGTGTGAGCACGCCACAGAATTAGATAATGGGCTGTAATTTGCGACCCCTACGGGTGTATATACGAGGTGCGCACACACCCGTAGGGGCTGCACAAGTTCCGGGTTTAGGCTTGCGGAGCATAGAGGCCCAGGAGCGCGAGTGTCCCAACCTCCGGGACCAGCAGGTAAGTTCGTAGATTGTTTTTTGCTGGTCAGAGGCATCCGTCCGCGGGAAGCCTCCGACCGCAAATTCAGGGCCAGGATACTGCTGCTGGCTGATGATCAAGTTTGTCTCCTGGCTTGACAGGAAATCTGTAAGGATTGCTCAGTGAGAGATTCCTGTCGGACGTAGGGGTGTGGTGGTTTAGCACAGGCCTGTTGTGTTGGCCAGCGCGGTACAGCCCCCTTTTGCATGCTGATTCTCAATGCTCATATGGAACTTGGAACTTAGAACAGCGTCTACTTTTGTTCTTTTTTTTTGTTGTTCCCAACTTTCGTTTGCGACGTCTACCTGTTCAGCCGGATGCAAAAGATCCTCTGGCACTATTTGAACAAGAGCATAGAGTTCTCCTGGTCAATATTCCCAAAACCAACACCACCCAGAACAGATTATTCCCTGGAATATCAAAGGTTACGGGGTGATTTGATTGAGGTTTTTAGGATTTTGAAAGGAATTGATCGGGTAGATGGAGAGAAACTTTTTCCGCTGGTGGGGGCGTCTAGGACAAGGGGACATGACCTTAAAATCAGAACCTGGCCATTCAGGAGAGAAATTAGGAAACACTTCTTCACACTAAGGGTAGTAGATTTCTTCTTCTTAGGCAGTCCCTCAGAACCGAGGGTGACTTGCTTCCACATTAAAAATGAGTTCTCGGGTGACTGAATCCAATGCAGGACCTACAGCCTCTGTCACAGGTGGGGCAGACGGTGGTTGAAGGGATGGGTGGGTGGGGTGCTTGGGTTGACGTGCGCTCCTTACGCTGCCTGCGCTTGGCTTCCGCTTGCTCCCGGCGAAGAGACTCGAGGTGTTCGGCGCCTTCCCGGATGCTTCTCCTCCACTTTGTGCAGCCTTGGGCCAGGGATTCCCAGGTGTCAGTGGGGATGTTGCACTTTTTCAAGGAGGCTTTGAGGGTGTCCTTGAAGCGTTTCCTCTGCCCACCTGGGGCTCTCTTGCTGTGCCGGAGCTCCGAGTAGAGCGCTTGTTTTGGGAGTCTTGTATCGGGCATGCAAATGATGTGACCCGTCCATCGGAGCTGATCGAGCGTGGTCAAAGCTTCGATGTTGGCCTGAGCAAGAACACTGATGTTGGTGCGCCTATCCTGCCAATGGATTTGCAGAGACAGCGTTGGTGGTACCTCTCCAGTGCTTTGAGGTGCCTCCTGTACATGGTCCATGTCTCTGAGGCATACAGCAGGGCGGGTATCACTACTGCTCTGTAGACCATGAGCTTCGTGCTGAGTTTGAGGTCCTGGTCTTCAAACACACTCTTCCTCAGGTGACTGAAGGCTGCACTGACACACTGAAGGCGGTGTTGGACTTCGTCATCGAAGTCTGCCCTTGTTGACAGTAGGCTCCCAAGGTATGGAAAGTGGTCCACGTTGTCCAAGGCCTTGTCGTGGATTTTGATAATCGGGGGGCAGCACTGTGTGGCGGGGGCAGGTTGGTAGAGGACCTTTGTCTTACGGATGTTTAGTGTAAGGCCCATGCGCTCATATGCTTCGGTGAAGGTGTTGACGATGGCTTGGAGTTCGACCTCCGAGTGAGCACAGATGCAAGTGTCACCTGCATACCGTAATTCGACGACAGAGGATGGGACAACCTTGGATCTGGACTGGAGGCAACGGAGGTTGAACAGTTTCCTGTTTGTTCCCAAGGGTAGTAGAAGTGTGGAACTCTCTTGCACAAAAAGCAGTAGCTGCTAGCTGAATTAATCACTTTAAATCAGAGATCGATAGATTTTTGCCAACCAAGGGTATAAAAGGATATGGAGCCAAGGCAGGCCATGATCTCATAGAAACATAGGAGCAGGAGTAGGTCCTTTGGCCCTTCGAGCCTGCTCCGCCATTCAATATGATCATGGCTGATCCTCTATCTCAATACCATATTCCCGCTCTCTCCCCATACCCCTTGATGCCTTTTGTGTCTAGAAATCTATCTCCTCCTTAAATATATTCAGTGACTTGGCCTCCACAGCCTTCTGTGGTAGAGAATTCCACAGGTTCACCACCCTCTTGAGTGAAGAAATTTCTCATCATCTCAGTCCTAAATGTCCTACCCCGTATCCTGAGACTGTGACCCCTCGTTCTAGACACCCCAGCCAGGGGAAACATCCTCCTTGCATCTAGTCTGTCTAACCCTGTCAGAATTATATACGTTTCATTCTTCTAAACTCTAGTGAATACAGGCCTAGTCGACCCAATCTCTCCTCATAAGACAGTCCTGCCATCCCAGGAATCAGTCTGGTGAACCTTTGCTGCACTCCCTCGAAGGCAATCTCATTGAATGGCAGAACAGGATCAAGGGGGCTGAATGGCCTCCTCATGTTCCTATTAACTGGCCATTCATCTCATTTACTGTTTGTGGGACCTTGTGTGTGCATTGGCTTTGACGTGCTTGGGGTGTGGAAGGTCCTATATAAATGCAACGTGATATTGATGTCCATATTAAACTAATTAGCATTGCTTGTTTTTTTTTTCAAAAAACTACATTTTCCCAATTTACCTTTAGCTGTTTACTACATAAGAACATAAGAAATAGAAGCATGAATAGGCCACTTGGCCCCTCAAGCCTGCTCCGCCATTCAATAAGATCATGGCTGATCTTGGGCTCAAAGCCACTTCCCAGCCCGCTCCCCATAACCCTTCACTCCCTTATCTTGCAAAAATCTGTCTGAATATTGGCACGTTGCTGCTTTCATATTCGCAGGACACTTTATGACCAATGGATTGTTATGTTTGAAGATATTATGCAGGCAAACGTGTGTGCACAGCAAGGTCCCACAAACAGCAAATTAATGAATAGCCAGATAATCTGATTTTTGATGGTGTTGGCTGAGGGACCCATGTTGGCCAGGACACCAGCCAAGCTCTCTGGTCGTCTTCCGATAGTGCCGTGTGATCTTTTACGCCCTGAGCAGGGTGACGGAGTCTCGGTTTAATGTCTTGCCCAAAAGACAGCGCCTCTGACCATGCAGTAATCCCAGAGTACTGAAGCACTACACTGAAGTGTCAGGCTCAGGTTTTGTGCTCCAATCCATACTGAACCTTCTGACTCGGGCAGGAGTGTTACCAAGTAAGCCAAACTGGTATTTTAGTCTTGGATGGTAATGAAGGTTATCCAATCGCCTCTTGATTATTGAGGTCTAGATTGCTGCTAGACGCAAGCTGGAGATTCCATTAATATCAGGAGGAGGATTCTGGTATTAAAGCTTAAAACAAACCGAAGAATCACTCATTAGAACCATTGCCTTCTCAAAAAAAAAAGGTAATGTGGGGAGACGACCGTGGACATATTTGGCTTTATTTCTTATTTTGAATTAATTCTGTTAGTAAGCCAAGAATTTCTGAAACCATCATGTAGGATCGATAAGTACATTAATAGGAAATATTTATGTTTTGTGAAAGCAGGAGCAAGAATCGGCAAAGAAACAAGCTGCAGTATCCACTCCGGCTCCGGCTCGAGCTCCTGCTCTAGATCCTGTTCCTGCTCTAGATCCTGTTCCTGCTCCAGCACCTGCTCCTGCTCCAGCACCTGCTCCAGCACCTGCACCTGCTCCTGCACCAGCGCCTATTAAGGAACAACGATCTCCTAGTCCAGTTTATGAGGTAAGTTGTGTTTAACATTCAACTAATATTCAAGATGTCAGTAACTTTTCATTCTCAACCAATTTATGAATAATCATTACGACCAATTAGCTCTGAATTCTGTACGGGGGGCATATCTCGCCCAACTTTACTGGCACGGGTATAGTCCTTGCAGAATTTTTATTGGGGGTTTCTCCCTGTAAAACAGTCATAGACTCTGGGGAGGAAGATCTGAAGAAACTGAGTTAAATGCGTTCGTATATCAGGGAACTTGTCAGAATCAATGAGATCCGCACTCCCGCTCATAGTGGAGCAGAATAGAAACTCGCAAGCCCTTGAGCCTCCATTGGGCGGTTCAGAATTTCCCTTTGTGATTGCGAGCAGGAATCTCCTAAGGAATGGGGCGATGAGGGGAACGTGGAAATGAGAAAGAAGATGGTCAACAATTGAACTTGAGGTCAAAGTTGCAAATAAAGAGGTGCTCAACGCAAGACTTGCCCAAGACCTCGCTAACCCAGATCTAGGGGGTTCTAAGTGGAAACCATCCTTCAGCTTTCATGAAAGCCACATCACACATTTGACCAGAAACTTAACTGGACCAGCCACATAAATACTGTGGCAGCAAGAGCAGGTCAGAGGCTGGGTATTCTGCGGCGAGTGTCTCACCTCCTCACTCCCCAAAGCCTTTCCACCATCTACAAGGCACAAGTAAGGAGTGTGATGGAATACTCTCCACTTTCCTGAATGAGTGCAGCTCCAACAACAACAGCGCGACACCATCCAGGACAAAGCAGCCGCTTGATTGGCACCCCATCCACCACCTTAAACATTCACTCCCTTCATCACCGGCGCACCGTGGCTGCAGTGTGTACCATCTACAAGATGCACTGCAGCAATTCGCCAAGGCTTCTTCGGCAGCACCTCCCAAACCCGCGACCTCTTCCACCTAGAAGGACAAGGGCAGCAGGCGCATGGGAACACCACCACCTCCAAGTTCCCCTCCAAGTCACACACCATCCTGATTTGGAAGTATATCGCCGATCCTTCATCGTTGCTGGGTCAAAATCCTGGAACTCCCTCCCTGACAGCACTGGGAGTACCTTCACCACACGGACTGCAGCGGTTCAAGAAGGTGGCTCACTACAACCTTCTCGAGGGCAATTAGGGATGGGCAATAAATGCTGGCCTTGCCAGCGACGCCCACATCCCATAAAAACAAATTAAAAAAAAAAAGAAGCTGGTTTTAACAGAATTCCTCATAGCCACATCCCTATGGGTGATGGTCACAAAGGTCTGGCCCAACATTATAAGATAAGCTGAAATAAAGCAGCCCCCACCGAGACTCGGCTGTACTTCAGGCCCTCTCATGGAACGGATAATCCATAACACAGGAGGACCTTAAGATTCCAAGCAGGTGGATGCATTAAGTTGACAAATGTAGCAACCAATGTGCAGTCAGATTGTTGAGCATTGTAAGTGATCGTCAGGCCTGTTGGGTAGGTCACGTTTTGACACTGCTGCATGTTTACAGCCTAAACACTGGAATTCACAGTCTAGTCATGAGAAGTCCCAACGACAACTCAAATAGAGGTGAATATTGTGAGGGACATTATGCTGCACAACCCAAGAGATGTTTTTTTTTCCCCTGCCTTCAGACTGGTTGACATTACTCTGATCCAACATACCCTTTATGGAAAAGTTCATGGATCCCAGCAAAAGGTCACTTAAGAACTCTTGGTCTAAGGGCAGCAGCCACCTTCGTTGGTTCCCAATACTCACCTTAGAACGCGACCACTTTAGCAGGACTTGCTCAGCCAATGGTCCCTTTCCGACCAGTAAGGATTGACCACGCTTCAGCCCTGGACCCCTCATGGAGGATTGTATACTTACAGGGCAATTCCCTGCAACAGACGTTTCCATAGCAGGAAGTAGTAAGAGGGCTTGACGGGTTAGATGCTGAGAGACTATTTCCCCTGGCTTGAGAGTCCAGAACTAGTGGTCATAGTCTCAGGATAAGGGGTCGACCATTTAGGACTAAGATGAGGAGAAATTTCTTCACTCGGCGGGGTGGTGAGTCTTTGGAATTCTCTACCCCCAGAGGGCTGTGGCGGCTCAGTCGTTGAGTATATTCGAGATTTGACTCCTGAATGCACGGGCTTTCCATCTGCAAGGGAGTGGGCTCAGGGCAAGTGCAGGATAAAAGTAGTCCAGTAAGTTCACAGGACCATTGAAATGATGGATATTAAGGCTGTTTCTGGACCCTGTCTGGAACCAGTCTCCGAACAAAAACAAACTGGGCAGCTGTGCCTTTACGACAACCTATGAGTAAGAAATCGCACATGCCACTGCCTATCTGTAGCAGCATGATGGACTTCAGTAAGGCTTTTGACAAAGTCCTGCATGGGAGACTGGTCAAGAAGGTAAGAGCCCATGGGATCCAGGGCAATTTGGCACATTGGATCCAAAATTGGCTTAGTGGCAGGAGGCAGAGGGTGATGGTCGAAGGTTGTTTTTGTGACTGGAAGCCTGTGTCCAGTGGTGTACCGCAGGGATCGGTGCTGGGTCCTTTGCTGTTTGTAGTGTACATTAATGATTTAGATATGAATGTAGGAGGTATGATCAGGAAGTTCGCAGATGAGACAAAAATTGGTGGAGTGATAAATAGCGAGGAGAGGAGCCTCCGGCTACAGGGCGATTATAGATGGGTTGGTCAGGTGGGCAGAACAGTGGCAAATGGAATTTAACCCTGAAAAGTGTGAGGTGATGCACTTTGGGAGGACTAACGAGGCAAGGGAATACACAAATGAATGGTAGGATCCTAGGGAGGACAGAGGATCAGGGGGACCCTGGTGTGCATGTACATAGATCCCTGAAGGCAGCAGGACGGGTAGATAAGGTGGTTAAAAAGGCATATGGGATATTTGCCTTCATTAGCCGAGGCATAGAATATAAGAGCAGGGAGATTATGATGGAGCTGTACAAAACACTAGTTAAGCCACTGCTGGAATACTGTGTGCAGTTCTGGTCGCCACACTATAGGAAGGATGTGATTGCATTGGAGAGGGTGCAGAGCAGATTCACCAGGATGTTACTGGGCTGGAGCACTTCAGCTATGAAGAGAGACTGGACAGGCTAGGGTTGTTTTCCTTAGAGCAGAGAAGGCTGAGGGGGGACCTGATTGAGGACCTGATTGAGGTGTACAAAATTATGAGGGGCTGATGTGCCTTCAATAACCACAAAACTAGAAGTTATAGACTTTAACAAGTTGGCTTTTAATCACTAAGATCAGAGCTAACATCTCAACACACCGACTGGCTCACAGGAATGAGTCATACAGATCCTGAGATCTTTAAGGAAGAGAAGTCAGGGGCGGAGCCAAGAGCCAAGACCTGGAACCTTCCAGGTTAGTCAGGAAAGAGGAAGTGAAACTATACACCGTGTGGGGGAGGGTAATATACATGAGTGCAAACGAATACAGGCAAGACAAACAGATTTCATTACAGGGGCATAGATAGGGTAGATAGAAAGAAACATTTCCCCTTAGTAGAGGGGTCAATAACCAGGTGGCATAGTTTCAAGGTAAGGGGCAGGAGGTTTAGAGGGGATTTGAGGAAAAACATTTTCACCCAGAGGATGGTTGGAATCTGGAACTCACTGCCTGAAAGGGTGGTATAGGCAGGAACCCTCTCAAATTTCAAGAAGCATTTGGATGAGCACTTGAAACGCCATAGCATACAAGGCTACGACCAAATGCTGGAAAATGGGATTAGAATAGACAGGGCTTGATGGCCAGCGCGGACGCCGAAGGGCCTCTTTCTGTACTGTATAAATCTATGACTCTTGTGTGATTGCTGTGACCCTGATTTCCCTCAAGTGAGACTGCGCTCCTAGAGTGTGGAAGTTGTGCAGCATTCAAAGAATAAAGACTACCAAATTGGGTTGCCAACTCTGGTTGGACGCATTCCTGGAAGGCCACCAGCCTCCAACCGCCCCGCCCAGTCAAAACCGCCTTTTTTTTAATCCTTCTCCAATATTTTTAAACAGAAATGAAAAATATACTTTATAACGCCCCTACGATTTTTCACCTGGGTTTGCTGGCCGCAGTCTCCTGGAGATGAATTTTTAATTCCTGGAGACTCCAGGGCAATCAGAGAGGGTTGGAAACCCTCTATCAGATGGGTAATGGTCTATAACCATCCTATGCAATTGTGTAGTTAAGCCAATAGGCAGGATTGAATACAAGTTGAAACGAGTTTCTAAATTCCCAATTTTGTAGGAGCCACCAGTGCATGAAGTGGAGAATCACCAGGAGAACCAGTATTCAGTTGCCTACGAGGCAGAGCCCCAGTACAGCACTGATGAAGCGCACTACCAGGAAGCAACGTACGAACAAGAAGCCGTTTACCAGATGCCCGATGAAAGTCAAGACTACCAAAGAGGTAATGGCTAATGTGCAGCTTTATCTGTTTCCTTCCAAGTGAGTATCTGAAGGCAGAGCAGCATATTAAGTGTATCCAATTGTAAATGATTTAATATCGGAATGTTTTCTGCTATTAAGAGAAGGGTGAGGGTCGGTAAGAAAATCTCTTTAAAAAGTCCCTTTTTAAAAATGTTTGAACTTTTTCTTTGTTCAGAAACCATTCAGCCCTGTGTCTTATGTATGGCTTTCTTTCCAGATGAGCCCACTTATGCAGAGTACGGAAATGAGTATGGAATTACAGCGGTGGCTTTGTATGACTACCAGGCTGGTAAGTGCAAGTTTGTTGTGAATGCTGACTGCCATCTCAATAGCTTTCCTTGATGCGGTCCAAATTGTGTTACCGGAACCATTCTTTTAAGCTACCCTTGAGTACTGGGCACAGTTCATATTAAAGAAAGGATATAGAGGTGCTGGAGAAGGTGCAAAAAAGAACTGAGAGGTTATAGCCATCAGGATAGACTGAACAGGCTGTGGCTCTTTTCTAGAGAAAAAAGGCTGAGGGGTAACCTAATAAAGTTATGAAGTGATCTGATAGGGTAGATGTCGAGAAGGTGTTTCCACTTGTGGGGAAATGCAAAACTTGGGGTCAAAGTTAGTAATAAATGCAATAAGGAATTGAGGAGAAACTTCATTACCCAGAGAGTGGATAGAAGGTGGAACATGCCACCACATGGAATGGTTGAGGCAAATAGCATAGATTCCTTTAAGGAGAGGCGGGAGAAACAAATAGAAAGTTATGCTGATGGGCTTGGATGAAGTCAGGTGGGAGGAGGCTCCTGTTGAGCATAAAAAACAGCTGGGCCGAATGGCCTGTTTCTGTGCTGTAAATTGTATGTAACTTCAGAGAATATTGTCTGTGTCTAAAATACGTGCAAATAACTTTCAGCTGGCGACGATGAAATTTCCTTCGATCCAGATGACACCATTACCAACATCGAAATGATTGATGAAGGATGGTGGCGAGGGGAATGCCGAGGCAGATACGGTCTCTTTCCGGCTAACTACGTTGAACTGAAACAGTGAAATGCTCGGCCCGCTGGTTTAAATAGAACAGCAGAATGCACAATTCCAATTTAATACAGCATGAATTGTGTTCAGTAATGGGAATAAAGTTTTATTTTTCTCTTGTGAGTTGCAATTATGCATTGCATAATATCCAATCCTCAGAAGCACCAGGAAAAGGAGCTTTAAGTTAATATTTGACATGCCTTTGAAAACGGGAGTGTTGCTGCGCTTTCATATATAAAACGTTAAATGCACTTTCTAATCGAGGACGGCCCTCAGCCGTTTGAACCAATATGGCAAACGTGCAGATTAAGTCTGCGGGTGCTTACTGCAAATTAAGACCAATCGCTTCTTGTTGACCAAGTTAAACTTTTAGCTGAAATGGAAATATCTCATTGCCCGGTCTAATCCATAGTCTCAGCCATGTGGTTAGTTTGAAATACTGATACTTTGACCACTTACTAATGGTGAAAACAATTAATTCATTTTTTTTTTTTGTAGTTTTTTTTCCTCCCCTTGGTGGAGTCTCAGTTTTCTTCTTGAAACTATATTTGCTGGATCACGAATGGGGTTGGGTTTTTATAATAAAAGTTGCCTTTTTCAGTACTTTGCTTATCAAGAATTAAACTGGTTTTATTGCACTACACTTGCTGTACATGTGGCGTTTTTGAGAGTGATCTTAATTTTGAATAAATGACTTCCAGATTCACCTGATGCCAGTTAAGTCCCTCAAACAAAATGTTTTCTAGCTTTATAAACCTGAGTTTGATTGAACCAAACCACTGTGCTCTTGTTCTTATTTAAATCCAACACACAAAAAGAATGATGCTTGTGCAATGGTTCAGCCTCCATGTTAATTAGGATCTGCAATCTTTCCCCAGCTGGAGTTACATACAGGAAACTCTCTTAACCGGCAAAATTCAGGAGTAGGTTCACATAAGTTTTACTATATATTAGTGGCCATGTAACCGGGGTTCCTGGATCTGTGGCTGTGTAGCCGGGTTTCCTGCACCTGTGGCCGTGCAACAGGGACTCCTGGATCTGTGGCCGTGTAACCAGGGCTCCTGCACCTGTGGCTGTGTACGGGGCTCTTGTACCTTGGTATGTATACCTCTGTAATCTGGACTTTTTGATCAACCGGCACCATGCCGGTCCTGTTGGTGCTGGATAAAAAAAGAGTTTCCTGTATTACATTAAATTTACAGCACAGAAACAGGCCATTCGGCCCAACTGGTCTCTGGCGGTGTTTATGCTCCACCTGAGGCTCCTCCCAGTCGACTTCATCTTCCCCCCCCTCTCCACATATCCTTCAGTTCCTTTCTTCCCTCCAGGCACTTATCTGGCTTCCCCTTAAATGCATCTAAGCTGTTCACCTAATAAATTGCACAAGGAGACTCTTCAAGAAATTGACCTTGTTGCCACTTTTTTATCTATACCCCCCTCAACCATGAAGTCCCTCAGGCCTTGTTCTGAGCTCCATTCAGTCCTTTTCTCCTGTTGTCGAGCAGCCTGAGCTGTTGGCTGTAGACACAGCAAAACGTTTGCAACCCTTTTTGCTCGTAGTATACAATTCTTGAGGTGGCGTGTTGAAAATTTGATCTAGTTTTCATACATTTGGCAAAGAGGTTGGTGGTTACCCAGAATTACAGGGTGGCACCTTCCCATTGAGAATGCCACATGAGGATGAGTTTTGGTTGATGCAAATCCCCATAACTGTCTGCCAAACATGGGTAATTCCCAGTGACCTGTACCCTGGTTGCATTATCTTCCGGTAGTACTGCTTTCAGAAGTTTGAAGCCTTCAGTTATGGCAAAAGCATTTTGTTGTCATCTTTTGATTGTCCAAGAAAGAACTAGCTTGTATTTATATAGCCTCTTTCATAAAGTCAGGATGTCCCAAAACGATTTACAACCAGTGAAGTACATTTGAAGTGTGGTCACTGTCGTAATGCAGGAACAGTATAATCCGACTGTTGACAATGTCCCAAATTCAATGCTTCCAAACACAGACACACCAAATTCTGCCTATTCTTTCCAGGAAGCACAACACCATTGGGACGGAGAATAAATTGGGTTTGGACAATTGCACGTGCCAAAACACAATTTACAGAAAGATGTCCCAGTTGCAAAGCATTCTGTGTTGACTCATTTGGTTGCAAAACAGAGCTCCTCTGAGAAATGCACAACCTCCCCTAACGCTAGTTGTAAATCTGAAATCAAAAGCAGAGAATGCTGGAAATACTCAGCAGGTCGGGCAGCATCTGTGGAGCGAGGGAGAGAAACGGAGTTAACGTTCAGGTCGATGTTAGTCAGACAGGTCACCGACCTGAAACGTTAACTCTGTTTCTCTCTCTCCACAGATGCTGCCGGTCTCCTGATGAGCATTTCCAGCATTTTCTGTTTTTTATTTCAGGTTTCCAGCATCTGCAGTATTTTGCTTTTGTACTCGTTGCAAACCTGGTTCTGGTATTTGATGGCATCAGAGCAGCTAGTGTGAGCACCGCATCAAAAGTTTCAACTATACAGAAGGTGGTGCCACTAACTTTGGCACAGTTATCAGTGCCGTCTTTGCAACTGCATTAGAATTCTTGCTCTCTTCCTGGAGAATTGAGCAGTGATTAGATTGACAACTGGGGAAAAAATCTCTGCTCACTCGGACTGATCCAAAGTAGGAAACCTATTTCTCCATCTAATGAAAGTCCTGTCCTCCAGTAATGTTTTTGCATTAGGGCAGTTTTTGATGTAATTTTTCAATGAGATTCGAGCCCTAAGCTCTGGAATTCCCTCTCAACCTCTCGGTCACTCCTTCCTCCTTTAAGACGCTCCTTAAAGCCTACCTCTTTGACCAAGCTTTCAGTCGCCTGTCCTAATGTCTCCTTTTGTTCGGTGTTTTGTGAAGTGCCTTGGGATATTTTACTATATTAGAGGTGCTATATAAATTCAAGTTATTGCTATTTTATTTGTCCATTCGAAGCTTTTAAACTGAAACTGTTTTATTTACCAATCATATACTTTTTATAAAGCCCCTGCTTTATCTTCCCATTCTCTTGCAGGGCCATGGTATCATTCTCCTAAACACTTGAGAAATCTATAACAACTTGTATTTATATAGCGCCTTTACCATATTAAAAGGTCCCAAGGCGTTTCGCAGGAGTGTGTTGTAAAACAAAAAATTGACACCGAGCCAAATAAGAAATTAGGGCAGGTGACCAAAAGCTTGGTCAAAGAGGTAGGTTTACAGGAGCGTCTTAAAGGAGAAAAGAGTGCTAGAGAGATGAAGAGGTTTCGATAGGGAATTCCAGAGCTTAGAGCCCAGGCAATTGAAGGCACGGCCACCAATCGATGAGCGATTTCAATCAGGGATGCACAAGAGGGCAGAATTAGAGGAGCACAGATATCTGTGGGGTGGGGGGCAGTTGTAGGGCTGGAGGATATTAGAGATAAGGAGCGGCGAGGCAAAGGAGGGATTTGAAAACAAGGATGTGAATTTAAAAATTGAGGCGTTTCTTAACTGGGAGCCAATGTAGGTCAGCGAGCACAGGGGAGATGGGTGAACGGGACTTCATGTGAGTTGGGACATGGGCAGCCGAGTTTTGGATGACCTCAAGTTTCAGTAGGGTAGTATGTGGGAGGCCAGCCAGGAGTGCATTGGAATAGTCAAATCTAGAGGTAACAAAGGCAGGGATGAGGGTTTCAGCAGCGGATGAGCTGAGGCAGGATCAGAGATGGGCGATGTTATGAAGGTGGAAATAGGCGGTCTTAGTTATGCTGTGGATATGTGGGCGGAAGCTAATTTCAGGGTAAAATATGACACCAAGGTTGCGAACCACCTGGTTCAAACTCAGATGGATGCTAGGGAGAGGCATGGAATCGATGGCCAGGGAACGGAGTTTGTGGTGGGGACCAAAGATAATGGTTTCGGTCTTCCCAATATTTAACTGGAGAAAATTTCTTCTCATCCAGTACTGGATGTCAGACAAGCAGTCTGACAACTTGGAGACAGTGGACGTGTCAAGAGAAGAGGTGGTGAGGTAGAGTTGGGTGTCGTCAAGGGGCAGCATGTAGATGAGAAATAGGAGGGGGCCAAGGATAGATCCTTGGGGTCACCAGAGGTAATGAGGGAGTGGGAAGAGAAGACATTTGCAGGTGATTCTCTGGCTACGATTAGATAGATACGAATAGAACCAGGCGGGTGCAATCCCACCCAGCTGGATGACAGTGGAGAGGCATTGGAGGAGGATGGAGTGGGCAACGTGTCAAAAGCTGCAGACAAGTAGAGAAGGGATAGATTGCCTTTGTCACAGTCACAAAGGATGTCATTTGTGACTTTGATGAGAGCCGTTTTGGTACTGTGGTAGGGGCAGAAATCAGATTAGAGGGATTCAAACATGGAGTTGCGGGAAAGATGGGCACGGATTTGGGAGGCGACAACACATTCAAGCACTTTGGAGAGGGAAGGGAGGTTGGAGATGGGGCGATAGTTTGCAAGGACAGAGGGGCCAAGGGTTGGTTTATTGAGGAGAGGGATGATGACGGCAGATTTGAGAGAGAGGGGGATGTGGGTGGAGAGCGATACAAGGAAGTGGTCAGAGATGGCCGTATCATTTTAAAAGAGCTAGACTTGAACATTTGGATGCAGGTCTAACTTTCAATATTAAATTTAATGCAAGAAAACATAGAATCATAGAATGGTTATAGCACAGGAGACCATTCGACCGTCGAGCCCGTGCCGGCTCTCTGCAGGAGCACTTCAGCTAGTTCCAATCCCCTGCCCTTTCCCCGTAGCCCTGCAAATGTTTTTCCTTCAGGTACTTATCCAATTCCTTTTTGAAAGCCATGATTGAGTCTGCCTCCACCAACCTTTCAGGCAGTGCATTCCAGATCCTAACCACTTGCTGCATAAAAAAGTTTTTCCTCATGTCACCTTTTGGTTCTTTTGCTAATCACCTTAAATCTGTGTCCTCTGGTTCTCCACCCATCCGCCAATGGGAACAGTTTCTCTCTACTGTGTCTAGACCCCTCATGATTTTTAACACCTCTATCAATTCTCCTCTCAACCTTCTCTGCTCCAAGGAGAACAACACCACCTTCAGAATCACAGAAACCCCACAGTGCAGATAGAGGCCATTTCGGCCCATCGAGCCTGCACCGACACATATCCCACCCGATCCCCGTAACCCCTACACCAACACATATCCCACCCTATCCCTGTAACCCCACATATTTAATCCCCTAACACTAAGGGTCAATTTTTTTTTATCATAGCCAATCAACCTAACCCACACATCTTTGGACCTTCTCCAGTCTAACCACGTAACTGAAGTCCCTCATCCCTGTAACCATTCTCGTGAATCTTTTCTGCACCCTCTCCAAGGCCTTCACATCTTTCCTAAAGTGCGGTGCCCAGAATTGCTTCTGATTTTGTTTATGAACTCGATCAAATAATCGGCAGTTGGAAGAAAATTGCTACGTGACTCAAAACCAAAGTGCTACAAATTAGAACCGCTGGATTGGAAAGCTCAGGCCTTTGTGAGAACATGCAGACTCTGGGGACAGAATGAGCCATATTCTGTTACTCCTAATATTGATGCAACTCTAGCTCTGTTTTCTTAGTCGATGCTCCTGTCAGTGCCCCGATGCCAATTGCCATTACAGCCAGGAAGTTGAGTCCTTTGAATAATTCCCTCACTATCTGTCTAGATCGTTACAACTGCGTGTACACAGTCTGGTGATTGATACAGTCTGTCTCTGGGTGATCGTTTAAGGCTGTTGTTGAAGTTTCCCTGGACAATACTTTTTTATTCCTACCTGGAATACTATGAAATATTGTAATCTCTGCAGTGATACCCTTGAACTACCGAGACAAGGAACATTACACTAAACCTTCTTTACGTGACCTGGACTTGAGACCATTAATGACCTCAAAAGTCTGGCGCTACAGTACTGAAAGATAGCTTAAGGTTTGTTTCTTATTGATACTATTCATCTTTAGGGGATAAACCACCTCGCCTAGTTTATTGAAAATGCAGCTATTTCACATGTAATATAGGTCAGCACCATGACATCTGGTTTGTGAGTAGAATTTATCTCATCCCTTGCCTCCTCTGTTTAAGTTGGAACACTTCTAATATGCTTTCTGCTGAAGTACTTTCCCAACTACTATTCAAACTTGGTGTTGATTCAAGTTGTTAAGTATCTACGCCATTGTACTGACTGAGGCTAATTATCGCTATGAGTAAGCTAGGATTTCCCCAGGATGTGCTGCCCTTTCCTTTGCAATTGTTGATAGTCTCACCTCGTTCTTGTCCTCTTCAACATGGATCTAGAATTAACTAATTTTATTGCCTGAAAGTGCTCAACTGAGCCCTGCTTATGGTCGACTCTTCTGCATCCAAGTAACCTTTCTGTTCAGTATTTTGAGAAGATAACAATTGGTAATGTTTAGCTGCATGATCATAGAATAGAATCATAGAATGATACAGCACAGAAGGAGGCTATTCGGCCCATCATGCCTGTGCCAGTTCTTTTAAACAACTATTCAAATAGTCCCACTCCCCTGCCCTTGCCCCATAACCATGCAAAAAGTTAGCTCTGTAAATTTTTCCCCTTCAAGTATTTATCCAATTCCCTTTTGAAAGTTATTATTGAATCTGCTTCCTCCGCCCTTTCAGGCAGCGCATTCCAGATCACAACAACTCGCTGCGTAAAAAAAATTCTCGTCTTGCTTTTTGCCAATCACCTTAAATCTGTGTCCTCTGGTTACCGACCCTTCTGCCACTGGAAACAGTTTCTCCCTATTTACTCTATCAAAACCCTTCATGATTTTGAACACCGCGATCAAATCTCCCCTTAACTATCTCTGCTCTAAGGAGAACAACCCCAGTTTCTCCAGTCTCTCCATAAAGTCCCGCATCCCTAATACCATTAATAAATTCCTGCACCCTCTCTAAGGCCTTGGCATCCTTCCTAAAGTGCGGTGCCCAGAATTGGACACAATACTCCAGCTGGGGCCTAACCAGTGATTTATAAAGGTTTAGCATAACTTTCTTGTTTTTGTACTCTATGGGGGAAAAATTGGGTTGCTGTTTTCACGGCACCCTGCTCCCTGGTGGTCCAGCAGGGCCCCAGTGTGCGCTGCCCTAGGCCACTCCCCTTTAATCGGGGAAGGGAGGCCTGTAATACCATGGCGCTACATGCTGGCGCGTGTGGTGCTGTTGCACGTAGTGCAGCGATATTGAATGGTAGCGCCCCAGGAAGGAGGGGGAACGCTTCCAGGAGCGCCCCGCCTCCTGCTTGGGGTGCTACCATTCAATTTATAGCACGGGGGCGCGACCAAATTTTTCCCCCCACCTCTAATTATAAAGTCAAGAATCCCACATGCTTTTTTAACAGCCTTCTCAACTTGTCCTGCCACTGTAAAAGATTTGTGTATGTACACCCCCAGGTCTCTGTGTTCCTGCACCCTCTGTAAAACTGTACCATTTATGGTGTATGTTAAAATTGTTTCCGAGACAGTTGCTGCCAATAACACTGCATCTATCGTTTAGAAGAGGGATTTTGCCTCAGCTCAGACCAAAGAGATCGTTGCAGTGCGGCCCAACCTAATTAAGCAAATACACATTGGCTCACAGCCAGGTTTAGTGCAAGTCATTGCTGAAGTATGGCCCACACACAGAAATATCACGGGAGCTGGAAATGGTGGCCATACTCCTGAATGCTTCCCTTGCATGCTGCGTTTTGATGTGTGTGTGTGTGTGTGTGTATAGATATGCATAAAAAGTATTGCGCTGAGATTAGTACATGTACGGTTCTTGGGAATTAGTCAATGATTGATGGACAATGGTAAGATTTACATCCATCAGGCCTACCTCAATATGCCTCCAATTAAGAATCATACAGTTCATTGCTGCAAGCCACTGACGCAGCTGAAACCAGAGGACCTCGAATGAAAGTCCCACTTAACTACAGCAACCCAATCAAAAGAGTTGGGGACAAGCAGCAAAGTTAAACGTGAGCCTAAAAATTCTTCTGGCTCAGATTTTATAAATGCTATAAAAAGCTAGTATCAGTAATGTTGACCATGAAACTACCGGATTGTCGTAAAAACATATCTGGTTCGCCAATGTCCTTTAGGGAAGAAAACCTGCCGTCCTTACCCGGTCTGGCCTATATGTGCGACTCCAGACCCACAGCAATGTGGTTGACTCCTAACTGCCCCTCTGAAATGGCCGAGCCAGCCAATCAGTTTCACCTAACTGCTACAAGAAAAGACTTTCGCCATACGGAATGCAACGGTTTAAGGCGGCGGCTCACCACCGCCTTCTCAAGGACAATTAAGGATGGGTAAAACATGCTGGCCCTGCTAGCGATGCCCACATCTCGTGAATGTATAAAAAAAATGCTTTTAATATCTGTAAAGCCTTATTGTGGAATGAGTTGCTCCTCTGTTCCAGCTGTTTGTTAATCGTTGTTCGCCGATTTTAGTGAAAAGCAGCAAATATGTCCACCAGCCAAAGGGAATCGCAACAAGAGTCAAGAATCACAGACTAGTGTCATTGGGTCAATTAGATTTTCCTTCAGCAAAAATCGTTACTTTGAACACCTTTTAAGAAATTAATATTGAGATGCAATGAAATACACCTTTGGCTTAGACGAGGAGCCAGTGATTGGGTAGGAAGGGGTGAAGCAGGCAGCACAGGGTCTTTGTTTCCAAGTGATAGCAGTAACCTTCATTTCTTCACTAAAGACCATTCTCTAAATTTCTAAAGAAGTTACTTTTTGATGCACCAATCATTATAGCAGACCTCAACCTCATATCATATCTAGGAAATGCTGGAAGTACTCAGCAGGTCAAGCAGCATCTTTGGAGAGAGAGAAACAGAGTCAAGGGGCTGGATTTTCATTGAGGCGTTGGGTAGGAGGCGGGACTACAACTTTTGGGGTTGTAGTCCCGCCTCCATCAAGTTCTAGCCAACCCACGCGATTTAGACTTGATTGAGCCCGCCCAGTGGGCTCAGCAGGCCAATTACGGGCCACCTGGCAACAGGTGACATCACAGATTGAAATTTCATCTGTCAAGACCTTTTGACAGCTGAAATATCAGCATTTCACAGCTGTTTGAAGCTGTCAAGCACTGACAATCTGCACTCCAGGTTAATTCCTTCCTCTCAGGATGATTTAGAGATCTCCCCGGAACAGAAAGCAGAGGCTGCAGATTTTGACAGCTGGCGGCCATTCTGCTTTCTGTGCCGGTGAGATGAGGGACTCCCGAGACCTGAAGGAAGGAAGGCTGTAAAGGTAAGTAAAGGTTAGTAGAACTTCTTTAATCACTTTACACAGATCAACCACACTTACCTCTAAACTCATGCACCCATCACTCACCTGAACACTGGACATCTCGACCCCTCCAAGCCTTTCACCCCGATGGCCCATCTCGCTAACTTGGTGTGGTTTGGAGCCATCGGGAATCCCACATTTCAACAATGAAAATAGGGATTAGGCTAAAAACTGCTTGTTGACTACCTGTTAACAGGCAGTTAATTGGCATTAATCCCCTTCCTGCCTCGGGGAGGTGGGTCCCAGTGCGGGGCGGGTACCCGCCTCCTTTGAAACTGGCATGGAGGCGGGTTGGGGGCGGGATAGGTTCGTGTCCCCCGATTTCGGGATTTTAACCCCCCACCCGCCTCCAATCCTGCCTCCACAGCCCAATGAAAATCCTGCCCAACGTTTCAGGTCAATGACCTTTCGTCACAACGTTCTGATGAAAGGTCATCGACCAGCAGAGGTTAACACTCCCTCCCTCCACAGATGCTGCCTGATCTGATGAAGGGTCCCAGACCTGAAAGGTTAACTCTGTTTCTCTCTCCACGGATGCTGCCTGGTCTGCTGAGTGTTTCCAGCATTTTCTGTTTATATTTCAGATTTCCAGCATCCACAGTATTTTGCCTTCAACTCATACCTCATCTGTCTCCATTAGATAGGCTTCATTACAGAGAACTAAGGAAGAGCAAAGATGCGATCTTTGAAAGTAGATTATTTTCCAGATATCTTGCACCCACTCTCTTTCCGCACAGTTTGTAACTTTGATTGAACTTAATTGTGGCAAGTTTGCTTCCTTTTGTATATAGACAGTCTCAGCACTGCAGGCTGCAACCACTTACATTGATGTAGTGCTTTTAAACGTAGCAAAACATCCCAAGGTGCTTCACAGGAGCATTATCAGAACTGACATCTGGGCCCCGATTTTCGGCTTGTGTGGGAAATGGTCGGGTTTCCCCAAATGTCGGGTTTCTGACACACAAAAAAATGTCAGCCAGCTCCACGCAATTTTCCCTCAAGTGGCCAATTAATTCCCAGCATGTGGGCAGCCTTGCTAATTGTCCAATTCGTGTCAGAAAGCCCCACAGTATGATGTCATCATTCGTGGTGCTTTCAAGGTCCATAGCAAGCACTGCATCCTCTGTTGGCTTCCAAACGAACCATACAGGATGGCAGAGGAGCCTGCAGCAGCTGTGGCCAGTGCCAGACCCCGAGCTGCCTCCAAATTCGACGAAGCTTCACTGCAGGCATTATTGGATGGTGTTAGGGCCCACAGGGAGGTCCTCTTCCCTAGGTCAGGCAGGAAGAGGCCTCCCACTGAGACCAAGGCTGCACGGATGCAGATGTCAGCAGATGTCAACTCGAATGTGCATGTAACCTTGGCACCACATCTCTAACTCCTTCCTCTACTCCCCCACAGGACCATCCAGAGCCCCCGTCCCCACTGTGGAGGAGGAAGAGGCTGTGCAGCCAGACTTCTCAGAGGAAGCTCCAACCTCTGAGGGTGCAGCGTCAGCAGAAGTAAGCGCACCCAGCACCAGCGCAGACACTCACACCTCGGGGGGACCTTCGGGACATAGAGTAGTGTTGTCACCTGGTGCTTCACAGCTCTCAAGTGAGCCTCAGCAGATTCTGGAGACAGGGACAGCAGTGGAGAGTCCTCGTCGGAGGGTGCAGGACTCTGCCAGCTCAGCTCAGCTGCACTGCATGTCGACCCTCTCCCTCTGGGTCCATCCGCAAGAGAAGAGGTGATGGATCTCCATGCACAGATGCAGGAGTCTCTGGCAGGTTTTGTCTCCAGGGTCGCTGCGAGTGTGGAGCGAATGGAGGAGTCCATAGCGACCATGAGCAGAGCCTTTGTGGAGTCATTGGCGCATGAACGCATCACCATGGAAAGGTTGGCAACCTCCATGGAGGAGATAACTCGCCAGCATACGGAAAACATGGTGAGTGCTCATAAGAGAATGACATCTCTTGAGCAGCGTTGGCCATCTATTGAACAGAGAAACCAGACCTTCATGGAAGTCCTTCTGAGTAGGACTGCCAGTGCAGATACGGGTCCCCATGGCCCCCTAAAGTGCAGCAAGGTGCTCTCAAGCCACTTCCAAGCGCTGGCCCCTTCTGGCCTGTGCAGCTTCAGGTGAGTGAGCAGCAGCCTGGTGCTCATCCTGCTGTTCCTGGTTCTGCTGCTGCCGCCTCTGCTGCTGGAGATCTTCTAATGGCAAGAAGGGAAGGAAAAAAAGGCGTCCCATGCTTCTGGTAGATGCCTCCGCTGAGGAAGCGCTGAGTGAGGGTGGTGAGAGGGGCTTCCCAGGAGATCGCATTGGAGAAGTGTGTGAGGCTTCAACCTTCCACAGCTGTGCCCAAGCCTTGAAGAAGTAGCCCCAAACCTGCAACAAGGTTCTTCAACATACAAATGCTGTCCCTTTAAATCGCAGCTTTCCCTGACCTGCAGCTGACAGCTAGCAAGCCGGCAAGCTTCACGCCAGGTCTCATCAGTGGGGTTCCCCGCAGGCGTGTTTTGCGTGGGGAACCCCTGAAAGTCACAAGGGCAGCCTAAAATCGGCTTAAACAAGGTGATAATTGATCATTACTGTTCCGACGGCCAGTCCCGGCAGCGGCGGGCAGGACTGAAGCGGGTCGGAGAGAAACAGCGGTCCGAAAGTCAGACAGGGCGGGGAATCAGGCGGGGGGCGGTCGCGACCCGCTTTTTCGGCGATTTTCGGCCCCCAGCCGCCTGGAAAGCCGCCCGACGGCTGCCAGAAAATCGACCCCCTGGTCTGTGGGTGGGACTTGCGTGATTGATCTCTTGCATGACTTCAGAACATTGAAAATGCTGGCCGGAGAACATTGTCCCCGTTAGATAAGGGGCCAATCTTATGGTATTTGGAGGATACACTATGTTTAAAAATGAGGAGGATCATATCAAAGATGTGCAAAACACTGCTTGTGTTTACATTACAAGAGTGACTACCAGTAATGCCAACCCCACTGTCTCGTAAACCATGAGACAAACTCTTAAAAATCAGGAGATTGGGTAAGAAATCACGAGTTGCTATTTTTTTCCCCAAACATAAAGAAATATAGATTGACAGTTCATTTATAAACCTCATTAGTGGCTTTTTTAATTCTCTAACAGGGCACAGATCTTCACAAAAACGATATTACTGTATCTGACAATGCCTTACGAGAAACTTTATAAAAATCCTACTCATTACCACCACCTGGTGCCCAACACAACCCACCACACAATGCGATCCCTGCAGCTGCCAACCAAAGGTATTCCGCCCGTAAAAGCTCATCCCTCCAGAACCCTAGCCTGTCCATCCAACTATAATTTGAACAAAAAAAATCCATTCAGTCATAGAAATGATAGCAGCAGCATTGCCAACGCTCACGATTCCATTGCGAGACACGTGATTTCCAAGTGAAATAAAGCTGACCTCGCCTAAATCGCGGGATTTTTTTGGGGGGGAAAGAATTTGTGCACGCGCGAGAAAACACCAGGTTCAGAGGGCTTTCCATTGGGCTCTTCCTCACTCCGCCGGATTCGAGTGCGCGAGTTCAGCTCAGCTCAGCCCGGCCGGTGGCCGCCCTCATATATAAACACACACAGGGACATGGGAACAGGAGGCCGCCATTCAGCCCCTTGAGCCTGTTCCGCCATTCAATGAGATCATGGCTGATCTGCGACCTGACTCCTTATACCCGCCTTCGCCCCATATCCCTTAATACAGGAAACTTTGTGTTATCCGGAGGCTAAATGTCCGGCAAGCTCGAGCCACCGGCAAAAAACAGGAGCCGTTTTGTTAGGTTTTTTTCTTCTCGTGGCTTTTTTTTTCAACAGTCAGGCTCTGCAAAGTCTCTGTAGCTTAGCAACAGCTTCAGAGAGACGCTTCCAAGGTACGGGCCGACTGTTTAGAAGCTGTTGCTAAGCAACAGTGTTTGTTGTCAGATACGGAGATGAAAAGCTCCGTATGCTTCAACATTAGCGCTGGTGTGTCCGGCAGTTTTGAGGGAACGGCAACAGCTCGGTCCCGTCAGTGCCGGATAGTACAAAGTTTCCTGTACCATTAGTTAACATAAATCTATCAATCTCAGATTTAAAATTAACAATTGATCTAGCATCAATTGCCGTTTGCGGAAGAGAGTTCCAAACTGCTACCACCCTTTGTGTGTAGAAGTGTTTCCTAATTTCACTCCTGAAAGGTCTGCCTCTAATTTTTAGACTATGCCCCCTCATCGTAGGCTCCCCAACCAGCAGGAATAGTTTCTCTCTATCTGTTCCTTTTAATATCTTGAAAACTTCGATCAAATCACCCCTTAACCTAAATTCCAGGGAATACAACCCTAGTTTGTGTACTCTCTCCTCATAATGTAACCCTTGGAGTCGGAGTATCATTCTAGTGAACCTACGCTGCCCTCCAGGGCCAGGATTAACCAGAGTGAATAACCGACAGAGCGCGCCACCTCCTCCTCCCTCCCACACATCTGAGGAAGCAAAATGAATGACAGTAAAAATGTATAATAGAGGAAACATGACGGGTTACCGTACTTTGTTTCTCAAATACTTGAAGAAAAACTACTGTAGGAAAATGGCAACAAAAACAAAGAATGATAAATCTTTGACCTAATTGGATAGCCCTGCAAGACCAGTGTTGCATACGAAATGTTATCTAAATTAAGATTTAGCTGTGCTCTGTCAGGTTACCTCCACTTATATATTTTTTTACACATCTCAATTGATATGAATTCTGCTCTCGCCTGGCAAAGACACCAGTCACATTTCTCAAAGGGCCTCTGTTAAGACTCAGCATTAATGTGGTTTCACAAGAAGGTTGGGATTCTTTTATTACCCAGGATGCCAGGAAATTTTTATTTTATTTCCTCAGATGTGTGGGATGAAAGTGGGATAACAAGTGAAAGAACTCTCCCGTGCTGGCTTAGATTTCTCCGCTTCAATCAAGGATTGTTTGGCTTAAAAAGTTCCAATTCTTCGTGGTTTTATCTTTGACCTTAGCTGTTGCTCCCCCACCTCGGTGCTTGGCGCTGCCTCTCCCTTACCATGGCAACCCTGCAGGAGGCGTAAGATATCGCGAGATCTCTTGAAATTCGCGAGAAGGAGGAGGAAGGGAGCCAATTGGCGAGAGGGAGGAGGTGAGCCAATCGGCAGGAGGAGGAGGAAGGTGAGCCAATCGGCAGGAGGGAGGAAGGTGAGCCAATTGGCGGGAGGAGGAGGTGAGCCAATCGGCGGGAGGGAGGAAGGTGAGCCAATCGGCGGGAGGAGGAAGTGAGCCAATCGGCGGGTGGAACAGGTGAGCCAATCGGCGGGAGGGAGGAGGTGAGCCAATCGGCGAGAGGGAGGAGGGAGGTGAGCCAATCGGCGGGAGGGAGGTGGTGAGCCAATCGGCGGGAGGAGGAAGGTGAGCCAATCAGCGGGTGGGAGGAAGGTGAGCCAATCGGCGGGAGGAGGAGTTGAGCCAATCAGCGGGAGGGAGGAAGGTGAGCCAATCGGCGGGAGGGAGGAGGTGAGACAATCGGCGGGAGGGAGGAGGTGAGCCAATCGGCAGGAGGAGGAAGGTGAGCCAATCGGCGGGAGGAGGAGGTGAACCAATCAGCGGGAGGGAGGAAGGTGAGCCAATCGGTGGGAGGGAGGAAGGTGAGCCAGTTGGCGGGAGGAGGAGGTGAGCCAATTGGCGGGAGGAGGAGGTGAGCCAATCAGCGGGAGGGAGGAGTAAGGTGAGCCAATCGGCGGGAGGGAGGAAGGTGAGCCAATCGGCGGGAGGGAGGAAGGTGAGCCAATCGGCAGGAGGAGAAGGTGAGCCAATCGGCAGGTGGCTCGCTCGGCCCATTATTCTCCCTGGTTAATCCTGGTCCTTGCCTGCGCGTGTTTATCTCTGAAGGTGGGCGGGCCCAGCTGAGCCCCCGCGGATGCGGATGCGGCGGAGTGAGGAGGAGTTGTGCAGAGGATCAAAGAATCTGCAAAGAGATTTAGACAGGCTAAGTGAGTGGGCAAACATTTGGCAGATGGAGTATAATGTGGGAAAGTGCGAGGTTATCCACTTGGGCAGGAAAAATAAAAAAGCAAATTATTATTTAAATGGAGAGAGATTACAAAATGCTGCAGTTCAGAGGGACCTGGGGGTCCTTGTGCATGAAACACAAAAAATTAGCATGCAGGTACAGCAAGTAATCAAAAAGGCAAATGGAATGTTGGCCTTTATTTCAAGGGGGTTGGAGTATAAAAGCAGTGAAATCCTGCTACAAATGTACAGGTTATTGGTGAGACCACACCTTGAGTACTGCGTACAGTTTTGGTCTCCTTATTTAAGGAAGGATATACTTGCATTGGAGACAGTTCAGAGATGATTCACTAGGTTAATTCCAGAGATGAGAGGGTTGACTTATGAAGAAAGGTTGAGCAGGCTGGGCCTATACTCAATGGAATTTAGAAGAATGAGGGGTGATCTTATTGAAACATATCTTCTTCTTAGGCAGTCCCGCGGAACCGAGGATGACTTGCTTCCACATTAAAAATGAGCTCGCAGGTGACTGATGAGTCCAATGCGGGACCTACAGTCTCTGTCACAGGTGGGGCAGACGGTGGTTGAAGGGGCGGGTGGGTGGGGTGCTTGGGTTGACGTGCGCTCCTTGCGCGGCCTGCGCTTGGCTTCTGCTTGCTCCCGGCGAAGAGACTCGAGGTGTTCGGCGCCTTCCCGGATGCTTCTCCTCCACTTTGTGCGGTCTTGGGCCAGGGATTCCCAGGTGTCGGTGGGGATGTTACACTTTTTCAAGGAGGCTTTGAGGGTGTCCTTGAAGCGTTTCCTCTGCCCACCTGGGGCTCTCTTGCTGTGCAGTAGCTCCGAGCAGAGTGCTTGTTTTGGGAGTCTCGTATCGGGCATGCGGACAATGTGACCCGTTCATTGGAGCTGATTGAGCATGGTCAGAGCTTCGATGCTGGGGATGTTGGCCTGAGCAAGAACACTGACGTTGGTGTGCCTATCCTGCCAATGGATTTGCAGGATCTTGCGGAGGCAGCGTTGGTGGTACCTCTCCAGTGCTTTGAGGTGCCTGCTGTACATGGTCCATGTCTCTGAGGCATACAGCAGGGCAGGTATCACTGCTGCCCTGTAGACCATGAGCTTAGTGCCGGGGTTGAGGTCCTGGTCTTCAAACACTCTTCCTCAGGTGACTGAAGGCCGCACTGGCACACTGAAGGCAGTGTTGGACTTCGTCATCGACGTCTGCCCTTGTTGACAGTAGGCTCCCGAGGTATGGAAAGTGGTCCACGTTGTCCAACGCCTTATCGTGGATTTTGATAATCGGGGGGCAGCACTGTGACGGGGGCAGGTTGGTAGAGGACCTTTGTCTTACGGATGTTTAGTGTAAGGCCCGTGCTCTTGTATGCTTCGGTGAAGGTGTTTATGATGGTTTGGAGTTTGACCTCCGAGTGAGCGCAGACGCAAGCATCGTCTGCATACTGTAATTCGACGACAGAGGATGGGACGACTTTGGATCTGGACCGGAGGCGACGGAGGTTGAACAGTTTCCCGTTTGTTCTGTAAATTAGCTCCACTCCAGTGGGGAGCTTACTGAGGGTGAGATGGAGCCTTGCAGCAAGGAAGATTGAGAAGAGCGTTGGTGTGATGACACAGCCTTGCTTGACCCCGGTTCGTACGTGAATTGGGTCTGTGGTGGAACCGTTGGTCAGGATCACGGCTTGCATGTCGTCGTGAAGCAGGCGGAGGATAGTGACAAACTTTTGAGGACAGCCGAATTTGAGGAGGACACTCCATAATCCCTCACGGTTAACAGTGTCGAAGGCCTTTGTGAGATCAAAGAAGGCCATGTACAGTGGTTGGTGCTGTTCCCTGCATTTCTCTTGTAATTGACGTGCGGTGAAGATCATGTCCATTGTGCCCCTTAGTGGGCGGAATCCGTATTGCGACTCTGGGAGGTGCCCTTTGGCCACTGGGAGAAGGTGATTGAGGAGGATTCTTGCGATGACTCTCCGTGTGGCAGATAGCAGGGAAACTCCTCTGTAATTACCGCAATCGGACTTGTCACCTTTCTTGAAGATGGTCACAATTACGGCATCTCTGAGATCCCCTGGCATGCTCTCCTCCTTCCAGATAAGAGAAATGAGTTCATGAATTCATGCCATTAGTGCTTCTCCGCCGTGCTTTAGTGCCTCGGTGGGGATTCCATCTGCTCCTGAGGCCTTGTTGTTTTTCAGTTGTCGGATGGCCTTTTCAACCTCATGCCGGGCTGGGGTTGTGCTGAGATGGTGGCGGGTAGCATGCTGTGGGATGGAGTTGAGGACACTCGTGTCGAAGACAGAGTCGTGGTTAAGGAGATCTTTGAAGTGCTCCTTCCAGCGAGCACTGACTGCTTCCCTGTCCTTGATGAGTACCTCTCCATTCTTAGCCCGCGGTGGGGAAGGGCCTTGGGTGCTTGGGCCGTAGATGGTCTTGACTGCGCTAAAGAATCCACGCACGTTGTGGATGTCGGCTAGCTGCTGGATCTCCTGCGCTTTCTCCACCCACCATCTGTTCTTTAGGTTGCGAGTTTTTTGTTGGTGATACTGAGGGGGCTCAACAAGATAGATGCAGAGAGGATGTTCCCCCTCGTGGGGAAATCTAGAACTCGGGGGCACGGTCTCAGAATAAAGGGTCGCCCTTTTAGAACTGTGATGAGGAAGAACTTCTTCTCTCAGAGGGTCGTAAATTTGTGGAATTCTCTGCCCCAGAGAGCTGTGGAGGCTGGGTCATTAAATACATTTAAGGTAGAGATAGACAGATTTTTACAAGATAAGGGAGTGAAGGGTTATGGGGAGCGGGCTGGGAAGTGGCTTTGAGCCCAAGATCAACCATGATCTTATTGAATGGCGGAGCAGGCTCGAGGGGCCAAGTGGCCTGTTCCTGCTCCTATTTCTTATGTTCTGATGTAACCCAATGGATGTTTTGGAAAGTCCTCTGAAGCTGGTGCTTTCTTTTCCGCGTGCGCAAATGGTGTATTTTTTCACGGTCAGGTGCAAATCACAGGTTTTCGTCCCGAGATTTAGGCGTTCCATCACGAGATCGCGAGTGAAGCTTTATGTCACAAGAGTTGGCAATACTGGACTACACTTTAAAAAGCATTTCATTGGCTGTAAAAGCGCTTTGGGATGTCCTGAGGACGTGAAAGGCGCTGTATAAATGCAAGTTCTTTCTTTCTTTGTGTGAAACCCATTCTAGAGCTAGTTAAAGCCGTGGTGTGAATTGCCATGAAACAATTTGGCACAAGGTGCTGTATAAATGGACGTACTATGTAAGGTACAGTAAGGACAATTTGATAGAGACACTAATTTAAATGTACATTTCTCTGACCTGCCAGCAAGTTACAAGGGGCGGACTGGGCATTTGTGAAATCGGGAGATTTTCCGAGTGCCTCCTTGAATGGCTCAGCTTGGGACACCGCATCTATTGAGCTTGAAGGGGATATAGCGCAGATTCACCAGAATGATACAGGGGCTTAAAGGGTCCAATTATGAGGACAGGTTGCCTAAACTTGGCTTGTATTCCCTTGAGTTTGGGTGGTTGAGTGGTGTTCGAATTGAGGTCTTTAAAATAATAAAGGCATTCGATAGGGTAGTTACAGAGAAACTATTTCCTCTGGTGGGGGAAATCCAGAACAAGAGAAGATTACAGGGAGGGGTGCGGCCATGGAGGGATTTGAAAACTAGGATGAGAATTTTAAAATCGAGGTGTTGCTGGACCGGGAGCCAATGTAGGTCAGCGAGTGCAGGGGTGCTGGGCGAACGGAACTTGGTGCGAATTAGGATAGGGGCAGCAGAGCTTCGGATGAGCTCAAGTTTAGAGGGTGGAAGGTGTGAGGCCGGCCAGGAGAGCGTTGGAACAGTCAAATCTAGAGGTAACAAAGGCATGGATCAGGGTTTAAGCAGCAGACGAGCTGAGGCAGGGGCGGAGACGGGCGATGTTATGAAGGTGGAAGTAATCGATCTTGGTGATGAAGAAGATATGGGGTCGGAAGCTCAGCTCAGGGTCAAATAAGACACTGAGGTCATGAACAGTCTGGTTCAGCCTCAGACAGTGGCCAGGGAAGGGGATGGAGTATGCGCGTAATATGTAGGACATTGTTACCCAAAGTGAATGGACGGGGAAACAAAAATGGCATGACTCAAATCACTATCCGTTAAAACACTGATTGACTCCATTATCCCATTGAACAAACGTAATCAAAAATGAGTATCAAACATAACATAAACATAGAAACATAGAAGATAGGAGCAGGAGCAGGCCATTCAGCCCCTCGAGCCTGCTCCGCCATTCAATGCGATCATGGCTGATCATCCAAATTCAGTACCCCATCCCTGCTTTCTCCCCATATCCCTTGATCCCTTTAGCCTTAAGAAATATATCTAACTCCTTCTTGAATATATTTAATGAATTGGCCTCAACTACCTTCTGTGGTAGAGAATTCCACAGGTTCACCACTGTCTGGGTGAAGAAATTCCTCCTCATCTCTGTCCTAAATGGCTTACCCCTTATCTTTAGACTGAGACCCCTGGTTCTGGACTCGCCCGCCATCGGGAATATCCTTCCTGCATCTAGTCTGTCTAGTCCTGTTAGAATTTTATAAGTTTCAATGAGATCCCCTCTCATTCTTCTAAACTCCAGCGAGTATAAGCCCAATCGACCCAATCTCTCCTCATACGTCATTCCTGCCATCCCAGGTATCAGCCTGGTGAATCTTCACTGCACTCCCTCCATGGCAAGAACATCCTTCCTCAGATAAGGTGACCAAAACTGCACACAATACTCAAGGTGTGATCTCACCAAGGCCCTGTACAACTGCAGCAAGACATCCTTGTTCCTGTACTCAAACCCTCTCGCTACGAAGGCCAACATACCATTTGCCTTCTTAACCGCCTGCTGTACCTGCATGCTTACTTTCAGCGACTGGTGCACAAGGACATCCAGGTCTCATTGCACTTCCCCTTCTCCCAATCTATTGCCATTCAGATAATAATTTGCCTTCCTTTTCATAGAAGCATAGAAGATAGGAGCAGGAGTAGGCCATTCATCCCCTCTAGCCTGCTCCGCCATTCAATGCGATCATGGCTGATCATCCAAGTTCATTACCCGGTCCCTGCTTTCTCCCCATACCCCTTGATCCCTTTAGCCTTAAGAAATATATCCAACTCCTTCTTGAATATGTTTAATGAATTGGCCTCTACTGCCTTCTGTGGTAGAGAATTCCACAGGTTCACCACTCTCTGAGTGAAGAAATTCCTCCTCATTTCTGTCCTAAAAGGCCTACCCCTTATCCTTAGACTGTGACCCCTGGTTTTGGATTCCCCGGCCATCAGGAACATCCTCCCTGCATCTAGTCTGTCCAGTCCTGCCAGAATTTTATAAGTTTCAATGAGATCCCCTCTCATTCTTCTAAACTCCAGCGAGTATAAGGCCAATCGACCCAATCTCTCCTCATACGTCATTCCTGTCATCCCAGGTATCAGCCTGATGAATCTTCGCTGAACTCCTTCCATGGCAAGAATATCCTTCCTCAGATAAGGCGACCAAAACTGCACACAATACTCAAGATGTGGTCTCACCAAGGCCCTGTACATCTGCAGCAAGACATCCTTGTTCTTGTACTCAAACCCTCTCGCTATGAAGGCCAACATACCATTTGCCTTCTTAACCACCTGCTGCACCTGCATGCTTACCTTCAGTGACTGGTGCAGAAAGACACCCAGGTCTCGTTGCACTTCCCCTTCTCCCAATCTATTGCCATTCAGATAATAATCTGCCTTCCTGTTTTTGACACTAAAGTGGATATTGCATCTGCCATGCTTCTGCCCAATCACCCAACCTGTCCAAATCATACTGGAGTTTCTTGGCATCCTCCTCACAGCATACACGCCCACCCAGCTTTGTGTCGTCTGCAAATTTGGAGATATTACATCTAGTTCCCTTGTCTAGATCATTAATATATATTGTGAATAGCTGGGTCCAAGGACCGATCCCTGCGGTACCCCACTAGTCACTGCCTGCCACTTAGAAAAAGACCCGTTTATTCCAACTCTTTGCTTTCTATCTGCCAACCAGTTCTCTATCCAAGTCAATACCTTGCCCCCAATCCCATGTGCCTTAATTTTACATGCTAATCTCTTATGTGGGACCTTATCGAAAGCCTTCTGAAAGTCCAAATACACCACATCCACTGGTTCTCCCTTATCTATTTTACTAGTTACATCCTCAAAAAATTCCAGTAGATTAGTCAAGCACGATTTACCTTTTGTAAATCCATGTTGACTTTGTCCGATCCTGTCACTGTTTTCCAAGTGCTCTGCTATTACATCTTTTATAATGGACTCTAGCATTTTCCCCACTACCGATGTCAGGCTTACCGGTCTGTAATTTCCCGTTTTCTCTCTACCACCTTTTTTGAATAGTGGGGTAACATTAGCTACCCTCCAATCCATGGGTACTGTTCCAGATTCCATCGAATGTTGGAAGATGATCAGCAATGCATCTACTATTTCTAGGGCCACTTCCTTAAGTACCCTAGGATGTAGATGATCAGGCCCTGGGGATTTATCGGCCTTCAATCCCATCAATTTCCCTAACACCATTTCCCTACAAATACTGATTTCTTTCAGTTCCTCCCTTTCATCAGACCCTATGTTCCCTGACATTTCTGGGAGGTTATTTGTGTCCTCCTTTGTGAAGACAGAACCAAAATATGTATTTAATTGGCCTGCCATTTCTTTGTTCCCCATTATAAATTCCCCTGATTCTGACTGCAAGGGACCTACGCTTGACTTCACCAATCTTTTTCTCTTCACATATCTATAAAAAGCTTTTACAGTCAGTTTTTATGTTCCCTGCAAGCTTACTCTCATATTCTATTTTCCCTTTCTTAATTAATCCCTTTGTCCTCCTTTGTTGAATCCTAAACTGCTCCCAATCCTCTGGATAACTGCTTTTTTTGGCCAATTTATATGTCCTCTCCTTGGATCTTATGCTATCCCTAATTTCCCTCGTTAGCCACGGTTGAGTCACCTTTTTTGTTTTATTTTTATGCCAAACTGGGATGAACAAATTCTGTAGTTCATCCATGCGGTCTTTGAATGTTTGCCATTGCCTATCCACCGTTAACCCTTTGAGTGACATTCTCCAATCAATTCTACCCAATTCGTGCCTCAGACCATCGTAGTTTCCTTTATTTAAATTCAGGACCCTAGTCTCTGAGTCAACTACTTCATTCTCCATCTTAATGAAGAATTCGATCATATTATGATCGCTCCGACCCAAGGGGCCTCGTACAACAAGATTGCTAATTAATCCTTTCTCGTTACATAATACCCAGTCTAAGATGGCCTGATCTCTGGTTGGTTCCTCGACATATTGGTCCAGGAAACCATCCCGTAAACACTCCAGGAATTCCTCCTCCACAGTATTGTTACTAATTTGGTTAGTCCAATCTATATGTAAATTAAAGTCACCCATGATGACTGCTGTGCCCTTTTTGCATGCTTCTCTAATTTCCCTTTTAATGTCATCCCCAACCTCTGCATTACTGTTTGGAGGTCTATATACCACTCCCACTAATGTTTTCTGCCCCTTGGTATTTCTCAGTTCTACCCATACAGATTCCACATCATCAGAGCTAATATTCTTCCTTACAATTGTGTTAATCCCTTCTTTAACCAGTAATGCTACCCCACCTCCCTTTCCTTTTTGCTGAGCTTTCCTGAATATTGAATACCCCTGGATGTTGAGTTCCTAGCCTTCGCCACCCTGGAGCCATGTTTCCGTAATCCCAATCAAATCATATTCGTTTACCTCTATCTGCGCAGCTAATTTATCCACCTTTTTACGAATGCTCCTCGCATTAAGACACAAAGCCTTCAGGCTTGTTTTTTTAATGCTCTTAGACCCATTAGAATTATTATTTACTGTGGCCATGTTTGATTTAAACTGTTGATTTCTCTGACTGCCACTTTTGTTTTTCTCCTTCCTATCTTTTGCTTTTATCCTTGTTTCCCTTTCGTCTGTTCCCCTGCTCAGGTTCCCAACCCCCTGCCATTTTAGTTTAAACCCTCCCCCAGAGCACTAGCAAACACTCCCCCTAGGACATCGATGCAATCCGTCCAGTTTGAACTGGTCCCACCTCCCCCAGAACCGGTTCCAATGTCCCAGGAATTTGAATCCCTCCCCCTGGCACCATTCCTCTAGCCACGTATTCATCTGAAATATTCTTCTATTTCCACTCTGACTAGCACGTGGCACTGGTAGCAATCCTGAGATTACTACCTTTGAGGTCCTATTTTTTAATTTTCATTTCATTTTTTTCAGCATTCTAGGCAGTTTAAGATATAAAAGCTCTGAACTAATGGTAATGTTTGGGATGAGGGCTTTTTGGGGGAAGTCTGATGCTTGAACTGGTATTGGAAGGAGAATATTGTTTAACCCGTTTGATGCTGGGTTCGGGCATTGCAGCCACATGTGCTGTGTTACAGTGACCAGCATGCAACTGTTGTGATATCACTGCTGGGGAACTGTGATAATTATCAGATTCTGCTCTGCAGGCTCCAAACAACCCATAAGCAACGACAGACTGTATAAAAGTTGCCAGATAGATACAAATGGACGGAGATTGTGAACACGGGCTGTGAGGTAATGAAAGATAAGACCTGTAGAGGGAATACTTGAGCTTTTTTAAGGGAAAAGCCCTGTCAACATTAACTCTCCACATACTGATCAAATTCTGTGCGGAAGTTGGTAGAAAACCTACATTTTAAAATGTCAAGGACTCGTTCTGAAAAGATCACAGGGTAGATCGTGCTCTATCAGTACGGTTGGCTGTGCTGTGCCAGGAGGGAAGTGGCTGTTGACGTTCTTCGCCCCCGGCCCTCAACTCCCTAAGGGCCATTGGCAAGGCCTGGAGAATCCTAGGCACCAATCCACGTCCCTGGCTGGGCCTTGCTGCTGGCAAGTGGGGATGTGAACACAGCTCCAGGCCTCAGGCCTGAGCAAAAACAAAATCCTTCACTTACAGTACACGCCAGGCCCCAGTACACACGTAGGGGTTTGGAGGCAGGTCCTTTGCAACAACAATCCCTCCGTTAGGGAACCAAATGAGCATAGAAGGAACGGTGAGGCGGGAGGCTGGCAATGATCCCCCCTACCACCCCCGCTCCCACATCTCATTTCAATAGGTACGATGGGCCTCCATCCGTTACAGGTATGGGCCCAGTTACATCCATCAGGGAAGCCCCAGGAACTACTGGGAGAGTGCAATGCGGTCAGAGCTGACTTGATAGGTGCCTGCCCCTATTTCCACTTCCCCATGCTTGGGCAATACCCATTCTCCAGTTGCAGGGGAGGGGAATGTCAACCCATGAAACCCCACTTCCCCCCACAATTAGAAGACCTAATTGCCCGACCCACCATGACACCAGGGTTTTTTTTTACCTCCACTAGCCTCCTGGGAAGCCTGACCTATAGCGGCTCCTATTTCTCCAATGCATATGAATAGGCCCACCCATATTTGGGCAGATGTCTTCTATGCCCCCTTCCTCCAGTTACTTACAATAGGAAATCCTCAAAGCGTCAGGAAGAAGCAGATGGTGCAGTTCCAATGGAAGTTTTCACCACATTGTAGCTTTTCTGGCTCTAAGGAAAATCCAGGCTGAGATATTTAAGTCTTTGGGAAGTAACAACAAAAGCAACTTTATTAGGATCACCTCAATAAGAGTGGAAACACATTTTGTTTTTTATTATTCGTTTATGGGATGTGGGCATCGCTGGCAAGGCCAGCATTTATTGCCCATTCCTAATTGCCCTCGAGAAGGTGGTGATGAGCCACCTTCTTGAACCGCTGCAGTCCGTGTGGTGAAGTTACTCCCACAGTGCTGTTAGTTAGGGAGTTCCAGGAATTTGACCCAGCGACAATGAAGGATCGGCGATATACTTCTAAGTCAGGATGGTGTGTGACTTGGAGGGGAACTTGGAGGTGGTGGTGCTCCCATGCGCCTGCTGCCCTTGTCCTTCTAGGTAGAAGAGGACGCAGGTTTGGGAGGTGCTGCAGTGCATCTTGTAGATGGTGCACACTGCAGACACGGTGCGCCAGTGGTGGAGGGAGTGAATGTTTAAGGTGGTGGATGGGGTGCCAATCAAGTGGGCTGCTTTGTCCTGGATGGTGTCGAGCTTCTTGAGTGCTGTTGGAGCTGCACTCATCCAGGCAAGTGGAGAGTATTCCACCACATTCCTGACTTGTGCCTTGTAGATGGTGGAAAGGCTTTGGGGAGTCAGGAGGTGAGACACTCACCACAAATGTTATGGTTATTAAGGAGTTCTGCTTTGCGAATTAATGCTGCTTTTAGAAGGAGCCATTGTATTTCCTCAACTTTCACCCATCATAATTTCCTGGGCCCCCTGCAGTTTCAAGGCAGCTTGCCCAACAGCAGGTGGGAAAGGCAGGTGTGGCAACAAGCCATGGTACATGTACATGACCCAGGAGAACAGCAGAAGTTAACAAGCCCCACCAACATCAGGCTCACACCAAACAAAATGGCTCTGGGATGTATAATGGCAAGTGAGAGCATTTAACTTGTTTACATTATAGGATAGATTTTCCAAGTCCTCGCATCCAGTGAGGGCGCACTGGAAAATCACATGCCCACTGGCCATGAGATTTCACCGATTGATTTCCGTCCATTGATTTCCATTGACTGACGGAGCAAAGGCGGGTAAATGGAGTTGGGATACAGATCAGCCATGATCTAATTGTATGGCAGCACAGGGTCGAGGGGCGGAATGGCCTACTCCTGTCCCTATGTTCCTATGAGTTTACCCTACTCCACAGTACATGGGGTATAATGGACTGAAGAGGCATAGAACATTATTCGTCTCCACCTTGAGCCGTTTGCTTCTCATGACTGTTTTGCATCTTGCTTTTTTAATTTCTACATCTTTGTGGTTTAAGAAGTTATAACGTCACTTTTCACCCTGTTACGAGAATTGCAGCATCAAGGTTAGTTTCAGCTGGAACTGCCTCAGAGGGAGAATTACTGCGGTTTTCACTAATCAACATTGAAAGCGATATTACACAGCATTCTCTTGAAAGGTAGTTGAAATTACAATGGCCCAGAAATTCAGGTCTCCATGGGTGAGTACGCGCTGAGTACTCACCCGTAAGCCCGATGGAAGTGCCAGTTTTGTGCATGCACTGCGCATGCGCGGGAAACCAGCACTTCCGTTCCTCTGAACGAAGGGGTTCAGAGGTCGAACACGTGCGCAGTGGAGTCTGCGCGTGTGCTTTGAACTTACGTTTTTTTACAGGTTTTTCCGTGAGGGTAAGTCTTTAGAATTTAGAAATTTAAAAAGCAGGCGTAAGGCCTGCTTTTTACAAGGTAAGTGGTCAATTAATTAAAATTAAAACATTTTTTCCACAGGTTTATTATTTTTAAATACTTTAAAGCAAGGTAAGTTTATTTTTAGCCCCGTTAGAATATAAAATTATTTTTTTCAAAAATTTAAATTATTGTTTAAAATAGTTATTTATAGTTTATTTTAAAAATGTGATGTTTTTCTTTAATTTATTTGAAGGTTTACTGCTATTTTGGGGCCGTAGTATTTATAAGTCTTGACAGCTTTTCCCTCCTCCGATTGGCTGCCCATGGCTCACGTGATCCCAGGGGACGCATCGAACAAACTGCGCCCCTGGGACATGCAAGCGCTGCGCGCCGGCAGCTGGGCCAGGCCCCAGATCGGAATTCCACGGGGCCCTACAGCTCAACTGCTGGCGCACAAGGTAAGTGCAGGTCGGGGGCTTGCACCCGCGGGAAGCCCCCGACCCGAATTTCTGGGCCAATAACACAAATTAAACTGTCTGGAGAGTAGTGGTTTCATTTCATTGATTGTATCACACACAACCTAAAACCATTCTCCTTTGGCGGTTGAAAAATAGTTGTTTTGTTATAGAGAAAATAGTATCATCCTATGAATGTACACTGCAGCCTCTGTACATACAGAAGAATGGTTGAACACAGGAACCATCAAGAATGAATTTGAATTAATGTTGGGCTTCTTGCATACATAACTAACCTTTAAACATCTCTCCCCTCCAACTCCCACACCATTCTGCCTTGGACCTGTACCATTGTTCCTTTATGGTTGCCGAGTCAAAATCCTGGAATTCCCTACCTACCAGCACTGTGGGAATACCTTCACTTCACTGACTGCAGCGGTTCGAGAAGAAGGCCCACCACCACCTTCTCAAGGGCAATTAGGGACTGGCAATAGATGCCAGTGAATCCCACATGCCGAGAATGAATATTTTAAAAATCTACTTAAGTATGAATTCCAAGCTCTTTGGGCTAATCACGTACAGTTGTAGGAACGTGGGTTCCTAACTAAAAGACTGAGTTCTACTCAGGCGATTAAACAAAATGAACTTTAATGAAACAAACAGGCTTTAACAAGAAACTGCAGGATAACATCGAATGTAGGTCTGCTCTCTCTGGAGGCTCCACGAGGACTGCCCCTGCAGTCCTGTGGCTGACGTCATCACATCATCACGTTTTCCCGCCAGTGGGGAATCACGTGATGAACGGCGTGACGTCATCACGTTTTAGCCGCGCTGTTAAAGCAACCACACTCTGTACAGTTAAACAGCATAAATAAAGATACAGACTCAGACTGAAGCTAACATGTTGTTAAAGGAATTATGTACAAACGATCTGAGTCCTTTGGTGGCTCCGCCACACAGTAATGTTTTCCTCATTGTAGTTTATCATCAACATATCATTTATAACAACAGCAACTTACGTTTATAAAGGGCCTTTAGTGTAGTAAAACATCCCAAGGCGCTTCACAGGTGCATTATCAAACACATTTAATACAGAGCCACATAAGGAGGACAGCAGGGCAGGTAGATAAGGTGGTTAAAAAGGCATATGGGATACTTGCCTTCATTAGCCGAGGCATAGAATATAAGAGCAGGGAGGTTATGATGGAGCTGTACAAAACGCTAGTTAGGCCACAGCTGGAATACTGTGTGCAGTTCTGGTCGCCACACTGTAGGAGGGATGTGATTGCATTGGAGAGGGTGCAGAGGAGATTCACCAGGATGTTACCTGGGCTGGAGCGCTTCAGCTATGATAGAGGCTGGACAGGCTGGGGTTGTTTTCCTTAGGGCAGAGAAGGCTGAATGGGGACCTGATTGAGGTGTACAAAATTATGAGGGGCAAAGATAGGGCAGATAGAAAGAAACTTTTCCCCTTTGTGGAGGGGTCAATAACCAGGAGGCATAGTTTCAAGATAAGAGGCAGGAGGTTTAGAGGGGATTTGAGGAAAGACTTTTTCACCCAGAGGGTGATTGGAACCTGGAACTCATTGCCTGAAAGGGTGGTAGAGGCAGGAACCCTCACAACATTCAAGAAGCATTTAGATGAGCACTTGAAACGCCATAGCCTACAAGGCTACGGGCCAAGTGCTGGAAAATGGGATTAGAATAGACAGGGCTTGATGGCCGGCGCGGACACGATGGGCTGAAGGGCCTCTTTCTGTGCTGTAACTCTAAGGAGATAGTAGGACATATGACCAAAGCTTGGTCAAAGAGGTAAGTTTTAAGGAGCATCTTAAGGGTGGAGAGAGGGATAGAGAGACAAAGAGGTTTAGGGAGGGAATTCCAGAGATTAGGGCCTAGGCAGCTGAAGGCACGGCCGCCAATGGTGGAGCGATTAAAATCAGGGATACTCAAGAGGCCAGAATTGGAGGAGCGCAGATATCTTGGAGGGTTGTAGGGCTGGAGGAGATTACAGAGATAGGGAGGGGCGATGCCATGGAGCGATTTGAAAACAAGAATGAGAATTTTAAAATTGAGGTGTTGCCAAACTTATATGCCAAAGATCATAAAAAAGGAGGACTGGACGAAGTCTCCTCTATTGGCTGTTGGGATCCTGCATTGCATGAGTTTGGAAGTTTCAATCTACTGTTGCTCCTAGTGGGCCTGGCTCAGAGCACATAGCAACAGGAGTAGGCCATTGAGCCCCTCGAGCCTGTTCAGCCATCCAATGAAATCATGGCTGATCTGTGATCTAACTCCATATACCCACCTTTGGTCCATATCCCTTAATATCTTTGGTTAACAAAATGCTATCAATCTCAGATTTAAAATTAACAATTGATCTAGCATCAATTGCCATTTGCGGAAGAGAGTTCCAAACTTCTACCACCCTTTGTGTGTAGTAGTGTTTCCTAATTTCACTCCTGAAAGGTCTGGCTCTAGTTTTTAGACTATGCCCCCTAGTCCTAGAATCCCCAACCTGCGGAAATAGTTTCTCTCTATCTACCCTATTTGTTTCCCTTAATATCCTGAAAACTTCGATCAGATCACCCCTTAACCTTCTAAGTTCTAGGGAATACAACTCTAATTTGTGTAATCTCTCCTCATAGCTTAACCCTTGAAGTCCGGGTATCATTCTGGTAAACCTACGCTGCACTCCCACCAAGGCCAATGCATCCTTCTTAAGGTGTGGTGCCCAGGGTTTTGTATAGCTGCAGTATAACTTCTACCCCCTTGTACTCTAGTCCTCGAGATATAAAGGCCAGCATTCCATTAGCCTTTTTGATTATTTTCTGTACCTGTTCATGACATTTTAATGATCTATGTACCTGAACCCCCAAGTCTCTTTGGACGTCCACTGTTTTTAGCTTTTCGCCATTTAGAAAGTACCCTGTTCTATCCTTTTTAGGTCCAAAGTGGATGACCTCACATTTGCTTACATTGAAATCCATTTGCCACAGTTTTGCCCATTCACTTAATCTATCAATATCCCTTTGTAATTTTATGCTTTCATCTACACTGCCTACAATGCTGCCTATCTTTGTGTCATCGGCAAATTTGGATGTATGACTTTCTATGCCATCATCTAAGTCGCTAATAAATACTGGGAATAGTTGAGGCCCCAACACAGATCCCTGCGGGACACCACTAGTCACATCCTTCCAATTTGAGTACCTACCCATTATCCCTACTCTGTCTCCTGCCGCTCAGCCAATTTCCTAACCAGGTCAATAATTTCCCCTTAATTCCATGGGTTTCTACCTTAGATAACAGTCTCTTATGTGGGACATTATCAAATGCCTTCTGGAAATCCACATAAATAATATCCATAGACATTCCCCTGTCCACTACTTTAGTCACCTCTTCAAAAAATTCAATCAGGTTTGTCAGGCTTGACCTACCTTTCACAAATCCATGCTGGCTCTCTCTGATCAACTGAAAATTTTCGAGGTGTTCAGTCACCCTATCCTTAATTATAGACTCTAGCAATTTTCCGACAACAGATATTAGGCTAACTGATCTATTAATCCCTGGTTTCCCTCTCTCACCATTCTTAAAAAGCGGAGTGACGTGCAATTTTCCAATCTAACAGGACAGTTCCTGAATCTTGATTATAGTTAGGACATCTGCAATGTGCTCACCTACTTCCTTTCAAACCCTAGGATGGAAGCCATCTGGTCCTGGGGATTGTCACTCTTTAGTGCCATTATTTTCTTCATTACTGTTAATTTACTTATGTTAATTTTATTGAGTCCCTGTCCCCGATTCAATATTAGTTTCTTTGGGATTTCCAGCATGTTATCCTTTTCTTCTACTGTAAATACTGACACAAAGTAATTATTCAACATGTCCACCATTTCCTCATTGTCATTGACAATATCACCACTTTCAGTTTTTAATGGGCCAATATTGCTCCTGACCACCCTATTTTTCTAATGTAACTGTAAAAATTCTTTGTATTGATTTTGATATCCCTTGCAAGTTTCTTTTCGTATTCCCTTTTGTAGCTCTTACTATCTGTTTTGTGACCCTTTGTTGTTCTTTGTATCTTTCCCATTGGCCAGGATCTGTGCTATTTTTTGCATTATTCCTTTTAGTTTTATGCTGTCCCTTACCTCTTTAGTCGTCCATGGCTGTTTTTTGTTAGCAACTAGAGCGCTTGCCCCTCAGGGGTATAAACTGGCTCTGTATCATCTTAAATTCTTTTTTAAACATCTCCCACTGATCTCCCGTCATTTTATCCATTAACAGATTTGCCCAGTTTACTGTGGACAGTCTCTGCCTCATCCCATTGAAGTCAGCCTTACCTAAATTTAGAATCTTAGTAGCTGTTTCGCGTTTCTCCCTTTCAAACGCTACGTTGAACTCGATCATGTTATGATCGCTATTGGATAAATGTCCACACACAGTAAGGGTGTTAACTAAATCTGGCTCATTACTAAATCTAATATGGCTTGCCCCCTTGTTGCCTCTTGGACATTTTGTTGTAGTAAACAATCCCGGACACACAAGGAATTCACTACCTTTCTGACGGGTGCTAGTCTGCTTTTCCCAATCTATATGAAAGTTAAAATCCTCCATTAAAACCATTCTGCCTTTGCTACATGCTTGTCTAATCTCTGCATTTATACAATCTAGCACTTCAGAGCTGCTACCAGGGGGCCTATACGCAACTCCCACTACGGTCTTAAATCCTTTCTTATTTCTTAATTCAACCCATAAGGTCTCCGCTGGCCTCTTACCTCTCTTTAAATCCTCTCTTATCATTGAAGTGATTTCATCCTTAATCACTAAGGCCACTTCTCTCCCTTTGCCATTTTCACTATCTTTCCTGTTGATCTTATAGCCTGGTATATTTAGTTCCCAGTCCTGACTGTCCTGCAGCCATGTCTCAGTAATGGCTACCATGTCATACCCTCCAATTTGAATTTGTGCCTGCAGTTCATTCAATTTATTCCTTATGCTCCGTGCGTTTGTATAAAAAATGCTTATTTGGGCCACACACCCTAACCTGTCCTTCAGCTCTGATGTTTTACTCACTGTTTCTTATTTCTTTCTCCTGGTTTAATCGCTTTACATTTTTTAGTTTTCCCTTTACCTGTAGTGCCTAAAGTACAATTTCTGAATGCTAATCTACTCTCTTCCCTTTCATTTGTTTTTGAACTACTATTTGTACCATTTGTATTGCAATTTCCCCCTGAGCCCTCCCCCCCACCCCACCCCCCCCCGACCCCCCCATTTACTAGTTTAAAGTCCTTGTGACTGTCCTATTTATCCTTTCCACTAGGACCTTGGTCCCAGACCGGTACAGGTGGAGCCCGTCTCAATGGCACTGTTCCTTCCTGTCCCAATACTGGTACCAGTGCCCCATGAAATGGAACCCCTCTTTCCCACACCACACTTTAGCCATGTGTTTATTGCCCTAATCAGCTTATCTCTATGCCAATATGCACATGGCTCAGGTAATAATCCAGAAATTATAACCCATGAGGTCCTGTTCTTTAATTTAGCTCCTAGTTCCTGGTACTTCCCAATCAGGACCTCTTGCCTACTCTTCCCTATGTTGTTGGTCCTAACATGGACCACAATGACTGGATCCTCCCCTTCCCTCTCCAATATCCTTTCAAGCCGGTTCGAGATGTCCCTTACCCTGGCACCAGGTAGGCAACATAACATGTAGGACTCTCGATCTTGCTTGCAAAGGATGCTATCTGTCCCCCTAATTATAGAATCCCCTACAACTACCACATGACACTTCCTCTTCTCCTCCTTCTCCTCCCCACTTAAGACAGCCTCCTGCTCCAAAGTGCCATGGCCTGCATTCTGGCTGTCCTTCTGACAGTCTTTATCCTTATTCTCACAGGTAGCGAGTACATTGTACCTGTTGGATAGGATCAGTTTCTGTGGATCCTCATTCCCTTTCTTACCTGGGTTCCCTTTGACTTTGCGCACCATCGGTCACACCAACCCCATTCTGATCCTGCACCTCTCGACAAGGTGCGACCGAAGTCTGGAGCAAACTGTCCAGATTCTCCTCCCCCTCCCTTATTTGTCGGAGTGTCTCCAATTCGCACTCCAGCTCAATGACTCTGAGCCGGAGAGATTCGAGACATCTCCTGCAGACGTGTTTGCTTGGGACAGTCTCGCTGTCCACAAACTCCCACATACTGCAGGCCAGACACACAACCTGCTCTGTCATATCTTGGTCTAAGCTGATTTTATTTATTTAATTAGTTAAGGTCTTTATTCAATGACTATTTATAGTTATATTAATTAGTTTAACTAGTTAAGTTATAAATTTAATAAAGTACGTGTTATAAATTTAATAAAGTATGTGTTCTAAATTTAATGAAGTGCACATTAATAATTCCCCAAGTTGGCACTAAATTCATGCACAGAGAGGTAACAGACAAGCTGGCTAGTGCAGGAAAGAGAAAATGTTACACTGGTGCAGCAGAGCACAAGGCTCGGGCTGAGTTATGGGATTTCTTGCAATTCCGTATATGATCTGGGCGTGTCTGATCCTGACAGTGGATGCCCAACTTATAAAGGGGTCCATTTCTCCTGTGGTAACATTCCCCCTTTTGACAAGCACAAAAAAACCTCTAAAGAGGTTGCTGTTTTGCTATTGGGTAGGTGTCAATAGGAAATGTTTTGACGTGCTTTGAGAGACAACACCAACACATAGTAAGATTTGTACTGCCAGGGTAAGCATATTTTTTGATTTCTAAAAATCCCCGATTTATGTAACGAGGTGGAGAATGTAGGACAGCCTCATTTCCAAATATTGCATAGAATTTACAGCTCAGAAACAGGCCATTCGGCCCAACTGGTCTATGCTGGTGTTTATGCTTCACACGAGCCTCCTGCCACCATACTTCATCTCACCCTATCAGCAGATCCTTCTATTCCTTTCTCCCTCATGTGTTTATCTAGCTTCCCCTTAAATACATCTATGCTATTCACCTCAACCACTCCCTGTGCTAGTAAGATCCACAATGTGAAAAGTTCACATCAACAATAAATGAGGTTGGTTTAAGTTCTTTGGATAGGGTTTGTAGACAATTTATTTTGTCTTATTTTAAATTAAAATCGGTCTCATCCATAATCAAGTAATAACACTTATAAGTCCCTTTTATTACATACCATAAATTGATCAGTTAGTAATTATTAAAAATGATAACAGTAAATGTTGGAAACACTCAGTGGATCAGTCAGCACCTGTTGAGTGTTTTCTGCAATTTCTGTTTTTGTTTCAGATTTCCAGCAGTTTTCTGCTTATTGTTTATATTAATTATTAATCATTATTCAATAGACTTAACCAATAAGTAATTTCATTCTTCTACCTTAATAACAACCATTACAGGCACAAACCTCTACTCCAATTTGAAATCGCTACTTCCCACTTGTAACTTTTTCTTTTATTCTCATGATATTAAGTATAGAAATATGCCAAGGGTTTCAGTGTGAGCTTGTACACAACAGAGAAATTGATACTCACATTCATTGATCAAATATGTATAAGTTCTTTCAAAGGTCTTTAATCTCTTTGCATTATCCCTGTAACATCCTCCAGCCATACAACCCTCCGAGAGCTCGACGTTCCTCCAATTCTGGCCTCTTGTGCATCCCCGACTTCCTTCTGCCCACCATTGGCAGACTTGCCTTCAGCTACACAGGCCTTAAGCTTTGCAATTCTCACCCTAAACCTTTCCACCCCTCTCTCCTCCTTTGTGTCAGCTGTGGCTCAGTTGGTAGCACCCTCGCCTCTGAGTCAGAAAGTTGTGGGTTCACGTCCCACTCCAGGAACTTGAGCACATAAATCTAGGCTGACACTCCAGTGCAGTGCTGAGGGAGCGCTGCACTGTTGGAGGTGCTGTATTTCGGATGAGATGTTAAACCAAGGCCCCGTCTGCTCTCTCAGGTGGATGTGAAAGATCCCATGGTACTATTTCGAAGAAGAATAGGGGAGTTATTCCTGGTGTCCTAGCCAATATTTATCCCTCAAAAAACAGATTATCTGGTCATTATCACATTGCTGTTTGTGGGAGCTTGCTCTGCGCAAATTGGCTGCTGCGTTTCCCACATTACAACAGTGAGAATACTTCATTGGCTGTAAAGTGCTTTGAGACGTTCAGTGGTTGTGAAAGGTGCTATATAAATGCAAGTCTTTCTTAAGACCCTCCTTAAAAACCTACTTCTTTGACCAAGCTTTTAGTTACCCCTCCTAATACCTCCTTCTTTGGCCCGGTGTCAATTTTTGTTGGTTACGTTACTGTGAAGCACCTTTGGCGTTTTCCTACATAAAGGACACTGTATAAATGTTGTTGTAGTGGGGTACGGCAGGAATCGGCACTGGGGCCATTGCTGTTTACAATGCACATTGATACCTGGAATTTGGAACAGGAACAAATCTCCCCAGGTTTGCAGATGATACCAAATTAGAAGGTACAACAAACAACTGGGAAGAGGCTTTATTGTGTTGTCTAATAACGCTGCTTTCTAGCCATTGTCATCGCATATATTAACTGCAATTAAAATTACAGGCTAAGAATTTATATTCTAAGTCTTCCAATCCATTTGGAAACTGTTGTTTTCCATTCCTCTGGAGTCCACACGATGGAGTCATTGAGTAAGTTTATCTGCAGTGTATTTTTTAACAAAATATTTGTCCTGTATTTTAAAGGCAAATTGCCTAAAATGTATATGGCTTGTCCCCCTCCCCCCCACCACCCCCATAGTGCATGGGCTTAAGTACAATTAGTAAAAGGTCGGCAACTACCACTAACATGTTACACTCTTGCCTCGGAGTCAGAAGGGTGTGGGTTCTAGTCCCACTTCAAGAGACTTGAGCACAAAATCTAGGTTGACACTGCCAGTGCAGTACTGAGAGAGTGCTGCATGGTTGGAGGGGTCGTCTTTCAGATGAGACGTAAAACCGAGGCCCTGTCTGCCTTCTCAGGTGGACGAAGCAGAGCAGGGGAGATCTCCCCGGTGTCCTGGGCCAATATTGAGCCCTCAATCAACATCACTGAAGCAGATTATCTGGTCATTGCTGTTTTGTGGGAGCTTGCTGTGCGCCAATTGGCTGCTTCGTTTCCTACGTGACAACAGCGACATCACTTCAGAAAGTACGAAGTTGCCTGTAACACACTTTGGGACGTCCTGAGGCGCTATAGAAATGCAAGCTCTGTCTTTCATTCGGTGGTGAGAAGTGAGGCCACACCCCATGAGATGGTTTGGAGCTACGCTGCAATTGTGTGGCACTGGAAGAGAAAGCTTTCTGAGATCCTGCAGTGTGTGCCTCGTGTAATGTTTCTGTGGGATGTGAAGCGCCAGCTCACTCTCTCTCTCCCTCTGCAGTCTAAAAGCTGCAGTGCCAGCAGGATGCAAAGCCCAAGTTCAGGCATTAGGAGTGGTCTTCACATGCTGAGTGTATAGCCCCCTCCCCGCAGCCTCCGCCAAGACTGTAAGCTCCACAGTATCCAAATCCACAACAAAGTTATGAAACCCCATTGCACTGGAAATCATTTTTGATGTATCAGTGGTATTTATTTCTTAGAAAAGGAAAGTTTTAGGGGGAGAGATTCCCCTAGAGGGCCATTTGGGGCGCCAAGTCAAAAATGTTTGAAAAGTTAGCGCCAGGCACTAACCTTCTCAGACATTTGAGAAATTCCCATTTGTTGCTCCAAGAGGGAAGTGGAGAGCGAAATCAAGCGTTCCGCTTGTCTCTTGGAGCATAAGAGGCGGGGAATGTCCCGATCCGCGGCGATGTGCTCAGCAGCGCCACGTGTGGCCACGTGTGGCACTGCCACGTTGCAGGGGCTCTTACCTCAATTAAAGGGCAGGGCTCCCCGCTGCGAGCTCTGCATTTTGTTTCGGCATCTGCTGGAGCACCGGGGAGCGGGAGAGCCGCGCGATCAGCTGAGAGCCGGGCTGACCGATCGCGGCACTCAGCCCGCGTCCGGTGCTCAGATGTTAAATTATTTTTTCATGTAGGCCGGCCATCGCGCCTTTAAATGACGCCCCGCGAGCGGCCGGCCTCACTGTTTGTGACCCCTGCAGCAGTCGGTAACATCGCCCAGCGCTGCAGCGGGGCGCGAGGGGGAATTCTTCTCCCGAGGCGCTACCAGGGCGCTGTGCTCGGAGATGACGTCATGATCTCCGAGTGCAGAAGATCAGGGCGATACCCGGTAGCACCGCCGCTATCCGCCTGTGGAATTTCACGGGAGGTGCGCGGGGGGGGGGTAAAGCCATTTGCGCCCCATTAGCGCCTCTCACTGGAGATGCAAACGAGGGGAATTTCGCCCCCTTAGTGTTACATTTTGTCGACTTAATTGTTGCCACTGGGAGTAGAAAATATTAGAAGCACAGAATTAATGAGATGAACAGCAACACTCCTGCTGCACTGCCAAGACCACCACTGTGCACTGAGCAGACCTCAGCTGTGCGTTCCCACTCACCTGCAGCCTGCCTCAGTTTCCCTGGCAATATGTGATGCCATACCTTGGACTCACCATTACGTCTATAACAACATTTATATATATATATATAGATCGCACTTTTAACATAGTAAAGCGAGGAGCATAATCAAACAGAACTTGACACCGAGCCACATAGAGAGACTCCCCAGAGCCTTTCCACCATTTACAAGGCACAAGTAAGGAGTGTGATGGAATACTCTCCACTTGCCTGGATGAGTGCAGCTCCAACAACACTCAAGAAGCTCGACACCATCCAGGACAAAGCAGCCCGATTGATTGGCACCCCAGCCACCACCTTAAACATTCACTCCCTCCACCACTGGTGTACCGTGGCTGCAGTGTGTACCATCTACAAGATGCACTGCAGCAACTTGCCAAGGCTTCTTCGACGACACCTCCCAAACCCGCAAACTCTCCCACCTCGAAGGACAAGGACAGCTGGTGCATGGGAACACCACCACTTCCAAGTTCCCCTCCAAGTCACACACCATCCTGACTTGGAAATATATCACCGTTCCTGCATCGTCGCTGGGTCAAAATCCTGGAACTCCCTCCCTAACAGCACTGTGGGAGTACCTTCACCACACGGACTGCAGTGGTTCGAGAAGGCGGCTCACCACCACCTTCTCGAGGGCAATTAGGGATGGGCAATAAATGCTGGCCTTGCCAGCGATGCCCACATCCCAGGAATGAATTTTTAAAAAGTCCCTCATCCCTGGTACTATTCTAGTAAATCTCCTCTCCAAGGCCTCGACATCCTTCCTAAAGTGTGGTGCCCAGAATGGGACACAATACTCCAGCTGAGGCCTAACCAGTGATTTATAAAGGTTTAGCATAACTTCCTTGCTTTTGTACTCTATGCTTCTTCATCAACACTACAGGGCCAGATTTAATGAATACCAGAGAGGGGAATGAAATTGGTCTTCACCAATAGTGCTAAATGGACTCGTAGCAAATCAGCAGCCTGTTTTTACACCGCTCCCAATTTTCTTTTCCAACGATGTTCCAAGGAGGTGAAAGGCGCTATAGAAAGTCAAGCTCCTGCTTTCTTCTACTTGAGATTGAAATTAGACATCGGGGGGGGGGGGGGGGGGGCGGCGGTGGAATTTGTGTTCACCAACAAATGGCCGCTGGAAATGGCTGCACCGCTAACTGAGTGAAATTGGTCTGGGGGGCATGGTGATAGGTGGCGCAGCACTCACGTTCCGTGCAATGCCATCCTGGTGACGTTGCTGGAGGGATCCGGGGCGAAGTTTCTGTCCAGGTCCAGCATTGCAGCTTCCCACAGCCTCTGGGAGCGAGGCTGTGGAGCTCGCAAGGAATTGTGGGCAATGAAGAGGTCTGAGATTTAAAGGGGCCATGCACACTGCAGCAATACAAAATAAAATGCAGTGAATCAAGACATTGTTCAGCCCTTTCTGCCTTTTAAGAAATATTCAATATTTAAAAGAAGTTCCAAATGTGAATGTTCAGCTGTTAAATCTGAATTACCTTCCTAACCTCAACAAATGGGAAAACTGCCTCAGCACTAACACAGATGGCTCAGCAGGGAAGGGGCACCGAGGGTCTCACACACAGCACTCCAGCTTTGTGCAGGAGGTCAACACCGCAAGATCGGACCTCTACCCCCAGGGGCCAGGAGGCCCTCCAGAAAGAACGATGTGGGAGTCTATCACTAAGGCCATCACTGCCAGCAGTGTCGCCCCCACCACCTGGCTCCAGTGCCCAAAGAAGCTTCATGACCTCAGACCACTGGTCAAGGTCATAAGAACATAAGAAATAGTAGCAGGAGTAGGCCAATCGGCCCCTCGAGCCTGCTCCACCATTCAATAAGATCATGGCTGATCTGATCCTAACCTCAAATCTTCTATCACTCTCCATCCACCCGAACCCATGTGATCTCCCGGGAGAGGCGAAAAACCAGATAAAAAACCTAATGGCCAATTTGGGAGAAAAAATCTGGGGAATTCCTCTCCGACCCATCTAGGCGATCGAAACTCGTCCAGGAGATCACTCTGTCCCTATATTTTCTACAGTACTTACCTTCTGTAAAGACGATCTCCACCCCAGCCAGGAACAGGAATAAAACCATCTCCTGAAATCTAACACAGAATTAGAACACAAGAAGTAGGAGCAGAACCAGGCTACACGGCCCCTGGGCCCGCTCCACTACCCACAGGGCCATGACCATTCCGAACCTAGACTCATGTCCAATTTCCTGCCCGCTCCCCGTAACCCTTAATTCCCTTTACTTCTAGGAAACTATCTATTTCTGTTTTAAATTTATTTAATGATGTAGCTTCCACAGCTTTCTGGGGCAGCAAATTCCACAAACCTACCACCCACTGAGTGAAGAAGTTTCTCCTCATCTCAGTTTTGAAAGAGCAGCCCCTTGTTCTAAGATTATGCCCCCTAGTTCTAGTTTCACCCATCATTGGGAACATCCTCACCGCATCCACCCGATCAAGCCTCTTCACAATCTTATATGTTTCAATAAGATCGCCTCTCATTCTTCTGAACTCCAATGAGTAGAGTCCCAATCTACTCAACCTCTCCTCATATGTCCATCCCCTCATCCCCGGGATTAACCGAGTGAACCTTCTTTGTACTGACTCGAGAGCAAGTATGTCTTTTTTTAAGTATGGATACCAAAACTGTATGCAGTATTCCAGGTGCGGTCTCACCAATACCTTGTACAACTGCAGCAATACCTCCCTGTTTTTATATTCTATCCCCCTAGCAATAAAAGCCAACATTCCATTGGCTTTCTTGATCACTTGCTGCACCTGCATACTAACTTTTTGAGTTTCGTGCACCAGGACCCCCAGATCCCTTTGTACTACAGTACTTTCCAGTTTCTTGCCATTAAGATAATAACTTGCTCTATGATTTTTCCTGCCAAAGTGCATAACCTCACACTTTCCAGTATTGTATTCCATCTGCCAAATCTCTGCCCACTTACTTAGCCTGTCTATGTCCCTTTGCAGGTTTTTTATGTCCTCCTCACTCACTACTTTCCCTCCCATCTTTGTATCATCTGCAAACTTTGATATGTTACACTCGGTCCCCTCCTCCAAATCGTTAATATAGATTGTAAAGAGTTGGGGACCCAGCACTGACCCCTGCGGAACACCACTAGTTACTGATTGCCAGTCTGAAAACGAACCATTTATCCCAACTCTCTGCTTTCTGTTAGAGAGCCAATCCTCCACCCACGCCAGAATATTACCCCCAATCCCGTGATTTTTTATCTTGAGCAATAATCTTTAGTGTGGCATCTTGTCAAATGCCTTTTGGACGTCTAAATACACTACATCAACTGGTTCCCCTTTATCCACCCTGTATGTTACTTCCTCAAAGAACTCAAGCAAATTTGTCAATCATGACTTCCCCTTCATGAAACCAGTGAATGCACCTTCAAAAGCCGTCTCCTACCAACTACACCACTAGCCTCACACACTGCTCAATCCATGACTCCCACCCCCCAATCACTCACCTACCAACAATCTGCACCAATCACAAGGCACATCCCTCATTCCTAGCATCACCTCACTACCTTGGAGGAGATGGTGCAGGTCATTCTTGGCAGGGGCATGGTTGAGCCATTGGCCAGCGGCGGGGCTGCAAGGATACAAGAGGCAGGTATCCTCATACGTTATCCTCCTTCTGGCATGCACCTCTTGCTTTCCCACCCTCCCGTCCTCACAACGCCACCCTTGTGCCTTCCTCATTTCACACACCCAAGAAATGCAGCCTGCCCAGCCAGAAGATGATTAAGATTGATTTGACACTCCCAGCCCGCAGCTTCTCAAGGTCCACCAGCAAGGCCATTTGCAGTGTCCCCCACTGAAAGTCAGCATCCTTCCACCAGCCATGCTGTAGCCACTGGGGTAGCACTGCGTGACATCAGTAGGATAGGCAAAGGCACACACAAGACAGTCACTAAGAGAATGCATAAGGGTGATGAGTTGATTTCTTGATGTTCCATTGGATGGATAGATGTATAAAGTTGGATTGGAAAGTTTGCTTTGTGGTGGCTTTTATTTCAGCATCGTGGCCAAGAGGGCACTGTGATGGTCAGTAACAGAGGGAAGGTAAGGTGTGGGACAAATGTGGAAAGGGGAAGTGGGATTGTGGTCACTGGTACCGCAGGAGGATGATTCCATCCCAGAAATCCCGGCCAGATAAGGGCTGCCCGGGTTGCATCCTTCCTTCTGCTTCCTCTTCTTCGGCTTGTTACTCTTCTGTGTCTTCCTCTTCCCTCTGCGAGCGGCTGCTTTAAATCTGAAATTATAGCATAAAATTCTGGAAATACTCAGCCGGTCAGGCAGCATCTCGACCTGAGACGTGAACTCTGTTTCTCTCTCCACAGATATCGCCTGACCTGCTGAGTATTTGCAGCATTTCCTGTCTTCTCAGAGGCCTTCATTTACCATCTGAGACCTTGCTAGCATCCAGCAGCACTCCCCATACACTTAAAAAACTTTTAACATCTATTGCAGCAAGCCACTACTTCAATAAAATTTCAAAAAACAAGTTCAAATGCTTACTTGCAAACTTACTTGAAGGTTGTGTGTGTCCCTTTAAGAGGTGCTGACATTGCCATTGTCAGCCTGCTTGCACGCCAGGTTAAGCAGGCGTGCTTAGGATCTAGCGCTGAATTCAATGCTAGGGTCGAAGTTTAGCGTGGTGATGGTAAGTCGGCGTTGCACGCCGATTGACGCCATCACACCGCCATTTTTTCTTTCAGGGCACTGCCAGTTACCGGCAGCACAAAGAGGGACACGAATATGGCGGCCGCACTGGGACCCGCCACCAGCTATTTTATTGCCATTTCATGGTGCTATGGAGTGGCACTCAGCAGATGAATTTCTTGACAATAATATTTTAAAATTCTTCATCACTTGCTGAAATCGGCTGGAATGGAGACTGTGGGAAATAAACATTTCCTGCTGAGATTCTGATGAAATGACAGGACAGTTAGGAGAAACCAGAATGCCACCTCGTCAAAGTGATCTTCATTGTGTTGAAAGTAGAGAAACTCCATTCTCTGTGAGTGTGTGAGAGTGTGTGAGTGTGAGAGTGTGAGAGAATGTGTGAGAATCTGTGAGTGTGTGAGTGAGTGTGAGTGTGTGTGAATGTGTGTGTGAGTGTGAGTGTGTGTGTGAGTGTGTGTGTGAGTGTGTGTGTGAGTGTGTGTGAGAGTGTGTGTGTGAGTGTGTGTGTGTGAGTGAGTGTGAGTGTGTGTGAGTGTGTGTGTGTGGGTGTGTGTGTGTGAGTGAGTGTGTGAGAGAGAGTGTGAGTGAGAGTGAGTGAGTGAGTGAGTGAGTGAGTGTGTGTGTGTGTGTGTGTGTGTGTGATTGTGTGTGTGAGAGTGAGTGTGAGAGTGAGTGTGAGAGTGTGTGTGTGAGTGTGTGTGTGAGTGTGTGTGTGTGTGAGTGAGTGTGAGTGAGTGTGAGTGAGTGTGAGAGTGTGTGTGAGTGTGAGTGTGTGTGTGTGTGTGAGTGTGAGAGTGTGTGTGAGTGTGTGCATGTGTGTGTGTGAGTGTGTGAGAGTGAGTGTGTGTGTGTGAGAATGTGTGTGTGTGAGTGTGTGTGAGTGTGTGTGTGTGTGAGAGTGTGTGAGAGTGTGTGAGAGTGTGTGAGAGTGTGTGAGAGTGTGAGTGTGTGTGTGTGTGTGTGTGTGTGTGAGAGTGTGGTGAGAGTGTGTGAGTGTGAGCATGCACAGGTGTGTGTGTGTGTTTGTATAGATGTGTGTGTGTGTTTGTATAGATGTGTGTGTGTGTTTGTATAGATGTGTGTGTGTGTTTGTATAGATGTGTGTGTGTGTTTGTATAGATGTGTGTGTGTGTTTGTGCGATCATGTATATCACTGAACGGGTGCAGAACATTTTGTGGGGGGAGGGGAAATAGCCAGAAGTCATGGTGTATGTTGGAACCAATGACATAGGTAGGAAAAGGATTGAGGTCCTGCAGACAGAGTTTCAGGAGTTAGGGAGAAGTTAAAGAGCAGGACCTCAAATGTAGTAATCTCTGGATTACTCCCAGTGCCACGTGCTAGTGAATATAGGAGCAGTAAAATAAAGCCGGTTAACACGTGGCTGGAGAACTGGTGCAGTGGGGAGGGCTTCATAGTCTTGGGGCATTGGGACTAGTTCTGCAGCAGAAGGGACCTGTGCAAGATGGACGGGTTGCACCTGGGACCAATGTCCTTGTAGGGAGGTTAACTTGAGCTGTGGGGGAGGATTTCATCTAATTTGACAGGGGGAGGGGCACAAGGCATGAGAGAGGAGATACAAGGTGCACTGAGGACTGGGGGAGACACACAGAATAAAGAGCAGTTCAGAAATAGGAGGGATCAGACGGGGGAAGTGCGAGGCCAACTAAGATGGGTTTGAAGTGCACGTGCGTAAATGCACGAAGCGTGGTAAATAAGGTTAGTGAGCTGCAGGCACAAGTAGCCACATGGGATTATGATATAGCGGCAATAAATGAGACCTGGTTCAAACAAGGGGAGGATTGGGAATGTAATATTCCTGGCTATAATGTATACAGGAAAGATAGGGAAGGAAAAAAAGGGGGAGAGGTGGCAATATTGATCAAAGATACTGTTACAGCACTAGAAAGGAATGATGCACTTGAGGGTCCAAAGACAGAAACTATTTGGTTTGAATTAAGGAACAATAGAGGAGCTATTATGCAGGAGCTATTATTGGGTGTATACTATAGACCACCAAATAGTAGGAAGGAGAAAGAGGAGCAAATTTGCAGGCAAATTGTAGAGATATGCAAGAATTTTAGAGTAGTGATAATGGGGGACTTCAATTATCCTAATATAAACTGGGAAAATAACAGTGTAAAGGACAAAGAGGGGGAGGAATTCCTGAACTGTGCACAAGAGAGCTTTCTTGATCAGTGTGTTTCCAGCCCAACAAGGAAGGAAGCAGTGCTGGATCTAGTTCTGGGGAATGAAGTGGGGCAAGTGGAGTGTATTTCAGTGGGGGAGCATTTGGGGAACAGTGATCACAATATCATCAGGTTTAGAATAGTTATGGAAAAGGACAAGGAACAATCGAGCCTAAAAATATTTGTCACAGAAGTTACAATGTGACTGAAGAACATTCCATATGATCACTTTTAATGACTTTCGCCAGCTATTGAATTGTTAGCTTCACGAAAACGGCATCTCGTCCTCAACCTCCCTGTGAGTTTCATGAAGTTGCTGCATTTGCACATTAATTGCCCTTTAAAACTTGCCACATAATATTAATGTTAGTAATTAATAGTGTAATAATTATTCCTTCAGGTTGTGAATTGTTGTTGGAGATTTTTAAAATGTTGAATTAAAAAAAATTTTTTTTTTTCTTACTTCCTCTTTCTGTCTCTTTTTTCTCTCTCTCATAATCCAATCTTTCTTTCCCTCTCTTTATTTCTCTTTCTGCACCTGATTTGACATTGAATTCCCCCCTCGAAGCGCCCTTCTTCTCAATCCTTCCTCTGTTTATTTCGCAATCCTTTAATCTCGTTGCTTAAGAAAATAGACGATTGGTCCCGTCATTCACCAAAGTCCCAGAAGCCCCATGATCAGCTCGCACTTCCAGCGCGAATAATGTTTTGAGCGGAAGAGAGCAGGAAATAGTCTAATTAACGGATGCCTGGCTCCTGCAAATTCTGGCCCATTATAATTCGAGTCAGGGGTGCACAGTTCACGCTGCTTAGAAGGAAATACAGTCGGATTAGAATCAGTAGTGGGGTGCAACCAATCTCTGTAGCAGTGGCTCATATCTTAAATAAATGGACTGTAAATCACAAGCATTGTACGCAGTTGCTCTTGTGTGATGACTGACTTACCAGTAATTAGATTTGCAGATTGCTCGTGTTTCGTGACGCTGTGGTTTGGCTACTTAACATTGTGGCTATCGTGCGATCCCTAATTGGAGGCTGTTTAAGTTTCAATTATGCCCCTCTGCATTTGCGACCTGCTGGCCACACCGAAATAGCAGATATTCTTTTTTATCTTGTTTGCAGAACAATTTAATCCGCAGATTTCAAGCATGTCAGCTGCATGCTTCAGCTGTGCTAAAAAATCACTCAAAGACCTACTTGACTCTGAAGCCAACCAACTGTATCAGGAATCCAGTAGATGTACAACAGTTACAAAGAAGTTGATGGGTAAACGATGATTTAATTACAACTCACAAAACCCATGTCAAGCACACTAAAGAGGTAGACAGGGTTGCAGCTTTACATGGATGCCATTAGAGATGCTGCATCGCATACCTCTGAAAGAATCCAATTCATTAAATGGCCACCAAGACACGAGTTTGTTGAACATAACACTCGGCAGAAGACATCTATCAAAGGTATTTAGAGCAATGTTCTGATCTTGAACTTGTGTTAGGCTTCTTTGTAATCCAAGACTGAATGTAAGAACTTGCATTTTTAAAGTGCTTATCACACCCTCAGGATGTTACTTTTAGTGTAGTCACTGTAACGTAAAAAGAAAGAAAAAAGAACTTGGATTTATATCGCGCTTTTCACGACCTCAGGATGTGCCAAAGTGCTTTACAGCCAATGAAGTACTTTTGAAGTGTAGTCACTGTTGTAGGAAACGCGGCAGCTAATTTGCACATAACAAGGTCCCACAAATGTGATAATGACCAGCTTTAATTACTGCTTTAGTGAGGTTGGTTGAGGAATAAATATTGGCCAGGGAATAACTCCCCTGCTCTTCTTTGAAATAGCACCATGGGATCTTTTACGTCCAACTGAGAGAGCAGACGGGGCCTCAATTTAACGCCTCATCCGAAAGATGGCACCTCCGACAGTGCGGCACTCCCTCAGCACTGCACTGGAGTGTCAGCCTAGCTTTATATGCTCAAGTCCCTGGAGTGGGACTTGAACCCACAACCTTCTGACTCAGAGGCGAGTGTGCTACCCACTGAGCCATGGCTGACACTCCAGTAAAGGACAAGTAAAGGTGAGAGGGACAGGGGATCTCTGTAGACACCGTTTGCCTAGTCTTCAGGCACCCCCTCCAGGCGCTCTACTTGTGACGCACTGACAAGTGAGTTGAGTTAGCACCGCTCACCAGTAGTGAGATGGATGCTTGTCAAGCCTAAACGATCCACAGAACTCATTCCCACCTCCCGCCACCCTGATATTTCTACACTGACTCTGTGTGCGTTCTATACCCAGCTGCCAGTTGTCGAGGCAGATCTGCTCAGGGGCTTGAGATTTTCCATACTCTTCCTTCGTTGTCCTGACGGACCCCAGGCCCCTCCCCCACCCCCTCCATTCTGCCTGGTGAAGTTGTTGCAACATGTTATTTTTGGCAATGTCTGTGTCACTTCTAGTTGCCTAGCAATTGCACAGTGAGGCACTGAGGCTTCATCACTAAAGGTTCCTCAGGGCCATTAGGTTGGCATCTTCGTTCCAACCATATGTGGTTGCCGAACTGTGCGAAATTGTTACTCGTTAAGGCAGCTGAAAATATCTCATGGGATGATGTGGTTTAGTATTCCATTTGCATTCCCCCCACTCCCACCATCAAAGAAATGGGGTTAGATTTACATACAGTTCAAACTGTATTTACACATGTATATTTATTTTCATACATATGCCGAATATATCTCACACTTGCTGTAAGGTAATAGCATTTTATACTACTGGAGGTAACAACAACTACTTGCATGTATATAACACCCATAACCTAGTAAATCGCCGATCCTTCATCGTCGCTGGGTCAAAATCCTGGAACTCCCTCCCTAACAGCACTGTGGGAGCACCTTCACCACACGGACTGCAGCGGTTCAAGAAGACAGCTCACCACCAGCTTCTAGAGGGTAATTAGGGATGGACAATAAATGCCGGCCTTGCCAGCAACGCCCACATCCCATAAACGAATAAAAAAAAGCATCCCAAGGCGTGTCACAGGAGTGATTATCAAACAAAATTTGACACCGAGCCACATAAAGAGATATTAGGACAGATGACCAAAAGCAAAGGGATAGGTTTTAAGGAGCATCTTAAAGGGGGAGAGAGAGGTGGAGAGATTTAGGGAGGGAATTCCAGAGGTTAGGGCCCAGGCGGCTGAAGGCACGACCGCCGATGGTGGAGTGATTCAAATCGGGGATGCGCAAGAGGCCAGAATTGGAGGAGCGCAAAGAATCTCGGGGGGGGGGGGTTGTGGGGGCTGGAGGACGTTACAGAGATAGGGAGGGGGGGCGGGACCATGGAGGGATTTGAAAGCAGGGATGAAAATCTTAAAACCGAGGCGTTGCCGGACCGGGAGCCAATGCGGGTCAGCGAGAGCAGCAGTGATGGGTGAACGGGGCTTGGTGCGAGTTAGGATATGGGCAGCAGAGTTTTGGATGGGCTCAAGTTTACGGAGGGCACAAGGTCGGTGGCCGGCCACCAGAGCATTGCAATAGTCAATATTATACACAATAGGCATTTTATGGTAAAGAAGCTTTGGGGTTAATTACATCTTATACAATAGGAAGGACCACAGTTGCAACTCATTCAAAATAATTAGCTGAACACACCAGGAATCAAATTATATTTCACGCGGTTTCGTATTCTGTTGGCTCAGGTCACACAGCACTATGCAACAAAGGGAACTGAAGTATTTTATACATTGTGTTATCATCAATCGGTACCATAGAACCATAAATAAAAGAAAATTCCCAGAGAAATTGAACATCATCCAAGTGGAATTGCTCTGAATATAATTTACATATCTGTCTCGGAAAACTGGCAAACCAAGAAGCATAATTAAGAAGATTAACCCTGTAATACCATCAACAAACTGCATCGAGCACAGAAATAATCACTGCCAAATCCTCGCAATGATGCAGGGTGCTAGGTGATCGATTTAAGGTGGTGGGGACAGGAGGCTATACATATTGGCCTAGAAATTGGACAAGTGCCGAAAACGGACATGGGAATCATGATGCGCAATTGACCCGCACCCGTTCCTTCCGACGCAAGCAGCACGCATATTTCATGCTGCCTGCTAATTTAAATAAAAGTAGCATGCAGCCCAATGCTGGACACGCTGCTGAGTGGCGGCACGCCTCAGCAGGGTCCGAAGTTCATGCGAGGCTAGCACCACTTTAAAGCCAGCCTGCACTACTTAAAGGCAGCCTGCAGCTCTTAAAGGGGAGGTGCCTTCTGGCTGCAGCAGGTGCTGGGAAGTAGCTGGGGAAGAGAGTAGAGCAAGAAGACAGACTGACTGATGGCGCAGCAGGGCTGAGAGCGGGCTCTAAGATTCTCTGACGCAGCACTGGAGGCCTTGGCGCAGGAAGTGGACAGAAGGAGAGCCGTTGTCTCAAACCACAGGGGGCCAGGAGGCCCTCCAGACAAACTCTTACCCAGAGAGTGGTGAGAATGTGGAACTCGCTACCACAGGGAGTGGTTGAAGCGAATAGTATAGATGCATTTAAGGGGAGGCTGGACAAGCATATGAGGGAGAAGGGAATAGAGGGTTATGCTGATAGAGTTAGATGAGGAAAGATGGGAGGAGGCTCGAGTGGAGCATAAATGCTAGCATGGACTGGTTGGTCCAAATGTCCTGTTTCTGTGCTGTGTACCCTAAGTAATCCTATGAGGCAATGGGAGCAGATAGCCATCATAATCAATGCCCGCAGTGTGGCCCCGAGGACCTGGATGCAGTGCTGCAAGAAGTTTAATAACCTTACACACAAGCAGTCAAGGTCAGTGAATTCATCTTGAAATGCCATATCCCACCATCTGCACCACTAGCCTCACACATTGTTCAAGGCAAAACACCCCCATCATTCACCTACCAACAATCTCTATCAATCAGGACGCATACCTCACATTCATAGCTTCATCTGACCCTCACACACGTAGCACTGCTGCAAGCCTCACACCCACATCACACAACTTGCGCACACTGCCAGCTATTTAACCATGACAGGCATATCACCCAAACACATTGCACCACACTCACTGACACACTTCACACAAACACATTGCATCACACTCACTGACACACTTCACACTAACACGTTGCACCACACTCACTGACACACATCACCCAAACACATTGCACCACACTCACTGACACACTTCACCCAAACACATTGCACCACACTCACTGACACACTTCACCCAAACACATTGCACCACACTCACTGACACACTTCACACAAACACATTGCATCGCACTCACTGACACACTTCACACTAACACGTTGCACCACACTCACTGACACACTTCACCCAAACACATTGCACCACACTCGCTGACACACTTCACCCAAACACATTGCACCACACTCACTGACACACTTCACTCTCTCCTGCAGGACAAGGTGGCTCATAACCGGAGACAGCAGCGGCTACCCGCAAGGAGACAGGCGCGCCTGCATGACTTAACCCCCCATGGAGGAGATGGTGCTGGAGATTATGGGAGTGGCCATCACTGAACATGTGCCCAGCGGCGGGGCTGTAACAATCCAAGACGACGGTATCCTCAGACCTAATCCTCCTTCTCACATCCCACTTCCCCACTTCGCCTACAATCTCTTCTGATTTACAAGCTGCAGATGGTGTAAGCATGCACCTCTTACTTCCCCCACCCCTCCCCTCATCCCCCACCCCAATCTTTGTGCCTTTCTGCTTTCCAGAACCAGGGGTCACAGTCTAAGGATAAGGGGTAGGCCATTTAGGACGAAATGAGGAGGAATTTCTTCACCCAGAGAGTGGTGAACCTGTGGAATTTTCTACCACAGAAGGCAGTAGAGGCCAATGCATTAAATATACTCAAGAATGAGTTGGATATATTTCTTAAGGCTAAAGGGATCAAGGGGTATGGGGAGAATTTGGATGATCAGCCATGATCGCATTGAAGGGTGGAGCAGGCTCGAGGGGCCGAATGGCCTACTCCTGCTCCTATCTTCTATGTTTCTATGTTTCAGATATCCAAGAACTGCAACCTGGCCAGGCAGTGGTGTAGGAGCAAGAACTGGAAGGGGAAGAAGGCAGTGATGATGAAGACACAGTCGATTTCACACTTGCAGCCACCAGCTCAGATACTGACACTCCGCGTACTTTAAAGGATAGCTTAGGTGCAGGATCCGCACGTGGTGAGACACTGGGCATGAGTGGCCTGCAGCCAGGGCAAGGGGCTGCAACCGTGAAGTAATGGTAGCATAGTGGTTATGTTACTGGATTAGTAATCCAGAGGCCTGGCCGAATGAAGCAGCACAGCAGCTGGGTATTTAAATTCAGTTAATGAAATAAATCTGGAATAAAAAGCTAGTATCAGTAATGGTGACCATAAAACTACTGGATTGTCATACAAACCCATCTGGTTCACTAATGTCCTTAGGGAAGGAAATCTGCCGCCCTTACCCGGTCTGGCCGATATGTGGCTCCAGACCCATAGCAATGTGGTTGACTCTTAACTGCCCTCTGAAATGGTCTAGCAAGTCACTCAGTTGTAAAAAAAAATGCTACGAGAAACAAAAACAAGAAGAAGAATAAAACCATCTGGCAGCGACCTAGGCACTGGCTTCGGACATGACAATGGCACACTCAGCCCAATCGACCCTGCAAAGTCCTCCTCACTGGGGACTTGTGCCAAAATTGGGAGATCTGTCCCTGGACTAGTCAAGCAACAGCCTGACATAGTCATACTCACAGAATCATACCTTTCAGCCACTGTCCCAGACTCCTCCATCACCATCCCTGGGTATGTCCTGTCCCACCAGCAGGACAGACACACCAGGGGTGGTGGCACAGTGGTATACATTCTGGGAGGGAGTGGCCCTGGGAGGCCTCAACATTGACTCTGGACCCCTGATATACCTATCAATTCGTCCAATAAAAAGCGACGAGTTAGGAACGTAACTAAAGGTTTTTATTGACTAAATAACAGAGCCCACCCTCGTGGGTGATCGGGTCCAACAAGGAGGAATACCAGCCAGTCGACTACCTTTATACCTGGGCAGGTAGGTGGAGCCATGGGCGGAGTCGGAGGTGGTCAGCCCAGGTATAACAGCGCGACAAGAGGCGACCTCGTATCGTGATACAACAGTGATAACGGTGATAACAATACAACAGTGATAACTATAGTGTAACGATAAAAGTGGTTTACCACATTCACCCCTTGTTTAGATTTGAGTCCGGCGGGGTGAAGTGTACTACCAGTTCTGGTATGTCAGTCTGTCCGGAGGCCTCGTAAGCCTCTCCGATCGTCGCAGCGGCGGTGCTGCATTATCCGGTGTTAGTGCTGGTGTCTGCGTGGTCGGCGAAGGCTCGTGGGGTTCCGGCATGCCGTCTACCTGGGCTGGAATTGGGGGGGTGGTGGGGGGGGTAAAGGTGGTGTCTCCGGAGTGCCCGAGGGTGCGAGGTCTCGTAAGGAGACAGTGTCCTCCCGCCCGTCTGGGTAAGCCATGTAGGCGTACTGGGGGTTGGCGTGCAGGAGGTTCACCCTTTCGACCAGGGGGTCTGTTTTATGGGCCCTCACGTGCTTTCGCAGCAAGACGGGCCCCGGAGAGGTCAGCCAGGTTGGTAGAGTGGTTCCCGTAGTCGACTTCCTGGGGAAAACAAACATTCGTTCATGGGGGGTGGCGTTAACGGCAGTGCAAAGTAGTGACCGGATGGAGTGCAGCGCTGTCGGGAGGACTTCCTGCCAGCGGGAGGTTGGGAGGCCCTTAGACTTTAAGGCTAAGAGGACGGCCTTCCATACCGTCGCGTTCTCTCTTTCCACCTGGCCGTTCCCTTGGGGGTTGTAGCTGGTGGTCCTACTTGCTGCAATACCTCTCGCTAGTAGGAACTGACGGAGTTCCTCGCTCATGAAAGAGGAGCCCCGGTCACTATGTATATAGTTTGGGAACCCGAACAAGGCGAAGAGGTCGTTCAGGCATTTAATGACCGTGGTACTGGTCATGTCTGGGCAGGGGAAGGCAAAGGGGAAACGGGAGTACTCATCAACAATGTTGAGGAAGTACACATTACGGTCAGAGGACGGGAGGGGCCCCTTAAAGTCGATGCTCAGGCGCTCGAAGGGGCGGGTGGCCTTGATCAGGCTTGCTCTGTCCGGCCTAAAGAAGTGCGGTTTGCACTCGGCGCAGGTCTGGCAGTTCCTGGTTATGGTCCTGACCTCCTCGATGGAGTAGGGCAGGTTGCGGGCCTTAATGAAGTGGTAAAGTCTGGTGACCCCGGGGTGGCAGAGGTCGTTGTGGAGGGTCTGAAGTCTATCACTTTGCGCGCTGGCGCATGTAATTCGTGACAGAGCATCGGGGGGTTCGTTCAGCTTACCTGGCCGGTACAAGATATCATAATCGTAGGTGGAGAGCTCGATTCTCCACCTCAAGATCTTGTCATTCTTGATTTTGCCCCTCAGCTTGTTATTAAACATAAAAGCGACCGAACGTTGGTCGGTAAGGAGGGTAAATCGTTTGCCTGCCAGGTAGTGCCTCCAGCGTCGTACCGCCTCCACAATCGCCTGGGCCTCCTTCTCGACCGACGAGTGTCGGATCTCAGGGCCCTGTAGGGTCCTTGAGAAGAAGGCCACCGGTCTCCCCTCCTGGTTAAGGGTGGCGGCTAGGGCGAAGTCGGATGCATCGCTCTCGACTTGGAAGGGGATGGACTCATCCACTGCGTGCATAGTGGCCTTGGCAATGTCTCCCTTAATGAGGGAGAAGGCTGCGCACGCTTCCTCCGTAAGGGGGAAGGATGTGGACTTCATGAGGGGTCTGGCTTTGTCCGCATAATTGGGCACCCATTGGGCATAGTAGGCGAAGAGCCCCAGGGTTCTCTTAAGTGCCTTAGGGCAGTGGGGGAGGGGTAGCTCCATGAGGGGGCGCATTCTTTCGGGGTCGGGGCCGATGAGTCCGTTCTCTACTACACAGCCAAGGATGGCAAGGCGCGAGGTGTTAAACACACATTTCTCCTTATTGTAGGTGAGGTTCAGCCGTTGGGCTGTACGGAGGAATTTCTCCAGATTCACGTCGTGGTCCTGCCGGTCGCGGCCGCAGATGGTGACGTTATCTAGGTAGGGGAATGTGGCCTGCAGTCCGTTCTGGTCAACCATCCGGTCCATCTCCCTTTGGAAGACCGAGACCCCGTTGGTGACACCGAAGGGGACCCTAAGGAAGTGGTATAGGCGCCCATTCGCCTCGAAGGCGGTGTACTGGCGGTCCTCGGGGTGGATAGGGAGTTGGTGGTAGGCCGACTTAAGGTCGATGGTCGAGAATACGCGGTATTGTGCAATCTGATTGACCATGTCAGATATGCGGGGAAGGGGGTATGCGTCCAGCTGGGTGTATCTGTTTATGGTCTGGCTGTAGTCGATGACCAGGCGATTTTTATCGCCGGTCTTAACGACCACGACCTGGGCACGCCAGGGGCTGTTGCTCCCCTCGATGATGCCCTCCTTCAGGAGACGCTGCACCTCAGAGCTAATGAAAGCTCTGTCCCCAGCGCTGTACCGCCTGCTCTTGGTAGCGACGGGTTTGCAGTCGGGGGTGAGGTTAGCGAACAGGGAAGGTGGCGGCACCTTGAGGGTGGATAGGCTGCAGGTGTTACGCGGTGGGCGGTTTAACCTTCGCTGGTTGTCGACTGTGAGTGGGGGGAGGGGTCCACCGTATGCTAGGGTTACACTTTGGAGGTGGGATTGGAAGTCCAGCCCTAGTAGGACGGCAGCGCAGAGCTGGGGGAGGACGAGGAGTTTAAAGTTTTTATACTCTGTACCCTTAACCGACAAGGTCACAGCACAGTAGCCGCTAATGTCCGTGGCGTGGGACCTCGATGCCATCGAGATTCAGTTGCGCGTTGGCAGGACAGGGAGGGAGTAGTGGCTCACCGTGTCTGGGTGGATGAAGCTCTCCGTGCTTCCGCTGTCGAACAGGCAGGTCGTGGCGTGGCCGTTTACTTTGATGTCCATCATCGACTTGGACAGGTGGTGTGGGCGGGCTTGATCCAGAGTGACGGAGGCTAGCGTGTAGGTAAGCGAGTCGTTGTCGTCTGCGGGCGAGGCGGTCGTCGGGTCCGGGGGCCCGGTGGCAGTCGGGCGTGGTGGGTAAAATGGCGTCTCCCACGAGGTAGGACAAAATGGCGGAGAAGATGGCTGCCCCCATAACTCACATGAGGCACTATTGGGGTCGGTTGCCTTGATCAAAGATGGCCACCCCCATGACTCACGTGTGGGGATACTGGCCTCAGTTGCCGTGAAAGAAGATGGCCGCCCCCACAGTTTGCATGAGGCACTGCTGGCCTCTGAAGATCCGCTCCTGCAGGCCTTAGAGAAGTGGCCTTTCTTCCTGCAGGTTGTGCAGGTAGAGTTCCTGGCTGGGCAGCGCGACCTCGGGTGCTTCTCCTGGCCGCAAAAGAAGCAGCCGGCGGCCCGATCGCGGGTGCCCGATGTCGGAGCCGGTACCGGGGGTGGCGGGCCCGGTCGGGTCCGGGACGCCGACGTAGGTCCCGGGGGCGGCGCTGCGAAGGGTATTGCGGTAGGGGTCGGGCCCGAGTCCCAGGGTCGCGAGCAGTACCTGGAAAACGCCTCCTGGTCCTGATGGGCCACCTCCAGGGAGAGAGCGAGGGCTTCAGCTTTGTCCAGGTCGAGGTCTTTAGCTTCAAGCAGTCTTTGCCGTGAGTAGTCGGACCGTAGGCCTTCACAAAGGCATCGCGGATATTATCTTCCGTATTTTCAACAGCCGTCACCGCTTTAAAGTCACAGTTCCTGCCGAGTGCTCTTAGCGCCCGTAAAAATTCAGCTACAGACTCTCCTGGCTGTTGCGGGCGGGATCTTAGGAGGTGCCTGGTGTACATGTAATTTACCGGGCTGCGGTACTGCTGTTTCAGTAGGTTGATAGCGGCCTCGTACGTAGTCGTGTCCTGTATGAGTGCGTATACTCTCGGGCTCGCTTGGGCGTTCAGAAGTCTTAGTTTGGATCTCTGCGGGGCGCCGGATTCTTCCAGGTAGGATTCGAAGCAGTCCAGCCAGTGTTTGAAGTTGAGGGCTGCGTTTGCTGCCTGTGGGTTTAGATCCAGGTACGGTGGTTTGAGGGCTTGCAGCCAAGCCGGCTGGTGTGGCTGTGCTTCTGGGAGGGCTTCTGGCTGGCCAGTAGTAGACATCTTTAAAATTTAGTCAATAAAATTGATATACCTATCAATTCGTCCAATAAAAAGCGACGAGTTAGGAACGTAACTAAAGGTTTTTATTGACTAAATAACAGAGCCCACCCTCGTGGGTGATCGGGTCCAACAAGGAGGAATACCAGCCAGTCGACTACCTTTATACCTGGGCAGGTAGGTGGAGCCATGGGCGGAGTCGGAGGTGGTCAGCCCAGGTATAACAGCGCGACAAGAGGCGACCTCGTATCGTGATACAACAGTGATAATGGTGATAACAATACAACAGTGATAAATATAGTGTAACGATAAAAGTGGTTTACCACAACCCCATGAAGTCTCATGGCTTCAGGTCAAGCATGGGCAAGGAAACCTCTTGCTGATTACCACCTACCGCTCTCCCTCAGCTGATGAATCAGTACTCCGCCATGTTGAAAAAGAAAGACCTGCATTTATATAGCGCCTTTCATGCCCACTGTACTTTCCAAAGCGCTTCACTGCCAATAAAATACTTTTTGAAGTGTAGTCACTGTTGTAATGTAGGAAACGTGGCAACCAAATTGCGCACAGCAAGCTCTCACAAACGGCAATGTAATAATGATCGGATAATCTGTTTCAGTGATGTTGATTGAGGGATAAATATTGGCTAGGACACCGGGGATAACTTCCCTGCTTGCCTTCGAAATAGTGCCGTAGGATCTTTTAGGCCCACTTGAGAGTGCAGACAGGGCCTCAGTTTAACGTCTCATCCAAAAGACGGCACCTCCGGCAGTGCAGCACTCCCTCAGTACTGCAGTTGAGTGTCAGCCTAGAGTTTTATGCTCAAGTCCCGGGAGTGGGACTGTGAACCCAGAACCTTCTGACTCAGAGGCGAGAGTGCTACCCACTGAGCCACAGCTGACAGCATTAGAAGAAGCACTGAGGGTAGCAAGGGCACAGAATGGGTGGAGGACTTCAATATCCATCACCAAGAGTGGCTCGGTAGCACCAATACCGACCGAGCTGGCCGAGTCCTGAAGGGCCGAGCTGCCAGTCTGGCACACTACCACTGTGCTAAATGGGAAAGATTCAGAACAGATCTAGCAGCTCAAAACTGGGCATCCATGAGGCGCTGTGGGCCATCAGCAACAGCAGAGTTGTATTCCATCACAATCTGTAACCTCATGGCCCGGCATGTCCCTCACTACCATTACTATAAAGCCAGGGGACCAACCCTGGTTCAATGAGGAATGCAGAAGAGCAGCACCAGGCATACCTAAAAATGAAGTGCCAACCTGGGGAAGCTGCAACACTGAACTACATGCATGCTAAACAGCGGAAGAAGCATGCTACAGACAGAGCTAAGCAATCCCACAATCAACGGATCAGATCCAAGCTCTGCAGTCCTGGCACATCCAGTCGCGAATGGTGGTGGACAATTAAACAACTAACGGAAGGAGGTGGTTCCAGGAATATCCCCATCCTCAATGATAGCGGAGCCCAGCACGCGAGTGCAAAAGAGAAGGCTGAAGCATTTGCAACCATCTTCAGCCAGAAGTGCTGAGTGGATGATCCATCTCGGCCTCCTCCTGAGGTCCCCACCATCACAGAAGCCAGTCTTCAGCCAGTTCGATTCACTCCACGTGATATCAAGAAACGGCTCAGTGCACTGGATACAGCAAAGGCTATGGGCCCCGACAACATCCCGGCTGTCGTGCTGAAGACTTGTGCTCCAGAACTAGCCACGCCTCTAGCCAAGCTGTTCCAGTACAGCTACAGCACTGGCATCTACCCAACAATGTGGAAAACTGCCCAGGTATGTCCTGTCCACAAAAAGCAGGACAAATCCAATCCGGCCACTTACCGCCCCATCAGTCTACTCTCAATCATCAGCAAAGTGATGGAAGGTGTCATCGACAGTGCTATCAAGTGGCACTTACTCACCAATAACCCGCTCACTGATGCTCTGTTTGGGTTCAGTCAGGAGCACTCCGCTCCAGGCCTCATTACAGCCTTGGTCCAAACATGGATAAAACAGCTGAATTCCAGAGGTGAGGTGAGAGTGACTGCCCTTGTCATGAAGGCAGCATTTGACTGAGTGTGGCATCAAGGAGCCCTAGTAAAAATGAAGTCAATGGGAATCAGGGGTAAAATTATCCAGTGCTGGAGTCTTACCTAACACAAAGGAAGATGGTTGTGGTTGTTGGAGGTCAATCATCTCAGCCCCAGGACATCGCTGCAGCAGTTCCTCAGGGCAGTGTCCTAGGCCCAACTATCTTCAGCTGTTTCATAATGACCTTCCCTCCATCACAAGGTCAGAAGTAGGATGTTCACTGATGATTGCACAGTGTTCAGCGCCATTCACAACTCCTCAGATAATGAAGCAGTCCATGCCTACATGCAGCAAGACCTGGACAACATTCAGGCTTGGGCTGATAAGTGGCAGGTAACATTCGTGCCAGGCAATGACTATCGCCAACAAGTGAGAGTCTAACCACCGCCCCTTGACATTGAACAGCATTACCATCACAGAATCCCCCAACAACAACATCCTGAGGGTCATCATTGACCAGAAGCCTAACTGGACCAGCCACATAAATACTGTGGGAACAAGACCATATCAGAGGCTAGGTATTCTGCGGCAAGTATCTCACCTCCTGACTCCCCAAAGCCTTTCCACCATCTACAAGGCACAAGTCAGGAGTGTGATGGAATACTCTTACCATCCAGGCCAAAGCAGCCCGATTAATTGGCACCCAATCCACCACCTTAAACATTCACTCCCTCCACCACCGGCGCACCGTGGCTACAGTGTGTACCATCTACAAGATGTACTGCAGCAACTCGCCAAGGCTCCTTCGGCAGCACCTCCCAAACCCACGACCTCTTCCACCTGGAAGGACAAAGGCAGCAGGCGCATGGGAATACCACCACCTGCAAGTTCCCCTCCAAGTCACACACCATCCTGACTTGGAAATATATCGCTGTTCCTTCATCGTCGCTGTGTCAAAACCCTGGAACTCCCTCACTAATTGCACTGTGGGAGTACCATCACCACACGGACTGCAGTGGTTCAAGAAGGCGGCTCACCACCACCTTCTCGAGGGCAATTAGGGATGGACAATAAATGCTGGCCTTGCCAGTGACGCCCACATCCCAGGAACAAATAAAAAAAGTAACCTGCCACACCACTCCCTGGAGACTTCAGCAACTTCAAATAAGATAACAAACCACAAACTCACCAAGAACCAATAGAAATCAATTAGCAACTAACCTGAAAGCCATTGATGATCCCTTTAAATAGTGCTGGTGGGGAGTCCTTCCTGCTGCTAAACGCACAGTCAGCTATGTTTGTTTAAGAGAGGGCGTTAGCTGGTGTGTTGAGGTCGAAAATGGCAGCGCCGGCGTCAAATCAGCATTACACGCTGACTGACATCACGATCTGCCTACTCTGCATACTTCCGGAGCACGCTCCTTGCACCCGCGCTAACGACCACATCTTAATGCCGTCCAGCACGGCCCACATCAGAACTGTGTGCACAAAACGCGGACACCATTTTGAACTCAAAATAGCGCCCATAGCGCCGAAGAAATGGTCGTTACGGAGCCAGGTCTCGCGGCCATTCTCTTTAAGTGGTATCTGTGCAATCAGGTCCAAGTGAACTCCAGGATTTTTGGGTCATTCTCCTCTTCCTGTGGAAAGCATTTATTATGTTGCATTCACAAAATAAAACTGTCTTCTATGACAGACATCTGAGGACACATCTCTGATTCAATGATAATAAAAAACGAAATTGCTGGAAATACTCAGCGGGTCAGGCAACATCTGTGGCAATAGAAACAGGGCTAGCGTTTCAGCTTAGTAACCTTCCGTCAGTCCTGAAACATTGACTCTGTTTCTCACTCCACAGATGTTGCTAGACCTGCTGAGTGTTTTCCAGCATTGCCTGTTTTTTTTTATTTCAGATTTCCAGCATCCGTGGTATTTTGCTGTTGTCTATGTATGATTCAGTTTGTCACACGGCCACAGGGTGGCCCCCACCATCCATTCCCAATTCACATCATACGTAAATACCTATCAGGGTTGAATTACAAACAAAACAAGCCAATAAAATCATATTGGGGAGAATTTGGAAATAATTTGCAGGAAGACAGTATTTATCAATATGATAGCAAAATACTGCGGATGCTGGAAATCCGAAATAACAACAGAAAACGCTGGAAAAACTCAGCAGGCCAGGGCAGCATCCGTGGAGCGAGAAACGGAGTTAACGTTTCAGGTCGAAGACCCTTCGTCAGAACTGGAAAAAAAAGCAGGAAGAGGGATAGATTTTAAAGCAAGTTGGGGCTGGGAAAAGGGGGAGGGGATGGAAAAACAAAAGGGAAGGTCAGTGATAGGATAGAAAGCAGGAGAGATTAAGAGACATTGAGAGACATTAAGAGATATTCAAGGAATAAAGGATGGCTCTAGATGAAGTGTGAAAGGCCCTGGCAGAATGAAGTAAATATCAATGTCACTTTATGCCTTTACTTCTTCATCTGTGACATCGGGGTGCTCACGCGTAGGGCCAACGAAAGTGCTGGTTTCGTGCATGCACTGCGCATGCGCTGGAAACTGGAACTTCCGTTCCCTTGAAGGAAGGGGTTCACAGGTCAAATGCGTGCGCCGGAGAGGCAGCGCGTACGCCTGGAACTTCTGCTTTTTTTTTTACAGGTTTCTCCGGGAGGGTAAGTTTCCAGCAGCTATGCATTTAAAAAGCAGTCGCAAGGCCTGCTTTTAACAAGTGGTGAAGTAAGTAAAATTAAAACATTTTTTCCACAGGTTTATTATTTTTAAATACTTTAAAGAAAGGTAAGTTTATTTTTAGCCCCATTAAAAACTGTAATTAATTTTTTCAAAAATTTAAATGATTGTTTAAAATAGTTTTGTGTAATTTATAGTTATTTTTAAAATGTGATTTAAAAAAAAATGTATTTGAAGTTTTAATTATGTTTTGGGGCCAAATTCTATTCATAGATTTGACAGGTCTTCCTGTCAAATCTATGAATAGAGATTCCCTGCTACCATTGGCTCTCCATGGCCCACGTAATCCCAGGGGACGCATCAAACTAACTGCGCCCCTGGGGTACGCAAGCACTGCGTGCCGGCAGTTGGAGGAGGCCCAGGATCGGAATCCCACGCGGGCCCACAGCACAATGGCCGGCGCGCTAGGTAAGTGCAGGTCGGGGGCTTGCACCCGCGGGAAGCCTCCGACCCGAATTTCAGGGCCTCGTTGTCGCATGGAGTGGTGCTACACTACAGCTGAGTCTAGCCTTCGACAGGGCACTAAACTTACACAGAAGACAGTAAAAAAGTGAACAGTGTGGGTTATACGCTTATTACACAACTGAAGGTGGAGCTTGCTCACCTATCGCTAGCACAGTCCTGTATAAGGCACCACATTGAAATGCAAATATACATTTATGGAGTTGTATAAATGGTAAATTTTAGTCCCTCAATTGATTTGACATGATTGAGTGCCAAACAGTAACCTTTTATTTTCTTGGCATCTAATGTTGATCTTGCTTAATGGTGTGAAATAAAAAATGATTGCCCGCATCCAAATAGCACATACTTATTATGTGTACATAATGCATTAGTCATAGTACAAAATGTTCAACTCTTGGACTGCAGACGATTTCGACATGGTTTCCGCTGGGAGTCAGCGTGGCGAAGTCCAGCGCTCTCAGGTCAATCCCATTTTCTCAAAACGGCTACAGCACCTGAACCAGCATTACTTTCAGTCGGGCAGGCACACCTGTCGGGAGAAGCACAAATCAACAGTTCAGGTGTTGAACTCTGCCTCAGAACTGGAAGATATTACAGATGGACAGCGTTTAAAAGTAGAACAGGACAAGGGATGGTGGAGGGGGGGAAAGGTGGAAGGGGGGGGGAAGAGGGGAGCTGGAGGGGGGAGGTGTAAGGGGGGAAAGGGGGAGGTGGAGGGGGGAGGTGTAAGGGGGGAAAGTGGAAGGGGGGAGGTGGAGGGGGGGAGGTGTAAGGGGGGAAAGGGGGGAGGTGGAGGGGGGAAAGTGGAAGGGGGGAGGTGGAGGGGGGAGGTGTAAGGGGGAAAGGGGGGAGGTGGAGGGGGGAAAGTGGAGGGGGGAGGTGTAAGGGGGAAAGGGGGGAGGTGGAGGTGGAAGGGGAGGGAAAGGGGAGGTGGGGGGGAGGGAAAGGGGAGGTGGGGGGGAGGGAAAGGGGAGGTGGGGGGAGGGAAAGGGGAGGTGGGGGGAGGGAAAGGGGAGGTGGGGGGGAGGTGGAAGGGGGGAGGTGGAAGGGGGTGGAAAGGGGGGAGGTGGAAGGGGGTGGAAAGGGGGGAGGTGGAAGGGGGGAGGTGGAGGTGGAAGGGGGGAGGTGGAGGGGGAAAGGGGGGAGGCGGAGGTGGAAGGGGAGGGAAAGGGGAGGTGGGGGGGAGGTGGTAGGGGGTGGAAAGGGGGGAGGTGGAGGTGGAAGGGGGGAGGTGGAAGTGAGGTGGGGGAAGGGGAGAGGTGGAGGTGGAAGGGGGGGAAGGGGGAGGTGGAAGTGAGGGGGGGAAGGGGAGAGGCGGCGGGGGGGAAGGGAGGAGGTGGAGGGGGGGAAGGGAGGAGGTGGAGGGGGGGGAAGGGAGGAGGTGGAAGGGGGGAGGTGGAAGTGAGGGGGGGAGGTGGAAGTGGGGGGGGGAAGGGGAGAGGTGGCGGGGGGAAGGGGAGAGGTGGCGGGGGGGGAAGGGAGGAGGTGGAGGGGGGGGAAGGGGAGAGGTGGCGGGGGGGGGAAGGGGAGAGGTGGCGGGGGGGGGAAGGGGAGAGGTGGCGGGGGGGGGGAAGGGGAGAGGTGGCGGGGGGGGGAAGGGAGGAGGAAAACCCACACATAGCGACCACAAACACGAGGAATAGAATGACCTGCAGTGTCCAGGTGGCGAGCGGGAGATGGTTAAATGGCGGAAGTGATATGTGTTTGTCTCTCTTCAGCCCTGAGGAAATGCGCGATACCCAGAACACTCGACTTGTGTTCTCTCGACAGATGCTGAGCATTTCTATGCCTTCTGCTTATTGCTTCAGATTTTGCAACATCTGGCATTTTTTGCTTTTTTTTGCCCATAATTATCTTCACTGCACAGCAGTATTACTGACGGTGAGACATAACGTCGCACCGTTTGAGCTTCCTTCTCACCATGTATTTAAGATTGAGAGGCGAGCCTGGGAAAATTCCTCGAACTTGGTGGCAGAACGCCTTTCAGCTTTAAGTGAGTTGAAAGGTGAAAGAGCTTGCTGGGTTTTCCAGTAAGATTTTCACAACAGCGGGGAATTTTACAATTGCAGCCTTGGATCACAAGGCAATTCCATGGGGTTTTCTAGTCACTCATTATCAAGCTAAATCAAGTGGAAAAGTTCTGTGTTGGATCTTATCATCAGGGATGAGGGACATCAGTTATGTGGAGAGCCTCGAGAAGCTGGGATTGTTCTCCTTAGAGCAGAGAAGGTTTAGGGGAGATTCAATAGCGATGTTCAAAATTATGAAGGGTTTTGATAGAGTAAATAAAGAGAAACTGTTTCCACTGGCAGATGGATTGGTAACAAGAGGACACAAATTTAAGGTAACTGGCAAAAGAGCCAGAGGGGAGACGAGGAGAAATGTTTTTACGCAGCGAGTTGTTTTGATCCGGAATGCACTGCCTGAAAGGGCGGTGGAAGCAGCTTCAATGGTAACTTACAAAAGGGAATTGGATAAATACTTGAAAAAGAAACATTTACAGGGCTGTGGGGAAAGAGTGGGGGAGTGGGACTAATTGGATCGCTCTTTCAAAGAGCTGGCACTGGCACATTGAGCCCACTGGCCTCTTTCTGTGCTGTATGATTCTAATTACCTCAGAAAGCCTCTGTTTTGCATTTAGATATTTAATCTATTTAATTAAAACTCTACAAAAGTGCAATTACAGTTTTTGAATAATTCTAGGGGTAGCGCATCTTTCTATTGCACAAGCCATGAGCTACTGAGCAATTTGCCACAAGGTGACATACCTCAATGGACCCAGTGCATTGCCACTGAATGTGTGCAGTGCGATTTGATGTTCGAGTACTGCAATTTTGCATGAGTGTCCCGAGGCAGTAACAGCGGTTGAGCAGATCAATGTGATAACAAATCACTTGCTGCAGCAAATCATCCATCTTAGTCCCGAGTAACTCAATATATTTTTTTGCAACACCGTTGGGGAAGTACATGCATTTAGGCAACAAGGAATAATCTTAGATGGAATAAAAACACAAGTCTAAAATAGATAGTAGCATCACGAGCAGAGGATTCAGGTCAAAGAAGAAAGACTTGCATTTATATAGCGCCTCAGGATGTCCCAAAGAGTTTTACAACCAATGAAGTACTTTTGAAGTACAGTCACTGTTGTAATGTACGAAACGTGGCAGCCAATTTGCGCACAGCAAGCTCCCACAAACAGCAACGTGATAATGACCAGATAATTTTTTTTTAGTAATGTTGATTGAGGGCTAAATATTGGCCAGGACACCAGGGATAACTCTAAGGCTTGCATTTATATAGCACCTTTCACAACCTCAGGACGTCCCAAAGCGCTTTACAGCCAATGAAGTGCTTTTGTAGTGTAGTCACTGTTTAATGTAGGAAACGTAGATCAGTCAGTGTAACAACCATCAGTCATTGCTATAGACATTCAAGTTATATTCACATAACAGTCAAACCAGTGACCTGGCACTTGTGGTAGTTTGAGTGGGCAATGTTTTTTTTTATTATATAACTATTTGCAAGTTAGGTCAGAATATTAGGTTATATTTTTACCATGAAAATTTCTTACACACGAACTGCAGTATTAAGTGGATCACCCACTTTGAATGCATTCTTTCTTGCGATAACAAACTTCATTTCGGTTCAGTGCTGCATCATTGCCACTTGACTGCACGATTAGGTGCAGACCAGGTTCATGCCGTCAGATAGCGTCTCCCTAACTAACGCGAGTGTGAAACTCGCTGAACTCATTATGTCAGATTGTTCTCACGCCTCCTCCTCTAAATGAAACCTGGAACCAGCCTGTATGACCTTTACCGTTGAGCTGCAAAATGAGAATGCTGCAATGTTGCCAGGAGAGAGAGAGGTGAGCAGCTGCTCAAAGGGTGAAGCGACTTCTGCAGAGTCAGATACCTTCAGAAAGAAAGATAAAAGAACGTGCATTTATATAGCGCCTTTTACAGCCAACCAAGCACCTTTGAAGTGCAGTCGCTGTTGTAATGTGGGAAACGCAGCAGCCAATTGGCGCGCAGCAAGCTCCCACAAACAGCAATGTGATGACCCGTTTTAGTGATGTTGGGTGAGGAATAATTAACGGGACCGCTGGGGAGAACTCTTCGAAGAGTGGCCGTGGGATCTTTTACGGCCACCTGAGAGGGCAGACGGGGCCTCGGTTTAGCGTCTCAGCTGAAAGACGGCACCTCCGACGGTGCAGCACTCCCTCAGCACTGCACCGGAGTGTCAGCCTCGATTATGTGCTCAAGCCTCTGGAGTGGGACTATGAACTCACGACCTTCTGACTCAGAGGGGAGAGTGCTACCCACTGAACCACAGATGAGAAGATAAAAATCAATGGCAGAGCTTGCCTCCAGTAGATAATGTTGGCTTTTGCCATCTATATTTTTGAGTTGTGGGTACAGTAGCATAGTGGTTACTGGACTAGTAATCCAGAGGCCTGAACTAATGATTTGGGGGGACGTGAGTTCAAAACCCACCAGGGCAGCTGGGGAATTTAAGTTCAGTTAATTAAATTTTAAAAATCTGGAAGGAACATCAGTAATGAAACTACCAGATTGTCGCATAAAACCCATCTGGTTCACTAATGTCCTTTAGGGAAGGAAATCTGCTGTCCTTACCCGGTCTGGCCTATATGTGACTCCGGACCCACAGCAATGTGGTTGACGCTTAACTGCCCCTCTGAAATGGCCTAGCAAGTCAGTCACTCAGCTGTATAAGGCGGCTCACCACCACCTTCTCAAGGGCAATTAGGGATGGGCAATAAATGCTTGGCAGCGATGCCCACATCCCATGAACAAATAAATATTTTTTTTTAAATTACGTTATTACTTTTTAACAACCAAATGTATGCCGAGAAGATACGAAGTGTTGTGACAAGTTGAATTACGGTAGATTGTTTTCACTAGTTGGCAAAATTGGTAGCGAGGGGGCATAAATTTGAGCTAAGAATTCAAGGGGAGGTTAGAGGGGGGAGAAAGCTTCACTTCGAGGGCGGTTGGAAGCAGTTTCTGAGGCAGAATCCGCTAAATGTTTTTTAAAAGGAAATTAGATCATTGCTTGAAAAAGAGGAATATTAAAGGATAGGGGGAGCGAGTGGGTGGCTCATGTGGAGAAAAGCACCAGCACAGGCTTGCTGGGCTGGAAGCCCAATGCTGTGTTGTAGCATTCTATAATTCTATGTCCTCCAGCTCAAGCTCATTTCCATAACAGGCCAATCCTTTTTCTTCTTTCTTCCATTTTATTTACATTCAGAAAATTACATACATATATTTTGTGAAGTAACTGTACAGCTTTTTACTTGCATTAGGAAACTGAAGCCCATAAGCTGATGCCTTCCCAAAGCGTTAAGTGTGGTACACCGCTCAAACTGAACTGGGCACTGCTTTCATTGTGAACAATTATTTGCTCAGTCATTGCTTTTAATCAGCTCTCAAGGAGAAAACAAAGTGTGCAGCTATTCAACACATTTCAGAGGGTATTTTATGGCACCCAGATGTGGTGTACCAACGTGGCACCCTCGAGACTGGTGGCACGCCGGTCTCCACCTTTCATCTCCCATGTGGTAACTGTCCAGTAAAAGCCTGGGCTGTCGGGGAGGGAGTGAGAGAGGGGGAGAGAGATGGAGAGAAAGGGGGAGAGGGAAAGAGAGAGCGAGCAGGAGAAGAGGAGGGGGAGAGAGGGAAGAAAGGGAGAGGGAGAGAGGGAGGGGAGAGAAAGAGAGAGGGGAAGAGAGAGAGGTAGAGAGGGAGAAAGGGGGAGAGGGAAAGAGAGAGCAAGCAGGAGAGAGAAGGGGAGGGGATAGAAAGAGGGGGAGAAGGGAAGAAAGGAGAGGGAGAGGGGAAGAGAGAGAGGGGAGAGAAAGAGAGTGAGCAGGAGAGAAGGGGGGGAGAGGGAGAGAGAAAGGGAGTGAGGGAGAGAGAGGGGAGAGAGAGGGGAAGAGAGAGAGAGAGGGAGGAGGACGAGAGAGATGGGGAAAGAGAGAAAGGGAGAGAAGGACAGAGGGAGAGAGAGCATGAGGGGGAGAGAGAGGGGAGGGGAGGGGAGGGGGGAGAGAGAGGGGAGGGGAGGGGGGAGAGAGAGGGGAGGGGAGGGGAGGGGGGAGAGAGCGAGAGAAAGAGAGACAGACAGACAGAAGGAGAGAGAGATGGAGAAGGGGAGAGAGAGAGAGAGATAAAATCAGAAAGCTCTGTTGCAAAGGAATGAGTTTTCCTCCCTGTCCTTGAGACCAGTGAGTGGTGCCTGCCATGGAGGGGCCTTGAACAGCAGAGAATTAGGGGAGGTTTAAAGAGGAGGGGTACTTTTGAAGCAGTTGTAGTAAAATAGAAACTAAATCCAGTTTCCGGTTCTTGGAAGTGCAGCCAATGCAGGCCAATAGACAGGGAACTGATGATTCTGGTTGATGGGCACAATGTCTGCAGTCAGTAACACAACTTTTATTCGCCGTTATAATATTTATTTCTTATATAATAATTTGGTTGCCATACAAGTTATTGAGGAGTCGGGAAAGTGCAAGTTACAGGAGCTCTTAATGGAATCTAGATGAAGATATATAAATCACAGAAATTACAGCAACGTTAATAACCTGAACACAAGTTCTTTTACACAAATTATAGTGAGATACACCTTAATGCACTAAGCAAAAAATTAAAATAAAATTAAATTACTATTATTGGTAAAGAAAATGATATTGTAGGCTCATTGATGCAATCATTGCCAGATCAACTGGATAGTTCTGCAGCTGCAGTTACAGAGGAGTCAGTGAATCAACTATATAGCTAAATGATAAATACCACAAATAAATACTGAGAGCTGTGCAAGATGTTAAAACCTGCGAATTAAAATGTCCCCAACAGTCACACAGCTCATCGTTTCTGTGGAAGTTAACAGTATGAAGTGCACTCAAGTCTCCCAATAAACAGGGGTCCCTGTATGTTGTTATACACAATTTACATCTCGTGAGATTTGGTACCGTATACACAATTGTTACACAAACTAAGCGTGTAAGATCGCCAGTTTTAATTACAATATGTAACAGAAATGCAGACCTAAAAAGAAGTGAGTACATAATATGGCGGAGAGAAATGCGTCTAAATTACCTGTCGTTCTACGGTTATGGTTAATCTTTTTATGCCCAGCAGTAAAAGGCCAGACTGAAATCATCCACTACTACCATTGCCTCAACAAAGCAATCTGCTCAGATTTAGCTTCACTTGTATTTTGGCAGAGCGCGTTCAAAAAAATTAACGTACTGCGCAGCTACATTCCTTGACTGGAATACCCGGCGTTACACGTCATTAACCAATCAGAATAAACGTATACAGCCGTGAAAAAAGAATAGCAGCTAAAATGACAAATAGAAACCCCCTTCTTGTTTTAAATTTTATTTCCAATAAGCAAGACATGGTTTTTTTCCGACACAGCTCAAAGGAGTGAACTCGTCTGCTCTGAAACTGAATAATAGACATTGGCCCATTCAGAGCACTTCCAAATGCTCGAGTAAACAACTGTGGTAAATCACCTGCGCTCTTATGGAAGACGGTAATGATTAGTTTCAACACCCTTGTCGCTGTTGTCAAGAGCAGCTCCTGACAACAGCATCAGGGGAAAAAGACACAGCAACAGCAACAACAAAAAAAAAACAAATCGGTATTAGCTTTCAAGGAAAGAATTGGACAAATGCTACAACAGTGTCCCATCATGGCAGAGTAGTACGAGAGTATGTCAAAAATGTGAAAAGTTAAAAGAGCTTCATACTTCCACCCCCACACACACAATACTGGAAATGATAAGACTGCTCAGCAGAAAAGAAAAAAAAAATTCTAGTCAGCGTCACCTCTTGTTCAAAGGGAAAAAAGTGGAGGAGTAAAACAGGGGGTGAGCAGATCTGCTGCACATCTTCTACATTATTGATTGTGATCCTTGTGAAGAAATACTGTACTAGCAAAGATAGAAAGTATATAACACAGCTCTGCTGGTTCAACTGCGGTATCATTAAGACACATGTCCAAGTGAGGTCAATATTAAAAGGTCATCGTTCAAAATATAGATTATGCTGTAGTATATTTACATCACAAAAGGATCTTCACTTTTGCACTATTCTTCTCAGCACATCAGTGGCACATGGCGTTGCTTGACTGACGAGCCACTGATACCGTCAACTTGTTGTGCTTATAAATGTACTAGAGGCTTTTTATCGGAACAAATGTTCATGCTGAGCTTTTAAAAATATTTCAGTCGCACATTATATTCCAGCCAGAGCTATGGTGAATGTAGACTGTCGACAAAAATAATGAGAGATCTTTTAGTTACTTTGTAAAGCATTCAAATAAATGTTCATCTATCCGAGAGTAGCTGTTTTAAAGCTCGTTCTATGTTCATTCGATGCCCAACTCTCGTCACCCCGAGATCGATCAAGTCTTCCTTCTGAAGTGACGGTAGATGCGTCCCATCTATTTCATTATCCAAAAACGCATCTTTGTGTTCTCCGAGGTTCAAGGTGTCCAGCCAGTCCGCCACGTCGTGTTTAGTCCAAAGGAGGACAACCTTGGATGCAAAAGGTTTGTTCGAGACTGGCTGCTGCAAAGCGGATGGAGAGGGGGACCGGCTGCGGCCTGGCTGGGTGCCAAAGTGCCCCTCCCCAGGGACCGGTGGACTTTGGAAGCCAAAGGCATCAGAAAGAGTAGGCGAGGAAGCAGACATTGGGAGAGAGGATGGCCTGGGAGCCTGCTGGCCGGCGTCTGTCGGGGAGACCACGGGACTCGGCGCTCGTTTTAAAATGGTCATACTGTCAAAATCTGACGTCCGGTTCTGAACGGTTATGGGCTGGCTGGTTCCAGGCCGAATGGTGAAGGTTACAGTGGCGTTCCGTTGTACACCTGAAGTACTGTTCACTCCATCAGAAATCCTGCGGAATAATTAACACAGAAGAAGAGTGAATTTATTTGCAGAATCAAAACTTCCCCCCACGCGCACCCCCCCCCCCCCCCCCCCCGAATCAATACTTTTTTTCCCCAAAGAAAGTGATGGTTGGAGAGTTCTGCCAGTTGGGCTGTGAGGGGAGGAATCGAACGGTCTCCAAAACTGGTAGGAGATAAAGATTACATGAAAGTCAAAGTTAAAAAGGGATGGGAAGAGGGGTTTTACAAGGAGAGGGACTAAATTTTTTAAAGGCTTTCGGGGAGCATTACAAAGGCATCTCAACCCATTAGCATCCATTGCCAAGGTTGAGGGGGCATGGGATTGAAAAGTGGCAGGCAGGGAGAGTACCCTGTATACCATTTACAGCTCCTCTAGACTCAACTTTTGTTTCTTTACTTGTCCCATTACCATCTCCTTTCGCTTTGCTCCATCATCCCTTTTGTCATGTAATCTCTCCTGCCTTCCAGCCTATCACAGACCTTCCCTTTTGTTCTTTCCTCCCCCCCCCCTTTTCCCTGCCCCTACACTTGCTTAAAAACTGTTACATCTCTAACTTTTTCCAGTTCGAATGAACGCTCATCGACCTGAAACGTCAACTCTCTTTCTCTCTCCACAGATGCTGCCTGACCTGCTGAGTGTTTCCAGCATTTTCTCTCTCTCTTTCAGATTTCCAGCCTCCGCAGTGTTTTGCTTTCGTGCTGTAGGTGCAGGCACGAGTCCGCAGACAAGTGATGGTGCAGCCCAGCATTTGGCCTCTTCTTTGATGGCTGCTGAATTCAAGGAAGATTTTTCTCTGCACCATCCCACGTGTCAGCTAAAAGCTGGAGCCAAGTTTTTGGACCACAACTGATCATTATTGTCCCTGCCCATGTGCAAGCTTGGTTCGACCACACTTGAAGTACTGTGAACAGTTTTAGTTTCCATATTATGAAAAGGATATGGAGGCCCTGGAGAAGGTGCAAAAATGACTCGAATGATACCAGAACTGAGAGCTTATATCAATCAGGAAAGATTGAAAAGGCTGGGGCTTTCTGTAGAAAAGGGAAGACCGAGGGGTGACCTTTTAGAGGTCTTCAAGATTATGAAAGGGATTGATAGGATGACAGAGGGAAGATGTTCCCACTTGTGGGCAAGGCAAGAACTAGGGGCTATAAATATAAGATAGTCACTAATAAATCCATTGGGAATTCAGGATAAACTTCTTTACCCAGAGAGTGGTTAGAATGTGGAACTCACTACCACAGGGAGTAGTTGAGGTGAATCGTATCGATGCATTCAAGAGGAAGCTAGATAAGCACATGAAGGAGAAAGGTATAGAAGGATATGTTGATGGGGTTAGATGAAGAGGGGTGGGAGGAGGCTCGTGTGGAGCTAAACACCGGCATGGGCCAGTTGGACATAATGGTTTGTTTCTGTGCTGTAAATATTTTGTAAGTTCTAGGCTGCATGGAAGACACTGGCGTCCTTGCAGCAGATGGCAATGCTCAGCAACTTCCCCTGTGATGGCCCAGACCCTGAGAAGGCAGGTTACCAGAGTCATTCCCAGGTGGGTTTGTCGGAACTCACAGAAACGGTTGGCAGCAGGTGCGCTAGGATTAGATTCATATCTCATCGTGATGCCAGCGGGAGATCTTCAGGCAGAGCAGTCATTGGGAAGAGCAGCTTCCACCAGCAACGTCCACCAAAGTGACCTCGCTCTGCCGATGTTCGGATGTGGGCAGGAGGGCACAGACCATATCTCAGGCAGCCCAGACTGCCTGGCAACCCTCTGATGGTGTCCTTTTCCTCCGAACACTTCACCTTGACGGGTTCCTGGTGGCAAACACTTTGGTGCCAATAAAGGGAGTTGGGGGAAAAATAAATGAATAACTGCACCTGGCTCTAAGACTCATGAAAGCCTAAATATCAGATGGGAACAAAAGAAATCTACAAGAAAAGGTCTATTGCACTTAACTTGAAAGTGTGTGGGCCACTGAAATGCTCTCCTCCCTCCATGTGTGCCCAAGATTTTGTCTCCCACCAGCTTTCACTGGTGTGCTGGAGACTCGGAGTCATGTTAACCTACCTCACCATTTGGGATCCCCACGGGCTTGGGTGGTACGCCAGTTTTACACCCAGTCTGTCTCAATGGAGTATAAAATCAGGCGGAGTGTAAAACTAGCCTTGCACCCGATCCCAGTCAGTTTCCCATGGGCTGGTTCGGTTGAAATTGGCCCCTCAGTGTCCAGCACGCCCCCCCCCCTGGGGCTAAGAACCCTTCCACACCCCCTCTTGAATACAGGAAAGAGACTCCTGCTTCCGTCCCAGGCCCGACTCGAATATCAAGAATGATGGTAAGTGAGGCTCCCTGTTGAATCTCTCAGTAAAAGTCCCCTAAAGCTGGATAAATGCAGCCTGCTCCTCTTAACTGAAAGCTGATTAATTCAAAATGATCTGATAATTCCATTCCACCCCCACTAAATTCCCAATTTGCTGTTATTAACATTGCTCAATTCAAATTATTGGGTACTGCAAAAAGCGATTTCCAATTATCAGTAGATAGCATTACATTTATAGATTCGTGCATTGCCAGTTTTGTAGTGGAAGCATCTCAATATTAGTCCAGCGGGTTCTTTAAAAATGTTGGGTGTTGCAATGTTTATATTGATCTCATTGATACGTATAAAATTCTTAGAGGGCCTGGCAGGGTAGATGTTGAGAGGATGTTTCCCCTGGCTGGAGAGTCCAGAACGAGGGGGTCATAATCTCAGGGTAAGGGGTCGGCCATTTAGGACTGAGATGAGGAGACATTTCTTCACTCAGAGGGTGGTGAATCTTTGGAATTCTCTACCTCAAAGGGCTGTGGAGGCTCAGTTGTTGAGTGCATTCCAGACTGAGATCGATAGATTTTTGGACGCTCAGGGGATCGGTCGGGAAAGTGGAGTTGAGGTCAAAGATCAGCCATGATCTTATTGAATGGTGCAGCAGGCTCGAGGGGCTGTACGGCCTACTCCTGCTCCTATTTCTTATGTTCTAACGTAATGTTTTAAAAACGATACAGGATTTTGGATTAATTCTTACAAAATATATTTTAGTACCTCCAAATTACAATCTCCATTGCAGGAAGAGCAGGGGGAGTGGGACTAATTGGAAAGCTCTTTCAAAGAGCTGGCACAGGCATGATGGGCCGAATGGCCTTCTTCTGTGCTGTTAAGTTTCTATGCAATGAAACTGCAAAGATTAGAATATGGGCATATCATCAAAAATGTCCGGGTTACCATCAAGTGGGATGGCACGCTAGAGATGTGGTATATGGTCACTTTGCAGTGCAAATGTCAAAGTCAGCAAAAGCGGGGCGATGTGATCCCCTGGATGAAGCTGTCCCACATTGCTTGGGCTCCACACTGTGCGGAATATAACTCCACTGCGACGCTTAAACAAGGCCTCAAAAAGTGCTCAGAGCTCCCTTGCAATGTCAGGGAATTCGGTAAACATTGGCTGAGCCTGGGTACTCTTGCCACGCTCATGAAAAATGATCGGTTTTGCCGGCTGGGGAGTGGGAGCTCGCACAAGATCCCGCCCGGCACCCACCACAGAGTTTCAGGAGCCAGGAACGGCTGTGCAGAAACACACTTCCAGTTGGCAAGTTCTAAATATTTCGCGAGCGCAGGTGGAATGATCTGCACTCTCAGAACAGTAGAGAGCTTGGGGGCGGCGGGGGACTTTGAACACTTTAAAAAGAATCATTCTGAGAATGTGGGTGTCTCTGGCAAGGCTGAAATTTTATTGCCCATCCCTTGTTGCCCTCTGAACGTGGTGGTGGGCCTTGTTCTATTTGATGCAACGGAGTGGCTTGCGAGGCCACTTCAGAGGGCAGTTAAGAATTAACCACTGGAGTCACATATAGGCCAGACCGGGTAAGGACGGCAGATTTCCTTCCCTGAAGGACATTAGTGATACAGTTGGGTTTTTACGGCAATCCAACAGCTTCATGTTTGCTGTTTATTTCCAGATTTTGTAAACTGAATTCAAATTCTCAAAGTGCCACAGTGAGATTTAAACTCAAGTTTTTGGGATTATTAGCATAACTGCTACACCACTGCACTTTTAAAACCATATCTGACACTCTAGCATAAATACAGCCTCATTAAATCTTGATTTTAAGGCTCAAATGCTCCATGCCTACTTTTGCTCAAGTCAACGCGAGTGCATCTCTTTAAAATGAATGCAAATTGAAACTAAAAGCTCAGTCGATGGCTGGGAAGTTCCTCTGGTAACGTTACGGTAGCAGCGTGGGAGCAGTTCTAAGGAAATACTTTTTCTTTTTACTCAATACCAACAACAACCACCTGTGGTTATATAGAGCCTTTAATACGGGAAAAAAAACCTCCCAAGGTGCTTCACGGAGGTGTAACAAGAAACAGATGCCTAACTCAAAGGAGGAGAGATTAGAAGAGGTGACCAAGAGTTTGGTCAATGTGGTGGGGTTTAAGGATGTCTTAAAGGAGAGGGAGAATGGAGAGGCAGAGGGATTTAACAAGAGAAAAGAAAGACTCGCATTTATATAGCACCTTTCATGACCACCAGACATCCCAAAGTGCTTTACAGCCAATAAAGTACTTTTTTTTTTTAAGTGTAGGAAACACGGCAGCCAATTTGCACAAAGCAAGCTCCCACAAACAGCAATGTGAGAATGACCAGATAATCTGTTTTAGTGATGTTGGTTGAGGGATAAATATTGGCCAGGACACTAGGGGATAACTCCCCTGCTCTTCTTCGAAATAGTGCCATCGTATCTTTTAGTCCACCTGAGGGGGCCTCAGTTTAACGTTTCAGCTTCTACCCCCAGGCCATAAGACTCATGAACGATTAATTTATTATTATTTATTACTGTTGTTTTATTTATTATTACTGTCTTTCTATTAGTATTTCTATTAGTATTTTTATCATTGTTATGCCATATTTATTCCAATGTTGGGAGGACTCGTAAAAATCAACATTTCATTGTGCAGTACACACGTCTGCTGCATATATGACAAATAAAATTGAATTGAATTGAATTGAGTGTCAGCCTAGATTTTTGTGCTCAAGTCTCTGGAGTGGGACTTGATCCCACAACCTTCTGACTCAGAGGTAAGGGTGCTACCAACCGAGGCACTGACAGGAATGGGAATGGGAATTCCTATAACGCAAGGCCTATGCGGCTAAAAGCACAGCTGTCTATGGTGGGCTGAAGGAGACAGGTTTCCTTTCACAGTTATATGGATGCGATCATAAGAGGTTACAGAGATGGTGGCGAGCAAAGTCATGGAGAAATTTACTGAACTAGGACAAAATTTTACATCTGAGGTGTTGGGGACCGGGAGCCAATGTCAGTCAGTGAGGAGGGGGTTGATAGATGAGTGGAACTTGGTGTGGGTTAGAATACAAGCAAGAGTTTTGGACAAGCTGGAGTCTATGGAGGGTGGGGATGGAAAACTAGCCAAGAGAACAATGAAGCAATCGCATTTGGAGGTGACCAAGTAATGGATCAGAATTTCAGCGGCGAATGAGCTGAGGTAGAGGCAGAGGCAGGAGATGATACGGAGGTGGAAGGAGGCGATTCTTGTGATGGAGACGATATGGGGGTCAGACACTCAGCTCGTGGTTTAAAAATGAGGCCGAGGTTGCGAACAATCTGGATACCTAGGGAAGGGGATGGCGTCAGTGGTGAGGGGTCAAAGATTGTGGGTGGGGGGTGGGCCGAAGGTGAAGGAGGATAGTGTGGCTGACTGCACTGAAGGCTGCACAGAGAATGAGAGGGCCGAGAAGGAATAAATACAGTACATCATGGTCACAATCGCAGAGAATGTCTTTCGTAACTTTGGTCTGGGTCATGAAGATGGGTAGTAATTGGGGAGATCAGAGTGATCGAGCAGCATTAACAACTGGGAACTGAATGTATCCCACTTGCTTTCAGATAACAGCAATTTTTTTTTTTTTACATTAAATTGATTTTTTTAAAGTTGTTAGCAGGAAAAACTGTAGCAAGATTGGAAGTACAGCAACAGGGATTGTCACTCAGCATATAATAGTTTTTTTTTAAAGCAGCTAACCGTGACCAAAGCAAGCCCTATTTAGTTTGTGTGCATCTCCACTAAGAACCTAGGGGGAAAATATCGGTGTTGCAAAGTTTAGTGCCCGGCGCTAATTATCGCCTCCGACAGCAAAATTCCCCTCTATCGCCCCTGGAGGTGATTTGAGCGCTAAATCAGGCACTACACACCTCTCTTAAGGTGCAAACATCAGGGAGCGAAGCGCTACCTCAGAACGCTACCGAAGCTCAGGCGGTGTCCGTTACCATGGAAGCCAGACAGATTGGGACCGTCCAGTTCTTAAAGGGGAAGGGCCATCTTGCTGGCCAGCCACTCCCTGCCCATTGCAGCCTTGAATCTCGGCCTGGAGAGACCTCAAAAGCAATTGTGTTAGAAGCACTAATGGATAGGCCCAGGGAAAGAGCTCGGCGCTTAGGAACCTCAAAAGTGGTGCTGAGGGCCAAAACTCCTTCGGACAGCGTTAAAACCAAAAATTTTGCTGACAAGAAAAGGCAGGAAGCGCCCGCCTTTAAATAGCGCTCCCCCAGCCCCTTCCCAGACTTGAAAACATTCCCCTCCACCTGTCGTTCCTAATAGCAGGCGCTAAGGCAGGGGGCGTGACTCAATATCTGGCCTGGGGTGCTACTGGGGCGTGCATGCTTGACTGACGTCACGATTTGCGGTCTTAGTGTTTAGCGTCACCGCAAAACAACTGGTCAATTTCGCGAGCGGCGCTAAAATCACCACACTCGGGCGCTAAGTTCCTTGCGTCCCGTTCGCGCCCCCCGGAGGCGCTAACCAACCGAATTTTTCCCCCAATAGTTTTCTAAGAATCAAGTTATTTTTAATGAGAATGTTTTCTTCATTTATATAACTTCCCAACTTTAATTTCACACCTTGTACGGCAAAAATAGGGACAATTTGGCCTTCTACAACAACAAGAACTACTTTCATAGCGCCTTTAACGTAGTAAAATGTCGCAAGGCGCTTCACAGGAGCATTTATCAAACAAGATTTGACACCGAGCCACATAAGGAGAAATTAGGACAGATGACCAAAAGCTTGGTCAAAGAAATAGGTTTTAAGGAGCGACTTAAGGAGGAGAGGTAGAGAGGCGTAGAGGTTTAGGGAGGGAATTCCAGAGCTCAAGGCCCAGGCAGCTGAAGGCACGGCCGCCAATGGTGGAACGATGGAAATCGGGAAAGCGTAAGAGGCCAGAATTGGAGGAGCGCCGAGATCTCGGAGGGCTGTAGGGCTAGAGGAGGTTACAGAGATCTCGGAGGGCTGTAGGGCTAGAGGAGGTTACAGAGATCGAGGTGAACTACAGGTAAGCTTTCCAAGAAGATAAAGCTCGAGACATCTCGCTGACCCTTTGAAGACAATCAGATGAATTCCAAGACATAAATTGAACATTGTAATCTGACTGGTTGTAATCCCTTAGGTCAAATTTCATGTGGTCCTAGCAGGATCCTAGCATAACCTCCTGTCTTTTATCCTTTTAAGCCTTCAATCCTGTTCTTAACTAGATCGTCTTGCTCCTTCTTCAAGAATTAACATGGCTTTAACTGCTCTTGGCGGGAGGATATTTCACACAACTACTTTTTCATGGGGGAAAATCTCTTAGGACTAGAAATTTGTCTCGGGCAGTGACGCGGGACGGGTGGTATCGGATTGGCCACCCGGATACTCAGTTCCATTCTGAAACGGAATCTCAGGCGCTGCGTATAACGGGCGGCCCATCCGATACCGCCCGATCTGCGCCACTGCCTGAGACGAATTTTTGGTCCTTACTATCTCGTCTCATTTGAAGTTTTACAATTTTAGAAACAGGTCCTCTAGTTTTATGATCATAGTTTCAGTTACATCATCTACTTATGTCCTATGCTCTCAGCATTTTGAAGACTTACATTATGTCCTTTCTTATCAGCCTTTCGGCAATGCAAGTGGATGATGTCCTGTCAGCTTCTTCTCGTACAGATGTTTGGCGGGAATTTCCTTGGGGGAACCTCTGGATCGGTCGACGTAACTTCGGTGCAAACCCCAGTTTACACGGTGTAGCTGGGATTTCCACCGATCTTCCGTCAAAGTTGAGGAAATACTAGAGCGCACCGATACAGAATATGCAGAGGGCATAGTGTATACGGATTATCAAAATGGTGTTGAATAAAGGTGCTGCATAAGAGGCTTGCTGGTAGAATGAAGGAACATGATATTAAGAGGAATGTGGCAGCAGGGAAAGGAAGTCTGCTGAAGTTCAGAAAACAGAATGTAATGCTTAATGGATGCTTTTCAGACTAAAGGGGTGTTTACCAGGGTCCAGTGTTGGGATCATTACACTTCTCAACATGTATAAACCATCTGGGCTTGGATATCGGAGGCTTGGAAGGGAAGGAAATTCTCCTCTTTGGGGTGCAGTTTCTTGCCTGTCGTTCTGTATCTACACTAGCCCCGACCCATTTTCCTGGTTCAGGGCTCATTACGCAGGCGTGGATTCCCACCATGAAGAGGGAGCCTTGCAGTGCTTGGGCGGAGAATCCCAGCCGAAGACCAAAGCCGTTAGCAGGTAAGTCTCTGGGGCCCAGCTGGCGGGGGAGGCGGCTGCTAACAAAAGCCCACCCCCCGCTCCATTAACTCTGGGCCTTTACCACCACTTCCAAAGGCCTGCTGCCACCTTTCACATGGCAGCCCCGGGAAGTGGCGGTAACTGGGCCAGGAAGATGGAAAATCCGCTAGGGATCTAGGACTCTTGCCCCACCCACTGCCGCCCACCCCCCGTGATGAATGGGAAAGGAGTGGGCAGTGACTGCCCGCGACAGGGGCGGGTGTTGAGCCGCTATTAGGCTTCAGCGCACAAATCTTCGGACATTCTCTGCTGTGATCCCGCCCGACTATCGGGCAGGATCAGTGACACTCCAAATCATTGGTACTAACCTGTTGAGCAAAATTTGGTGAGACAATTTATCAAATGGAGAGCGCCTGAGTATTTGTCCCAGACCTTCGTTCCCCTTTACATTTCAATTGAACATCTTTGTCTCAATAGTAAAATCATGGAATCATAGACCTTTGCTGGACAGAAAGAGGCCACTCAGCCCACCTCAGGCCTGTGTGGTGTTTCTCTCCACATGTGCCACCCACTTTAATCCCATTCTTCTGCTCACTCCCAGACACTTTAATTGCTCGCATTTTCCCAAGCAACTGTCTTAATTCCCTTTTAGAAGGATTGGGGATCATTTCAACCTAACCCGCCCGCGGGATTGGGTGGAACGGCGGTTTTACATCCCGTCCAGTATCACATTCCATTGACTTCAATGGCGAGTAAGATTGGGCAGGGTTTAAAACCAGTGTCACACCCGATCCCATCAGTTTCCCAATGGGCGGGAAAGTTAAAATTGCCCCCGCTGACTCTGCATTAGCAATGGTTAGTGGCCGAGAATTCCTCAATTTGATTAACCACCGTGTCAAGACATCTTTTCCTAATCTCCCACTTTAAATCCGTTTGCGAGTATCTTAAACGCCTGCCCTCCCGTTGCCGCCTCAGCGTACTAAATATGATGCGATTTACCCATTCATAACCCTTCAAAACCCTGAATGTAAAAGCCAGATATTGAGGGATAGATAACTAGAGCCTGGTCTTTAGTTGATTACAAGCCTTTATTTACAGAGACACATTACATAATGTGCAACCCCCAAGGTGAGCTTGCAACCCTTACCCAGCCTACTCCCATATATCTGAGAGCAGCAGAGTCCCCAATTAATTCCCACCGCCTGAATACAATTAATACCCCGTTACTATACGCCACTTAAATACAATTAACATTGAAGACATCCATCAGGTCACCTCGCAACCGTCTCAGCTCCAAAGAGCCCTAACTTTTCAAGTTTTTCTTTATAACTGTAATCTCTCATCCCTGGTACCATGTTACTTAATCTATATTTGCAACTTTTCCATTGCTTTTATACCCCACCTGTAATAGGCTGCCCAAAACCGTACACAATAGTTCAACTGAGACCGATCTGAGGTCTTGTATAAGCTCAATAATACCTGGCATGAATCTTGCCATTCATGTGGAAATGACTTATGAAATAATACTGGGCGGCCTGCTGGTGGCGCTGTCCAGGAAGAGTATAAATACTCGGGCTTGGGCCCAGCTTGCTCAGGACATTCTTTAACAGGAACTAGTGAAGGACACAACTAGATCTCCATGTTGAAAAACAGTTGATTAAAGCCTTGTTTAATACTCCGACCAAGTGCCTAGTAGTTTTCTTACATCAATACCTTCTTGCTTTTGTATTCTATAGCTCTAGATGCTAAACGAGCGATTGAAGGTAAAATGCGAAGAGAAACAATGGCGTTGAGGTTAAACTCTATGACGATGCACCACTTTGTCCAAACCATGACTTTTAACTCAATACTTTTAATGATCTTAATAATCTTAATAAAATGAAGACATTTCATGAGATGAAAATGCAATTGAATATCAAACTGACTCCATCAACAAGAGTGCAAATTTTGATTTCACTAAACTTAAAAGTGATTGAATTTACCTGCTCTTTAATACACACAAACCATCATTATTATTAACTGGTGGAAAGGAGGAAATATTTCCAAGGCTGCTTAAATTAACCATCTGCCTGGTAGCTTAATAGTGAGCACCATCATCCCGATAAACAAACAGCATCACATCTTACTGGGTTTGTAAACGAGAGATCTGTAATGAGGGGAGATTATTTTTTTTTTAATGCAATGGGTTGATACGATCTGGAATGCACTTCCTGAAAGGGCGGTGGAAGTAGATTCAACAGTAACTTTCAAAAGGGAATTGTGTGTGTATGTAGTATACACACACACACACACATATATATAAAAAAATATATATATACACACACATATATATATGTATATATATATATATTTAGGCTGTCCCTCGGAACCAAGGAAGACTTGCTTCCACATTAAAAATGAGTTCTCAGGTGACTGATGAGTCCAATGCGGGACCTACAGTCTCTGTCACAGGTGGGGCAGACGGTGGTTGAAGGGGCGGGTGGGTGGGGTGCTTGGGTTGACGTGTGCTCCTTCTGCTGTTTGCACTTGGCTTCTGCTTGCTCCCGGCGAAGAAACTCGAGGTATTCGGCGCCTTCCCGGATGCTTCTCCTCCACTTTGTGCGGTCTTGGGTCAGAGATTCCCAGGTGTTGGTGGGGATGTTACACTTTTTCAAAGAGGCTTTGAAGGTGTCCTTGAAGCATTTCCTCTGCCCACCTGGGGCTCTCTTGCCATGTCGGAGCTCCGAGTAGAGCGCTTGTATTGGGAGTCTCGTATCGGGCATGCGGACGGTGTGGCCCGTCCATCGGAGCTGATCGAGCGTGGTCAAAGCTTCGACGCTGGGGATTTTGGCCTGAGCGAGAACACTGACATTGGTGCGCCTATCCTGCCAATGGATTTGCAGGATCTTGCAGAGGCAGCATTGGTGGTACCTCTCCAGTGCTTTGAGGTGTCTGCTGTACATGGTCCACGTCTCTGAAGCATACAGGAGGGCAGGTATCACTACTGCTCTGTAGACCACGAGCTTGGTGCTGGGTTTGAGTTCCTGGTCTTCAAACATTCTCTTCCTCAGGCGACCGAAGGCTGCACTGGCCTACTGAAGGCGGTGTTGGACTTCGTCATCAACGTCTGCCCTTGTTGACAGTAAGCTCCCGAGGTATGGAAAGTGGTCCACGTTGTCCAAGGCCTCGTCATGGATTTTGATAATCGGGGAGCAGTACTATGTGGTGGGGGCAGGTTGGTAGAGGACCTTTGTCTTACGAATGTTTAATGTAAGGCCCATGCTCTCGTACGCTTCGGTGAAGGTGTTGACAATGGTTTGGAGTTCGGCCTCAGAGTGTGCGCAGACACAAGCGTCGTCTGCATACTGTAATTCGATGACAGAGGATGGGACGACCTTGGATCTGGACTGGAGGCGACAGAGGTTGAACAGTTTCCCGTTTGTTCTGTAGATTAGCTCCACTCCAGCGGGGAGCTTACTGAGGGTGAGATGGAGCATTGCAGCCAAGCAGATCGAGAAGAGCGTTGGTGCGATGACACAGCCTTGCTTGACCCCGGTCCGTACGTGAATTAGGTCTGTGGTGGGTCCGTTGGTCAGGATCATGGCTTGCATGTCGTCGTGAAGCAGGTGGAGGATGGTGACAAACTTTGGAGGGCAGTCGAATTTGAGGACACTCCATAATCCCTCACGGTTGACGGTGTCAAAGGCCTTTGTAAGGTCAAAGAAGGCCTTGTACAGCAGTTGTGTGTATATATACACATATAATATATATACACACACAAACACACACATATAATATATATATATACACACACATATGGGGAAAGAGCAGGGGAGTGAGACTAATTGGATAGCTCTTGCAAAGAGCTGGCACAGGCATGATGGGCCGAATGGCCTCCTTTGCTCTGTGATTCTATGATTTGATTGGTGATGCAATGAGATTATTGTATCACCAATTTGTTTTGAAAGTTTTTTTTTAAGACTGAAGGTGGCTAACAGAAAAGCAGAGTGCAATTATTAGTATATATTAGCCCAGATTTTGTGGTAGGATTAACAGTGAGCCTATCAGCGCTCAGCATTATTATGGAGTAAATCGGACAGCAAATTCCGGCATTCGCACATGTGCAGCTAAACGCGGAAATCAGGAAGTTGCTGTCCAAGTTGCCCTGCTCCTCCCACAAGCTGCGGCTACACCGCTACCTCGCCGAGAAACTCGGCATTCAAACACATGAAGGGCGTGAAGTTGCGGTACTTACCCACTAGATACCCACTAAACACGGCAGGAAAAAGTTAGGGCTTGTCCATAGAAACATAGAAGATAGGAGCAGGAGTAGGCCATTTGGCCCCTCAAGCCTGTTCCGCCATTTAATGAGATCATGGCTGATTATCCAAATTCAGTACCCCGTCCCTGCTTTCTCCCCATATCCCTTTAGCCTTAAGAAATACATCTAACTCCTTTTTGAATATATTTAATGAATTGGCCTCAACTGCCTTCTGTGGTAGAGAATTCCACAGGTTCACCACTCTCCTCATCTCTGTCCTAAATGGCTTACCCCTGATCCTTAGACTGTGACCCCTGGTTCTGGACTCCCCCGCCATCGGGAACATCCTTCCTGTGCAAGCGAATTTTTAACGGCGTGATAAGTCTTAATTGCTACCAAACAACCTTTCCTGGTACTGAAAATTAACTTTTACAAGTGTGGAGTCTCATTCCTTCAGAATTTAATTATTGTTGGAGATTTTGAAACTTTTTTTTTCTGTCTCTTTTTCTCTCTCTCATTTAATCCCATCTTTCTTTCCCTCTCTTTATTTTGCTTTCAGTACATGATTTTACATTGAACTAAATATCCTAACTTACTCTTCCTGGTTTAGACTCTGTGTGTCTCAGTGAATATTCTTCAATCTGATTGGTTGAAGAGACACGCTCTGTTTGCTTGGCCTGCTCACACACGCCACAGATCCCCTGTAGAGGGCGCCGCGCTGAACTGAATCTCTAATTTTTGCAAGTCACTGCACAAAAGCCCACAGAAAGTCTGTAGGCAGCTGTAAGCGTATTGAAGGGCGAGCGCCATTCCTTCGCCACTGACCACAAAAATCCAGACCAAATCAGGTCCTCCAAAAGGCTGACACAAATCCCTTTACGATTAAGATGTTATGAAAATGTTGTGGGGGTGAGTGGAAAGGGATGTGACAGAGGGGAGAGGGTTTGTTCTGCATTCTCAGTTCTTTGAATGCCATGTATTGCATGAAAGAACTAAAAATAACACATTTGTGCATTATGTAACATACTGCAACCATGGCATCACATGTAGAACAATGGGACCGCTTTCGATGGGATGCTTATTAGCAGTGAAATTATATGCATTATTAATTTGAGAATTTTTAAACACCTTAGCAAATCTGTACTTTCCGCCGAAATAACTGTAAACATAAAAGCACAAAGCAGAGCAGCAATTTATGCTTTTGAGATTGGATTTACACCTTCAACACGAGGCTCTTCTGCAAACATCAATCATGAAAGCAAATACAATTTTAACAATGAAATGGAAGGCACAATATAATAAAGTGTGTTGGAGGTGTCTTCGCCTGTACTTAACAGCAGTGTGGTTTGTCCTGTGTTCATCAGGCTGGCATTATTCACATGATTCAAGGTTGCCTAGGCCATTAGTTGCTAAGCAACTGCTGATTCAGCAGCCAGAATACTTGTCCTCTCCACACAACTGAATAAATACCCATACTGCAATGTTTGCAATTGTCCCAAGTTCCCTTTCCGTGCTGTGTGAGCACTATTGCCTTATTTATACTTCTAAATCAATGTAGTCCATTACCATTTGAGTTTTAAAAAGAATACAACATTCCCAGATATTGGAAGTTAAAGCCACCACTTTGATAAAAATCTGCAAATGACTGTTGCAATTTCATGAAAGAAAAAAAAGAAACACTTGCATTTCAATAGCGCCTTTCCCAACTTCAGGATGTTCCAAAGCGCCTTGAGCCCATGAAGTACTTTTTGAAGTGTAGTCATTGTTGTAATGTAGGAAAGGCAGCAGCCAATTTGTGCACAGCAAACTCGCACAAACAGCAATGTGATAATGACCAGATCATCTGTTTTAGTGACGTTGATTGAGGGATAAATATTAACCAGGGCACCGGGGAGAACTCCCCTTCTCTTCTTCGAAATAGTGCCATGTGATCTGTTACGTCCACCAGCGAGGGCAGACAGGGCCTCGGTTTAACATCTCATCCAAAAGACGGCACCTCCGACAGGGCAGCACTCCCTCAGCACTGCCCTGGAGTGGGACTTGAACTCACCACCTTGTGACTCATAAGCAAGAGTGCTGCCCACTGAGCCACAGCTAACACCACAGGCAAGACTTCCTATATAAATTTTCACAGGTGACGTCTATTGTCCAGGGACTCATGTTGTGTGATAGGAAGCCTATATGAGGAAATGTGTGTTGCTTGTCTTCTGTTACCATCAGCTATGGGTACACTTCATAAGGTTTTATTTGTCAGCTAATTACTACTTAGCTGGGTTAGTGAACCAAACTGATATACGTAGTGCTGAGCCATCCGGTTATTGGTACAGATGTAACTCATTGGGTAGTCAATGCTCATTGAAATTATCTTAAATATGTCCGCACAGGGCACGGACAATGTGGCCACCTGCTCCACAAGTGGAAGATGAGGGACGACCCGAAGTGCGACAGTGGCCAGGAGTCCCAGACCGTGGAACACATCACGCCAACCAGCCCACTGAGATCTGTTGCGGGAGGCATCTCATTTCTCCACTCGGCATCTTAGGAGGCCATCGAATAGATAGCCAAACTAGACATCCCATTATCAGCTTTTCCCGTCATACGAAAGTAGTATTGAAATGTTCTTAAATATGTACATGAAATTCATATATATCACAACTAATGAAAAATAGGTAACTTTTTCTGTTGCTGAGTGGGCAATCAAGTTTTTCCCCCAAACAGGACCGGACAGAATGTAAACATAACTTTTAATGTAAAGACTGCGATACAGATATTATATCAGCAATGGGCTCAGCTTCTGAAAGGGTTAAAAAAGAGCTAAGATGAGGGGATTAAGGAACAGAGCATATATCCAACCATCTAAGGAATTGGTATGAACAATGTCCAGAAGGGAACTCTGGTATAGTCGTTGCCAAAGTGCACAAACCGTGAATCACTAACTGAGGAATGTATTGAGAGAGAACGTATGGGGTCACAAGACCAATGCACACAGGTCACAAGAATTTGCATCCGAAGCCAACTGTATGATGAAAGAAGTGTAATGCACCTAATTGCAAACAGTAGCCACGACTCAGAACAAAACCTGTATATAAGGCAGGAGATTTTCAACGATCGGGGAGCGTTCATCCCAGGATGAGGGTCTTCCCTGTTGACTTGTAAATAAAGTTGCTTTACTGAACGCACCTCCGGACTCTGGGTGACTGATTGGGAATAAAGCGGACGTGACCCTTTATATCAGAGGGTCCGTCTCGGGGAGAAGAAGCTCTCCCGGTTTACCCTTACAGCTTCAATGGTTTACGCCCCCACCTCAATGAATTTTGAGCTCGGCACGATGCTGAGCTCTTCTTCCGTTGCCTTCGCATCCGTGACTACTTCTTTGACCAGGAGCCTGCTCCCCCTGGCACAGCGGACCCTTTCTCCTGTCATCAGCGTTCCCGTTCCACCTGGATCCCTCCCTCTGGCCTCTTTACCACGTTAGATCTTTTCATTGGGAACTGCCGGTGTGACATCAGCCGTCTCAATCTCTCTGCTCCCCTCACTCACTCTAACCTACCTCCCTCTGAACTTGGAGCACTCCGTTCTCTCAGGTCCAACCCTGACATTGTCATTAAACCTGCTGACAAGGGTGGCGCTGTTGTAGTTTGGCGAACAGATCTCTACCGTGCGGAGGCTGAACGTCAACTCCCTGACATCTCCTCCTACCTGCCCTGAACCATGACCTTGCTACTGAACAGGAAGTCATCACTTCCAAGACTGTCACTGACCTCATCTCCTTTGGAGATCTTCCCCCCACGGCCTCCATTCTTATAGTCCCCCAACCCTGCACAGCCCGCTTCAATCTCCTTCTCAAGATCCACAAACAGGTCTGCCATGGTAGAACCATCGTTTTAGCCTGTTCTTGCCCCACATAACTTATTTTTTCCAATGACTACACTTCAAAAAGTACTTCATTGGATGTAAAGCGCTTTGGGACGTCCGGTGGTCGTGAAATACACTATATAAATGCAAGTCTTTCTTCCTTTCTTTTCCTATCTCGACTCTATTTTTACTCCCCTTGTCCAGTCTCTTCCCTTCCACATTCGCAACTCTTCTGACTCCCTCCGCCACTTTAACAGTTTCCAGTGTTCTGGCCCTAACTGTCTCCTTTTCACCATGGACATCCAGTCCCGCTACACCTCCATCCCCCACCAGGGCGGCCTGTGGACGCTCTGCTTCTTCCTTGAACAGAGGCCCAACCAGTCCCCATCCACCACAGTCCTCCTCCACCTGGCTGAACTTGTTCTTACATTGAACAACTTCTCCTTTGACTCCACTCACTTCTTCCAAATAAAAGGTGTTGCTATGGGAACTTGTTTGGGTCCTAGCTATGGCCTGCCTTATTGTGGGGTATGTGGAACAGGTCCTCTCTGCCTCATCTCTTTTTCCAGTGTATTGGTGACGCTTCCTGCGCTTGCCCCGAACTGGAAAATTTCAATCACTTTGCTTCCAATTTCCATCCCTCCCTTGTCTGCTTATGGTCCATTTCCGACTCTTCCCTTCCCTTCCTTGACTTCTCTATCTCCATTTCTGGGGATAGACTGTCAACCAATATCTACCATAAACCCACTGATTCCCACAGCTATCTTGACCACACTTCCTCCCACCCCACTTCCTGCAAGGACTCTATTCCATTCTCCCAATTTCTCCGTCGCATCTATTCTGACGATGCCACCTTCCACACCGGTGCTTCCGATATGTCTTCATTTTTCCTCAACTGAGGATTCCCCTCTACCGTGGTTGACAGGGCCCTTGACCATGTCTGTCCCATTTCCCGCACTTCTGCTCTCACCCCTTCCCTTCCCTCCCAGAACCACAGTAGGGTTCCCCTTGTCCTCGCTTTCCACCTCACCAGCCTCCGCATTCAACAGATCATCCTCCGCCATTTCTACCACCTCCAGCACGATGCCACCACAAACACATCGGGCGCGATCTTGCCAGCCCTGGGGAGGCGGGCATGGAGGCAGAACTGCCGGGAAAATGGCAGAATTTGGGGGCGGGTGCCCAACCCGCCACCGTGCCTTCTTGCCAGGAGGTGAGTGGCCGTCCCGCGCCGGGTCCCGTCTCCTTGGAGGCGGGAAGGGATTAAAGCCTATTAACTCCCTGTTAACAGGTAGTTAACAGGCAGAAAATAAGATTATCCCCTTTTTGCCCTCACAAGTGCGGGCTTCCAGAAGGCTCCGAACCCTGCCAGGGTCATCGAGGCGGGCAGTGGGTCTGTGGGGTGCAAAAGTGCGCTGTGGAGGTAAGTGATGGGTGCAAGTGTGGAGAGGTGAGTATCTGAGGTAAGTGGAAAGTGTTAGAAAAAGTTTACTTACCTTTGTTTCTTCCTGCAGGCTTCAGTCGGTGGGTATGCGGAAAGTCTCGCACCTTCGTGGTAGAGATGACAGACGGCCGTTGCATTCTCCAATGCAGCAACCATCTCATTTCTGCAAAAGAAAGAGGTTTGATGAGGTCTTGAATTCAAGGACTCATCAAACTACAGAGAATGTCAGTGTTTGACAGCTTCACAGAGCTGTCAAACGATGACAATTCTCTGCAACCGGCTTTCCCTTAATTGGCCTGCTAAGCCCGCTGGGCAGGCTTAACAAGGTCAATCAAGGGAAAATAGCGTGGGTTGGCCAGAAGTTGATGGAGGCGGGACTAAAACCCGACAAGTGGGAGTCCCGTCTGTAAAAGCTCCCCATTGGCAAAATCACCCCCTTCAACTCCATCGCTTTCAGCATACCGCAGGATTGTTCCCTCCGCGACACTCTGGTCCACTCTTTAAACAGCCCCAACACCTGTTCCCCTTCCCACAGCACCTTCCCGTGCAAGCGCAGGAGATGCAGCACCTGCCCTTTCACCATCCAGGGCTCCAAACACTCCTTCCAGGTGAATCAGCGATTTACTTATACTTCTTTCAATTTAGTATACTGTATTCGCTGCTCACAATGCTGTCTCTTCTACAGTGGGGAGACCAAACACAGATTGGGCGATTGCTTTGCTGAACACCTCAGTTCAGTCCGCAAGCATGACCCTGAGCTTCTGGTCGCCTGCCATTCTACTTCTCCATCCCACTCTGACCTCTCGGTCCTCGGCCTCCTACACTGTTCCAATGAAGCTCAATGGAAGCTTGAGGAACAGCCCCTCATCTTTCGATTGAGCACTTTACAACCTTGCAGACTCAACACTGAGTTCAACAATTGCAGCGTAACCACTGCTCCCATTTTTTTGGACAGCAGGTGTTGTTGATGATTCCGCTGTTGCCATTTACACCTCCTCTCGACCCAGCTTTTGCTTCTTTACTTGTCCCACTACCATCTCCTTTTGCCTTGCACCATCATCCCTTTTGTCATTTAAACACTCCTGCCTTCCGCCCTATCACAGACTTTCCCTTTTGTTCTCCCCGCACCCCCCCGCCTTTCCCTGCCTCTGTACTTGCTTAAAACTTATTACATTTCTAACATTTGCCATTTCTGACGAAAGGTCATCGAACTAAAATGTCAGTACCGATACTGGCAGGGCGGGTTTTCCGAGCGGGGAGGGGTTGGGGGGGGGAGTTTCGGAAGGGAAACCCGGAAGTCTGGGTTTCCCCATGTGTGTGCTTTTATTTTGACAAGATCTCTGCCCGGGAGTCAGCCTGATTTAACGGGGGTTCCGATCCCCGAGTCTGGGAACGGGCCAATCCCCGACCCCGAGGGGGGGCGTCCAACCCCTCACCCCGAGGTGGGCGGGTCCAATCCCTGACCCCAAGGTGGGCGGGTCCAATCCTCGACCCTGAGTGGGGGGGGGGGGTGGGGGCCCAATCCCCGAATGTGTGGGGTCTTTGGATGGGGAGAGTCTAATTGGGGTGGGAGGGTGGTCCAATCCTAGGGAAGCAGGTAAGATTGGGGGGCTGGGGCTGGCGGGGAGCACTCCTGCTCCTCCTGGCCCACAAGCAGTGCTGTAAAGACACTTACCTTCTCCACTAAGCTGTCCTCGCCTCCCCTGAGCTGCCGGGTTTCCCGAAGCCTGGGAAACATGGCCGGCCAGGGTTAAACCTGAAAGGGAAGTTCAATGTGAGGCTCCCGGCCTCATTATAATATTCAAAATGGCCAACTTGCTTCCTGGGAGCGGGTTGGCTGCCTCTCCCTGCCCTAGCTTGACAGTGAATGAAGGCAGGCTATTCAACTGCAGCAGCATCACAAACAAACCCAAACCTGTCCTCATTTAATGTACACACACACACTCTCACCAAGAGGCACTGAATAACAAATAGGAGTTATTCCGTTAAACCCGGAAATGGGGGACGGTTCGGATCGGGTCCCCAACCCACCTGTTTCTGGGGGGTAAAATTCAAACCGATTAACTTTGTTTCTCACTCCACAGATGTGCTGAGTATTTCCAGCATTTTCTGCTTTTACTTCAGAATTCCAGCAGCTGCGGCAATTTTGCTTTCGTATATATGTACATATATTATGCATGTTAGATTTCCTATGATACCTAATTCTGTTTGTAATTCATATTTTGGACCCTGAGGCCCCGATGTACTCCCATGCTTCTTGCCATCAGTCAGATCCCTGCTTCAATTAGGCTGAGCCAATGTTTTGGCAGTGGTTAAGTGGAGATGTGTTTTGAGGCATGTGACTGGTCCAGTACGGTTTCCTTTCTTGCTCCCGGGTGTTTGACATGCAGCACCGGCACCGCTCTGAACGACTGCCGAGTCTCGCAGCTCAACTCCTGCTCTTCCACTGAGCGCCGTAAAGCTCTCAGTTGAAGCAGGCTGATGGCAAGGCACAGTGAAACCAGGCCGAAGGCATCACTGAAAGGGTTAAAAACACTCGGCTGCAGCCCTCGTGCCGGTTCCGTTGGCCTGGTCTCTACTGAGCCATAGAGACCGGCCGGCAAGGCAGCAGGTTCTGTCCCCCCGGTCTGTGCGGAGTTAGCTGCTTTTCGGTCTTAGCCATGCTACAATTGCCCTTATCAGGCTCGTTACTTGAGAAGTAAGAAAAAAAATCAACTGGGGTTTCCTGAACAGTGACCTCTTGGTGGAAAAGGTATGTGGGACTAATCGGATAGTTCTTTTCAAAGAGCCGGCACAGGCACGGTGGGCCGAATGGCCTCCTTCTGTGCTGTATCATCCTATGATTCTATGAATGAGAATCAAATCTTCGATTCAGCATAAAAGTGCCCTCCCGAGGACGTTGACTTTGTTCTGGAGTACGGATCCATGGACCATGTGTTGACCTCTGGTACTTGGCCAACTTGCCATTACTCCTGTGTAAGTCTTGACAGTGAATGATGGCAGGCTATTCAACTGCAGCTGCATCACAAACGAACCCAAACCTGTCCTCATTTAATGTACACACACACTTTCAACCAAAAGGCACTGAATAACAAATAGGAGCAGGGAGTGATGTTCCCCTCCTTCACCCATAGAACCATAAGTGCTTACAGCATAGAAAAGCGGGGGAGTTCTCCCCGGTGTCCTGGCCAATATTTATCCCTCAAGCAACAAGACAAGAACAGATTATCTGGTCCGTAAGGGTGACCCTGAGCTTCCGGTCGCCTGTCACTTTAATTCACCGCTTCACTCCCACTCTGATCTCTCTGTCCTCGGCCTATTACATTGTTCTAATGAAGCTCAACGTAAGCTCGAGGAATAGCACCTTATCTTTTGATTAGGCACTTCAATAAAGCTTTCTGGCCTCAACATTGAGTTCAACAATTTCAATCTATAACCTCTGCCCCCATTTTTCATGCTGTACGATTTTGCCATCCCCATTTGCAACATTTTATCTTTCCTGTCTCTTACAAAAGCACAGTATGTTCCTTCAATTCCTTCCTCCCCATCTAATCCGCCCCCACCCCTCTCTCTGCACCTGCTTAATATCTGTTACATCTCCAGCTTTTTCCAGTTCTGATGAAGGGCCCCAGACCTGAAACGTTAACTCTGTTTCTCTCTCCACGGATGCTGCCTGGCCTGCTGAGTATTTCCAGCGTTTTCTGTTGTTATCTGGTCATTATCGCATTGCTGTTTGTGGGAGCTTGCTGTGCGCAAATTGGCAGACACGTTTCCTACATTACAACAGTGACTACACTTCAAAAATACTTCATTGGCTGTAAAGCGCTTTGGGGCGTCCTGAGGTGGTGAAAGGCGCTATATAAATGTAACTTCTTGCTTTCTTTTCATAGGAGGCCGCCATTTGGCCCAACATGTCTGTGCCGAATTTTGCTAAAACTATTCCAAACTGCCATGCTCGTTTTCCCCATATCTTCCTCTGCTTCAAATATTTATCCAATTTTCCCTTGAAAGATGCGGCGGTCTCGGCCGCAAACATTCCCTGAGGCAAAGCAATCCATGCTCCAACAACCCACCACATAAAGACATTTCTTTTAACCTCTCTCCTCAGTACCTTAGTGACAATTTTAAATTGATGATCTGCCGTCACTGACTCCCCAGGCAGAGGTATAGTCTGTCCATATTCATTCGATAAGAACCTTTCATACTTTTAAAAACCACCATTGAAGCTCCTCTTTGTCTTCTCTACACCAGCGGAAATAGACCCAGTGTCTCAAGTTTCTTGTCATAATTAGAGTTTCCAAGCAGTCCTGAGATCATTTTTTGAGAAAGAGCTTACATTTATATAGCACCGCATCATGTCCTTAGGCTTTGCAAAACAAGAATTACTCTTGAAGTGGCCGTGTATGTACACAAATCTTTGAAGGTGGCAGGACAAGTTGAGAAGGCCATTAAAAAAGTATATGGGATCCTTGGCTTTAATAACAGAGGCATAGGGCTCGATTTTGTCAATGGGGAGCTTTTGGAGGCGGGACTCCCACTTTTTAGGTTGTAGTCCCGCCTCCATCGACTTGTGGCCAACCCACGCCAATTTCCCTTGATTGACCTTGTTAAGCCCACCAGCGGGCTCAGCAGGTCAATTAAGGGACACCTGGTTACTGGTGACGCCAGCGATTGACATTTCATCTGTCTTCTAACTTGAGTCCTTCTACTCAGATTCAGTTAGAGAGCTCCCCAGACCAGAAAGCAGAGGCTGCAGCTATTGACAGTTCAGCGGCCATTCTGCTTTCTGTGCCGGTGAGCTGAGGGACTCCCGAGAACTGAAGGAAGGAAGCCTGCAGGAGACAGTAAAGGTAAGTAAAACTTATTAAAACACTTTACACTTACCTCACACACTTACCTCTGCACACATGCACCCATCACTCACCTGCACAACGGACATCTTGAACCCTCCAACCCCTGCAAATCGACGGTCCGCCTCACTAACTTGGTGTGGTTCGGAGCCGTCAGACAGCCCACACTTCAGGGCTAAAAATAGGGATTAGGCAAAAAACTGCTTGTTAACTACCTGTTAACAGGCAGTTAATTGGCACTAATCCCCTTCCCGCCTCGGGGAGGCGGCTCCCAGCACAGGTCGGGTACCCGCCTCCTGGGACATTGTCACGGAGGCGGGTTGGGGGCGGGATGGGTTCCTGCCCCCCGATTCTGCAATTTTCCCACCACTCCTGCCTCCAAACCCGCCTCCTCGGTGTAATGATCAATAACATGTCATTCTATAGTGGACATTAGGTGGAGCCGTAGAGCTGTATATAGCTAAATGTATAAGACTACACTACCCAGCTGTATATATATTAAGACTACATTACCCATGAGGCACTAGGCTACCCACAAGGCAGCAGTCAAGATGGAAGCCTCTACAGATACTGTACCTCGTCCACATGTGCTCAATAAAGTAACTAGCAAAAGCTAGCTGTGTTCATAATAAGAATGTCTATTTATTAATGAACATAAGACTCGGGGCTTGGAAAATCGAGCCCTTAGAGTACAAAAGCAAGAAGTTACGTTAAACCTTTATAAACACTGGTTAGGCCTCAGCTGGAGTATTGTGTCCAATTCTGGGCACCGCACTTTAGGAAGAATGTCAAAGCCTTAGAGAGGGTGCAGAAGAGATTTACCAGAATGGTACCAGGGATGAGGGACTTCAGTTATGTGGAGAGACTGGAGAAGACAGGGTTGTTCTCCTCAGAACAGTGAAGTTTAAGAGCAGATTTGATAGAGGTGTTCAAAATCACGAAGGGTTTTGACACAGTAAATAAGGAGAAACTGTTTCCAGTGACAGGAGGGTCGGTAACCAGAGGGCACAGATTTTAGGTCGTTGGCAAAAGAATTAGAGGCAACATGAGGATTTTTTGTTTTACGCAGCGATTTGTTGTGATCTGGAATGTATTGTCTGAAAGGGTGGTGGCAACTTTGAAAAGGGAATTGGATATATACTTGAAGGAAAAAAAATACAGGGCTATGGGGATAGAGCTGAGGAGTGGGACGAACTGGATGGGGCTTTCAAAGAGCGGGCACAGGCACGATGGGCCGAATGGCCTCCTTCTGTGCTGTATTATTCTATGATTCTATGAAGTGCAGTGACTTTTGTTATGTAGGAAAATGCAGCTGCTAATTATGCACAGCAAGATCTCAAAACGGCAAAGGAGATAAATGATGTTGGTTGAGGGAGGAAATGTTGGTGAGAATGCAAGGAAAACTCCCTGCCCTTCTTCAAAACCTGTCCGTGGAATCTTTTACGCCCACCTGAGCCAACAGCACAGGCAGCCAGAGACTCTGTTTAATGTCATTTTAAAGCATTTGACTCCCTCAGTACTGCACTGTAATGTTTCAGCCTAAATTATTCACTCAAGTCTTGCACTCTGTGCTTGAACTATAACCTTCTGACTCAGAGGCAAGAGTGCTAACAACTGAGCCAAGCTGACACTTTGACAATTGCAGTGCCCCTACCCTGACTGCAATCACTTAACTCAGCACAGATCAGATAGCAAATATAAGAGCAGAAGAAACAGGAGCAGGAGCAGACCATACCGTCCCTCGAGCCTGCTCTGCCATTCAATAAGATCATGGCTGATCATCTGCCTCAACTCCACTTGCCCGCCCCGTGCCCTTGATTCCCTGAAAACCTGGGATCTTTCTGCCTCAGCTACTTGCTTAGCCATTAGGGGGATCTTATAGCATATGGGGAGCTCATAGCCAATATTAATATTAATTTAAAGGGCCAGAACTTCGAGTCCCCACGGGTGAGTACGCGATGGGTACTCACGCGTAGGCCCAACGAAAGTGCCGGTTTCGTGCATGCACTGCGCATGCGCGGGAAACCGGAACTTCCGTTCCCTTAAAGGAAGGGGTTCACAGGTCGAACGCATGCGCCGGAGAGGCAGCGCGTACGCCTGGAACTTCTGTTTTTTTTGCAGGTTTCTCCGGGAGGGTAAGTCTCCAGGAGCTACGCATTTAAAAAGCAGTCGCAAGGCCTGCTTTTAACAAGGTAAGTGGTGAATTAAGTAAAATTAACACATTTTTTCCACAAGTTTATTATTTTTAAATACTTTAAAGAAAGGTAAGTTTATTTTTAGCCCCATTAGAAACTGTAATTAATTTTTTCAAAAATTTAAATTATTGTTTAAAATAGTTATTTTATGTAATTTATAGTTATTTTAAAAATGTGATTTAAAAAAAAAATTATTTGAAGTTTTAGTTATGTTTTGGGGCTGAATTGTATTCATAGATTGGACAGGTCTTCCTGTCAAATCTATGAATACAGATTCCCTGCTACCATTGGCTCTCCATGGCCCACGTGATCCCAGGGGACGCTTCGAACTAACTGCGCCCCTGGGATACGTAAGCACTGTGCGCCGGCAGTTGGAGGAGGCCCAGGATCGGAATCCCATGCGGGCCTACAGCTCAATGGCGCGCTAGGTAAGTGCAGGTCGGAGGCTTGCACCCGCGGGAAGCTCCCGACCCGAAGTTCTGGGATTAAGTTTAATCCTGCTCTTACAAAGTCATATTAGCACATCAGCTCATTATATTAGTCATAAAGCCTGTTACTACAAATCCTCTTACTACAGATACCAGAACATCTCTAGTGGTTAAAGCAAATCTAGGTAGAAGGCAGGTAGCAGCGGGTCATAGCGCAGTGCTGGTTAAATCTTAACGCATTCTCTCCTGGCTTATCGGAGGGACTTCTGAATATCTGGGTATGAATGGGAACAGAAAGCTTTCCTTCGAATGTTTAAACATGGATCCAACTATCCAGTCTGATTACTTGGCGCGAGACCATCGGGAGTAATGTTAACCTAACCCCCCGCCCCCCTCCCCCCGTCAGGAAACTGACGGGATCGGGTGGAACGCTGGTTTAACACCGTGCCCACTGTGAAGTCAATATTGGGCGGGTTGTAAACTGCCGTTCCACCTGACCCCCTGGTTTTCCTGCCTGGCGTAATACTGAACATGTCCAGTTATGGAAAGTAATAGAAGGTAAGTTGTAAGTTGTCAGGCTGCTTGTCCGACATCCAGCACTGGATGAGCAGAAATTTCTTCCAACTAAATATTGGGAAGACCAAAGTCATTGTCTTCAGTCCCCGCCACAAACTCCATTCCCTAGCCACCGACTCCATCCCTCTCCCTGGCAACTGTCTGAAGCTGAACCATACTGTTCGCAACCTTGGTGTCATATTTGACCCCGAGTTAAGCTTCTGACCACATATCCGCGCCATCACTAGGACTGCCTATTTCCACCACCGAAACATCGCCCGAATCCACCCCGCCTCAGCTCATCCGCTGCTGAAACCCTCATCCATGCCTTTGTTACCTCTAGACTTGACTATTCCAATGCACTCCTGGCCAGTCTCCCACGTTCTACCCTCTGTAAACTTGAGGTCATCCAAATCTCTGCTGCCCATGTCCTAACTCGCACCAAGTCCCGTTCACCCATCACCCCTGTGCTCGCTGACCTACATTGGCTCCCGGTTAAGCAATGCTTCGATTTTAAAATTCTCATCCTTATTTTCAAATCCCTCTATGGTTTCACCCCTCCCTATCTCTGTAATCTCCTCCATCCCTACAACCCTCCAAGATATCCGCGCTCCTCTAATTATGGCCTCTTAGCATTCCTGATTTTCATCGCTTCACCATTGGCAGCTGTGCCTTCAGCTGCCTGGGCCCTAAGCTCTGGAATTCCCTCCCTAATCCTCTCCGCCTCTCTACCTCTCTTTCCTCCATCAAGATGCTCCTTAAAACCAACCTCTTTGACCAAGCTTTTGGTCATCTGTCCTAATATCATACTTTTGTGGCATGTTAGAATCATAGAATGGTTACAGCACAGAAGAAGGCCATTCGGCCCGTCGAGCTTGAGCTGTCGGGCCCGTTGTCAAGTTTTGTTTGATAACGCTCCTGTGAAGTGCCTTGGGATGTTTTACTGTGTTAAAGGCGCTATATAAATGCAAGTGGGTATTGTTGGTGTTGACGTTGGAGATAGTGGGGTAGATTTTCAACTTGCCACCCAAGTATATAACTGGCATTGCAGATCAACAGGGTTCTAAAAAGGATGGTGCATTCACAGATGTCTCCTTCTGCAGACTAACTTGTTATAAACCGATTAAAGTTTGCTGAAATAACGCTACTGTTGGACCAAGGCTAATGCCGAAAACAAAACTTGGTGCTTTTTTGACAATAAAGTTACAAAATTAAGAGCATTATTTTACAAGCCAGCTTATAATACAGATTTTGATACTTGTAAGTGACTGATGATTACAGACAGTGATCATTCTTACCGGACTCCACTTTACTGAAAAGGTTATTCCTAGTCGGGCATTTGTAGAGTCAAATGTTTGCAGCCGATATTATCCCAGCGAGGATGAGTACAGATGACTAATACTTTTATGGCTATGATAACAGTTTAATACTTGAGCCTTAGCGATTACGTAAACTAAGGTTAGGAGGTAGTCCTGGAGCCCAGAGGAGAATGAATTTAACAGCTTGAGGTAAAATCCAAGTGTCGGCGTGTGGTATTGATTTGACTACGTGTCAACATTCTACCTTTGTCCTTTTATTAAAGAAAGACTTGCATTTATGTAGCGCCTTTCATGACCACCGGACGTCTCAAAGCGCTTTACAGCCAATGAAGTACTTTTTTAGGAGTGTAGTCACTGTTGTAATGTAGGAAACGCGGCAGCCAATTTGCGCACAGCAAGGTCCCACAAACAGCAATGTGATAATGACCAGATAATCAGCTTTTTGTTATGTTGGTTGAGGGATAAATACTGGCCCAGGACACCGGGGGTAACTCCCCTGCTCTTCTTTGAAATAGTGCCGCGGGATCTTTTACGTCTACCTGAGAGAGCAGACGGGGCCTCGGTTTAACATCTCATCCGAAAGATGGCACCTCCGACAGTGTAGCGCCCCCTCAGTACTGCACTGGAGTGACAGCCTAGATTTACGTGCTCAAGTCCCTGGAGTGGGACTTGAACCCACAACCTTCTGACTCAGAAGCAAGTGTGCTACCAACTGAGCCACAGCTGATACTCAGTTATTAATAAAAGTAGGCAATTTAACTTGACCCGCTAACATTATGAGGATCAAGGGGTAGATTTTCAACTTGCCACCCGGGCCTAAACCCGGCCTTGTGGGTCAGTTCTCATTGTAGAAACCACCTGATTTTCATCTACATTGAAATGCACATCATTAAAGGGGCCAGAGGACCCCAACGACGGCACCTGGACCTTGGCTGAAGACCTCGGCAGAGACCACCACTCGGCCATCTGATGCATTTGGGGCCATTCCTGTTGCTACCCTGGGCCTACTGCCCTGGGAGTCCTAGGCAGTGCCAGGAACAGGGGCATATGGGAACCTGCCCCCCCCCATTCCCCCACAACGTTGGCATTTGCATGTGGCGAGCAGATAAAGGAGTGGCTGATGGTGGTTGAGGCAGAAGGGAGGGAGGAGAACAATTCAGAATTGGGCCGTGAGGCGGTGGTAGGCCTCGCCATCCAATTATGCCCCCTTTGCCGCCACTCTCCTGTCCGATTTTGGGCAGGACAGTGGAGAAAATCCATCTCTTGAATGGTCAATGTGTACTTACTGAGGCAGTTATAATTTGGCTTGTACAGGACTGGATTTAGACTGCGATTTAAAGGACTCCACGGCAGCCTAGATCAGTTGATTATGTAAATGAATACGCGCTGAACAATACAAAATTTGCGTTGCGCACATCTCATTTTCCAACTGTTCGAACGCAATTTGTAAAAATGAGCTACTATGATAACAATATTCAGATAGTTTAGCTACATCAGAAAGGTAACTGCTGTATATTAAGTAGACAGGACATTACTAATCATATTAAAGAAGAAAAGGTTCATGACAAGCAGGAAAGCATTGAATATCAGCAACATCTTGAAGAAGTAGGAAAGAACACCCAGTAGACCATGGACAAATATATGCATTAAAGTTCTCTCAGATACTGTCAGACACCTCTGAATATTTGCACAGAATTCATCTCAATCCATGATGTTTGTAGAAATATTCTTGGCATATACAGTGTTTTTCTAGTCACAGGTTAATGTATATAATCAGCTGCACTCTCTTCCGGGGCGTGTTATAACTTGACACAGAATTACAGAGAGGAGTGCACTGGGTAAAAAAAAACCTAAATGAACTTGGCTAAAAAAACACCTTAATGATGGAATATTCATTGCACTGCTTGAATTACCATCGAAATAAATAAACAGACCAAAGCAATTCACGATTTTGATTAGCTGTTGCTATGGAGAAATGCTTTAGCTACATTGAAAAATGAGCTTTTGATTATTAAAGGTTTTAGTCTGTGCCATGGGTTCAGTGCTGTTTCTACCTTTCTATTAGCACGTTCTAACTCATCTGTTGTGGCTCAATAGGGTAAAAATTACTGTCGATTAAACTCACTGCAGGGGTAACTTCTCAATCTCCTGCTCTCCGCGGGGAGCCTTGACCTCTGGAAGTGTACGTCGGAAATTTGGGCACAGTGCTCACCCAAATCCAAGAGGATACGGGTACGGTAGCATAGTGGTTACGTTACTGGACGAGTAATACAGAGGCTTGGACTAATAATCCCGAGACGTGAGTTCAAATCCCACCACGGCAGCTGTGGAATTGAAATTCAGTTAATAAAAAGCTAGTATCAGTAATGGTGACCATGAAACTACTGTCATTAAAAACCCATCTGGTTCACTAATGACCTTTAGGGAAGGAAATCTGCTGTCCTTACCCGGTCTGGCCTATATGTGACTCCAGACCTACAGCAATGCTGGTTGACTCTTAACTGCCCCTCTGACATGGCCCAGCTAGCCACTCAGTTGTCAACTGGTGTGACAACGTCAGCACTGTGGGAATACCTCACCACAGCGGTTCAAGGAGGCAGCTCACCAGCACCTTCTCAAGGGCCATAAGAGATGGGCAATACAGCGATGCCCACATCCAATGAATAAAAAAAAGAAACTCCTTTGCCCAGGGAGTGGTGAGAATGTGGAACTCGCTACCACAGGGGGTAGTTGAGGCGAATAGCACAGATACATGAGGGAGAATGGAATAGAAGGATATGCTAATAGGATTAGATGAAGAGAGGTGGGAGGAGGCTCATGTGGAATATAAACACGGGCATAGACCATTTGACTGATACCTGGGATGGCAGGAATGACGTTATGAGGAGAGATTGGGTCGATTGGGCTTATATTCGCTAGAGTTTAGAAGAATGAGAGGGGATCTCATTGAAACTTATAAAATTCTAACAGGACTAGACAGACTAGATGCAGGAAGGATGTTCCCAATGGCCGGGGAGTCCAGAGCCAGGGGTCACAGTCTAAGGATAAGGGGTAAGCCATTTAGGACTGAGATGAGGAGGAATTTCTTCACCCAGAGAGTGGTGAACCTGTGGGATTCTCTGCCACACAGGGCAGTTGACACCAATTCATTAAATATATTCAAGAAGGAGTTGGATATATTTCTTGAGGCTAAAGGGATCAAGGGATATGGGGAGAAAGCAGGGACAGGGTACTGAATTTGGATGATCAGCCATGATCTCATTAAATGGCGGAGCAGGCTCGAGGGGCCGAATGGCCTATTCCTGCTCCTATCTTCTATGTTTCTATGACCCAAATGGCCTATTTCTGTGCCGTAAATTCTATGTAATTTCTAATTGGCGTTTCTGGTGAGAGAGGCTTCTTATCAGAATTGGAAAATAACCCCTTTAATGTGCTTGTATCAAACTTCTCTGTGATTTTAACAGAGCGGAGACCAATTTAAAACAAATATCATTAGTTCATATTATGGCGACTTCATCCATCAGTTACAGTTAATTCCATACTGCCCCTCCCTCTCTCTTTATTGATTAAATCAGTGCCACACATCTTGTCTTAAAGCTTGAAATCCATTCGCTTAGCATTAAGAAAAATAACCGATTGCAACCTTTTGTCAAAATTAATTTTGCCAATTTGACCGATTGTGCATTCTCTGATTAACAGCTCGCCATTACCTTGCTCCAAAAGCTGCTCCTCTTGTTCCTGAAGGAGAATCCAAGGCCTCTGTCGGTTTGGGCACCTTTTCCTTGTTCATTTGCTGCAGTATTGAATTCAATTCGCTAATGACATTCGCCTTTGCATCTGTTGCAGCAGGGACTTTAAGGTCGGGTCCGTCACCCCATAGCTTCGAGGTCCTCTGCTGTGGGGATTTAAGAGTTTCAGGCGGGATGCCAGCGGGCAGGGGAGGTGGTGTGGGCGGCGGCATGAACAAGCCGTCGAGGTTTTCTTCTATCAAAGCATCTTTGTAAATTGCATTGTTTTTGTTGATGATGGGCTTAACTTTTGGCTTTGGAGGGACTGGAGGCTTGTCAATCGTAAAAGTCTGCCCATCTGCATAGACTGTGCAAGTATCTAAGTTCTCTCCAGCCTCAGAAGACAACGTGGAGATACTGGAGACGGTAGAAATAGTGCTGGTCGTTTCCAAGTGATGGTCACTGTTGCTGCGACTGTCCACCTCTTCGATCCCTGAATCGACGACGTTGTCAAAAGTCTCCCGCGGCGGGGCGAAGCTAGTGGGCAGAGGGTCGGAAAGACCAGCCGGCTTTTTAGCATCTGAAGAAGCCGGAGCTGAGCTGCTCGTGTCCCTGTTGTGCGCCGGCAGAGTGGCGCAAGTGGAGCTTTTGTTCTGTCTCAGCAGCTCTGAGAGCAACGGGACGGCTGGCGGATCCTCGGAGCTCTCGAAGCTATTGGCAAACTCCAGCGGCGGAGGTAAAGGTTCGGAAAACAGAAAATCTTCTTCTACGTCAACGGAGGCTAGTGGAGGTGGTGGGATGCGGAATGGTAAAACGGCGGAATCTTCAACTGAACTGATGGTTATGATGGTTTTGGCGGCTTTCTTAGGCTCTGAAGCATTTTCCGCAGCTTTATGTTGCTCTGATGTGACGCTCGCCGGGGAATTTTCTGCTTTACTTTCCACGCCCCCGCTGTTATTTGGCTTGGCTCCAACGTCCGAATGCACCATGAGCAGTCCCGGCGGCGTCTGCTGTGAGGTATCTACAGTGTCGATCAGCATGTTTTTCTTGTCATCGCTCTTCTTGTCTTCTTTACTCGTGTTCTCTTCCAGCTTTGGGTTGGTCTCTTTTCTCAGCGTCGCGGAAGATTGGTTCGGTTTGGTAGAGCAAGAGGCAGAAGCTGCGGTCTCCACAGTTGACCTTAACTTTGTGTCAATGTACAGTGGTTTGGTGAGTTCGGTTTTTCCAGATTCAGCTTTGCTAGCGTTTGGCAGGGGCTGGTCCTTTATTGTGCGATCTCTTGCAGCCAAGGCTAAGGCCAATGGAGTATTCGAATCCAATATTTTACCAGTGACAGGATGGACGTAATTATTATTACTATTGGGAATGTTTGATGCACTATAACCTTTTGTAGTTCCGGCGTTGCATTCAAAATCTTCTTTTTTAGAAGCAACGTTTAATATCCTTGTGCTACTCGGCAGTCTTGGAGTGCTCGTGTCTGCACTGCTGTAATTGGTGCTAGCTTTGGATGATGGGACCATTAGGTGACTGTAACGTTCTTCACTGCTCAACATCCCTTCATCAATTGACTTGGATTGCCTCAACCGTGAGTTTGGTAGGAGCCCGGCGTCTTCATCGCCCATATCCGTTGAGAGGAATGCAGGCGAGTGACGCTTAGCTTCTATCCTCTTCTCCCTGTCCCTCACTGCCCCAGCAATAGCCGCTGCGAATGGGTTGCAGAAGCCATCATCGGGCCTAAGGTGAACTTGGTGTTCTGAAGCCTGGGTGTCAATTTCCATGCTGCTGCCTTGGCTGCTTTTGCCACTGCTGCTGGTCGAAGGTTCTTTGACGATAATGGTGGGGATGGGAATAGAACATGTTTTCTCCGGGCTGTCCTCTACTTTCGATTGCTTCACCAGCTGACCTTTTCTTCTGGCCGGCTTGGCAGGGACGTACACTGCTTTATTCCCGACGTTCCCGACGTCAGAATATGGATTTTCTGGCATGTTAGCCCTCCTGTTTCGCATGGTCTGGTGTGACGTAGCGTTTGGCTTATATTGGTCTTCAGAATCCATGGAATACTGTTGGGAATCTTGTCTGTAGTACATCGCTTTTTTCTGGCGGTCCGTGCCGATTGTTCCCGTGCTATCTGGTCTGTTGGAATTATGCGTTCTTAACCCAGAATTATGATTGAAGCCAGGCCTTATTGTACCGTAACCCCGTGGGGTGGAAGGTTTGGGTGTATTATAAGGAGGTGAAGGAGGGGAAACTGACGGGGGAGGTGGGATATCTTCAGCAGTGTCTGGCATTGACAAACTTCTGGTAAACTTTAGTAAAGGAGGAGCTAAAAATTGCTTCTCTTCTTCTAACATACCTGCGCACAAAACAAAACCCCACATTACCATCAATTTGATAAACAGATACTTAAGTTCTCCCGCACTGAATTGAATTGAATTTCTTTCACCAAACAACGTGTAAAATTGAAGTTTTCTGGGGCAGATCTTACGAATCAGTGCCCCCGACCGGCAGCGATTCGCCTGGCAGGACTCCATGTCGGGGATTTGGGTGCAGAGATCAGCACCATTTTCCACCAGTTGGTGCGTAAAGATCTACCTTATTGCTTTACCGTGCACAATGTCTGATACTTGGATCGTAGCTCATTTTAATTATAGCGACGACAAGGAAGGTCGAAGTCAAGGATCTGAAGGGGTCCAAGGTTAGACTGTTTGAAATAAGGAAAATAAAATAACTGAATGCCAGAGAAAACGGGTTCCTCGACATTCAAGATCCATCGCCTTGTGCACTGAGCACCATCCCTCACTTCATTTTCTGGAGGACAAATGAACAAAAGAAATAAGCGTGCATGCTTTTGTGGAAATTGGTGTAAGTACAAAAACTGTCACCTGTTCCAGTTCTTGGCTTTATGGGGGTGGGGGGGGGGAGGTGGGAGAGAAAGCCGTCAGCGATAATATGGCACAGATGTTTAATGCACTAGGAACAAAGACCTCTCTCTGGTATTGTAAAGAAGGCATTAACCCATTTATTTTTAATAGGTTACCAACTTCATTGCAATAGCGGAGGGGGAATTGGTTCTAAGCCATTAAGCATTCACACAATAACACTTGTCGACGGTAATTTCTCCCCGAGTATGTCTAATGCTAAAGTTTCAGACGGCACGGGCACACTTTTTAAAACAAACAAAAAAAAAATCACCAGAAGTGTGAACTCACTCCTGGCAGCAAAAAGCTTTCATTAACTGGCCCTCAATGCCATTTGTTAAAATTCTGTTGATGGTAGAAACACGGATGTAAACAAAAGGGGTTGTTTGCTGGCTGCTGGCGTAGAGTCGCACCCGCTGTGGGCGCACGCTGGAGATTTGGTCAAAAAGCTAGGCGCCATTTTCCAAACAGTAGTCTGAAAATCGTGCACAGTGCGCTTCCCTGATTTTCAAATACGCACTCATAGCAGGCGAGGCTCCCTCCTGGGGAACGTGACCGAGTTAGTTGGCGGCGGAGGGAAACGATTATTCGATAAACCGTGTACGAGTGCATAAAGAATTGCTTCGCGACTTCACGCGCGCGTCATCAATTCGATAAGTAAATTGTAGGCCGTATTCAACACCTGCAGACCATTTTGCTCAACTTGATAGTAACAAAAATACTGCCACATTACCTATGGATTTCTGCCTTCGCATAGTTCCTCGTGGTATTTCTAGATAGGGGCTGTTATGGCTCCCTGGGACTGTAGGAGGCATTACAGCAATACCCTGGCGTTCATAGATTGACTGAAAATAGAAAACAAGGTTCATTACCTCACTGATACACGAGACATCGCCACACACGCTGTATGCTTTATAAGTGGACAGCATTCTGCCAGTATTAGCTCTTCTTCAAAGGTCAAGGCCAGTCCCTCGGCATGGAATAACCTAGTGATGTCCACATGTGCCTGTCCGGAGGCTCATCTCACTGACCACCACGCTTACACTAGCAAAGGGGGGTCCTTGACCCTGCCCCCTCCACCTTGACACGGGAGTCTGTGTTTGGAATGGACAGAGGTATGTTCCACCTACCCCTGCTGAAATTTCCCCTCCCCCCCACCCCACCTCTGAAATTTCCAGTGAAGGTCAGGGCTCAACGTTTCCAGGTCCGGGTAAGATTGATTGGGTGGTGTTTCTGGGGGGATTGACAGTGGATAGACAATGGCAAGCATTCAAAGATAGAATGGAAGAATTCCAGAACATGTTTATACCGGTTTGGCATAAAAATAAACCTAAAAAGGTGGCTCAACCGTGGATAACGAGGGAAATTAGGGACAGCATAAAATCAAAAAAAAGGGCATATCAACTGGCAAAAAAAAGCACCAGACCGGAAGATTGGGGGCAGTACAGGATACAGCAAAAGAGGACAAAGGGATTAATCAGGAAGGGGAAAATAGAATACGAAAGTAAACTTGCAGCAAACATAAAGACAGACTGCAAAAGCTTTTATCGGTATATCAGGAGGAAAAGACTGGTAAAATCCCAAGTCGGTCCCTTGCAGTCCGATTCGGGAGAATATATAATGGAGAATAAGGAAATGGCAGACCAATTAAACTCATACTTTGGTTCTGTATTCACAAAGGAGGACACAAATAACCTCCCAGGAATATCGGCAAACATAGGGACTAATGAGAGGGAGGAGCTGACAGAAATTAGTATCTCTAGGGATATGGTGTTGGGTAAGTTGAGGGGACTGAAGGCCGACAAATCCCTGGGGCCTGATAAACTACATCCTAGGGTACTTAAGGAGGTGGCCCTGGAGATAGCAGATGCTCTAAGGATCATCTTCCGGAACTCCATTGACTCGGGAACAGTACCCGTGGATTGGAGGGTAGCTAATGTTACCCCAATATTTAAAAAGGGGGGTAGAGAGAAAGCAGGGAATTATAGACCAGTAAGCCTTACATCGGTTGTGGGCAAAATGCTAGAGTCCATTATTAAGGATAAAATAGCGGAGCACTTGACAAATGGGGAAAGGATCGGACAGAGTCAACATGGATTTACAAAGGGTAAATCGTGTTTGACTAATCTGCTGGAATTTTTTGAGGAAGTAACTGGTAAAATAGATGGGGGAGAGCCAGTGGATGTGGTGTACCTTGACTTCCAGAAAGCCTTCGATAAGGTTCCACACAAAAGATTATCATGCAAAATTAAGGCTCATGGGATTGGGGGCAAAGTATTAACGTGGATAGAGAACTGGCTGGCGGATAGAAAACAGAGAGTTGGAATAAACGGCTCGTTTTCGGAGTGGCAGGCAGTGACCAGCGGGGTGCCGCAAGGATCTGTCCTGGGACCCCAGCTGTTCACAATATATATAAATGATCTGGATCAGGGAATTGGATGCAATATTTCCAAATTCGCTGACGACACTAAACTAGGAGGAGGGGTGGGCTCTGATGAGGATGTCAGGAGGCTACAGTGCGATTTGGACAGGTTGGGGGAATGGGCGGATACGTGGCAGATGCACTATAATGTGGATAAATGCGAGGTTATCCACTTTGGGGGTAAAAACAGGAGGGTAGATTATTATCTAAATGGCAATAGATTGGGAGATGGGGAAGTGCAGAGGGACCTGGGTGTTCTTGTGCACCAGTCACTGAAGGAGAGCATGCAGGTGCAACAGGCGATTAAGAAGGCAAATGGTATGTTGGCCTTCATATCAAGGGGGTTCGAGTATAGGAATAGGGATACCTTACTACAGCTGTACAAGGTGCTGGTGAGACCGCATCTGGAGTATTGTGTACAGTTTTGGTCGCCCCATCTGCGGAAGGATGTTCTTGCCATGGAAAGAGTGCAGCGGCGATTCAGCAGGCTGATACCTGGAATGGCGGGAATGACCTACGAGGAGAGATTGAATAGTTTGGGCTTGTACTCACTGGAGTTTAGAAGATTGAGAGGGGATCTCATCGAAACATATAAAATTATGGCAGGCCTGGACAGGCTGAATTCAGAGAGAATGTTTCCAATGGCAGGGGAGCACAGAACCAGGGGCCACAGTCTAAAAATAGCAGGCAAATCATTTAAAACAGAGATGAGGAAGAATTTCTTCACTCAAAGAGTGGTGAGCCTGTGGAATTCCCTGCCACAGAGGGCTGTGAAGGCTAAATCAATAAATATTTTCAAGAGAGAATTGGATATATTTCTGAAGGCTAAGGGGATTAAGGGTTACGGAGAAAAGGCGGGGATGGGGTACTGAACTGGTAAGATCAGCTATGATCTCAGACGAAGATCAGCCATGATCTCATTGAATGGCGGAGCAGGCTCGAAGGGCCGAATGGCCTACTCCTGTTCCTATCTCTATGTTTCTATGTTTCTATTTCCTGCCAGAGTCATGGCCCGAGCTCGCCAGAAGTCTCGTGCATTTTTGGGGCCAAACAGTCAAGTCATCAAGAGCGGGGGCGAGAAATAAAGCTAAAGGTTGTCCCCGTTGGGACGTTGGCCTCGTGCTGATGGATAATGTCACTGAAGGGTAGCATGTGGAATGAGGAATGGTAAGGGGGCCAAGGATGGAGCTGTGGGGCAAGCTAGAGGTAACTGTGCAGACATGGGAGGAGAAATGATTGCAGGAGGTGTGCTGGCTATATTGGAATAGACAGGAATGGAATCATGAGAGGGCATTACCACAGAGTTGGACCACGGAGGAGGAAGAGGAGGATGGAGTGGCCAACCTTGTCAAAGGCTGCGGCGAGGTTAAGGAGGACAAGTCAGGATAACATGTCACGGTCACAGAGGATATCATTGGTGACTCAGACATAGATGGTCTTCATGCTGTGGGCAAGTAGTTTATGCTGTAAATGAGCATTGAAGTAGCAGGGATAGTGGAATGATCAAGAGTTGGGCTGGGAGGGTGTCAAGGGAGCAGCAAGTGCCTTTTGTGGAGGAGGTGGAGTAAGCTAGGGTAGGGTTGCAGAAGAGGGGAAGCAAAGTGGGAAGAGGAGGAAGAAACAGAGGCAGCTAAAGTGGTAGCCTAAATTTTGGAGCCAAAGAAATCCATAAGCTCCCATCATTGAAATTATGCCCTCAAACCCTTCACTGTTAGCTATCATCCGTTCTGACTCTGTAGAAGATCATTCAGGCTCATTGCAGTCATGGCTGGGAAAGAGATTGCACTGTGCTGAGATTCAGGAGATCCCAACATACACAGTATGTCCTTCCCTGACAATCAAACTCAATTAACACTGGGGAAGGATCAACATTGTCAAAGGACAATCATCATTGTTCTTTTTAAAGGAGGATAAATACACAATAAAAGTTAGTCGTATGGAGGAAGGAAGGAAATAATGGAGATGGTAATTAGATAACACACGGAAATACTGTCGCTCCACATCAGATGTTATTCTTGTTCCACTGACTATGCCTACACCCTGCTAGCTTTTGATCAGGACTCCTTCCCATTGTTGCCTAACATTTGAAACTGCACCACTGCTACCATATGACCAAGATTCCATTATCTGCTAGGCAGTTTTCTAATTGGACTCAAACCTATTTTTGGACTGAGTGGTTATTTTTTGACATAAGATTCTGAGAGGAATTGAGAGGGTAGCTGGTGAGAGGTTGTTTCCCCTGGCTGGGGAGTCTAGAACTAGGGGGCACAGTCTCAGGATAAGGGGCCGGCCATTTAAGACTGAGATGAGGAGGAATTTCTTCACTCAGAGGGTGGTGAATCTTTGGACTTGTCTACCTGAAAGGGCCGTGGATGCTGAGTCTTTGAGTATCTTCAAGACAGAGATCAATAGATTTTTGGACGCTAAAGGAATCAAGGGATATGGAGATCGGGCGAGAAAGTGGAGTTGAGGTCGAAGATCAAGCATGCTCTTACTGATTGGCTCGAGGGGCCATATGCCAGCTGCTGCTCCTAATTCTTATGTCTTATAAACACCTCCGTGGGATGAACCAACTCCGCCAAAATTCAGTCAGGAACATTGAACTTCTTCTGCGCACATTAGGAAACCAACTTGTTTTCATATACCGGGTTCAGACTGATAATAATTGCCAAAGCCAACCCCAGGAACTTGAAAGCAAACATTTACTCACATTCGCATCTGCAGTGGGAGGGAAGCACCTGCTTGATGGGCGCTGTTTGATAGTTGCAACTCGCGAGTCCACTGTCGCATTTTCTGCAGCCCTTGACTGTTTGGGATTTGACACTATTTCATCGAGTTTGTCTGCGGAAAGCAGGGGCACAGTTTGTCTCATGCTTACAGCATTCAACAACGAAAACAGAAGAAAGGTTTCTGCAAACTGGACAAAAAAGCTTGGACAACATTTTCATGCACACAATATATTGCTGCACTGTAAATTCAGTGCAGTCAGGAGGTTGCATTGCTGTTGCACAAAATGCATGCATTGTTAATTCTTGTATGCATTGATTTTTTTACTTAGTGTGGTTTGAAAGGCAGTCCTCCTCTTCAAACCCTCTAAATGTGACGGATCAAGATCTATAGCAATGTAGAGGTGAAAAGAAGGGTTTAGAGAAAAGAAAAAAGCACAATATTTAACATTCATTTCGGTTTAATTTAATCTTAGGCACAGTAAAAAAAAAGACAACATTCGGAAAACTCTAAATAGCCTATTGTCACATGCTTATACTTAAGAACGTTTGCAACCAAGTGGACTCATCGCTAGAGTTCAAAAGTAATCAGTTATTCGGTAAAGTGTGACATGGCTATAGAAAGGAATTTACTCTCAGGTAAAATTGCAGAGTTTATGAAGCAGGGCATCATATGTGTTGGACACACATGGTAAAATTTTGCAAACTTGCATTAGTGTTATACCTTGTACATAACAGAACAGCAGCCTGTGCTTTAGTCATATGGTCGGTGAAACAGTCACCCAGGATAAATTTCACTATCAGTCTAATAAGGTAGAGCAGTCAGTTTCCATTAAATACAGGACCTAAATGCCATATGTTCTATGCATTTAGAAGGCACTCAGTTGGAACTGAAGGGTTGGAGTATTTGATAAGACAGGTTTCATATTGAACCCGAACGTATTCATTTTCACCACACACAATCTGTAATGCAATTTTGCTACCTTCGCACGAAACTACATAAATAGATTTTGACCAAAGATGCAGTGTGCAAGTCCAAATGACAGTAGATTCATCGATTCAACGTGCCACAGGCGAAATCATTCCAATTATGTTAAAGACCACTTATTTGGTCGCTCATTTGGATTTATGTGTTCCTTGGCATAGTACAATATCGACTGGGGGGAATTGGGATGACAATCCTTAGCACCTGGAGTCTGCAAGCTTAGCCTGGCCTGGTTCACGATATGTGGAAAGTTTCAATTCTCAGCCGCCCACAACTTTGGCTCTTCGGCCATTTGACCTGTTAACGGGACTCTGAAGAAAACCATTGGGGACAGGGTATTTTGACGACTTTAGGACTGAGATAAGGAAAACTTTCTCCACTCGGAGGGTTGTGATTCATTGGAATTCTATACCCCAGAGGGCTGTGGCTGCTCAGTCGGTGAATATATTCAAGACAGAGATGGATAGATTTTTGGACACTAAGGGAACCAACGGATATGGGGATCGGGCAGGAAAGTGGAGTTGAGGTCGAAGATCAGCCATGATCTTATTGAATGGCGGAGCAGGCTCGAAGGGCCGCCTGCTCCCATTTCTTATGTTCTTATGTCTGTGACACTGTGGAGTGTTGCAAGATTCAAGAACAAATCTTATACTAAACTGACACTGGTTTATAATGACACTTTAGTAAAATAATATTTCTTGCACATGGGGGAATGTGCAAAAGTTGCGTCAATTGAGAGGGACACAGTGTAGGAGATCATTTTCAAAGAAAACTTAAAAGGAACTTTATTATCACATACAGTGCAATATATATAGTGAATAATTCACTGGAAGATATACTGTAGTTGTAAAATTGTATTTACAGCAACTTGCATTTATATAGCTTCCTTAACATAGTAAAACATCCCAAGTCCCTTCGCAGGAGCTATTATCAAACAAAATTTGAGAGCAGGCAGGGCCTTGGTTTAACGTCTCATCCGAAAGACGGCACCTCCGACAGTGCAGCACTGCACTACAGTGTCAGCCTAGCTTTATGTGCTCAAGTCTCTGGAGTGGGACTTGAACCCACAACCTTCTGACTCAGAGGCGAGTGTGCTACCCACTGAGCCACAGCTAACACCGACAGATGATCAAAAGCTTGGTCAAAGCGGTGGGTTTTAAGGAGTGACTGAAGGGAGGAGAGAGAGGTAGAGAGGTGGAGAGATTTAAGGAGGGAATTCCAGAGCTTAGGGCTCAGGCAACTGAAGCTATGGCCGCGAATAGTGGAGCGAAGGAAATTGGGGGATGCGCAAGAGGCCAGAATTGAAGGAGCGCAGATATCTTGGAGGGTTGGAGGAGGTCCGAGAGATAGGGAGGGGCGAGGCTATGGAGGGATTTGAACACAAGTATGTGAATTTTAAAATACATACACGTGAAAGTAATGACAAACTTGGCTAATTCTTTATCCAATATAATTACAGCGCAGGATTTTCTGATTTCATTTACTTACCGCTCCTCTTTTTCCGTAAAGTAGCTTGGAAAGTAAAAAAAATAGATTTTTAATGATTTTAACTCTGCAGAGAGGTTCAAAGGCTTGACAATGAATTTTTTTTCGCTATTGGAAATCAGCTTAATGTTAGGAGGCTCGGCCCAGGAGTTTGCCCGGAGCTGCTCCTGTTCCGCTGCTGTGACCTCACCAGACGTACAGTGGAAACCTCATCGATGTGTGAAAATCAGGTTGCCGACGCACTTCCGGCCAAGTTACGGCAGAGCAGAGGGAGCCGCTCCATCTAAATTCCCGGCCACATTGACAACTGGGTCTCCTTAAAAAAATTATTTACTGATATAATAATCGAGGAAGGAATAATCATGATGGTATCAGGGTTGTTACTAAATCATGCCAATTAGGCGTAATTTGTCCTTACATTACTTTGTTTGAAGTCCAGTTATTATAGCTTAGCGTCTCTTTCTCGCACGAATGTCTCACGTTCACAGCAGGAGCTGAGGCCCAGAATTCCCTCACAATTTATGGTGGAACAATGGCGTATTTTTTTCCGCCAAGGTTCGCGTGCAAGGATCTCATTGAAACGTATAAAATTCTGACAGGGCCAGACAGACTGGATGCAGGGAGGATGTTTCCCCTGGCTGGGGGGGTCTAGAACGAGGGGGTCACAGTCTCAGGATACGGGGTAGGACATTTAGGACTGAGATGAGGAGAAATTTCTTCACTCAGAGGGTGGTGAACCTGTGGAATTCTCTACCACAGAAGGCTGTGGAGGCCAAGTCACTGAATATATTTAAGAAGGAGATAGATATATTTCTAGACACAAAATGCATCAAGGGGTATGGGGAGAGAGCGGGAATATGGTATTGTGATAGAGGATCAGCCATGATCATATTGAATGGCGGAGCAGGCTCGAAGGGCAGAATGGCCTACTCCTGCTCCTATTTTTCTACCTTTCTATGTGGGTTTTATAGCAGAGCCTCATTACGCACGAATTTCCTCGATTATTTGTGCTACTCCCCTTGTTACATCCGCTGATACTCCACTTACTCCGCCCCCCACCCCACGCACAAGACCAGAGAACACAAGTTTCCTGCACTTACCCCCATTCTGAATGAGCGTAAATTAATGCTCAAAATTTTAGGCGCAGCAAGACCTGAAGTCACCATTCTTGGTGGTTTATAGCGATTTTTTAAAAATACTGGAACTGTATTTTTATATGCTTTTTAAAAAAAAAAAGGCATCAGGATCTGCTACATCAAAAAGAGAAAAGGCTCCACAATTGCATTTTCGTCAATATGTTATGCTTAATGTGCAGAAAACGATGGCTTCAATTTATAATTTTCAAAACATCAGTAAGATAAAGAGGGAACTAAGAAAGGAAGACGGATGTTCCACGCATTTCTGGGGCGCCAATTCGTTACGCTGATTTCTGCTAATTTTACATCCATTTTTTTACGTTCCTGCGTAATACCACATCGACGGACTAAAGCCTACAGGCCAAGACTACCTTGGTCAGATTGCTTTACATTCACAGATACTAGATGCTGCATTCAGTGTGATTGTTAATCAGAGAAAAACTGGTGAAAACCAAGAAGACCGAGAGAAAAAAAATGGGTCCGCCCTGCTAACGAAACCCTGGAACACTGGCTGTGGGAGACCCCCGCTACAGGAGCCTGCAGTCAAAGAACAACGTGAAAGTAGCTAAAGAGATCTGAATGACATAGGATTCTAAGCTCAGAAGGGCAAATACACGGCACAACATTGTGGTCCTCTTGTGACCATACTAATGTCACTGGTGCAATACAAATGATCAGGGTTCATTAATGTTAGACTGATACTCTGGAGCTTTTCACTGAATAGCCTTCTGGGCACATGGAGAAATCTGACAACATGTTGACTCTTTTGGATTGGTTATTTGGTTGCCTTCCTTAAGAAATTATATTAGAGGCAATAATCCCTTTATATACAAAAATGTATGGGGCCCATTGAAGGGAGCTACCTCAATTGGTTAAAGCCAGCGAGAGTGGGGCACTGATAAGCAAACACAATGGGGGTTACATTACTTTGCGTGTTAGGCCTAACATATTCACCAAGTGTGCATTGACATGTACTATTTGTTGTGTTAGCATTAATTGCTGCCAGAACCAAACTGATTTAACATCCTTTGATGCACAGACTGGCATTAACAGATGTTTAGCTTATTGAGGACAAATGCAATACAAATAAGCAATTTAATCGGTTTTTTTATGCATTCCTGGGATGTGGGCATCGCTGGCAAGGCCAGCATTTATTGCCCATTCCTAGTTGCCCTTGAGAAGGTGGTGGTGAGCCGCCTTCTTGAACCGCTGTAGTCTGTGTGGTGAAGGTGCTCCCACAGTGCTGTTAGGGAGGGAGTTCCAGGATTTTGACCCAGCGACGATGAAGGATCGGCGATATATTTCCAAGTCAGGATGGTGTGTGACTTGGAGGGGAACTTGGAGGTGGTGGTGTTCCCATGCATCTGCTGCCCTTGTCCTTCTAGGTGGAAGAAGTCGCGGGTTTGGGACGTGTTGTCAAAGAAGCCTTGGCGAGTTGCTGCAGTGCATCTTGTAGATGGTACACACTGCAGCCACGGTACGCCGGTGGTGGAGGGAGTGAATGTTTAAGGTGGTGGATGGGGTGCCAATCAAGCGGGCTGCTTTGTCCTGGATGGTGTTGAGCCTCTTGAGTGCTGTTGCAGCTGCACTCATCCAGGCAAATGGAGAGTATTCTATCACATCACACTCCTTACTTGTGCCTTGTAGATGGTGGAAAGGCTTTGGGGAGTCAGGAGGTGAGACACTCGCCGCAGAATACCCAGCCTCTGACCTGCTCTTGTAGCCATAATATTTATGTGGTTGGTCCAGTTAAGTTTCTGGTCAATGGTGATCCCCAGGATATTGATGGTGGGGGATTCGGTGATGGTAATGCCGTTGAATGTCAAGGAGCGGTGGGTAGACTCTTGCTTGTTGGAGATAGTCATTGCCTGGCACTCGTGTGGTGCAAATGTTACCTGCCACTTATCAGCCCAAGCCTGAATGTCGTCCAGGTCTTGCTGCATGCGGGCATGGACTGCTTCATTATCTGAGGAGTTGTGAATAGAATTGAACACTGTGCAATCATCAACGAACATTCCCACTTCTGACCTTATGATGGAGGGAAGGTCATTGGTGAAGCAGCTGAAGATGATTGGGCCTAGGACACTGCCCTGAGAAAACTCCTGCAGCAATATTCTGGGGCTGAGATGATTGGCCTCCAACCACCACAACCATCTTCCTTTGTGCTTGGTATGACTGCAGCCAGTGGAGAGTTTTCCCCGATTCCCATTGACTTCAATTTTACTTGGGCTCCTTGACGCCACACTCGGTCAAATGCTGCCTTGATGTCAAGGGCAGTCACTCTCACCTCACCTCTGGAATTCAGCTCTTTTGTCCATGTTTGGACCAAGGCTGTAATGAGGTCGGGAGCCGAGTGGTCTTGGCGGAACCCAAACTGGGCATCAGTGAGCAGGTTATTGAGTAAGTGCCGCTTGATCATGCTCATCTTCCAGCCCAAATTGACTCATTAATGCCCATTATATACTGGTGTTAAGACAGCGGAGGAAGTTGGCATGAGTCCAACCTACAGCAGAACAGGAGACATTGTAAAGAGCGGCTCAGCTGTTTCAATCTGTGTGGTGGCCTCAGCAGGTGTTACCTTGCTGGAGGAGGTGGCGGATGAGTTACAGAAGATGGCAGGAAGATCTGACGCCATAGGGGAAAGACTTCCAAGATCCATTACGACTCCGTATAGCGTGTCTACTGCCAGTACACAAGCCAGCTCAGCCTCATTGAGCAGCAACGTATGTGGAGGCTGCAACTCACCAAGAAATCATAGATGAATTATGCCATCTCTTGGAACTAGACCTGGTACCAAGGAGCAACATCAGGACCACACTGCCACCACTGATAAAAGTGACAATAGTACGCAACATGTTTGCTACAGACTTCATTCCTTCAAGTGAGAGCTGGACCTGTTTCTGGTTGGGGCAGACATCACCTCTTACAAAAGGTAGGCACTTCAGGGCCAGAGTGATCTCCAATCTAGTTTTGATAGCCTGGATGGGTAGGTGAGGAATTTTCCACATATTTCCCCCTAAATTGGCCTAGGTTTTTGATCTGGTTTTTCGCCGCTCCCTGGAGATGACATGGTTTTGGGTGGAGAGTGTAGTTATTGTGATACACAATTATGTTGGGCAGGCTGGACAGACCAGCGGGTCATTACCTGTCCATAATTGTAAGTATGTTCATATGACTCCTGCTAGGCAATGGCAGGAGACTTGTTGCCTGGCGGGAGGCTTGATGAGGGCCAGACAGTTTGTAGTTCACCAACCTATTTCAACATGCCAACGAATATATTAAAAGCAGCACCAGCATGCAGCAACAGGAGAGGTTTTGAAAGATGTGCCATTCCTAGGTTACAAGGTGCTATCGACTGCAACCACTTGCCGTTGAACATTCCAGGGTGTTCATCAACAGGAAAGGATCTGACTTGATGAACATCCAAATGGTCTATGACCACCATCAAACAGTTATGCATGTGAATGGATGATTTGCAAGAAGTGTCTTGAGGCCTATATCTTAAAAGGAACAATGAATTCCTCTCTTGCTCCCGGATGAAAACAAACTCACCAGTTGGCTCCTTGGAGATATGGGTTACTTGTTCTAAATATGACTTTGCCAACCCAGACAGGCGCAGAGCATACAACATTACGAAGACAGTAAAGGACACTAAGTACTGCAGGGGTATTTATAAACTGTACATCTGGCAGTAAGTTAAGATGCAAATACAATCCATTGTACATGGCTCATTGTACAGTAGTGCTGTACATTTCTATAGTGAGTAGCAGTGACCTAGTTTCAGTGTACAATAGCAACCCCAGCTATTGAAATCAGCAAGTGTCACTAAAAACAAAATCATTTCTGTAGTGTATGTGCTTTAAGTCAGAACTACTTTTTACAGCTCCTGTATACTGTAGTACCGGCAGTAACCACACCGGTATATAAGCTGTGCTCATGCCTCTGTACTCCAGTCTAGAGATTGCCCTCCTCCAGTAAAGACCTGTTATTTGTTATGTACAGCATCCGTGTAATTATTTATCCACTAAACCACGGATCTAACAGTGGCGACGAGTGTTGATGCGAATCTACCTGCAACATTAAACAAAACAAAAAAAAGTCGAGTCCAGGAACACGGGCGTCGACTGCGAGCAACCGCCCAGCAGTCAGGCAGAGATCCAACTTCACTGGGGAGGCTGTGGAGAGCCGGGCTTGGTTCCCCAGCCACAACGAGCAGTAAGAGACCGACGACAGGTCCAGAGCAGACCCTTCCCGAGCAGCGACGGCTGGAGCCGACCGACGGCAGAGAGAGAGAGCCGGGCAGCGTCAATGGGGTAAGAAAAAGGGTGAAGAGAGCAGGGCGCAGCCGGGGGTTGATCACCGAGTGGCGTCGAGGAAAAGTACTGCAAAACCAGAGAGAGAGAGGGTAAGAAACAGCCGGGTTCTAGACTGAGCGGCGTCGACAAATATCAAGAGAAGAACGCGCAGAGCACAGCCAGGGATCACGGGCTGATCAGGGTCCACGGGGCGAAGCAAGGAGAGACGGCATTGAGCCGCGGAGAAGCAGGGAGAGCGCGGGAGACGCCATTGAGCCGCGGAGAGGCAGGGAGAGCGCGGGAGGCGCCATTGAGCCGCGGAGAAGAAGGAAGAGCGCGGGAGACGCCATTTTGCGAAGCCGCAGCGGAGAAGACGGGCGAGCGCGGGAAGGAAGGAAAGCGCGGGAGATGCCATTTTGTGCCAGCGGAGAAGACGGGGAAGCGCGGGAGGCGCCATTGGTGATAGTTAACGCACAACCAAGGATGCCGAAGAGTGGCAGTATCTCTATGTTCGACAATGAAGTCGAAGATTGGGCGACATATGTGGAACGTATTGAGGTGTACTGCAGGGCGAATGTGAAGTGCCAGATGCTAATAAAGCACTGGTTCTGTTAAATTCCATGGGTGCAAAAACGTATGGGTTACTGCGAAATCTAATAACCCCAGAGAAGCCGGTAAACAAGAATTTTGAAAGCATAGTAGAAATCCTACAGGACCACTTAAACCCCACACCGCTGCTGATAGCAGACCGATTTAAGTTCCATAAAAGGAACCAACACAAAGACGAAAGCAATGCTGAGTACCTAACGGAACTGCGCAAGCTATCGAAATACTGCCAGTTTGGAGCAGGACTAGCAGACATGTTAAGGGACAAGTTTGTGTGTGGGCGACAAAGTGAAGGAACCCAGAAACGGCTTCTATCAGAAAAGGACCTCACGCTGGACAAAGCTTTCAGTATGGCAGTATCACACGAAGCAGCCGCAAGGGGCGCTGCAGAGATACAACGGAGACCGCAAGAATATGGCACCAATGAAATGACCTATGGAACAGGGAAGTGCTATCGCTGCGGCAGAACAACACATGACCAGAAAGATTGTTGGTTCAAGGACCAAGTGTGCAGACAGTGTGGGAAAGCAGGACACATAGCAAGAGTCTGCAGGTCTGGGAAGAAAACCAACAGTAAGAAATCTCCACAGGAGAAGTACAAAAAGGTACACCAGGTGATGGACAGTGGTTCAGACGAACAGAAAAGTGACACAGACTCCGGAAGCAAGGAGCTGGGTTGTCTGAAACTACATAATGTAACCGAAATGGAGGATCACCAGACTATCTGGGTTACACTCAAGATAGACGGAGTCCAAGTGGAAATGGAATTGGACACAGGGTCAGCTCTAACAGTCATAAATCAAAGAGACTACAAGCGGCTATTTTCACACATACCCTTGAAAGCTACAGAGATTGTCTTGAAGACGTATACGGGGCAAAAAGTCTACCCCAAAGGAAAAATGAGGGTGAAAGTGACATATAAAGGTCAGGAAATACCTAAAATGGATATATATGTATTGCCAAATGGAGGACCACCACTGCTAGGACGTGAATGGATCCGGAAGATACATTTAGATTGGCATTCCATACAGGCACTGAAGGTGGAGGCCAAAAAGGATGACGACGTCACACCTGGACGACTGTCAAAAATGCTAACTGACGCAAAAAGAAGTGTTCCAGGAGGGACTAGGAACACTAAAAGGAATAACAGCAACAATTAAAATAGAGGATAATGCAAGCCCAAAGTTTCTGAAGGCCAGACCAGTGCCTTATGCAATCAGACCAGCGGTTGAAGCAGAGCTGGAACGTTCAGGAGTACTGTCCAAAGTGGACTGAAGCGAGTGGGCTACACCCATCGTTCCTGTAATGAAGAGGTCGTTGGGTAATACGCCTGGGGAACCAAAGAAGGTCCACATCTGTGGGGATTTTAAGGTGACAGTGAACCCAGTCCTTCACACGGTGCAATATCCGCTTCCATGAATTGAGGATATTTTCGCCTCGCTATCTGGTGGTAAACGCTTCACAAAAATTGATCTAGCCCAGGCGTACTTGCAAATGGAGGTAGAAGAAGCTTCGAAACATTACCTTACGATCAACACCCATAAAGGTCTCTATCAATACAACCGGCTGGTGTTTGGAGTAGCCTCGGCTCCGGCTATCTGGCAAAGGGCGATGGATCAGGTCCTGCAAGGGATTCCAGGGACCCAGTGTTATTTGGACGACATCTTGGTCACATGCGAAAATGACGGTGATCACCTCGCTAACTTGGAGAAGGTGCTCGCCAGATTAAAAGGAATATGGGCTACGAGCTAATCGCCACAAGTGCGAGTTTTTCCAGAAACAGATCTCGTATTGCGGCCACGTCATCGATGAAAAGGGGTTACATAAGTCCCCTGACAAGATAGAGGCAGTAGTCAAGGCTCCAGCACCGGAAAATGTGTCACAACTGAGGTCGTTCCTAGGGCTGGTAAACTATTACCACAAGTTCTTACCAAATTTGTTTACGGTATTACACCCGCTGAACACCCTACTGCAAACAGGGGTACTATGGAAGTGGGATGACGAACGTAGACGAGCTTTCCAGAAGTGTAAAGAATTGATCACATCAAAAGAGGTGTTGGCCCATTTCAACCCAGCACTACCAATTCGTTTGGCATGTGATGCATCACCCTACGGCATTGGAGCGGTGCTGTTGCACAAATTCCCGGACGGTTTGGAGAGGCCAGTAGCCTTTGCGTCTCGGTCACTAACCTCAGCCGAGCGCAACTACACCCAGATTGACAGGGAGGCCCTCAGCCTAGTATGGGGAGTAAAAAAATTCAACCACTATCTGCATGGACAGAAGTTCACCTTGCTGACTGACCACCAACTACTTGTCTCCATCTTTAATCCTAAGAAGGGCGTGCCAGTAATGACTGCACAGCAGTTACAAAGATGGTCCCTGTTTCTAGGGGCGAATCAATATGAAATAGAATATAAAGGCACGAGACAGCATGGGAACGCTGATGGGCTATCGCGCCTGCCACTGCCTACTGTGGAGGAAGCACCAGCAGTGGACCCTATCGAGATATTTTATTCGTCGATAATTGAACGATTGCCAGTAACAAATGCGGATATAGAGGAGACCCGCAATGATCCGACGCTGTCACGGTTATATGAATTGACGGTGAGGGGATGGCCAACACATGGCGACTCACTGTTGCCAGCATTCTCATCCAGAAGAGAACAGCTGTCAGTATGCCAGGGGACAGTGATGTGTGGATCCAGAGTGGTGATTCCACCCAAGTTAAGGGAGAGAGTGCTAAATGAGCTACATGAAGGTCATCTGGGGGGAGTGAAAATGAAAAGCCTAGCTAGGGCTTATGTGTGGTGGCCGGGAATCGATCAACAAATCGAAGACCTAACTAAGAGCTGCTTAGGATGCCAGAAGGTCCAAAATGCACCACATGCCCCTCTACACCCATGGGAGTGGCCCTCCTCTCCATGGCAATGGGTGCACATTGATTTCGCTGGTCCATTCATGGACTCAATGTTCTTAATAGCAGTGGATGCTCATTCAAACTGGCCTGAGGTGATAAAGATGTCTTCAACCACTACAGAGAAAACGATTGCAGTCCTACGGACCATATTTGCCAGAAACGGGTTGCCAGAGCAGATCTGCTCCGATAATGGACCACAGTTTGTGTCCGATGAGTTCCAAAAATTCATGAAAGGGAATGGGGTAAGGCATTACACATCCGCCCCGTATCATCCAGCCACCAATGGATTGGCTGAGAGGTTCGTACAAACCTTTAAGAAGGCGATAAAGGCCATGTGCGACGAGGAAATTCCACTACAGCATAAGATGGACAATTTCTTATTAGCCTACCGAAACGCGACACATGCAGTTACCAACCAGACCCCGGCCATGATGTTCTTTAACCGAAGGTTGAGATCTCGTCTGGACTTGCTCAGACCAAATGTGCGAAGAAATGTTGAGGACAAACAATTCCAGCACATCAACGAGAAGCCGACAAGGAGCTTCAATGTAGGGCAACCAGTCTTGGCCCGGGACTATCGAACAGAGAAGTGGCAACCCGGAACAATATGTACAAGGCAGGGGCCATTAATGTACACAGTGGATGTCGGGGAGAACATTGTGAGACGCCACGTCGATCAGATCTTAGCGTCACAGGAATGCGTCAATCCCATGTCTCGAGTACCTGGGGATGAACCCGACATACCGGTAGCATCTACCTCAGACCCAGTAGCAGTGGAACCCGATGAACTACCCGATGAAAGGGGGTCAGAATCGCCTCTGCACCAAGAACAAGAACCTCCGGAAAGGCGCTATCCCGAAAGGGTCAGGAAGCCGCCCCAAAGACTGAATCTATAAATGGACTTTTGTTATTGAATGTACATGTAAAAATGTAATTGTTATTTGAATATTAAGGGGGTATTATTAATCTAAAAAGGGAGGAATTGTAGTGTATGTGCTTTAAGTCAGAACTACTTTTTACAGCTCCTGTATACTGTAGTACCGGCAGTAACCACACTGGTATATAAGCTGTGCACATGCCTCTGTACTCCAGTCTAGAGATTGCCCTCCTCCAGTAAAGACCTGTTATTTGTTATGTACAGCATCCGTGTAATTATTTATCCACTAAACCACGGATCTAACAATTTCCAGCATTTTTGCGACCTATTTGTAATTCCTTGCTGGACTCAAGCTACCGTGCTTTCTCCAGCTAGTCCATCTCCTCTTGTACGAGCTTGCACAGGCCAGAGGACAGAATGCCACAGATCTATGTCTAAAGATCGTACAATGTAATGCAAACCATTAATCATATAGCAATTGGTTGTAAAGAATTAATTCGTCAGTAGAGCACATAGTTGTCCAGGTCGGGCATGGTGAAAATTTAAAATGATTCATAATTACTCCACACAATACTGTAGCATCAGGACAGCCAGCCTTCACCTGTCATCCATTTAATTGCCAGGAAATCCCACTGCTTAAAGACCATTCCTGCAGCACTGATTTTTATATAGTTGCTCTCAAAGACTAAAGATAGGGAAGCCATTGTAAGGAGCTACAGTTCTAGTTACTGTTAGCAGTCAACCTCCCTCCTCCTCTGGTTCACAATGTAGGAATGTCTAGTTCCTATCCAAAGACTGAGGTCCACTCAGGCGCTTAAACAAAACGAAGTTTAATGGAAACTAACAGATTTAAACAAGTAACTGCAGGAGAACATCGAGTGTAGGTCTATTCAGTTCGGAGGCTCCACGAGGACTGCTGGCTGGTCCCGTGGTTGACGTCATGACGTCATCACGTTCTTCCCGCCAGTGGGGGATCACGTGATGTACAGCGTGACGTCATCGCGTTTACCCGCGCTGTTAAAGCAATCACGCTCTATACAAGTAAACAGTATAAATAAAGATACAGACTCAGGTTGTAGCTAACATGTCGTTAAAGGGAATTATATACAAATGGTCTGAGTCCTTTAGTAGCTCCGCCACAACAACACGTTTCGAGTAAGCATGAGACATTTAGTAGTGCAGTATACGGAACAGACTTTATTGATACACAGTAGAGGTGATCAGCCTAAATGTACACAGAGCGTGGCTTTTCAGTTTCTGTATCTTTCAAGCCCTCCGCAGAAATGCCGCAAACCATGGTCCTTTTGACACCAAAGGTAAATGTCATAGATAAGACTGCGTGACGTATCTGTTTCCAAATCCTTTGAAAACAGACATTTTATGTAAACATTTATAGTTGTTTACCCCAAAGCTACTTCCCCTAAACAAGAATTCCTGTTGTAACTGTCCTTAAACCCTTTGAAGAATAAGCTTTATCAACCGTCATCTTTCTATACAATAGCGAATGGATACCGCCTATCCATGTTTTATTACCCTAGCTATGGTTATACACATAGGCCTAGAAATTCCCTATCGCCGCGCCTGGTGTTTAGCGCCCGAAAGTTTGCGCTGCGCCCGGATTCCCGTAGCGCCCGCCTGAAATTCAGTTGCAGCGCCCCAAGACGGAGGCGGGCGCTATTGCAGGGTTTGGCCGCCTCCGCTTGGGGCGCTGAAAGTCAATTTCAGGCGTCCAGCTGCCGCAGCGCCACCCGATGCGGTGCGGCAGGCTGGGGTACTGCAGGCCTCCTCCTTCTCTTAAGGAGGAGCTGCCCGCAGCCGTGAGATCGCCGCTGGATTCCCCCGGCAAATGAGCCCGGCACCACGGAGAAGTCCGGGGAGGAAGGTGCGGCCAGGCGGCCGCCGGGAAAGCGGCCGGCCGCACCTCCACCTTTACGCCCCGGCCTCTTGGAGCTGCAAGGCCCCGTTTTACAAACGCTCTTTGCGGCCGCTACGGGAGAGGCGGCCGCAACTGAATTTGGGCGTCGGGCCGGCATCGCGTTGGAACCGGGGCACTGCGCACACCGATGACGTCATCGGTGCCGGCGCAGCGCTACCGGCTAATGCCGAATTTCGCCCAGAACTGAATTTCAGGCGCAACAACACTTCCGGCGCAAAACACCTCCTCAGGCGCTAAGTGGGCGCAAACGCCACTGAATTTCTAGGCCATAGTTCCTTACCACAAGCACTTTTCACATCAGAAGACAAGCTATGCATTTCTCGTACGTTAATTTAAAGTCAGCCTGTTAATATTGGAGAGCCTATTGCGCCAAGGTACAAAAATGCTCAACTGTTAACCCTTAACTCCCCAAGATGTCCAACAGTTACCAGCAATGTCTGCTGATGTATGGTCCTGGAACTATATACTTAATCAGGCACTTCATACAACTTCACCGTTTCCTCTTCAATCATTAATTTTTTTGTGAACCGTACTTATGGTTTCAATAAAGCATTCTGTATTACAGGAAATTTTGGTTTATCCGGAGGTTGTATGTCCGGAAACCTCGATCTACCGGCAGAAATCAGGAGCCGTTTTGTTAAGTTTTTTTTCCTTCTCGTGGCTTTGTTTTCAACAGTCGGGCTCTGGAAAGTCTCTCTGAAGCTGTTGCTAAGCTACAGAGACGCTTCCAAGGTACGGGCCGACTGTTTACAAGCTGCTGCTAAGCAACAGTGTTTGTTGTCAGATACAGAGATGAAAACCTCCGTATTCTTCAACATTAACTTTGTATGTCCGGCAGTTTTGATAGATCGGCAACAGCTCGGTCCCGGATATAACAAAGTTTCCTGTAGATGGTGTTTAATCACACTTATAACTGAAAGAATACTTTCAAAAATTAATTTCTAGGTTATAGGCAAACCACTGTTTTAATGAGGGAATTTGATGCCTGGTTGAAACAGGGTAATAGCGGAGTTAAAATAGAGATGGTCGACGTTCCTGCTCTGCCGCCATTTTTCCCAGGGCCTTCCGTTGGGTAGCCCTGGCTCCTGCCCGGGACAGGTGTGAGCTTCATTAATATAAGTAGATTGGGGTGCCGTGACGTAGGACCCGATGGCATTTCAACAGCCTACAGTGTGACGCTACGCCACGGAAGTCCCGCTTAGTAAAGCCTGGCCGTCAAGAGGAAGAGGCCCTAAAGGGTAAGGGTTGAGATTATTTTTGTGCAGCCAAGGTGGAGCAATGGGGCACCTCAAGAATCAATGTGGGTCGTTACCTCCCTGGGCTCACACTCCCATCTTCTCCGCGATCGCACTCTTCCCAGACCTACCCTACCACTGGCGGGGTTAGGCTCTACGCTGGCCCCGATATTTATGAAGGTGAAAATTAATCAACGGAGATGGCGTGATGGGATACAGAGTGGAGCTATAGTAGGGGGTGATGCACAGCCAAATATAGAGGAAAAAACAAGTCAGTCTGGAAGGCAGAGCAAATATGTAACGGCACAAGGGAGTATGGCAAGGCTGGATGGCAGTTATTTTAATGCAAGGTGTCTTGCGAGTAAGGCAGATGAATTGAAGGTGTTGATGAACACATAGGGGTATGATATTGTTGCTAACCCAGAGACATGGTTGAGGGAGGGGCAGGACTGGCAGCTCAATATTCCGGGGTATAGAATCTTCAGGCGAGACAGAGGGGGGTGTAAAAGAGGAGGGTGTCGCAATATTAATCAAGGAGTCAATTACTGCTGTAAGGAGGGATGATATCTTAGCAGGTTCCTCTAATGAGGCCATATGGGTAGAACTTAAAAACAAAAAGGGGGCAAACACTTTGCTGGGAGTGTACTATAGGCCCCCAAACAGTCAGGAGGAGATAGAGGAACAGATGTGTAGGCAAATCTCAGAGAAGTGTAGAAATAATAGGGTAATAATAGTAGGGGATTTCAACTTCCCCAATATTAACTGGGATAGTCAGAGTGTGAAAGGCTTAGAGGGTGCGGAATTCTTAAAGTGCATCCAGGAGAGCTTTTTGAGCCAGCATGTAGAAAGTCCTACAAGAGAGGGGTGGTACTGGACCTATTTCTAGGGAATGTAGCCGGGCAAGTGGTAGAAGTGTCAGTGGGAGAGCATTTTGGTGACAGTGACCATAAGCGGTAGGGAAATTATTGGAAAAAATACTGAGGGACAGAATTCGTCTCCACTTGGAGAGGCAAGGATTAATCAAGGATAGTCAGCATGGCTTGTCAGGAGGAGATCATGTCTAACCAATTTGACTGAATTTTGAGAGGGGGTGACTAGGTGTGTGGATGAGGGTAGTGCAGTTGATGTAGTCTACATGGACTTCGGTAAGGCATTTGACAAAGTCCTGCATGGGAGACTGGTCAAGAAGGTAAGAGCCCATGGGATCCAGGGCAATTTGGCACATTGGATCCAAAATTGGCTTAGTGGCAGGAGGCAGAGGGTGATGGTCGAAGGTTGTTTTTGTGACTGGAAGCTTGTGTCCAGTGGTGTACTGCAGGGTTCGGTGCTGGGTCCTTTGCTGTTTGTAGTGTACATTAATGATTTAGATATGAATGTAGGAGGTATGATCAGTAAGTTCACAGATGACACGAAAATTGGTGGAGTGGTAAATAGTGAGAAGGGAAGCCTCAGGCTATAGGATGATATATAGATGGGTTGGTTAGATGGGCAGAACAGTGGCAAATGGAATTTAACCCTGAAAAGTGTGAGGTGATGTATTTTGGGAGGACTAACAAGGCAAGGGAGTACACAATGAATGGTAAGACCCTAAGAAGGACAGAGGATCAGAGGGACCTTGGTGTGCATGTACATAGATCCCTGAAGGCAGCAGGACAGGTAGATAAGGTGGTTAAAAAGGCATATGGGATACTTGCCCTCATTAGCCGAGGCATAGAATATAAGAGCAGGGAGGTTATGATGGAGCTGTACAAAACGCTAGTTAGGCCACAGCTGGAATACTGTGTGCAGTTCTGGTCGCTACACTATAGGAGGGGTGTGATTGCATTGGAGAGGGTGCAGAGGAGATTCACCAGGATGTTACCTGGGCTGGAGCGCTTCAGCTATGAAGAGAGACTGGACAGGCTGGGGTTGTTTGCCTTAGAGCAGAGAAGGCTGAGGGGGGACCTGATTGAGGTGTACAAAATTATGAGGGGCATAGATAGGGTAGATAGAAAGGAACTTTTCCCCTTAGTAGAGGGGTCAATAACCAGGGGGCATAGTTTCAAGGTAAGGGGCAGGAGGTTTAGAGGGGATTAGAGGAAAAACATTTTCACCCAGAGGGTGGTTGGAATCTGGAACTCACTGCCTGAAAGGGTGGTAGAGGCAGGAACCCTCACAACATTCAAGAAGCATTTAGATGAGCACTTGAAACGCCATAGCATACAAGGCTACGGACCAAGTGCTGGAAAATGGGATTAGATTAGACAGGGCTTGATGGCCGGCGCGGACACGATGGGCCGAAGGGCCTCTTTCTGTGCTGTATAACTCTATGACTCTATGATATCCTGATGTTATAAAGTAAGGAGTGTGATGGAATACTGTCCACTTGCCTGGATGACTGCAACTACAACAACACTCAACGACACCATCCAGGATAAAGCAGCCCGCTTGATTGGCACCCCATCCACCACCTTAAACATTCACTCCCTCCACCACCGGCATACTGTGGCTGCAGTGTGTACCATCCACAAGATGCACTGCAGCAACTCGCCAAGGCTTCTTTGGCAGCACCTCCCAAACCCACGACCTCTTCCACCTAGAAGGACAAGGGCAGCAGGCGCATGGGAACACCTCCTCCTCCAAGTTCCTCTCCAAGTCACAAAGCATCCTGGCTTAGAAGTATATCGCCGATCCTTCATCGTCGCTGGGTCAAAATCCTGGAACTCCCTACCTAACAGCACTGCGGGAGACCTTCACCACATGGACTATAGCAGTTCAAGTTGGCGGCTCACCACCACCTTTCCAAGGGCAATTAGGGATGGGCAATAAATGCTGGCCTTGCCAGCGATGCCGAAATCCCATAGACGAATAAAAAAAAACACCACAGGAGTGGAGCTAAATTAATCAAGAGCTATTCTAATGGCTTATATCTTTTATTATATTTGCTTTCAGGAACTTATTGATATTGCAGCATCAGTCGCAAGCTTCCGCTAGACTACAGATGAGCAGTATACATTAAAAAAAATTATTCATTCTCGGGATGTGGGCGTAGCTGGCAAGGTCGGCATTTATTGCTGATCCCTAGTTGCCCGCGAGAAGCTGGTGGTGGGCCTTCTTCAACTGCTGCAGTCGGTGCGGTGAAGGTACTTTTACAATGCTGTTAGGTGGGGAGTTCCAGGATTTTGACCCAGCGACGATGGAGGATGGAGTGTGACTTGGAGGGGAACTTTGAGGTTTTGATGTTCCCATGCACCTGTTGCCCTTGTCTTTCTCGGTGGTGGAGCTCGTGGGTTTGGGAGGTGCTGCCGAAGAAGCCTCAGTGAGTTGCTGCAGTGCATCTTGTAGATAGTACACACTGCAGCCACGGTGGTGGAGGGAGTGGATAATTAAGCCATTTAAGGGGACTGCTTTGTCCTGTATGGTGTTGAGCTTCCTGAGTGTTGTTGGAGCTACATACATCCAGGCAAGTGGTGAGTATTCCATCACACACCCGACTTGTGCCTTGTAGGTAGGTTGTAGCAGAGCTTTGGGGAGTCAGGAGGTGAGCCACTCGCTGACCTGACTCTGACCTGCTCTAGTAGCTATGGCATTTATGTTGCTCGTCCAGTTCAGTTTCTGGTCAATGGCGACCCCCAGGATGTTGAGGGTGGGGGATTTGGCAATGGTTATACTCTCTCTTGTTGGAGATGAGCATTGCCTAACACTTGTGTGGTACAAATGTTACTTGCCATTTACCAGCCAAAGCCTGGATGCTCTCAGAGTGTTGCTTCATGTGGGCATGGGCTGCTTTATTATCTGAGGAATTGTGAATGGTGCAATCATCAGTGAACAGTCCCACTTCTGACCTTATGATGAAGGGAAGGCCATTGATGAAGCAGCTGAATATAGTTGGGCCCAGGATGCTGCCCTGAGGAACTCCTGCAGCTCTGTCCTGGGGCTGAGATGATTGGCCTCTAACGACCACAACCATCTTCCTTTGTGCCAGGTACGACTCGCGCCACTGGAGAGCTTTCCCTCATGATCCCCATTGACTCACTCGTTCGAATACTGCCTGGATGCCAAAGGCAATCACTATCATCTCACCTCTGCAGGTATAGAAACATGAATGAGAAACTGGGCTAAGAGTAGTCAGCATGCGGTTTTCGATGGGAAACCTCCCATAGTCTGCGGTCCCCTCAGTGACAAAGCTAGTATCTCACCATGGGGAGAATCGAGGGTCCCAACAGTCCACAGCACAACTTGCATTTGTAGGGCATTCCTTTCTCTGCTATTTTAACAGAGGCCTTAAACCCATTTAAAATAACCGGGTTGACCCCTCTGTTGAAGTAATGGATGGAGGAATTTTATACAGATGTGCCAAGTGCTGGTACAGTAATGCCACAAGCGGTAATTCCTAGGCACCTTGGTGGTAAATTTCTACAGGGGTTCTCCCACACGTCTGCGGCAGAATCCCTGGAACAACGGCGTAAATGGTGACCATATCATCGCAAAACTCTCAGTCTGTCAGAAATAGCTGTTAGATTCAAAGATTGGTTTTAATTCTTAGAACAGAGACTGGCAGCAAGCAACCGGGAACAGAGAGCAGAAATGCCAGCAAGGTCGAATATCAAGCATCAAAAGACAAATAGAAGTGATAAGGGAATCGTAAAATGCAAAACAACACAGGCTGGTGGGATAATAGACAAAAATGGAGCCGAAAAGTCATAAAATGTCCTTAAAGAAACATAACAAAACATTCCTCAGAAAGATAAGAGGGAGGCTTCATCAGTCATGCAGAAAGGGACGGCGAGGGATGCCTTCCCGCTTCACAATTGGACAATAGGATGGGGGATCAAATGATTCACCAGGTGATTACCAGCCCACCGAAACAACTATAAATATAGACAACTGAGAGAGGAAATCAGGCAGTCGGGGCGAAGGCCTCCCCAAGGTGGCCTAACACCTTGGTCAAGTTTAGCCTCTGAGGTGGCTGATGGCCGAACACCTCCAGCAGCTTGAGAGATGACCCAACGGAAGTGACCACTGCAGCAGACTGCAGGAATCCACCCAATCCGAGACCACCCTACTGCCTCCCCGTCCGTCCGGCCGTGTCATTCCGATTCGGGAGTCGTAGATCGCTCCTACTGTCACGGGTTGTATGTCTGTTATACTCGGCTTAAACCATATGTAATATCTGATTATGCCTTAAAACTGTAGCTCTTTAATAAAAGCCTTACAACTTCTAAAGCCCTGTTGGGTAATCTGTGTGAGCCTGTGATCCTGAATCATGCAAGTCTAAGTAATAAAGTACAAAAGTGCGTGCTTGCAATAATTCTCGTGAGTGGCAGCACACCTTAGCCTTTTCAAGACTAGTGCCTCTCTATTACATCAATGCGATTCTTTATTTCTCATACCAGGCATGATAGACAGATTTTTACAAGATAAGGGAGTGAAAGGTTATGGGGAGTGGGCAGGGAAGTGGCTTTGAGCCCTAGATCAGCCATGATCTTACTGAATGGCGGAGCAGGCTCGAGGGGCCAAGTGGCCTATTCCTGCTCCTATTTCTTATGTTCTTATGATTTTAGGGAGTGAGAGCACTTAATTAATGTTAATTAGAACTAATCTGCAGAGATTTTATTTTTGCTGTGGATTTTGGAAATGGGTTGAGACCAGTTAAACTCGTTCCAGTTAGAGGCAGGAGTTTCCGATCGACTGTGTTGGTTTTCTTCAGCGCAATTCGCCCGAAATCGGCCAAACCCGCACAAAAGATGGTGGAATTTCAAACGCGAGTTTCCGCGATCTTTTGCGCTGGCTTTAAAAAAACATCGCGCTCGAAGCAGGCCCCGCCCACATAACTGGCCACGCCCCCAGGGTGAATTAATCACCGTGGCGTGTTTCCACTAATTGCGCTCGCTTGCGGGCTTTTGAGGAGGCTCCAAAAAAATAAGCTCTTTTCTTTTAGGCACAAGGACACTAATAGGCACCTTTTAAAAACTTTTGAACATATATTTTTTTTAATTTACTAAGAAACTGACTACTGTACACCAATAGAAGGAGGAAATAGTCCTGTATAGTTTTTTTTAAGTCATTTACAGTTATTTAAAATCAGGTTACTCGCAGGTGGTGGACTTGACACTCTGGTTAAAATGCTTATGCGTTGTGATCAACCCATTTTCAGCTGTGTTAATAAAGCAGCACCAAGTTACCACTCGTAAATAGATCGAGGAATATTTTTTAAAGCAAAATGTAAAAAAAAATTACATTCTAAAACACTGCCCGATTGCGTTGGTTCATAGCAGATTTTACGTTTGGCGATATGCAAATGAGTTTGACCCCCACAGTTTCTCCATTCTTCTCATAACTGAAGCCTCACCCCCGGCGTCATCTGAGTAAATCTCTTCTGCATTCCCTGGCCTTGATATCCTTTCTAAAGTAAGGCACCCAAAACTGGCCACAATAGTCTACCTGCAGCCAATAATTTGTATACATTTAGCATTCTCTCTTTGTTTTTGTACTCTAAATCTAGGATCCCAAATATTTTTTTTAAAGCGGCTTTATCAACTTGTTCTCCCATTTGAATGAGCTCAGGAAACTGATAGATGGCGCCGTTGCAGTACGCGAGGTGGCTCCGTTGCAGTACGCGAGGTGGCTCCGTTGCAGTGCGCGAGGTGGCTCCGTTGCAGTGCGCGAGGTGGCTCCGTTGCGGTACGCGAGGTGGCTCCGTTGCGGTACGCGAGGTGGCTCCGTTGCGGTACGCGAGGTGGCTCCGTTGCGGTACGCGAGGTGGCTCCGTTGCGGTACGCGAGGTGGCTCCGTTGCGGTACGCGAGGTGGCTCCGTTGCGGTACGCGAGGTGGCTCCGTTGCGGTACGCGAGGTGGCTCCGTTGCGGTACGCGAGGTGGCTCCGTTGCGGTACGCGAGGTGGCTCCGTTGCGGTACGCGAGGTGGCTCCGTTGCGGTACGCGAGGTGGCTCCGTTGCGGTACGCGAGGTGGCTCCGTTGCGGTACGCGAGGTGGCTCCGTTGCGGTACGCGAGATGGCTCCGTTGCGGTACACGAGATGGCTCCGTTGCGGTACGCGAGATGGCTCCGTTGCGGTACGCGAGATGGCTCCGTTGCGGTACGCGAGATGGCTCCGTTGCGGTACACGAGATGGCTCCGTTGCGGTACACGAGATGGCTGCATTGCGGTACACGAGATGGCTGCATTGCGGTACACGAGATGGCTGCATTGCGGTACACGAGATGGCTGCATTGCGGTACACGAGATGGCTGCATTGCGGTACACGAGATGGCTGCATTGCAGTACACGAGATGGCTGCATTGCAGTACACGAGATGGCTGCATTGCAGTACACGAGATGGCTGCATTGCAGTACACGAGATGGCTGCATTGCAGTACACGAGATGGCTCCATTGCAGTACACGAGATGGCTCCATTGCAGTACACGAGATGGCTCCATTGCAGTACACGAGATGGCTCCATTGCAGTACACGAGATGGCTCCATTGCAGTACACGAGATGGCTCCATTGCAGTACACGAGATGGCTCCATTGCAGTACACGAGATGGCTCCATTGCAGTACACGAGGTGGCTCCATTGCCTCCATGCACGAACCCTCTGCTGTTTGAACACCTACTTCCTTCTCATTCACTACTGCTTCTACTCCACCATCAGTAGCCTCTCCTTCAGCTACTCTCTACGCATCTGCCTTGCCATCTGTCTCCCTCCCTTCACAAACCCGTAAAGACTCTCCTCGACAGTGCATTGCCTCCTCCTAAACCCTCTCTCTTCCCTCCTACACATTGTGGACTCGATCTCGGAGTTGTTGTTATTTGATAAAGGTTCAATTGGCTTCGATAGTGCAATAAAGATGCGAGCAGATGCTTTGAGCCACAATGTTAGAGATTGCTATGTATTTCTCTTGAGAGTTATGCACTACCAAATTGTGTGCACATGCAGAACATTACATGTGGTTCCTTCCTTCGCTACACTCACAGCCACTAATCATCATTGTTGGCATTGGACTGCTTCCAGTGTTTGAAGCCAACACTCCCAACCCCTGAGTTTAACTGAGGATCGAGGTTAATCACCTTCCCAAATCCATTAGCAATTCTTTCAGCAGCTGAGTAATGGGAACGTTTATTTTTGCCTCCACAGTCTATTAAATTCTCATTACTTGCTTTTACTTAAAAGCATGCCCCGGTTTAGAAAAAAACCCCCAGAAAAGAGGCACTTACTGCAGTATAACTGCAGCACTGTGTGACTGGCAGAATTTTGAGCCATAGCACATAGTGCGCAGCACAAGCACATCATGTAGGTAGGTGACTGACTCAGGCCGTGTCCTCAAACCCATGTCCATAGGACATCCAAGCCCATAACCTTTGAACTGTGGGTAAAGGCTGACATCAATTCCGTTTCCAAACCACCTCCCAGTCTGTCAAACGCATCAGTGTCAATTATGTGCCCTAGGTCTAACTGACACCGGTTACACAGTTGGTAAGGGAATGTTACTCTGCACTTGTCTCCTTTACTGCTTTGGGGCTTCCTCTGCAGATGACTGTGATGATGCCGCTTGCTACATGGTGCTCTACATCTGAGTAAGACCCGGCCACATTATGCAGTGATGTCGGAGGTTCACTGAGTCACATTCTCCGCCGTATCTATCAGGCCGCTGACAGTGGCTCAACGGGTGCAGGTTACTTCTGCGCCAACTCCTATCTGAAGGCAGGCCCAGTCAGAGGCCAATCCCTTGTCCATCCAGTTAACAAATAGCATGACTCCGGCCAGATGCTCCCTCTCACTTGTGACTTCATTGGATGTCCCTTCCTCAGAGTCCCGAATGACATTTTCCAGGGTGATTAGTATCTGTGCTGGTGCACGGGACAGGTGGAGTGCTCGATACAACATGCTGTGAAGTGACTGAAAGGACGGCACTACTTCCTTTGTCTTCCTCATCATGGAAAGAATCAGCCAATCATACAGCACAGAGGTCATTCGGCCCATCGTGCCTGTGCTGGCTCTTTGAACTATCCCATTAGTCCCACTCCCACAAAGGTTATGCTGAACCTTTATAAAGCGCTGGGTTACGCTGAGCCTTTATAAAGCGCTGGTTAGGCCACAACTGGAGTATTGCGTCCAGTTCTGGTCACCACACTTTAGGAAGGATGTGAAGGCCCTTGAGAGGGTGCAGAGGAGATTTACCAGAATGGTTCCAGGGATGGGGGATCTTAGCTACAAGGACAGGTTGGAGAAGCTGGATTTGTTTTCATTAGAGCAAAGGAGGTCGAGGGGTGATTTGATAGAGGTGTACAAGATTATGACAGGTTTGGATAGGCTAGACGGGGAAAGGCTGTTCCCACTAGTTGATGGTACAAGGACTAGGGCACACAGATTTAAGGTTTTGTGCATGAGATATATACTTGGGAAAGGGATGCGAGGAAAAACTTTTTTACGCAGTGAGTGGTGAGGACCTGGAACTCGCTGCCGACGGAAGTGGTGGAAGCGGAGACACTCAATGTTTTCAAGGGGAGACTGGATAGGCACTTGAGGGAAATAAACTTGCAGGGCTGCGGGGATAGAGCGGGGGAATGGGACTGACTGGATTGCTCTGCAGAGAGCTGGCACTGACTGGATTGCTCTACAGAGAGCCGGCATGGACTCGATGGGCTGAATGGCCTCCTACTGTGCCGTTATACATAGATACATAGATACATAGATACATAGAAGATAGGAGCAGGAGTAGGCCATTCGGCCCTTCGTGCCTGCGCCGCCATTCGATGAGATCATGGCTCATCCTTTAATTCAGTATCCCGTCCCCGCCTTCTCTCCGTAACCCTTAACCCCTTTTGCCCGTAGAAATATATCTAATTCCCTCTTAAATATATTTAATGAGCTGGCGTACACTGCCCTCTGTGGCAATGAGTTCCACAGGTTCACCACTCTCTGAGTGAAGAAATTCCCCCTCATCTCTGTCCTAAATGGTTTAGCCCTTATCCTTAAATTATGTCCTCTAGTTCTGTTCTCACCCGCCAAGGGAAACATTCCTTCTGCATCCAGTCTGTCTAGACCTGTCAGAATTTTATACACTTCTATGAGGTCCCCTCTCAATCTTCTAAACTCCAGTGTGTACATCCCTAAACTACATAGTCTCTCCTCATAGGTCATTCCCGCCATTCCTGGTATCAGCCTGGTGAATCGCCGCTGCACCCCCTCCATGGCAAGAACATCCTTCCTCAGATGAGGCGACCAAAACTGTACACAGTACTCGAGGTGTGGTCTCACCAGTGCCCTGTACAGCTGCAGCAAGGTATCCCTGTTCCTGTATTCTAACCCTTTTGCTATGAAGGCCAGCATACCGTTTGCCTTCTTGACCGCCTGTTGCACCTGCATGCTCGCCTTCAGTGACTGGTGTACAAGAACACCCAGGTCTCTCTGTACTTCCCCCTCTCCCAATCTATTGCCATTTAAATAATAATTTGCCCTCCCGTTCCTGCACCCAAGGTGGATAACTTCGCACTTGTCCACATTATAGTGCATCTGCCATTTATCCGCCCAATCGCCCAGTCTGTCCAAATCGCTCTGGAGCTTCCTGGTCTCTTCCTCTGAGCCCACCCCCCCTCCTAGTTTAGTGTCGTCTGCAAATTTGGAAATGCTGCATCCGACTCCCTGATCCAGGTCATTAATGTAAATTGTGAACAGCTGGGGGCCCAGGACAGATCCCTGTGGTACCCCACTTGTTACTGCCTGCCATTCAGAAAATGAGCCGTTTATTCCAACTCTCTGTTTTCTATCTGACAGCCAGTTCCCTATCCACGCCAAAACTTTCCCCTTTATCCCATGAGCCTCAATTTTCCATGCTAATCTTTTATGTGGGACCTTATCGAAGGCCTTTTGGAAGTCCAGGTACACCACATCTACTGGCTCTCCCCCATCTATTCTACCAGTTACTCCCTCAAAAAATTCCAATAGATTAGTCAAGCACGATTTACCCTTTGTAAATCCATGTTGACTCTGTCCTATCCTGTCCCCATTTGCTAAGTGCTCCGCTATTTCATCCTTAATGATGGACTCCAGCATTTTGCCCACAACTGATGTAAGGCTTACAGGTCTGTAATTACCTGCTTTTTCCCTACCCCCCTTTTTGAATAGTGGGGTAACGTTAGCTACCCTCCAATCCATCGGCACTGTTCCCGAGTCTAATGAATTCTGAAAAATCATCCTTAGTGCATCCGCTATCTCTAGGGCCACCTCCTTCAGTACCCTAGGATGCATGTTATCAGGCCCTGGGGATTTGTCCACCTTCAATCCCTTTAGCTTCCTTAACACCATATCCTTAGAGATATTGATTTGCGTCAGTTCCTCCTTTGCCAATGTCCCTATTTTTCCCGATATCCCAGGGAGGTTTTTTGTGTCTTCCTTCGTAAAGACTGACCCAAAGTATGCATTTAGTTGATCTGCCATTTCCTTATTTCCCATTATATATTCCCCCGTATCTGACTGCAATGGACCAACTTTGGTTTTCACCAGTCTTTTCCTTTTGATATATTTATAAAAGCTTTTGGAGTTAGTTTTTATATTTTCCGCCAGCTTGTTTTCGTAAGCTATTTTGCCCCTCTTGATCATGCCCTTTGCCCTCCTTTGCTCTATCTTAAACTGTTCCCAATCTTCCGCTCTGGCGCTTTTTTGGCTATTTTATACGCCCTATCTTTGGATTTTATGCTGTCTCTAATTTCCCCTGTTATCCACGGTTGAGTCACCTTTTTAGATTTCCTTTTATGCCAGATTGGTATAAACAATTTTTGCAATTTTGTCATTCTATCTTTAAATGTTATGACTCTATGGGGGAAAAATTGGGCCGCGCCCCACTAACTTCTCTACTTTTAGCGCCCCGAAAAAGTTAGCACCCCTGAAATTCACTGGTAGCGCCTCAAGCTACTGGAAGCACCCCACCTCCCTCTTGGGGCTCTGCAAGTGAATATCACAGCGCTACGTCGCGCCACGGTACAGCAGGTATTCCTCCCCTTCTTAAAGGGGAGGAGCCTAGCACAGGACGACCCGGGGCCCAGCTGGGCCACCAGGGACCGGAGTGCCGGCAAAAGAGCCCAGCACTCAAGAGAAGTGCCGTGCTCATGGAGCGCAGCCGGCACTCCGCAGGGGGGCTGCACAGAGGGCCGGGGACGGCAAAGCGGGCAGATGCTGGCAGATGGCCAGCAACAAACATGGCTGCCTGGTACCTTCCCTTTAATTTGCGCCGCCCCGGCCGCAGGTAGGCCCCCCTGACCCTGTCGGACATAGCGTCCAGCGGTAAGTCAGGGGACGCTACTGATGATCGCAGACAGGGCGCGAGCGGGGCGCTGCGCACGGCGATGACGTCATCGCCGGCGGCGCAGCGCCGCAGGGTGCTAGCAGTTCCCGCCGCCGCTAACCTCCCGCTGAATTTCACTGGCGGCGTTAGTGGCACTGCACCCAGGCGCTAGTTGTTTTGTGCCCCGTTAGCGCCCTCTTCGGGCAAATCAACTGAATTCTTCCCCCTATGACTCTCCTGCTCTTTCCCCATCTTTTTTCCCCTTTAAATCTTTATCCAATTCCCTTTTGAAAGTTACTATTGAATCTGCTTCCACCGCCCTTTCAGGCAGTGCATTCCAGATCACAACAACTCGCAGCATAAAAAATATTCTCATCTCCCGCTGGTTCATTTGCCAATTACCTTAAATCTGTGTCCACCGGTTACCGACCCTCCTGCCACTGGAAACAGTTTCTCCCCATTTACTCTATCAAAATCCCTCATAACATAATTTTGAAAGGACTGAACAGAAGGGAAAAAGAAACAACAACAGAAAATGCTGGAAACACTCAGCAGGTCAGGCAGCATCGTGGAGAGAGAAACAAGAGTTAACGTTTCAGTTCTGACAAAGGGTCATCGACCCGAAACATTAACTCTGTTTCTCTCTCCATGATGCTGCCTGACCTGCTGAGTGTTCCCAGCATTTTCTGTTGTTGTTTCAGATTTCCAACATCCGCAGTATTTTGCTATTGTAGAAGGGAGCAAGAGCCCCAGTTTCCTTATTCACCTCATAACTAAAGCCTCTTGTCCCTGGTATCATCTTAGCAAATATCTTCTGCACCCCCCTTTGGCCTGGATGCACCTCCCATGTAATGGTTTTCAAGATGTGCCAGATTAGAAGACTTTGGCCTAGAAATTCACTGGGCGCCAGCCTCACCAGGGCGCCGGAAGTACCGCCCCGGAAGGCGTCGCGGCCGCCCGCCACAAATTCAGTTTCAGCGCCCCAGACGGAAGCGCGGTGCTACTCGAGGCGCCCCGCATCCCTCTTGGGGCGCTGCAACTGAAAATCGCAGCGCAACGTGCCGCAGCGCCACAGCGCGCTGCGGTACTGCAGGCCTTCCTCCCCTTCTTAAAGGGGAGGGGCCTGCTGCAGCACGCTCGAAGAGCACGAGTGCCGGCAAAAGAGCCCGGCACCGAGGAGAAGTGCCGGGCTCTTGGGACACAGCCGGCACTTCGCGGGGGGGGGGCTCAGAAGGCCGGGGACGGCGGCGCGGAGAGGTGCGGCCAACAAAAAAAATGGCCGCCCCGCACCTCAGTGCCTCTACCGCCGCAGGTAGGCACCCCTGAACCGGTCGCAAATTGCGACCAGCGTTAAAGCAGGGGGCGCTACTAAATTTCGTGATCGGGGCGGTAGCGGGGTGCTGCGCACACCGATGACATCATCGGTAGTGGTGCAGCGCTAACAGCTAGCGTCGCCATTAGCGTCCCGCTAAATTTAGCGGGAGGCGTGGCCAGTGGTGCAAAACCCACTAAGTGCCCTCTTAGGTCGCTAATGGGCGGCGCAGGCCACTGAATTTCTGGGCCTTTTTTTTTTTTTTTTTAAGTGTGCGAGTTTGTTGCTTTGCAAATGTAGTCGCTGCTGTGAGGATTTAGAAAGGAAGCCAGTGGAAGAAAGGTCATCATGGATGGAAGATACTTGCTGAGTGGTAGCAGCCTGCCGGCAAACTCAGCCTCTCTGAGGCTCTCCAAAGATTCACAGTCAAAAAGAGCGAGGACTGTCTCCTCAAACTCTGACCACCGTTTCCCCACTGTCTGTCCCCATTCTCGCCCAATGCTGAGCTGCCTTGGCCTGTAGTCAGAGCACATTCCTGCAGTGCCTGAAAAGCTTACTTGGCAATTTTCTGTTCTGAGAACCTCAGTCCCTTTGCCAGGCCATGTCACACTAGCCTGCATGGTTTCGGCTCCTCTTGTAGGTGACCTGTGAAGAGTTATTTGTATGGGCTTCTTGTCCGCCACTGGAAACATGCTGTGTAGCCTCTGTTGAATGAAGGAATTTTGCAACAAGCCATCAATCGTCTGCACATGCTTTTCAGGTGACCTCTCTTGAGGGTGCAGAAGGCTATTTACACTGGGTGCACGCTTTACCTGAAGGAAGAGTATACACGCATACAAAGGTGGCCACACTTAACTTGGCACTTCTTTTGATGCCATGCATTTGCTCCCGGCCACAGCGTGCCTTCACTCACTCAGTGACCTCCATCCAGCGGATTCATACAGGTGGGTGTCCTTCGGCACCAAACAAGGCCGCTCTCCTATAGCAATCCCACTGCCAAGTTGTTACTGAAGTCAGGAATCTTTGGTGCTGTTCATAAGAACATAAGAAGCAGGAGCAGGAGTAGGCCAATCGGCCCCTCGAGCCTGCTCCGCCATTCAATAAGATCATGGCTGATCCAATCTGGGCCTCAACACCACTTTCCCGCTCTCTCCATACCCCTTGACTCCCCTGTAGTTCAAATGTCTGTCAATCTCCACCTTGAATATATTCAATGACTCCGCCTCCACAGCTCTCTGGGGCAGAGAATTCCAAAGATTCATGACCCTCAGAGAAGAAATTCCTCCTCATCTCCGTCTTAAATGGGCGACCCCTTATTCTGAAACTGTGCCCCCCAGTTCTAGATACCCCCACGAGGAGAAACATCCTCTCAGCATCCACCCTGTCGATCCCCCTCAGAATCTTATATGTTTCAATAAGATCATCTCTCATTCTTCTAAACTCCAATGAGTATAGGCCCAGCCTGCTCAACCTTTCGTCATACGTCAACCCCTTCAGCCCAGGAATCAACCCGGTGAACCTTCTCTGCACTGCCTCCAATGCAAGTATATCCTTCCTTAAATATGGAGGCCAAAACTGTACGCAGTACTCCAGGTGCAGTCTCACCAGCGCTCTGTAAAGTTGCATCAAAACTTCCCTACTTTTATACTCCATACCCCTTGCAATAAAGGCCAACATTCCATTAGCCTTCCTAATTACTTGCTGTACCTGTATGCTAACTTATTGTGTTTCATGTACGAGGACCCCCAGATCCCTTTGTACCGCAGCATTTTGTACTCTCACTCCATTTAAATAATAATTTGCTTTTTCATTCTTCCTTCCAAAGTGGATAACCTCACATTTTCCCACATTATACTCCATCTGCCAATTTTTGCCCACTCACTTAACCTATCTATATCCTTTTGCAGACTCCGTGTCCTGCTCACAACTTGCCAACCCGCCTATCTTGGTATCATCAGCAAATTTGGCTACAGTACACTTGGTCCCCTCATCCAAGTCATTAATATAGATTGTAAATAGTTGAGGCCCCAGCACTGATCCCTGTGGCACCCCACTAGTTACCGACTGCCAACTGGAAAATGACCCATTTCTCCCGACTCTCTGTTCCTCATCACGCACACGATGCTTGCAAATCTGTCGCTAGCTTCAGCACAAGAATTGCAAGCAACTTGCCGTTCAGAGATGCTGGTTCACCCAATGTTCCAACTTACAGCCAACAAGCTTCCAATCCTGACTCTCTGTGCATGTTTTGCGTGCGCAGGGAGTCTATTCAAATCAAGGGGAGGGGGCTTGACGTACAAAGTTTGTGCTATGGGCTGACCGCCCCCCGCTCTAGGCATGCCTGCGCTATAGGTGAGCGTGGTCCTGATTTTGCCAGAATGGGAAAATTGCGATTCTTATCTGAACAATCACAGATTTAACGGCTAACCCACTTTCGCTCATATCCCATTAAAAATAGCAAGTCTTTAACCTTGAAGAATTGGAGTGTGATAGCACATCTTGAGGGGGGAAAAAAAACCTGCATAATAGATCTAATGGGGTCATCAAGACAAAGCTACGTGGCAAATGCATTAGAGGTGGAATCTGAAAATGGAACGACATCCTAAAATACATCCATCACCTGTTCTGACCAGGTATTTTCCTAAGTGAAGCTACAAGTGATAAATTGAGTAGGTTTACAGTTAAACATTTGCAGTTAAAAGGGGCTTTGTCCTTGGATAATCTGAGAATCCAGACCAACAGATTAAATACAAACTACTAACGCTTCTTTCCATGGCCGGTGGGCGCCACAAGCTGACAAATGCGCACAGCTTCCGAGTTAGTCATTGCGCATTCCTAGTTGCTCATTACCCCATGTTACAGAACAAGCCACGTGTGCAATAAAGCAAATGTTGAAGTGAATAATTACGTGAGCATTTGTGTTACTTATCCCTTTAGTGTACTATTTTACATATTTACAGGAATATTAGGTGAGGAAAACTGGCCTAAAAGCTCACTTTAGTAGACTAAATAGCTGAGGAAAGAATAGAGTATCAGATTAGATAACATGACTATTGCTCTACAATGCCCGGTTATGTAATCCTGGTAAGTTTATAGATATAGGGCTACCGCATATCGCCCAGTCCCTCTTGTTTAGAGTAATGCTTTTTACGAGAGGAGAAATGATTGCTGTGTTCTTCGTACTCGAGTCAAATACTGAATTGCAAACCTCACTTGGGCTTTCACAGACCTTTATAAAGAGAACGGCAGCAACACGGAATGGTAGCATAGCGGTTATGTTACTGGACCAGTAATCCAGAGGCCTGGACTAATGATCTGGAGACGCGGGTTCAAATCCCACCGAGGCAACTGGGGAATTTAAATTCAATTAAGTAAATAAATCTGGAATAAAAAGCTAGTATCATGAAACTACCGGATTGTTGTAAAAACCCATCTGGTTCACTAATGTCCTTTAGTGGAAAGAAATCTGCCGTCCTTACCCGGTCTGGCCTTTATGTGACTCTTAACTGCCCTCTGAAATGGCCCAGCAAGCCACTCAGTTGTATCAAACTGCTACGACAAAGTCACTGGGCGGGGGAGTACCTTCACCACACGGACCGCAGCGGTTCAAGAAGGCGGCTCACCACCACCTTCTCAAGGGCAATTAGAGATGGCCTTGCTACCAACGCCCACATCCCGTGAATGAATTAAAAAAAACACTGCTTATATCCAAGCATAAGCAGTATGGTGTGTGTATATCATGATTAACGCGCAGAAATCATCGCCCAAAATACACCAACTCAGCACTCCCTCAGTCAAGTGCTATATGGAATTAGCTTCAGTGAGTGAGGTATCTCATTGACTATCTCAAAAGGAGTATAACAACAGACAGTAAGGGCTTTCATCTTTGGAAGCACATCATCATCATGAGGATTCGAGTACAGGAGCAAGGAAGTCTTGCTGCAGTTGTACAGGGCCTTGGCGAGACCACACCTTGAGTATTGTGTGCAGTTTTGATCGCCTTATCTGAGGAAGGATGTTCTTGGCATGGAGGGAGTGCAGCGAAGCTTCACCAGACTGATGGCAGGAATGACATATGAGGAGAGATTGGGTCGATTAGGCTTATATTCGCTAGAGTTTAGAAAAATAAGATGGGATCTCATTGAAACTTATAAAATTCTAACAGGACTAGACAGACTGGATGCAGGGAGGATGTTCCCGATGGCGGGGGAGTCCAGAACCAGGGGTCACAGTCTAAGGATAAGGGGTAGGCCATTTAGGACTGAGATGAGGAGGAATTTCTTCACCCAGAGAGTGGTGAACCTGTGGAATTCTCTACCACAGAAGGCAGTTGAGGCCAATTCATTAACTATATTCAAGAAGGAGTTAGATATATTTCTTAAGGCTAAAGGGATCAAGGGGTATGGGGAGAAGGCAGGGACAGGGTACTGAATTTGGATGATCAGCCATGATCTCATTAAATGGCGGAACAGGCTCGAGGGGCCGAATGGCCTACTCCTGCTCCTATCTTCTATGTTTCTATCGTTCTTTAATGCTACACCGCTCACGATTCGTAACGATTAAATATGTTCACCAAATTATAGCGATACCTGGATGGAATACAACCCTCTCAGGCCCATTCTCTTCTGATGTCATGTTAACATTTCAAGGTTGGTAAACATATATAGGGGCTAGCTATAAGGCCAGCTCAGAATCTTAGATGCACACACCTAGAGGTGGAGCCCACACCCGTCATAATGCATTCCACTTTTTTTTTTAAGGGACTCGTTTTTCTAAGGGTGAGCTTACACTGCATAGAGTGAATCGAGGGACAATCGCTCCTGTGTTTGGTGTGGGTTCGGAGAGCCACATTTCAGGTCGTGTGATGGTCTGACATAATAGGACTGAACGTGATAGGGAAGAGGAGTTTGGAACCTATACTGCTGAAGATTTACTTCACACTCATGGTTAGTGAACTGCGTTCTGGTTTGAAACCACCAGCTGGTGAGGAGGAAGGGGTGGGTGGTGGTGGTGAATGGGGGTTCACTTTCCAATTCCCAGCGACATCAGGGGTCAAATTGCTATCTGAATGTTTATTCTCAACCTCAGGGTCCAGCGAAAGTGGTTTCTGTTGGGTTGCAAATGTGACCTGTGTCTAGGCTCAATACCTTCCCCACATGCGACGGCCAAGGCTGGGAATTCGCCAGTGCCTTCAGACATGGTGGAACCTGCCGGCGCAGTTCGCTTGTATACCACTCGGTCACTTCATGGAGTTTTCACCTTTTATTTTTTTAAATTCACCTTTTAATAAGGACATGGGCACCAACACAGAACAAGTCAGCTTACCTCTGTCCACTGGTGACAGCCGAAATAAAATTTACCACAAAAACGGAAAGAAGCAGGGAAAAAAAGAGATGGAAGATAGTGAGAAGAGAATGCAGCTGTCCCGTCAGTCAGATTTCAAACTCGAACACATTAGATAACCAGTTAGCTCACGAAGCATCCGATTTACAATTATATAAACTGGACAGTACAACAAGAAGCAGGGAGCAGGTCTCACCCATGCAAATGCATGCAGCGTCCAAGTTTTTTTTACTGCGCCATTCATTCCCTACCCCCCCGACATTGCTCGCCGCAAATTAGCACATAGCACAGGCCTCATCCACCGCGGCGAGGTAACAAGCACTGACACGTCAAGGCATGCATTTCTGAAGCCATTTTCTTACCTAGGTCTTCAAGTTCCGAGGTCATAGACTTGGAGCGCAGCGTTAGTGCGGTGGTTGGTGCTCGCTTTGGAGGTGGCGGGGCTTGATGGCAAAATTTTAAAAAAATTAAAAAATTAAAACACAAGTCTTGGAGTTTGTTTTCCTCTCAAGATATACATATGAGTCAGCAGTTATTTCCAGCCAATAGGCCAATTAACAATACAGCTGCTGTATTCATCAATTATAACCAATTTACAACCCTTGATCAATGTTCCCATTACAAACGGTGCATTTACCCCCAAAAAAAGCTTTAACCCCCCCAGGACAACGTTACATTTGGAACGAGAGAGGATGTTACTCACGATTCCTAGATTTAAAAAAAAAAGAAATTCAGGAATTTACTTTGAAAATCTATGTCTTTTTAAAAGAGAACTCAAAATGGATTTGGATATATATTTAAAAAGGAAAAATGTGCAGGGCTATGGGGAAAGAACATAGGAAGAGAGCAAGGGAGTGGGACTAATTGGTTAGCTCTACCTGTCCAAGATTCTTTTTTACACCATTTTAAAATTACATTTCCTCACTCAGAATGTAATTTTTCCCACAGATTTCTACTCACGATTATAATTTGCAGCGGGTAAAGTGTAGAACGATGAGAAGCCGTACTGATGCTGGGCGATTAATGATATAAATCTGTTTTTTTTTACCCCTAAACTAGCTTCATAAGTCGGCGCTGCCAGAACCAAATGGAACGGATGTCCCTTTAACCTTTTTCCATTTTTTTTGTTCCTGTAATCTAACCTCGCAGGGCTATCTGCACTGAGTAAGTCACGGGCCCAAATTTCTCCTGTTGATAATTATCGGCAGGATGAATTTCATTGGCCCGGAATTTGCGGTCAGCGGCAAACCTCGAAGAAAGCTGCCCACAAAGATCTAGCGGTCTCTGTGGCATGAATTTCAGCTCTCCCGACCTTTGTTTGAACCTGGCACCAAATCAAGCGAATCTCCAGTGTCCAGCAACAGTGATGTCATCAAGCAGGCTAAGCAGCCAATCACATTGTAGAATTCTCACAGCCAGCAAACCAGGAAGTAAAATGCACAGATTATAATTTACTTTTTTTTAAATCAATTTTACAGAGCGCGAAAATAAAGATTGGGACACACATTAAGGTAGAAGCTGAAATATCATACAAACTTTAAAAAACAATTGTTTTAAAAACCATGTAATTTTTAATCATATTAATGGAAAACTTTTACATTCCACAAATATAAAATTAGTTTTTCAGGGTCAGAATGGTTGGTCAGCAATCAATACACCATTAAAAAACCCAATTATACCTCTTTCAACAAGGCTTAACTTTTTCAGGGGGGTTTAAACAGCGATGTTCCAGTGTAATGGGGGAAGTTTTCATCCTTCAGTGTGATTTAAATTAATTGCCGGCTCTGGGGAGCTCCGCAGTGCAGCCTGTGGGGAAGCAGGGAATGTCTCCCCCCCTCCACCGACCATTTTTTGAGGGGCAAAGGATTCAAATCGATTAGTCTCACTCGGTACCTGGGCTATGCTGGTTGGTAAAGCCAATAATATTTCTGTTGGGGAAGGCTTTCCCAATCTGATCCCCTTCAGCGAGAGGCCTGCATTCCGGCCCATTTCATCTTCTACTCGTGACGCTGGTAAAACCTAAGCAGATACAAGTGGGGGTTCATTTTAACTATGGGCGATGGTGTAAAACGGGTGGTAGTGGCTCAGTCGCCCATCATACATCGCACCCGGTTGACCTCTCTGTTGATTTCAATGGTGTATAATGGGCGGCTGATCCGATATTTCCCGTTTTATGCCATCGACAACAGTTAAAATTAGCCTCAAGGTCTGAAGCAGGCAAGTGGAAGTATCTAACTAACAGTGCTGTGGGAGCACCTTCACCACACGGACTGCAGCGGTTCAAGGCGGCGGCTCACCACCACCTTCTCAAGGGCAACTAGGGATGGGCAATAAATGATGCCAGCGACGCCCACATCCCGAGAATGATTACAATTTTTTTTTACCAAAAGCCAACAGTCGGGCTGTCACTGTGACTGAATATAAAACAATGCTTGTGAATAGAAACTACCACTTCATATAGTAAGCCTTTGATCGGCCTTCACAGAAAAACCTATACAAACAAAAAATATAGATGGTGCACAGGCATATTTTAAGCAAATTCAATGCCCTCAATTTTCTTTTTAAAGGTTATTTATATTGCATTCGATGTCTCTCTGTTACATAAACCCGGTGACACCAAGATCATCAATGGCTTGATCCTAAATTTAGGGACTAGCATAATGATCAGACTGCAAAAGAAAAACAGTGACGCAAGCTTCAAGGGAAATTTAGACATGTGCATTTTTAAATTGAGGTCCACTGGAAAGGAAAAAAAAGGACACTGAAATAACTATAATCTGTGCCAGTGCTAGTTCAAACCAGGCTCCTAACAGATGCAATACAAGCGGTAGTTCAGTTAAATTGGCATATTAATCTTATCTTTGGAAAATGATCAAACTCCACCCAACACAGAAACCACCTGGGTTTCCTCCCCCCACGACATATGGAGATTTGATTTCAGTTTACACCAGGACGTTAATTCACGGTGGCATTTTGACACCGTCCCTTCAAAATCTTCTTGAAAATTCACCACACAAAAAACGTGTGCCGTTTTTGCAGCCTCCCTCTTTGATGTTGCTTAGCAGCTGTGCGCTGGTAGTTTTATTTCAGAACACCTGCCCACGCAGACCTGTGAACTGTACAATAATGATTTCCTTTTATAGAGAAAAGGAACGCAAATGCTTTTGGAGTTTGAGAATCAGCGTTCAATTGGCTGTGTGTAGGAATCGCACAATGACAACATTTCGGAGGTTTGCAAAGGAGATCATTCAAAGTTATTTCTAGGTTATATTCTTCCAATTGAAACTCTGAAGCGAATTGGTTATGCAATTTTATGATTCTCTACTGTTTTCTCATCCTAATGTTCAAATCCTTACATGGCCTCACTCCTCCCTATCTCTGTAAACTCCTCCAGTCCTACAACTCTCAGAGATCTCTGCGCTCCACCAATTCTGGCCTCATCAACTTTCCCGATTTCCATCGCTCCACCATTGGTGGCCGTGCCTTCAGCTGCCTAGCCCCCATAGCTCTGGAATTCCCTCCCTAAACCCCTCTGCTTCTCTCTCCTCCTTTAAGGCCCTCCTTAAAACCTATCTCTTTGACCAAGCTTTTGGTCACCTGTTCTAACATCTCTTTATGTGACTCAGTGTCAAATTTTGTCTGATAACGCTCCTGTGAACTGCCTTGGGGCATTTTATTATCGTAAAGGCGCTATATAAATGCAAGTTCTGGTTGTTTTCAAACTTAAATCATTGTACTGATACAGACTATAATAGAATAATCTGGAGACTGGGTGACATAGTGGATTAGACTAGAGCTTTTCACCCCTGGGACCTGATTGGATGAAGGTCTCCTTTATCTGTTAGCTGTAACAGGTCCTTTATGACATGATTTTGGGCAGTCTCAATGCAATTGCAGTGGCTATGGGCCTTGGAACGGGATTGAGATTAATTCAGCACTAATTGGCAATGTCACTCAGGCAGGCCTAGGGATAATTGGTGTGGAAGATGAAACAAATGATGTACTGGTGCAGTAAGGAGTGTTCTTATGTTATGCTGAGCCTTTATAAAGCGCTGGTTAGGCCACAACTGGAGTATTGCGTTCAGGTCTGGTCACCACACTTTAGGAAGGATGTGAAGGCCCTTGAGAGGGTGCAGAGGAGATTTACCAGAATGGTTTTGGGGATGGGGGATCTTAGCTACACGGACAGGTTGGAGAAGCTGGATTTGTTTTCATTAGAACAAAGGAGGTTGAGGGGTGATTTGATAGAGGTGTACAAAACATAGAAACATAGAAGATAGGAGCAGGAGTAGGCCATTTGGCCCCTCGAGCCTGCTCCGCCATTCAATGCAATCATGGCTGATCATCCAAATTCAGTACCCTGTCCCTGCTTTCTCCCCATATCCCTTGATCCCTTTAGCCTTAAGAAATATATCCAACTCCTTTTTGAATATATTTAATGAATTGGCATCTACTGCCTTCTGTGGTAGAGAATTCCATAGGTTCACCACTCTCTGGGTGAAGAAATTCCTCCTCATTTCTGTCCTAAATGGCTTACCCCTTATCCTTAGACTGTGACCCCTGGTTCTGGGCTCCTCGACCATCGGGATCATCCTTCCTGCATCTAGCCTGTCCAGTCCTGTCAGAATTTTATAAGTTTCAATGAGACCCCCTCTCATTCTTCTAAACTCCAGCGAGTATAAGCCCAATCGACCCAATCTCTCCTCATACATCATTCCTGTCATCCCAGGTATCAGCCTGGTGAATCTTCGCTGAACTCCTTCCATGGCAAGAACATCCTTCCTCAGATAAGGCGACCAGAACTGCACACAATACTCCAGATGTGGTCTCACCAAGGCCCTGTACAACTGCAGCAAGACATCCTTGTTCCTGTACTCGTACCCTCTCGCTACGAAGGCCAACATACCATTTGCCTTCTTAACCGCCTGCTGCACCTGCATGCTTACCTTCAGCGACTGGTGCACAAGGACACCCAGGTCTCGTTGCACTTCCCCTTCTCCCAATCTATTGCCATTCAGATAATAATCTGCCTTCCTGTCTTTGACACCAAAGTGGATAACCTCGCATTTATCCACGTTATATTGCATCTGCCATGCTTCTGCCCAATCACCCAACAAGATTATGATGGGTTTGGATAGGCTAGACGGGGAAAGGCTGTTTCCACTAGTTGATGGTACAAGGACTAGGGGACACAGATTTAAGGTTTTGAGCAAGAGATACGGGGGGGATGTGAGGAAAAACTTCTTTACTCAGCGAGTGGGGAGGAACTGAAACTCGCTGCCGGCAGAAGTGGTGGAAGCGGAGACACTCGAGGTTTTCAAGGGGAGACTGGATAGGCACTTGAGGGAAATAAACTTGCAGGGCTACGGGGATAGAGCAGGGGAATGGGACTGACTGGATTGCTCTACAGAGAGCCGGCACGGACTCGATGGGCCGAATGGCCTCCTTCTGTGCCGTTATGACTCTATGACTGTTACTCTTCCCAGGTTGGGGCTGGGGCACAGGAGAGGAAGCTTTACCCGAGATGTTGCTGCGCTGTACCTGCCCTAGTGCTTGGTGCTGACACTGGGTGCCTGACATGGAGAGTGTTCCATTCCCAGCACTAACATCCTTTGCTTTGATGAGCATAAAAAGAGAGTTTTAAAAAAATAGAACAATCCAATTAGAAGAGGAGAAAGAACATTTAAAACAAAAAACGTGATATTATATTTTTGTGTTAAATCACAAAGTGGTAGTTTTTTTGAGAAAGTTTAATCATTTTATCGGGACAGTTTTCCCCAAAAACATACCTTTATTTTTTTTTTTAAATTCTTTCAAAATAAAACATAACTCTTCAGCAATCATCCTACATTGAATGAAAACCTTTTTTAAATGTTGATGTTATTAATTAGGCACAAGTCTGGAGTGCGGTGGAATACTCTCCACTTGCCTGGATGAGTGCAGCTCCAACAACACGCAAGAAGCTCGACACCATCCAGGACAAAGCAGCCCATTTGATTGAAACCCCATCCACCACCTTAAACATTCACTCTCTCCACCACCAGCGTACCGTAGCTGCAGTGTGTACCATCTACAAGATGCACTGCAGCAACTCGCCAAGGCTTCTTCGGCAGCACCTCCCAAACCCACGACCTCTACCACCTAGAAGGACAAGGGCAGCAGGCGCATGGGAACACCACCACCTCCAAGTTCCCCTCCAAGTCACACACCATCCTGACTTAGAAGTATATCGCCGATCCTTCATCGTCGCTGGGTCAAAATCCTGGAACTCCCTCCCTAACAGCACTGTGGGAGTACCTTCACCACACGGACTGCAGTCGTTCAAGGCGGCGGCTCACCACCACCGTCTCAAGGGCGATTAGGGATGGGCAATAAATGCTGGCCTTGCCAGCGACACCCTCATCCCATAAAAATGAATTTAAAATTTTTTTATCAATCAATCAAAGAAGGCTGAGTGGTGACCCGATAGATGTCTTCAAAATTATGAAAGGGTTTGATAGGATAGACGTAGAGAAGATATTTTCACTTGTGGGGAAGACCAGAACTCGGGGTCATAAATATAAGATAGTCACCAATAAATCCAACAGGGAATTCAGAAGGAACATCTTTACCCAGAGGGTGGTGAGAATGTGGGACTCACTGCCACAGGGAGCAGTTGAGGCGAATAACATAGATGCATTTAAGGGGAGGCTCGATAAGTACATGAGGGAGAAAGGAATAGAAGGATATGTTGATAGGGTTAGATTAAGTAGGGCATGTGGAGCATAAACACCGGCATGGACCAGTTGGGCCAAATGGCCTCTTTCTGTGCTTTAAATTCTATGTAATCTGGCTCAACAAGAATGAGCCAGAGTACAACTAAGTCATTACCTTTCTTTCGAGCTGTGTCTTCTGGATCAAGATTTCTGCTTACTGTGACAACTTTTAACACCAAATGGTTTCCTCCCTGGCGGATCATGTTCACCACTTGCCTGTGGCCAACCTTCACTACGTTTTCTTTATTGACCTGCAAGAAATTTCAAATGAGTAAATATAGCAATAATGTCTAACAACGAAGCTCGATCTTGTTGCCTTACACATTTCATAGGAACAGGAGGAGGCCATTCAGCCAATAGAGCCTGTTCCGCCATTCAATTACATCATGGATGATCTGTATCCTAACTCCATTTACCTGCCCTGTTTACGGAGGTCACGGACCATCATCAAAGACCCTACCCACCCCAGCCACAGTCTGTTCGCCCTCCTGCCATCTGGGAGATGCTACAGATGCATTCGCACCCGAACGACTAGATTTAGGAACAGCTTCTTTCCCAGGGCTGTCATCCTACTGAACTCCACAAATAAACTCTAAAGCCTGCACATCTGCCAATGCACTTTATTATGGTTATGTTTATGTTAATGTATTACAAGCCAAATGAATGTTGAATGTTTAAATGTCTGAATCTAAATGTACACTCTCGGGAGCCGCAAGCCTACATTTCGTTGTACTGCACTTGTGCACTAACAATGACAATAAAGTTGATTATGATTATGATTATACAGTGGTTATCATGGAACCAGCGGATTACTGTGCGGCAAAAATCAGATGAATCCGAAAAAATGGACAGAGCCATTTCAATGCTAAAAGAAAGCATGAGCACGTGGGAGGTCAGGGCTGAGGCATTAACTGGAAACCACTTTGCAAAAACCAGTAAGGAAATTTAAAACAAAATTACGAATGAACTTTTCTGCAGCGAAGAGGTGGAATATTTTGAGAGAGAATGACATGCTATGTTGAACAAGCAATGCTTGCTGACTTGCAATTTGGAAGAAAAAAGCAGAGGCAGCAGGCAAGAAGAAGAGTGTTAGGGTCCAGATGGGAGGATAAGTAGAGTCCAGCAGAATGAATGACACTTTACAAAGGCTCCATCAAGTGACGGCGGGGGAGCAGTGGCAAAGACGATAAATGGCTCGCTGCATGAATTCATCCTCATTGGAAGCAAACTCTCAAGACCCCTTCCTTGCTCAGCGGGGAAAGCAATGAGGTAAATTGAATCTCTTGAATTGACACTAGAACTGTAAGCTCGAGCAATATGAACAAAAAGAGATGGAAGTATGAATTGCAGTAGTTCCACAGAAATTAGGTCTGTACCTGTCTTCTCACGAGATGCTGAATTTACCTTAAAACAGAAAGTGGACCTGATGGAACGTTATCCAGACAAACCAAACTGTAAAGTTTTTTTGAGTTAGTCCCTTCAGACATCAACGGGGAGAGAGTTGGGGGGGGGGGGGAATGCATATACATGGGAAGAAGATGCAATGACATACTAAGGGAATGCAATGGTTATTAAACATCACAGAGATAGAACGTAGTGAGCATACTTTGGCATGCTCGAGTGTTACATTGGAGATGGAGAGTTGGCAGTGACTTCCCCTCTCTTTATTGACTGGGGTGGGAGCCACAGAAATGCACTGTTACACCAGTGTTGTGTTTCCCTTCTGGTGCGTTCGCACTCCACAAGGTTAGCATTGATGCATAGCCAAAACTGCTTTGCACTGAGGCTAAATCTGGAGTGTGAATCGGGTGTGAACTGACCCCCCCCAAGCAAAGGGAATTGAGACTCCCTCTTCCAGAGAATCTCGGTCTGCTCTGTTCCTGTGTCAGTTTGGGCCCTGACAGCAAACAAAGGCTGCATTTGCAACCACCTTTGGTGCTAAGCAAAACTGTTTCATAAGCGAAGCTACAGCTTCGGTGTCAGCCCTGGCTCAGTTGGTAGTACTCCCGCCTCTCGAGTCAGCAGGTTGCGGGTTCAAGTTTCACTCCAGAGGCTTGAGCACATAATCTAGGCTGACACTTCAGCGCAGTGCTGAGGGAGTGCTGCACTGTCGGAGGTGCCGTCTTTCGGATGAGACGTTAAACTGAGGCCTTGTCTGCTCTCTCAGGTGGACGTAAAAGATCCTGTGGCACTATTTGTAGAAGAGCAGGGGAGTTATCCCTGGTGTCCTGGCCAATATTTATCCCTCAACCAACATCACTAAAAAAAAAAGATTATCTGGTCATTATCACATTGCTGTTTGCGGGACCTTGCTGTGCCCAAATTGGCTGCCGCATTTTCTACATGACAATAGTGACTCCACTTCAAAAAGCAATTCATTGGCTGTGAAGCACTTTGAGAATGTCCTGAGGTCACGAAAGGCGCTGTAGAAATGCAAGTCATCTTTAACTGTAATGTAAACATGCCCCAACTTGCATCAAAATATGGGTTTGATAGATTTAACTAAATAATGGGGGCAGTTGGGGCTGGGAGTGGTCCAGTGGGACAACAAAGAAGCTATTACAGAATGATTTGGAAGTGGCTTCGGACTGCCTGAAGTTAATACATACCACCTGTCCGATGTGAGAAAGTGCTAGAGCGACTTAAAGCAGAACCACACAGTCCAGCTTGGAAACCAAATAAGTTTCCTTCATGAAACTGAAGCACTTATTTCAGGTAGTGAATATTGAAGCCACTGCATCAGCCAATGAGTTGGAAGCAGTGTGGAGCAAAAAGAGTCTCCGAGCTCAGGACCGATACTACAGCAAAAGGAGTCTCCGAGCTCAGGACCGATACTACAGCAAAAGGAGTCTCCGAGCTCAGGACTGAAACTACAGCAAATAGAGTCTCCCAACTACATCAGGGTGATTTCTCCTGCACAATGCAGTGAGTGGAGGATAGTTACATGATACAAATGTGCGTAAAATCAATCCCAGTCACTTACAGCAGTGCGGTCTCCAGGCGGTTAAGCATCGCCTCGATTTCAAAATTTTCATCCCTATTTTCCACTCCCTCCATGGCGTCACCCCTATCTCTGTAATTTCCTCCAGCTCCACAACCCCCCCCGCCCCCGAGATATCTGCGCTCCTCTAATTCTGCCCTCTTGAGCATCCCTAATTATAATCGCTCAACTATTGGTGGCTGTCCCTTCAGCTGCCTAGGCCCTAAGCTCTGGAATTCCCTCCCTAAGCCTCTCCGCCTCTCTTTCCTCCTTTAAGACGCTTCTTAAAATCTACCTCTTTGACCAAGCTTTTGGTCATCTGCCCTAATAGCTCATGTGGCTCGGTGTCAAATTTTGTTTTATAACACTCCTGTGAAGTGCCTTGGGATGTTTTACTATGTTAAAGGCGCTAGATAAATACAAGTTGTTGTTGTTGTGATTGACAGAAATATTACCCATCCATCTCCACCCTGGCTGAGACTTGTTGGTGTCATGATAAGCAGCCTTCATTTAGTGGTTAATCAGACACCCAGTCATCAGGTACTTTTGCACTGTTACCCAGTGTAACAGACAATCCGAGGTGGCCACCTGTGGGCAAAGGTTTCTTTTAGTTGCAGGTAAACACGTGCACAGTCTCATATTGAAAGGGAAGGGCGTTAGACAAGTTAGGCGTCCACCGAGACTCCATCTTCTGCTCGACAGTGCTGAGCAGAACAACAGCTGGGAAAGCTTCAACTCGATCGACTCTCACAAGTAAAGGCAGTGAACCGACAGCGATGGGAGCATCGAGCATTTGATTGTCTGTTTCAATGACTGATTTTCCTGCGGGTGGTTAAAAAAAAAGATATGGAGAAAGGATCCACAGCTGAAAAGAAAGCCTGGGAGAATGCCAAAACTGCTGATATAGGGCACGCTTGCCTTGTACATCTGAAAGAGTAATGTTAATCCAGATAACTGTTTTTTACAGCATGAGCCTAAAGCTTTGGGATGAATGAGCATACTGAGGAAGCGCCAACTCATTATAGAATATGCTTCATCGAGGGGTTGCACAAGGCTCTAATTAGAAGAACCAGTGTTTGAGATAGAGAGCAGATTTAATTTGCATGTTCTGAGCTTGTAAAGTTGCTGTCAAGAACAAATTGAGGAGCAAACATCAGCAACGGTCATCAAAAGGAGGGAGAATTGAAATTGGTTCAGCAGAGATAAAATGGATAGGTATTCAGGGACAATGGGAAATTCATGAGCAGCAGATAAATGTTTTGGTTTGCAAGAAATAGGAGGGGGAGGAACGAGAAAGGATCCAGTTAAACATGAATTCAGAAGCTAAGGTGAGGTGAACTCCACCAGAGGACGTGCGGAACTTCTGGCTACCCGTGAAGCTCATCATAGACCCCGTGACAAACGGTGGAGACAAGGTCATTGCCATACCCATAGTGGCCCGCTGGCACCTTAAGGGCACATCAGCAGCACCCGCTCTGAGGGAGTCACGAAACGTAGCCGCCGTACCAGTACCATGCCATTCCAACACAACACAGGGGGCTTTCACAGCCATAATAGCCGTCAGCCTGTCTCTGGAAGGTAATCAATCTCCTCAGGGATGGATTTTATTTAAATTTTTATTCATTCACGGGATGTGGGCGTCGCTGACAAGACCAGCATTTATTGCCCATCCCCAATTGCCCTCGAGAAGGTGGTGATGAGCCGCCTTCTTCAATCGCTGCAGTCCGTGTGGTGAGGGTACCCCCACAGTGCAGTTCCAGGATTTTGACCCAGCGACGATGAAGGAACGGCGATATATTTCCAAGTCAGGATGGTGTGCGACTTGGAGGGGAACTTGGAGGCGGTGGTGTTCCCATGCGCCTGGGAATTATCTACTTCCTCCTACATTCTGATGCCTTTGGAAGCCCGGAACCTATGCATGCTCACTGCAAGAAGCCCGGGAACTCCCTCAGACATACCATCTTGGTGTTCCACCCATGCCCCTCCCTCCACTCACTGAAATTTCCCAACTTTCTCTGAACAGGGAAGAACCAGGAGGAATGAGAATACCACCCCATTTTCTAGTACCCCCATCTCTCTAACACTTCTGCCAGAGACGTGCCCAGGGCAGTATTGGAATTCTGACCCCTTGGTATGCTACATATTGTAGGGTCTGTGCCATTGATTCAGTTTTTTCCATTTAAAACAAAAAGCACTGAGCATTAAAAAGAAAGCAAGTCAGAAAAAGGATCTAAAACCTAGGATTCACTGCCTGCAATTTCCCATCCACAGTAGATTGAAAAATGTTGGCAGGGCGCCCGTGACATTCTGATCAGTCTTGTGTGAGGCCCCATCCTTCGGCGTGAAATCTCAGAGTGCAGCAACCGGAGTTAGCATGCCAGGAAAATGATGATCAATAGCCAGACCAAGCTGTTGCATGGATCAAAACCTAAAGTTGGCACATCCAGGTTGGGAGAGAAAGAGCTTGGATTTACGTGGTATCTGTCTTGACCTCAGGACGTCCCAAAGTGCTTCGCAACCAATTATTGACTTCTGAGGTGTAGTCACTGCTGTTTTTGTAGACGAGAGCGGCAGCCAATCTGCACACATCAAGATCCCACGAACAGCAATGAGATGTTAACAAGGTAATGGGACAGATTATCAACTTGCTGCCCAGGTGTAAGCCCCATGATGCGGATCGGCTGCCCGTTCTCGGAACTGCTCGATTTCCACGGACTCCGATGCGAGTGATAATTGGGCGGTTTCTAGAATAGGCAGCCAATCCCGAACACCAACTTTACGCCCGGGCAGCTAGCTGAAAACCTATCCCAACCTGTTTGGCTGATGAAAGAAGAAAAGCAACAAAGACTTGCATTCATATAGTGCCTTTCACAGCCTCAGGACGTCCCAAAGCGACTCACAGCCGATGAAGTACTCCTGAAGTGTACTCGTAATGTCGGAAATGCGGCAGTCAATTTACACACACAGCAATGTGACAACAACCAGATCATCTGTTTTTAGCAATGTTGGCTGATGATTAAATATTGGCCCCAGGACACCGGGACAGAACTCGCCTGCTCTTCTTCAAATAGCGCCAGGAGACGGGACCTCGCTTTAATGTCTCCTCCGAAAGACGACGCCTCCACCAAGGCAGCACTCCCCTCTGCACTGCTCAGAAGTGTCAGCCTGTATCATTTAAGTCTCTGGAGTGTGGCAAGAGCGCCATCACTGAGCCCACAGCTGCTTTCTAAGCAGAAAGATCAAATAGTGAAAGCAAAGCCCACAGTGTAAACTTTCAGCATAAAAATGTTAAACATTTACAGCAAGGAGATCTGGAAGTAAAATCAAAAAAGCCCTCGGGGATTTTCTGAGCCACTGATAATCCTGGAATTGCTTTTTGCAATGATATGATAGTTACCACAATAATTTATTAACCATAGCCCAACTATATAATATGGGATAGTATTCACTGGTTGAACATTTTCATATTAATTCAATGCGTTAACAATGCAATCTAATATATATTCATTCAGTCCATTTACAACTTGCAAATGCCTAATGAATTCATCTGTAGTGCAGATACATTAACATTTATTTATGTTGCACACAGGAACCTGAAACATTTGAAATGCAGATCTAAAAATTCCTTGCTCTTTTGTCAAAACACCTTATATCATTTTAATATGCCGTGTGACTGGACAGTTGCACCCTAATGTAGTCCCATGGTAATCTTAAAATACTTATATGCAGAAACTGTTACATCTTTACAATGCAACTGTATCCATCAGGATTTTTGTAGATTAAATTTACCATTAGTTTCCCTTTCCTATGTCATAGGAACATCGGAGGAGGGGGCCATTCAGCCCCATGAGCCTGTTCCGCCATTCAATGAGATCATGGCTGATCTGCATCTTAACTCCATCTACCCGCCTTGGTTCCGTAACACTTAATACCCTTGCCGAACAAAAATCTATCAATCACAGTTGACCCCCCCCAGCCTCAACAACTTTTTGGGTGAGAGTGTGCCGGATTTCCACGAGCCTTTGTGTGAAGAAATGCTTCCTGGCATCACCCCTGAATGGCCCAGCTGAACAAGGAACATCTGCTCCAGTGCTTATTAATTTCTTTCCTTCTGATGTTAATTGTACAGGAATTTAAACTATTTATTGCAGAGTGTGTTGCCGAAATCAAGACGCTGGCCTTGAAATGAGACAACAGGATAATAGATATGACTCATTTATTGTAATTGGGTTAATGCCCCTGTTAAAACAGAGGAGAGATGGATTTCAGACAAGCATATTAAGCATTTGTAGGCAATTATCCCACAACGTGAATTCAAGATCACGATTATCTAACTTATTTACGACATCAGTAGAATTTAGTTGGATTGGCTTTCCCTTTCTGCAGGTGCATACTGGAGTGGGTCCAGAATCGAGTCCACTGCAGAGCAAATGTAACTCGACTTTGGTGTTGCACTTAATCTGGCAGTTTCGGTTGATTTTAACCAATTGCAGTTAAGTGCCGTAAAATTTTTCAGAGTTAATCTCAGCTGCCAGGATTTCCTCTACTCTTCCACAGCCAAGCTTTGACCCAGCCCTTTAGAAACATAGAAGATAGGAGCAGGAGTAGGCCATTCGGCCCCTCGAGCCTGCTCCGACATTCAATGAGATCATGGCTGATCATCCAAATTCAGTACCCTGTCCCTGCCTTCTCCCCATATCCCTTGATCCCTTTAGCCTTAAGAAATATATCCAACTCCTTCTTGAATATATTTAGTGAACTGGCCTCCACCGCCCTCTGTGGCAGAGAATTCCACAGGTTCACCACTCTCTGGGTGAAGAAATTCCTCCTCATCTCTGTCCTAAATGGCTTACCCCTTATCCTTAGACTATGACCCCTGGTTCTGGACTCCCCGGCCATCGGAAACATCCTTCCTACATCTAGTCTGTCCAGGCCTGACAGAATTTTATAGGTTTCGATGAGATCCCCTCTCAATCTTCTAAACTCCAGTGAGTATAAGCCCAATTGACACAATCTCTCCTCATACGTCATTCCTGCCATCCCAGGTATCAGCCTGGTGAATCTTCGCTGCACTCCCTCCATGGCAAGAACATCCTTCCTCAGATAAGGCGACCAAAACTGCACACAATACTCAAGGTGCGGTCTCACCACGGCCCTGTACAACTGCAGCAAGACATCCTTGTTCCTGTACTCGAACCCTCTTGCTATGAAGGCCAACATACCATTTGCTTTCTTAACCGCCTGCTGCACCTGCATGCTTACCTTCAGCGACTGGTGCACAAGAACACCCAGGTCTCTTTGCACTTCCCCTTCTCCCAATCTATTGCCATTCAAATAATAGTCTGCCTTCCTGTTTTTGCCACCAAAGTGGATAACCTCACATTTATCCACATTATAGTGCATTTGCCATGTTTCTGCCCAATCACCCAACCTGTCCAAATCGTACTGGAGTTTCACGACATCTTCCTCACAGCATACCCTCCCACCCAGCTTTGTGTCGTCTGCAAATTTGGAGATATTACATCCAATTCCCTCGTCCAGATCATTAATATATATTGTGAACAGCTGGGGTCCTAGGACTGATCCTTGCGGTACCCCACTAGTCACTGCCTGCCACTCGGAAAACGACCCGTTTATTCCAACTCTTTGCTTTCTATCCGCCAACTAGTTCTCTATCCAAGTCAATACCTTGCCCCCAATCCCATGTGCCTTAATTTTGCATGCTAATCTCTTATGCGGAACCTTATCGAAAGCCTTCTGAAAGTCCAAATACACCACATCCACTGGTTCTCCCTTAACTATTTTACCAGTTACATCCTCAAAAAATTCCAGTAGATTAGTCAAGCACGATTTACCTTTTGTAAATCCATGTTGACTTTGTCCGATCCCGTCACTGCTTTCCAAGTGCTCTGCTATTACATCTTTTATAATGGACTCTAGCATTTTCCCCACTACCGATGTCAGGCTTACCGGTCTATAATTCCCCACTTTTTCTCTACCACCTTTTTTGAATAGTGGGGTAACATTAGCTACCCTCCAATCCATGGGTACTGTTCCAGAGTCTATCGAGTTCTGGAAGATGACCAGCAATACATCTACTATTTCTAGGGCCACTTCCTTAAGTACCCTAGGACGTAGATTGTCAGGCCCTGGGGATTTATCGGCCTTCAGTCCCATCAATTTTCCTAACACCATTTCCCTACAAATACTGATTTCTTTCAGTTCCACCCTTTCATCAGACCCTATGTTCCCCGGCATCTCTGGGAGGTTATTTGTGTCCTCCTTTGTGAAGACAGAACCAAAGTATGTATTTAGTTGGTCAGCCATTTCTTTGTTTCCCATTATAAATTCCCCTGATTCTGACTGCAAGGGACCTACGCTTGACTTCACCAATCTTTTTCTCTTCACATATCTATAAAAGCTTTTACAGTCAGTTTTTATGTTCCCTGCAAGCTTACTCTCATATTCTATTTTCCCCTTCTTAATTAATCCCTTTGTCCTCCTTTGTTGAATCCTAAACTGCTCCCAATCCTCAGGATTATTGCTTTTTCTGGCCAATTTATATGTCCTCTCCTTGGACCTTATGCTATCCCTAATTTCCCTTGTTAGCCATGGTTGAGCTACCTTTTTTGTATTATTTTTATGCCAAACTGGGATGAACAATTTCTGTAGTTCATCCATTCGGTCTTTGAATGTTTGCCATTGCCTATCCACCGTCAACCCTTTGAGTGACATTCCCCAATCAATCCTACCCAACTCGCGCCTCAGACCATCATAGTTTCCTTTATTTAAATTTAGGATCCTAGTCTCTGAGTCAACTACTTCATTCTCCATCTTAATGAAGAATTTGATCATATTATGATCGCTCCGACCCAAGGGGCCTCATACAACAAGATTGCTAATTAATCCTTTCTCGTTATATAATACCCAGTCTAAGATGGCCTGATCTCTGATTGGTTCCTCAACATATTGGTCCAGGAAACCAATATGAACTGCAATTGTTTCTCATTTTTCACATTACCGAGCCATTGGGGCAACACAGGCATAAGAATTTCACGGGCGTTCAGCGGGCGGAAGTTGTGCAAATTGCGCAACTCTCCACCCACAGAGGCCCATCTCCCGGGGATGCGGAGGATCTGTCAAGAGGATTCTTGACAGATCGCAAGTGCCGGGTTTTCGCGCATGCCCGAACCCGGAATTTGCATGGCCTCAACGGGCGAGTACACACCTCGCACGCACCCTCAAGGGTCGCAAAATACGGCCCATTGTCTATTAAAGTGTTGAATGTAATTTATCGTGTATCAATGTGTGCTTGCTTTGGCATGCATTCATCAATAATATGGGTGTAATTTTCAATATGTTGTTTATAGCACATAATTGAAGTTAACTTTTACAATGTATTAATAAGCAGATACAAATTCTACTCATAAGAATTCTATCAGCTTTCCATCAACAACAAGAGTCCTGAAGTGAGCAGCACTGTGAGGTGCTGTATCGTGCACTGTTTTTCATTGCTTCACCAAGAAAACTGCTCAGTCTTTCAATCCTGACTTCAACCAAAATTGTTTTTTTTTTTTAAATCCTTCTGTGGACCTTGTGGGTACCAACAATGTGGCGGTAATGGAATAGAAACATAGAAACATAGAAGATAGGAGCAGGAGTAGGAGTAGGCCATTCGGCCCCTCAAGCCTGCTCCGCCATTCAATGCGATCATGGCTGATCATCCAAATTCAGTACCCTGTCCCTGCTTTCTCCCCATATCCCTTGACCCCTTTAGCCTTAAGAAATATATCCAACTCCTTCTTGAATATATTTAATGAATTGGCCTCTACTGCCTTCTGTGGAAGAGAATTCCACAGGTTCACCACTCTCTGGGTGAAGAAATTCCTCTCACCCCTTACCCTTAGACTGTGACCCCTGGTTCTGGACTCCCCGACCATCGGGAACATCCTTCCTGCATCTAGTCTGTCTAGTCCTATTAGAATTTTATAAGTTTCAATGAGATCCCCTCTCATTCTTCTAAACTGCAGCGAGTACAAGCCCAATCGACCCAATCTCTCCTCATGCGTCATTCCTGCCATCCCAGGTATCAGCCTGGTGCATCTTCGCTGCACTCCTTCCATGGCAAGAACATCCTTCCTCAGATAAGGCGACCAAAACTGCACACAATACTCAAGGTGTGGTCTCACCAAGGCCCTGTACAACTGCAGCAAGACATCCTTGTTCCTGTACTCAAACCCTCTCGCTACGAAGGCCAACATACCATTTGCTTTCTTAACCGCCTGCTGCACCTGCATGCTTACCTTCAGCGACTGGTGCACAAGGACACCCAGGTCTCGTTGTACTTCCCCTTCTCCCAATCTATTGCCATTCAGATAATAATCTGCCTTCTTGTTTTTGACACCAAAGTGGATAACCTCGCATTTATCCACGTTATATTGCATCTGCCATGCTTCTGCCCAATCACCCAACCTGTCCAAATCATACTGGAGTTTCTCGGCATCCTCCTCACAGCACACACGCCCACCCAGCTTTGTGTCGTCTGCAAACTTGGAGATACTACATCTAGTTCCCTCGTCCAGATCATTAATATATATATTGTGAATAGCTGGGGTCCAAGGACCGATCCCTGCGGTACCCCACTAGTCACTGCCTGCCACTCGGAAAAAGAGCCGTTTATTCCAACTCTTTGCTTTCTGTCTTGGGTGAACCTTGAGGTAGAGTGTGTGTGTGGGGCATGTGCGCACGTGTGACAGAGATATTAGATAGTCAGTGATTACTAATTACATGAGAAGGCCATCAGTCTTTCCTACACAGGTTCCTTCTCACATCTACAGAGATGACCCTTAGTAGCATGGTACTTTAACCTTTTGGTCTGCTTGTCGATTTATCACCATCGTGTCTGTGCCAGCAACATTATTCAGAACATTATCTGTCAGAAATTGCTGTTGGCCATAACAGCGAACTAATGTGCAACAAATTAATAGAACATTCCTCTCTCTGTCTACTGGGTTAACCATAATACCATAGAATTTTACAGGAGAGAAGGCGGCCATTGTGTCTGTGCCAGCTCTTTGCTAATCCCACTTTCCTGCACTCTTCCCTTAGCCTTGCTTCCAATGTTCAACTCTTCCTTTAAAAGATGCAATGATCTGTCCCTCAGCTACTTCCTGTGCCAAAGCATTCCATGCTCCAACCACTTACTGCCTAAAGAAAGCAGTTAAGCTCTTTGTTTTATTTACCTCAGTCCTATTATGCAGCTTCTGATGAAGGGAATACCTGAGACATAGGGCTGAATCTTAACCCCCAAAAACAGGTGGGTTGGGAATGGGTGAGATGTTAAAACATTAAAAATCTCAAACCTGACCCCAACCCGCTTCCAACACCCCCACTTCCAGGTTTAACGGAGGCAGGACAAGGGGCGGGCAGCCAACCTGCTCTCAGGAGGCTGGCTGGTAATGTAACTACTTTAATGAGGCTGGCAGCCTTTGACTTACCCTGCTTTGCAGGTTTAACCCTGGCCGGATGAGTTTCCCAGGCCTCGGGAAACCCGGCAGCTGAAGGGAGGTGAGGACAGCTTCGGGAGGAAGAGCTTCTCCCCGGTCCCACCGCCCCCCCCCCCCCCACCCCCATCAAACCCTCCCCCCACCATTGTTGGGGATCAGACCCCCACCCCCCCTGCATCCCACAAATGCTCTCATTAGCAGCCGTAGGCTGTGGCCTGCTCCGGAGTGCTCCCCGCCTGACTGGAAGCCAAGCCAGTCAATCACGCTGACTTCTGGGGCGGGAATCCAGTTAAAGACAAACTACGCATGCTGGGGAGTCAAAACTCCACAGTGTGCGAGAAAACCCGGACTTCTGGGCTCCCTGACAGGAGCTCCGCCCCCTCGCCTATGCAGTCCGCCCGTCAGGATCGGGACCATCACCTGCCTTTTTGCAGCTGCTGATTTCCACACTACATAAACTTGAGCTCATCCAAAACTCGGCTGCCCGTGTCCTAACTCGCACCAAGTCCCGTTCGTCCATCTCCCCTGTGCTCGCTGACCTACATTGGCTCTCGGTTAAGCAGCGCCTCGATTTCAAAATTCTCATCCTTGTTTTCAAATCCATCCATGACCTCGCCCCTCCCTATCTCTGTAATCTCCTTCCGCCCCACAATCCCCACCCCCCTCCCCGAGATATCTGCGCTCCTCTAATTCTGCCCTCTTGAGCATCCCTGATTATAATCGCTCAACCATTGGTGGTCGTGCCTTCTGTTGCCCAGGCCCTAAACCTCTGGAATTCCCTCCCTAAACCTCTTCGCCTCACTACCTCTCTTTCCTCCTTTAAGACGCTCCTTAACACCTACCTCTTCGACCAAGCTTTTGGTCACCTGCCCTAATTTATCCTTATGTGGCTCGGTGTCAATAAATTTTTGTCTTTTAACACTGCTGTGAAGTGCCTTGAGACGTTTTACAATATTAAAGGCGCTATATAAATACAAGTTGTTGTTGTTGCTGCTGATGGGCCTGATGTGTATTTACAGTATTTTTCAGGTTTTATTTCAGATTTCCAGAATGTGCAATTATTCCCTTGGTGTCACTTTTAACCCAGTGAAAACTGGGTGGGTGGGCAGGTAAAACCGAGCAGCTTGGTCACCCGCTCAGAACTCGCCCCTCTCCTGCCGCCTGTGACCCTAACCCGCGCAGGTCTGCGGGAGACTTAGACGCCCACGTAATGGAGGCGTGGGGGGGGGTGCGGCCTTGTGAATTTCTGCAATTGGGGTCCTATGACATTGTAGGCCGCCCCCACACCCCGATTGCATTTTAGCTCAGGCTATAGTGGGGCAGCCCACATGGTTTTCCTGTCAGTTCAAAGCAAACCGGCAGCTGTTCGGAGAAAAAAGAAGAAAAGGCTTGCATTTATATAGCGCCTTTCACAACCTCAGGACGTCCCAAGAGCTTTACAGCCAATGAAGTACTTGTGCAGTCACTGTTGTAATGTGGGAAACACGGCAGGCAATTTGCGCACAGCAAGCTCCCACAAACAGCAATGTGATAATGACCAGATAATCTGTTTTAATGATGTTATGTTGAGGGATAAATATTGGAATTCCTGGAAGAGTCGGGAAGTGGACCGGTGGCATTTAGACGAGGCCCGCTGTGTCTCAGTGGGTAGCACTCTTGCCTCTATGGCAGAAGGTTGTGGGTTCAAATCCCACTCCAGAGACTTGAGCACAAAAATCTAGGCTGACACTCCAGTGCGGTACTGGGGGAATCCTGCAGTGTCGGAGGTGCCGTCTTTCGGATGAGATGTTAAACCGAGGCCCCGTCTGCCTTCTCAGGTGGATGTAAGAGAACCCATGGCCACTATTTTGAAGAAGAGTAGGAGAGGTGTTCTGGCCCATATTTCTTCTTCTTAGGCAGTTCCCTCGGAACCGAGGATGACTTGCTTCCACATTAAAAATGAGTTCACAGGTGACTGATGAGTCCAATGCGGGACCTACAGTCTCTGTCACAGGTGGGGCAGACGGTGGTTGAAGGGGCAGGTGGGTGGGGTGCTTGGGTTGACGCGCGCTGCCTGCGCTTGGCTTCTGCTTGCTCCCGGCGAAGAGACTCATAGAAACATAGAAGATAGGAGCAGGAGTAGGCCATTCGGCCCCTCGAGCCTGCTCCGCCATTCAATGCGATCATGGCTGATCATCCAAATTCGAAGTGTTCGGCGCCTTCTCGGGTGCTTCTCCTCCACTTAGTGCGGTCTTGGGCCAGGGATTCCCAGGTGTCGGTGGGGATATTGCACTTTTTCAAGGAGGCTTTGAGGGTGTCCTTGAAGCGTTTCCTCTGCCCACCTGGGGCTCTCTTGCCATGCCGGAGCTCCAAGTAGAGCGCTTGTTTTGGGAGTCTCGTATCGGGCATGCGGACGATGTGGCCCGTCCATCGGAGTTGATTGAGCGTGGTCAAAGGTTGATTGAACCTGGCCAATATTTATCCCTCAACCAACGTCACTAAAACAGATGATCTGGCCATTATCACATTGCTGTTTGTGGGAGCTTGCTTTGCGCAAATTGGCTGCTGCGTTTCCGACATTACAACAGTGACTACACTTCAGAAAAGTACCTCATTGGCTGTAAAACGCTTTGGGACGTCCCAAGATCATGAAAGGCGCTATATAAATGCAAGGTTTTTTTTTGAACATGAACTCACCAGAGCTGTTTCCCGCTGGAACGCTGCTCGGGGTTAAAATCCCCCTCCCCTTGAATTCTACTTCAATGAATAAAATAGTTTAAAAAAACTAAAAGATGTCATCAGAGCGATTTGGAAGTAAAGTATTGATCGTCTCCGAGATACAGCGTGAAATCTCGCCCGAAAGCCAACCCAAGGTCTGACAGTAGGAAACGAGAAGCCAGCAAATACTTTCTTGTGTTTCTGCTGGTGTTTGTTTCTCGGCTGCACGACATATATTAAAAAGTACGAGCTCTCCATCAGTTCCAAAGGGAATTTTAATCAAAAAAATATAAAAGACATCGGTGCACACAGAATCTCATTGTTAAATGTCATAATCGTCAGCTGGGAGTTATTTCAAAAATGTCATTTTTTTTTGTTGGACATTAATGTGCCATCACATTTTTTACAAATATGAAAGTGATGCTTTTAAAGCAGCAAAAATTATAAACTACTTTACCAGGTGACATTCTTCCATTCGTATAACTCATCTGCCTCTTTCCCCACATACATTCTTTATCTGTCAAATAACGCTTGAATGGTTTAAAATATGTATTTCTATTGAAGGCCTGCCAATAACTCAAAGGCAAAGTTTTAAAAATGTATTCATTCATGAGCGTTGCTGGCAAGACCGGCATTTATTGCCCATCCCTAATTACCCTTGAGCCACCTTCTTGAACCGCTGCAGTCCGTGTGGTGAAGGTACTCCCACAGCGTTGACCTCAGTGAGCCAGAATGGGTTTTTACGACAATCATGGTCACCATTACTGATACCAGCTTTTTATTCCAGATTTATTTAATGAACCGAATTTAAATTCCCCAGCTGCCTATGGTGGGATTTGAACTTCCAGACCTCTGGAGTACTAGTCCAGTAACAACCACTATGCTACTGTACCCTATATATGGACTGTGTAGTTTACAGACCAGGAGGTCCTGCTTTTGGGCCTAAGTCCTTTGATGGCTCCACGCCTGTTTTTTTGGGCACCTATGCCTCCAATATCAAATAAAGGCCCTATCGCCTGTTTGAGGCCCCAACTGCAATATTGGTCTGCCTGGAGGTAGCCAGCTCCAGATTGGCTGCGTTCAGTAAAACCAGGCCTACTTGTGGCCTAACCGGCAGTCCTGCAAGCCCACCACCAAAATGGTAAGTTTGTTAAAAACACTTACCCGGATGTGGAGCCGGGAGGAGCAGGAAATCAAAATGAATCTGTGCACCATTCACAGCTGTTTTTTCTTCAGTTTTACTTCAGGGGCAAGTCATTAAGAACACAAGAAACAGGAGCAGGAGCAGGCCATTCGGCCCTTCGAGCCTGCTCCGCTATTCAATAAGAACAACAACTTGCACATCTTGCTTAAATAAGCTGAGTTTTCCATTTGCCTCCACATAAATAGGTCAAACTAGTGACCTGGAGTTAAGGATGAAGAGAATGAGGAAAGAGACAGCATTCATTACCAATACTGGCACGCTGAAACAATAGGGATCGGAAATAATGTGAAAGCACCCGGTCATTCAAGAACCACACTGACTCTTCATAATACTGCGCAGCTCCAAAGCACAAGCTGTATAAGTGAGATATATTAATATACCACCTCTCCATCTTTCTGTACTGAGTTCTGATGAAAGATCAGCGACCTGAAACCTTAACTCTCTTTCTCTCTCCACAGATGCCCCCTGACCTGCTGAGTGTTTCCAGATTTCCAGCATCCGCGGTATCTTGCTTTCGTTTCTGTATCGGGGTTTGGAGCCACTCAATACAGTTAAAAGCCTCGGCCTGAACGGTCACCCTGTATCATGGGGTTGTATATCCACAACTCACGGAAATGCCGTCACCGCACGGAGCTGCTGCGGTTTGAGGAAAAGGCCCACCACCACCTTCTCAGGGCAACTAGGGATGGGCAAGAAGTGTGAGCTTGCCAACGCTGCCCGCATCCCAAGAACAAATAAAGAAATTCCCAATCGCTGATGCATTCTATTTTTTTTTTTGCATTTCCTTGGCACTTGAATTTCAAATAGGTTCCTGACTCTGCGTAGCATAAATTACTGCTCCAGGATAATGAATAGTGATTTAAAAAAAGACTAAATTGCCTTTTATATGCGAGACATTTCTCTGAGCAATGTTATAGCCAAATTTTGCTAATCCGGAACACTACATGGTATATCAAAAAGACTTAAAAGAGCGTGCATCAATAGCACAAAACTGAACAAAGTGATCTTTATTTCAAGAATAATGAGCATAACTAATTTGATTAGACAGGTGTTGTACTGGAGGCTACAAACCTAAGTTCATTGCAAACATTAGTGGTGCTTAAGTGTCACTCGATAGCAGAAGGTGCTGGGTCCAAAGCCCACTTGAAGGCTTGAGCATATAATGTAGGCTGACACTTCGGTGCAGTACTGCATTGTGGGAGATGCTGTCCTTTGGACGAGACGTTAAACCGAGGCCCGGTCTGCCCTCTCAGATGGGCACTAAAGATCGCCTGGCACGATTCAAAGAGAAGCGAGGGAGGTCTGCCCGGTCCACATTCCTCTTTTACATCAACAACAGAACAAAAATTAGAATAATTGGCCTTTTAAGAACATAAGAAATAAGAGCAGGAGTAGGCCATACCGCCCCTCGAGCCTGCTCTGCCATTCAATAAGATCATGGCTGATCATCGACCTCAACTCCACTTTCCCGCCCGATCTCCATATCCCTTGATTCCCCTAGAGTCCAAAGCTCTATCTATCTCAGCCTTGAATATACTCAGCGACTGAGCCTCCACAGCCCTCTGGGGTAGAGAATTCCAAAGATTCACAACCCTCTGAGTGAAGAGATTCCTCCTCATCTCGGTCTTAAATGGCCGACCCCTTATCCTGAGACTATGCCCCCTAGTTCTAGACACTCCAGCCAGGGGAAACAACCTCTCAGCATCTACCCTGTCAATCCCCTTCAGAATCTTGTATGTTTCAATGAGATCACCTCTCATTCTTCTAAACTCCAGAGAGTATAGGCCCATTCTACACAATCTCTCCTCATAGGACAGCCCTCTCATCCCAGGGATCAATCTAGTGAACATTCGTTGCACCGCCTCCAAGGCAAATATATCCTTAGATAAGGAGACCAAAACTATGCTCAGTACTCCAGGTGTGGTGTCACCCAGGCCCTGTACAATTGTAGCAAGACTTCCTTACTCTTATTCTCCAACCCCATTGCAATAAAGGCCAACATGCCATTTGCCTTCCTTATTGCTTTTGTCTTATTGCTTGTGGGGCCTGGCCGTGTGCAAAAATGGTTCGCTACATAATGGCCGTGACCTCAAAGTGTATTTCATTCCATGCTTTGCGACGTGCTGCAGCGATGTAACAAGGTTCTATACAAAAAAGGCAAGTATGTTGCCTGTCAGATTCGAATTTTTGGAGCAAAACCACACGGAGACGGAACTGCTGACGAAGTAAAAGTTTATTAGTATGACAGGTTTTGTCAATGTCCAACAATACTGCTGTTTGGATTTTGGAATAATTTTGTATTCACAAAATGGACTCAGGCACTATATATTGGGTTACTTTTGGGAAAATAAAAGATCCTCTGAATAAAAACGTGTTAATAACTTGAATAAAGTGAGAACCTTTGATCTATGTTTTCTATCTTAAATGTTGTACTGGACAGTAAAGTTTCTCCAGGGCTCATGAATGAGATATGAATGGTAATTAAAGGAAAGTGATTGAGGGTGTAAGATTGAAACAGGAGAATTACACCACCAATTGAGAATTTTCAAAATTTTCTAGTGAAAGTCAGGAAAGTGTAGCTAAGAATAGTAAATTGATAGCTTTCTCTTGGAGACATTTGTGTCCCTGCCTTTAATGAACCTTTTAAGAAACTGAATTTGATAGCCTGGCCACTAACCAAGACATCGGGAACATGCAGAGGAACATGAGCAAAGATCTCCAGACGACTACAATCTTCTGATAAGATCACCCGAAAGCCCGAGAAAGACTCGGATCGGATGGCGCGTGTGGTATAATATGGAGGTACCGGTATGAGTGTGCAAATGTGATTCTTTACGCATGAGGTAATTACCATCCGGGAATGTATGGTGAGTTTGCACTGAAGAACAGGTCTCAGACATGCTCAGTTACTTGACAACAGCAAGACAGACATGAAATAGTTAATGTGGCTCAGGAGAGTGAGACAACCTTTAAAGCATTGACACATACTCCATCGAGAAACTATCTAATAGAGTTCAACACACTGGTACCTGTTAGAGGGATTGAAATTGAAGTCGAAGTGGAGAGTTACATGGAATTTGGATTGGGAGAATTGAGGGCTAAGGAGAAATCATGTTTAGTAAGAATTATCCACAAGATGGATACGAGTAAAAAAGAGAATCTGGAAAATCTTTTAAGTCCACGATTTGTTGATTAGATGTTAAACTGTAACGTCGCTTGAAATGATTGCAAGACTGAATTTAACTGTGACTGTAATAATTGTGTTTTGTAGGTAACAGAGCGTGGGAAAAACCAGTGCAAATCCAATATGAGGTGATTTTGGTGGTGCCTCCTGTGTCACTACTACCTCGACTACCATGCTTTACGGGTCTAACAGGACCTGTCCCATCAACCAACACGTTTTTAAGTATGAGCTACACAATTGTGTGGCACAATTCGGATACTCGGATACAACATTCCCCTGTTGTTTGAGGGTTTCAGTGAGCTCATGATGTGACTGAATTCCTCCCTAAAGCATTTTTATGTTTTGGAGCAAGACAACTCGAGAATAGATATTGAAATTGACAGCATAGAGGACAACTCACACTGGTGGGATATTGGGTTTAATACATCAGCACACTCTTACGTTCGTATTATTTCACATGCTCTGGTAGTTATCCAACTTGTAATGATAGTGTATACTGTGTAGTAAGACTTTGATACATAAGCCAATTGGGTACTCATGCCCATGACTAACCAGCACTAACAAGTTAATTGAGCACACTGAAAGAGAAGATCCGAAGCAATGTAGAGGAAACCCCAGGCGGGGTAACATCAGGAAAGATAGAAGAAACAGAGGATACCCCAGGCAGGGCAGAATCGGAACACCCATGGATCAGATTGATTTCACACATATTAGTCATGGTGCAGTTAATACTGGTTTTGAGTTTGCTATGTATGGCATGTAAGAAATGTAAACGGGCTAAAGCGAAACACTTTGTGAAACAAGTGGTTAAGACAGTTAGTGCATACACTGCTCCTCCCACACATGCTTCGGATGACTTCGGTCGTTTGCTGGAGAGATCAAGCATATGAAGGATGAGATAGTAGTATAAGGTCTAAGGAGGGAGATGTATAACAAAGTAGGTCCGGTAACCGGAAGAAACCTCAATCATTCACGCTCTTGGTTTCCCAGCATGTTATATCAGCTGCTCGTAGGTATGCACACTTTCCAACCCACCTCAAGGTTCCCTTTCGTGGGGGTTGGAGGGGGGGGACTGTTGGATTGCAAAGATAGGCCTGTGAATCAAAGCCTGAATCCTCTAGTCTTTAAATATATTAACCAAAGCTGCAGGGAGGGCTGTAGTACTAGAAATCATATTCAAAGGATGTTTAGCTTCATGTATTAGGAAATATATATAAAATGAACATATAGCATTTAGGTAGCTGCGAAGCATGATGGGATACTTGACCATCATATTAATCCTCTTTAACTAAGTACTGTAGAAACAGCATACAGGAAACTTTGTGTTATCCGGAGGCGAACCGTCCGGCAAGCTAGAGCCACCGGCAAAAATCAGGAGCCGTTTTTTATTCTTTTCGTTTCTTTTCTTTGCTTTTTTTGAACAGTCAAGCTCTGCAACGTCTGTAGCTAAGCAACAGCTTCAGCTAGAGATGCTACAGAGGCGCTTGCCGACTGTTTAGAGGCTGTTGCTAAGCAACAGAGTTTGTTGATTCATACGGAGATGAAAATCTCCGTATGTTTCAACATTAGCTCTGGAGTGTACGGCAGTTTTGAGGGAACGGCAGCAACTCGGTCCCGTCGGTGCCAGATAGCACAAAGTTTCCTGTATTTACTAGACTCTTAGGCCTAGAAATTGGGTATGTAGCGCCACCTATTAGCGCCTAAAGAGGGCAGTCAGTGGCTGTAGCGCCACTGGCCGCGCCTCCCGTGATATTCAGCGGGGGGCGCTAATGGTGGCGTTAGCCTGTTGCGCTGCGCTGCCACCGATGACGTCATCGGTGTGCGCAGCGCCCCATTAGCGCCCCGATCGCGATATTTGGTAGCGAACGCCGCTGTAGCGCCGTTCGCTACCCGCACCCGGTTCACGGGGCCTTGCTGTGCCGGCAGTGGCGCAAGTTAAGGTGGAGGTGCGGGGCGACCGCCTGCCAGCACCTCCGTCCCCGGCCTCCTGACCACCCCTCCCGCGGCATTGCCGGCTGTTTCCCGAGAGCCCGGCACTTCTCCTCGGTGCCGGGCTCTTTTGCCAGCACTCGCGAACGGGGATCACGCTGTTGCAGACCCCTCCCCCTTAACAATGGGAGGAAGGCCTGCAGTACCGCAGCGTGCCGTGCCGCAGCGTGTGGCGCTGCGGCACGTTGCACTGCGATATTCAGTTTCAGCGCCCTAAGAGGGACGCGGAGCGCCTCGAGGCTTGCCCCGTCTCCCTCTAGGGGGCGCTGAAATTGAATTTCTGACGTTCACTAATGCGCCGAACGCTGCGCAAAAATCAGCGCCCAGGCGAACTTGGCGCCACATTGGTGCCTCAACCCAATTTCTAGGCCCTAGTCTCTGTCTTTGTTGTTATTAGTGTTACAGAAGCAGTGTTTAATGCAGCTGGCTTTCTGAGAGATAAGGGAAACTGAACTTCATAGGGAGTCGGCCATTTCTATCTCTGCCTCAGACACCTTATCTTCCTTTGTAATGTCTGCTCGCAACCAAAAGCTGACATTGTTTACCATCTCAAGAATTAAGCGACCTTGCTCACAGAAGCTAGAAACTAGATGTTATGCTGTATGTCAGAACACTTCAGGATGGCTCCCGACATTGAGTGACTAATCACGCCAACCAATAAGGGAGTAACGGTAGTGACGCTGTTTGTATGTGTACACCTACTTTTGCAACCTAATGGGCGTTACCTATCAAAAGGTATATCAAGGCTTGTAGATTGTATTTCGTTGAGAAGAAAGGTTCGATTCTGGGGAAATCAGCCTCTCTCCCTTTGTGCACAAGGCCTTCCAGCCATTTACTAATAAACTTTTACTTCATCAGCAGTTCCGTCTCCATGTGGTTTTGCTCCAAAAATTCGAATCTAACAGTTGGTGTCAGAAGTGGGATACTGGCTTGCAGGTAGGACAGGTATAAATTCGAAAATAACACCTCCCTGGTGCAAGGGTCAAGGATGTCTCAGAACGGCTGCAGAACATTTTGGAAGGGGAGGGTGAACAGCCAGTTGTCGTGGTGCATATAGGTACCAACGATATAGGTAAAAACCAGGATGAGGTCCTAAAAGCTGAATATAGGGAGTTAGGAGGTAAATTAAAAAATAGGACCTCAAAAGGTAGTAATCTCAGGATTGCCACCAGTGCCACGTGCTAGTCAGAGTAGAAATAGAAGGATATTTCAGATGAATACGTGGCGAGAGGAATGGTGCAAGGGGGAGGGATTCAAATTCCTGAGACATTGGAACCAGTTCTGGGGGAGGTGGGACCAGTACATACCGGACGGTTTGCACGGACCGGGACCGATGTCCTAGGGGGAGTGTTTGCTAGTGCTCTGGGGGAGGGTTTAAATTAAAATGGCAGGGGCTTGGGAACCTGAGCAGGGAGGCAGAGGAAAGGGAAACAAGGATAGAAGCAAAAGACAGGAAGGAGAAAAACAAAAGTGACAGGCAGAGAAATCAAGGGTTTAAATTAAACATGACCACAGTAAATAATAATTCTAAAAGGTGTAAGAGTGTTAAAAAAACAAGCCTGAAGGCCTTGTGTCTTAAGGCGAGGAGCATTCGTAATAAGGTGGATGAATTAGCTGTGCAAATAGAGGTAAACAGATATGATATGATTGGGATTACAGAAACATGGCTCCAGGGTGACCAAGGCTGGGAACTCAACATCTAGGGGTATTCAATATTCAGGAAAGATAGGCAAAAAGGAAAGGGAGGTGGGGTAGCATTGCTGGTTAAAGAAGGGATTAACACGATTGTAAGGAAGGATATTAGCTCTGATGATGTGGAATCTGTATGGGTAGAACTGAGAAATACCAAGGGGCAGAAAACATTAGTGGGAGTGGTATATAGACCTCCAAACAGTAATGCAGAGGTTGGGGATGACATTAAAAGGGAAATTAGAGAAGCGTGCAATAAGGGCACAGCAGTTATCATGGGTGACTTTAATTTACATATAGATTGGGCTAACCAAATTAGTAACAATACTGTGGAGGAGGAATTCCTGGAGTGTATACAAGATGGTTTCCTGGACCAATATGTCGAGGAACCAACTAGAGATCAGGCCATCTTAGACTGGGTATTATGTAATGAGAAATGATTAATTAGCAATCTTGTTGTGCGAGGCCCCTTGGGTCGGAGCGATCATAATATGAAAGAATTCTTCATTAAGATGGAGAGTGAAGTAGTTGACTCAGAGACTAGGGTCCTGAATTTAAATAAAAGAAACTACGATGGTATGAGGCGCGAGTTGGGTAGGATTGATTGGGGAATGTTACTTGAAGGGTTGACGGTGGATAGGCAATGGCAAACATTCAAAGATCACATGGATGAACTACAGAATTTGTTCATCCCTGTTTGGCAAAAAAATAAAACAAAAAAGGTAACTCAACCGTGGCTAACAAGGGAAATTAGGGATAGCATAAGATCCAAGGAGAAGACATATAAATTGGCCAGAAAAAGCAGTAAACCTGAGGATTGGGAGATGTTTAGGATTCAGCAAAGGGGGACAAAGGGATTAATTAAGAGGGGGAAAATAGAGTATGAGAGTAAGCTTGCAGGGAACATAAAAACTGACTGTAAAAGCTTTTATAGATATGTGAAGAGAAAAAGATTGATGAAGTCAAGCATAGGTCCCTTGCAGTCAGAATCAGGGGAATTTATAATGGGGAACAAAGAAATGGCAGACCAATTAAATACATACTTTGGTTCTGTCTTCACAAAGGAGGACACAAATAACCTCCCAGAGATGTCAGGGAACATAGGGTCTAATGAGAGGGAGGAACTGAAAGAAATCAGTGTTGTAAGGAAATGGTGTTAGGGAAATTGACGGGATTGAAGGCCGATAAATCCCCAGGGCCTGATAATCTACATCCTAGGGTACTTAAGGAAGTGGCCCTAGAAATAGTAGATGCAATGCTGGTCATCTTTCAAAATTCTATAGACTCTGGAACAGTTCCCATGGATTGGAGGGTAGCTAATGTTACCCCACTATTCAAAAAAGGTAGTAGAGAGAAAACGGGGAATTATAGACCGGTAAGCCTGACATCGGTAGTGGGGAAAATGCTAGAGTCCATTATAAAAGATGTAATAGCAGAGCACTTGGAAAACAGTGACAGGATCGGACAAAGTCAACATGGAATTACAAAAGGTAAATTGTGCTTGACTAATCTACTGGAATTTTTTGAGGATTTAACTGGTAGAATAGATAAGGGAGAACCAGTGGATGTGGTGTATTTGGACTTTCAAAAGGCTTTCGATAAGGGCCCGCATAAGAGATTAGCGTGTAAAGTTAAGGCACATGGGATTGGGGCAAGGTACTGACTTGGATAAAGAACTTGTTGGCAGACAGGAAGCAAAGAGTTGGAATAAACGACTCTTTTTCCGAGTGGCAGGCAGTGACTAGTGGGGTACCGCAGGGATCGGTCCTAGGACCCCAGCTATTCACAATATATATATAAATGATCTAGACGAGGGAACTAGATGTAATATCTCCAAGTTTGCAGACGACACAAAGCTGGGTGGGCATGTGTGCTGTGAGGAGGATGCAGAGATACTCTAGTATGATTTGGACAGGTTGGGTGATTGGGCAGAAGCATGGCAGATGCAGTATAATGTAGATAAATGTGAGGTTATCCACTTTGGTGTCAAAAACAGGAAGGCAGATTATTATCTGAACAGCAATAGATTGGGAGAAGGGGGAAGTGCAATGAGACCTGGGTGTCCTTGTGCACCAGTCGCTGAAGGTAAGCATGCAGGTGCAGCAGGCGGTTAAGAAGGCAAATGGTATGTTGGCCTTCGTAGCGAGAGGGTTTGAGTACAAGAACAAGGATGTCTTGCTGCAGTTGTACAGGGCCTTGGTGAGACCTCACCTTGAGTATTGTGTGCAGTTTTGGTCGCCTTATCTGAAGAAGAATGTTCTTGCCCTGGAGGGAGTGCAGCGAAGATTCACCAAACTGATACCTGGGATGGCAGGAATGACGTAGGAGGAGAGATTGGGTCGATTGGGCTCGTACTCGCTGGAGTTTAGAAGGATGAGAGGGGCTCTCATTGAAACTTATAAAATTCTAACAGGACTGGACAGACTGGATGCAGGGAGGGTGTTCCCGAAGGTCAGGGAGTCCAGAACCAGGGGTCACAGTCTAAGGATAAGGGGTAAGCCATTTAGGACAGAGATGAGGAGGAATTTTTTCACCCAGAGAGTGGTGAACCTGTGGAATTCTCTACCATAGAAGGCAGTGGAGGCCAATTCATTAAATATATTCAAGAAGGAGTTGGATATATTTCTTAAGGCTAAAGGGATCAAGGGATATGGGGAGAAGGCAGGGACAGGGTACTGAATTTGGATGATCAGCCATGATCTCATTGAATGGCGGAGCAGGCTTGAGGGGCCGAATGGCCTACACCTGCTCCTATCTTCTATGTTTCTATGTTTCTTCTTTTACAGGACATCACTGACAGAGGTTACTCCCGCATCAACCTTTTTCACTAACATTAGTGAAGTAAATATGCACCATTTGTAAAACTCTAAATACAAAATGACATTCTTGAAATAAGTTTGAACTAAATGATTATGCCATTTACCAGTGAGTTATGTGTTGTTTCTTTGCCTGAATAAAACAACACGAGTACTTGGGATACCTGGGCTGAAGGACTAAATCCACAGTATCAGGCTCCCAAAATTGACTGTTCTGTCTCTACCCTAATTCGTTTGTACACTGATTTTCTTCTGTAATCTTTAACTGAAAATCATTAAACACCACAAAAATAATTAGATATATCTGCCTAACGATCATTTTCTTCAACAAGTGATGTTTTGACTGAAAATCTATTAATCCTTAATTCTTAGTTCTTAAAGGTACTAGGTATTGGAAATTTTCTGCATTGTTCATGCACAGCTAACATTTTTTAATCAAAAAATCAAAGTACTGTTTCTGGGCAGCTTCCAGAAGCTTCCTTGTCTAAAATCTCACTTGGTGACAAATATTAATCGAAAGCATTGCAACATGACCTGGTGGAGCATCCGGATTGGTTGATTGGGCAACTCCTGTTCTCAATAGCAATGGAGATTATCTTTCTCAAAATAATGTTGGAGTTAAGTAATCTCCTTTTGAGCCTGTATGGTAAGACATTTAATAGTGGATTAAGAATGGACTGGACTAACCTGAAGGCGACATTTACATTTCAACGACAGTGCTGCTGTGAAGTGGTTTCACTTTACACTGATGTTAAAGTTGTGCTGTAAATCCAGAGTTAGGGTTTGACCTGATTTAACAACAACTTGCATTTATATAGCGTCTTCAATGTAGTGAAACGTCCCAAGGCGATTCACAGGAGCGGTTATCAAACAAAATTTGACACTGAGCCATATCAGGTGACATTAGAATAGGTGAAGAGGTAGGTGTAAAGGAGCATCTTAAAAAGGAGAGAGAGGTAGAGAGGCGGAGAAGTTTAGGGAGGGAATTCCAGAGCTTAGAGCCTGGGCAGCTGAAGGGACGGCTGCCAATGGTGGAATGATTAAAATTGGGGATGCATAAGAGATCAGAATTGGAAGAGCCCAGAGATGTTGGAGAGTTGTAGGGCTGGAGGAAGTTACAGAGATGGGGAGGGGTGAGGCCATGGAGGGATGTGAACACAAGGATGAGAAATTTAATTCCGACTTCAGAGCAAAAGAGATTCGCTGGGGGATAGGGGAGTCTCTCACTCTCGCTGGAGGATGGAGTTTAAATCTACTCTGTTCTGGAGTTCTGTCGGGCTCCATAGTTTCTTAGCATTAATACAATTTGAAACCACTTCACCCAACGTTACAATTTAAATGCAGCTTTAAATGGTTTACAAGAATTCTTAAATGCATTCTTTGCATACGGTGTCAGATGCTTTGCTATTTAACATAATTCATTTAAAAAAAAGGAAAAACAAATTCACTGAATTCCTCAATCAACACACAATTTACATAATTAAAAGTCATGTGTCGAGCACACATCCGTAGCATCATGTCTTTCAAAGGCATCATGCTCCCACTATCTATTGCATTACCCATCAAATATTTGTGAATCAATCAAAAGGAATGCCATTCATTCAGCAGACAGCACAAGTTACCAATGAGGAATGAGTAACCAGGAGAAGTAACAGAGAGGGTTGATGAAGGTAGTGCAGTAGATGTTGGATATATGGACTTTCAAAAGGCATTTGATAAAGCACCACATAACAGACTTACGTATTTGGAAAATGGAAGCACATGGGATTAAAGCGTGATAACTAGGGTACTTAATTGGCTAAGAGATAGGAGACAGAGAGCAGTGGTGAGCAGATGTTTTTCTGACTGGAGAGAAGTATGTCATATTAGGACCATTGCTTTTCTTATTGTGTATAAATGACCTGGACTTGGGTATAGGAGTACAATTTTGAAGTTTGCGGATGATACAAAACTAGTCAACGTAGTAAATAGTGAGCAGGACAGTAGCGTACTTCAGGAGGACATGGACAGACTGGTGAAATGGGCAGAGACATGTCAGATGCTATTTAATGCGGATTAAGTATGAAGTGATGCACTTTGGGAGGAACAACATGGAGAGGCAGTATACAGGTAACCTAAACAGTACTATTTTGAGGGGGTGCAAGAGCAGAGGGGTCTGCGGGTACATATTCAGAAATCTTTGAAGGGGGCAGGGCAAGTTGATAAGGCAGTTAAGAAAGCATATGGGATTCTTGGCTTTATAAATAGGGGCACTGAATACAAGAGCAAGGAAGTCAGGCAAAACTATTACAAATCACTGGTTAGGTCACATCAAGAGTATTGTGTACAATTCTGGGCACCACACTTTAGGAAGGATGTCAAGGCCTTGGAGAGGGTACAGAGGCGGTTTATCGGGATAATACCAGGGATGAGGGACTTTAGTTATGTAGAGAGAATGGAGAAGCTTAGAGTAGAGATTTAAGGGGAGATTTAATAGAGGTAATCAAAATTATGAGGGATTTTGATAGAGCAAGCAGGAAGAAACTGTTTCCTCTGGCAAGTGGGTCAGTAGCCATAGGTCATAGGTTTAAAATTAATCGGCAGAAGAACTATAGGGGAAATTAGGGTGATTTTTTTCACACAGTGGGTTGTTAAGATCTAGAACGCACTCCCCGACAGTGTGGTGGAAGCAGATTCCATAGGAACTTTCGAAAGGCAATTGGACATGTACTTGAAGAGGACTAATTTGCAGGATTATGGAGAAAAAGCTGGGGTGTGGGACTAAATTGGACAGCTCTTTCAAAGAGCCGGCACTGGCATGACAGGCCGAATGGCCTCCTTCTGTGCTGCAAGGTTCTAGGATTCTATGAAAATCAAGTAACACAGTAAATACCACAAACTGACCAATTAATTCACTCAAAAAAAAATGTTTGGTGGCCATTTTGCTTTTTGGCCCACTGATACATAGAGCTAAAAACTTAAATTTACCACATAATGTTCAGAAAGAATAAATCATTCTTAAAAAAAAAACTTAAATTATGCTGTAATATCTATTTTAACTTGGCATTCCTGCGGCGAGTGTCTCCGATGCCTCCTGAAACCCAGGAATTAAATTGGCGGCGAGTGGGAGCCAATGGGGAGGTAAATACTCTGCCCCTATTTTAAATCCCCCCCCCCCGCCGCATGCCTCATTCTCAAGGTTAAAATAGGGGCTAAGATTTTTAATACATTACTGATGGCCTTAAATGTGCCAATAATGAACTGCTGCTCTACTGTCGTCACATGCAACACATCATACAATTAGCAATTAAATAATATGTTCATTACTAGAGAGACAGCACTATTTTAGGAAGTTCCTTTGCAAATTAAAACTCTTTAGTAGAAAAGCATATAAAATTTGTTGACTTATTACTGCTGGCGTTGCAAAAACAAAGGCTAAAAGGGCGTTGTAAATTAATTCAAGGATATAGCATTGTATGCAATATTCTACACACAAGGCCCTTGCTTTAAAGGGTATAAGCACATTTAGCTGTCATTCATGGCAGTCTTGGCAGGAAGGATATTCGTTATGACAGGACGACAACTGGTGGCTGCAGCAGAGAAACTATAATAGTTGTCAGAAAGCTACATTTGTTACCCGAGTATTTTACCAAGTCATTGCGTGAGTCATTAGCTGACATCAAAGGGAAACTCGCTATGAAGTTAAAACATGGAATTCAAACCTGGGATATTTTGTCAGTACCAGTCAACTCAGCAAGCGTAAAGCACACTCATCACGACCTACGAACCTATGGCGCATAATACAAACCAGTAGTCAGAGTACAGAGTAAAGGATCTGTGCTATGGTCCCTGGGTCGGCTTTTGATCACCTAGATATTGGACAGGAAAAGGTGCACTCCAGATCATAGGAGACCTGACGTCCGCTTACAGGAGTGGCCAGTGATTGTGAGCCTGAGAAAATACCTGCGATAGCAAAATACTGCGGATGCTGGAAATCCAAAACAACAACAGAAGACGCTGGAAAAACTCAGCAGGCCAGGCAACATCCGTGGAGAGAGAAATAGAGTCAACGTTTCAGGTCGAAAGAAGGGTTTCGACCTGAAACGTTGACTCTGTTTTTCTCTCTCTACGGATGTTGCCTGGCCTACTGAGTTTTTCCAGCGTCTTCTGTTGTTATATGAGAAAATATCTATTGTTAAAGCTCCAAATGTTTACACTATTGTTGGCAGAAACAATCAAACATCAAAAGTGGAACACTAAAAATTTGAACGGTGACATTTCAGAAAACAAATGCTGCAACAATGGTAACCTGTTTAAAGAATAAGAAAAGTTAGCCAATAGATCTTTGTGCACTGATCTGTCACTAATAAGCTCAAGATTTATAAAGTTGTACAGTGTCTAGCAAAAGGCTACTGGTACATTATTATCAGAACTGTACTCATATCTAGCCTGAGGCTACATTTTCCTTTGTTCAATCAAGAGAAAACCCTTTACTTCCCCACTGCCCTGCCAACAAGATTGCAGCAATGTGAGGCTCTGAAAGCTATAATGAAAACAGAAAATGCAGGTTTGAAATATGTGCTTCCCGAGAACTACATAGGATTATATCGGATATACGGCACAGAAACAGGCCATTCGGCCCAACCAGTCCATGCCGGCGTTTATGTTCCACTCGAGCCTCCTCCCGTCTTTCCTCATCTTAATCTATCAGCATAACCCTCTATTCCCTTCTCCCTCATATGCTTGTCCAGCCTCCCCTTCAAATCAAATCAAAATCAAATCAACTTTTATTGTCATTGTTAGTGCACAAGTGCAGTACAACGAAATGTAGGCTTGCGGCTCCCGAGAGTGTACAATTTGGATTAGGACACTTAAACATTTCAACATACATGTGTACATATATATTAGCATAAATATGACCATAATATAAAGTGAATAAAGTGCATCGGCAGATGTGCAGGCTTTAGTGTTTATTTGTGGAGTTCAGTAGGATGACAGCCCTGGGAAAGAAGCTGTTCCTAAATCTGGTCGTACGGGTGCGAATGCATCTGTAGCGTCTTCCAGATGGTAGGAGGGCGAACAGACTGTGGCTGGGGTGGGTAGGGTCTTTGATGATGGTCCGTACCCTCCGTAGGCAGCGTTTCTGATATATATGTTCTATGGTCGGTAGCCGGGTGCCGGTAATGCGTTGGGCAGTTTTGACTACCCGCTGCAGGGCTTTCCGGTCGTGGGAGCTACAGCCGCCGTACCATACCGTGATACAGTTTGTCAGGATGCTCTCTATAGTGCAGCGGTAGAAGTTAGAGAGGATCGGGGGTGACAGATTACATCCCTTCAGCCTCCTCAAGAAATATAGGCGCTGCTGGGCCTTCTTCACCAGAGAGGAGGTGTTGAGGGACCAGGAGAGGTCTTCCGTGATGTGGACTCCGAGGAACTTAAAGCTGGCCACCCTTTCCACCTCCGCCCCATTGATGTGGATGGGGGTGTGACTTCCGTCTTTGGACTTCCTGAAGTCCACGATTATTTCCTTTGTTTTCTTGGTGTTAAGGGCCAGGTTGTTGTCGGCGCACCACTTCACGAGATGCTGGACCTCCTCCCTGTAGGCTGACTCATCGTTGTTGGTGATCTGGCCTACTACTGTGGTGTCATCTGCAAACTTGATGATGGTGTTGGAACCATTAACAGCCACACAGTCGTGGGTGAAGAGGGAGTAGAGGAGGGGGCTCAGCACACATCCTTGTGGGGCCCCCGTGTTCAGGGTCAGGGTGGGGGGGGGGGGGGGAGGTGTGGTTGCCTAATTTGACAGACTGGGGTCTGTTTGTTAGGAAGTCCAGGGTCCAGTTGCAGAGGGAAGTGTTCAGGCCAAGAGTTTGGAGTTTGGTGGCCAGCTTATTGGGGACGATAGTGTTGAATGCTGAGCTGTAGTCTATAAACAACATTCTGATGTAGGTCTCCTTACCATCTAGGTGATTCAGTGCCGAGTGTAGAGCAGTAGTGATTGCATCCTCCGTTGATCTGTTTGCCCGATAGGCAAACTGGTGTTGGTCAAGGGAGGCAGGAACACTGGCTTTGATGTGGGCTAAGACCAGTCTCTCGAAACACTTCATTATGATGGGTGTGAGTGCGACAGGTCGATAGTCGTTCAGACACGTCACAGCCGCTTGTTTAGGCACAGGAATGATGGTGGCGGTCTTGAAGCATGTAGGGACTACTGCCTGGGCCAATGACAGGTTGAAGATGGCGGTGAAGACATCAGCCAGCTGATCAGCACATTCCTTGAGTACCCGTCCAGGGATGCTATCCGGTCCAGTAGCCTTTCGTGTGTTCACTCTGCGTAAAGCGCCCCTTACGTCGGAGGTCGACAGAGTGAGCACCTGGTCTTCCGGGGGTGGCAAGGCTTTGGTTGCCGGCTCCTTGTTGTCCCTGTCGAAGCGAGCGTAGAAGTTGTTAAGCTCCTCCGGGAGGGAGGCGTCGCTGACCAGGGGACTGGTGTTTTTGCCCTTGTAGTCAGTGATGGCCTGGATGCCTTGCCACATGCGCCGGGGGTCCGAGTTGTTGCGGAAGTGGTCCTCTATCCGCAGTGTCTGTTTCCATTTGGCAGTCCTGATACCCTTTTTTAGGTTGGTCCTAGCTGCTCTGTAAGCCGCTGTGTCGCCAGATTTAAATGCTGCGTCGCGTGCTTTCAACAGTGAGCGGACCTCTCCATTCATCCAGGGTTTCTGGTTGGGGTATGACCTGATATTTTTGTGGGTCGTGACGACCTCGACGCAGCTGTTGATGTAGAATAGCACTGTGGATGCGTATTCCTCGATGTCATTGTGGGCAAACATGCCCCAATCAGTGCGTTCGAAGCAATCCTGAAGCTCCGATACTGCCCCCTCTGGCCATACTTTCACTGCTCTCATTGATGTTCTCTCTCTTTTGATGAGCGGTTTGTATGCCGGGGCTAGAAACAGGGAGAGGTGGCCAGACTTCCCAAGGTGGGGGCAGGGAATGGCCTTGTAAGCGTCTACAATGCTCGTGTAGACTTGATCCAGTGTGTTCTCCCCTCTTGTGGGGCAGGAGACATTCTGGTGGAATTTCGGTAGTACAGTTTTTAGGTTTGTGTGATTGAAGTCCCCCGCGACGATAAAAGCTCCGTCTGGGTGCGCAGTTTGTTGTTCGCTGATGGCCCTGTAGAGGTCCTTCAGTGCTAGTTTGGCATTAGCGTGTGGTGGGATGTAGACCGCAGTGATGATAACATTCGTGAATTCCCGCGGCAGGTAGAAGGGTCTGCACCTTACCATAAGGAATTCCAAATCAGCCGAGCAGGATCTATCAATTATATCAATGCATCTATACTATTTGCTTTAACCACTCCCTGTGGTAGCGAGTTCCACATTCTCACCACTCTCTGGGTAAAGAAGTTTCTTCTGAATTCCCTGTTGGATTTCTTGGTGACTATCTTATATTGATGGCCTCTAGTTATGCTCTTCCCCACAAGTGGAAACACTCTCTCTGTGTCCACTCTATCAAAACCTTTCATAATTTTAAAGACCACTATTAGGTCACCCCTCAGCCTTCTTTTTTCAAGAGAAAAAGAGACCCAGCCTGTTTATCCTTTCCTGATATGTAAAAACTTGCATTTCTGGTATCATCCTTGTAAATCTTCTCTGCACCCTCTCCAGTGCCTCTATATCCTTTTTATAACATGGCCACCAGAACTGTACGTAGTACTCCAAGTGTGGTCTAACCAAGGTTTGATGCAGGTTTAGCATAACTTCCCTACTTTTCAATTCTATCCCTCTAGAAATAAACCCTAGTGCTTGGTTTGCTTTTTTAATGGCTTTGCTAACCTGTGTCACAACTTTTAGTGATTTGTGTATTTGTACTCCAAGATCCCTTTGTCCCTCCACCCCACCTAGACTCACACCCTCCAAGTGATAAGTGACCTCCCTATTCTTCCTACCAAAATGTAATACCTCACATTTATCTGTGTTGAACATCATTTGCCAATTATATGCCCATTCTGCAAGTTTATTAATGTCCTCCTGTAATTTGTTGCGGTCCTCCTCAGTATTGACTATCCCCCCCAATTTGGTGTCATCCACAAATTTAGAAATGTGACTCCATTTCTTCTCTTCTTAGGCAGTCCCTCGGAACCGAGGATGACTTGCTTCCACATTAAAAATGAGTTCGCAGGTGACTGATGAGTCCAATGCGGGACCGACAGTCTCTGTCACAGGTGGGCAGACGGTGGTTGAAGGGGCGGGTGGGTGGGGTGATTGGGTTGATGTGTGCTCCTTGCGCTGCCTGCGCTTGGCTTCCGCTTGCTCCCCGCGAAGAGACTCGAGGTGTTCGGCACCTTCCCAGATGCTTCTCCTCCACTTTGTGCGGTCTTGGGCCAGGGATTCCCAGGTGTCGGTGGGGATGTTACACTTTTTCAAGGAGGCTTTGAGGGTGTCCTTGAAGCGTTTCCTCTGCCCACCTGGGGCTCTCTTGCCGTGCTGGAGCTCGGAGTAGAGCGCTTGTTTTGGGAGTCTTGTATCGGGCATATGGACAATGTGACCCATCCATCGGAGCTGATTGAGCATGGTCAAAGCTTCGATGCTGGGGATGTTGGCCTGAGCGAGTGCACTGACGTTGGTGCGCCTATCCTGCCAATGGATTTGCAGGATCTTGCGGAGGCAGCATTGGTGGTACCTCTCCAGTGCTTTGAGGTGCCTGCTGTACATGGTCCATTTACAGTTACAGCGACAAGATAGTTAGCCAATCAGGACAATGAACATTTAATCCTTCTCAAGCACTAACAAGCCACTAAACCATATATAGGCACAGAGTTTCCACCAGGGGCAGAATTGGCAAAATGCGCCCGGAATGCACTGGATATTGTGGCGGTTTTGCCGAGGTGAAGTTACGCCCAAATTTCTGCGCAAATTCATTAGCATAAGCTCGAGCGTAAGCTTTTCGATGTATCAACGCAATCAAGCAGTGTAATCGATTAGAGACTGGAACAGGGCATTCTCCAGCATCACAAAGAGGGGTGGGATTGCCAGGCAATGACTGATTTAATACTCTTGGGCCTCGATTTTGTCAATGGGGAGCTTTTGGAGGCGGGGCTCCCACTTTTTGGGTTGCAGTCCCGCCTCTATCGAGTTGTGGCCAACCCACGCTATTTTCCCTTGATTGACCTTGGTAAGCCTGTCCAGCGGGCTCAGCAGGCCAATTAAGGGACACCTGGTTACTGGTGACGTCAGCGATTGACATGTCATCTGTCAAGAGCTTTTGACAGATGAAAAATCAGCATTTGACAGCTCTGTGAAGCTGTCAAACACACACAATCTGTCTTCTAACTTGAGTCCTTCTACTAAGACTCAGTTAGAGAGCTTTCCAGACCAGAAAGCAGAGGCTGCAGCTTTTGACAGTTCAGCGGCCATTCTGCTTTCTGTGCCGGTGAGCTGAGGGACTCCCGAGAACTGAAGGAAGGAAGCCTGCAGGAGAAAGTAAAGGTAAGTAAAACTTATTAAAACACTTTACACTTACCTCACACACTTACCTCTGCACATATGCACCCATGACTTAACTGCACAACGGACATCTCGACCCCTCCAACCCCTGCAGACCGACGGTCCGCCTCGCTAACTTGGTGTGGTTCGGAGCCGTCGGATAGCCCACACTTCAGGGCTAAAAATAGGGATTAGGCAAAAAACTGCCTGTTAACTACCTGTTAACAGGCAGTTAATTGGCAATAATCCCCTTCCCGCCTCGGGGAGGTGGCTCCCAGCGCAGGTCGGGTACCCGCCTCCTGGGACATTGGCACGGAGGCGGGTTAGGGGCGGGATGGGTTCCTGCCCCTCGATTCTGCAATTTTCCCACCACTCCCGCCTCCCAGGAGCTTGGAAAATCGAGCCCTTGGTCTGGCTTTTTAATTGGCTTCAATTGGCTGCTATTGATCCGCCTTTGGTATTCAAGGCCTGCGGCCGGCACTCAATTGCAGCCACACAGGGGCGTCCTGCTCAGCTGGTCACTGCAGGTGCAGGTGGTTAATGCTTCATTCATGTGCCCGCGGGTGCCTGGGCACAATATAATGAACGCCCTCGAACGCACGCACTCGGCGGAAACCCGCCATCACGACCTTGGGGCGTGGCCAGCTTTGTGGGCGGGGGACTACTTCGGGTGAATGGACTTTCGAACCAGTGTAAAAGATCACGGATACGGTACGGTAGCGTAGTGGTTATGTCACTGGACTAGTAATCCAGAAAGCCTGGACTAATGGTCCAGAGAAGTGAGTTCAACCGGGGAATTAAAATTCAGTTAATTAAATAAATCTGGAATAAAAAACTAGTATCAGTAATGGTGACCATGAAACTATCGGATTATCCAGACCCACAGCAATGTGGTTGACTCTTGATTGCCCTTCAGCGCAAGGACTGCAGTGGCTCACCACCTTGTCGAGGACAATTAGGAATGGGCAATAAACACTGCCTTTGCCAGTGAACTAATAATTTTTTTTTTTAAATACTCCACCGTAAAGCAGTTATGGGCGCAACTCACTCACATTTACAATTCCGCAGCCTTTAATCGCTATTTCATTCGATTCTGCCTAATCTGGACGGACATCATACAGAAACTTCATGTCATAGTGTTGGAAAGCTGGTTAATCAAGCTGCCACAGTGGCACAATCTGTGTACTCCGAGAGAGAATCTCAATTCACTGCATTTCCGACACATGTCCATTTTAAAAGGAGGCAGATGCGAGTGCTCACAGCTCTATCTTGACGTCCAGTGCACTCCCTCCAATCCCCCAAAAACCGAACATACAAAGTATTTCTTTATTCACAATGTATAGTAGAATGAAAAGGTTCATTTACATGAAAGCTACATCGTATTTCACATGCTATGGAGATGAGAGGCAGCGCACCCTTTTCCCATTCTTTGGCTTAATGTGCCATCTCATAATGCATTTATTGCACATGCATTTTTCATGGTCAGGTGAAGGGGTTACCTTGTGTTAATAAAACATTTATTAAACCCGATTTAAAAGAAAAACTGACACTGAATTAATGTTCTCTATTGTGAAACACAAGATATTTTGCATTTGAATAAATCCAGTTAGTATACAATTATGATGTTTGAAGCTCAGCTCAAGAAACACAGCATTCTTTAGAGATTGCAGCATCCAGCTGATGCATATTTCTTGGGAAGATTACAATTCCGCTTTGGAGATTGTGGTCTCTCAGTGAGGACTGGTGGCTGCTAGGAGGGCAGGTCAGGAAACCATGGACCGCATACCCTGTAAGCGCTAATCCTCCTGGGAACACCCAACCATGGAATCAGCACTCACAGTTACACAAGAACATAAAAAGTAGGAGCAGGAGTAGGCCATTCGGCCCTTCGAGCCTGCTCTGCCATTCAATATCATGGCTGGTCTTCGACCTCAACTCCACCTTCCCGCACTATCCCCATATCCCTTGATTCCCATAGTATCCAAAAATCTATCGATCTCTGTCTTGAATATACTCAACGACTGAGCCTCCACAGCCCTCTGGGGTAGAGAATTCCAAAGATTCACAACCCTCTGAGTGAAGAATTTTCTCCTCATCTCACTTCTAAATGGCCGACCCCTTATCCTGAGACTGTGACCCCTGGTTCGAGACTCCCCAGCCAGGGGAAACATCCTCCCTGCATCTACCCTGTAAAGCCCTTTAAGAATTTTTATTTGTTTCAGTGAGATCACCTCTCATTCTTCTAAACTCTAGGGAATATAGGCCTAATCTATTCAATCTCTCCTTATAGAATAATCCCTTCATCCCAGGAACCAGTCTAGTGAACCTTCGTTGCCCTCCCTCTAAGGCAAGTATATCCTTCCTCTGGTAAGGAGACCAAAACTACACAGGCACAATACTCCAGGTGTGGCCTCGCCAAGGTCCTATATAATTGCAGTAAGACTTCTTTACTCTTATACTCCAATACCTTTGTAATCAAGGCTAACATACCATTTGCTTTCCTAATTGCTTGCTGTACCTGCACGTTAACTTTCTTTGTGCACAAGGACACCCAGGTCCCTCTGAACACCAACATTTCTCAGTCTCTCACCACTTAAAAAATATCTTGCTTTTCCATTTTTCCTACCAAAGTGGATAACTAGTTACTCGTATTAGAAATGCTCACCCAGTATGTAAACAATATGGGGATTCCACTAGCTACCCACATTAATACAACATGAAAACTATGGAAAGACAACAAATGCCTGCCCTAAATAATACAACTTACTAGGCCCGCAAGTACAATAACAGCTGAAACTCTTACTTTCTTTTGCATTTAAAAAAAACACTTGTCATGTAGGCTTGCTTCTCCTCTCTTGCTTCCATTTTAGTTTTTTCTTTGTAGCTGTTCTAGGTCCATTTGTGAATTCCTCCTTTACGTTGGCCTTAAATAGAGTCATAGAGTTTTACAGCACAGAAAGAGGCCCTTCGGCCCATCATGTCTGCGCCGTCCATCAATCTCTGTCCAGTCTAATCCCATTTTCCAGCATTTGGTCCATAACCTTGTATGCAATGGCATTTCAAGTGCTCATCCAAATGCTTCTTGAATGTTGTGAGGGTTCCTGCCTCTACCACCCTTTCAGGCAGAGAGTTCCAGATTCCAACCACCCTCTGGGTGAAAAAGTTTCTCCTCAAATCCCCTCTAAATCTCCTGCCCCTTACCTTGAATCTATGCCCCCTTGTTATTGACCCCCCTACTAAGGGGAAAAGTTCCTCTTTATCTACCCTATCTATGCCCCTCGTCATTTTGTACACCTCAATCAGGTCCCCCCTCAACCTTCTTTGCTCCAATGAAAACAACCCCAGCCTGTTTAGTCTTTCTTCATAGCTGAGGCGCTCCATCCCAGGTAACATCCTGGTGAATCTTCTCTGCACCCTCTCTAAAGCAATCACATCCTTCCTATAGTGAGGCGACCAGAACTGCACACAGTACTCCAGCTGTGGCCTCACCAGCATTTTGTACAGCTCCATCATAACCTCCCTGCTCTTATATTCTATGCCTCGACTAATGAAGGCAAGTATCCCATATGCCTTTTTAACCACCTTATCTACCTGTTCCGCTGCCTTCAGGGATCTATGTACCTGCACACCAAGGTCCCTCTGACCCTCTGTACTTCCTAGGGTCCTACCACTCATTGTGTACTCCCTTGCCTTATTTGTCCGTCCAAAATGCATCACCTCGCACTTTTCAGGGTTAAATTCCATTTGCCACTTTTCCGCCCATCTGACCAACTCGTTTATATCTTCCTGTAGCCTGAGGCTTTCCTCCTCACAATTTACCACCCCACCAATTTTCGTGTCATCTGCGAACTTACTGATCATACCTTTTACATTCTCATCCAAATCATTTATGTAGATCACAAACAGCAAGGGACCCAGCACCGATCCCTGAGGTACCCCACTAGACACAGGCTTCCAGTCACAAAAGCAACCTTCGACCATCACCCTCTGCCTCCTGCCACTCAGCCAGTTTAGGATCCAACGCGCCAAGGCACCCTGGATCCCATGGGCTCTTACCTTCTTGACCAGTCTCCTATGCGGGACTTTGTCAAAAGCTTTACTGAAGTCCATGTAAACCACATCCACAGCATTTCCCTCATCCACACACCTAGTCACCCCCTCGAAAAATTCAATCAGATTTGTCAGACATGATTTACCCTTGACAAAGCCATGCTGACTATCCCCGATTAATCCTTGCCTCTCCAAGTGGAGACTAATTTTGTCCCTCAGAATTTTTTCCAATAATTTCCCTACCACAGATGTTAGGCTCACTGGCCTGTAATTCCCTGGTTTATCCCTGCTACCCTTCTTGAATAATGGTACTACGTTAGCTGTTCTCCAGTCCTCTGGTACATCCCCTGTGGCCAGAGAGGTTCTGAAAATTTGTGTCAGAGCCCCTGCAATCTCCTCCCTTGCCTCACACAACAGCCTGGGATACATCTCGTTAGGGCCTGGGGATTTATCCACTTTTTGGCCTGCTAAAACCGCTAGTACCTCCTCCCTCCCGATGCTAATATGTTCAAGTATGTCACAGTCCCCTTGCCCGATTTCTATGTCTACATCATCTTTCTCCATAGTGAACACAGATGCAAAAAATTCATTTAAAACCCCGCCTACATCATCTGGCTCTGCACACAGATTGCCACTTTGGTCCCTAATGGGCCCTACCCTTTCCCTGGTTATCCTCTTGCCCTTAATATACTTATAAAACATCTTAGGATTTTCCTTTATTTTGCTCGCCAGTGTTATTTCATGGCCCCTCCTCGCCCTCCTAATTTCTTTTTTAAGTATGCCCCTGCACTTTTTATACTCCTCTCGGGCTTCCTCCGTCTTTAGTCTTTTGTAACTGCCAAAAGCCCCCCTTTTTTTCCGAATGCATTTTTGTATATCCCTTGTCATCCAAGGTTCCCTTTGCTTGTTGGTCCCACCCTTGACCTTTACAGGAACATGTTGGCGTTGTACTCTCTCTATTTCCCTTCTGAAAGCCTCCCACTGCTTTGATGTGGATTTTCCTATAAGTAGCTGCTCCCAGTCCACTTTGGCCAGATCCTGCCTTATCATATTAAAATCGGCCATCCCCCAATTTAGAACCCTTATTTCCGGGCCGTCATTGTCTTTTTCCATGACCACCTTAAATCTCACCGAATTATGGTCACTGTCGACAAAATGCTCTCCTACTGACACTTCCACCACTTGCCCGGCTACATTCCCTAGAATTAGGTCCAGTACCGCCCCCTCTCTTGTAGGACTTTCTGCATGTTGGCTCAAAAAGCTCTCCTGGATGCACTTTAAGAATTCTGCACCCTCTAAGCCTTTCACACTCTGACTATCCCAATTTATATTGGGGAAGTTGAAATCCCCCACTATTATTACCCTATTATTTTCGCACTTCTCTGAGATTTGCCTACATATCTGTTCCTCTATCTCCCCCTGACTGTTTGGGGGCCTATAGTAAACTCCCAGCAAGGTGCTTGCCCCCTTTTTGTTTTTAATTTCTACCCATATGGCCTCATTAGAGGAACCCGCTAATATATCATCCCTCCTTACAGCAGTAATCGACTCCTTAATTAATATTGCAACACCCCCTCCCCTTTTACACCCCCCTCTGTCTCTCCTGAAGATTCTATACCCCGGAATATTGAGCTGCCAGTCCTGACCCTCCCTCAACCATGTCTCCGTGATAGCAACAATATCGTACTCCCATGTGTTCAACAACAACTTCAGTTCATCCACCTTATTTGCAAGACTCCTTGCATTAAAATAAATGCCTTCCAGCCTTGCCATATTCCCTTTTGCCCTCACATATTTTCTCTGCCTTCCCAGCTGACTTGTTTTTTCCTCCGTATTTGGCTGTAAATCACCCCCTACTATAGCCCCACTCTGTATCCCATCCCCCTGCCAAGTTAGTTTAAACCCCCCCCAGCAGTGCTAGCAAACCTCCCCGCAAGGATATTGGTCCCCCTCTGGTTCAGGTGTAGACCGTCCGACTTGTACAAGTCCCACCTTCCCCAGAAGCAGGCCCAGTGATCCAGGAAACTAAAGCCCTCCCCCCTGCACCATCCCTTTAGCCACGCATTCATCTGTTCTATCTTCCTATTCCTATACTCACTAGCACGTGGCACCGGGAGTAATCCAGAGATTACAACCTTTGAGGTCCTGCTCTTTAATCTTCCACCTAGCTCCCTAAATTCTTGCTGCAGGACCTCATCCCTCTTTTTACCTATGTCGTTGGTACCAATGTGGACCACGACCTCTGCCTGTTCACCCTCCCCCTCCAGAATGCCCTGCAGCCGCTCAGTGACATCCTTGACCCTGGCACCAGGGAGGCAACAAACCATCCTGGATTTACGTCTACGGCCACAGAAACGCCTATCTGTTCCCCTTACTATAGAATCCCCTACCACTATTGCTCTCCCACTCTTTTTCCTCCCTTCCTGGGCAGCAGGAGCACCCCCAGTGCCAGGAAGTTGGCTGCTGCTGCCTTCCCCTGGTGAGTCATCCCCCTCAACAGTATCCAAATCGGTATACCTGTTTGAGAGGGGAATGGTCACAGGGGTCTCCTGCACTACCTGCCTGCTTCTATTGCTCCGCCTGGTGGTCACCCATTTCCTTTCTTCCTGTGCAACCCTTCCCTGCGGTGTGACCAACTCACTAAACGTGCTATCCACGACCCTCTCAGCATCGTGAATGCTCAACAACCCATCCACCCGCAGCTCCAGCGCCTCAATGCGGTCTGCTAGTAGCTGCAGATGGATGCATTTCCCGCACACGTGGTCATCAGGGGCAGTGATGACCACGTGTGCGGGAAATGCGTCCAGCGGAATCTGGAGATCGATGCTGTAAAACTTCTCTGCAGGGAAGGTGGTTCAAGCCCATTACGTTTTATTCCCCCCCTTTAGTTTCATCATGAACTAAAGTTTGTCCGATGGCAAAACTCCTGGAACTGTGTATACTTCAAACAGCTAGTTCACAGCTTCTGAAGTTCAAGTGCGGCATCACTCAACACACAATTTATCTTGAGAGATACATCTCTCCTTTCGTTTTGAACTAGGTTGCTCGCTCTCTCTCCATATATAAAAAGGATACTTTATGCAGGCTCTTCCCCCCCACCTCCACCTCCCCTCCTTGTGCATGTCCTCCATCTCATGTATCATTCTTTGGCCCGATATGATACGAGAGATTTTTGGTTGCGAGTCAGCCATTTTGCACACCATCATTCGCACCAAACTCTTGGGTGTCATCTGCTTGGATGCCAAATTTGGGCTGAGGTGGTGGGGATGGGCCAGAATCCAAGAACATAAGGAATAGGAGAAGTAGGCCATACGGCCCCTCGAGCCTGCTCCGCCATTCAATAAGTTCATGGCTGAACTGCTACATCAATTCCCCATATCCCTTGATTCCCTTAGTGCCCAAGAATCTAGCAATTTCAGCCTTGAATATACTCAACGACTGAGCATCCACAGCCCTCTGGGGTAGAGAATTCCAAAGATTCACAAAGATTCACAACCCTCCGAGTGAAGAAATTTCTCCTCATCTCAGTCCTAAATGGCCAGTCTAAAAGTGAAACTGGCTGGTGTGTAGTAATTCCATTGAATGGCAAACCACATGAAAAAGCTTCCAAACAAAAACAGCAGCGTGAAAACAATGGGTAAACATCAATACAAACAGCTGAAGATACCAATGTGGTACTGAGTGGTGGCAACTGGAATCTCAACACGTCTCTCTTGCTGAATCATCTCTCCAAATCAGTTATTATTTCCTTATTAAGCAAGCGTTGATTTGTATTTACTCATTTTCTCTTCCACTCTGTCAGTTTTACTTTATTTTGCCTATACCCAACAAACAACTTTTACAGTGAGCAACAAATGCAGCCCGAGTGTTGGTGGTGGATGGGCTGCCGCTCAACTGGACTTCTTTGTCCTTGAACTTTCTGACTCAGACGCCACTCTGCTACCAACTGAGCCAAGGCTGATTCCTTTATACAATGCCGAATGTGGGGAGGAGTCAGGATGGCTGAGGAGCTGTGTCCAGGTCGCAGTATCCCCTGTAGGCGTGGGTTCGAATCTCACTGCCATTCTGTCTGACTAGAGAAGCTAGGATAGTTCTTCTTACAGCAGAGAAGGTTAGGGGCAGATTTGATAGACATGTTCTCAATTATGAGGAGGTTTTAAGGGAGAAACTGTTTCCACTGGCAAGAGGGTCAGTAACCAGAGGACACAGATTCAAGCCTGACACAGTCATACTGACAGAATCATACCTTTCAGTCAATGTCCCAAGCTCCTCCATCACCATCCCTGGGTATATCCTGTCCCACCGGCAGGACAGACCCACCAGGGGTGGTGGCACAGTCAGGAAGGAATGGCCCTGGGAGTCCTCAACATTGACTCTGGACCCCATGAAGTCTCATGGCTTCAGGTCAAGTATGGGCAAGGAAACCTCCTGCTGATTACCACCTATCGCCCTCCCTCACCTGATGAATCAGTACTCCTCCATGTTGAACACCACTTGGAAGAAGCACTGAGAGTAGCAAGGGTGCAGAATGCACTCTGGGTGGGGGACTTCAATGTCCATCACCAAGAATGGCTCGGTAGCACCACAACCAACCGAGCTGGCTGAGTCCTGAAGGACATAACTGCAAGTCTGGGCCTGCAACAGGCGGTGAGAGAACCAGCACGAGGGAAAAACCTACTTAACCTCGTCCTTACCAATCCACCTGTCGCAGATGCATCTGTCCATGACAGCACTGGTAGCAGTGACCACTGCACAATCATTGTGGAGACGAAGTGAAGTAATTCTGAAATCATCCTACAAAAGCTAGATTAATGTTATAACCTACAAACGACTGAAGGTGCTATGATGAAACATGCTAATTATTTGGTGTATAACAGAACATTGTCAAAAAAAAGTACCATTTGAAACTTGAGTTTCCTGAATGTTATAAAAAAAGGATTAAAAAAAAAAGGATTGTAAATTCTAAGACTGGTTCATCCAGTGAATAATTGCCAATTCCTTTTTGAAGGTCCTGTAGAATTCTGAAATCATCCTACAAAAGCTAGATTAATGTTATAACCTACAAACTACTGAAGGTGCTATGATGAAACAAATGCTTGACACCTTTGCATGATATTCCCCATCCGCTATTTTAGAGGAGCATTTGAAGTAGGTGAGTTAATGCCTGTATTAATAGCAGACAGAAGAATGACACACAAACATAGGAATACAAGAATTACTTGACAAAATAAGGCCAAGGTCCATCTTGTTTAGAATCATAGAAATGGTTACAGCATGGAAGGCAACCATTCGGTCCATCGAGCCCTTGCCGGCTCTCCGCAAGAGCAACTCAGCTAGTCCCACTCCCCCCTGCCCTTTACCCGTAACCCTGCAAATTTCTTTCCTTCAGGTACTTATCCAATTCCTTTTTGAAAGCAGTGATTAAGTCTGCCTCCACCATCCTTTCAGGCATTGCATTCCAGATCCTAACCACGCGCTGCGTAAAGAAGTTTTTCTTCATGTCGCCTTGGGTTCTTCTGCCAACCACCTTAAATCTGTGTCCACTGGTTCTCGACCCTTCCGCCAATGGGAACAGTTTCTCTCTATCTACTCTGTCCAGACCCCTCATGATTTTGAACACCTCTCTTTGCCTTCGACCATCTTGGTAGTCGCATAACACGATAATAATGGAGTTGTTGACTAATCATCGCAATCAATCTCTATCAATTAATCTACAACAGACCCAGACATGAGGCGAGGAAAACCCCCAGTGGTAGAGAGCTTTGGGAACCAGAGGTCCAAAGTCATCTGTTCCTCCTAAGCATGCTACATTTAGCACACGTCATGTGTCAGATTACTCATATGCTGTATCCCAAAATGAAAATAAGAACATAAGAAATAGGAGCAGGAGTAGGCCAATCGGCCCCTCGAGCCTGCTCCGCCATTCAATAAGATCATGGCTGATCTGATCCTAACCGCCAATCTACTATCACAGAACCATCTCCTGAATCTAACAGAATTAGACACACGAAATAGGAGCAGGATCAGGCTACACGGCCCCTGGGCCCACTCCGCTACCCACAGGGCCATGACCGATCCGAACCTAGACTCATGTCCAAATTCCTGCCCGCTCCCCGTAACCCTTAATTCCCTTTACTTCAAGGAAACTGTCTATTTCTGTTTTAAATTTATGTAATGATGTAGCTTCTACAGCTTTTTGGGGCAGCATATTCCATGGACCTACCACCCTCTGAGTGAAGTAGTTCCTCCTCATCTCAGTTTTGAAAGAGCAGCCCCTTATTCTAAGACTATGCCCCCTAGTTCTAGTTTCACCCATCATCGGGAACATCCTCCCGCATCCAACCCCTTCACAATCTTATATATTTCAATAAGATCGCCTCTCATTCTTCTGCACTCCAATGAGTAGAGTCCCAATCTACTCAACCTCTCCTCATATGTCCATCCCCTCATCCCCGGGATTAACTGAGTGAACCTTCTTTGTACTGACTCGAGAGCAAGTATGTCTTTTCTTAAGTATGGACACCAAAACTGTATGCAGTATTCCAGGTGCGGTCTCACCAATACCTTGTACAACTGAAGCAATGCCTCCCTATTTTTATATTCTATCCCCCTAGCAATGAAAGCCAACATTCCATTGGCCTTCTTAATCACTTGCTGCACCTGCATACTAACCCTTTGAGTTTCGTGCACCAGGACCCCCAGATCCCTTTGTACTTCAGTACTTTCCAGTTTCTTGCCATTAAGATAATAACTTGCTCTACGATTTTTCCTGCCAAAGTGCATAACCTCACACTTTCCAGTATTGTATTCCATCTGCCAAATCTCTGCCCACTTACTTAGCCTGTCTATGTCCCCTTGCAGGTTTTTTATGTCCTCCTCACTCACTACTTTCCCTCCCATCTTAGTATCATCTGCAAACTTTGAAATGTTACACTCGGTCCCCTCCTCCAAATCGTTAATATAGATTGTAAAGAGTTGGGGACCCAGCACTGACCCCTGCAGAACACCACTAGTTACTGATTGCCAGTCTGAGAATGAACCATTTATCCCAACTCTCTGCCTTCTGTTAGATAGCCAATCCTCTATCCATGCCAGAATATTACCCCCAATCCCGTGATTTTTTATCTTAAGCAATAATCTTTTGTGTGGCACCTTGTCAAATGCCTTTTGGAAGTCTAAATACACTACGTCCACTGGTTCCCTTTTATCCACCCTATATGTTACTTCCTCAAAGAACTCCAGCAAATTTGTCAAACATGACTTCCCCTTCATAAAACCATGCTGACTTTGTCCTATTAAATTATGATTATCCAAATGTCCTGTTACTGTCTCCTTAATAATGGACTCCAATATTTTACCTACCACAGATGTTAGGCTAACCGGTCTATAGTTTCCAGCCTTCTGTCTACTGCCCTTTTTAAATAAGGGCGTTACATTAGCAGTTTTCCAGTCTGCCGGGACCTTTGCTGAGTCCAGGGAGTTTTGGAAAATTATTACCAATGCATCCACAATCCCTACTGCCACTTCCCTCAAGACCCTAGGATGTAAGCCATCAGGTCCAGGTGATTTATCCGCCTTGAGTCCCATTATTTTACCGAGTACCACTTCCTTAGTGATTTTGATCGTGTTTAGCTCCTCCCCCACTATAGCCCCCTGTTTGTCCAGTGTTGGGATATTCTTAGTGTCTTCTACTGTAAAGACTGATACAAAATATTCATTCAGTGTTTTTGCCATCTCCATATTTCCCACCATTAATTTCCCGGTCTCATCCTCTAAGGGACCAACATTTACTTTAGCCACCCTTTTTCTTTTTATATAACTATAAAAACTCTTACTATCTGTTTTTATATTTTTTGCTAATTTACTTTCATAATCTATCTTCCCTTTCTTAATCAATCTTTTTGTTATTTTTTGCTGTCTTTTAAAGTTTTCCCAATCCTCTATCCTCCCACTAGATTTGGCTACCTTATATGCCCTTGTTTTTAGTCGAATACTATCCTTAATTTCTTTACTTAGCCACGGATGGCTGTCTTTTCTTTTACACCCTTTTCTTCTCAGTGGAATATATATTTTTTGGAAGTTGTAAAATAACTCCTTAAATGTACACCACTGATCATGTATTGTCTTACCCTTTAATCTATTTTCCCAATCCACTCTACTCAATTCTGCTCTCATACCTTCATAGTCTCCTTTATTCAAGCTTAGCACGCTTGTTTGAGATCCAACCTTCTCACCCTCTAATTGAATATGGAATTCAACCATGTTATGGTCACTCATTCCAAGGGGATCCTTTACTAGGACATTTTTAATTAATCCTGTCTCGTTACACAGGACCAGATCTAAGGTTGCTTGCCCCCTGGTCGGTTCAGTTACATACTGTTACGATAGTTGTTTTCCTTCGATGTGCCGTGTGTTCCCCATTCCCTGTATAAGTATATAGTATTATTATGACTCTCTGGTAATTTTTGCCTGTAGAAGTGTACATCAATGATTTTCCATAAGATTGTATCAAGTTTTCCTCTTCAATAAAATCTTGGTTTTGTTTGCATCCAACCACCTGCCTACTCGAGTCTTCTCTGTATCATTGCCTGTATCTAAGTCCGGTGTCTAGAACCCAGGGGGCGAGCGATTCGAACCGCTCAAGGAAGGTAGTCAGAGGCAAAGCTGACTGACCCGAACACGCCTCAAAGGGTGGTCGGTCCATGGAATATGCTGCCCCAAAAAGCTGTACAAGCTACATCATTACATAAATTTAAAACAGAAATAGACAGTTTCCTAGAAGTAAAGGGAATTAAGGGTTACGGGGAGCGGGCAGGAATTTGGACATGAGTCTAAGTTTGGATCGGACATGGCCCTGTGGGTAGCGGAGCAGGCCCAGGGGCCATGTAGCCTGATCCTGCTCCTATTTCGTGTGTCTAATTCTGTTAGATTCAGGAGATGGTTCTGTGATAGTAGATTGGCGGTTAGGATCAGATCAGCCATGATCTTATTGAATGGCGGAGCAGGCTTGAGGGGCCGATTGGCCTACTCCTGCTCCTATTTCTTATGGTATGTTCTTATTAACAATCCCCTTATCCTTATCCCACCCCCTATACCTAACTAGGTTAATCTATGAGGGGTCAGAATTCACGCTCACCAATAAAAGGGTTTGCTAGACTCAAAACAGCGGTTGGCTTCGGGGTTCGCTCTTGGTGCTCTCTGGAGCCTGCTGTCGTCACATGGGCTCTGGGTGCTGCAAGGGCGTTGTCCATGTTCGAGTACCCCAAAGTTACAGTCTCTGCTTGGGTACTTTACTTTGCAGGGATGATTCTTCGCCGACAGCTTGAGTTTGCATGAAGATACTCGCAGGTCGGCTGAGGCTGAAGGCCCGATAATTCAAAGCCTACCTCAGTTGGCCTTCCCCGGGTGGTCTTCCTCCTCCCCTCATCGCGTCCCGCTTCGCCTGGCCTGAATTGCCCGTGTTCGCCCGACCCGGTGTCGGGGCGAGTCTAGATGGAGTTAGAGAGGGCACGGGCAAAGGCCAGGGGGTAAGCGCAGGGCGGGGGAAAGGGCGGCAGCCACGAGGGCGAGGGGCCGAAGGACCGGGGAGCGGTGATACCGACTGCAGTCGAGCAGCAGTCTTCTTCTTCTTCTTCGTCCAACGACTACCCCCACTTGCTACCTGGGGGCCTTCAATTATACCTTCGTCAAAAAACCTTATCTACCCGCTGTAATGAAATCTGTTTGTCTTGATCCTGTATTCGTTTTGCACTCATGTATATTACCCTCCCCCACTGTGTATAGTTTCACTTCCTCTTTCCCGACTAACCTGGGAGGTTCCAGGTCTTGGCTCTTGGCTCCGCCCCTGACTTCTCTTACATAAAGAGCCCAGGATCTGTATAACTCATTCCTGTGAACCAGTCGGCGTGTTGAGATGTTAGCTCTGATCTTAGTGATTAAAAGCCAACTTGTTTAAGTCTATAACTTCTAGTTTTGTGGTTATTGAAGGCCCATCAATTTTAATCACTAAAGAATACTAGGATGGATCGACTCCTAAAGCCAGAGCGTCTGGACTTGGATCCACATTCTGCTGAAGCATCAAATCAATTTGGACACTGGCTCAAATGCTTTGAACTCTTCGCGGGGGCCTCATCCGCTAGCGAGGTAGATAAACTGAGTCTACTGACTACTCGCGTAAGTCATCGGATTTATTCGTTCATCCGGGACGCCACCTCTTACACGGAGGCCATCACTATCCTGAAGGCCCAATACCAGAGGCCGGTAAACGAAGTGTACGCCAGACATCTGCTGGCTACACGCAGGCAGTGACCAGAGGAATCAATGGACGATTTCTTACAGGGCCTAAAGGACCTGGTCTGGGACTGTAACTGCAAGGCCGTGACGGCCAACGCGTACTCTGACGAATTGGTCCACGATTCCTTCATCACGGGTCTCAAATCGAATTATATCCGGCAGAGACTGCTGGAGAAGGAGGTCCTGGACTTAAAAAAGGCAGTGGCCACTGTGCGATCGCTGGACGTGGCCCAGAAAAACTCTGATTCTTATTCTTCCGGCCATGCGGCCCTCACCGCCTCGTGCGCGCCGAGGGGGCCGCCATCTTGGAATCAGCCATCTTCCCCATCCAGGTCTCAGACCAGCTCTACGCCGCCGGAGTCCCCACACAGAAGTTCACCCAGGAGTCCTACTACAGCGGCAATGTCTCGAGGCCCGAAATGCTACTTCTGCGGCCAGGCCAAGCACCCCAGACAACGACGCCCAGTGAAGGACGCTACATGCTTCAAATGTAAGAAAAAGGGGCATTTTAGCAAAGTCTGCAGGGGGAATCCGATTTCCAACTCCGTCACCGCCTCGTGCGTGCCGTGCGGGCCGCCATCTTGGGATCCGCCATCTTTTCCTGACTCAACGGCCGCCCAGGGCCCAACAGTGGCTTCGATCACGGTGGATCAAGCCAGGCCACACCCGTTGACAAAATCCATGAGGGACATACAGGTAAACGGGAATTTAACGAAATGTTTAATTGACTGTGGGAGTACCGAGAGTTTTATCCACCCTAGCCTGGTACGGCGGCACCCATTAACGGTAACCCCTACACGGAGCAGAATTGCTATGGCTGCTAAGCCCCACACCTCGGACATTTTGGGCTACTGTGTGGTAACATTGACTGTAAAAGGCACGGACTACAAGGATTTTAAACTCCTCGTGATGCCAGAACTCTGTGTTAATGTAATCTTGGGCCTGGACTTCCAGTGCCACCACGAAAGTGTCACGCTAGCATATGGCGGGTCCCAGCCGCCACTCACAGTCTGTGGCCTATCAACCTTAAAAATCAGCCCGCCCTCTTTATTCGCTAATCTCGCTCCGAACTGTAGGCCCATAGCGACCAAAAGTAGACGGTACAGTCTGGAAGACAGACACTTTATCAAGGCGGAAGTGGACAGACTCCTGCGGGAAGGCATTATTGAATGCAGTACCAGCCCGTGGCGTGCCCAAGTAGTCATAGTTAAAAATAGCGAAAAGAAACGGATGGTAATTGACTACAGCCAGACTGTTAATATTTATACCCAGCTGGACGCCTACCCTTTAGCCCGCATATCAGAAATGGTCAACCAGATTGCGCAATACCAAGTCTTCTCGACTATCGACCTCAAATCCGCGTATCACCAGCTCCCCATTAGAACGGAGGACCGCCCATACACCGCCTTCGAGGCGAACGGGCGCCTCTACCATTTTCTCAGAGTGCCCTTCGGAGTAACAAATGGGGTCTCGGTCTTCCAACGTGAGATGGACCGCATGGTTGACGAGAATAAACTACAAGCTACCTACCCCTATCTGGACAATGTCACTATCTGCGGGCACAACCAGCAAGACCACGATCTAAATCTTGCGAGATTTTTTAAAACTGCCCTAAAGCTGAATCTAACCTACAACGAAGACAAATGTGTCTTCAACACAACCCGTCTCTGTATCCTCGGCTGTGTGGTGGAAGATGGGGTAATTGGACCGGACCCTGACCGATTACGTCCCCTAAAGGAATTGCCCCTGCCACACAATCCCAAAGCTTTAAAAAGGTGCCTGGGATTTTTTTCGTATTATGCCCAATGGGTGCCCAATTACTCTGATAAGGCCCGACCCCTCATTAAATCGACGTCCTTCCCACTATCAGCTGAAGCTCGGGAGGCTTTCACCAGTATTAAACAGGACATTGAAAGGGCTGCAGTGTGTGCAGTGGACGAATGCATTCCCTTTCAAGTCGAAAGCGATGCGTCAGACTTTGCCTTAGCTGCGACCCTCAATCAGGCTGGGAGACCTGTGGCCTTCTTCTCCCGAACCCTTCAGGGACCTGAAATCAGGCACTCTTCTGTCGAGAAGGAGGCACAGGCTATAGTGGAGGCAGTGCGGCACTGGAGACACTACCAAGCCGGCAAACGTTTCACCCTGCTCACCGACCAGCGGTCGGTGGCTTTCATGTTTAATAACAAAGGGGGAAAATCAAGAATGACAAAATACTCAGGTGGAGGATCGAACTATCCACGTTCGACTATGATATTATGTACAGGCCGGGAGCCCTTAATGAACCCCCAGACGCCCTATCGCGGGGAATGTGTGCCAGCATTCATACGGACAAATTACAGGGTCTCCACAACGACCTCTGTCACCCAGGGGTCACCCGACTATACCATTTTATAAAGTCCCGCAATCTGCCCCACTCCATCGAGGAGGTCAGGGCAATGACCAGAGCCTGCCGCATCTGTGCGGAATGCAAGCCTCGTTTCTACAGGCCTGACCGTGCACACCTTATCAAAGCCACACGGCCATTCGAGCACCTAAGTCTGGACTTCAAGGGACCCCTTCCCTCTGCCGACCGTAACGTATACGTCCTCAATATCATTGATGAATATTCCCGCTTCCCCTTCGCCATTCCCTGCCCAGACATGACCAGTGCCACGGTCATCAAGTGTCTCGGTAATCTATTCTGCATGTTTGGCATGCCGAACTACATACACAGCGATAGGGGGACGTCATTCATGAGTGACGAGCTGCGCCAGTTCTTGCTCTCGAAGGGGATAGCCACTAGCAGAACCACTAGCTACAACCCCCGGGGTAATGGGCAAGTGGAAAGGGAGAATGCTACTGTTTGGAAGGCTGTCACGTTAGCCTTAAAGTCAAAAGGCCTTCCGACCTCCCGCTGGCAGGAAGTCCTCCCAGACGTGCTCCACTCCATAAGGTCTCTGTTATGTACTGCCACTAACGCTACCCCTCACGAAAAGATGTTCGTTTTCCCCCGGAAATCCACCTCGGGCATATCTCTACCCGCGTGGCTGACGTCTCCGGGGACAGTACTATTGCGGAAGCACGTGAGAGGCCATAAAACGGACCCCCTTGTGGAAAAGGTACAGCTCCTCCATGCAAACCCTCAGTACGCCTATATCAAATACTCTGACGGGCGAGAGGACACTGTTTCCATAAAAGACCTCGCTCCCTCGGGGAGCGGAGAGAACGATGGGAGACTACCCGATGAAGACCGACACTAAAGAGACAGGACGCCCAGAGGTATCAATACCCAACTTTAACCTGGAGGACACTGCAGATAACCTGGAAGACACTGCGGAGGCCCGGACAGCGGAGGAACCAGAATCCACTCCCCTAGAGGCACCCCAACCGGCTTTGCGCCGATCACTGAGAACTGCAAAACCTCCTGACAGACTCACTTATACCAACTTTTAAGAAACATCACCCCGATGGACTAAATCTATAGAAGGGGTGAATGTAATGAAATCTGTTTGTCTTGATCCTGTATTCGTTTTGCACTCATATATATTACCCTCCCCCACTGTGTACAGTTTCACTTCCTCTTTCCCGACTAACCTGGGAGGTTCCAGGTCTTGGCTCTTCGCTCCGCCCCTGACTTCTCTTACAAAAAGATCCCAGGATCTGTATGACTCATTCCTGTGAACCAGTCGGCGTGTTGAGATGTTAGCTCTGATCTTAGTGATTAAAAGCCAACTTGTTTAAGTCTTTAACTTCTAGTTTTGTGGTTATTGAAGGCCCATCACCCGCCAAATCAGTTTAGTTCTTTGTTTTATTTTTGGCAGGCTAGTTAAAATAATGGTAGCAATCTATACTGACGGGTTTTTAGACAACGGTAATTGTTTCTACCGGCCCGATAATGGACTCGTATTGTCCTGAAAGTCCTTGATGGGCTTGTCCAGCCTCGATGGATGTGTTTAATCTGTTTCCGATTATGTATGCAGACTGTTTGATGGCTTTAACAGTAGGCCTCATTGAATTCAGATCTGCCTCTGATTCGGCCTAATACATAATTCACAGTTTGTCTGGGTCCCAAATCACAAAGTGCTGTTCACAGGAAACCTGCAGCCTTAGTTTCGATTTACCTCAAACAGCCTGGGTTGCAGAATCCATTTTGGAGACCCGCAGGCTTTCTGCCACGAGGCACGGACGCCATTTTGGTCACCCTTTTTAATTTCAAAGAAATGTCCACACAGGGTCCCTTTTATCGATAATAACCTTCGGGGAAATGCAAAAATTTTGCGAATCTTACACTTCAGCCAGAAGTGCCGAGTGGATGATCCACTCCTACTTCGGCCTACTCCCGAGTTCCCCACCATCTCAGAAACCAGTCTTCAGCCAATTCGATTCACTCTACGTGATATCAAGAAATGGCTGAGCACACTGGATACAGCAAAGGCTATGGGCCCCGAAAACATCCCGGCTATTGTGCTGAAGACTTGTGCTCCAGAACTAGCGCCTCTAGCCAAGCTGTTCCAGTATAGCTACAACACTGGCATCTATCCGACAATGTGGAAAACTGCCCAGGTATGTCCTGTCCACAAAAAGCAGGACAAATCCAACCCGGCCAATTACCACCCCATCAGTCTATTCTCAATCATCAGCAAAGTGATGGAAGGTGTCATCTACAGTGCTATCAAGCAGCACTTACTCACCAATAACCTGCTCACTGATGCCCAGTTTGGGCTCTGCCAAGACCACTCGGCTCCCGACCTCATTACAGCCTTGGTCCAAACATGGACAAAGGAGCTGAATTCCAGAGGTGAGAGGAGAGTGACTGCCCTTGACATCAAGGCAGCATTTGACCGGCTGTGGCATCAAGGAGTAGTAAAAAGGAAGTCAATAGGAATCGGGGGAAAACGCTCCACTGACTGGAGTCATACCTAGCACAAAGGAAGATGGTTGTGGTGGTTGAAGGTCAATCACCAGAGCCCCAGGACATCACGGCAGGAGTTCCTCAGGGCAGTGTCCTAGGACCAACCATCTTCAGCTGCTTCATCAATGACCTTCCCTCCAACATAAGGTCAGAAATGGGGGTGTTCGCTGATGACTGCACAGTGTTCAGCGCCATTCACAAATCCTCAGATAATGAAGCAGTCCATGCCCACATGCAACAAGACCTGGACGACGTTCAGGCTTGGGCTGATTAATGGCAGGTAACATTCGCGCCACAGAAGTGCCAGGCAATGACTATCTCCAACAAGCAAGAGTCTAACCACCTCCCCATGACATTCAACGGTATTACCATCGCCGAATCCCCCACCATCAACATCCTGGGGGGTCACCATTGACCAGAAACTTAACTGGACCAGTGACATAAATACTGTAGCAAAAAGAGGTCAGAATCTAGGTATTCTTCGGCAAGTGTCTCGCCTCCCAACTCCTCAAAGCCTTTCCATCATCTACAAAGCAAAAGTAATGAGTCTGATGGAATACTCTCCACTTGCCTGGATGAGTGCAGCTCCAACACTACTCAAGAAGCTCGACACCATCTAGGACAAAGCCGCCCGCTTGATTGGCACCCAATCCACCACCTTAAACATTCACTGTCTCCACCACCGGTGTACCGTGGCTGCAGTGTACCATCTACAAGATGCACTGCAGCAACTCGCCAAGGCTTCTTCGGCAGCACCTCCCAAACCCGCGACCTCTTCCACCTAGAAGGACAAGGGCAGCAGGTGCATGGGGACACCACCACCTCCAAGTTCCCCTCCAAGTCACACACCATCCTGACTTGAAAATATATCGCCGTTCCTTCATCGTCGCTGGGTCAAAATCCTGGAACTCCCTCCCTAACAGCACTGTGGGAGTATCTTCACCACACAGACTGCAGCGGTTCAAGGCGGCGGCTCACCACCACCTTCTCAAGGGCAATTAGGGATGGGCAATAAATGCTGGCCTTGCCAGCGACGCCCACATCCCAGGAACGAATTTAAAAAAAGATAATTGACAAAAGATCCAAAGGGGAGATGATGAGAATATTTTTTATGCAATTAGATGTTATGATCTGGAATGCACTGTCTGAAAGGGTGGTGGAAGCAGAGTCAGTAAAACAATTCAAAGGAAATTGGATAATACTTGATAAGGGAAAAATAGTAGGGCTATGGGGAAAGAGCAGCAGAGTGGGACTAATTGGATCGCTCTTCCATAGAGCTAGCACGGACACCATGGGCCAAATGGCCTCCTTCTGTACTGTATGATTCTATTTACAGGAAACTTTCGTTTAACCGGAGGGTAAATGTCCGGAAAGCTCTACCTACCGGCAAAATTCAGGAGCCGTTTCCTTTAAGTTTTTTTACTTCTCGTTGCTTTTTTTTTTCCAGTCAGGCTCTGCAAGGTCTAGCTGAAGCTGTTGCTTAGCTACAGAGACGCTTTTAAGCTGCGGCTGACTGTTTTGAAGCTGAGCAACAGGGTTTGTTGATTCACACGGAGCTGAAAAGCTCCGTATGTTTTAACATTAGCGCTGGTTTCTACGGCAGTTTTGATGGTACGGCACCAGCTCGGTCCCGTCAGTGCCGGATACCAGAAAGTTTCCTGTATTGGCTTCTTTAATATATTTAAAAACTTGAATTAAATACATAAGGCATTAAAATCAAACGAATATAATGTCATACTCGGAACAAACAAGATGCAGAATCTCCACATTTCAACCTGATTTATATAGCGTCTTACTCCAAACATTTCAACCTAATTTAACACTGACCAGGAAAGATAGCCACAGCCTTGTAGAGCAACATTGCAGCAAGGCAGCAGCTGGGGCCTACTCTCTCCCGCTCCCCCCCACCCCCCGCCAAGGCCATTTTTACAATCCACTTGTTTGTTAAATGTATTAGTCTTGCTTAATAAGATTTTTAAGAACGCTCTGGATTTCTGCCAGTTGAACATCACTGGGTGTATACAGATACATTATTTCTCAGTTTACAGCCATCATACTGCAACAAAAAAATTGACCACAACGGTTCAGGTCGTCAGGAGGCACCCCTGTCGGAAATTATCCTGTCGAGCACCTAAATTAAAAAGCACATTAGGGCATTAAATCCTATTTTATTAAACAAAAAGAAGCCAGCACTATAAAAAGTTTCCAAAGGCATTCTAAGTTAGCTATTCAAATACAGAAACAGCAGCCTTGGCCCACTTATATACTGTGCCACGGAATTGTTTTCATAATTTCCCACAGGCCGAGTTTACACCGTGCTGTTGGGGGAAGGTGTTGAGAAGAGTGCCCACAGGAGAAAATAGAGAGGCTGATTGTCCCAGCAGCACAGATAAGGGAGGCCTGGGAGCAAATCACCCTCACGAGCAACAAGCAGCGTGCGTTGGCTGAGGAAGGAAAATGAATGGCTCAGACTTTGCTGCAGCAGGGTATTTAACAGCGTCTGCCGTTAGTTAGACTCACCCTTGCACGTTTTAGGATTAAAAATTAAAAAAAAATTTGCGTGGCAAGTTGCTGAAAGTGCGAGCTGGTAACGTCGCGGCAAGGGGAAACCGGGCATCTGGGAGACCCGAGTGAACAGGGAAAACAACAGGGCATCTCCTTAACCAATCATAGAAACATAGAAGATAGGAGCAGGAGTAGGCCATTCGGCCCCTCGAGCCTGTTCCACCATTCAATGAGATCATGGCTGATCATCCAAACTCAGTACCCTGTCCCTGCCTTCTCCCCATATCCCTTGATCCCTTTAGCCTTAAGAAATATATCCAACTCCTTCTTGAATATATTTAATGAATTGGCCTCCACTGCCTTCTGTGGTAGAGAATTCCACAGGTTCACCATTCTCTGGGTGAAGAAATTCCTCCTCATCTCTGTCCTAAATGGCTTACCCCTTATCCTTAGACTGTGACCCCTGGTTCTGGACTCCCCAACCATCAGGAACATCCTTCCTGCATCTAGTCTGTCTAGTCCTGTTAGAATTTTATAAGTTTCAATGAGATCCCCTCTCATTCTTCTAAACTTCAGCGAGTATAAGCCCAATCAACCCAATCTCTCCTCATACGTCATTCCTGCCATCCCAGGTATCAGCTTGGTGAATCTTCGCTGCACTCCCTCCATGGCAAGAACATCCTTCCTCAGATAAGGCGACCAAAACTGCACACAATACTCAAGATGTGGTCTCACCAAGGCTCTGTACAACTGTAGCAAGACATCCTTGTTCCTGTACTCAAACCCTCTCGCTACAAAGGCCAACATACCATTTGCCTTCTTAACCGCCTGCTGCACCTGCATGCTTACCTTCAGCGACTGGTGCACAAGGACACCCAGGTCTCGTTGCACTTCCCCTTCTCCCAATCTATTGCCATTCAGATAATAATCTGCCTTCCTGTTTTTGATGCCAAAGTGGATAACCTCGCATTTATCCACGTTATATTGCATCTGCCATGCTTCTGCCCAATCATCTAACCTGTCCAAACCATACTGGAGTTTCTCGGCATCCTCCTCACAGCACACACGCCCACCCAGCTTTGTGTCGTCTGCAAACTTGGAGATATTACATCTAGTTCCCTTGTCCAGATCATTAATATATATTGTGAATAGCTGGGGTCCTAGTACCGATCCCTGCGGTACCCCACTAGTCACTGCCTGCCACTCGGAAAAAGACCCGTTTATTCCAACTCTTTGCTTTCTGTCTGCCAACCAGTTCTCTATCCAAGTCAATACCTTGCCCCCAATCCCATGTGCCTTAACTTTACACGCTAATCTCTTTTGCGCGACCTTATCGAAAGCCTTTTGAAAGTCCAAATACACCACATCCACTGGTTCTCCCTTATCTATTTTACCAGTTACATCCTCAAAAAATTCCAGAAGATTAGTCAAGCACGATTTACCTTTTGTAAATCCATGTTGACTTTGTCCGATCCTGTCACTGTTTTCCAAGTGCTCTGCTATTACATCTTTTATAATGGACTCTAGCATTTTCCCCACTACCGATGTCAGGCTTACCGGTCTGTAAATCCCCGTTTTCTCTCTACCACCTTTTTTGAATAGTGGGGTAACATTAGCTACCCTCCAATCCATGGGTATTCTTCCAGATTCTATCGAATGTTGGAAGATGACCAGCAATGCATCTACTATCAGACTGAAGGATTGCGAAATTACCAGCGCAAGGACTGAGAAGGAGGGTGAACTAGAGTGGGCGAATTCAATGACAAATCAGGTAGAGAGAGAGAAATAAAGAAAGGGAAAGAAAGAATGGATTAAGAGTGAGAGAAAGAAAAAGAGATAGAAAGGAAAAGGAGATTAAATAAAAGACTTTAAAAAAATCTCCAACAACAATTAGTACCTGAAGGAATGAGACTCCACACTTGTAATAGTTAATTTTCAGTGCTAGAGAGGCTGTTTGGCAGTTATTAACACTTATCACGTCATTAAAATGGTACTTAGACTTGGAATGACTAAAACTTAACTTTCAGTGGCGAATTTAGTTCGTATCTACTGTGCAAATACAGCAACTTCATGCCATTCAATGTATTCCAATGGGGAGGCAGGCAGCAAGACAGTTATTGCAAAGCTAATGGCGGAGCAGCGCATCTCGGACAGCAACTTTTGGATATTTGAGTTTAACCGCACATCAGCCCCTCGCCTGAAGTTGCTGTATCATTTGCACGTAAATAACGGCAAGCGCCACTAGCCTCACTGTTACCTTGACAGCAAATTTCTGCCCAATGATAATTTAAGTTAGAAAATTTAAATTAGGTAAGGGAGGGAAGAATGAACATATAATAGATACGGAACGCCGTGCAGCTCTCGGGCAGATTCAGTAACGTGACGTGACACGTGTTTATGCAATTTTAATTATTCCTTTATTCTAATAGCTTTTATTTGTTCTGAGGCTGTATTCAATTGTGGGTTGTGCATTTTTGAGCTATGTAAAACTGGGGTGATATACTAGTCGACAGTTCTTATATTGTTGGCTCCCCCTAAATTGGACATCTGCACCTCTGGAAAACATTATCAGCACTGAGATATGAACAAAATCTGCACAGTTCACAGGCTACATATATAAACTATAAGCATATAAAAAAAATCTAATTTTAAACTTGAATCTGCTCCCTCCACATACGCACTACTCACTATGCATGCCCCACTGTGGCCAATGCTAAATTGTTATAACCATCAGGCTGGGGCTCTTTTCTCTAGAGAAGAGGGGTGACCTGATAGAGGTCTTTAAAATTCTGAAAGGATTGATAAGAGTAGACTTAGAGAAAGTGCTTCCACTTGTGGGGGTGACAAAAACTAGGGGTCATAAATATAAGATAGTCACTAATAAATCCAATAAGGAATTCAGGAGAAACTTGTTTCCCCAGAGAGTGGTGAGAATGCTGGACTTGCTACCACTTGGAGTAGTTGAGGCGAATACCATCGATGCATTTAAGGAATGGCTAGATAAATACGTGAGGGAGAAAGGAATAGAAGGTTGTGCTGACAGGGATTAGATGAAGTCGAATGGGAGGAGGCTCGTGCGGAGCATAAGTACCAGCATAGACCAGTTGGGCCGAACGGCCTGTTTCTGTGCTGTAAATTCTATGTAACCACCTGCTAGAAGCTGCTCAAGAGACAAAAGCAATAGGGATATGTCAAAAATGTAGTTGGATGCTATGATGGGCGAGTTAAGTATGGGAGGGATGAGCTTCCATAGGCCAAATGACTTTGCCCATCTGTGTCTTTACTTATATTCCTATTATTAATGTTGTACTGCTAAATATCATGGGTGCTACAGTTCTTATTTAAGTGCATATTAATATAATGGCATTTTCCCTCTTATTTTCTCTGCTATCACCAGACATACTTGTCAGCTGTGGCTCAGTGGGTAGCACTCTCGTTTCTGGGTCAGAAGGTTGTGGGTTCAAGTCCCACTGCAGAGACTTGAGTGCAGAATCCAGGCTGACACTCCAGTGCAGTGCTGAGGGAGCGCTGCACTGTTGGAGGGGCAGTACTGAGGGAGCGCCGCGATGTCGGAGGGGCAGTACTGAGGGAGCGCTACACTGTTGGAGGTGTGTTCTTTCGAATGAGACTTTAAACTGAGGTCCCCTTTGCCCTCTCTGGTGGATATAAAAGATCCCACGTCCCCACTGTGAAGAAGAGCTAGTTTGTCTCACCCTCAGGGTTTCCTTTCCTCTGTAGAAGTGCATAGCTTTCACTTACTATCTCACTAAACAGTACCTCAGAGAACCTAACGTGGTGGTGGAGGAGGAGGAGGAAGAAGAACTTATATATTTATACAGCGTCTTCAACATAGTAAAATGTCGCAAGGTGCTTCACAGGAGCGTTATCAAACAAAATTTGACGCCAAGCCACATAAGGAGCTATTAGGGCAGATGACCAAAATCTTGTTCAAAGAGGTAGGTTTTAAGGAGCGTCTTAAAAGGAGAGAGAGAGGTAGCGAGGCGGAGAGGTTTAGGGAGGGAATTCCAGAGCATAGTGCCTGGGCAGCTGAAGGCACGGCCACCAATGGTGGAGCAATTAAAATCGGGTATGCGCAAGAATCCTGAATTGGAGGAGTGCAGAGATCTCGTAGGGTTGTATGGCTGAACAAGGTTACAGACTAGGATGGGGCGAGGCCATGGAGGGATTTGAAAACAAGGATGAGAATTTTAAAATTGAGGAGTTGCTGTTCTGGGAAAAGGAAAAGGTTTGCAGGGCTATGGGAAAAGTTCGGGGGAGTGGGACTAATTGGATAGCTCGTTCCAAGAGCCGGGAGCAGGCACGATGGGCCAAATGGTCTCTTTCTGTGCTGTAAGTCCCACTCCAGGGACTTGAGCACACAAAGCTAGGCCGACACTCCAGTGCAGTGCTGAGGGAGTGCTGCACTGTCAGAGGTGCCGTCTTTCGGATGAGACGTTAAACCGAGGCCCCGTCTGCTCTCTCAGGTGGACTATTTCGAAGAGGAGCAGGGGCGTTATCCCCAGTGTCCTGGGCCAATATTTATCCCTCAATCAACAAAACAAAAGCAGATTATCTGGCCATTATCACATTGCTGTTTGTGGGAGCTTGCTGTGCACAAATTGGCTGCCGCGCTTCCCACATTACAACAGTGACTCCACTTCATTGGCTGTAAAGCGCTTTGAGATGTCCGGTGGTCGTGAAAGGCGCCATAGAAATGCAAGTCGTCTTCTTCTTCTTTAAGATTCTATGATCTCACGAAACAATACTGAGAATGTAACCAGGTGGAAAGTCACAGGTACAAGTCCATACACCTCCCAACACTCCACGGAATAGTGAACTGGTGTTCCTATAAAGCCACACTACAACACAGCCCACATAGCAATAGACTGTTAAATCCCCGCACTCTCTCCTCTCCATTTAGTTGTGCAAGATTTTATAATACAGTGCCACCATCTCCCCCCTCAAAATGTAAAAGAATTTCCAGCATTGTCACCAAGGAGACAAATCAGCAGTGGCAACATATCAGCAAAAAGTATTTTAAATTGCATCATAAATCAGACAGGATTTACTTTTGGCCCATTTGTTGAATTTTTTGTTCAATTAATTGATCTGGGGGAGGGTTGGGGTTTCAAGTGGACACATTAACACCTGGCAACATTTGCTAGCATTCCTCCTCACCGTCCCAATATGCAGCAGTGGAGACAGCACAAAGGGGCACCAGACACCTATTTAGCTGGTGAATATTCATTTCCTTCTGCTTTGCACTGAATAAAATTAAAGTTTCTGCACTGTAACGCTCCGAAATGCACTTCAGCCGTGTTGGTTGCCCACGCACGCAGAGCAAATGAAATCTAGCACATGTTCTACAGTTGCCCAGGACACAAAAAAACCCAACTTCCATTACAGTACGACAATAAAATATCACAGGACCTTAAAGTTGTATTACACCACGGTTAAAGAAGGTAAGAACTCGCATTTCTACAGCGTCTTTCAGGATGGCTCAAAGAGCTTGCTGTGCTGTGCGCAAATTGGCTGCCGCGTTTCCCACATTACAACAGTGACAACACTTCAAAAAAGTCCTTTCAATTTTAATTCACTGCTCCATTCCCACTCAGACCTCACCATTCTCGGCCTCTTACACTGTTCCACGGAAGTTCAGCGTAAGCTCGAGGAACAGCACCTCATCTTCCGATTAGGCACTTTACAGCCTTCCGGACTCAATATCGAGTTCAACAATTTCAGATCATAACCTCGGCCCCTATTCTATTTTTATATATTTTTTTATCCACACTTTTGGTTTGTGCCTTTTCCCTTTTTTTTTTCTCTCCCACATGGCAGTTGTCTTTCACTCTGCCAGTGCATTTCACACTTCATCTAGAGCCATCCTTTGTCTCTTTACCTGTCTTATTACCATCTCGTCTCGCCTTGAATATCTCTTAATGTCTCTTCACCCCCGACAGACCTTCCCTTTTGTTCTTTCATCCCCTCCCCCATTTCCCAGCCCCCAAACTTGCTTTTTAATCAGTTTCATTTCCTGCTTTTTTCTCAGTTCTGACGAAGGGTCTTCGATGTGAAACGTTGACTCTATTTCTCTCTCCACAGATGTTGCCTGGCCTGCTGAGTTTTTCCAGCGTTTTCTTTTGTTATTTCAAAAAAGTCTTTCATTGGCTGTATAAATGCAGGACTTTCTTTATTTCTTCTTCCACAGCTTCAGTGAAGTACATTTTTGAAGTCTAGTCATTGTTGTAATGTAGGAAACGCAGCAGCCAATTTGCGCACAGCAAGTTCCCGCATACAGCGATGAGATAATGACCTGGTAATCTGTTTTTTTTAGTAATATTAGTTGAGAGATAAACATTGGCCAGGACTCTCCTTCAAATAGTGGGCATGGGATCTTTTACATCCACCTGAGAGGGCAGATGGGGCCTCGGTTGAACGTTTCATTCAAAAGCCGGCACCTCCAACAGTGCAGCACTCCCTCAGTACTGGAGTGTCAGCCTAGATTCTGTGCTCACGTCTCTGGAGTGGGACTTGAACCCACAACCTTCTGACTCACAACTATCCACTGAGCCACGGCTGGACAAAGAGACAGAAAGGAAAAGTAAGAAAAAAATGTTACACCTTTTACTTTTTTAAATCTTGAAGAAGGATTTATCACCTATAGGATTGAGACTCATTAAAAACATAGAAACATAGAAAAATAGGAGCAGGAGTAGACCATTCAGCCCTTCGAGCCTGCTCCGCCATTCAATATGATCATGGCTGATCCTCTATCTCAATACCATATTCCCGCTCTCTCCCCATACCCCTTGATGCCTTTTGTGTCTAGAAATCTATCTATCTCCTTCTTAAATATATTCAGTAACTTGGCCTCCACAGTCTTCTGTGGTAGAGAATTCCACAGGTTCACCACCCTCTGAGTGAAGAAATTTCTCCTCCTCAACTTCTTCTCCTCAATAGTTTAAATTGTTCCCTTTCTGTTCCGGTGAGTTCGATTTGCATTAACAATTATCACGCAACGCGAGTTTAATGTGCAAATCCAGCAAGTTCTTGACAATAACCGGGAGGCTAAGGGTATTATGTCCGTGTATAATTGAGACACGGACTGCAGGAGTTGATTATAACAAGTCTTTACTGAATGGAGACAACCTGGAAACTGAAACTACAGAAGCCTGCTAGGGCCTTTTATACAGGGGTGGTCACTGCCGGTACTGCAGTCTGAGACCAGTTATTCCCTTAAAGGTACATACACAACTAAGGGCGAGATGCTGTTTGTGAAAGGACAACAGCGGAGTAAATCGACCAGCAAGTTATGGCGATCCGCAACTCACTGCGTATCTCGGCTTCACACGAGCTTGCTGGCCAATCTGTGCATCAATAACTGCGTGCGTTGTGCACTCACTGTTATTTTTGCAGCAAGATTTGGGCCAATCATTTAGATTTACTGATCAGAGTCATTTGGTAACCCATTGAAAATGAGATCAGGTGTAAAATCCAGGCCTGCCAGTAAACGTAGAGCATTCAAACTATAGCTGGTGCCCACATTCAGGCCATGAAGCCTGCCAATCTGGCTCATGAAACTCCTGCCACTCAGCTTCTTTTTGTGTTTATATTTCCTACTTACTGATTTGTCCTGTGCGAATTTCACAGGCCTGGAGATTTGGAGAAGGCTCGTTTTAGTATTGTTGCCTGACTGGTGGGTAAACGTCAAGAGAGAACTCCCAAGATCTGTTCATGTGCGCCGCTCAAGATATATGCAAGACAGGGGAACTGCAGGTTCTGTCGATCTTAAGGGCAGGGCCTCATTTTAATAATCTGCTGCAGACTCCCACTCGGCCGCTGGCCAGATTGACAGCACAGACAAGCGGCAGGAGGGCCTAGTTAGTGGGGCGTCCGGCCCTGATCAGGGATTCTTGCCCCGATCGGGGTGGGGGGCAGGAGCCCAGTGCAAGAGAGGCCCAAGGCTTCCTTGCGAGGTCCACAGGAGCATTGCTGCTCCTCCTGGCTCACAAGACGACCTGAAATGTAAATTTAAAACTTATCTTGTCTCTCTTCTGGCCCAGGATCCGACTCCCGCCAAGTTTTTGCCTGATGGGGGAGCCAACACTGCCCCTCTCCCTATCCCCCTGCTCAGGCCTCGCCTTGTACTTGCAGATCGGGTCATGATCATTAGACTCCGATCTGCATATTTAAAGTAGGATCCTGTTTCCTTCCTGCGTTTGTCCTGCTCAAAAGAGCAGGTTAATTTCGGGACACGGCAGCATAAAGAAAGGAAGACTTGCATTTCTACAGCGCCTTTCACGACCACCGGACATCGCAAAGCGCTTTACAGCCAATGAAGTACTTTTGAAGTGCAGTCACTGTTGTAAAGTAGGCAACACAGCAGCCAATTTGCGCACAGCAAGCTCCCACAAAGAGCAATGTGATAATGACCAGATAATCTGTCTTTGAGGAATAAATATTGGCCAGGGAAGGAAGTGGGGTTAGTTAAAATCGGGGCCAAAGTATGTGCATTTCCAATACAGTCAGCAATACATTCTGTTAATAGTGACTATAGCAACAAGAGCAGGTCAGAGGCTGGGTATTCTGCGGCGAGTGTCTCACCTCCTGACTCCCCAACGCCTTTCCACCATCTACAAGGCACAAGTAAGGAGTGTGATGGAATACTCTCTACTTGCCTGGGTGAGTGCAGCTCCAACAACACTCAAGATGCTCGACATCATCCAGGACAAAGCAGCCCGTTTGATTGGCACCCCATCCACCACCTTAAACATTCGCTCCCTCCACCACCAGCGTACCGTGGCTGCAGTGTGTACCATCTACAAGATGGACTGCAGAAACTTGCCAAGGCTTGTTCAGCAGCACCTCCCAAACCCGCAACCTCTACCACCTAGAAGGACATAGGCAGCAGGCGCATGGGAACACCAGCACCTCCAAGTTCCCCTCCAAGTCACACACCATCCTGACTTGGAAATATATTGCTGTTCCTTCGTCGTCACTGGGTCAAAATCCTGGAACTCCCTACCTAACAGCACTGTGGGAGTACCTTCACCGCACGGACTGCAGCGGTTCAAGAAGGTGGCTCACCACCACCTTCTCAAGGGCAATTAGGGATGGGCAATAAATGGACGCCCACATCCCGGGAACGAATAAAATAAAAAAGTGGATGCATAATTGTATTCTACAGTAAAAAAAATTCAATTTCTTCAGTAAAAGCTGTAAACATCAATTAATTTAGAGACAACAAAACACATATAATGACATTTTAAAAAGCAATTAGCATTATTCTCCTTGGTAGCAAAACCTTAGGGTTATTTTTCCAATTGCACCTGGCATAGAAAGAAAGAACAAACTTGCATTTATATAATGCCTTTCATGACCTCAGGACATCCCAAAGTGTTTTACAGCCAATTAAGTGCTTTTTGAAGTGTAGTCACTGTTGTAATGTAGGAAACGTGGCAGCCAATTTGCGCACAGCAAGGTCACACAAACAGCAATGTGATAATGACCAGGTAAAATCTGTTTTAGTGATATTGGTTGAAGGATAAATATTGGCCAGGTGTGTGTGTGTATGTGGCTGTGTGTGTCTGTGTATTAAATGAGGACAGGTTTGGGTTCATTTGTGATGCTGCTGCTGTTGAATAGCACGGTCACGGTCAAGGCTTACACAGGAGTAATGGTTACTTGACCAAGTACCAGACGGCAACACATGGTCCATGGATTCGTACTCCAGAACAGAGTCGACGTTGTCGGGAGGGCACTTTTATGCTGAATCGAAGATTTGATTCTAATGCAAGCATTATTGCTCTCAATGGGAAAGTTTCAACAGTTCTTAGTCGAGCTGCAAGATTCAGCAGTAGTTCAGAACAGCGCATTTATATAGCGCCTTTAACATAGCAAGCCGTGCCAAGGCGCTTCACAAGAGCATGTTTATCAAACAAAGTTTGACACCGAGGCAAATAGGGAGACATTAAGACAGATAACCAGAAGCTTGGTCAAAGAGGTAGGTTTTAAGGAGCGTCTTAAAGAAGGAGAGAAAGAGCTACAGAGGTTTAGGGAGGGAATTCCAGAGCTTGGGGCCCAGGCAGCTGAAAGCACGGCCGTTCATGGTGGAGCGATTTAAATCTGGGAAGCGCAAGAGTGATGCAGGAACTCCTGTTCCTCCTGGGCACCACCATTTTCTGGGCTGTTTGGTGAGCTGCTCTTTAACAGCTACTGGTTAGGGCACTCACTGCCTGCTACAAATGAGCGGAGCGTGTGTGGTTCACACTTCACCCACACGTACCTCAAAACTGCAGTCAGGAACCTCAGACCCCACTCTGCATATTACAGAGAAGAACTTGCATTTACATTACAGGTAGCTTCCCAACCGAAACGGGCGAACACTCTGGCCACCCATCATAGGTCCCAATTCAAGATGGTGGCGGCCGGAGCAGGCGTGGAAGCAGTGGCCAAACGCCATTTCTGGGGCTGCTACCGCCCAATTTACAACAGGCAGAAGGAGTTAAAAATTGAGCCGCAGATAGGGATGTCTAAATGATAAAAATCAGGGATTCGTTTGAATATAATCATCCATAAAGGTGGTGGGCACTTCTGACGCCAGTACTAAACCCAATTGGCAAATTGGATGTGGCTGCAAACCAGTGGAAATCTGGTGTGACTGATCCCTACCCGTTTTCCAACCAATCATTCACACCTACCCTTATTGTGTACGTTTCTGTAGGCCACAAAAGTTAGGCTTCAGGCCTACTATTTGAACAGAACAAAACGCCTCACAAGTATCAGCTACCACAAACTCGCCTCTTATTTTTGACGTCCAAAATGTTTAAATTGCATTAATTTTAAAACTTGCTCTGTCGCAGCCGGTGTTAAAACTGCAGCTGGCGGATGCCATAGCAACAGGAAGTAATTAACTGCAAGATAGATCAGCTCCACTTTGTCCTCCAATTTGAGGCCTGGCTATGTGCGCTGGGAGTTGTAATCTGATTATGGGTCTGGTGACCTATAATCAGACTGCAATTCGCGCTATTCCCAGCGGACATCAAAATAGACTAAAGGCAAATGATGCGGAGATTCCAGCTCAAGTTACTGTAATATTAAAGAGAAAGTCATCTGATCTCTGATCCTCTTATTAGACGAAGGCAAGGCTACTCTGCGGCTATTCAAGAAAGGAGTGAAAACAGGGAACTATAGGACAGTTAGTCTAACATCAGTAGTGGGGAAAATGTTAGAATCTATTATTAGGGACGTGATAACAGGGCACTTAGAAAAGAAAAAAAAATTCATGTTTGACAAATCTATTAAGAGTTTTTTTGAAAGAAAAGAAAAAAGAAAAGAAAGACAGACTTGCATTTCTATAGCGCCTTCCATGACCACCGGACATCTCAAAGCGCTTTACAGCCAAATGAAGTACTTTTGAAGTGCAGTCACTGTTGTAATGTGGGAAACGCAGCAGCCAATTGTGCACAGCAAGCTCCCACAAACAGCAATGAGAAAATGCCCAGATAATCTGTTTTTGTTATGTTGGTTGAGGGAGAAATATTAGCCAGGACACCGGGGATAATTCCCCTGCTCTTCTTCAATATAATGCCCTGGGATCTTTTACGTTCACCTGAGAGAGCAGATGGGGCCTCGGTTTAGTGTCTCATCCGAAAGACGGCACCTCTGACAGTACAGCACTCCCTCAGCATTGCACTGGAGTGTCAGCCTAGCTTTATGTGCTCAAGTCGCTGGCGTGGGACTTGAACCCACAACCTCCCGACTCGGAGGCAAGTGTGCTACCCACTGAGCCACAGCTGACAGTCGAGGGTGTAACTAGCAGGGTAAAGGGGGAACATGTGGATGTAGTATATTTGGATTTTCAAAAGCATTTGATCAGGTGCCATACAAGAGGTTGTTACACAAGATTAGGGCTCATGGGATTGGGGGCAATATATTAGTTTGGATTGAGGATTGGTTAATGGACAGAAAACATACAGTAGGAATAAATGGGTCATTTTCGGGTTGGCAGGTTGTAACTAGTGGGGTGCCACAAGGATCAGTGCTTGGGCCTCAGATATTTACAATCTATCATTGACCTTGATGAGGGGACCGAGTGTAATGCATCCAAAGTTTGCTGACGATACAAAGCTAGGTGGGTAGGTAAGTTGTGAGGAGGACGCAAAGGGAAATAGGTAGGTTAAGTGAGCGGGCAAGAAGGTGGCAGATGGAGTATACTGTGGGGAAATGTGAAATTATCCATTTTGGTAGGAAGAATAGAAAAACAGAATACCTTTTAAAAGGTGAGAGACAATAAATGTTGGTATCCAGAGAGATTTGGGTGTCCTCGTACACAAACCACAGAAAGTTAACCTGCAGGTACAGCAAGCAATTAGGAAGGCAAATGGTATGTTGGCCTTTATTGCAAGGGAGTTGGAGTATAAGAGTAAGGAAGTCTTGTTACAATTGTACAGGGCTCTGGTGAGACCACACCTTGAGTATTGTGCACAGTTTTGGTCTCCTTATCTAAGGAAGGATATTCTTACCTCAGAGAGGGTGCAACATAGGCTCACTAGATTGATTCCTGGGATGAGGGGGTTGTCCTATGAGGAGATTGAGTAGAATGGGCCGATACTCTCTGGAGTTTAGAAGAATGAGAGGTGATGTCATTGAAACGTACAAAATTCTGAGAGGGCCTGACGGGGTAAATGCTGAGAGGCTGTTCCCCCTGGGTGGAGAGTCTAGAACTAGGGATCATAGTCTCAGAGTAAGGGGTCGGCCATTTAGGATTGAGGTGAGGAGAAATTTCTTCACTCAAATTATTGTGACTCTTTGGAATTCTCTACCCCAGAGGGCAGTGGAGGCTCAGTCGTTGAGTATATTCAAGTCTGAGGTCGATAGATTTTTGGGCACGAAGGGAATCAAGGGATATGGGGATAGTGTGGGAAATTGGAGTTGAGGTAGAAGGTCAGCCATGATTTTACTAAATGACAGAGCAAGCTCGAGTGGCTGTTTGGCCTATTCCTATTTCTTATGTTCTTATGTGCTGTCCTGTCCATCTGGCACCCGTGTCAAAATCTAAACCTCTCTACACTAAAGAACATGAGTAGCAATTACGATAGCAAAATACTGCAGATGCTGGAAGTCCAAAATAACATGTTGTCCAGATGTGTCCAGATTAAACTCTTGGCAAAAAAAAAACAACCGAAGATCCTCTGGCTACCCCATGGGACTTTAACTGTACCTACCCCTTTAACGGTAGCGCTGCCTTTGAGACCCAAATTCCTTCCACTCTTCGTGCCCTTGCTCCCCATAGAACACAGTATCTCCAAGGTCCTCTCTCCGTTTGAGGGTGCCATCAGGAGATCGAAGCAGCCCAGTGCCGCCCAGGGTGCAGAGCACTCCAGGTGACCCTGAACCACACCCATCCAGGAATATTGGCCCTCTACCTTTAAATTATAAAAGGATTCGTCATCCAGCTATCTCCCTGCCCACTTAGATAAATAAGCAGTTAGTTCGTGGTCGGCAGATGAAACATTAAATATGTATTTTCAAAAAATGCACTCCCTTAATCACGTCTCTCCAGTTAATTTTCTTTCCAATTCGCTTCATGCACTAAATCTGCAGAAACCCTTGCCAATGTAACGTTGATTAAGCCTGATTGAAATACCTGTGTGAGAATTACTCAGGCAGTTGTGGGAAATCAAACAATAATATAGGTTCTGCTACAGTGGCTTCATGTTGCAAAGAATTAGAGGCTGCGGGTTCAAGTCCCACCGCAGAGACTTCAGGCTTTATGCAGGCCGACACCTCAGTGAGCGCTGCACTGTTGGAGGTGCCGCCTTTCGGATGAGATGCTGAACCAGGTGGATGTAAAAGATCCCATGGCACGATTTCAAAGAAGAGCAAAAGGAGTTGCTCCCCGGTGTCCTGGCCAACATTTATCCTTCAACCAACAGCATTAAAATAGATTATCTGGTCATGATCTCATTGCTCTTTCTGGGAGCTTGCTGTGCGCAAATTGACTGCCACGTCTCCTGCATTACAGCAGTGACTGCACTTCAAAAGTACTTCATTATGACTTCATTGGCTGGAAAGTGCTTTTGGGATGCCCCGAGGCCGGGAAAGAAGCTATACAAAAGCAAATCTTTCTTTCTTTCTTTCCTGGGCCCATAAAAAAAATACTCCAGAGGCACAGCCAGCCCATTCGAGGCCCCCAACCCCGTCCGCTAAAATTGGTTTTGACTGTCGGCTGGTCATCCTTTTGGCGCACACTTGCCAGGAGAACGTAAATGAGGCCCGGGTGTCTCACCGGCAAGAACAGGCAGGCGGTGGGTGCATTCCACCGCCCGCCCGTTCGCCACCTGCAATTATAATCAACTCTCTGGTGTTTATGGTGATAGGACGCTCAGCCATCTATCAGCCCGTGTACAAAGGTGTCCAGGGCAACTAGATGAGATGCTTGTGCAAATACATTTAAAGAGCCCAATAGAAAGAATTAAGGGGAGATCTAATAGAGATATTCAAAATTATGAGTTTTTTTTTTACATACGTATTATATACGAATTAGGAGCAGGAGTGGGCCACTCGGCCCCTCGAGCCTGCTCCGCCATTCAATAAGATCATGGCAGATCATCCAAATTCAGTACCCGGTCCCTGCTTTCTCCCCATACCCCTTGATCCCTTTAGCCTTAAGAAATATATCCAACTCCTTCTTGAATATATTTAATGTATTGGCCTCTACTGCCTTCTGTGGTATGAATCTATCTACCTCTGCCTTAAAAATATTCAAAGACTCTGCTTCCACCGCTCTCTGAGGTAGAGAGTTCCAAAGACTCACGACCCTCTGTGATGAAAAATTTCTCCTCGTCTGTCTTAAATGGGCGACCCCTTATTTTTATACAGTGACCCCTAGTTCTAGATTCTCCCACAAGAGGAAACATCCTCTCCACATCCACCCTGTCAAGACCCCTCAGGATCTTATATGTTTCAATCAAGTCACCTCTTACTCTTCTAAACTCCAGCAGATACAAGCCTAGCCTGTCCAACCTTTCCTCATAAGACAACCCGCCCATTCTAGGTATTAGTCTAGTAAACCTTCTCTGAACTGCTTCCAACGCATTTACATCCTTCCTTAAATAAGGAGACCAATACTGTACACACTACTCCAGATGTGGTCTCACCAATGCCCTGTATAACTGAAGCATAACCTCCCTACTTTTGTATTCAATTCCGCTTGCAATAAACAATAACATTCTATTAGCTTTCCTAATTACTTGCTGTACCTGCATACTAACCTTTTGCGATTCATGCACTAGGACACCCAGATCCCTCTGCATCTCAGAGCTCTGCAATCTCTCACCAATTAGATAATATGCTTCTTTTTTATTCTTCCTGCCAAAATGGACAACTTCACATTTTCCCACATTATACTCCACTTGCCAGATCTTTGCCCACTCACTTAACCTATCTATATCCCTTTGTAGCCTCCTTATGTCATCTTCACAATTTACTTTCCTACCTATCTTTGTATCATCAGCAAATTTAGCAACCATACCTTCGGTCCCTTCATCCAAATCATTTATATAAATTATAAAAAATTGAGGCCCCAGCACTGATCCCTGTGGCACACCACTCATTACATCTTAACAATCAGAAAGTGACCCATTTATGCCTACTCCCCGTTTCCCGTTAGCTAGCCAATCTTCTATTCATGCCAATATGTTACCCCCTACACCATGAGCTTTTATTTTCCGCAATAACCTTTGATGTGGCACCTTATCAAATGCCTTCTGGAAATCTAAGTACAGTATATCCACCGGTTCCCCTTTATCCACAGCACATGTTACTTCCTCAAAGAACTCCAATAAATTGGTTAAACATGATTTCTCTTTCACAAAACTATGTTGACTCTGCCCGATTACCTTGAACTTTTCTAAATTCCCTGCTGTAACGTCTTTAATAATAGCTTCCAACAACTTCCCGATGACAGATGTTAAGCTAACTGGCCTGTAGTTTCCTGCTTTCTGTCTCCCTCCTTTTTTGAATAAAGGAGTTACATTCGCTATTTTCCAATCTAATGGAACCTTCCCCGAATCTAGGGAATATTGGAAAATTAAAAGCAACGGATCAACTATCTCACTAGCCACTTCTTTTAAGACCCTAGGATGAAGTCCATCAGGGCCCGAGGGCTTGTCAGCCCACAGCCCCAACAATTTGCTCAGTATCACTTCCCTGGTGATTATAATTTTCTTGAGTTCCTCCCTCCCTTCCATTTCCTGATTTACAGCTATTTCTGGGATGTTACTTGCATCTTTGATTGGGTACACGGGGAGAAAATTCACTGGCAGGAGGGTTGGTTACCATAGGACACAGATTTAAGGTAATTCGCAAAAAGAGAGGGGAGATGATGAGAATTTTTTTTTAAACTCAACGAGTTGTTGTGATCTGGAATGCACTGCCTGAAAGGGTAGTGGAAGCAGATTCAATAATAACTTTCAAAAAGGAATTAGATAAATACTTGAAAAGGCAAAAAAAATTGCAGGGCTACGGGGAAAAAGCAGGGACGTGAGATTAATTGGATAACACTTTCAAAGAGCCTGCACAGGCATGGTGGGCCGAATGGCCTTCTTCTGTGCTGTACGATTCTCTGATTCGAAGATTCATAGCAGCAGTCATTTCTCAACTTTTTTCTTTGCTTCTTTCCTCTTCGTTGATCGGGGGGTGGGGGGGGGGGGGTCTTTCTGCTAAATGTTCTGTCACTGCCCTTTTTTTGGTATGCCCACAATATTGGGACAATGGACTTCCCAATGGGAATTCCCCAGTACTAATATTTTTTGGAGGAACAAAAAGGAGGAGGAATGGAAAGATTTCAGGCAAGACCGTCTGCACCAGAAGCAGTCTATTCCGACCTGCCTTTACCCTTACACCCACAATTTATAGGCAGAAGCACACCTAACCTGTCATTGGCAATGTGGAACTGGCTACACAGGTCAGCAGACAGCCAGACGCAGAGCCATGCCATCTGCCGCAGCCAACGTGCACCTGAGGACAGGCACTGCCAGCGGCAGCAACAATGAGCTACACCTGCAAGTCATCTTCCTCCGCCTCCTTCCAGGCATGTGGCAAAGCTGCCCAATGGGCACAGAGCTCTGGAATGGAAGGTAGGGCCAGCCCGCCTTTCTACAAGCTCAATCTGAATCACCTCCACTTTACCAGTCTCCAAGCAGGGGGTTGGCGTGCTGTGTGTGGAAATTGACATTATACTTAGCATGCTGGGTAGAATAAAATGGCCAAGTAAAAGAACAAACTTGCTTAGGTTGTAGCTAAAGAAAAAGTAAATGTGTCACCGTGTCCAGGACCAAGAGATCTTTCATAATACCCACCCACATTGAGGATGTGATAACAGCTATAATTGACTCACTAGCACAAGGGAGGCATAAGGCTATAGAATAGATAAACTATTAATGATTGTCGCTAGACAAAGCAGTAAAACTACTGAGTAAGCTAATCATCTTGGTAACAAGATGATCAGACATGAGTAAGTAAATCATCTTGGTAACAAGATTCAGACAGAACCTCCTGACAGAATATATGATTAACTAACCTTGTCTGGAGATATTTCTGTCCTGCTGACCTTTCGATTGTCCTTTTGCAAAACTCTTAATGTGTTTAAAATGATACAATACCATTACACGTGATTTATGGAACGCTTGCTTGTTTGAGTGTATAAATATGCTGCATTCGCTGATGTCCTTTAGAGATGTTGGCCTAGCCTTTGTCCAGGCAGCTCTCTCCTTGTGCAAGTAAAAAAAATTAAACTAACAATCTGACAGTACTGCTTGTGTTTTAGAGTCTTACTCGGAGTCGAGATTTCGACATGCGCCACTCCATCACTTGCCCACAAACCTAATTTCCTTTTGTCTTAACGAGTGTTTTTACCCAAACAACCTTTGCAACGGCTGAAATATACACCAACAATATTAGAAGCCTTTGTAAAGGCTTCCAACATTTTAATCACCAGATGCACCGACTTGAACGCAAGTATTCACCTCCTTTAAATTTACTCAACGTCCCTTTAAGGACCGCTTACATCCATTTCTTCCCACACTTCCCCAGCCAGCTGCCGACACCAAGCCCAATACTTGCTGGGATCTCACCCACGCTCTGTAAAGGAAGTTGACCCCTCAAAATCAGGCAGGGTCATCGCACTAACATTTGGGCTGGTGTTCATAACATGACATTCATCTAAAGTCTGATTGGAAGCCAGATTGGAACGCTGACCTCTACGTACCCTGTGAGCCCTTGCTTTGGAAGAGAATCACTGAATGGGAGGGTATGTTTTCTTTTTATTCATTGATGGGGATGTGGGCGTCGCTGGCAAGGCCAGCATTTATTGCTCATCCCTAATTGCCCTCGAGAAGGTGGTTGTGAGCCACCTTCTTGAACCACTGCAGTCTGTGTGGTGAAGGTACTCCCACAGTGCTGTTAGGAAGGGAGTTCCAGGATTTTGACCCAGCGACGATGAAGGAATGGCAAAATATTTTCAAGCCAGTATGGGGTGCGACTTGGAGGGGAACGTGGAAGTGGTGGTGTTCCCATGCGCCTGCTGCCCTTGTCCTTCTAGGTGGTAGAGGTCTCGGGCTTGTGGGAAAAAAAACACCTATTTTGCATGGAGAATCTCTGGTAGTTTCATTAGAATTCTCTATCTGTACCATGCAGAACAACACACCGACACACAATGCAACACAGCAATAACTTGCAGTTATATGGTGCGGCAAGATACCTTGGAATACTTTACCATGAGGAGGAAGGGAATTCCTTGGACAAGAGTGTGGGGATAGTGGAAGGGAACAGAAGGCAGGGCTGAGGATGGCTTTGAAGGTTTGGAGGGAGGTGGAAAAGTGGAGGGAACGGAGTAGAACAGTTCAGAGGGCAGCTTAGGGAATGATGGTGGAATGTTCGAGGAGCTGATGGTGCCTGTGGAAATGGAAGTGTGGGGCGGAGGGAGGAGAAGGTCAAAGACATGGAATCATACAACACAGAAGGTGGGCATTTGGCCCATCGTGCCTGTGCCGGCTCTTTGAAAGAGCTGTCCAATTAATCCCACTCCCTCACTCTTTCCCCCTAGTCCTGCAAATTTTTCCTTTGCAAGTATTTTTCCTTTTCAAGTATGTATCCAATTCCCTGCTGAAAGTTACTACTGAATCTGCTTTCACCATCCTTTCAGGCAGCACGTTCCAGATCACAACAACTTGCTGCGTAAAGAAATTCTCATCTCCCCCCTGGTTCTTTAGTTAATGATCTGTGTCCATTGGTTATTGCCCCTTCTGGCATGAAGCGATTGAAAAAACAAGGATGAGAAGTTTGAAATCGACACGATAAGGAGTGGGAGCCAGTGGAGCTTGGAGAAGATGGGGTGAGGAATTTAGCACGGGTGAGGACGGGGTGATGGGAGTGCGAGACTGAGTGCAGCCGAGGATGGTGAGATGGGAGTGTGGAATAATGGGACAGAGTGCTAGTGAGGTCACGGGCTAAGGCACTTTGGCCGAGTTGAAGCTTGTGATAGGGAGACCAGCCAGAAGGTCAATGGCAAATTTAAGTCTTGAGGTGAGCAAGGCATGGCCTGGGGTTTTGGTGGCAGATGAGGAGGCAGAGACATAGATGGGCCATGTTGCAGAAGTGAGTAGCAAAGTGATTTTGGTAAAAGAGCAGACATGGGAGCAGAAGCGTAGCTCAGAGTGTAGCAGGTCGTCAAGGTTCCATACATCCTGATGCAGCGTGATATGGTATATCGGGAAGTTTAGCAACTTGAGGTCAGTGGATCCGAGATGCCTGTGAGTCAGAAGGTTGTGGGCTCACAGTCCCACTTCAGAGAAGAAAAACCTAGGCCGACACTCCAGTGCAGTACTGCGGGAGTGCTGCACTGTCGGAGCAGCCGTCCTTTGGATGAGACGTTAAACCCGAGGCCCCGTCTACTCTCTCAGGTGGACCTAAAAGATCCCATGGCACTATTTCGAGGAAGAGCAGGGGGAGTTATCCCCGGTGTCCTGGGGCCCAATATTTATCCCTCAACCAACATCACTAAAACAGATGATCTGGTCACTATTTCATTGCTGTTTGTGGGAGCTTGCTGTGCACAAAGTCAGCTGCATTTCCTACACTACAGCAGTGACTACACTTCAAAAAGTACCTAATTTGCTGTAAAGCGCTTTGGGAGGTCCCGAGGTCTGCTATATACATTCTTGATTTCCTTAGTGTGCATTAATCCAGCATGCTCAGTAGTACAGGTATTCCATTTGCACCCAGTTGATTTGATTAAGCGCTTTCCCCATAGCCTTGAGCCTTATAATGTTGTGTACATTCGAGTATTGACTTGCAGTACAGGAAACTTTGGTTTATCCGGAGGTTAACTGTCCGGAATGCTCGATCCACCGGCAAAAATCGGGAGCCGTTTCATTAGGTTTTTTTTTCTTTTCGTTGCTTTTTTTCACCAGTCAGGCTCTGCAAGGTCTCGCTGAAGCTGTTGCTAAGCTACAGAGGCGCTTGCAAGGTACGGCCGACTGTTTAGAAGCACAGGGTTTGTTGCCAGATACAGAGCTCGTATGTTTCAACATTAGCGCTGGTTTGTCCGGCAGTTTTGATGGGACGGCAACAGCTCGGTCCCGTCGGTGCCGGATATTACAAAGTTTCCTGTATTGGTTTACTACCAACACCGAAAGGCCCATTATCGGCTTGCATTCTGAATCCAAGCATTAGATAAACTTGTCCACCGCACCGCATTTAGAAAATACTTACGATTGCACGGCGATTCGGCATCCTATTTCTGGCAGGACGACACTTCCCAGTACGTCAGCTCGGAGCAGGAACACCGAGTTTGATAAAAGATGGCACTTAGCACATTTGGCGAAAAATGTAGCATTCAAGTGGGGTGACAAATCAAGTTCTCTCAGAGCAAATACAGACATGCTAACAGTTTCAAACACATTTATTAATAAAAGCAGAGAGCTAAATCAGCAAAATCAGCTGTTAAATATCTAATAAATGCTTTTACGTGTTATCGCAGCGACGGGCAATAAATTTTCCTCCCCCTTCTAGTGACAGAGAGATTACAAAATAATTAACATAAAGCAATCTGATTTCTAACAGGCACTTCTTCAATATCTCCTTTACTGGGGAAAGGCTGCATTCAGCGACTGTATACGATGCTCATTCCACACTGTAGAGAAACACACGTTATGATCCAGTGGTGCACATTTCAATGATGCAGTTCTTTAATGTGCAATTGCATTTTTAATTCTTAGGTGTTGTTAGGCGAAATGGTCCAAATGGCCCGTTGCCTAGTAATGACAAAGCATGCTTGCCGGTGATGCAATGGCATCCGTTGTATGTGCAGAGAGGGCAGTAAAACTGCACTCTGCCACACATACTGATTCACTCCATTTGGGGACCTAGATGTAAACACTTGCAATAAATCATCAAAAAAAAATGTCTCTACTTTGGAAAGGAACTGCCCCAACAGGAAATAAATATCAAGATAGCAGGCAGCTGGCCCAAGTTTAGTCAAGTAATTTGGGTAACATCAGTGAGGGGGTAAGAGCCAGGAAGATCTTGAATTGATCACGAGCATCGTCAGAATCTGGACATTGATTTCTAGTTGCGTGCGGTATTGTGACCAAGTCCCATGTGCGGTCTCTGTCCCCCCCTGCACCCAAGGGTGCAGAGCCAAAAAAGCTTTGCATGGACACTCAGCTTGAGAGTATGAATTGGGTGTCAATATTCAAACTGACTGGGAAGGGAAGAGGAGCGAGACTGCCTCTCCTGTGGCAGTCTCTCATCCGCTCCATTCTCGTGTCAGGTTCTAGATTCGGGCTTTATTTATGCTATAACTACAATGTTGATGCAAAGTGACACCGCCCCACACTGATGAGAGTAGACCCCAAAGACAATTAGCTGCTGTGTTCAGCGGCAAAAGCTACAAGGTTGTTGGCCTTGCAGAATAATGCATGTAACCTCCTGGCACAGGAAACGTTTCAAGGACACCCTCAAAGCCTCCTTGAAAAAATGCAACATCTCCACTGACACCTGGGGATCCCTGGCCCAAGACCGCACAAAGTGGAGGAGAAGCATCTGGGAAGGCGCCGAACACCTCGGGTCTCTTCGCTGGGAGCAAGCGGAAGCCAAGCGCAAACAGCACACGTCAACCCAAGCACCCCACCCAGCCGCCCCTTCAACCACTGTCTGCCCCACCTGTGACAGAGACTGCAGGTCCCTCATTGGACTCACCAGTCACCTGAGAACTAATTCTTAGTGTGGAAGCAAGTCATCCTCGGTTCCGAGGGACTGCCTAAGAACAACAATAGCAGGGTAGCTGACACTGCAGCAATCCCCAGTGCCAACTGGAAAAAGCCAGACACACCAAAAAAACTGAGGGCCAAGGTGACTGGTATGGACGTTACACTTTTGTCTCGAGGTCTTCTTGAAGTTCTCTCGCAGCCTCCCTGATAAACCTGAAACTTCTCGAGAATCATTCTCTGGTAGCTATCCCGATACAGCAGACCCACTGGCATTGCATAGTGGCAGGACCTGAAGGTACTCCTTGAATGCCACCTGGGCAAGCCTTTCCTGCCCAGGTAGTCTGGTCCTCCTCTGCCAAGTCCAGTGCTGATGGAACACAGGCGGCGAAATTGGTCCTCGTTTTGCCTGTTGCTTGGCTGCAGAAAAGACCCAATTTTTTGCGGAGCTATGCCCCGTGCCCCAAGGGCACTAAAAATACGTCCAACGCCATATTGGCCCAGGCGACATTCAGGCATCCCTGGTGGCCACCTTAGCATACGCACTGGCTGAACGTTTGTGTAACGAGGGGCCTGATGCATCTTTAAAGACCCGTCCTCCGAAACTGGTCAGAAACTGGGCAGAGCATGCGCCGGGAATGCTCCCCAGTTTTTCCCCAGTTCATTTTGCGACCCTGGCCAGCAGTCTTTAAAAAGGGGGCTGCCAATAACAGGTAAGTTTTCTCTCTATTTTAACCCGTACCTTAATGCGGAGCCAAGAGGAGCGGGAGTGCTCCTCCTGGCTTCACAGCAACAATGCACGCCCGCTGCCGGCCCGCACTCACCCCCATCCTGTTTGCCGACCCACCCCTGCCCAGGGCCTACCCGAGGGGTGCTGCCGGTTTTTGGCCGCCAGCCCAAATTGGTCTGAAGGTAACCGGCGAGCTGCCTCAGAAGGCTCGACTGGCACCCCCGGGTCCCTGGAATTACTCAGACGAGGCCTGAAGCCCAATTGCGGACGAGCCTCGGGCCTTTGGCTTCTGGCATGCATGCTGGCCATTTTGGGCCTTAAAAAAAAACTGGCCTAAACGAATTTCACCCTCCTGGTGCATGAAAACGCCACCGCCCCGTGACCCCCGCTGCCTCACCCCCACCCTGGAATTTCAATTCAAGTACACAGTATCTGACTTTCAACAAAGGCTGTCCAGGTCTCAGACTGCAGCCTCCACAGCAGAGCTGCTTCGAACTACGCACTGACACATGAAGGTTGATTCTACCATCCAGCACTCCCAGAGGGGACCTATGCTCACTGGGAGCTCATTGCGGGGAGGAAACTGTGGGCAACCTGGCCACTGATTTTCCCGTCCATTAATTTGAATGGCCGTCTGCCTGTGACATGTCTCCTCTGAGCACCACTCCTCAATGGAAGCACTGGATCACGGAAGCACTGAATCACAGAAGCACTGGATCACGGAAGCACCATAATGGGGTGCCGTGCTCCCAGCATGTTACTGGGCTGGCGGTAAAGTTAATTGTGGGAATGCAAGTGTTGAGCATTATATTGTCTAGATCCATCTTGTGCTCAAGTGTACTGCGAAACGGGCATTTAGTGAGTGCTAACTGGTAGTACAGTAAACTCTTGTTTAAACGGCACTTTATCATCCGGAATACTTTACTAACCGGCAAAATAGATATATCTCAATACAATAAGAACACCTCAAAAACCGGTAATCTTGCCGAATCCATCCAGCACTCGTTTTGCCGAGTCCGAGTGTCCCGCGGTGGCCGAGTTAGTCAGTGGCGATGGTGAGTGGAAAAGCAGCACCGTGGTAGGTATACCTCTCTGTTATCCAGAATTTTTCATCAACCGGCACCATCCTGGTCCCATAAGTGCCGGATAAGAAAGAGTTTACTGTAGTTAAATGAGTGCTTAACAATCTTGGAATTATTTCGTTCCCTGGTGGTCTAGTGGTTAGGATTTGGCGCTCTCACCGCTACGGCCTGGGTTCGATTCCCGGTCAGGGATTTAATTTTCCAGCATGGACTGGTTGGGCCGAATGGCCTGTTTCTGTGCTGTATATCCTACGCAATATCGCAGGCGCCAAGCTTAACCCCGTGAGCAGTCTCCAAGCCAATGCCCTTGTTATGTACAAATCTCATCATCAAGAAACTACTTACGAAATAACGCTGGTCGGCCAGCTGGTGGCGCCGTCCAAGGAGTATAAATACTTGGGCGTTGGCCCCAGCTTTCCAGGGACATTTTGTAAGACAAGGAACTAGTGAAGTACAACTAGACCTCCATGTTCTGAAACAAGTTGATTAAAGCCTTGCTTTATGCTCAAACCAAGTGCGTAGTGAGTTTTATTACGTCAGCCCTAAAAAGGTTTTGACACTTGACCGCTGTTGAACTAAAGAACCTGCATTACGTTTCCTACGTTACATTTGAAAAGTACGTCATCAGCTGCAAAGCGCTTTGGGACATCGAGGTCACAAACATAAGAACTAGGAGCAGGAGTCGGCCATTCGGCCCCTCGAGACTGCTCCGTCATTCAATAAGATCATGGCTGATCTTCGATCTCAACTCCACTTTCCCGCCCGATCCCCATATCCCTTGATTCCCCTAGAGTCCAAAAATCTATCGATCTCAGCCTTGAATATACTCAAAGGCGCTATATAACAGGCGCTATATAATAGGCGCTATATAAAAGGCGCTATATAAAATGTGATATAAAAGGTGCTATATAAAAGGTGCTATATAAAATGTGATATAAAAGGCGCTATATAAAAGGCGCTATATAACAGGTGTTATATAAAATGTGATATAAAAGGTGCTATATAACAGGTGCTATATAACAGGTGTTATATAAAATGTGATATAAAAGGTGCTATAACAGGTGATATAAAAGGCGCTATATAAAAGATAATATAAAGGTGCTATATTAAAGGTGCTATATAAAAGGTGATATAAAAGGTGATATAAAAAGCGCTATATAAAAGGGGATATAAAAGGTGATATATAAAAGGTGATATAAAAGGTGCTATATAAAAGGTGATATAAAAGGTGATATATAAAAGGTGATATAAAGTTGCTATATAAAAGGTGATATAAAAGGCGCTATATAAAAGGGGCTATATAAAAGGCGCTATATAAGGTGCTATATAAAGTGATATAAAAGGTGATATATAAAAAGGTGCTATATAAAAGGCGCTATATAAAAGGCGCTATATAAAAGGTGATCTAAAAGGCGCTGTATAAAAGATAATATAAAGGTGCTATATAAAAGGTGATATAAAAGGTGATATAAAAAGCGCTATATAAAAGGTGATATAAAAGGTGCTATATAAAAGGTGATATAAAAGGGGATATAAAAGGTGCTATATAAAAGGTGATATAAAAGGTGCTATATAAAAGGTGATATAAAAGGTGCTATATAACAGATGCTATATAAAAGGTGATATAAAAGGTGCTATATAAAAGGTGATATAAAAGGTGCTATATAAAAGGTGATATAAAAGGCGCTATATTAAAGGCGCTATATAACAGATGCTATATAAAAGGTGATATATGAAAGGTGCTGTATAAAAGGTGATATAAAAGGCACTATATAAAAGGCGCTATATAAATGAAAGTCTTTCTTGAACTAATGAAAGTTATTTGATTTTCTAAAAACAAATAGGTGAGTTTTTCCCCCAGATGTTACAGACATCACTTCACCATGGGAGGTAATCTTTTCACTCTACACCAAACATATTGCGCTGAATGTTATCGGTCATGTATTAGTAGAGATAAAACGGTTGGTAAGAGCTACAATATGTATACTTTATGTTCCATTCCCCAGTTTCACTACCCTGAATTAAAGCAGAAGTATGTTTTAAGTGTTTCTGTCAGCCTTCCTAGAAAATACTTGGCAACCATCAGTGCAAAGACCCTAACCGATAATTTAAAAGAAACAGATTTGAAAAGCATAGTGGGAAAAAAAAAAGAACTTTTGTGGCGGAGATTGTTGGTTTAGACAGGTTTTTGAGTACTTACTAAATAGCATATCTGCTGAGTTACATCTGTCACTACTCATCAATAATGAGCTTATTCTCAAAATACAGGCCGCAAAATTCGGGCTCAATTGTGCCTGCCGTTCGAGCCTCCAGGGGGCATGAACAGGGCACAAAGGGCTTATTGCCCGGGCGGAGGCAGCACCTCCCGAGAAATACAGCAGGGCGCTACTGAAGCGCTAGCCGATAGCGCCACAATCCCACCGGCAGCATCCTGGGTCACTGCACCGCCGATGACGTCATCACCGTGCGCCGTGACCCCTTAGCACCCTGCCGCAACTCCTTACCGCCCCACGGCAGAAATTCAGCTGTGCCCTGAGAGGCTGCTGCGGGCGGTGTCAGCACCAGCCTCACGGGTCGTGAGCCAGGCTGACCTCCGCTCGCTGGGCACTAATTAAAGGGAGGTGCGGCCACAACCCGCACCGCCATTTTATTTTTTTGGCCGACCTCCAGGTTGGCCCTCCGTGGCGGCCCTTGGCATGGGCCGTGGCTGTCATCGCGTAGCCCGGCACTGCGTCTTGGTGCCGGGCTGCAGCCATGGCACCACGCCGCCCTGGTGGGCTAGTGTGGGCCATCGGAGGCCCTGCGAGAAGCGCAGCTTCCCTCCCCTCCGGCGCTACCGAGCTTTGCCCCCCCGACACCGCCCAGAGAGTAAGTGGCGTGCCCAAGATAGCGCTCCCCTTCCTCGCCGGGGCGGTAAGTCCAATTTTCCGGCCAGGGTGGTACTTCCGCGCCGGGTACTAAATCTCCGGCGATAATTTGGTTACCGCCCCCAAATGGGGTATAACCGAATTTCGCCCCCACAGTATTTGATAGATTCATAGGTTTAGGAGTAGATTTTGGGAGTTAATGTGACAACAGCAGGTTCTTGCACGTAACCAGTACAGATGAGGAAATTACAGGCAGTACACCCAGAATTTCCCAACGTGCACTGGGTTCACGGTGTTGAGGTGCTGCCTCGCGGCAGTGTGGAGACTGGCAAAATTTACCCCTTAATGCAAAATAAAATACTGGAGATGCCGAAAATCTTGAAATAAACACAGAAAATGCTGGAAATACTCAGCAGGTCAGGCAGCATCTGTGGAGAAACAGAGCCAACGTTTCAGGCCGATGACCTTTCGTCAGAATTTACCCTTAATGCCTGTGCAGCAGGGTAACCGCAATGAACCACCATCTTGTGCAGTTCGTGTCAAATTGTAAAAAAAAAAGCAAAGGGGACAAAAAAAAAGTTCGATTTTTACGGTAAATGTTACATTTTAGTGTTCTTGGTCGAGAGCTTTGCGTGAGGGGAGTGCAGCGTTCACTCAGTACTGCACTGAAGGCTCAGCGGAGATTGTGCTCAAGGCAGGACTAGACAGACTAGATCCAATGGCCGGGGAGTCCAAAACCAGGGGTCATAGTCTAAGGATAAGGGGCAAGCCATTCAGGGCTGAGATGAGGAGGAATTTCTTCACCCAGAGAGTGGTGAACCTGTGGAATTCTCTACCACAGAAGGCAGTTGAGGCCAATTCATTAAATATATTCAAGAAGGAGTTAGATATAGTTCTTAAGGCTAAAGGGATCAAGGGGTATGGGGAGAAAGCAGGGACAGGGTACTGAATTTGGATGATCAGCCATGATCTCACTGAATGGCGGAGCAGGCTCGAGGGGCCAAATGACCTACTCCTGCTCCTATCTTCTATGTTTCTATGTAGGCCTTAAGTAGGGCTTGCACCCCATGATAATAATTCAACTTTATTGTCATTGTACAATGCACAAGTACATGAACAACAAAATGTGATCTTGCAAGCTCCCATGAGTCCAGTACAAATAACATTAACATTAAACGTAAATAGCACCGTCCGGGGAGAAGCAAAGCCACTGCGTCTGTGCGCGCCACCATTCCATTTCCACCATTCCTCCTGTCCGACAATCTTCAGCCCAACGCCCGGGCCTGCTCACCAGCCGCCCCTCCCGGGGCTCCTTCCGTAACCTTCTCACCAACCACCCCTCCTCGGAGCTCCTTCCGTGACCTTCTGCACCTGGTCTTCCCTGATGGTCACCCCTCCAGGTACTAACCAGGCCTGGCTCTGCTTAGCTTCCAAGCCTTGCCAGTAACCCTGTCCCTAGTCCCAGGAACAGGGCTCTAAAGATAACCTCTAAAGGGAGAGAGTGCTACTGCTGAGCCAAGCAAACACTTAAACTGGACGCAAAATTCCCAGGTGCACACTGGGAGCATGGAATCAGCTGTAAGATCTAAAAATTGTTTCAACTATCTGACCAAGTTTTTGGGCAGCTGTCCCAATTTCTCCTTATGTGGCTCGGTGTCAAATTTTGTTTGATTTACGTTCCTGTGAAGAGCCTTGGGACATTTTACTATGTTAAAAGCGCTATATAAATGCAAGTTGTTGCGTATATTTTTACAGTTACCGCCAAGAATGGCAAAGGGAAAATATAATTGCAGCTGCAAACCTGCGTCTTTCCCTGCTGGGGTTTGATTAAAAAGTTTCCAGATTAAGGGAACAATCAAGTCACTGCGTCAAGCAGTCATTAAGACCCATGTACAAAAAAAAACGGTTCCTGGAGGCACATTAAGCAGATCTGTTCCCTGAAGCGTGAAGAAAGGTGATTTACTGAGCAAGAGGACCACTGCAACACATTTAATCAACACTACTCCCCAGTGATGCAGCATCAAATAAAGCCAGTGTTCAAGCCAATCAGCACCAAATCAGTATGTAAAGGACCAGTCCAGTCCAGTCAAAGCAATGAATCAATCGGTTGTCTGTTCATCTTTAGTCATAGTTATTTAACAGGATGTTGCCAAGGGCTTGGAGACCAGACGCTGAAGATTTTGGTGCATTCTGAAGGTACAATGGAAAGTTACTAAAGGTTTTTAGTGTGCGCAGGATGGCAGCCAGATCAGCACCCACAAACGGTGGAGAAAGGACGACCCTTTGACGAGCGAATACAGAACTGTTCATTTACATTCTGCCCCCTCCTCCCCACAATCTTATCCTTCCCGAATGGTTGCATTCTGTCGCAGCTCCAAAGGATGGGCAGATGGGTTGCAAACTCCCACATGACAGCAGATGCCAATATTTTTTTTCCTTTCTGAGAGAGAGTGAAGATGAGGATAGAGAGAAGGGGAGAGCAAGAGACAGAGGGAGAGAAAAGAGACAAACAGAATGGGGAAAACAAATAATTTGCATTTCTATAGCACCTTTCACATCCTCAAGATGTCCCAAGGCCCTTCACCACCAACCAATCACTTTTGAAATGTAATTAGTGTTGTAATGTGGGCAAATACAGCTGGAAATTTGCGCAGAGAGAGAGAGAGAGACGCACACAAAGGGGAGATGGAGAGAGAGGAATGAGGAAAGAGAACGAGTGGAGAGGGGCGAGAAGGGAGAACGAGAGAGACAAACCGAGAGAGAGAGACAGAGAGCCAGACAGAGAGAGAGCCAGACAGACAGAGAGAGGCAGAGGCAGACAGAGAGACAGAGAGAGACAGACAGAGAGAGAGCCAGACAGAGAGAGAGCCAGACAGACAGAGAGAGAGCCAGACACACAGAGAGAGAGAGAGAGAGAGACAGACAGACAGACAGAGAGGGAGACTGACAGACAGAGAGGGAGACTGACAGACAGAGAGACCAGTTTTGCACCTTTAATATAAGACTATGTGGTTGATTTTAATGCCGTTTGAAGAGACCAAGCAGGCTGCCATCATGAAGGCGGCCCATCAGCACCTTCTCAGGGCAACTAGGGCTGAGCACTCAATGTGGCTTCAGCAGTCTAATCCAAGGACAATTAGTTTTTTTTAAATGGAAAATTCAAGGACATGCTGCAAAAGATTTAAATGAGTCTGATAAGGTCAGCAGAAGGCCGAGTAACATTATTAGTCAGTACATATGTATTCACCGCATTTATCTTATTTAAACTGGTCAAATCAGTAGGACATGTACTAATTATGCCCTCGGTAGACCAATGTGCCAGGTTATAACCTGAACAGAAAGCCTTTCAAGGACAAATTACAGGAGGAAAGTTCTACTTAACTGACTAATGTTTGACAATTCGCATTATTTGTGTCAAATGCAACATTCCCCTTGCCACTTAACATATTGCAACCTGCGACAACATGTAATTGGCCCACATTAAGCCCACGGCAAAAGCTCCACAACAGCAACAACTTTCATTTACATAGCGCCTTTAACGCAGCAAAACGTCTCAAGGTGCGCCACAGGAGCGCTATCAGACAACATTTGATACTGAGCCAAAGAGGGAGATATTAGGACAGGTGACCAAAAGCTTGGTTGACCAAAGAGGTACGTTTTAAGGAGCGTCTCGTAGGAGGAGAGAGAGGCAGAGAGGTTTAGGGAGAGGATTCCAGGGCTTAGCGCCTACCAGAATGAAACAGCCAGAGCCAACTCACCGCAGCCAACTTTGGGCCGACAAAAATCCCTGAATTTTCCAGACTTCCCAACCCCACGGATTTGCATCTTTGCAGGCAGTGCTCGTTTGCTCTTTGCTGTGATGCTTCTCGCATGGCTGGGTTTAACTCGTTACATAGAAATTAGAACATGGAAAGGGCAGTTCGACCCAACCAGTCCATACTGGTGTTTGTAGTTCACGTGAGCAGTAGTCCTAATCCCAAGTGCTTGCTCAGTCACACTCTTCCCCTTCCTGCGCCTGAGCTTTCCTCAGAGGTGTGACTGTACTCTGGAGAAAACTATCCCTCATGTCAGAGTGTCTCCAACTCAGAGTCCTCGAGCTGGCGTGCAAGTTAGAGTGTCTTAAGGCAGAGACATTTCCTACAGTTATGGCAATCCGGGACAGTCTCACTGTTCACAAACCTCCACATAGCACAGTCCCGACACATAGCCTGCACTGCCATTTCTAGTCTTTATGTATTCATTAGTAGTTATTTAATTCTTGATATAATAGAATGACTTGAGACCTAGATTATATGTAGTAGGTGGATTTAGCTTGATTTCAGATTAATTTGTAACTAATTAGTGTCGTTTATTTACTTCTTTATTTTAGAATTCCCTTAATTACTATTTATTACTTATGTACACCAGATTTTTATTCAATGCTTTTCAAATCCCTTTAATGTTGGTATCCTCAATTTAGTTAGAGTCATAGTCAAAGGGTTATACAGCACAGAGAGAGGCCCTTCAGCCCATCGTGTCCACGCCAGCCATCAAGTCCTGTCTATTCTAATCCCATTTTCCAGCACTTGGTCGGTAGCCTTGTATGCTATGGCGTTTCAAGTGCTCATCTAAATGCTTCTTGAATGTTGTGAGGGTTCCTGCCTCTACCACCGTTTCAGGCGGTGAGTTCCAGATTCCAACCACCCTCTGGTTGAAAAAGTTTTTCCTCAAATCCCCTCTAAACCTCCTGCCCCTTACCTTGAAACTATGCCCCCTGGTTATTGACCCCTCTACTAAGGGGAAATGTTCCTTTCTATCTATCCTATCTATGCCCCTCATAATTTTGTACACCTCAATCAGGTCCCCCCTCAGCCTTCTCTGCTCTAAGGAAAACAACCCCAGCCTGTCCAGTCTCTCTTCATAGCTGAAGTGCTCCAGCCCAGGTAACATCCTGGTGAATCTCCTCTGCACCCTCTCCAATGCAATCACATCCCTCCTATAGTGTGGTGACCAGAACTGCACACAGTATTCCAGCTGTGGCCTAACTAGCGTTTAGTACAGCTCCATCATAACCTCCTTGCTCTTGTATTCTATGCCTCGGCTAATGAGGGCAAGTATCCCATATGCCTTTTTAACCACCTTATCTACCCGTCCTGCTGCCTTCAGGGATCTATGTACATGCACACCAAGGCCCCGCTGATCCTCTGTCTTTCCTAGGGTCTACCATTCATTGTGTATTCCCTTGCCTTGTTAGTCCTCCCAAAATGCATCACATCACACTTTTCAGGGTTAAATTCCATTTGCCACTGTTCTGCCCATCTAACCAACCCGTCTATATCGTCCTGTAGCCTGAGGTTTCCCTCCTCGCTATTTACCACTCCACCAATTTTCGTGTCATCTGCAACCTTACTGATCATACCTCCTACATTCATATCTAAATCATTAATGTACACTACAAACAGCAAAGGACCCAGCACTGATCCCTGCAGTACACCACTGGACACAGGCTTCCAGTCACAAAAACAACCTTCGACTATCACCCTCTGCCTCCTGCCACTAAGCCAATTTAATTTTAATTTTATCCCCTTAGATCTAATTCGTTACTCTGATTATTAATTTATATATTTACTGTTGCTTCTTGGTTTAAATTATTTAGCACCTCCTTCCCCCTCTGTACCCAATTCCCACTCTCACCAAATTCCCGTCGTCACTCTGTTTAGCAAGTTATTCCACTTAGCAGAGCCACCCAGCTCTGTGCTGCAGCTCCTGCGGGCAGAGACAAGATTTTTAATAGATGACGGATACAGATGGGTATACACAGCAGAGTTCTGTTGGATATAATATTCATCCGGTGGGTAATGAACTGAAGAAACACACAAACAAACAAAGTTACAAGTGGAATACACCATAAAAGCCTTTTGAATAAATATCTGAAGGGTCCATTACAGATTTCTAATCATATCATGGAGACAAACAGAAATAGAATCAACAACAGTTCAAATACAGCAGGTTAATAAGAAGACGCAAGACAGAGAAAGTTGATGTTACAAGTGGAACACAGAACTGTGCAGGACTAGATTAGACCATTGCAGTCCATCAGGGCAGTCCCGATATCTAGGAAATATATCCTGAAACGTCTCCTATGCCCTGTTGTAGAATCTGTGACTATGCTATATAATATAGTCCAAATTTTGTGGTAAAAATAACGATGAGGCTATCAGCATTCATTGTTATTAAAATCGGACAGCAACTTCCAGTGTCCACACACACATGGAAATCAGGAAGTTGCTGTCCGAGTTACCCTGCTCCTTCAGAAGTTGTGCTATACTGGTAGCTCGCTTAGAGACTCACCATTCAAATACATGCGATGTGTGAAGTTGCAGTACTTACCCAGTAGATACCCACTAAAAACGCACCAGGAAAATGAAGGCTTGTCCATTCTAGTGTAAATGGATTTTAAATGGTGTGATAAATCTTAATTCCTGCCAAACAAACCCTCTGGCACTGCAAGTAAACTTTTACAAGTGAGAAGTCACGTTCCTTCAGATTTTAAATTAGTGTTGGGAGATTTAATTAAAAAAAAAAAACTTTTTCCTTTTGTCTCTTAATCTCATCTTTCTTTCCCTCTCTCTATACAATTTGGCATTGAATTAGCTATTCTAACTTACACTTCCTGGTTTAGACTCTGCGCTGCTCATTAAGGATTCTTCAATCTGATTGGTTAAGGAAATACGCAGTTGTTTGCCCTGTTCACCTAGGTCCCAGATCCCCAGTAGAGGGTGCCATGCCAAAATGGATTTCTAATTACCGCAAGTCCCAGTGCCAAAAACCTGATAGAAAGTCACACCCCATCCCGACTTGGAAGTATATCACTGTTCCTTCATCGTCGCTGGGTCAAAATCCTGGAACTCCCTCCCTAACAGCGCTGTGGGAGTACCTTCACCACACAGACTGCAGCGGTTCAAGGCGGCGGCTCACCACCACCTTCTCAAGGGCAATTAGGAATGGGCAATAAATGCTGGCCTTGCCAGCGACACCCACATCCCATGAATGAATTTTTTAAAAATGCAAGTGTAATCGCCACTGACCGCAAAATCTGGCCCATTGATGTTAAGCTGGTTTGCAACCTTTTAGAATCATTAAAAAAAAAACATAAAGTAACACAGGGATCATTTCTTATTTTAGATCTCCTTTGCATTGCAGGTCAATGTGGTTGCTACGGAAACATTTGCATACTTACTGTTTCCGGTGTGTGGAGGTTTCTACAGCACACCTCAATAAAGATAAACATTTGCCAGAATTCAAACAAACATTCAGTGCATTCTGCTGTGGTTGTATAAAAAGTTAAGTATAGTAGTTCCATTAAAATCATACGGCACATTCACCAATCTTGCACTCCCAGCGGGGAGAATTGGCCTGACAGGAGGTACAGCCTTGCAGTGGAGGGCCCCAGCTGGGAGGGCAGGATTGACGGAATTTGCCTCATATCTCAGAGAGTGAACAATGTAACCCAAAAGATAAAAATATTTAACTTGGAGGTAAATAAGATTAAATAGTTGCATAAACCAAGACAATACTGATCACAATTGAAAATGTTTTAATTTCGCCTTTATTTGTCAATAGAAATTACAACTTAGATGAGCCTCACAGGAGAATAAAAGTCTGGGGCCGAATATTTTTTTTGTCAAAACTATTTTCCCCATTCTAGATGTAAAAAGTAATAGACTCACCAGTAATTTACTTCTGCATTTATTTTAGAAACATAACATTTTCTTACCATCATGGAGACCCTTAGTTGAGGTCCCCTTTGCTGCGAGTGATATCACGAGAGCCATCACTGTTGATCCTGCATCAACTCTTTATGTAAAACAGCAGGGTAGGGAATTCGACTCTCCTGACCACTCGCCGAGTTTATCCAGTGAATGACTGAGCCATGCCGACTGGATAACTGGCACGTTTGATCCCCAGACTGTGCTTGGTTAGACAGGGCAACAGTAGGGGCCCTACAATCGACCCCAGGGTCCTGCGAGTGGATGGGCTGGGGTTGCTGCTCCTGACTCCTGCTGGGAGAGCGCTTGCATGGATGCTGTGTGAACACAGGAATCGGGCTGGTCGGTGCTGCCCCCACTGCAGTCATTGAAACATAAAAGATTCTGAAGGGGATTGACAGGGTAGATGCCGAGAGGCTGTTTCCTCCTGGCTGGAGAGTCGAGAACTAGGGGGGTATAGTCTCAGGATAAAGGGTCAGCCATTTAGGACTGAGATGAGGAGAAATTTCTTCACTTGGAGGGTTATGAATCTTTGGAATTTTCTATCCTAGAGGGCTGTGGATGCTCAGTCGTCGAGTATATTCAAGGCTGAAATGGATAGATTTTTGGATACTACCGGAATCAAGGGAAATGGGGAATCGTGCGGGAAAGTGGAGTTGAGGTCAAAGATCAGCCTCGATCTTATTGACTGGCGGAGCAGGTTCGAGGAGCCTTAAGGCCTACTCCTAATTCTTATGCTCTTAAGCAAGATTTGTATGCAAATAATGGCCACTTGTCACCAGGTGAGGTGAGGTGAGTGAGGCCTATGGAACTGTCCCTTAGCAAGGAGCCTTCAGGAAAGGGAGGGAAGCAAAATGGCCAAAATGGGGAAAAAAGTATGGAGTCCATAACTTCAGACGGATGTCAAGCGCTGAAACTCTTGCAAATCATGTGCAGCCGAATGGTAGCTTGCTTTTCAGGGGCTGGGCTACTCAGAAATGGCTCCCAGGTCTGTCTGTAAATATGGGGGTAGAAATTCGGTATCGCCCCATTTGGGGCGCAATAATCGGCCGGGCGCAAGGTTTAGCGCCTGGCGCTAATTATCGCCTCCGACTGCAAACTTGGCTTGTATCGCCCCTGGAGGTAATTGGAGCACTAAATCAGGCGCTACACACCTGTCTTAAGGCGCTAACGCCGAGGAGCGAGGCGCTACCTCAGAGCGCTGGCGAAGCTCATGTGATGTCAGTCAGCAATGGAACACAGGCACACTGGCGCCGGCCAGTTCTTAAAGGGGAGGGTCGATCTTGCTCTCCATCCACATCCTGCTCATTGCAGTCTTGAATCTCGGCCTGGAGAGACCTGTACATTAAATCTGCTGGAAAGAACAATGGAGAGGCCCAGGGAAAGAGCTCAGAGTGTAGCCCCCCATAGTCTCTTTTAAATCGATGCAAGCAAGGTCAAATCAAAATGAACCTGCAAAGTGCTGCTCAGTACCCAAAACTCCTTCACACAGCGTTGAATCTCTCCAGAAGTCTCTCTCTCTCAGAATGCGTGGTGCAAAAATGTCGCCGACAAGAAAAGGCAGGAAGCGGTCGCCTTTAAATAGCGCTCCCCCAGTCCCTTCCCGACTGCATAACTTTCCCCTCAATTTGTCGTTGCTAGCGGCAGGCGGAAAGGCAGGGGGCACCACTCAATATCCGGTCCAGGGCGCAACCGGGGGGTTGCACGCTTGACTGACGTCATGATCTGCCGGCGCAGGAGATCGTGGTGGTAGTGTTTAGCGCCACCTCAAAATGTCTGGTCAATTTCTCCGGGGCGCTAGTTGCTTTGCGCCCCATTAGTGGGAGGCGCAAAGCAACGGAATTTTTCCCCCATGATCCCTGTTCTCGGATGCTCTCTGTTAGTACTATCACTGGAGCAGTCTAGCAGTGAGTGGCAATGTCTCCGTGGCAGTCATTTTTTTTTATACAGTCATCAAAATTCTCTTATGAAAAGTATTCCCAAGAATTTCCATCCAACAACAACTTGCATTTATTACGTAGAATATACAGCACAGAAACAGGCCATTCGGCCCAACTAGTCTCTGCTGGTGTTTGTACTCCACACGAGTCTCCTCCCATTCCATCCAACTCATCTCAGCCTTTCTGCATATCTTTCTATTCCCTTTTCTCTCATGTACTCATCTAGTTTCCTTTTGAAAGCATCTAAGCTATTTGCCTCAACCACTTCCTGTGGTAGCGAGTTCCACATTCTAAGAACTCGCTGAGTAAAGAAATTTCTCCTAAATGTATTTATTAGTAACTATCTTGTATTTATGGCCCCTAGTTTGGATTCTCCCACAAATGAAAACATTCTCTCCACAACTACCCTGTCCAATCCATTCACAATTTTGAAGATGTCTATCAGGTCACCTCGAAGTCCTCCCTTTTCTAAAGAAAAAAGCCCCAACTGGTTCAATCTTTCCCCGATAGCTGTAATGTCTCAGTTCTGGTACCATCCTTGTAAATCTTTTCTGCACGTTCTCCAGTGCTTCTATGTCCTTTTTATAGTACGGAGACCTGAGCTGTGCACAGCACTCTAAGTGCGGCCTGACGAGGGTCCCATTCAAGTTGAACATAACTTCACTACTTTTGAATTCTATACCCCTAGAAATAAATCCCAGTGCTTTGCTAGCATTTTTAATTGTTTTGCTGATTTGCGATGCTGCTTTTAATGATTTGTTCACCTATATCCCTAGATCCCTTTGCTCTTCTATCCCAGTTTCTTATTTTCTAAAGGTGTAGGTGATGTTTCTAATTTTCTTACTAAAGTGCATCACCTCATATTTATCTATGTTGAAGTTCATTAGCCACTTAACCGCCCAGTCTGCAAGTTTTCTATCGTGACTTTACCATTGTAAAATGTCCCAAGGTGCTTCAAAGGAGGGTAATCAGACTAAATTTGATAGCGAGGCAAAGGAGGAAATATTAGGATGTGTGACTAGAACTAAGAACATAAGAAATAGGAGCAGGAGTCGGCCATTCGGCCCCTCGAGCCTGCTCCGCCATTCAATGCGATCATGGCTGATCATCCAAATTCAGTACCCTGTCCCTGCCTTCTCCCCATACCCCTTGATCCCTTTAGCCTTAAGAAATATATCCAACTCCTTCTTGAATATATTTAATGAATTGGCCTCAACTGCCTTCTGTGGTAGAGAATTCGACAGGTTCACCACTCGCTGGGTGAAGAAATTCCTCCCCATCTCCGTCCTAAATGGCTTACCCCTTATCCTTAGACTGTGACCCCTGGTTCTGGACTCCCCGGCCATCGGGAACATCCTTCCTGTATTTAGTCTGTCTAGTCCTGTTAGAATTTTATAAGTTTCAATGAGATCCCCTCTCATTCTTCTAAACTCCAGCGAGTATAAGCCCAATCGACCCAATCTCTCCTCATACGTCATTCCTGCCATCCCAGGTATCAATCTGGTGAATCTTTGCTGCACTCCCGCCATGGCAAGAACATCCTTCCTCAGATAAGGCGACCAAAACTGCACACAATACTCAAGGTGTGGTCTCACCAAGGCCCTGTACAACTGCAGCAAGACATCCTTGTTCCTGTACTCGAACCCTCTCGCTACGAAGGCCAACATACCATTTGCCTTCTTAACCGCCTGCTGCACCTGCATGCTTACCTTCAAGCGACTCGTGCACAAGGACACCCAGGTCTCGTTGCACTTCCCCTTCTCCCAAACTATTGCTGTTCAGATAATAATCTGCCTTCCTGTTTTTGCCACCAAAGTGGATAACCTCGCATTTATCCACATTATACTGCATCTGCCATATCACCCAACCTGTCCAAATCATCCTGGAGTTTCTCGGCATCCTCCTCACAGCACACACGCCCACCCAGCTTTGTGTCGTCTGCAAACTTGATCTCTGTCTTGAATATACTCAACAATTGAGACTCCACAGCCCTCTGGGATAGAAAATTCCAAAGATTCACCACCCTCTGAGTGAAGAAATTTCTTCTCATCTCAGTCCTAAATGGCCAACCCCTTATTCTGAGACTGTGACTCTTGGTTCTAGACTCCCCAGCCAGGGGAAATATCCTCCCTGCATCTACCCTGTCAAGCCCTGTAAGAATTTTGTATGTTTCAATGAGATCACCTCTCATTCTTCTAAACTCTAGAGAATATAGGCCTAGTCTACGCAATCTCTCCTCATAGGACAATCCCCCCATCCCAGGAACCAGTCTGGTGAACCTTTGTTGCACTTCCTCTATGGCAAGTATATCCTTCCTTAGGTAAGGAGACCAAAACTGTACACAGTACTCCAGGTGTAGTCTCACCAGGGCCCTATATAATTGCAGTAAGACGTCGTTACTCTTATACTCAAATCCTCTTGTAATAAACACCAAAATACCATTTGCTTTCCTAATTGCTTGCTGTACCTGCATGTTAACTTTCAGTGATTTGTGTACAAGGACACCCAAGTCCCTCTGAACAGCAACATTTCCCAATCTCTCACCATTTACAAAATACTCTGCTTTTCTATTTTTCCTACCAAAGTGGATAACTTCACATTTCTCCACATTATATTCCATTTGCCATGTTCTTGCCCAGTCACTTAGCCTGTCTATATCCCCTTGAAGCCTCCTTGCATCCTCCTCACAACTTACATTCTCACCCAGCTTTGTATCATCAGCAAACTTGGATATATTACATTTGGTCCCCTCATCCAAATCATTGATGTAGATTGTGAATAGCTGAGGCCCAAGCACTGATCCTTGTGGTAACCCACTAGTTACAGCCTGTCAACCCGAAAATGACCCGTTTATTCCTACTCTCTGTTTTCTGTCCGTTAACCAATCCTCAATCCATGCTAGTATATTACCCCCAATCCCATGAGCCCTAATTTTGTTTAATAACCTTGTGTGTCACTTATCGAATGCCTTCTGAAAATCCAAATACACTAAAAGCTTGGTCAAAGCGATAGGTTTTCAGGAGCGTTTTAAAGAACAGTTGTCATAGTGACATCTTCTATTCATCGTGAAAATATATCAAAAAGGCATAGTCACCCCCAACTTTGGAGAGTTTTCAAACCGGTTCTCTACATGCCAACGGAAAAAACTAGCTAAGTTGGCCAAATTCAAATGAGCTGCCACAGCACCTTAATAAAGCTAAATGCTAAAATGTAGCCCAAGATGGAGGCCTTATGACACATCAAGCCAAGGAGGTGGACTGAGAGTGCAGCAGGACACTGTTCTCTTCAACTTCTCAAAAAAAGGGTTCTTACTTTGTAATGGAAACAAAAATCATTGCATTCTGTAATTATTTAATAAAGAAATACAGACATGTGTGAAAACATGGTTTGCAGAAACAGGCGCAACAGTTTTGCTCAGGTGACTGCCTCTCATCTAGATTTGCAGTCCTATTAATTAATAATGTCACTGTACACATTTCCCCATGGGTACTGACTGTTCTGATAGGAACAGTCTGGACCATCTCCTTGGTAGAGTAATAAAAGGGACCGTAACCAGGACAATGCAAGCAGTTAATGAGTATAGGTCACCCAGAAACAGGCCAACATCTCAACACCAATGATATTGGATACAGTTTTAACCATATTTTACTTTAATACTTTTTATAGGCTTTAATCCATCGGATCTGGGTCCAGATTCAGGCTGGACTGATGGGATGGAAGTCTCTATTGACTGCTGGCTGTGAATGAGTTTCCGCAGTCTTGCTCGGGTTCCTAGCTTGGCAAGAGCCTAGGACACAAAACTCGTGTGAGAAATGGAAAACCTGTCAGTAGGAAGTGTTTTCCTGAGGCGAAGAAACATTGGTGGAGCCGTATTGATGAAGCTTTACTTAGTATCAAATAACATGCGTTTACCTTGACTCTGGAGTTCTTGGTGAATGCACAGGATGCCAGAAATGGAAAGTGTACCATCTCGCGATACCAACAGCTCTCTCGCTGATGAGCATGGCATTCACAGGAGAAGAAAAGCCAGGATTCCGAGTTCCACCTCGCTCGTTAGACAGGCTCGAAATGGTGACCTTGTAGTTACCGACATTCACTATCCAGGCTCACGCATGTAAAGCAACCACTTAAGTGAAATAATGCAGGCTTCTGATGCCCACATTGCCATACCCGAGTGTAAGTTAATCGCCCGGAATTTGCGGTCGGAGGTGTTCCTCCGAAGTACGCCTCAGTCCCGCTAAAAATATACGCACTTAGCTTCAGGTTCCCAGGCTGCGGAGACTTCGGGTCCTGGGCCTGCGGGGCGTATGCCTGCGTAAAGGCCCACGGATCCCAGGGACGCAGGCGGTTCGGAAACGTCGCTGGGATCACGTGGGCCAGGTTGTCCAATCAGAAAGGTGGATTCCGAATATACTTCTGGGGATTCCATTTGCGAACGGAATCCCCACATAATTTAGACAACTGCATTAAAAAAATGTTCGCCTTTTCAAATCTAATTAAAAGTCCCTTCAATAAAGCAACTACAAGAAAAAAAATTAATTTTTTGAAAAATAATTTTAAAACATTTTAATCTAGTCCAAAATTTGCATACACTAATTTAAAGCGTTTGTGCATAATTTTATTTAAAACATTTTAATTTAAGATCGATATTAAGCCTTACGCCGGTGAAGGCAGGCCCGAGGCCTGCTTTAACCAGGTGTAAGGGCGTTGTGGGCATTTGCTGGGCAAACAGCCCAACTCTGCACCAGATAAAGTGATTTTACTTTCGGCGTGGCAGATCAGTCAAGGCGTACCTTGACAGATCGCAAGCCTCCGGGTTTTCGCGCACACGCAGCGCATGCAGACGCCCGGAACCTGCGGGGCCTTTCCGAAGGCTTACACCAGCCTACGCAGTCATCGGAACCACAAATTCCAGGCCATTGTCTCTTACCAGAGGATGAGAGATATTTGGGGAAAGGTGAAAGGAACCTAAGCCAACACAAACGTGAACATTTGGAAACTACTTTTTTTTTTCGCAGTTTACTTACACATTGAATTTGTTTTTAAAAAATTGTGAAACTAGCACAGCTTAAGTTTACACGTATAGAAAACAAAACCCATTCAACTTAGCCTTGCTGGAACGCTCGACTAAACACTTTAAAAATAATTTATTTCCTTACCGCAGCGTTCTCATACAGATTGGCAACCAGCAACATGGTGTCTCATCCCCGCACAACTTCTGCAGGATGTTTACACAAGCTACGTATGTATTTTTTTTCTGTCCCATGCATCCTCTGGGTCTTTCTCTCATGCATTTACACGTGCAGAAGGTGGCTTAGCTTTCGCTACATAAAAACAATTGAATTGATCTTTTTAAATTGAAAGATATTGTAAATGCAAATTTTCCACCGAGTCCTTTGAGTACACAGCAGAAATGCAAACAAGTATGTTGGACGCATCACACAAACCAGTAACGTTGGTTTCAAGCTCATTATTCTGTGAAACATCACCATGCAGCAGTATGGCACAAACTCAGAGTTACATCGAGTTTACAGCACAGAAACAGGCCATTCTGCCCAACTGGTCTATGCCGGCGTTTATGCTCCCTCTTCATCTAATTCGTCCGCAAATTTTGAAATTATACTTCCGATTCCCGTGTCCAAATCGTTAACATAAAATTTTTGAACAACAGCACTGATGTCTTTGGAACACAAGCTTCCACCTTTTGCCAGGCAGAATAGCTATCCTTAACCCCTACTCTTTGGACAGGTTGGGTGATTATACTGCATCTGCCATGCATCTACCCAATGTGGATAAATGCGAGGTTATCCACTTTGGTGGCAAAAACAGGAAGACAGATTATCTGAACGGCAATAGATTGGGAAAAGGGGAAGAGCAACAAGACCTGGGTGTCCTTGTGCACCAGTCGCTGAAGGTAAGCATGCAGATGCAGCAGGTGGTTAAGAAGGCAAATGGTATGTTGGCCTTCATAGTGAGAGGATTCGAGTACAGGAGCAAGATGTCTTGCTGCAGTTGTACAGTGCCTTGGTGAGACCACACCTTGCGTATTGTATGCCGTTTTGGTCGCCTTATCTGAGGAAGGATGTTCTTGCCATGGAGGGAGTGCAGCGAAGATTCACCAGACTGATACCTGGGATGGCAGGACTGATGTATGAAGAGAGATTGAGTCGATTAGGTTTATATTCGCTAGAGTTTAGAAGAATGAGAGGGGATCTCATTGAAACTTATAAAATTCTAACAGGACTAGACAGACTAGATGCAGGAAGGATGTTCCCGATGATGGGGGAGTCCAGAACCAGGGGTCACAGTCTAAGGATAAGGGGTAAGCCATTTAGGACTGAGATGAGGAGGAATTTCTTCACAGTTGAGGCCAACTTATTAAATATATTCAAGAAGGAGTTAGATATATTTCTTAAGGCTAAAGGGTTCAAGGGATATGGGGAGAAAGCAGGGACAGGGTACTGAATTTGGATGATCAGCCATGATCTCATTAAATGGCGGAGCAGGCTCGAGGGGCCGAATGGCCTATTCCTGCTCCTATCTTCTATGTTACTCTCCATTATCAGCTTGCTATCATTCGAATACCTGTCCCCTGATTCCACTGAAGGGATAATTACTAGTCCTAGCCCCTTTAGGGCTACCCCAGATCAGGCGTATTCCTCAGACGTTCACTTTCAGCTAAAGTTTGAAGTAGCCGAATCCTAAAGATGCTTAATTGGGTCTAAAGGTCCGGACTATCTCTCCCTAAAGGAAAGGAACAACCTGAAAATGTTACCGTCCTCCAGATAGCACTTTTAATAAGTTTAGCTAGACTGTAACGTTCTGGATATTATGAGGGTCCGGAAAACTCCCCCAGAATTCTGCAACTCCTCACCAAAGTGTGTACAGAAATTGAGTTTGCGAGTTTGATACAGAAGTCTTATGTGAGAGAATTCTAAAAATATATAGATTTATTAAAGAACCGACATGTAATTTACAGTTGGTGATTCAATCGCAACATTAACAGTTCCAAAAAGAGAAAGCTTTACAATCTTTTCAGAGATCCTTACTCTCAAAACTTAACTTCGTTACAGTTTTACAGTTCTTAAAGTTTACTCAGGATAACCGCCAAAATCAAATACAGAACCTTTGATCCCCGAGGTACAAAGAGTTGTAGACTTACAGAGCTGCCTCTGAAGCCGAGAATCACTTTGCCCCTTTACAGCGAGTCTATTATCCCATTTGAGAGTTCAATATTTATCCCCTTTTTCAGTGGTATTTCCTTTAAGGTTTTCTGCTGATGTAAGCTAATTATCTCTAGTTATTTATCTGCTGACTTCTCCAATTCTTAGTCACCTCAGCTGGTAGCATTACAGAATCATGTCTCTCCTCTAGGTGTTCCAAGCTTACCATAAAAAACGGTGTAACCACAGGTGTGCTTTATTTGATGTCATTTTTATGAAGGCAGATGTTTGTGGTTCTTTACGAAGTGTAAATTCGAACACCTTGTACAGGGTGAACTATTGTTTGTTCCCAAAGATTCAGACTGTCGGGAGCCTTTAACCTTCTGTTTCAATAAGGTTATTGATTCAGTGTCAACAACTATCTTATCTCTATGGCCAGAATTTTTTCATAGAATCGTGTATTTTTCTGACTAGGTTATATGGCTTATTTCTTCACACCACCTGCTCTGACGTTGTGTGGTAAACCACTGTTATTGTTGCTCACCGTTGTTGTTGTTGTTGCACACTGTTGTATCTATGCATGCCTCAGCTGGCTCCACCCACACGCCCAGGTATAAAGGTGACTGCTCTGCAGCCCCCTGCCTTCTTGGAAACCAGTCAACCACGAGAGGCATGCTCTGTTCTTTGTTAATAAAAGCCTTTTAGTTACTCTCCTAACTCTCCGTCTTTTATGAGTAATCGATAGCGCATCAATTTTATTAACAAAGAACAGAATGTCGGCACCAAACGCTGAGCAGCAGGCACTGCAGCAAATGACGGCACCAAACGCTGAGCAGCAGGCGCTGCTGCATGCCCTCAGACCAACATGCCTGGACCTAGACCCTCAAGAGGCGGGTTCGTCTACCAAGTTCGCACAATGGCTGCGTTGCTTCGAAGCTTACCTGGAAGCCTCAGCCCTGACACTAGATGGAAACAAACTAAAAATCCTGGCCTCCAAGGTGGGCCACCAAGTCTACACGCTCATCCAGGACGCGACTACCTACGCGGCGGCTATCGATCTGCTAAAAGGACAATACACACGCCCGGTAAATAAGGTTTATGCCAGACACCTCCTGAGATCCCGCAAACAGCAGTCCGGGGAATCGGTGGAGGCATTCCTACGGGCACTACAGATACTCGGACGAGCCTGCGATTGTAAAGAGGTATCAGCCGCGACACACACGGAGGGACTTATCCGAGATGCTTTCGTTGCGGGCCTCAAGTCCGACTACTCCCGGCAGAGACTGTTGGAGAAGGGCGAAATCGACCTGAAGAAGGCAGTGTCCCTCGCGCTCTCGCTAGACGCGGCCCACCGGAATATGGACGCATTCTCCCCTAACCGCTCCGCACCGTGGACACCGCAACCTTGGGTCATGGGACCGCCACCCCCGGCACCAACTGCTGCAGCGATGTCCAAGGGCCCGAAATGTTACTTTTGTGGCCAGGCAAAACACCCCAGAGCACGCTGCCCGGCGAAAAACGCTACCTGCTCTGGCTGCGGGAAGGACACTACATCAGCGCCTGCAAAGGTAAAACTGCTAACGCCAGCAGCGCCGCGTGTGAACCGTGGGGGCAGCCATCTTGGACACCTCCAGCCGCATGGGGATCGGGATCATGGGCGCAGCCATTTTGTCCGCCAGCTTGGACGCCTCCAACTCCAATCGCGGGTGACCCGGACTCAACCACCGCCTCGTCTGACAACCACAGCGACTCGCTCGACCATACGCTGGCCTCCGTGACGCTGGACCAATCTCTCCCTCACCAACTGTCCAAGTCCATGATGGACATTACTGTAAACGGCCGCGCCACTACCTGCCTTTTCGACAGCGGGAGCACGGAGAGCTTTATCCACCCCGACACGGTGCGCAGTTACTCTCTCCCGGTCCTGCCAACGCGCCATCGGATCTCTATGGCTTCCAAATCCCATTCAGCAGACGTCGGTGGCTACTGTGTAGTGACCCTTTCAGTAAGGGGCACAGAATACAAAAATTTTAAACTTCTTGTCCTGCCCCATCTCTGCGCTGCCGTTCTACTGGGGTTGGATTTTCAGTGCCACCTTAAAAGTGTCACATTAGCGTACGGCGGACCCCTCCCCCCACTCACAGTCTGCAGCCAGCAGCTTTTAAATCGCCCGCCGCGCACCATTTGCAGCCACTCCACGCTTAAAGTCTCCCCCCCCCCCTTGTTCGCTAACCTCACCCGCGACTGTAAGCCCATCGCTACCAAAAGCAGGCGGTACAGTGCCGGGGATAGGAGCTTCATTAAATCCGAAGTAGCAAGACTCCTGAAGGAAGGGATTATTGAGGGTAGCACTAGCCCATGGCGAGCACAAGTGGTGGTAGTGAAGACTGGCGAAAAACAGCGCCTAGTTATTGACCACAGCCAGACGATCATTCACTACACCCAGTTAGATGCATACCCACTCCCCCGCATATCTGACACGGTCAATCAGATAGCACAATACCGGGTGTTCTCGACGATTGATCTGAAGTCGGCATACCACCAGCTCCCCATCAGGGCTGAGGACCGCCAGTACACAGCTTTTGAAGCTGACGGCCGTCTCTACCACTTCCTCCGAGTCCCCTTCGACGTCACCAACGGGGTTTCGGTCTTCCAAAGGGAGATGGACCGAATGGTTGACCAGAACGCGCTGCAGGCCACCTTCCCCTATCTAGACAACGTCACCATCTGCGGCCACGACCAGCAGGACCATGACGTTAACCTAGAGAAATTCCTCCGTACGGCCCAGCGGCTGAATCTAACATACAACAAGGACAAATGTATGTTTCGCACCACGCGCCTCGCCATTCTTGGCTGCGTAGTGGAGAACGGAGTCATCGGCCCCGACCCCGACAGAATGCGCCCCCTTATGGAGCTCCCCCTCCTCCACTGCCAAAAAGCACTGAAGAGATGCCTAGGGTTTTTCTCTTACTATGCTCAGTGGGTGCCCAACTATGCGGACAAAGCCAGACCCCTCATCAAGTCCACCTCCTTCCCCCTGACAGCAGAGGCATGTGCAGCCTTCACTCTCATAAAAAGAGATATTGCGAAGGCCACAATGCACGCAGTGGATGAGTCCATCCCTTTCCAAGTGGAGAGCGACGCATCCGACTTCGCCCTAGCTGCAACCCTTAACCAGGCAGGGAGACCCGTGGCCTTTTTCTCAAGGACCCTCCAGGGCCCCGAGATTCGACACTCCTCTGTCGAAAAGGAGGCCCAGGCCATTGTGGAAGCGGTGCGACATTGGAGGCATTACCTGGCCGGAAAACGATTTACCCTGCTCACTGACCAGCGTTCAGTGGCTTTTATTTTTAATAATAAGCAGAGGGGCAAAATCAAGAACGACAAGATCTTGAGGTGGAGAATTGAACTTGCCACCTACAATTACGATATCTTGTACCGGCCCGGGGAAACTCAATGAGCCCCCAGATGCCCTATCACGTGGTACATGCGCCAACGCGCAGGTTGATAGACTGCAGACCCTCCACAATGACCTCTGCCACCCGGGGGTCACCAGGTTCTTCCATTTCATCAAATCCCGTAACCTGCCCTACTCCATCGAGGAGGTCAGGACCATGACCAGGAACTGCCAAATCTGTGCCGAGTACAAACCACATTTTTATAGGCCAGACAAAGCAAGCCTGATCAAGGCCACTCGCCCCTTCGAGCGCCTGAGCGTCGATTTTAAAGGGCCCCTCCCCTCCTCTGACCGCAACGTATACTTCCTCAACATAATTGATGAGTACTCCCGTTTCCCGTTTGCCATCCCTTGCCCAGACATGACCAGTACCACGGTCATTAAATGTCTGAATGACCTTTTCGCCTTGTTCGGCTTCCCTAGCTATATCCATAGCGACCGGGGCTCATCATTTATGAGCGACGAACTCCGTCAGTACCTGCTCACGAGAGGTATTGCTACAAGCAGAACCACCAGCTACAACCCCCGGGGGAACGGCCAGGTGGAAAGAGAGAACGCGACGGTTTGGAAGGCCGTCCTCTTAAACTTAAAATCTAAGGGCCTTCCAACCTCTCGCTGGCAGGAGGTCCTCCCTGCGGCGCTCCACTCCATTCGGTCACTGCTTTGTACGGCCACCAATGCCACCCCCCATGAAAAAATGTTCACTTTCCCCAGGAAGTCCACATCGGGGACCTCGCTACCGACATGGCTGACGTCTCCAGGACCCGTCCTACTGCGGAAGCAAGTGAGGTGCCATAAAACGGACCCCCTGGTCGAGAGGGTGAGCCTCCTCCACACCAACCCCCAGTATGCTTACGTGGCGTACCCGGACGGGCGGGAGGACACAGTCTCCATACGAGACCTCGCACCTTCGGGTGCCCCTGAAACACTACCATTGCCATCCACCACTACCCACAACCCAACCCCTGTAGACGGCATGCCGCAGCCCCAGGACCCGTCATTGACCACCCAACCACTCAATGAGACGCCAGATTCAACGTTGGATGCTGCACCATCACCGCCGCCACCACGACGATCAGGACGGCATACAAGGCCACCTGATAGACTTACTTACACGAACCTTTAGTACGCTTCACCCCGCCGGACTCAAATTTAAACAAGGGGTGAATGTGGTAAACCACTGTTATTGTTGCTCACCGTTGTTGTTGCACACTGTTGTATCTATGCATGCCTCAGCTGGCTCCGCCCCTGGCTCCACCCACACGCCCAGGTATAAAGGTGACTGCTCTGCAGCCCCCTGCCTTCTTGGAAACCAGTCAACCACGAGAGGCATGCTCTGTTCTTTGTTAATAAAAGCCTTTTAGTTACTCTCCTAACTCTCCGTCTTTTATAAGTAATCGATAGCGCATCACCTTGATCATGAGTCTACAACGTGGTACCTTATTGAAGGCCTTTTGAAAATCCAAATATATTACATCTACTGCATTACCGTCTACTCTTTGTTACTTCAAGAATTCAGTAAGATTGGTCAAGCATGACCTTCCCTTTTGAAATCCATGCTCAGTACACAGCTTTTAGATGTTTTTGAATTACATCTTTGAGTAAAGATTCCATTATCTTTCCTACCACCGATGTTAAGCTAACTGGTCAAGCTAAGTTGAAGCAGGAACTGACACTAAACATAATGGTGTAATATTAACCGTGGCTCAGTTGGTAGTGCTCTTGCCTCCATGTCAGCTGATTGTGGGTTCAAGTCCCAGACCAGAGACTTGAGCACATTATCTAGGCTGACACTCCAGTGCTGTACGGAGGGAGCGCTGCACTGTTGGAGGTGCTGTCTTTCAGTTAAACCGAGGCCCCGTCTGACCTCTCAGGTGGACGTAAAAGATCGCGTGGTATTATTTCAAAGAGGAGCAGGGGAGTTCTCCCCGATATTTACTCACCAACCAACATCACTAATAAAAGTATTTTTGATTCAATGATGTTATGCAATTAACACACAATGATACATGGTTGGGTAACATTCATTCAAACTCCTTATGAAAGCTGTCTTCTTTCAATTTCCCTTCTCGGAATGAATGAACTGACATCGGACTGATTATTGCTATGAATTTCTGGGTATGGTTTTTGGACCATAGTTAATTAGACCGAGTAGATAGATTGAAAGGTAGAGAAACCTTTTTTTGGCTTATTAAATGAAGATGAACCTTCTGAATGACTTCCAGCAACACACTATTATATTTTCCAATTACCTTTTCTTAAAAAATATATAGGTTCTTGGCTGGCTTGGCATCAAATTAATTTTATTGCATCCTATCTTTCAATTGATGTAAATTGGTGCATTCAAAAACAATTAATCTGGATCTCCGATGAAGCGTTTCTTCCTTCTCATTGTGCACTAAGCAGGAGCAGCTAACTGGGGGATAAACCGCTCAGCGACAGAGCTCAAGCGAAGTAAAGCATGACAAGTACTTTAATAATTACAGTCTTCGCAGCTGGATAAAGAAGCCCATTCTCGGTCTCATCAACTCCAACCCAATCTTTCCGCCACACACAGGTTTGAAAAAAAAAAGTCAGCAATGAATCAGATGTTAATATGCAGCTCAGCGTTCAAACCATTTCAATATATACCAGGTAGTTCGAGTCCACTCTAGTGTTCCGTCAGGTCCAAGCTAAGTGAAAATGCTTCACACCAGCACTATCCAAACAAGTGTGCACGCAAGAATAAGAGTTAATTGTCCCTCACGCATAATCTACTACAGAAACAACTGTCTTGAAAAAAAGAGTAAGCTGTTATTTATATAGCGCCATTCATGACCTCAGGGCATCCCAAAGTGCTTTACAGCCAATGAAGCACTTTTGAAGTGTAGTCACTGTTGCAACGTAGGAAACGCAGCAGCCAATTTGCACACAAGATCCCACAAACAACAATGTGCTAATGACCAGACAATCTGTTTTAGTGATGAAGGATGAGGGCTAAATATTGGCCAGGACACCGGGTAGAACTCCCTTACCCTTCATTGAATAATGCCAGGGGATCTTGTACATCTACCAAAGAGGGCAGACGTTTAACGTCTTATCCAAAAGACAGCACCTCTGACAGTGCAACACTCCCTCAGTACTGCACTGGGAGTGTCAGCCTAGATTTTTGTGCTCAAGTCTCTGGAGTGGGACTTGAACCCACAACCTTCTGACTCAGAGACGAGAGTGCTACCCACTGAGCCACAGCTGACACCGGCTTCTTACCTAGAGCCGAACATTTAGAACCTGCATAGTTCCCTCACCAAGCAGCAACTAAGCTCCAATTGACCTGAAGCTGCACTTACTTAACAACACTTGGACTTAGTAGCCTAAAAGTACAGGTAGACTATCCTTTATCCGAAAACCTCGGGACCAGCCGTGTTTCGGTTTTTGGAAAATTTCGGATTTCGGAAGGTGGGTCGGCGGGGGTTCGCGGGGGGGGGGGGTCGGCGGGGGTGGTCGGCGGGGGTCCGCGGGGGGGGTCGGCGGGGGTCGGGGTCGGGTCGGCGTCGGCGGGGGTCCGCAGTCGTGGCTTGTCCGTCGCTGCTAGCCTGGAATGCAATGAAGTTCCGCATTTCCACCAACAGGTCGTCGTGCTCGGTCGGAACAGGGGCCGGCGCCGCCGCGGGCTCAGAGCTCTCGTTGCTTTCGAGCCTTTGGAAGAGAGTCAGGTGGTTCCGCGGGGGGGTCGTGCGCACGACTTACGCTGACCCTCTGCTCAGCGTAAGTCGGCGGGGGTCGGGGTCGGCGGGGGGGTCAGCAGGGGTCGGGGTCGGCGGAGGTCCGCGGGGGGGTCGGGGTCGGCGGGGGGTCATGCGCACGACTTACGCTGACCCTCTGCTCAGCGTAAGTCGTGCGCCACTCTGGTCATGTCATGCGCACGACTTACGCTGACCGAAGAAACCTTCGGTTTTTAGAGGGTTTCGGTTTTCGGAAGTTCGGATAAAGGGTAGTCTACCTGTACCATGTTAACAGCAAAATCATTTTAATAACATCAACGGTGGGAGCGAAGGGAATGGGGGATGCACAAGAATCCAGAGTTGGAGGAAGTCTTGCAGATGTTGGAGGGCTGTAAAAGGTTACAGAGATAGGGAGGGGCGAGGCCATCAAAGGATTTTTACACAAGGATGAGAATTTTAGAATGGAGGCGGGCATCAACCGAGAGCGAGACGGGAGTGATGGATGAGTGGGACTTGGTGCGGGTTAGCTTGCGGGCATGCCTATGCAGGGTGGTGGCTTTGGGACTGGGCGGCCAGGAGAGCTTTGGAATAGTCTAGCCTGGAGGTGACAAAAACATCGAAAAGAATTTCAGCAGTGGATGGGTTGAGGCAGGGGCGGAGACAGGTGATATTACAGAGGTGGAAGTAGGTGATATTTGTGACCGACACGATGTGGGGACGGAAGCTTAGCTCAGGGTGAAATAGGACGCCGAGGTTACGACTGTTTCTGGCTCAGCCTGAAACAGTGACCAGGGAGGGGGGATAGAATCAGTGGTGAGGGAATGGAGTTTGTAGCGGGGGCCAGAGACAGTGGCTTTGGTCTTCCCAATGTTTAACTGTATAAACTGTGGCCCATCAAGGACTGGATTTCGGAGAAGCAGGCTGGCAACAGTTGAGGGGTCGAGAGAGGTGGTGAGGAGGTAGAGCCGGATGTCGTCAGCGTACATGTGAAATCTGACGTCGTGTCTTCGGATGTTGTTGCCGAGGGGCAGCATTTAGATGAGGCATAGGAGGGGACCGAGGATAGATCCCTGGGGATTCACGAGCCCTGACTTTAACTTAAGGTGGGAGTGTGATGTACAGGGGCCGGGAGGGAGGGCAGCACCATGATGGTGCCGGAGTGAAGCCCAGGTCATTTTAACCCCAGGGCCGGTGGGAATGGTGTGATGGCTGGTAGGCGGGGGCTTGACATTAGTCTGCCACCAGAGACTCAAGAAAACTGGATGTCAGATAAGACTCAGCCGTGATAACCCTTCACAGTCTAAAATTTAGACTCGTGTATATAGAGTGAGCACTCAGGGTAGGGACAGGATGAACCCTGGTGCTCAGGAACCGTACCTAGTATTAGCATCTTAGAATCATACAACACACAAGAAAGCCATTCAGCCCATCGTGCCTGTGCCGGCTCTTTGAAAGAGCTATCCAATTAGTCTCACTGCCCCCGCTCTGTCCCTATAATCCTGCAATTTTTTTCCTTTTCAAGTATATATCCAATTCCCTTTTGAAAGTTACTATTGAATCTGCTTCCGCCGCCCTTTCAAGCAGTACATTCCAGATTACAACAACTCGCTGTGCAAAACGAAAAATCTCATCTCCTCTCTGGTTCTCTCTTCAAGAGAGGAGGAGGAGACAAAAATCAATCACATATACATTATCAATGTTGAAATATATATTGAAACAACTTGCAACTCACTTCACTGGAGCGTTATCAAACAAAATTTGACACCGAGCCGTGCAAGGAGATAATTGAACAGATGATGAAAAGCTTGGCCAAAGATGTAGGTTTTGAGGAACATTTTAAAAAAGGAGAGGGAGGTGCAGAGGCAGAGAGATTTAGGAAGGGAATTCCAGCGTTTAGGGCCTCGGCAGCTGAAAGCACGATCGCCAATGGTGGAGTGATTAAAATCGGGGGTGCGCATGAGGCCAGAATTGAGGGACCGCAGAGACATCAAAGGGTTGTGAGGCTGGAGGAAGTTACAGAGATAGGGAGGGGGCCGAGGCCATGGAGGGGATTTGAAAACAAGGATGAGAATTTCAAAACTGAGGCGTTGCCAGATCTTCTGACACGGTTTGCCAGCTTGTTAAGTTCCTGGATACCACCGGGTGCTCAGAAAATTACGGCTTCAGATCTAACCTGTGGCTCAGCAAACAGGAAATTCAAAAAAGTTTAAAGATATTTCAGCACAACAAACTGCACACTACCCAACATTAAAACATGCATTTCTAATTCTTACTATTAGTGAGCTAAGCCATATATCATTGCGCTGCGTTAGCAGAGTGTCAACCAATGAGTTGGAGTCTGGGCGGGACTTATAGCAAACAAGAGTCTATTTTACAGCAAACAGAGTCTATTTACTCAGCAAACAGAGTCTATTTAAACTGAGTCTCTATGAACTACAGCAAACAATGACCGAAACTACAGCAACGTTTTCCAATAAAAGCAGGTGTATTTCTCCAGAAAAACGTAGTGAGTGGAGGATAGTTACATAATAAGAATTATGTGCATAAAATCAATCCCAGTCACTTACAGCAGTGCGGTGCACGGGCGTGATTGGCCAGGGTTTTACAAAATCATCGCCATTTTGGCCTGGACTGGTGATGTCACTACATGCAGCCCTGTGTTAGAAGGAACTGGTCCAATGGTAGGAAATACCATCCCCATCCCTGCCATAGATTGGGCAGGGGGGGGCGGGGGGAAGCAATCGAGGGGGCTTGATCTTAATATTAGAGGCAGGCCATTCAGGAGGGAAATCAGGAAGCACTTTTCCCTCCCACGAAGGGTAGCAGAAATCTGGAATTCGCTGACCCCAAAAGGCTGTGGATGCTGGGTCAATTGGAGCTTTCAAGACCGAGATCTAGAGATTGTTTATTCAGCAAGGGTTATCGAGGGATATGGAGCTAAAGCAGGTAAATGGAATTGAGGTGCAGATCAGTCATGATCTCATTGAATGGCAGAGCAGGCTCGAGGGGCTGAATGGCCTACTCCTGTTCCTACTCTCCTCGAGTGCACTGTGCAAATATCACGGTTGCACTCGATGTACCCGTTAAGCTGCGCGGCCACAGGCCGGTTGCCTGGTTTACAACTAAAATAATCGCGTATGCGCGAGAAATTGAATGGGCCGCGCACCGAAAAAAAAAATTAGTGGGAACATTGGCTGCACTGTTCTTTAAATGCACCGAAAGGATAACTCTTAGAAATGGTGAAAATGAATAACCGGACTTGGGAACAACCGCAATTGAAGTGCATTTTCTGCAATACATTTTTACTGATATCGGCAACAGTAATTTCAAACTAGAGTCTATCTGAATGGACTTGTACCTAATCTGTAAAATGTATTTTTACCATTTTATAGGCTGCTCCCTTCAGGTAAATTCTGATAAAAATTAATCCTATTTGAAAATGTAATCTGTCTTTTGTATCTAAACATTTTTTTGATGTCTTCATGCATTTTCTGTCAACTTGATCATTAAAAATTAATATACCCACATTTGTAACGGGCACGGTCTGTGTAAAGACATCACACTGTAGTTACACCCTCCTGCCTGTGGAGGAACTGTAGCACCAACCCTGGGAGGAGGGTAACATTACAGCATGACAAGTTGACAAAGGCAGCTTCCATTATAAATGTGGGTACAGGAATTTAATATTGGGAAAATGAAAATAAGAACAGCCCATTATACTTTAAAATGAGCACTGAATTATATCTGCATGCCTGGTCCAATTATCCCCGGGCCTCTTGACCTGAAGACTAAATCTGGTCTCAATTCTCCTCACTGCACAACACAAGAGATGGACTATTATTATATGTATATATTATATATATATATATATATATATATATATATATATATAGATAGATATGTGTGGAATTCTCTGCCACACAAGGCAGTCGAGGCCAATTCATTAAATATATTCAAGAAGGAGTTAGATATATTTCTTAAGGCTAAAGGGATCAAGGGATATGGGGAGAAAGAAGGGACAGGGTACTGAATTTGGATGATCAGCCATGATCTCATTAAATGGCGGAACAGGCTCGAGGGGCCGAGTGGCCTACTCCTGCTCCTATCTTCTATGTTTCTATAACATTTAAAGACAAAGAGTTCTTTGGAATGCTTATAAAAAAATGTATTCAGAAATTTCAATATATAAAATCCAATAAAAATATACCATGGTCTACATTATTCGACCGCAAAAAAGAGAGAAAATAATTAAATCTAAGAACTACTCTTGCTCCTTTTAGTTTTTTAAAGCTCAACGTAATGGCTCCTCCAGCGTCCATATAATGCCGAAAATCACATACTAAGCAAGAAATATTCTGCTAGGAGCCACATTGCCACCAGTGAACACACAGAAGGCAGGAGAGCTAAACCAACGGATAGAAGTGCTCCCTGAAAATCGCAGCACGATACGACCGCACAGTAAGCAATTCACAGAAGTGATTTTCCCAGTGTATTCCAATGAGATCTCGTGCTCGATGAAGTTAGGTCACTGCGCACTACATCACCTGCACTCACAGAAAGGTGACCTTGACCGTTATCATTTTAAAACTTCTTTATAAATCTTACTAACAGTTGATGTGTTTTCCATTTGCACCCATGATATAGGCAGAAAACATATTTAGCATCCATGGAATGGGATATTGATCTGAGAGGCCGACCTGTCATAACACACTTACAGCTTTGTCGGATTAAATATAGTGTATCGAGAGTGCATCTTCATTGGAACAGTTATTCTATCATTAGTGGCTTAGCTTCCATCCCAGTTTCTTGGAAACTGAATGTTGATTCTGGTGGGTTTAAGATGTAGGCACACTTTAGTGAACTTCGTGGTTGCCAAGAGGAACCGCGCATGGAGAGAGCAATGGAGTTCGGGCCAAAGTTCTGTAGTCCTATCTCCGACCCTTACTCCCTTTCAGTGTGACTTCTTTGCATGGAATCATTGAATTTAGCCTAACGAGTTTGAGAACGGGCCTGGATACCACATAAAAAAAATTTCAGGTTAAGCAGTACTAACTTTCTGAAAAATAGATTTCCAATATACAGGAAACTTTGTGCTATCCGGCACCGACGGGACCGAGCTGCTGCTGTTCCCTCAAAACTGCCGGACACTCCAGAGTTAATGTTGAAAGATACGGAGATTCTCATCTCCGTATCTGACAACAAACACTGTTGCTTAGCAACAGCTTCTAAACAGTCGGGTGCAGCTGCAAGCGTCTGTAGCTGAAGCTGTTGCTATAGCTACAGACCTTGCAGTGCTTGACTGGGGAAAAAAAAAGCAAAGAAAAGAAACGAAAAGAATAAAAAACGGCTCCTGATTTTTGCCGGTGGCTCCAGCTTGCCGGATGGTTCGCCTCCGGATAACTCAAAGTTTCCTGTAAATTATTGTATGGTGTTTCAACAAAATCAGGTAAGTGCACACTTTAGGACATCTCTGTTGCAAGCTTGCATTTATATAGCATGTTATCACATCTTTCAGAAACATTCCAAAGAAAGAACAAACTTGCATTGATATAGCACCTGTGATAATAATAATAACTTCCGGGAAGTTATGTCATCACTTCCTGTGAACTGTGAACTATGAACTGTGTACATACCTCACTTCCTGTCATATGTCACTTCCTGTTGGACTGGTATAAATACTGGCCTGTTCCGTATTGCAAGAGGCTTTTACCAGAGGCATGGTAAAGACCTCTCTTGTATATAGTGTGTTTATAAGTTACTTAAAGCTTACTTTAAAGTTACTTGATGGTAAGACTCCTTTTTCTTACATCAGCACCTTTCATAATCACAGGGCTTCCCAAAGTGTTTCACAGCCAATTATGTACTTTTTGGACTGTTGTAATGTAGGCAATTGCAGCAGCCAATTTGCACATCGCAAGGTCCCACAAACAGCAATGAGGTAAGAACATAAGAAATAGGAGCAGGAACAGGCCACTTGGCCCCACGAGCCTGCTCCGCCATTCAATAAGATCATGGCTGATCTTGGGCTCAAAGCCACTTCCCTGCCCGCTCCCTGTAACCCTTCACTCCCTTATCTTGCAAAAATCTGTCTATCTCCACCTTAAATGTATTTAATGTCCCAGCTTCCATGGCTCTCTGGGGCAGAGAATTCCACAGATTTACGACCCTCAGAGAAGAAATTCCTCCTCATCTCAGTTCCAAAAGGGCAACCTTTTATTCTGAAACTGTGCCCCCGAGTTTTAGATTTCCCCACGAGGGGAAACATCCTCTCTGCATCTACCTTGTCGAGCCCCCTGAGTATCTTATATGTTTCAATAAGATCACCTCTCATTCTTCTAAATTCTAATGAGTATAGGCCCAACCTGCTCAACCTTTCTTCATATGTTAACCCCCTCATCTCAGGAATTAACCTAGTGAATCGTCTCTGAACTGCCTCCAATGCAAGTATATCCTTCCTTAAATAAGGAGACCAAAACTGTACACAGTACTCAAGGTGTGGTCTCACCAATACCCTGTACAGTTGTAGCAGGACTTCCCTGCTTTTATACTCCAACCCCCTTGCAATAAAGGTCAACATTCCATTTGCCTTTTTGATTACTTGCTGTACCTGCATGCTAACTTTTTTGTGTTTCATGCACAAGGACCCCCAGGTCCCTCTGAACTGTAGTATTTTGTAATCTCTCTCCATTTAAATAATCATTTGCTTTTTATTTTTCCTGCCAAAGTGGATAACCTCGCACTTTCCCACATAATACTCCATCTGCCAAATGTTTGCCCACTCACTTAGCCTGTCTATATCCCTTTGCAGATTCTTTGAGTCCTCTGCACAACTTGCTTTCCCACCCATCTTTGTATCATCCGCAAACTTGGCTACATTACACTCGGTCCATTCATCCAAGTCATTAATGTAGATTGTAAATAGTTGAGGCCCCAGCACCGATCCTTGTGGCACCCCACTAGTTACCGTTTGCCAACCGGATAATGACCCATTTATCCAGACTCTCTGCTTTCTGTTAGTTAGCCAATTCTCTATCCATGCTAATATATTACCCCCAATTCCATGAGCTCTTATCTTATGCAGTAACCTTTTATGTGGCACCTTATCGAATGCCTTCTGGAAATCCAAATACACCACATCCACTGGCTCACCTTTGTCCACCCTGCTCGTTACGTCCTCAAAGAACTCCAGCAAATTTGTTAAACATGATTTCCCTTTCATAAAACCATGCTGACTCTGCTTGACTACATCATGATTTTCCAAATGCCCTGCTGCTGCTTCCTTAGTGAAGGACTCTAGCATTTTCCCAACGACAGACATTAGGCTAACTGGCCTATAGTTTCCTGCTTTCTGGGGAGGATTTTCCCACTGGAGGCGGGTTTCGGTTTGGGTGGGTTTGAAACCCGCCTCCACTGACAGTTTTCGAAAAATTTAGATTTTCCCATGATTGGCCACTTGATTTCAGAGGTGTGGGATGCTCTTGGTCAATTAGTGTTTTGGGACTGAAACCCACCTCTGTTGACAGCACTTTTCCAGTCTGATTTTATGGCTTCTTGATCCCTTGGCTCTTTCCACAGCATTTCTGCCTATGCTGCACCACCTGCAACATCTTTTGAGAAACCACTATGTCCAATTCCAAGGCAAGGGCCTCCCCGAGGCTCTCAGATGAGGCATTGCAAATGTTGTTTGAGGGGGTGACAGCTAGCATGGAGGTGCTCTTCCACTCATCTGGGAGGAAGAGGCCAAAGAAACCTCTGTGAGTACAGCTGGCAAGGGATATAACCTCCAGATCTGTGTGCAGATTGGGAGAATGGTTATGTGTATTGATGAAATGCCATCCCTGTTGGAAAGCATTAAAATAATTTGAAGCTGAAATGTTGGGCGTTATGGCATCTGCTCTTTCACCTTTGGCAGCTCCACATTGCGGGCTCCGCCACACTTGCGTTGTCAGGTTGGTCGCCTGAGTGAAAGGAGGCCAGAGAGTCATGTCCATTGTCAATGATGTCTTAGGATGGAGCCAAGGTTGTTTGCCAACTTGGGCAACCTATGTAAATCTGGCCAGGATAAGGTAATCCCTTGCATCCCGGGCAGCCATGTGCTCGCGTGCTGCCACTGCCGCTGGTCGATACACCGGCGCTCTGACCTCCTCCTGCTCCTCATGAGGTCCATGCAGAAAGAAAACAAATAGTTCCCATGCTGCTTGCAGATGCCTCCTTTGGGGAAGCGCTCATTGCAAGCAGGGAGAGGGTCTTCCAAGGAGGTCCCACAGTTGATGGAGTAAAGCTGCAGCATCTCCGGCTTCGGAAGGCCTTCTAAAATTGCTCAGAGACCTTTTAAAGCCAAGGTCTGGCACCTGCAAGTAATCCTTGCTGCAATAAACGATGTCTTGTTAGATCTGCAGCAGTGAGGAGGACACCCACGAATCAACCCACCAGGTTTACCTGGCATGGTTCAGGAGGTGCGTGGAGCACGACAAAATCCTCAAAAAATCACGAGGGCCTCTCAAAATAGGCTTAGAGAGGCCCTTAACGAGCATTTAACGATCACAAGTATCGCCATGGCCAGCTGGAGGCGGGACCGTTTCCCGACCTCCAAAACCAGCACCGGCAAAATCCCGCGGAGGCAGGTTCCGAACCTGCCCTCATTGAATCGGTTTTTCCTGCCTCCAAACCCGCCTCCAGAAAATCGCCCCCTCTGTCTCCCTCCTTTCTTAAATAGGGGCGTTACATTTGCGGTTTTCCAATCCGCTGGAACTTCCCCAGAGTCCAGAGAATTTTGGTAGATTGCAACCAATGCATCCACTATCTCTACAGCCACTTCTTTTAAGGCCCTGGAATGCAGGTCATCTGGTCCAGGGGACTTGTCGTCTTTTAATCCCATTATTTTACCAAGTACTTTTTCCTTAGTGATAGCCCCTTGATTATCCATTATTGGGATGTTGTTAGTGTCTTCTACCGTGAAGACAGATACAGCTACCTGGACTACACTTCCTTCCACCCTGCCTCCTGTAAGGACTCTATTCCATTCTCCCAGTTTCTCCATCTCCGCTGCATCTGCTCTGATGATGCCACCTTCCATACCAGTGCTTCCGACCTGTCTTCCTTTTTCCTCAACCGAGGATTCCCCATTACTGTGGTTGACACGGCCCTTGACCATGTCCGTTCTATCTCCAGCACTTCTGCCCTCACCCCTGCCCCTCCCTCCCGGAACCACGATAGAGTTCCCCGTGTCCTCACCTTTCACCCCACCAGCCTCCACATTCAATGGATCATCCTCCGCCATTTCCGCCACCTCCAGCGTGATCCCACCACCAAACACATCTTCCCCTCCCCTCCCCTTTCAGCATTCCGAAGGGACCACTCCCTCCGTGACACCCTGGTCCACTCCTCTATCACCCCCAACACCCCTTCCCCTTCGCCCGGCACCTTCCCGTGCAAGCGCAGGAGATACAACACATGCCCCTATAACTCCCCCCTTCCCACTGTCTAGAGCCTCAAACACCCCTTACAGGTGAAACAGCGATTTACTTGTACTTCTTGCAATTCAGTATACTGTATTCGCTGCTCACGATGCAGTCTCCTCTACATTGGGGAGGCTAAACGCAGATTGGGTGACCGCTTTGCGGAACACCTCCATCAGTCCATAAGGGTGACCCGAGCTTCCGGTCGCCTGTCAATTTAATTCTCCACTCAGGCCTCACCATCCTCTTACACTGTCCCAATGAAGCTCAACGTAAGCTCGAGGAACAGCACCTCATCTTTCGATTAGGCACTTTACAGCCTTCTGGACTCAACATCGAGTTCAACAATTTCAGATCATAACCTCAGCCCCTATTATATATATTTTTTTCCACACTTTTTTTGTTTGTGTTTTCTATTCTTCTCTCCCACATGGCAGCTGTCTTTCATTCTGCCGGCGCAATTTACACTTCATCTAGAGCCATCTTTTGTTTCTTAACCTGCCCCATTATCATCTCCTTTTGCCTTGAATATCTCTTAATGTCTCTCTTAATCTCTCCCGCCTTCTATCCTATCACAGACCTTCCCTTTTGTTCTTTCATCCCCTCCCCCCTTTCCCAGCCCCTACACTTGCTTAAAAATCTGTTCCATTTCCTGCTTTTTTACAGTTCTGACGAAAGGTCATCGACCTGAAACGCTAACTCTGTTTCTCTCTTCACAGATGCTGTCTGACCGGCTGAGTATCTCCAGCATTTTCTGTTTTTATTTCAGATTTCCAGCATCTGCAGTATTTTCTTTTTGTATTAGTGTTTAATTCACTGCCACCTCCCTTCCAGGAATGCCCACCTTGAAGAAGTTCTGCTCTTCTCTCAGACAGGATTCCCGTTTGTCTCTTTTACCTTGTTCATCTTCATTGCTTTCTGTCTCCCTTGTGTTTGATCAGGTATCTACCAAAACTCGCTTTCACAGCCACATATCTTTCCTCAGCAACTGTATCCGGCTCCGATTTACTCCACGTGGATTCCAACTGAAATTCCACCCCTCGTGTTTTGGATCCACCCAGGACTACAGATATCTCCAAGATATTCAGCGTTCCTCGAACCACTGCTCTCGCCGTATCCTGAGATCCACATTGAATGCCATGCGCTGCCACATGAACACTCTCAACCTCTCTCTTCAGCAGCACCGACTCACTCTATCTCAAAGCTGTCCTGGTCCGCAGTTCCATTTCAGCCCTCGCCTCATCCGGCGCTTTAACAAAAAACTTTTTTTCTTCCTTTCAGGTGTCAAGGATCGCAAGCTTTTACAACTCTTGGACACCAACGCCCATCCGGAACCTTCTTCCCCTTCACTTTCCTTTGACCCCATCCCTTCTCCCAATCTCACCCCCTGCTGCGTTTTCACTATCCCCTCTGATCTTCCCCTCTCTGACTCCGAACGATCAGTCCTTAGCAAAGGCCTGAGCTTCATCCCCTTATGCCCCCACCTCAATGAAATTCGAGCTCGGCACGATACTGAGCTCTTTATCCGCAGCCTTTGTCTCCATGCCCACTTCTTTGGCCAGGAGTCTCCTCCCCGCATGGCTGACCCTTTCTCCCGCTTTCAGAATTCTCGTTCTACCTGGACCCCTCCCTCTGGCCTCTTAACCTCTATAGATCTTTTCATTGCAAACTGCCGGCGTGACATCAGCTGTCTCAATTTCTCTGCTCCCCTCACTCACTCCAGCCTACCTCCCTCTGAACTTGCAGCACTCCATTCTCTCAGAACCAACCCCAACATTGTCATTAAACCTGCTGACAAGGGTGGTGCTGTTGTTGTTTGGCGAACCGACCTCTATCTAGCGGAAGTGGAATGCCAACTCACCGACATCTCCTCCTGGACCATGACCCCACTACCGAACGTCAAGCCACCATTTCCAAGACTGTCACTGACCTCATCTCCTCTGGAGATCTTCCCCCCACGGCCACCAACCTCATAGTTCCCCAACCCCGCACAGCCCGCTTCTACCTCCTTCCCAAGATCCACAAACAAGACTGCCCTGGTAGACCCATCGTTTCAGCCTGTTCTTGCCCCACCAAACTTATCTCTTCCTATCTTGACTCTATTTTTTCTCCCCTTGTCCAGTCTCTTCCCATCTACATCCGCGACTCTTCCGACACCCTCCGCCACTTTAACAGTTTCCAGTTTCCTGACCCCAACCGCTTCCTTTTCACCATGGACGTACAATCCCTCTACACCTCCATCCCCCACCAGGACGGCCTGAGGGCGCTCCACTTCTTCCTTGAACAGAGGCCCGACCAGTCCCCATCCACCACCACCCTCCTCCGCCTTGCTGAACTTGTTCTCACATTGAACACTTTGACTCCACTCACTTCTTCCAAATTAAAGTTGTTGCCATGGGAACCCGCATGGGTCCTAGCTTTGCCTGCCTTTTCTCGGGATATGTGGAACATTCTTTGTTCCAGTCCTACTCAGGTCCCCTCCCTCACCTCATTTTCCATTACATTGATGACTGTATCGGTGCCATTTCCTGCTCTCGCCCTGAACTAGAAAATTTCCTTCACTTTGCTTCCAATTTCCACCCTTCCCTCACCTTCACATGGTCCATCTCCGACTCTTCCCTTCCTCGACTTCTCCGTCTCCATCTCTGGGGATAGGTTATTGACCAACATTCTCTACAAGCCCACCGACTCCCACAGCTACCTGGACTACACTTCCTCCCACCCCGCCTCCTGTAAGGACTCTATTCCATTCTCCCAGTTTCTCCGTCTCCGCCGCATCTGCTCTGACGATGCCCCCTTCCACACCAGTGCTTCCGACATGTCTTCCTTTTTCCTCAACCGAGGATTCCCCTCTACTGTGGTTGACACGGCCCTTGACCGTGTCCGGTCTATCTCCCGCACTTCTGCCCCTCCCTCCCAGAACTACGATAGGGTTCCCCTTGTCCTCACCTTTCACCCCACCAGCCTCCACATTGAATGGATCATCCTCCGCCATCTCCAGCGTGATCCTACCACCAAACACATCTTCCCCTCACCTCCCCTTTCAGCATTCCGAAGGGACCGCTCCCTCCGTGACACCTTAGTCCACTCTTCTATCACCCCCAGCACCCATTCCCCTTCGCCCGGCACCTTCCCGTGCAAGCGCAGAAGATACAACACCTGCCCTTATACCTCCCCCTTCCCACTGTCCAGGGCCCCAAACACCCCTTCCAGATGAAACAGCGATTTACTTGTACTTCTTGCAATTTAGTATACTGTATTCGCTGCTCACGATGCGGTCTCTTCTACATTGGGGAGACCAAACGCAGATTGGGTGACCACTTTGCGGAACACCTCAGTTCAGTCCGTAAGGGTGACCCTGAGCTTCCGGTGGCCTGTCACTTTAATTCTCCGCTCCATTCCCACTCGGACCTCACCGTCCTCGGCCTCTTACACTGTGCCAGTGAAGCTCAACGTAAGCTCGAGGAACAGCACCGCATCTTTCGATTCGGCACTTTACTGCCTTCTGGACTCAACATAGAGTTCAACAATTTCAGTTCATAACCTCAGCCCCTATCATATATACTTTTTTCCACACTTTTTTTGTTTGTTTGTGTTTTCTTTTCTTCTCTCCCACATGGCAGCCGTCTCTCATTCTGCCAGTGCAATTTACACTTCATCTAGAGCCATCCTTTGTTTCTTAACCTGTCCCATTACCATCTCCTTTTGCCTTGAATATCTCTTAATGTCTCTTAATCTCTCCTGCCTTCCATCCGATCACAGACCTTCCCTTTTGTTCTTTCATCCCCTCCCCCCTTTCCCAGCTCCTACACTTGATTAAAAATCTGTTCCATTTCCTGCTTTTTTCCAGTTCTGACGAAGGGTCATCGACCTGAAACGTTAACTCTGTTTCTCTCTTCACAGATGCTGCCTGACCTGCTGATTATTTCCAGCATTTTCTGTTTTTATTTCAGATTTCCAGCATCTGCAATATTTTCTTTTTGTACAAAATATTTGTTCAGGGTCTCTGCCATTTCCCCGTTCCCCATTATTAATTCCCCAGTCTCATCCTCTAAGGGACCAACGCTGACTTTAGCTACTCTCTTCCTTTTTATATACCTGTAGAAGCTCTTACTATCTGTTTTAATATTTCTTGCCAGTTTACTCTCTGACGTAAGAAAACTACTAAGGACTTGGTTTGAGTATAAAACAAGGCTTTAATCAACTGTTTCCCAACCATGAGTTCTAGTTACATCACTAGTTCCTGGTTACAAAAACGTCCTGAGCAAGCTGGGCCTACGCCTGAGTATTTATACTTTCCTTGGACGGCGCCACCAGCTGGTTGCCCAGTGTTATCTCATGAGTCATTTCTACATGAATGGCAAGATTCATGACACTGTCATAATTCATCTTCTCTCTCGTTATTATTTTTTTAGTCATCCTTTGCTGGTTTTTAAAAATGTCCCAATCTTCTGGCCTCCCACCAATCTTGGCAACATTGTATGCCTTCGTTTTCAATTTGATACCATCCTTTACTTCCTTAGCTAGCCAGATAATTTTTTTTGGTGGTGGTGCTTGTGGGGTAAATGTTGGCCAGAACACCAGGATAAACTCTCCTTGCTCTTACTTGAAAAGCAATGTGGGATTGTTTACGTCCACTTTACTTTTAACATCTCATCCGAAAGATGGCACCTTCGACAATGCAGCACTCCCTGAGTACTGCACTGGAGTGTCAGCAGGGAATGGTAGCATAGTGGTTATGTTACTGGACTAGTAATCCAGAGGCCTGGACTAATGATCCAGAGACATGAGTTCAAATTTGGGGAAGCTGGGGAATTTAAATTCAGTTAATTAAATAAATCTGGAATAAAAAGCTAGTATGAAACTATTGGATTGTCATAAAAACTGATTCACTAATGTTCCTCAGGGAAGGAAATCTGCCGCCCTTACCTGGTCTGGCCTATATGTGACTCCAGAACCACAGCAATGTGGTTGACTCTTAACTGCCCTCTGAAATGGCCTAGCAAGCCAATCAATTGTCGCAAACCGCTACAAAGAACCGCGGTTCAAGAAGGTGGCTTCACCACCACCTTCTCGAGGGCAATTAGGGATGGGCAATAAATGCTGGCCTTGCTGGCGACGCCCACATCCCAAGAACGAATAAATAAAAAAAAAGTCTCGATTATGTGTGCAAGTCTCTGGAGTGGGTCTTGAACCCACAACCTTCTGACACAGAGGTGCATGTGCTATCCACTGAGCCACGGCTGACACCTAAATTACTTCATTCATGTGCAGTCACAGTTGTTATACAGGCAAACGGAAACCATTTGCACACAAGGCCAAAATCATTCCGCTGGGGCGGGGCATCTCGCGACGTGCTCAGTTAGTTAGACTTGTTCCCTCACCCTTCAGCTCCAAAGTTGTTTGGGCCGCAAATCTTTGGAAGTGCGAGCTGATATGGACACAGCCAGGTCAACGGGGCATCTGGGACCTTGGTGAACAACGTGACCAACGGTTTATCTCCTTAACCAATGAAATTTAAAGATTAAGAAACAGAGGAATGACGGAGAAGGAAACAGGGTGAATTAAAGACAAATCAGGTACAGAAAGAAAAATAAAGAGCAGGAAAGAAAGATTAGATTAAGAGAGAGGAAAAAAGGAGACGGGAAAGGAAAAGTAAGAAAGAAATTTTTAAAATGTAAAACTTAAAATTTTTAAAATCTCTCTCCAAGAACAATTTACTACCTGTAGGAATGAGACTCCACTCTTAAATTGTTCTCTTTCTGGGCCAGAGAGGTTGAGTGGCACTGCAGGAACATAAATCTCATCATTAAAAAAGGTACCTGCTCTGGTTTAACTGGCAATTAATTTGCTAATGCAACAACTTAAGGAATCTCACGAGGAGGTTGAGGGCGGGTTGTTGTTTTTGTTAGGCCAACGGCGGAGAGCGGCGCAAATCGTCCAGCAACTTGTGGCGATTCACAATTCACAGGGTATCGCACCACAAGTTTCTGGATGACGGCCATTAAACTCGCCGTCATTTTGGCAGCAAAATCTGGGCCAATTTTCTTGTAACCACTCTAAACATGCTAATTATTTGGTGTATAACAGAACATTGTCAAAAAAAAGTACCATTTGAAACTTGAGTTTCCTGAATGTTATAAAAAAAGGATTAAAAAAAAAACGATTGTAAATTCTAAGACTGGTTCATCCAGTGAATAATTGCCAATTCCTTTTTGAAGTTCCTGTAGAATTCTGAAATCATCCTACAAAAGCTAGATTAATGTTATAACCTACAAACTACTGAAGGTGCTATGATGAAACAAATGCTTGACACTTTCGCATGATATTCCCCTGCCGCTATTTTAGAGGAGCATTTGAAGTAGGTGAGTTAATGCCTGTATTAATAGCAGACAGAAGAATGACACACAAACATAGGAATACAAGAATTACTTGACAAAATAAGGCCAAGGTCCATCTTGTTTAGAAATCATAGAAATGGTTACAGCATGGAAGGCAACCATTCGGCCCATCGAGCCCGTGCCGGCTCTCTGCAAGAGCACCTCAGCTAGTCCCACTCCCCCCTGCCCTTTCCCCGTAGCCCTGCAAATTTCTTTCCTTCAGGTACTTATCCAATTCCCTTTTGAAAGCAGTGATTAAGTCTGCCTCCACCACCCTTTCAGGCATTGCATTCCAGATCCTAACCACGCGCTGCGTAAAGAAGTTTTTCTTCATGTCGCCTTTGGTTCTTCTGCCAACCACCTTAAATCTGTGTCCTCTGGTTCTCGACCCTTCCACCAATGGGAACAGTTTCTCTCTATCTACTCTGTCCAGACCCCTCATGATTTTGAACACCTCTCTTTGCCTTCGACCATCTTGGTAGTCGCATGACACGAGTTGTTGACTAATCTCTATCAATCAATCTCTATCAATGAATCTACAACAGACCCAGACATGAGGCGAGGAAAACCCCTAGTGGTGGAGAGCTTTGGGAACCAGATGTCCAAAGTCATCTGTTCCTCCCAAGCATGCTACACTTAGCACACGTCATGTGTCAGATTACCCATATGCTGTATCCCAAAATGAAAATGTTTGTTCATTGTTAATGGCAACTGCTTTACAAACAGCTTTACTTAGTCGGGAGCATGGAGTCAGAAGGTTGTGGCTGCATTACAAGGACACTAATGTGGTACTGGCGGAGTGCTGTATTCTTGGTGATGCTGTCTTTCAGATGAGGCAATGTTAAACCAAGGCTCTGCCTGCCTGTGCAGGTGGATGCAAAATATCACACTGCACCTTTGAGGAAGAGCAACAAGCTCTTACAGTATCCTAGCCAACGTTCCTCCTTCAACCAACACACAGGTTAACTGGCCAATCATCTCTCTGCTGTTTCTAGGACCTGATGTAAAATTGGCTGTTACATTTGCCTATATAGCAAGGGTAACTACACCTGATAATAACTCATGGTCTGTGAAGTGCTTTGAGACATCCTGAGAATGTACGAAGGTGCTGTATAAATGCAAGTTCTTTCTTCTTTGTAATTTTTCACCGGGAATTGGTTTAATACAATAATTGTCCTCTGTTGTGTTGCTAAGATATAAATATTTCTTCCATAGACTTGTGGCCAGATATCCAGTTCTCACATACTTCAAATTATTCATGGTCTTTACAACAGCAATCCTTTTCCGATTGAGTACTTTTGCTTTGTTCTAAACTGTACGTCTAATCCATCAACTGGAGACCTATAACAGATAGTATAACTTTGAAGCGGTTTTTCCTTTTATCTTCATCGCACTATACCAGTCTTAGAGGAGCAATATGGGTGTCCACGGGTCCAATATGGCGGGTGATGTGGGCGAGCTCATTTGGTGCTGGAGGTCCTCTGCCCGCCAGATTGGACCCTTAGGTGCCCAGTTTATTCCTGTAAAACAGTCGTAGTGCAATCGCATTTTTAGGTCATTATGTCTTGTTGCAGAAACTGATCTGTACAAAATACTTACAAGACACATATACGCTCTTGCATTAACATTAATGTAACACCCAAGTACAATTTGTATGTATTCCCTTCAGCTAGTAAGCTACAATACAGCAACACCCTACTAATCTGCCCCCACAAAAACACATTAAGGTTGCTGCCAGATTTTGCTCCCTCCAGTAGGTCCATTAAGTTCTAAATATGGTTTCCAATCCACCAGAACCTACATTAAAATAAAGTAAAAAAAAACACATGGGGGCAATTAACACAATCCACTGATGGAAGGGCTCTTCTTTGAAAACAAGAGGTCAGCCTTGGCTCAGTGGGCAGCACTCTCGCCTCCGAGTCCAGAAGGTTGTGGGTTCAAGAACCACTCCAGAGACTTGAGCACAAAGTCTAGGCTGACATGCCTGTGCAGTACTGAGGGAGCGCCGCACTGTTGGAGGTGCCGTCTTTTGGATGAGATGTCAAACTGAAGTCTCGTCTGCCCACTCAGGTGTATGTGATTGATCCCACTGCACTATTTCGAAGTACAGCAAGGGAGTTCTCCCTGGTGTCCTGGCCGATATTTATCCGTCAACCAACATTGCTAAAACAGATGATCTGGTCATTATCTCATTGCTGTTAGTGGGATTTTGCTGTGTGCAAATTGGCTGCTGCATTTCCCTGCATGACAACAGTGACTACACTTCAAAAAGTACTTCATTGGCTGTAAAGTGCTTTGGGACGTTGTGAAGTTGTGAAAGGCGCTATAGAAATGCAAGAATTTCTTTATCCTTCAAGGACTCAATGTCTCCCTTGTGTGTTGGTCACCAGAACTACACACAGTGCTCAAGGTGTGGTCTGACCAGAGCACTGCACAATTTGGTGAAGTAGTTAACCATTCTATTTACTACTGTTTGTTGCTTCACATTGGCTTGACATGTTGAGCATTGAATGTACCAGACCAACCCTAGGCTCAATTCATTATCTGTGTTGAGTTAGCCAATTATAATGTGTTTGGTGCCATTGGTTTTAGTGTCACTGGGCTTGGGAGAAGGAAAATTAGCTGTGGTTCCTCCTTCTGTTTGCTATACAATAAGTGTGCGTGCGTGTGTGTACACATTCAGTGAGACCAGAGGCACAAGCAGTAAATTTACAAATGTACACGTTCCTTTTATACGGTGCCTCCCAGCCACACAGATATCTGCTAATATTGATTGCAGGGAGGGGCTGAATTCAACAGGTCAGTGGCAAGCCCTAGCCCTTGGATTAAAAAAAAATTGTTAAAACTCATGGGCCTAGAAATTCAGTGGGCTGCGCCACCCGTTAGCGCCTTAAGAGGGCGCTAAGTGGGTTGGAAGCCACTGGCCACGCCTCCCGCTAAATTTAGCGGGACGTTAATGGTGGCGCTAGCCGTTAGCGCTGCGCCGCTACCGATGACGCCATTGGTGTGCACAGTGCCCCGCTGACGCCCCGATCGCGATATTTAGATGCGCCCCCTGATTTAACGGCGGACGCTATGTGCGACCGGTTCAGGGGGGCCTACCTGCAGCGGTAGAGGCGCTAATTAAAGGAGGTGCGGGGCGGCCATTTTTGTTGCTGGCCGCCTGCCAGCACCTCTCCGCGCTGCTGTCCCCGGCCTCCTGAGCGCCCCCCCCGCAGAGTGCCGACTGCGTTCCAAGAGCCCAGCACTTCTCCTCGGTGCCGGGCTCTTTTGCCAGCACTCGCGATCCTCGGGGGCCCAGCTCGGCCCCAGATCACGCTGCACAAGGCCCCTCCCCTTTAAGAAGGGGAGGAAGGCCTGCAGTACCGCAGCGCGACGTGCCGCAGCGTGTGGCGCTGCGGCACGTTGCGCAGCGATATTCAGTTGCAGCGCCCCAAGAGGGACGCGGGGTGGCTCCAGTAGCGCCGCGCTTCCCTTTGGGGCGCTCCAACTGAATTTCCGGCGGGCGGCCGTGACTGCTTCCGGGGCGCTACCTTTAGCGCCCTGGCGAGGCTGGCGCCCCAAACGGGGCTATCGTCAATTTCTAGGCCATGCACTCTTATTAATTTCAAAACACCGTTTGTTAAATTTCACAGCACCTTGAACCTGTTATCTAGGATTACAAAAGGCAGAGGGCAATTTTGCCAACTGACTGAAAATGGACAAGGACACAACATAGTAAAGTGATATCCAAAAGTCAACAAGAAATTAAGAAACTAAAAGCTACAAATACTTTAACCATATCCTAAAAGAATAAAACTAATAATCTCCCGTCTTTGACTGGTCTCCCTCTCTTTCGCCCCCCTCTCCTCGCTCTTGCTCTCTCACTTGTGCTCCGTTCACTCCCTCTCTCACCACCCCTCTCCTTCCCTCATGGAAGAAAGACTATTTGATTTACAGGAAACTTTCTGGTATCCGGCACGGACGGGACCGACGTGGTGCCGGTTCATCAGCAATTCCGGATAACCGAACGCTATAGTAAAAGATACGGAGCTCAGAGCTCCGTATAAAGCAACAAACCCTGTTGCTTACAGCTTCAAAACAATGGGCACAAGTTGCAAGCGTCTCTGTAGCTTAGCAACAGCTTCAGCTACACCCTTGCACAGCAACAAACGGAGTAAGAAAAGTAATAAAAGTTACCTGAACCGACTCCTGAATTTTGCCGGTGGATAGAGCGTTCCGGTTATTTAGGGGCCGGTTAATTGAAAGTTTCCTGTATTGTGGCTGATCGCATCCTATATGTTGTTGTCGAGTCTCCGGGAGCACTTAAATGCACGGTTAGCTGCAAAGAGCTGTACTTCAGCCAGAGAGTAGATGCATCCTGCTATAAACGTCCAGCCCACATGATAAAACCTGACTGTGATTCCAGTCTATTAGGTGGAGCAAGGGCTAATAAATAAACATGATAGCTAAAAATATTTAACAATGCACAACTTCCACACAACACCGGGCACATGATCATCTGCACAGGTGCAGCACTTCCAATCTGTAAAACCACACCGCACAACCACAAAAATCAAAGACCCAGGCAATTCCACAAATCCTTATTTGAAGGTGCATTCACAGCCCACACGTTCAGTGTTGGCATGAAGCTACAACAACAAGAACCACCACAACACACTGCCACTAAAACATGTGTCATGCAAATCGAATCACAAGGCCCAAGCTGATTCCATAGCGAAGTGGAGCGAGACTCTCTCCTCCAGGGAGTCATACTCCACTCCCCTTCGGTGTTAGAACAGGCCCTGATTCCAGAGTCAGGCCACATTTATAGAATCATAGAATGGTTACAGCACAGAAGGAGGCCATTCGGCCCATCAAGCCCATGCCGGCTCTCTGCAAGAGCACTTCAGCTGGTCCCACTCCCCCCTGCTCTTTTCCGTAGCCCTGCAATTTTTTTTCCTTCAGGTACTTATCCAATTCTCTTTTGAAAGCCACGATTGAGTCTGCCTCCACCACCCTGTCAGGCAGTGCATTCCAGATCCTAACCTCTCGCTGTGTAAAAAAGTTTTTTCTCATGTCGCCTTTGGTTCTTCTGCCAATCACCTTAAATCTGTGTCCTCTGGCTCTCGACGCTTCCACCAATGGGAACAGTTTCTCTCTATCTACTCAGTCTAGACCCATGATTTTGAACACCTCTATCAAATCTCCTCTCAACCTTCTCTGCGCCAAGGAGAACAAACCCAGCTTCTCCAGTCTATCAACGTAACTGAAGTCCCTCATTTCTGGAACTATTCTCGTAAATCTTTTCTACACCCTCTCTAAGGCCTGTTATATACTTTCTCACACCTCATTTGTAGTGGGAATGCATCCTTAAAGAAATGTCTTATTTTAATCAGACACTTAAATCCTGCAAGTCTCTCACAAAGATCAACTTATCAAAATTATATTAACCTGTGGCCTTTCACATTTAGATTTTTATACTGCAAACATTCAATTGATTTTACTGCACAAGTACCATTTTTTACAGCAAGTTTTTTTAAAAAACAAAATTATTTAAAAAAAAAAAAATCAATTATCCTCAATCAACAGTTCTCTAAATCTTTGCCTGACTGTGGGGAAGTATAATTTCAGAGTCTGGGTCATCAGAGTGCCAGATAGAGAGCTGTGCCATCTCCTCGTGCGGCACAAGCTCCACTTCAGCTGCCAAACAGGAGGTGAAGTGCTGGGCTGCTCAGTCACTTCCTGCGGACTCATCCTTGGATTTTCTTTCCCTTCATTAGTCACTTCCCTCTTCAGCCTTGGCAAAGACTGCTTCACTCCAAAGACTTTCAGAAATATTGTCATCCGATTGCAACACTCCCCTTTAATTGTCCCATCCCATTAGATTGCAATTACGAGTCATTTTCAACTCCCACCTCTAGTGTGCTCCCTGCATCCAGCCAAATGTGCATCTCGAACTTAGTATCATGATAATGAGCCAACCTCTGATAAAACTAGACGCCAATACCACACATTGGGGTAGATTTCGACTTTGTGCGATAGCGTGAAACGGTGCGAGGCGGCAGCCCGTTGTACGTCTCGCCCCATTTTTATTTCCACTGTCTTCAACGGTGAGACCGACAACTGGGCTGCTGGCTTCACTGTCGCTTGTTTTACACGATCGCACAAAGTCAAGATCGAACCCATTCACTCCCACCAGCATAAAATCAGTCGAGGGCAAATTGCACCCAAATCGGAAAAGCTGGGCTGGAGACGCAAATGCTTAACCAATACAGGAAGAAGAAATTGACTGACGACTCTACAGTCACAACTTGGCAAAACGCAGGCCAGACATGGGAGTTGTTACTATAAAGACGCACGGCCCTGGTCTGCAGAGGTGACAGCTGTGTAGCGTGGATCCCAGTAATCACGATTCTATTACATACGTTCCCCGCACCAGTCTGCCAATTTGAGCAATATTTTGTATGTTCATGTGTGTTAAGTTATACAGTAACCAGATTCTATCCAATTCCATGTTGCTGATTTTTTTCATAAAGCAGTTGCTGGATTCTAGGGGTGAAAGTGGTTTAGGACATTTCTGGTTGCTATAGATACAGGAATTTGAAACAAAAAAAACAATTGTAATTTACAAACCACTTGCTGATAAAGGCAGTACAACATATGACTAATATTCTCCTTTTAGACTGCATCTGAAAATTATTTAAAAATACAGGGTCTGAAATTCCAAAGACCTTCCTGAGCACAAATTGGCTGCTGCGTTTCCTACATTACAACAGTGAGCTACACTTGAAAAGTACTTCATTGGCTGTAAGGCTCTTTGGGACGTCCTGAGGTTGTGAAATGTACTACTGTCTTTCAATGCAAGATCTTTCTTAAATGACCCGCAGGAAACAACAGAGTACCAGCAAGCTGCTGGTATAGGAAGCCATAGCAGGTTTTAAAGGATTAGAAGAATTCATCTCCCTTGGTTCTCGGCAGCCAGAATTGGGCAGGGTACTCAAGCTGTGGTCTGATCACAGCACCATAAGAAATAGGAGCAGGAGTAGGCCATACGGCCCCTCGGGCCTGCTCCGCCATTCAATAGGATCATGGCTGATCTGAATCTAGACTCACGTCCACTTCCCTGCCCTCTCCCCGTAACCCCTAATTCCCTTATCTGCTAGGAAAATGTCTATCTCCATTTTAAATTTATTTAATGTTGCAGCTTCCACAGCTCTCTGGGGTAGCAAATTCCATAGATTTACTACCCTCTGAGTGAAGAAGTTTCTCCTCATCTCAGTTTTGAAAGGGCAGCCCCTTATTCTAAGATTATGCCCCCTAGTTCTAGTCTCACCCATCAGTGGAAACATCCTCACCGCATCCACCTGATCAAGCCCCCTCACAATCTTATATGTTTCGATAAGATCGCCTCTCATTCTTCTGAACTCCAATGAGTAGAGTCCCAACCTACTCAACCTATTGGGAAAGGGGACACAGCTCTAGAATCCTGGTAGAGGAACTGATCTGAGGTTTGAAAGGGTAGGCCAGATGGAGCCGTGGTCACAGTGATTATTACATAGAATGTACAGCACAAGAGCAGGCCATTCACCCCCAACTGGTCAATGCCGGTGTTTATGCTCCTCACAAGCCTCCTCCCACCCTACTTCATCAGCCCTATCCACATACCCTTCTATTCCTTTCTCCCTCGTGGTTTTACCTAGCTTCCCCTTAAATGCATCTATTCTAATCACCTCAACTCCCTGTGGTAGCGAGTTCCACATTCTAACCACTTTCTGGGGAAAGAAGTTTCGCCTGAATTCCCTGTTGGATTTATTAGTGACTATCTTATATTTATGACCCCTAGTTTTGGTCTCCCCCCACGAGTGGAAACATCTTCTCTATAGCTACCCTATCGAGCACCTTTATGATCTCAGAATGGCATCGGCAGGGACCAAGAGCAGGTCACTCACCCACTCTCTAAGCCACAGATGGTGCACAATGAGAGAAGGCACAAGAAGGGAGGGCTGGGGGAAGATATTCAATCTCGTTTCACCCATTTTTTGGATGAAAAATGAAGGTTGGACGGACGAATATTGGGTCAGGACCTCTCGCACCCGATCTCCCCCAGAAGTGCGCCGGCTGCCACATTGGAAACTGCCAACTTCCGCTCCTTCTCCATATCCCTGCAATTTCTTCACCTTCAAGTATTTATCCAATTCCCTTTTGAAGGCTACTATTGACTCTGTGTTCACCACACGATCAGGCAGCGCATTCGAAATCCTAACCACTCGTTGCGAGAAAAAGTTTTCCCTCATGTCGCCTCTGGTTCTTTTGCCAATCACCTTAAATCTGTGCCCGCTGGTTATTGAGCCTTCAGCCATTGGAAACGGTTTCTCTTTATTTACTCTATCTAAACCCTTCATGATTTTAAACACCTCTATCAAATCTCCTCTTAGCCTTCTCCGCTCTAAGGAGAAGATAGAGAGAATGTTTTTTTCTCCTACAGCATTAAAGAGTATAGTGTGCCAAGCTCATTTTCTTTAAAATGAATTAACCCGTCAACCAGTGGAAGTCAAAAGCAATGAAGTCTTGACCATCATGCATTTCTGTGTTGATTTTTTAAAATTCATGTCTTTCACCCAGATCTTTGACCTTTATCTGATTACCCCAGCCATAGTGTACAGCATTCCAATAAAAATACCAAAAAAGAGAAATATGACTCATTCCCATTTTTCTCAAAGAAAGGCTCCAGCCTGTTTGATTGCAGTCAAAACATCTGTTGAATGAATGGAGGGGCAATTCACCTAAACTGCCTTTGCATTAAAACGTTATCCAGCTAAAAGGTCTATTTTACATAAGTTCTAGGCCCACTTGGGTATCGGAACATAGGAACAGGAGTAGGATATTCAGCCCTTCGAGCCTGTTCCGCATTCAATGAGATAATGGCTGATCTGTATCCCAACTCCATTTACCCAGCTTGGTTCCATATCCCTTAATACCCTTGGTTAGCAAAAATCTATTGATTTCAGATTTAAAGTTATTAATTGAGTTAGCAGCTATTGCTTTTTGTGGGAGAGAGTTCCACACTTCGACCACCCTTTGTGTGAAGAAGTGTTTCCTAACTTCTCTCCTGAATGGCCTGACTCTGATTTTAAGGTTCTGTCCCCTTGTCCTAGACTCCCCCACCAGCGGAAAAAAAGTTTCTCTCTAGCTACCCGATTAATTCCTTTCAAAATCCTAAAAACCTCAATCAAATCACCCCTTAACCTTCTATATTCCAGGGAATACGAGCCAAATAAGGAGAAATTAGGACAGGTGACCAAAAGCTCGGTCAAAGAGGTAGGTTTTCAGAAGCGTCTTAATGGAGGAAAGAGAGGTGGAGAGGCGGAGAGGTTTTAAGCAGGGAATGCCAGAGCTTAGGGCCAAGGCAACAGAAGGCACGGCCACCAATGGCCGAGCGATTATGATCAGAAATGCTCAAGAGGGCAGAATTAGAGGAGCGCAGATATCTCGGGGGGGTTGTGGGGCTAAAGGAGATTACAGAGATAGGCAGCAAAAGTTGAGTGCTCAAATGTCGCGTGATCTGATCTCCAGGAATACTTCGAAACAAGATCTGGCAACCCTAAGCTGGGGTAAAGACGGAAAAGAGAGGAGATGGAAAGTTAAGCAGTTCCTACTCATTGGTGCTGGCCCGTTACATGCCGGCTCGCTCGGAAAGATCCAACCAATGCTTCTGGCAGGGTAGTCCTGAAAAAAAGTCAAGGGGATGGTTGCTGGACAAGAATGGTTGAAAAAGACGGACTGCCCAACTCAACAGAGACAGGGCTCTGTATCAAGCAATATATCGAAGGGAAAAAAGCCAGCCGAACCGAGAGGCAATTCAAAATTCAATCTCTTTTTATACTAGCACCCACCAGCCAGTCCAGGGTTTTGCTGCCATGGCTTTCTGGAGCCTGTGAATCGTAACCATGGCTGCGAAAATAAATGGGTGGCTGTAATTCTGGAGTCTAGTGCAGCTTCTGTACAATAACAGCTATTTAATATAAATTGGCTTGCCTAAATCTGTATGTAGAGTGGAGCTTGCTGAAATAATCCAAATCACGCATATCGCTGAACATGATCTGGTCATGGCATGCAGCCCACACCCGAGTGACTGCTGACTTGTTTCGAGTTCAATACACTGCATCTATCCAATCCAATTCTATCAAGCAATCCAGCTGAACTCGGTTGGCAGAGGGTGACGCACTGTACCCTGTAAATCAATGCGATTAGGCCACGAGGGCCCAGTGTTGCAGATCAACTCATTGTGCAGTTTTTGCCAGTCTGTAGACTTCCCGTAATCCCATTTATAAATAAACTCCATTCTTTGCGCATTTGCACATTAAAAAATGGAATAATGGGTTTGGTACAGGTGTGAAAGATCAAGCCTCGATCCCAACCTTAGAAGAGCAGCATCTACTACACGGTGGGATGTTTCCATTTCCGACACAAGCCATCCTGGTGACCTGTCCAATACGTGCTTGCTGTCATTAAATTATGGGCAGTTCTGGGTTGCATTCCATAAACTACAAGGAATTGGATTGAGATACCCAGACAACATTGCACTTGGGAACCTTAAAGGACTCAAACAAAAAGGAGATTCATCTGCCACCTGCCTGGATTCGATTCATACCCATGTATCAGGAGTTAATGGACACTCTGCCACCCCCCATTACACGCTATGAAGTCCTAACTCTGTAAATCTATACGCCGCATCGCTGGTTTTAGTTGGTTTGAAAATTCTGGTGATGATGATGATGATGATGGGTCAATCTGCAATCCAAAACAATCTTGGCGATTTCCCCAGACTCCCTACTTCCAGTGCAAGCGCAACCACCATTAGACTGATTCGCTGAACCTGGCTTCATTCGAGTGTAGCTCCTCAATGGGAGCACGAGATTGCTTCATTGACTCTCGAATCTACTAACCATGAAATCATTTATAAACAAGTTTTTTTTTCTACTCACTTTACTCTCATTCACTTATTATTTTTAACTGCAGAATGAGTGTGTTCATATAAAGTGCTTTAAATGCTCTCGAGAAGGGCAAGGGGAAAAAATTGCTTTCAATACTTTGAAGGAAAACGTTGGTTTATTTTGATGGATTTGCATTTGGTTTCCATGGTGACCTTTTTTGCAGCGCTCACAGCTCTCAGCTGTTAGCTCTGTTCTTACTCTGGATTGAGAATATTAATTAAAGCAGGACACTGGTTTTTTTTGCAACTCTTAAGGCCTGGTTTAAATAGCATCCATGGGGAGCAGTGAGACTGCGTATTTCAAGAGGGCGGATTATCAGGTTAACCGTATTCATTCCTTATTGCTCCTCTCTCTGTACAGGAACATGTTCATAGACATGATGAAGATGGAGTTTCTGGCAAAGATTTGACTCCCATCTTAAGCTAGTATGTGTCAAACATGGCTTCATCATTTTGATTGCATACACATGTCAAAAATCACCAACCATTCAATTGGGGTATCTGATGAGTTTTGATATTTAAAAAAAATATTGATTGATTTCAGACAGAAGCGGATGACGTTGAGGTACAGATCAGCCAAGATCTAATTGAATGGCGGCGCAGGCTCGCGCGGGCCTGAATGGCCTCCTCCTGTTCCTATGGAGCAGTACAGTCGCACAGAACTGGGAGCAGGCAAAATGTGAGGCAGTGAGTGACTGCACACAGTACGAGATGGGACGTGAGCTTCCAGTTACAAAAGTAGATAGGCAACGATGGCGTTTGGATGAATTCATCTAGCTTTAGCGGTTTTCTAAATTCCTATAAATACATGACGCTAAAAGATGGGGAAGCTCAAGTAATTTCAGTGCCAAGTGACTCCACTTCCTCAGGAAGACTATTTTCAGCAAAGATTACTCTATATGTCCCCTACGCGAGAGATTCATAGCGATTACAGCACAAAAGACAGCCATTCAGCCCATCGCACCTGTATCGGTGCTCACTTTTGCTGGAGTTATCTATTCCGGAACCATTCCTCTGCCCGTTTCTTTTTATATTCATCGTATTTAAATAATCATCCAATTCCCTTTTAAACCATGTTATAGTCTCTGTCTGAATGGCATTCCACATTCTAAAAATGTTCACACCAAACTAATTGAAATTCCCCTTCATTCCTTCAGTGATAATTCTTGAGTCTCTGCCCCCTGTTACTGATTCATCAAACAATAGGGGTAGTTGTTGGGTTCAGTGCGGGTGGTAAACTGGAGGCGGCGGATCAGCCACTCATTGTATACCCCGATTGATTTTCCTTTCCATTGACTTCAATTACCCCCAATGTTTCACTGCTTACTCTCTCAAAACCTTTCACAACTATTAGATCTCCTTAACCTGCTCTAGTGAGAAGAGCCCCAGTTTTTCAAACCGTTCTTTAGAACTACAACCTTCAATTACTGCAATCATTCTACAGGAAACTTTTTTTAATCCGGCATGGACAGGACCGACGTGGTGCCGGTTCATCAAAAATTCTGGATAACCGAAAGCTATAGTAAAAGATACGGAGAAAGCAACAAACCCTGTTGCTTAGCTTCAGAACAATGGCCACAAGTTGCAAGCGTCTCTGTAGCTTAGCAACAGCTGCAGCCACACCCTTGCACAGCAACAAATGGAGGAAGGCAAGTAATAAAAGTTACCTGAACCTACTCCTGAATTTTGCCGGTTAACCGAGATTTCCGGTTATTTAGGTGCCGGTAAATCGAAAGTTTCCTGTAGTAAATCTTCACTGTAGCCCGCTCATTGCTTAACTATCCTTCCAAGAATAGGGTGCCCTGAATCGCACACAATATTCCATCCAACGTCTTGTATAAATTCAACTTCAGTACCTTGCTTTTGTATTCAACGAGGTGATAGTTCAATCATTGAAGGTCTGAAAGCAGTTTCAGGAGACTCACCAGAACTAAGCCTTTGGGTTGGATTTTGCCGACGCTCAGAGGGTGGGTTTGGAGGTGGGTCAAATGGTAAAATCGTTTTGATTGATGGCGGGTTGCGATCCCGCCGTCAACCCGCCTCCAAACAATTTTCCCAAGAGTCGGGTCCCCGATATGCGCATGGACCCGACACCTAGCGGCAGGAAGAGGATTAAAGCCAATTACCTGCCTATTAACAGGTAGTTGATAGTAGTTGCCAGGCTATTTTTTAATTTTGCCGCGGGTTTCCCGACGTCCGGACACCACGCCAGGTAAGTGTGGCGTGTTGTGAGTCTGCTGTAATGTTTCTGCACTGATGACAGCTGCAGAAGTGGTGTGAAGGATCCAATGGTGCACTGGTGAGTTTCAGAGGTAAGAAAATGTTGGGAAATTCATTTTTAATGCATTTACACATTTCTGTAGGTAACAAGTTTTGAAATCGATGTCCAGTGCCACCTCATTGGGAGAACCTCTCTCACCAGTGACATCGCTTCTGTCACCTCACCTGCAGCTGCCATCTATTCCAGCCTATGGGGTGGAGAGCCTGGGTGCAAGAGCTCACCTTTGTACAGTGATTGTCAGTGTTTGCAGCACCTCAATGCTGTCAAACACTGAGAATTCAGCTGTCAAAAATAAATTGTGCGTGGTCCCTTTAAGAAAACCAGCAGATGATGCGTCATCAAATGACATCATCTGACCGGCTTCCTCTTAATTTGCGGGCTTAACAAGGTCAATCAACATAAAATCACGTCTGTGGGCCGGGACTGGAAGCCGGAAACCACCTGACCCCATTGAAAAAAATCACGGCCTTCGACTTTGGGCACCTCCATATTGGGTCCCTTGGGAGCGACACTCAAAGGAAGACCTGGAACCTCACTGCTAAATATTACCTGTTCACTTTAGCTGATTCCGCTGCATCTAATCCAGGTCCATAGGAAAATGGTAATAGACGTAGAGAAGATCTTTCCACTTTTGGGGGGGGGGGGTGGACACTAAACTAAGGGCCATAAATATAAGATAGTCATTAATAAGTCCAATAGGCAATTCAGGAGAAACTACATTCCCCAAAGAGTGGTTAGAATGTGGAACTCCCTACACTGGGAGTAGGTGAGGTGAATAGCAGAGATGCTTTTAAGGGAAAAGCTGGATAATCACAGGAGGGAGAAAGGAATCGAAGGTTATGTTGATAAGCCTAGGAAGAGGCTCATGTGGAACATAAACACTGACATGGACCAATTGGGCTGAATGGTTGGTTTCTGTGCTGTACATTTTCTAATTCTATGGTTCCCATTGCTACAGGGGAGAGAATCCAACTCCTTGGGTTTAGTTTAAATTGAGACGAATGCCAAAAAAAGTCAGTATCCAATGATGTGGGGTTTCCAGAGGTCACGATCAATCACATCACACAATGCTGTTGACAGTGGGAGTTCTGTGCGCCTGCAGTCAACAACACTGCTTCAATGTAAATGGGGCTGTAAATTCAGGCACCTGGACTAGTTTCCAGGATGGGGAGGAACAGCTGCCTGGAGACAGACCACAAAAAAAACAAGGCGCCCAAAGCCACATTCAGTCCAGAATTGAATTACTTGCTTAGGTGACAATAAAGAAAGCCTTGCATTTATATAGCGCCTTTCATGACCTCAGGACATTCCAAAGTGCTTTGCAGCCAATGAAGTACTTTTTGAAGTGTAGTCGCTGTTGTAATGCAGGAAAGACAGCAGCCAATTTGTGCACAGCAAGATCCCACATACAGCAATGACCAGCTAATCTGTTTTTTTTAAACTGATGATGGTTGAGGGATAAATATGGGTCAGTAGGCTCCTGCTTTTCTTCAATTAGTGCTAGCACCCGAGCACATAATCTGGGTTGACACTTCAGTGTAGCAATGTAGCATGTCCTCAGTACAAGAGGGGCTCTTTCAGATGATATGCTAAACCAAGACCCATCTGCCCCTTTAATTGGATGTAAAAACCCCGTGGCACTATTTAAAAAAGCAGAGGACTTTTCCTGGTGAACTAGTCAACATTCCTCCTTCAACTAACACCACCAAAACAGATGGACTGACTGGCCAGCAGTCTAATTTTCTGCTTGTGGGACCTTGTTTTCTTTGTAAATTAAACTGTTGGAACTTCCCAAACATCAAATGTGCCCAGAACTCACCCTGCTGATATTAATTTACTCCACCTCGGCCTGGAATCAAAACTGGCATCTTCCTGGACTCTATGTCTCACTGGCAGTGTATTCACCCACTAAGTCATCAGAGAACCTCTAACTTAAACAGAAAACTAGTACAGACAAGAAATGAAGGTAAATTTCTACAAGAAAGGATGCGAGTGAGCGCGGTTCATATTGGTGTTATGTTGAAATAATCTTAATGGTTTGCAGATGTTGCCCATTAATAGTCAATTAACTGGTTAGTTTCCCTTATACAGCTTGCAGGTGCTCTCATTAATAGAGTATTAACAGGCTGCCAGTGTTTTTTAACGAGAGAGTGAGAAGTTTAGACCATCTAGTTCAGTTTACAGAAATGACACTGTAGAAATATATAAATTTCGACAAGTTATATATCCTTTTTGTAAATGAAAGTGTTGGAACTCTCCAAAGTCAAACTGGCCCAGATTCACCTCGGTATGAGCCAGTAATGGACCAATTAGGAGACTTAAGCAGAAAACAATAAGGCTCACAGAAGTTACTGCTCTCCCATTCCCCCAACTGAACCTGACCTCCTCCTCAAACTAGCTCGTCTTCCTCTGCAATTATGCTTACACGTAATGAACTGCATTCAGTTTTGGCCACCATACCTCAGGAAGGATTTATTGTCCTTGGAGGAGCTGCAGTGCAGAGTCACCAGAATGATACCGGGGCTGCGAGGGTTAAATTATGAGGAAAAGTTGAATAAACGTGGCTAGTATTCCCTTTAGTATCGAATACTGAGGGGTGATCTGATCAAGGTGTTTAAAATGATAAAGGGATTCAGTAGGGTAGATACATATAAACTATTTCCTCTGGTGGGAAAATCCAGAACGAGAGGGCATAATATTAAGATAGCAAAATACTGCAGCTGCTGGAAATCCGAAATAACAACAGAAAACGCTGGAAAAACTCAGCAGGCCAGGCAGCATCCGTGGAGAGAGAAACAGAGTTAACGTTTCAGGTCAATGACCTTCTGTCACAACTGGAAAAAAGCAGGAAATGTTAACGTTAGAGCCAGGCCATTAAGGAGTGAAATCAGGGAGCATTTCTTCACACAACGGGTAGTGGGGATCTGGAACTCGCTCCCCCAAAAGGCTGGAGATCTTCAAGCCTGAGATCGACAAATTTTTGTCAGGTAAGGGTACCAAGCGATATGGGGCAAAAGTGGATAAATGGTGTTGAGGTGCAGATCAGCCAGGATATAATTAAATAGCGGAACAGGCTGCAGGGGCTACATGGCCTCCTCCTGTTCCTATGTTCCTTTGGCGCTCCTCACTGTTTTTATCTGTCAAGTGCCATCTTTTAGGTGGTCTGAAACTAGGCTCACCTCCTTTATCAATGCACTCATTTATTTCCTCGAAGAAATCTATTAAATTTGTCAGGCACACTTTGCCCTTTTACAAATTCACGCTGGTTGTCTTTAATTAAGCCATATCCCTCTATGTGAGTAGTAATTTTGTCCCATATTATGGACTCCAGAACCTATCTTACTCTATGTTACTTGCCAGTCTTCTTTCGCATCTTCTTTTGTGCCCTAATTAAAAGTATTTTTTTTTCTCTTTGTGGGACAGGGCATCTGTCATCTGTGAAACCAAGGAGTCTTTGGGAGATGTTGGGAGAAACGCAGGTGTATTTTTTTTTTATTGTTTAGCAAACTATCTGATCTCCATTGTATCGATCTTTTCCGTGGTCATTTTCAGTCATTGAGCGACACAGGAAAATATAGGAAATATCTGAACGTGATCCAAGGAGCACCAGTGGCCGAGAATTGGGAGCTCAGAGACAGTTACTTAGGAAGTTGCAGCAAAACCTTACGTTCTTTTGACATCCCAGTATGTGAATAGACAAATAAATAAATCTTTGAAATTGCAACATAACCAACCAAGTGAATTGTACCCTTTAAACTATACACCTTTTCACACACACAACATGAAGCTAAAAATCAATATGTTACAGATGAAGAATTACTGCCATTAGTGAGCGAATGCTTAACGCATCTGTATGGCATTCTGTTATCTAAACACAAGTCTTAACCTATTTATTTGAAATAGATTAGCCCTGCCACTAAATATAGCAGACAGAGCGATGTCACACGAACATTAGGTTTTTAATGCTGCAAATCGCGAAACTCTGACCAAAATGGCTGAAAAATCACATGCGCCACAAGCCCAGATTTCCAGAATGTGCTACCAGTAGGCAAGACACCCCACTGGGAGCATGATCAGAAAATGATCCGATATAGTTCTCCACCACATACCACAGTACAGTCCCCACCGCTCATAGTGGACGTGTAGGTGTCAGCGCCATACGCATTTAACGGTGTAATCAAAAAATTTACAGAGTGAGTATTGACACCATTGTGTCAGCCAATGAGATGGAGGTGGGGCAGGACTTACAACAAACAGAGTCTATTTAAACATAGAAGATAGGAGCAGGAGTAGGCCATTCGGCCCCTCGAGCCTGCTCCGCCATTTAATGAGATCATGGCTGATCATCCAAATTCAGTACCCTGTCCCTGCTTTCTCCCCATATCCCTTGATCCCTTTAGCCTCAAGAAATATATCTAACTCCTTCTTGAATATATTTAATGAATTGCCCTCAACTGCCTTCTGTGGTAGAGAATTCCACAGGTTCACCACTCTCTGGGTGAAGGAATTCCTCCTCATCTCTGTCCTAAATGGCTTGCCCCTTATCTTTAGACTGTGACCCCTGGTTCTGGACTCCCCCGCCATCGGGAACATCCTTCCTGCATCTAGTCTGTCTAGTCCTGAAACAGAGTCTCTACGAACTACAGCAAACAGAACTCATGATCGAAACTACAGCAAAGTCTCCCGATAATAGCTGGATTATATCTCCAGCACAATGCTGTGAGTGGAGGATAGTTACCTAATACAAATTATGTGTGTGAAATCAATCTGTCACTTACAGCAGTGCGGTCTCCAGGCTTGATTCTGGCCAGGAATAGTGGTGTCACTATATGCAGCCAAAAATTTAGAAAGAATATTTGTCTCCTTCCAAAAGTAGAGCCCGTGTGAGAGCCAAGACACGTTCGTCTCGGGCCAGCTTTCAGTTCCCAGTCGGCTGTATCCACCGCTTGCTCCATAGAGGTAACTACGGCAACAGCTTTGGGGCTGGGGCCCCAGTCTACTTGGCCGCCGTCTTCGAGTAACCACAGGCCGTGACCCTTGAGCTGGCAGGCAACGCAGCATGGGACAATAAGAAGTTGCGCGTCTTTGACCCCACCGCCTGCAACTCGCCACCCACAGCGACGAGCAGCTCAACAAGCGGCTGGGAGGGAGGGTGTGACTACTGGCCAGGGTGATGTCCTGCCCAACATGTCCAGGCCGTAGTCCTGGCTCTAACCCAGTCACCAGTGGCAGTACGAAGGGCTCGTGGCAGTCGCAGGAGTTCTGTAGGCCCCGGCAGAGGAGGAGGAGGAGGAGGGAGAAGGGAGAAGGGGGGATGGGGAGGCAAACTGGAGGCGACGGGGCTGCCTGATCCAAGTCACAGAAAACATGAAAGGACAAAAAAAACGAAAGTGGCCATTTCCACACAGACACATCACTGAGGGAACCGCACGTTAACAAGGTACGAACAGCTGATTGAAGCTGCTTGAACTGACTGAAATAGCCAGCACACTTAATACATTATCAGCAGTGCATTTGTAATTGTCTCCTATGGTACTGGCAAATGGTTAGTGTTATTTGCCCGATATAGGTGGCAGCCTGTGATAAGTGCGGACGGTGTAAGTGATGGGGACTGTACTTCCATGACAAAATATAACAAATATCTGAATCCTTGCTCTGTATTTCTCTTTCATCTTATTTGAATTCTTCCAAGAAAGTTCCATCACCATGCTTGACATTATTGCCTCACAAACTCCATACACCTTTGCCATCGATTCCATCTCCCTCTTTGGCCAGTCTCAGGCTGAAGCAGACCACTTGCAGCCTCAGCATGCTATTCGACACCGAGCTGACCTTCTGACTCCATATCCGCGCCATCACAAAGACCGCCGACTTCCACCTCTGTAATATCGCAAACCACCACCCGAGCTCAGCCCATCTGTTGCTGAAACCCTCGTCCATGCCTTTGTCACCTCCAGACTCAACTATTGCAATGTTCTCCTGGCCGGCCTCGCACCCTACAGCCTCTAGACCGCAGCTCAACCAAAACTCTGCTGATCGTATCCTAGCCCACACCAAGTCCTGCTCACCCACCAACACTTTCTCCCTGGTCTATATTGGCTGCTAGTCCCGCAACAGCTCAAATTTTAAATTCTTATCATCTTTCCTTCATTCCTTCATGGTCTTATCCGCCATCTCTGTAACCTCCTTCGGCCCTATGCCCCCTCCAAACTCTCAGTTCCTCTGACTCTGGCTTCTTGTGCATCCCCCCACTCTCTTCCCCCCACCATTGGTGGTCATGCTATTGATTCCCTCCCTGAACCACTCCACCTTTCCACCTCCCCTCCCCTCCTTTAAGACCTTTATTAAAATCCATCACTGTGACCAAACTTTTGACCACCCTTTGGCTTGACATCCAATTTTTGATTGGCCCCTGTGAAATGCCTTGGGGCAAATTTCTACGTGAAGGCACTCTATGGTGTCAGCCGTGGCTCAGTGGGTAGCACACTCGCCTCTGCGTCAGAAGGTTGTGGGTTCGAGTCCCACTCCAGAGACTTGAGCACAAAAATCTCAGCTGACACTCTGAGGGGAGCACTGCTCTGTTGGAGGTGCCGTCTTTCAGCTGAGACATTAAACCGAGGCCCCGTCTGCTCTCTCAGGTGGGCGTAAAAGATCCCGCGGCACTATTTCAAAGAAAAGCAGGGGAGTTATCCCTGGTGTCCTGGGCTAATATTTATCCCTCAACCAACATCACTAAAACAGGTTATCTGGTCCTTATCACATTGCTGTTTGTGGGAGCTTGCTGTGCGCAAATTGGCTGCCGCGTTTCCTACATTACAACAGTGACTATACTTCATTGGCTGTAAAGCGCTTTGGGACATCTGGTGGTCGTGAAAGGCGTTATCTAAATGCACGTCTTTCTTTATATGCAACTTGTCATTGATGCAATTTGGTGTGTTTATGCAGTTTATGTCCCGATAATGGAGCCGGAGAGCAAGACCATTGTCCACTTAAATCCCAGCCTAGCTCCTTGTGTGTCAGTAAAGCATGAGTCAGGGTTTTTCCTCCAAGTCCAATTACAGTAAAGGAAAGTTGCAGCTCAACACAATCAGCTCCAACTTTGTGTAAAGATAGTAGGCGGCGCAACCTGAACTTTCAGCCGATAAACGTTTCTAAAATGATTCAGCACTTTTTTTGTTGTTGTAACAATGAAAGAGCAGGGGGAGTGGGACTAATTGGATCGCTCTTTCAAAGAGCTGGCACAGGCACGATGGGCTGAATACATAAGAACATAAGAAGTAGGAGCAGGAGTAGGCCATACGGCCCCTCGGGCCTGCTCCGCCTTTCAATAGGATCATGGCTGATCCGAATCTAGACTCACGTCCACTTCCCTGCCCTCTCCCCGTAACCCCTTATTCCCTTATCTGCTCGGAAACTGTCTATCTCCATTTTAAATTTATTTAATGTTGCAGCTTCCACAGCTCTCTGGGGTAGCAAATTCCACAGATTTACTACCCTCTGAGTGAAGAAGTTTCTCCTCATCTCAGTTTTGAAAGGGCAGCTCCTTATTCTTAGATTATGCCCCCTAGTTCTAGTCTCACCCATCAGTGGAAACATCCTCCCCGCATCCACCCGATCAAGACCCCTCACAATCTTATATGTTTCGATAAGATCGCCTCTCATTCTTCTGAACTCCAATGAGTAGAGTCCCAACCTACTCAACCTTTCCTCATTCGTCAACCCCCTCATCTCCGGAATCAACCGAATGGCCTCCTTCAGTGCTGTATGATTCTAACAAGCTTTCACTGTCAATTAATATTATTTCAACCCATTAATTTTTGATGTATTTCTTGTTCCACATCACCTATCCCAGCATGATTGTAAAAGGTTCGAGTCAAGTCACATGAAGAAATGATAACTAAATTAGAAAAGGGTTAACAGAATGGAATTTTAATTTTAATTGCATGGGACATGAGATTGTGGTGTAAAATTCTAATGCTTATGATGCTCGGACAGGTGTGAAAGCAACGCAATGGGCTTTTCTCCTCTCCACTAGCTCGGGCTGAGAAATGGTAGGGTTAGCGGTTGGAAGCCTAGCCTCTGCTTGGTGCCATGCCATGCCAACATTTTCTCTCGGTAGAGACTTCCAGATCAGCACCATGCAAGTCCCCAAAAAATGATTTCCACTCTACTCTGTACAGCTGCTCCCCAAAGTCTATGTTTGGGGAACGAGGGGAGGGAACATATCAGGAAGACAGGAGACCTTTCCCTCATTTTTTCATATAGTATATACATGCAGAAAGTAGCCCCACTCCAGACCTTGAGCTGGCACCTCATTTAAGATAACTGGCACAAAAGCCAAGGGGGAGATGAAGAGATTTTTTAACACAGCGAGTTGTTATGATCTGGGTGATGGAAGCAGATTCAATAGTAACTTCCAAAAGGGAACTGGATAAATACTTCAAAATAAAAAAATTACAGGGCTCTGGGGAAAGGGCAGGGGAGTGGGACTAATTGGATAGCTCTTTCAAAGAGCCGGCACAGGCACGATGGGCCGAATGGCCTCCTTCAGTTCTGTATGATTCAATGATCATGCAGTACTGAGGGAGTGCTGAATTGTTGGAGGTGCCGCCTAACGGTTGCGACGTTAAGTCGAGGCCTTGTCAGCTCAGGTGAATGTTAAAGATCCCACGGTTGTATTCAAAGAAGAACATGAAGTTCTCCCAGTGTCCTGGTCAGTATTCACTGTGCAACCAACTCCACCAAAAACAGATTATCTGGCCATTCATTCATTTGCTGTTTGTGGAACCTTGTTTAATGAAATTGGTTGTCGCGTTCAGCTACATTACAACAGTGATTGCACTTCAAAAAGTAATTCATTGACTGTGAAGCTTTTGGGATGTCCCGAGGAAGTGAAAGTGCTATATAAATACAAGTTCTTTCTGCCTTACTTGCTCTACGCCATCCTTCTCCCGCTGAATCAATTCTGCAAACACTGTGCACTGTCAAAAACCATCAGGCGTTAATTCCCACACATCAAATCTTTTTGCTTTTCCTACGGATGAGAGATTAATCACGGTAGTAGGACTAAACTCTTTCATGCATCATAAGTTGAGTGCACAGACAGATAATACATCTCACTAACCTTGACACTTGGAACCCAAATTATTACAGATAGTAACTGGGGACAGTATGAATTCGTGAACTATCACAGACAATACACACATTCCGAGTTTGATCTTCTGAACAACAATTTTTACCTTTTACATTTTCTGCTGCCAGAATAATGCCTTGAAATGTACTGAGAGTTAAACTGCACAAGATGTTTTTAACCTTATTGCAGTTGGGTAACACACTGTATACAAGATTGCATCCTCACGGGGAAGAGAAACAACAATGTGTTGTGTTTTTCTTATTTGTTTATGGGATGTGGGCGTCGCTGGCAAGGCCAGCATTTATTGCCCATCCCTAATTGCCCTTGAGAAGGTGGTGGTGAGCCACCTTCTTGAACCGCTGCAGTCCCTATGGTTAAGGTACTCCCACAATGCTGTTAGGGAGGGAGTTTCAGGATTTTGACCCAGCAATGATGAAGGATCGACGATATATTTCTAAGTCAGGATGGTGTGTGACCTGGAGGGGAACTTGGAGGTGGTGGTGATCCCATGCGCCTGCTGCCCTTGTCCTGCTAGGTGGAAGAGGTCGTGGGTTTGGAAAGTGCTGCCGAAGAGGTCTTGGCGAGTTGCTGCAGTGCATCTTGTAGATGGTACACACTGCAGCCACAGTACGCCGGTGGTGGAGGGGGTGAATGTTTAAGGTGGTGGATGGGATGCCAATCAAGCGGGCTGCTTTGTCCTGGATAGTGTCGAGTTTCTTGAGTGTTGTTGGAGCTGCCCTCATCCAGGCAAGTGGAGAGTATTCCATCACACTCCTAACTTGTGCCTTGTAGATGGTGGAAAGGCTTTCGGGAGTCAGGAGGTGAGACACTCGCCACAGAATACCTAGCCTCTAACCTGCTCTTGTTGCCACAGTATTTATGTGGCTGGTCCAGTTAAGTTTCTGGTCAATGGTGGCCCTCCAGGATGTTGATGATGGGGGATTCGGCGATGGTAATGCCGTTGAATGTCAAGGGGAGGTGGTTAGACTCTCGCTTGTTGGAGATAGTCATTGCCTGGCACTTCTGTGGCGCAAATGTTACCTGCCACATATCAGACCAAGCCTGAACGTCATCCAGGTCTTGTTGCATGCCGGCATAGACTGCTCCATTATCTGAGGAGTTGTGAATGGCGCTGAACACTGCAGTCATCAGCGAACATCCGCATTTCTCACCTTATGTTGGAGGGAAGGTCATTGATGAAGTAGCTGAAGATGGTTGGGCCTAGGACACTGCCCTGAGGAACTCCTGCAGTGATGTCCTGGGACGGTGATGATTGACCCTGAGCCACCACAAGCAACTTCCTTTATGCTAGGTATGACTCCAGCCAATGGAGCTCTTTCCCCCCAATTCCCACTGACTTCAGTTTTACTAGGGCTCCTTGATGCCACACTCGGTCAAATGCTGCCTTGATGTCAAGGGCAGTCACTCGCACCTCACCTCTGGAATCCAGCTCCTTTGTCCCTGTTTGGACCAAGGCTGTAATGAAGTGTTGATAACTTGTTCGATATTGGTGTGTGTGTGGCGAAGATGTGGGATGGCACAAGCCTGTTTCTGCCGGAAATCAGAAAATTGAGCCCGTAGTCTTAAATATTCCCCATGCACCTTCCCCTCAAATTCTAATTCAAAAGAAGATACAATTCACCGTTCTTCCATCACACGTAGTTATTCCTTCCTTTGTTCATGGAAGCTGATGAACTTGAAGTGTATTTACATTCTACCAATAGTTTAAATGTATTTTCACATCAATTACAAGGACCTTGAATGGTTTCCTCAGTTATACTGGTAAACTGGCTTAACTTGAGTTGATGGGGACAGGAAAATGGAGCAGACAGCCATTACATAGAATGCACTGCACAGAAACAGGTCATTCTGCCCAACTCTGGTCTCTGCCAGTGTCTGTGAGTCTTCTCCCACCCTACTTCATACTTCATCTAATCCTATCTGCATTATCCTTCCATTCCTTTCTCCCTCATATACTTATCTAGCTTCCCCTTTAAATGGTATGTTGGTCTTCATTGCAAGAGGATTTGAGTACAGGAGCAAGGACGTCTTACTACAGTTATACAGGGCCTTGGTGAGACCAAGCCTTTGAGTGAGAAGAGTTGGGTCGCTGGCTCCAGGAGGCTTGTTTTGGTCTCCTTACCCAAGAAAGGATATACTTGCCATAGAGGGAGTGCAATGAAGGTTCACCAGGCTGATTCCTGGGATGGCAAGACTGTCGTATGAGGTGAGATTGGATCGACTAGGCCTGTATTCACTAGAGTTTAGAAGAATGAGAGGGGATCTCATTGAAACGTATAAAATTCTGACCCGGCTAGACAGACTGGATGCAGGGAGGATGTTTCCCCTGGCTGGGGGTCCAGAACAAGGGGTCACAGTCTCAGGATACGGGGTAGGACATTTAGGACTGAGATGAGGAGAAATTTCTTCACTCAGAGGATGGTGAATCTGTGGAATTCTCTACCACAGAAGGCTGTGGAGGCCAAGTCACTGAATATATTTAAGAAGGAGATAGTTAGATTTCTAGACACAAAAGGCATCAAGGGCTATGGGGAGAGAGCGGGAATATGGTATTGAGATAGAGGATCCGCCATGATCATATTGAATGGCAGAGCAGGCTCGAAGGGCTGAATGGCCGACTCCTGCTCCTATTTTTCTATGTTTCTATGTTTCTAAATGCACCTATACTATTCGCCTCAACTATTCCATGTGGTATTCAACCATTCGTCCAGTTCTTCATTGATCAGTGCCTGTTCTGGGATTTTCTGTCGGAAATGATGTTAGGCATACAAAATAGGCATACAAATGGCAAGACTATGTCATGCGACATATTTCCCAACATTTGTGTCTTGGCAACGTTAAAACGCCAGGAACGGCAAAAAATTCCTGGCACCATGGTTGCTATTAACCAATAGGAGTGGGGTGGAGGGAGTGGTTTAAATTACAAAGGGTCACCTTCCTTGCCCAGTGCAATCGATCGTAGGCGACAAAAATTGAAGATTTCTTTTTAATGAGCGTCACCAGCCACGGTGGGCTGGGCAAGTGACGCAGCAACTCTCACCCCTCTCCCTCCCCATCTGATGTGGGCCATCTAGTCATGGCACAAATGGCACCACAGCCTGCTCAAATTATTCAAAACTACCCGGACTCCAAGAAATCGGTCAGGGTCAAGGGTCAGCGGAAGGTCCCATCCCTACCGAAGAGCTGCCATTGTTGTGTCCGAGAGGTAAATCCACCCTCCAGTTTTTCCTCTGACTGTCTCCTCTCGCACGGTTAATACTTTTAGGTGTTTTCTTTATTTAGAAATTATTTATTCCTTCCCGGGACACAGGTGTCGCTGGCTAGGCGGCTATGAGAAGCAAGGATGATGATGATAATCTTTACACCCTGTTCTTTTTAATGGCAACACTGGGGGAACTGTCGAGGAGAAATTAGAGCCCAAGTGGGAGAGGTTGTGTACTTAATCATTAGATGGTCATTAACTCATGGGTGCTTCAGTGATCTCCGCATATCAGCTTTCTATGATAATTTGGTTTCCTCACGCTTTAAAGCCACTTTCTTCAGCATCATTGGTCCTTGCTACTGAAATAAATATATACACAGTGAACTGTGACCCATTTTCTGTCTAATTTAACAAAGTAAAATTCTTTATTGGCACATGCACAAGCCACCAATCGAACTCAAGCGAATCACTCCCAAGTTTATTTTGGGATTGGAGGGCGATTCATACTGCGACCTCCAAAACCTTCACTGAATTTGTTTGCATGACAATATCACAATGTTAGCGCAGTGACGTTATGATGTTAGCGAGGTGACGTTACGATGTTAGCACAGTGACGTTACGATGTTAGCACAGTGACGTTACGATGTTAGCACAGTGACGTTACGATGTTAGCGCGGTGACATTACTATGTTAGCTTGGTAATGTTATGATGTTAGTACGGTGATGTTACGATGTTAGCTTGGTAATGTTATGATGTTAGCGCGGTGACATTACGATATGTTAGCTTGGTGACATTACGATGTTAGCGCGGTGACGTTACGATGTTAGCTTGGTAATGTTATGATGTTAGTGCAGTGACGTTACGATGTTAGCTTGGTAATTTTACGATGTTAGCGCAGTGACGTTATGATGTTAGCTTGGTAATTTTACGATGTTAGCGCAGTGACGTTGCGATGTTAGTGCGGTATTGTTACAATGAAAGCGCGGTGATGTTGCGATGTTAGCACGGTAATGTTACAATATTAGCGCAGTGATGTTAGGATGTTAGCTTGGTAATGTTATGATGTTAGCGCGGTGACGTTACGATGTTAGCTTGGTGACATTATGATGTTAGTGCAGTGATGTTACGATGTTAGCGCGGAAATGTTACGATGTTAGCGCAGTGACGTTACGATGTTAGCTTGGTGACGTTACGATGTTAGTACGATGTTATGATAGTGTGATGTTGTTATGATGTTAGCAGGGTAACGTTACGATGTTAGCTTGGTAATTTTACAATGTTAGCGCAGTGATGTTACGATGTTAGCGTGGAAATGTTACAATGTTAGCGCGGTGACGTTACGATGTTAGCTTGGTGACGTTACGATGTTATGATAGTGTGATGTTGTTATGATGTTAGCAGGGTGTTGTTACGATGTTAGCGTAGTGATGTTACAATTTTAGCAAGGTGATGTTACAATGTTAGCGAGGTATTGGTACTAAGTTAACGCGGTGACGTTACGATTTTACTGATGGTGTTTTACATGTTAACACGGTGATGTTACGAAATTATTGTGGTGATATTACGATGTTAACGAAGATGATGTTACGATGTTAGTGCGGTGATGTCAAAACATCATGCTGTATGTGTACAGAATAGTTCAATTAATTTTTGAGCCATTAAAATATTTGCAATATTATCCTCCGGAGGGACAACCAATTGAGAAATGGAATTTAGACTTCAAAAAAAAATCCTCCTTAGTCCTAAATAACATTACCCATTGATACCAGAATTGTATGCTGGGACTTACAGCTAGGTATAGACGCGAGCGTTTAAACTCCCCAGTAGTTCAGTGAGTTTATCCAGGGAGCAGCTGAGCTACACAGACCGGGAGGAGCCCAGATTCGATCTCTGGTCTGTGCTGATCTCACCCCTGGGCAGAGAGAGAGAGGAAAATCTGCACCTTGCAGTTGAATAACCTGCTGATACTCACAGCAAGTCGATAACTGCCATTTGAATGAGTTACCAGAGGGTGTCTGGGATCCATGGAATGACACCCCAAGTAAGGACAAGAAATTGGGGATAGAAAAATTATGCTTGTTTCACATTTGTAATTGAACTTTCTGCCATCATTGAGATACACTGTAAAACATCTACACACCAGATTCATTTTTTTTTATTTGTTCTCGAGACATGGGCATCACTGGCAATGGCCAACATTTATTGCCCATGAGATGGTGGTGGTGAGCTGCCTTGAACTGCTGCAGTCCGTGTGGTGAAGGTGCTTTTTTGTAGCCGTTTGGTACAACTGAATGGCTTGCTAGGCCATTAAGAGCCAACCACATTGCTGTGGGTCTGGAGTCACATACAGGCCAGACCAGGTAAGGGTGGCAGATTTCCTTCCCTAAAGGACATTAGTGAACCAGATGGGTTTTTACGACAATCCGGTAGTTTCATTATTGATACTAGCTTTTTATTCCAAATGAATTCAAATTCCACAGCTGCAGTGGTGGGACTTGAACTCCGGTCTCTGGATCATTAGTCCAGGTCTCTGGATTACTAGTCCAGGTCTCTGGATTACTAGTCCAGGTCTCTGGATCATTAGTCCAGGTCTCTGGATCATTAGTCCAGGTCTCTGGATCATTAGTCCAGGTCTCTGGATTACTAGTCCAGGTCTCTGGATCATTAGTCCAGGTCTCTGGATCATTAGTCCAGGTCTCTGGATCATTAGTCCAGGTCTCTGGATTACTAGTCCAGGTCTCTGGATCATTAGTCCAGGTCTCTGGATTACTAGTCCAGGTCTCTGGATTACTAGTCCAGGTCTCTGGATCATTAGTCCAGGTCTCTGGATTACTAGTCCAGGTCTCTGGATCATTAGTCCAGGTCTCTGGATTACTAGTCCAGTAACATAACCACTATGCTACCGTACCGCTAATCTATTGTCCCTTGTGGGATATAAGCAAGAAAATAAATTTCAAAGTTTCAACATACAATGTAACTAATTTACCAAACTGGAAATAAATAGTCAATATACAAAAATATTCTACTGCCAGTGAATAAGTCATTTACTACAGTGGACTAACATTTTGAATGCATCTTATTTCATAGCTAAATTTAGTTCCATTCCTGCCATATTTTAAGCAAAGGAACAAAACTCCAGTGACAAAGTAATTCTATTCATTAAAATTCCCGGTTGTTTTCTCCAGTGCTATAAAATCTGCTTGGCTATTTCTCTGGTCGGTACAATCTGTGCTCAATTATTCCGGCCACCTGGGTTGTAATGACTTATTTTTTCTTAGCTATTACGGATAAGGTGATGCCACTAACTCTCAGTTTCCGCAGAAAGCCAGCTCCGTAGGACATCATTTTCATTCAACTGAACTGTTATGGGTTGCACCAGAATCGCAAGTCCTCAACTATGTTACTTCGCCACAGTTCGTAGGAGGAAAAAAAAGTTGCCATGGCAACCTAGATGGTTGTGAATTCACCACAGCGCCACCTGGACTTGAAAAGTAGGGGGAAAAAAATATGATCAGCAAGGTTTTCAGTGGAATGAAGATCAGACGGGTTCTATAATGGTTGGACCATCCCTTTTGGCAAACCATTGTCCATGCAATGAGGGCAAAAATTCGCCCACTGTCTTTTAAGCACCCGCTTGCCGACCGTGCACATCCTGGGATTTTATCTGTTTGGTAAAATAACAAACAATGGTATTAACACTTTATTTTTTTATCTTCTGCCTGTTCTATGCCCTGTTCCTCTTTCAGCCTCCAAGTATCCAGTCCTGACATCCTTGATGTGCCTCCTAATTCCTCACCACCCAAACACTGAAGCACCTCTCTATTAACCCTCGTAGGTGCTGTGTGATATGAAAATAATGCATTCTTACTGAGCGAAGAAACCATTTTCAGAAGTCAGAGAAGCTGGCATCAGCTGTGCCTTCCCCGGTTCCCCCTGCAAGAGAAGCAACATTTGACAGGGAGGTGGACGGGTGGCTTGGATATGGATTTGGAAGCACAACGGAAAGGAAGGGGGCATAACACACGTTAGGAGACACACCAAGGGTGAGTGAGAGACAGGCCATTCTATGATGGCTACTGCTTGAGGCACAATGATAGGTATATCACAAACAGACCACGACTCGCCTTGTGCAAAGCTGCTCATTATTTGCCCATTGGCTCAACTACTCACTTAGAAATTAAATGAGGCCATTTTCCAATACAACGTTGAATGATGCAGGGTAGGGTTGCGAAGTTTCCGGAAATTTTCCACGGGAAGTTTAGCTTGGAGAATTTTGCCCAAAAAAGCACATGCTAGCATAATATTGTTTTTTTTTGTATTTCTTTCATTTTTTCCCCCACAGGTCCTCTCTTAAAATTACTAACAGAGATGGAATCTTAATTATTAAGGAATTTCTGAATCAATATATGTTTATCTTCTTACTTGGCTTGTTTTAATAATTACAAGTTTTGTGTGTGACTGTGAACAAATGCGTCCTGACTGGTTGGATGAGTGGATGAGTGATTAGCTCCCTCTATTGGTGATGTAGCGTCGTGTGTGCACAGGTCATGCGGAACATCAGGAAAAATTTACTCACCCTGTTGCAATCGTGCTGATCGACCGCAGTTCAACACAGAGACGAATGCCCTTTATTTCTCTGCATAGAACAATGCCACGTTTACCGTCGGATGTGTGGAAGCATTTTACCCCAGGCATTAAAGATGGAAGGACTGTGTACATGTGCAAACACTGTACAAAGCCATGTGTAAAGAATGCCACAAAGATGCAGCAGCATTTATCCAAATGCAACAACTTCACTCAAAGCTCACAGCAGTCAGCCCAGAGTTCCTCTGCTTCCATTCAAGAAGATGATGGTTCACATTCAGCATCAGGCTCCTTATCATCAGCAACTCCTGGCCCACTTGGAAGGTTCTTTGATACAATGGATAACCATAGCCTGAATAATGCAGATGAGGGCCTTGCTCGAACTGTATATGCGACAGGCTCACTGCCAATGTGTACTGGAAGAAATTTTTCAATGTTATTCGCCCTGCATACTGTCCTCCCACCAGACATGCTTTGTCTACTTATTTGCTGGAGGCCGAGTATAACAGAGTCCAAGGAAGGCTCAAAGAAACGATAGAGATGGCAGACTGTGTTGCAGTTATCTCAGATGGGTGGTCAAATATACGAGGGGAGGGCATCAAAAAACTACATCGTCTCCACTCCTCTCCCAGTGTTCTTCAAGAGCACAGACACGAAGGACAACAGACACACAGGCACATACATTGCTGATGAGCTGAAAGCGGTCATCAACGATCTTGGATCACAAAAGGTCTTTGCAGTAGTTACTGACAACGCTGCGAATATGAAGGCTGCTTGGGCTCAAGTGGAGGAGGCCTACTCTCATATTACGTCTATTGGCTGCGCAGCTCATGGGCTCAACCTGCTCCTCAAGGACACCATGGGTTTGAGAACCATGGAAACACTGTACAAGAGAGCCAAGCAAGTTGTTAAGTATGTCAGGGGAAAACAGGTAGTTGCAGCAACCTACAACTCCAAGCAAACGACAAAGAACAAGAACACCACACTGAAGCTGCCCAGCAACACTAGATGGGGTGGCATTGTCATAATGTACAACAGCCTTCTGGAGGGTAAGGAGTCGCTGCAAGCAATGGCAATATCCCAGTCTGGGGATATGGAAACCACCATCAAGAAAATACTGCTGGATGATGTGTTTTGGGAGAGTGGTTAGCAGCCTTAAACTACTCTCACCAGTAGCATCTGCAATTGCTCAGATTGAAGGAGATGACGCTGTCTTGCCAGATGTTCTCAGGCTTTTTGCTGATTTAAAAGAACAAATCAGCATTGCCCTAGCCACATCCCTGCTGCTCAAAGCAGAGGAGAAAGCAATTGTTCAATTCATACAGACGCATCAAGAATTTTGTGTCAAGCCGATTCATGCTGCAGCATACATGCTGGACCCAAAGCATGTTGGGAGACCAATACTTTCTGGAGAACAGATCAACAGCGCTTACAGTGTGATTTCTACCCTCTCACGCCACCTCAATCTGGACGTGGGCAAAGTTCTGGGAAGTCTGGCAAAGTTCTCTACCAAGCAAGGTCTTTGGAATGGGGACGGGATATGGGAATCATGCAAGCATATCAGTGCACATACCTGGTGGAAGGGACTTTGTGCATCTGAGGCCCTGTCATCCATTGCATCGGTGATACTCCAAATCCCACCTTCATCAGCGGCCTCTGAACGAAACTGGTCACTTTTTGGGAATACGCATACAAAGGTGTGCAACAGGCTGACTAACAAGAGAGTGAAGAAACTGGTGGCTATCCGGGCGAACCGACAACTTATTGAGCCAGATACAGAAGTGTCCACCACACAGCTAGACAGTGACACAGAGGAGGAAATGGACACGTCAGAGCCAGAGTCAGAGAATCAGGAGGAGCAATGAGGAGTAGAAGACTCAGAAGACTCATGAGTAGAAGACTCAAAGGGACAAAATAAGGACAAATTACAGGCTAAATAAGCTGACGCTCTTTTTATTTTATTTTAGATGGGTCTTTTTGTGGGGGTTCAATAAAGTTCAAAATTGTAGCCTAAATAAAGTTTTGAAAGCCTGTTTTTATTTGTATGGAACAGTATGTCTATTTTGATGACAAAGATAATATAAGGGTCAGAGACAAAAACCATCAGTGTGCAAAAAAACTCAAAATTCCCATAAATTTCCAAAAATTCCCATGGAAAGTTTCCTCTTTTAAAAATTCCCGGAATTTTGCAACCCTAATGCAGGGGAAGGCAAGGCATTAATGTTGTGACTTTCATTTAAGTTGTTGTCAGGGTGTAGGTGACACTGGCAAGGCCACAGCTATTGCCCATCCCTAGCTGCGGTGAGCAGGTGGTGGTGGTGGTTGTGGGTCTTCTTCTTCAGCAATTGCAACTGAGTGGCCCACTCTGTCACTTCAGAGGGCCTTAAGAGACAGCCATGTCGTGTGGAACTCGGTTTTTACAGCAACCAGCTAGTTCTCACGCCCGACAAATGACTAGTTTTATTGAATTCAGTCTCTCAACTGGTCACAGTGGAATGTGAATATAAAATTATTAAAGGGCCTGACAGGGTAGATGCAGGGAGGATGTTTCCCCTGGCTGGGGAGTCTAGAACCAGGGGTCACAGTCTCAGAATAAGGGGTCGGCCATTTAGGACTGAGATGAGGAGAAATTTCTTCACTCAGAGGGTGGTGAATCTTTGGAATTCTCTACCCCAGAGGGCTGTGGATGCTGAGTCATTGAGTATATTCAAGACAGAGATCGATAGATTTTTGGATATTAAGGGTATCAAGGGATATGGGGAATAGAGCGGGAAGGTGGAGTTGAGGTAGATCTTATTGAATGGCGGAGCAGGCTCAAAGGGCCGAATGGCCTACTCCTGCTCTTAATTCTCATGCTCTTATGAATGCATAACCCCTGGGTTGCCGGCCCAGTACTATAACTCTCATCGTGGCAAAGACTAGGAAAAAAAGAGCTGGGTTAAAAGTGCTTCAAACAATAGAGGGAGCAGAACCAGCAGTTAGGAGAAACCTGGCAGTTTGCAAACAGTGACTCCATTCCTCCTTCTGAATACCCTAAAGCAGAGTTCTCCAGCTCTTTGGAGCAGGTGGCTGGATTCACCGCCACAACTAGAGAACGGTTTGTGCATGATGTGAGCTAGGCAGAAAGAAAGAATGACTTGTTTCATGTAGCGCCTTTCACAACCTCAGGATGTCCCAAATCGTGTTACAGCCAATGAAGTACTTTGTGAAGTGTAGTCACTGTTGTAATGCGAGAAATGCGGCAGCCAATTTGCGCACATTAAGCTCCCACAAACAACAATATGATAATGACCAGATAATCTGTTTTTAGTGATGTTTTGTTGAAGGATAGATATTGACCAGGACACCGGGGAAAACTCCCCGGCTCTTCTTCGAAATAGTGCTGTGGGATCTTGTGCGACAGATGTCTGTTTAACGCCTCATCCGATAGACGACACCGCCGACAGTGCGGGACTACACCGGAGTGTCAGTCTAGACTGTGTGCTCAAGTGTCTGGAATAGAACCTGAACCCACAACCTTCTGACTCACAGGCGAGAGTTCTAACCACCGAGCCAAGGTTGCGAATTACGATCGAACGCTCCATCCAACGGTAGGTTTACTGTAGAATGTTTCCACACATATCGGAGAAGCACTTCTCACAAGACGCTTTCACGGTCACAGTTTCCCAGTGTGCGATCTGGGCCTTGCGCTTTGCTAGCTCGTTGCTGGATGATTTCCCAGTAACCCATCCTTTTGACTTTCATTTGCCCAGGTGGCCCTGGCAATGAGGCAGTGGGGCTGGAGCTGCGGAAGTCAGGAACTGTTGGTTGGACTGTGTACTAAACCAAAGGTCACAGTGGGCAATGTAAGGGGAGGGGGGCAGGCACAGCGCATTGAATCAGTCACTGTTCGTCAGAAATCAGGAGCTGAACTTTGAGCTGCATACGGTAAGGCCACTAATGAATGCCGAGTGCGCTACCTTCAGCCCACAGGGCATGAGGTGAAGCCAACAGCACTAAAGTGCTTCAGGCATTAGCAAATTACAGCCCAGGCCCCTTGTTCTATACTGCCACAACAGAATTTACATATGGCTCTACATCAAAGTTCTGGCTTTAGGGCCATATGGAGACCGATGACCATGGGACTTCAGTACAAAGCAGGATAAAGAAGGGATGGGGAACTTCAAAAAGAAGAGACTTGGGTGGGGGGGGGGGGGGGGAAATTCAGTATCGTCCCGTTTGGAGCGCCATTATCGGCCGTGCGCAAAGTTTAGCGCCTGGCGCTAATTATCGCCTCCGACGGCAAACTTGGCTTTTATCGCCCCTGGAGGTGATTGGAGCGTTAAATCGGGTGCTTCACACCTGTCTTAAGACGCAAAGGCCGAGCAGCGAGGCGCTACCTCAGAGCGCTGGTGAAGCAAGGAAGGGCAAATCAAAATAAACCTGCAAAGTGCTGCTCAGTACTAAAAACTCCTTCACACAGCGTTGAATCTCTTCAGAAGTCTCTCTCTCTCTCTCTCTCTCTCTCTCCGAATGTGTGGTGCAAAAATGTCTCCGACAAAAAAAGGCAGGAAGCGGTCGCCTTTCAATAGCGCTCCCCTAGTCCCTTTCTGACAGCATAACGCTGCCCTCAACCTGTCTTTGCTAACGGCAGGCGGTAAGGCAGGGGGTGCCACTCAATATCCGGTCCGGGGCGCTAACGGGGCATTGCGCACTTGACTGACATCACAATCTGCTTGCGCAGAAGATCGTGGCGGTAGTGTTTAGCGCCGCCGCAAAATGTCTAGTTAATTTTGCGAGCGGCGCAAACATCGCCGCGCCCGGGCGCTAGTTGCTTTGCGCCCCATTAGTGCCCTCTTAAGGCACTAACGGGAGGCGCAACCAACTGAATTTTCCTCCCTTGCACTTATATAGCGCCTTTCACAACCTCTGGACATCCCAAAGTACTTTACAGCCAATTAATACTTTTTGAAGTGTAGTCACTGTTGTAATGTGGGAAACGTGGCAGCCAATTTGCGCACAGCAAGCTCCCACAAACAGCAATGTGATCATGACCAGATAATCTGTTTTAGTGATGATGATTGAATAATAAATATTGGCCAGGAAACCGGGGAGAACTCTCCTGCACTTCTTCGAAATAGTGCCATGGGATCTTTTCCATTCACTGGAGAGGGCAGATGGAGCCTCGGTTTAACGTCTCATCTAAAAGGCAGCACCTCCGACAGTTCAGCACTCCCTTAGCACTGCACTGGGAGTGTCAGCCTAGATTTTTGTGCTCAAGTCTCTGGAGTGGGACTTGAACCCACAACCTTCTGACTCAGAGATGAGAGTGCTACCCACTTTTTAATTTATTTTTATATATTATTTATTGAACATTAAAAATGTATTTCTTTTTTATTTTATATATTATTTATTGAACATTAAAAACATTTACAACATCATGTATCATACAAATCCATTCCGCCGCTCTGCACAGCCATTCCTCCACCACATATTAACATCAAAACCTGAAGTTTAATTTGTCTCCCATAACATATATTAATCGATTGTACTTTAAAAATTGACCATAAAATACTATCTTTAAATTCCTTTCTGAATAAAACATCTGCAGAGCCTTATATTTTAGCTTATATTTAAAACACTTTTTTAGATTTATTCACCTCCCCTTAAAACAGAGCATTCCTTCTTTGCACAATCACGAATCTAGCCAAACTGAACATTAAATTCATTGCCGCTCCGCTAGACTCGGCCAGACTCTCCTGCAATCCCCATCTCAAGATTGAGTCCCACGGGATTCCCATTCTCGCTCTTCGGTCCCTACCCAGCAAAAAAACTTCATACAACTGTCGAACATAGTACTTAAAAAATCCTTTAACTGCGAACATAACACCAGTAAATGGGACAGAGTCTCATCCCGTGTCCCACACACTGGGCAAGTTGCCCCCTCCACTTGCCCAATCTTACATAAGACGGTCATGGTAAAAATCTGGTTATGAGTCAATTTGAAATCCAGTTCAATCCACTCTGGATATTTAAAATTCACCCACACTCCCTTCCAAATCCTGTTGAAGTCCTGCTGTGGGTATATACACTGCCAAAACTCCTGACCAGCAGGTGTCTTGAATCTCCATTCTCTAAATATCCCATAGAAATCTCAAGTATTACAAATTGGACCAACTCCTCCCCTTTCTCCAGCAGAAAGCTTGGAAAAGCGGGATGCATTTTACTTCCTTTGGAGATTTGCACATTTATTTCTTCCATCCAATTCTGTGTCATTGCCCTCACAATCTTCTCATACATGATCATAATTACTTTTTCCTCTACCTCCTGATCCTCCTCCCAAATCATGTCCCTCACTACTGCTTCCAGCAACCAACCTGGAACCTCAAATAATATATCTTTTACATATATAATACCAGCTTTTATAAAAGCTTGATTAAATAATACCTCTCCTTCAATGTTAACCCACTGTTCAAAAATAAGGGCTGTTCTAAAAATTCCTCAGCACCCTTGGGCATAAACTGCACACTTTTTAAAAATTGGTCCCAAGTCTCTACAACCCCTAGGGAGAGGTTTAATTGATTTCAAAAACATATTATTGTATTCATATGCAATATCCCCTGCCCTCCTATACCACTTCATTTAAAAAAATGATCAAACCAACTCTTCAAAAAACTTGTATTTGACTTCTAAAGAAATCTCTTCACCCATTTGATTCTAAAGGATTTTTTCTTCAAATCAATATCTGGGAAATTGAGTCCTCCCTGATTTCTCCGTCCAGTGATGGTATTGTAAGCCACCAAGGCTGGTTTCCCTTCCCATAAAAACCTCACACAAGCCTCTCGGATGGACTTTTCCGCCCACTCAGGAATATCCTCCACCATCAATAAGCAGGATAGCGGACACCACTGTCGCTCTTCCTTGCACTTTCAACCACCTTCTTTCCCATCTTCCCAAAATCTTTTTAATTTTCATAACCTTCGGTTCCCAATTTAATCGATCCACTTCATGCCTGTCCTTGCAACCCATATGCACCCCCAGAACTTCCAAAACCTCCACCACCTTAAAGGGGCTTTCCTCCAACCATTCCCCCCTACCCCTTCCCGTAACCAGGCATTGGGACTTACTATAATTCACTCTGGCCCTTGAAGCTCTACAATATTCCTCCACTACTCCCATAGCTTTTCTCACTGACTCCCCATTTCTCAACGTTGAGGTTGTGTCATCTGCACATTGGTGTATCACCGACACCCGCCTGGAACTGGGAGCCGCAATCCCGACTACGCCTTGTTCCTTTCGCATCATGTAACCTAATGGTTCTGCTACCAATGTGTACAACAATGGGGTCAGTGGACAACCCTGTCTCACTGACCTTTGTATCGGAAAATACTTGGATAAAAAACCATTACGTTTAACGCAGCTAAATATGTTTGAATAAAAAATCCTTATCCACTCAATGAAATTTTCCCCAAAACCAAACACTTCCAAAACCATCAATAAAAACTCATGAGAGACCCTATCAAAGGCTTTCTCTTGATCTATCTTTAATACATAAGCCTCCCTCCCACTCTCTTCCATGAGCTCTATCGCATCTTGGATTGACCACAGAGTCTGCGATGTCCCAGCCTATGACTCCATAGGACTGAGAGGGCAAAACTATCTGCGGAATCATCTCCTTCATACGATTTGCCATAACCCTCGCCAAGATCTTATAATTTACATTTAATAATGTGATGGGCCTCCAATTCTTTAGATCCTTTCTATCCCCTTTATTTTTATATAAGCTAAGCTTTTGACACCTCTCCTCATAGATGGGGCCAGGCTTCCCTCAATTTTAATCTCCTAAAAACTTCTAAGAGGAATGGACTAAAAATCTCAAAAAATTATTTATAAAATTCTGCACTTAGTCCATCGGACCCTGGGTTTTTCCCCCTCTTCATTGCACTTATTGCTACTTTTATTTCTGCTAATCCTACTTCTTTGTCACACATGCTTCTCTCATCCTCCTTTAAACCCTCTTCAATAAAAGCACTAACCTTCTCCATCGCCAATTTGGAAATGTCTTCTTTTGTATATAACTCTTGATAAAAGCTGCTAGCCACCTCCAAAATCTCCCCACTTTCAGTAATGATCTTCTCCCCAACCTTCAACTCTCCAATTAATGATAATCTCTGCCGCAGTTTCTCTTGCTCTAGAAAATATCTAGTGTATCTTGCTCCCTCCAATGCATCTTTAGCCATTTCACTGAGAATGGCCCCCTTGCATTTTTCAGCCTGCAATAATTCCCACACTTCCTTTAAAACCACCCACTTAGGGCGCGAAATTCGGAAGCGCCCAGTTTCGGGGTGGTAACGCTGGTGAGTCGGGACATCCTGTGCCTGGCGAGGCAGTCCCGCCCCAGCCGCGAAATTCACCTTTCCGTCCTGTCCAGGAAGTGGAGCGCAATGTCAGCGCTCCACGTCCTGGTGGGGCGGTAACTGAGGCGATGTCGGGGCGCGATCGGCAGCGAGTGCCGCCGCGTTTCAATGCCCCTCCCCTTCAGTTAAAGGGGAGGGGTCGCTGCGCACTCTGCAGGGCCTCCGATGGCCCACACTAGGCCACCAGGGCAGCGTGGTGCCAGAGCAGCAGCCCGGCGCTGAGACGTGGTGCCGGGCTGCGCGATGGCGGCCAGGACCACGCCATGGCACACCATGGAGGGCCGAACTGGAGATCGGCCAAAAAAGGAAAATGGCGGCACAGGTCGTGGCTGCACCTCCCCTTTAACTACCACCCCGCGAGCAGAGGTTGGCCCGACTCGCGAGGCTGGCACTGACACTGCCTGCGGCAGCCTCGTGGGGCGCAGACAAATTTCTGCGGCGGGCGGTAAGGGGACGTGGCGAGGCGTTAAGGGTTCACCGTGCATGGCGATGACATCATCACCAGAGGCGTGGTGGCCCGGGGCACTACTGGGTAGCGCCTCAGCAACACCCCGCCGAATTTCGCGGGAGGCGCATTTTTCGCCCCATTAGCGCCACACAGAGGCACTAACGGCAGGTGCAAAGGAGCCGAATTTCGCCCCCTTAGTCTCTGCTCCCTTATCCTCTCCGTCAACTGCTTTACAGATATCCGTGAACTTTCTGTTTATATTCTATTCTTGTCACCGGTTAGCTTTCCCATAACATACCGAAAAACCTTTTACCTCATATTTGAAGTTGTCCCACCAAACTCTTCTTTCTTTCAAAAGTAAAGGTTCCTTCTGAGCATTCTTTATTATATTTTAAATCCCTTCTTAATAACATTCGGCTTTGGTCGGCAGGCAAAGCAGCTTTCCTCGCCACAGTCCTCATGTACCGCCTAGATAATATCCTCGCACTGAACCACCACCGTGTTTTCTTTTCTAAACCTTATGGGGTCCAGGCCCAAATCTTTGGACTTTTTTTTCTCCCTTCCCCCAACATTGTCTCCCCTGATTAAATTCATCCTGGCAACACTGCCCTCTGAGGGGCCCGGCACTCCTGGCCCCTCAGCAGCATCTAGCTGCTGTTTGTGGACCAAAAATGCCCTAAAACCCGAAAGAAAAAACCCCAAAACCCACCCCCAACTTTTTACAAACTCACTCCAACTCCCTGCAGCAATCAAGCACCCAGCAGCACCTGCTCACTCCTAGCCCCTCCCAGCTAGAGTGTGCTCCCCACTGAGCCATGGCTGACACTAACTGTGCTCCCAGCAAGCACTCTGAATCGGTCAACCAACTCGCGTGGTTTCCGAGAGAAAATGGAGGCAATTCACTGCTCCAGAAGGGTCTTTCTATTCTTTCCCTGACAGTAGTGACAGACTGAGTGTGGGAGTCCGCATTTCCATTATTTCAAATTGGAGTCTGTACAGAAGAAGCTGGCAGGGTGCCTTACTACAGCAGCGTGACGCGCTGCACATTGACTGCTAGGCATTGTTTTCATTGTGCTTTGTCTTCACTTTCAAGTTCCTTATTTTCTTCTCACATTTAACATTAATTATTCTTTCACTGTATTTATTTATCTCCTTTGTTCTTTCCTGCCCTGCTGACTTGAAACATATTCTCCAGTCTACTCCCTGTGCCTCCAATTTGGGATGGACCATCTGCCATTGAGGAAGCGAGAACGCCAGTTGAGCTACACTTGAAGGGGAGACATTTGCAGGGCTAGGGGGGAAAGAGCAGGGCAGTGAGACTAACTGGAAAGCTCTTTAAAAGAGCCAGCACAGGCATGATGGGTCGAATGGCCTCTTTCTGTGCTGTAAGATTCTATGATACATGGGTACACACAGGATCATAGAGTCATAGAGTTATACAGCACGGATAGAGGCCCTTCGGCCCATCGTGTCCGCGCCGGCCATCAAGCCCTGTCTAATCTAATCCCATATTCCAGCATTTGGTCCGTAGCCTTGTATGCTGTGGCATTTCAAGTGCTCATCCAAATGCTTCTTAAATGTTGTGAGGGTTCCTGCCTCCACAACCCTTTCAGGCAGTGAGTTCCAGACTCCAACCACCCTCTGGGTGAAAAAGTTCTTTCTCAAATCCCCTCTAAACCTCCCGCCCTTTACCTTGAATCTATGCCCCCTAGTTATTGACCCCTCTACTAAGGGAAAAAGCTCCTCAGCATCCATCCTATCTATGCCCCTCATAATTTTGTACACCTCAATCATGTCCCCCCTCAGCCTCCTCTGCTCCAAGGAAAACAAACCCAATCTGTCCAGTCTCTCTTCATAGCTGAAGCGCTCCAGCCCTGGTAACATCCTGGTGAACCTCCTCTGCACCCTCTCCAACGCGATCACATCCTTCCTGTAGTGTGGTGACCAGAACTGCACACAGTATTCCAGCTGTGGCCTAACCAGTGTTTTATACAGCTCCATCATAACCTCCTTGCTCTTATATTCAATGCCTCGGCTAATGAAGGCAAGTATCCCATATGCCTTTTTTACCACCTTATCCACCTGTTCCGCCGCCTTCAGGGATCTGTGTACTTGCACACCCAGATCCCTCTGACCCTCCGTCTTGCCTAGGGTCTTACCATTCATTGTGTATTCCCTTGCCTTGTTAGTCCCCCCAAAGTGCATCACCTCGCACTTTTCCGGGTTAAATTCCATTTGCCACTGTTCCGCCCATCTGACCAACCCATCTATATCGTCCTGCAGACTGAGGCTACCCTCCTCGCTATTTACCACCCTACCAATTTTTGTATCATCCGCGAACTTACTGATCATACCTTTTACATTCATATCCAAGTCATTAATGTAGACCACAAACAGCAAGGGACCCAGCACTGATCCCTGTGGTACCCCACTGGCCACAGGCTTCCAGTCACAAAAACAACCTTCGACCATCACCCTCTGCCTTCTGCCACTAAGCCAGTTTTGTATCCAATGTGCCAAGGCACCCTGGATTCCATGGGCTCTTACCTTCTTGACCAGTCTCCTGTGCGGGACTTTATCGAAGGCCTTACTGAAATCCATGTATACCACATCCACTGCGTTACCCTCATCCACACACCTAGTCACCCCCTCAAAAAATTCAATCAAATTAGTCAGACATGATCTTCCCTTGACAAAGCCATGTTGACTATCCCTGATTAATCCTTGCCTCTCCAAGTGGAGACAAATTTTGTCCCTCAGAATTTTTTCCAATAATTTTCCTACCACTGATGTTAGGCTCACTGGCCTGTAGTTCCCCGGTTTTTCCCTACTTCCCTTCTTGAATAATGGTACTACATTAGCGGTCCTCCAGTCCTCTGGCACATCCCCTGTGGCCAGAGAGGTCCTGAATATATGTGTTAGAGCCCCCGCAATCTCTTCCTTTGCCTCACACAGCAGCCTGGGATACATTTCATCCGGGCCTGGGGATTTATCCATTTTTAGGCCAGCTAAAACCGCCAATACCTCCTCCCTCTCGATGTTAACATGTTCGAGCATATCACAGTCCCCCCGCCCTATTTCTATGTCTACATCGTCCTTCTCCATAGCGAAAACAGATGCAAAAAATTCATTTAGAACCCCTCCTACATCTTCCGGCTCCACACACAGATTGCCACTTTTGTCCCTAATGGGCCCTATTTTTTCCCTAGTTATCCTCTTACCCTTAATATACTTATAAAACATCTTCGGATTTTCCTTTATTTTGCTCGCCAGTGTTATTTCATGGCCCCTCCTTGATCTCCTAATTTCTTTTTTAAGTATCCCCCTGCACTTTTTGTACTCCTCTAGGGCTTCCTCCGTCTTTAGCCTTTTGTATCTGCCAAAAGCCCTCCTTTTTTTCCTAATCCATTCTCGTATATCCCCTGACATCCAAGGTTCCCTGTGGTTTTTGGAACCACCCTTGACCTTTACGGGAACATGTTGCCATTGTATGATCTCAATCTCCCTTCTGAAAGCCTCCCATTGCTCCGATGCGGATTTTCCTACAAGTAGCTGATCCCAGTCCATTTTGGCCAGATCCTGCCTTATCCTATTAAAATCGGCCTTCCCCCAATTTAGAACCTTTATTTCCGGCCCATCCCTGTCCTTTTCCATGACCACCTTAAATCTTACCATATTATGGTCACTATCACCAAAGTGCTCACCTACTAGCACTTTTTCCACTTGGCCGGCCACATTCCCTAGAATTAGGTCCAGTACCGCCCCCTCTCTTGTAGGACTTTCTACATGCTGGCTCAAAAAGCTCTCCTGGATGCACTTTAAGAATTCTACACCCTCTGAGCCTTTCACACTCTGACTATCCCAGTTAATATTGGGGAAGTTGAAATCCCCCATTATTATTACCCTATTATTTGCACATTTCTCTGAGATTTGCCTACATATCTGTTCCTCTATCTCCCCCTGACTGTTTGGAGGCCTATAGTACACTCCCAGCAAAGTGCTTGCCCCCTTTTTGTTTTTAAGCTCCACCCATATGGCCTCATTAGAGGACCCTGCTAATATATCATCCCTCCTTACTGCAGTAATTGACTCCTTAATTAATATTGCGACACCCCCTCCTCTTATACCTCCCCCTCTGTCTCGCCTGAAGATTCTGTACCCCGGAATATTGAGCTGCCAGTCTTGCCCTTCCCTCAACCATGTCTCCGTGATAGCAACAATATCATACTCCCATGTGTTTATCAACACCTTCAGTTCATCCACCTTATTTGCAAGACTCCTTGCATTAAAATAGATGCCATCCAGCCTTGCCCTTATATATTTGCCCTGTCTACCAAGCTGACTTGTTTTTTTTCTCTATAATTGGCAGCACATCCCCCCCTATTTCAGCTCCCCTCTGTATCCCATCCCCCTGCCAAGTTAGTTTAAACCCCCCCCAACAGTGCTAGCAAACCTCCCCGCAAGGATATTTGTCCCGCTCTGGTTCAGGTGCAACCCGTCCGACTTGTACAAGTCCCACCTTTCCCAGAAGCAGGCCCAGTGATCCAGGAAAGTAAAACCCTCCCCCCTACACCAACTCTTTAGCCACGCATTCATCTGCTCTATCCTCCCATTCCTATACTTACTAGCACGTGGCACTGGGAGTAATCCAGAGATTACAACCTTTGAGGTCCTGCTCTTTAATCTGTTACCTAGCTCCCTAAATTCTTGATGCAGGATCTCATCCCTCTTTTTACCTATGTCGTTGGTACCAATGTGGACCACGACCACTGGCTGTTCACCCTCCCCCTCCAGAATGCCCTGCAGCCGCTCAGTGACATCCTTGACCCTGGCACCAGGGAGGCAACAAACCATCCTGGATTCACGTCTACGGCCACAGAAACGCCGATCTGTTCCCCTTACTATAGAATCCCCTACCACTATTGCTCTCCCACTCTTTTTCCCCCCTTCCTGGGCAGCAGGAGCACCCCCAGTGCCAGGAAGTTGGCTGCTGCTGCCTTCCCCTGGTGAGTCATCCCCCTCAACAGTATCCAAAGCGGTATACTTGTTTGAAAGGGGGATGTCCGCAGGGGTTCCCTGAACTACCTGCCTGCCTTTGTTGCTCCGCCTGATGGTCACCCCCTGTGCTGCCCTACCCTGAGGCGTGAACAACTCGCTAAACGTGCTATCCACGAGCCTCTCAGCATCGCGCATGCTCCAAAATTCATCCACCCGCAGCTCGAGCGCCGCAATGCGGTCTGCAAGTAGCTGCAGCTGGATGCATTTCCCGCACACATGGTCGTCAGGGACACTGGCAGCGTCCCTGATTTCCCACATGGAGCAAGAGGAGCAGAACACGGGTCTGAGCTCTCCTGCCATGACTTACTCCTTTAATTAACTTAAAAATTTATTCAATACCCCAGTTACAGGTATACTCTAGGGCGCTTTATTTACCAACCGTCCCCACTACACCAGAGACCCTAGAAATTTAACACCACAGAAGTCACGCTCTCCCCCGAACTGGTCGGGCCTCTGCCTTCGCGCCGGTTTTTAAGCCGGGCTCCTCCTCCGCTGCTGCTCTCCCCCGAACTGGTCGGGCCTCTGCCTTCGCGCCGGTTCATAGGATTATAGAATGATTCAGCCCATCGTACCTGTGCCGGCTCTTTGGTAGAGCTATCCATTTAGTCCCACTCCCCTGCTCTTTCACTACAGCCCTGCAAATGTTTTCCCTTCAAGTATTTACACAATTATCTTTGAATATTCCTATTGAATCTGCTTCTACCACAGTGCATTCCAGATCACAACAACTCGCTGTGTAAAAAAAATATTTCTTCATGTCGCCTCTGGTTCTTTTGCCAATCACCACGGCTAATAGGACTTCTTCACTCATGCAAGATATTGTAGCCTGTCTCTGAATAATGGTTCCTTGCCTTCTCGGACTTAAGTATAAGGTAACAGTAAATGACCGCAGCGTCACAGCTGAGAGAGAAAATAGAAGCAGAGGCTGTATTTGCACTCCAACTATAGTGTCAGTATGAATCAATTTTCCCCTTGCACCAATGCTAAACTCGTAGTGTAAATGCAGGGTCAGGGCCCAAGACACTCCAAAACAGAGGAGCCCAGGCTGCAGATTTACACTACAGCATCTCAACATTGGGTGCAAAGTGACTTCACACTGACACTAGACTTGTAGTGTAAATACTGCCTGCAGGTAACCAAGATCACAGCCCCATAGTTACCAGGGTAACAGCCTCGGTTGCCGAAATGCTTGCTACATTCCTGGCGGTGTATGCGTTATAAAAAAAATGATGGCAACTGCCAATGGCACTCATAGGTGTAAGAAAATAAGACAATGCTAAACAGGAGTAGACAAATTAAAAACCGGTAAAGATTAACGTAGGTTGGTTGAGAAGTGAGCGTGTGGAAAATACTTATTAAATCCAAAGTTTGAAAGTACTGCAGGTGTGGAAATGGAAGTTAAAAGTTGGGGCAACATATTCCAAATTGTAACTGTATCATAAGGAAAGTAATTGACGTAATAAAACTCACTATGCACTTCGTTTGAGTATAAAGCAAGGCTTTAATCAATTTGTTTCAGAACATAAAGGTCTAGTTGTCCTTCACTAGTTCCTGTCTTACAAAATGTCCCTGGGCAAGCTGGGCCCACGCCCGAGTATTTATACTCCTTTGATGGCGCCACCAGCTGGCCGTCCAGCGTTATTTCATGAGTAGTTTCTTTATAATGATGAGATTTATAACAGTAATCGCAACCAGGGATTTTTTTTGGGGGGGGGGGGGGGGAAGCGGGGGGGGGGCGGACAGAGTCGTCGGACAGACAAGAGACCAAACACAAAACCCAACAAAGAAATATGAATGGAGGTATAATTTGTTCAAAAAAGGAGTAAAGAAAATACTGACAGCCCTTAGAACACCACCTCAACTAGCTATGATAATATTTACGAGTTGTCGGCAGGCTCGAGGGTAATCTAAACTGCCCAAGAAATGCAAGGGCCAAGTTTTCAAATCCATACTCTCAAAATTCTATACTAACCTTGTAGGATAGAGTGTACCTGTAGGATTTAGTAAATATTGTTAAGATTTTGTAAGCATTATTAAATAACTATATTATGTGAAATTGTATGTTAAAAACCTAAGAAGCCTGTATAAAATGGCGAATGGCTGAGAAGAAAAGCATGATGGTAAAATTAAGCCAACATTATGTTATAACTGCGAGAATAGCACTGAGGTAGTGTAGATTTTCTGTTATATTAAAAACAAGAAGCCAGTGAAGGACAAGACATTAATTAAGTCTCAAAGTAAAATAGAGGGTTTTCAATATCCAATGTCCCTTATAGTCTAGGCCAGTCTAGATAATGGTCTATGGGAAAGGCAAAAGACGTCTATCGTAATTCATGGGAAGTCTGGCTATGTAAAAGTTCTCATACTCAAAGCTCACAGCAGAAAAGGGGAGGGAATCATAGACCGTACTTGTGGAGGTCAGAATGGTGAGATAGCCCAAGCAGCTGCTACACTTGCTATGTACTTTGAAGGGAAAAAAAGGAACAACTATTGAACACTGAAGGCAGCACGAAACCAGAGGATAAGAAGCTTTAGTCAACAGAACACAGCAAGAGAATAAAGAGACCGCGCCACAGTCACTGGGAAGGAACGCCGGGGTTCGATGAACAGACTGCGACTACCTTCTTGTTAAGTATTACTTTTTTGTACTGGATGTTTAATGCTTAATAAACCTTGTCATAAATCGCAACTTCTACAAGAAGTAACTCAGGAAGTACTACTGAACGGCCAGCTGAGGGCGCCATCCGAAGATTATAAATACTCGGGCGTGGGCCCACCTTGACCAGAGACAATCTGGAAACAGGAAGCTAGTGACTACTAACTAGACCTCCATGTTTTGTTACAAGTCGATTAAAGCCTTGCTTTATGTACAACCAAGTGCGTAGTGAGTCTTTATTACGTCAAACCTGTTTTACTGATACACAATGTGCCTGTACCCAGAGTGGTTTGTGTCGTCACGGACAAATTATTCTACAGAGCAACAACCTCATTTGCATAATAAAAACAGGAAACGCTCAGCAGGCCAGGCAGCTTCTGTGGAGAGAAGAAACAGAGTTAACATTTCAGGTTGATAACCTTTCTGAACCTCTGAAGAAAAGTCATCGACCTGAAACGTTAACTCTATTTCTCTCTCCACAGATGATGCCTGACCTGCTGAGTATTTCCAGCAGTTTCTGTTCTAATTTCAGATTTCCAGCATCTTCCAGTATTTTGCTTTTGTACTTTGCATATTTGGAAAGAGCAAGGGCTATACTGAGAACAGTATTTCGTCACATACTCATGATTCTAAAGAAGGACCACCTGAGAGAACTCTTTCTAGGTATTTGTGAAGAATGCCACTAATGAACTATAGTTAGTTCCAGATGGGCCGCTTTGTGTTCATATATAAAAGGCAGTGAAAGTTAATTTTCCCTAAACGAACAGGCTTATTTTGTAACATTCAGTTCGTAATCTGCAGTCAAAGCATTTCTATAATGTAGGAAGAGAGAAAGAAGGGGCTGCTTAGTGCCGTGGGAAATGGTAGAATCTATTATTAGGGATGTGCAAACAGGGCACTTAGAAAATCATAATGGGCCGTAATTTGCGGCCCCTATAAGTGCGTATGAGGCGTGTACACGCCCGTAGGGGCCGCGCAAGTTCCGGGTTTAGGCATGCGTTGCGCATGCACTAAAACCCGGAACTTGTGAACTGTCAAGAATCCTCTTGACAGATCGCACGCATCCCCGGGGAAAAGGGCCTCCCCGGGCGGAGAGTTGGGCTATTTGCCCAACTTCTGCCCAGCGAATGCCTGTGAAATTCTTACGCCTGGTAAGGCCTGCTTTTACCAGCGTAAGAGTATTAAAAAACAGAAAAATAAAATGTTATCAATAATTTATACATTTAAAAACCTGTGAAATAAGGTAAGTTTATTTTTAGCCCCTTTAAAACATGTAAATTTATTTTTCAAAAAATAACATTTTTGTTTTAAATATTGAATTAAATGCCATTTTAATTCATTTTAAATATGTAATGGTTTATAAAAATTTATTTGATGTGTAGATGTATTTTTTGGGGGTATTCCCATTTTACTTATGGGGCTTCTGTACATACGGAATCCCCATGAGTGTGAATGGGGATCCCCTTCTGTCATTCATTGGGCTGGCCCACGTGATCCCAGGGGCTCTCGCTAACCTCCTGCGCCCTGGGATATGTGGGCCTCTACCCGTTCGTACCCGGGAGCTACCCGGTCGCACCCGGAGAGCCCCAGGAGCATGAGTTTCCACGGATCCTGAAGCCCCAGGCATTTTATTTGTGGATCGGAGGCATTTCCCCGCAGGAAGCCTCCGACCGCAAATTCAGGACTTTTATAAGATTAGGCAGAGTCAACGCGGTTTTATGAAAGGGAAATAATTTTTGACAAATCTATTCGAGTTTCTTAAGGGTGTAACTAGCAGGGTAGATAAGGGGGAACCAGTGGATGTAGTACATTTAGATTTTCAAAAGACATTCGATAAGGTGCCACACAAGAAGTTGTTACACAAGATTAGGGCTCATGGGATTGGGGGTAATATATTAGCTTGGATCAAGATTAGTTAATGGGCAGAAAACAGAGAGTAGCAATAAATGGGTCATTTTCGGGTTGGCAGGTTATATCTAGTGGGGTGCCACAAGGATCAATGTTTTGGCCTCAGCTATTTACAATCTATATCAATGACTTCGATGAGGGCACCGAGTGTAATGTGTCCAAGTTTGCTGATGATACAAAGCTAAGATGTGAGGAGGGTGCAAAGAGGCTGCAAAGGGATATGGACAGGTTAAGTGAATGGGCAAGAAGGTGGCAGATGGAGTATAATGTGGGGAAATGTGAAATTATCCACATCGGTAGGCAGAATGGAAAAGCAGAATACTTTTTTAAAAGGTGAGAGACTTGTAAATGTTAGGATTCAGAGGGATTTGGGGGGTCCTTGTACATGAATCACAGAAAGTTAACATGCAGGTGTAGCAAGCAATTAGGAAGGCAAATGGCATGTTAGCCTTTAGTGCAAGGAGGTTGGAGTATAAGAGTAAGGAAATCCTGCTGCAATTATATAGGGCTTTGGTGAGACCACACCTGGAGTACTGTGTCTCCTTACCCAAGAAAGGATATACTTCCCTTAGAGGGGGCACAACTAAGGTTCACTAGACTGATTCCTGGGATGAGAGGGTTGTCCTATGAAAAGATTGTATAATGTAAGTGTTGTCTTATGTTGCACTACAACTATAATAGAGGCAATGTTCTAAATTGACAGCCACACAGTGCACAAATGACTCATTACACTGATCAACTCATTACATCTGCTTCAAGTCTACTGAATCTTGCAATAAATTAACCCCACTGCAAATCTTTGTACTAATGCACAAGCAATAAACTGCCAATAAAATAGGGCCTAATCTGACAAAAGCGCTAATATGAATTATTTTTTCTTGACTAAAAATGCTTTCAATCATTACACCCAGAATTGAATTCTCCACTATCTTCAAAGTACTGCAAAGTAGACATCTCAATATCATGGTAAGGAGGGTCCCTGAGATATGGTAGCAATTCATGTTACGATAAACATAATGTACTGAAGTGAGTTCAGTCCCTGAGGCCTGGTTGTGGTAATCAATAGTACTTTGTATTAACCTTCAGGGTCAAAAGGGGCTTCTTTTATTCTTAATAGTTTTGTTGCTAAGATTGTGATGCACTGTTCTATATTTTCAAACTTTTCTACGTACATTAGAAAGGCAGTAGTTTACACGACAGAAGCAGGTTATTCGGCCTATCGTGCCAATGCTAGCTCTTTCCTAGAGCAATCTGAAACTAATCCCTCCGCCCTGCTCTCTCCCTGTAGCCCTGTCTCTTCCTCTGCTTCAGGTGTTTTTCTACTCTTTGTTTATTTCATTCTTTGCTGAAGCGCTCTTCATATACTCCGTTCTTAGACTTTTTGCTGCGTTGGGATAGCTAGAACAGGTTTTGTTTTCCCAGCAATGTATTAGACTCAGTCCCTTATTTCCACTTGCGAATACTTTCATGCCTCATTTCATCTGCTTCCAATTGGTCCGTCTCAGATCACTGATTTACATTCCTTCTGGGAATAGTCTCTTATTCGTAGATTTAATCTGCTCTTTTTACCAGCTGGACACGCTCGTCATCTTCCAAGTGTCACCGTGTTGCTCCTGTACGGTTCACTACATAAGTTGCAAGTAACATTTGTGCCACACAAGTGTCAGGCAATGGCCATTTCCAACAAGAGAGATTCGGCACAATAGGCCAAATCCCCCTCCATCCAACATCCTGGGGGGTAACCATTGATCAGAAACTCAATGAAAGAAAGAAAGACTTGCATTTATATAGCACTTTACAGTCAATTAAGTACTTTTGAAGTGTAGTCACTGTTGTAATGTGGGAAACGCAGCAGCCAATTTGCACACAGCAAGATCCCACAAACAGCAATGTGATAACGACCAGATAATCTGTTTTTGTTATGTTGGTTGAGGGATAAATATTGGCCAGGACACCGGGGATAACTCCCCTGCTCTTCTTCGAAATAGTGTCCTGGGATCTTTTACGTCCACCTGACAGAGCAGACGGGGCCTCGGTTTAACGTCTCATCCAAAAGACGGCACCTCCGACAGTGCAGCACTCACTCAGCACTGCACTGGGAGTGTCAGCCTAGCTTTCTCCAATGGGAACAGTCACATAAATGCCGTGGCTACTGGGGCAGGTTAGAAGCTGGGTATTCCGTGGCGAGTGGCTCACCTCCTGACTCCCCAAAGCCTCACCATTACCTACAAGGCACAAGTCAGGAATGTGACTTATCACTGGCCTCCTTGGATGCAGCTGCAAGAACACTCAGAAAGCACTTCTTCACACAAAGGAAAGTGGAAATCTGGAACTCTCTCCCTCAGATAGCTGTTGAGACTCGTTCAATTGAAAGTTTCAAAAACTGAGATTGACAGATTTTAGTTAGGCAAGATTATTCAGGGTTACGGAACCAAGGCGGGTAGATGGAGTTAAGATGCAGATCAGCCTTGATCTCATTGAATGGTGGAACAGGCTCGAGGGGCTGAATGGCCTACTCCTGTTCCGATGTTCCTATTACTCTGGTGTGCGCACCTTGTCTCGCTAGCCCGGCGAGGGTTCCATTGAGGTCTTATAAATGCAGAGTTCCTGGAGCAGCACATCAATTTCTTCAAATACACCTCATGGACATGGATCTTGACAGAAGACCCCTGCACCTCTGCCCACCAGAAAATTACAGGACCTTGAAATGGATAGGCATCCTAGCAGAACTGGGCGCCACCTCATTCTCCAAATCCCCGATTCAGAGATCTGCCCAGTGTCTGCCCGGCTCTGACTGGAATTTCAGGGCCAAAGTTTTGTATTGTCAGCTAAGTTTAAAATCTTACCGGGATTTCAGCCCCATAATTGCTCGGTTTACGATCCCAGCGGTGCCCTCCAGGGTAGGACCCACTGGAGTTTGTGGCATCAGTGGGAGCGCAACTTATGAACAGAGGTTATTTAAGAAGGGAAGTAGACAAAAAGCCGGAAACTATAGACCAGTTAGCCTAACATCTGTGGTTGGTAAAATGTTGGAGTCCATTATTAAGGAAACAGTAACAGAGCATTTGGATAAACATAATTTAATAGGACAGAGTCAGCATGGTTTTATGAAGGGGAAGTCATGTTTGACAAATTTGCTCGAATTCTTTGAGGACGTAACATACAGGGTGGATAAAGGGGAACCAGTGGATGTAGTGTATTTGGACTTCCAAAAGGCATTTGACAAGGTTCCACACAAAAGATTACTGATCAAGATAAGAAATCACGGGATTGGGGGTAATATACTGGCATGGGTGGAAGATTGGCTATCTAACAGAAAACAAAGAGTTGGGATAAATGGTTCATTCTCGGGCTGGCAATCAGTAACCAGTGGTGTTCCGCAGGGATCAGTGCTGGGACCCCAACTCTTTACAATCTATATTAACGATTTGGAGGAAGGGACCGAGTGCAACATATCCAAGTTTGCCGACGATACAAAGATGGGAGGGAAAGCAGTGAGTGAGGAGGAAATAAAAAACCTGCAAAAGGACATAGACAGGCTAATTGAGTGGGCAGAGATTTGGCAGATGCAATATAATGTTGGAAAGTGTGAGGTTATGCACTTTGGCAGAAAAAATCAAAGAGCAAGTTATTATCTAAATGGAGAGAAACTACAAAGTGCTACAGTACAAAAGGATCTGGGGGTCCTGGTGCATGAAACACAAAAAGTTAGTATGCAGGTGCAGCAGGTGATCAGGAAGGCCAATGGAATCTTGGCGTTTATTGCAAGGGGAATGGAGTATAAAAACAGGGAAGTCTTGCTTCAGTTATACGGGGTATTGGTGAGACCACACCTGGAATACTGCGTGCAGTTTTGGTTTCCATGTTTAAGAAAAGATATACTTGCTCTCGAGGCGGTTCAGAGAAGGTTCACTCGGTTGATTCCGGAGATGAGGGGGTTGACGTATGAGGAAAGATTGAGTAGGTTGGGACTCTACTCATTGGAGTTCAGAAGAATGAGAGGCGATCTTATTGAAACATATAAGATTGTGAGGGGGCTTGATCGGGTGGATGCGGTGAGGATGTTTCCACTGATGGGTGAGACGAGAACTAGGGGGCATGATCTTAGAATAAGGGGCTGCCCTTTCAAAACTGAGATGAGGAGAAACTTCTTCACTCAGAGGGTAGTAAATCTATGGGATTTGCTACCCCAGAGAGCTGTGGAAGCTGCAACATTAAATAAATTTAAAATGGAGATAGACATTTTCCTAGCAGATAAGGGAATTAGGGGTTACGGGGAGAGGGCAGGGAAGTGGACGTGAGTCTAGATTCGGATCAGCCATGATCCTATTGAATGGCGGAGCAGGCCCGAGGGGCCGTATGGCCTACTCCTGCTCCTACTTCTTATGTTCTTATGTTCTTATAAGGCACGGGCACCACTTTAGCAGCATCTCCAGGGCTGGTTTGCCCATTCCTACCAGAAACTCCATTCCCCGTCAATGAGAGGGGATTGATTACCTTTGCTACACCTACAGATAGCTCGTCTCGTTTTTTTAAGGATAGTGTGGAGACCAATTCCTCTGGGCTCTCTTTCTATCCCCCACATTGCTTTCCCACTCGGCCGTGTTCTTTCTTTTCTGCCCCTTGACTTCTTATTCTTCAAGGTTCGAAAGCCCGTGGACCCATTTAAAGGGCTGGAGCTGTGCCGGGCCAGCGCTTCCTGTCCCACCGCTTTACCCTGGGGCCTGGGCGACTCATGCCAAAGCGCCACCTGATGTCGGGAAGACTGAAGAGGTAAATATAATAACACATACATACATACATAATGTAAGCAGGTCTTGCAGCATTGCTCATGACCAGCAGCATAAGCAGTGTGTTACTCAGCCATCACTCATTGTCAGAAGGTGTGACAAAAATCGTGACACAGAAAGACAACAGGAAGTGTGCACAGGTGCAAGAATTTTAATAAAGTAACAGCTAGATTGGAAAGGATCACCTGTGGATGCAAGACAGAGGGTTTTCTGGGTAGCGTGGGATGGAGAAAGAGCGTTAAAACTAAAAAACTCGCTGCAACCATGAAATAGCATGACTGTTAGAGGATATTACATGGAATTGCATAGAGATTACAGCATGGAAACAGGCTGTTCGGCCCAACTGGTCTGTGCCAGCATTTATGCTCCACACATGCCTCCTCCCACCCTTCCTAGGATGAGAGCGTTGCCCTTTGAGGAGAGATTGAACCTATACTCTGTAGAGTTTAGAAGAATGAAAGGTGAGCTAATTGAACCATACAAGATTCTGAGGGGGATCGACAGGGTAGATGCTGGGAGGTTGTTTCCCCTCTGGCTGGAGTGTCTAGAACTAGGGGTCACAGTCTCAGGATAAGGGGTCAGCCATTTAAGACTGAGATGAGGAGGAATTTCTTCACTCAGAGGGTTGTGAATCTTTGGAATTCTCTACCCCCGAGGGCTGTGGATGCTGAATCGTTGAGTGTATTCAAGGCTGAGATCGATAGATTTTTGTGCTCTGGGGGAATCAATGGATATGAGGATCGGGCGGGAAAGTGGAGTTGAGGTCGAAGATCAGCCATGATCTTATTGAATGGCGGAGCAGGCTCGAGGGCGCCGTTTAGCCTACTCCTGCTCTTAATTCTTAAGTACTTCATCTCACCCGATCAGCATAGCCTTCTATTCCTTTCTCCCTCAAGCACGTATCTAGCTTCCCCTTAATATACACGAGTGAAAGGATTTGAGAAAAGAGAGATGAATCAGCAAATCAAATTGATTTTGTTTCTAGTACAAAAGTGTGACCCTGAAGGCTAACAATGCAGTCGTAGCTCTCATCAGCAGAGTCCAATGTAAGACATTCAAAAATCAACTGGAGAGATACAGTACAACAACAACTTGTATTTACATAGTACCTTTAATGTAGTAAAACGTCCCAAGGTGCTTCACAGGAGAATTAAAAGACAAAAAATTTGACACCGAGCCACATAAGGAGACCAAAAGCTTAGTCTCAGACGTAGGTTTTAAGGAGCGTCTTAAAGGAGGAAAGAGAGGTAGAGAGGCAGAGAGGTTTAGGGAGCGAAATCCAGAGCTTAGGGCCTAGGCAACAGAAGGCACGGCCATCAATGGTGGAGCGATCAGAATCGGGGATGCTCAAGAAGGCAGAATTAGAGGAGCGCACATCTCGGGGGGCGGGGGGGGGGGGGGTTGTGAGGCCGGAGGAGGTTACAGAGATAGGGAGAGGGCGAGGCGATGGAGGGATTTGAAAACAAGGATGAGAATTTTGAAATTGAGGCGCTGCTTAACCGGGAGCCAATGTAGGTCAGCGAGCATAGGGGTTATGGGCGAACGGGACTTGGTGCGAGTTAGGACACGGGCAGCCGAGTTTTGGATGACCTCAAGTTTACGTAGGGTAGAATGTGGGAGGCCAGCCAGGAGTGCGTTGGAATAGTCAAGTCTAGAGGTAAGAAAGGCATGGATGAGGGTTTCAGCAGCAGATGAGCCGAGGCAAAGGCGGAGACAGGCGATGTTACGGAGGTGGAAATAGGTGGTCTTATTTATGCCGCGGATATGTGTATTTCAATAACAATAAAAAGAAACTATTACATTGTACATGAAAAGAAAATACTATCCATCTTTATGCACACATTCGATCGAGCTGAACACTGTAATGTACAAGATCATTTTCTGCTTCACCAAATCCATCGGGAGACAACTTCAATAGGGCCAGTGTACTCGTTCAATCAGTATCAGTGAGTAAATTAAGCCTCCAGTGTAAAAAAACAATAACACATCAACAGACCAGCTCACAAAACAGGAGGCAACAACTAATTATTTGCAAAGCTCACAATAGAATAATTGATATGATATGGCATCTTGCATAAGCCTTTTGAATGCTGTCGATTCTAACACATGTACAGATGGCCGGGATAGGCAACTGGAGCTGAAAAGATTAAGAAGTAGACTCTATACTCCGCACATTAAAAGAAGTTAGGGAAGGGATAGCAGAGGCACTACTACATATATAGAAATCCGTTAGAAATAGGAATAGTGCCAGAGGACTGGCAGACAGCTAATGCGATTCCTATATATAGAAAGGGAGATAGAACAAGCCCAGGGAACTATAGAGCAATTAGCTTAACACCAGTGGTTGGAAAGATAATGGAATTCTTAATCAAAGATGTAATAGAAAAACATCTAGAAACCAAAAATATAATAAGAGTAGTCAGCAGTGATGCCAAAAGGGAAGGTCATGCTTGATCAAACTTATTGAATTCTTTGACGAAGTAACAGAAAGGGTAGATAAGGGTAATGTAGTAGACATAGTATATTTGGATTTCTAAAAAGCCTTCGATAAGGAACTGCATAGTAGACTCATGAGTAAGGTCAGAACATGTGGAGTCAGGGGACAAGTTGCAGAATGGATAGCAAGCTGGCTACAAGACATAAAACAGAGAGTAGGGGTTAAAGATAGTTACTCAGATTGGCAAATAATAGGAAGTGGTGTCCCACAAGGATCGGTTCTGGGACCACTGTTGTTCACCATTTACATAAACAATTTAGACTTATGAATCAAAAGAACAATTTAAAAATTTGCGGATGACACCAAATTGGTGGGTGTAGTTGATACAGAGGAGGACAGGGACAAAATACAGGAAGACATCAATAAACTTGCAGAATGTGTGCGTAATTGGCAAATGAACTTCAATATAGATCAGTGCGATATGGTACATTTTAGTAGGAAGAATAAGGAGGCCACATACTCCTTAATAAGGTTATAAAAAAGCAAACACTGGGGTTCATTTCTAGAGGGATAGAATTGAAAAGCAGAGAAGTCATGTTAAACTTGCACGGAACCTTGGTTAGATCACACTTGGAGTACTGTGAACAGTTCTGGTCTCCATATTATAAAAAGGATATAGAGCCACTGGTGAAGGTGCAAAAAAGATTTACTGGAATGCTACCCGGACTGAGTGATTAAACCTATCAGGAATGACTGAACAGGCTGGGGCTCTTTTCTCTAGAAAAGAAAAGACTGAGGGGTGACCTGATAGAGGTCTTCAAGATTATGAAAGAGTTTGATAGGGTAGATGTAGAGAAGATGTTTCTACTAGCAGATGAGACCAGAACTAGAGGCCATAAATGTAAGGTAATCACTAATAAATTCAACAGGGAATTCAGGAGAAACTTTTTTACCCAGAGTGTGGTTAGAATGTGGAACTCGCTATCACATGGAGCAGTTGAGGCGAATAGCACAGATGCATTCAAGAGGAAGCTAGATAAGCACATGAGGGGGGAATGGAATACAAGGATAAATTGATGGGGTGGGATGAAGAGGGGTGGGAGGAGGCTCGTGCGGAGCATAAACACCGACATGGACTTGTTGGGCCGAATGGCCTGTTTCTGTGCGGTAAATACTTTATAATACACTGCATGCAACACGTCTCTAAAAAAGAAACTGTGAGACTTTACCAAAGAGAGAGGGCTAGAAATTCGATATAGCCAAGGAATGGGCGGTGTCAGTAGAAAAGTTGGAGAATTAGCGCCAGGCGCAAATGCTTTAGACTGCACGAAAAATTCCTGCTCACTGCTCAATAAAATGATTGGAGTCCTAAATCAAGTCTTAAAGCCCAAGCTCATTGGCGTTACACTTAAAGGGTGGAGCAATATTGGGGGCAGTCTAATCACAACTCATGATTGCCATAGGCTTTTCTCACTACTTAAAGGGGAGGTTCATTGATGCTGCAGCACCTCATTCTCAGCATTGATGGCTGGGCAGCTGCCTCAGCAAACAGAAACAGAACAAGGAGAAGGAGCTGGAGGACTAAACTAGGTGTGCTCATGGCAGGCCCACGCCCCAGGGAGAGAGCCTGCAGAATCTCCGATGAAGCATTGGAGGCATTGGTGTTCGCTGTGGAGAGACGGAGGGTGGAGCTCTACCCGGCAAGTGGCAGGAGGCCCTCCACCACAAGTCTTTCACACCATGTGGAGGGAGGTAGTGCAGCACATCTCGGGCAGCACTGTGGTCCCCAGGACCCACACACAGTGCAGGAAGAAATTTAACAACCTCACTCGGGTGGTCAGGGCGAGTGAATGCTTCAACAAATGCTACATACCAGCATCTGAACCACAGTCTTCACACACTGCCCAAAGCACCACACACTCAACACTCACCCACCAACAATCTCTACCCACCAACACTCACACCCACATCTCACACCTTGCACACAATGACAGCTGTTCAACTATGGCAGGTACATCACCCAAACACATTGCTCCACACTCACTCACACACTTTCCTTTCTCTTGCAGGCCAAGGTGGCTCACAACAGGAGGGAGGAGGAGAGCACACAGGCGGGGGACAAGCCAATACCCAACCACTGTCTGTGCTGGAGAATCGAATGCAGCAAATCATTGGGCGCCAGGTGGGGGGGGGGGCCCATGGCCACTGGCGACATTGACCCCCTTGGGGACAACAATGGTAAGTTCATCCCTACTCTTTCTTCCCACATCCCACTTCCCCCTCACCCCACAAGCGTTTTGCACTTTCCAGCTAATCATGCTGTGTGCATGCATTTCTCCCTTCCTGCCCCCCTCCCCCCACCTTAATCTGACCCTTGTGCCTTTAGGCTTTCAGATAATCAGCAAGCACCCGAGCAGCCTGTCCCTGAGGGCATGGTAAAGAGCGAGGTGGGAGAAGAGGAGGAGGAAGAACGGACCGTGTCACTGTATGTCTCACCCACAGACACCAGCTGAGATACTGGCACTACGCGTTCTTTAGAGGCTAGTATAGTAGTGTAAGGTTTCGCAAGAATTTTGGAAATTTCTACAGCCCCGAAGATTATTTTTGATGAAAGAAAACCTGTGTGGAATATACCTTAAAAACCCAGGGTATCAAAATGGCTGTCAGACCTCGTGGCAGAAGACAAAAGACAGCCTGCTTGTATATCTACAAAGGATTTGAAAAAAAAATGCCAGCCTGTGTGAATGCATGAAGTACTTGAAACTGTCAATCAACTGCAGTTTAGGAAGTTTCACCACAGGACAAAGGGGTTGTTTGTTTACAGAACTCTCTACAATGTTGACTCAAAGGCTTAAATACTTAAAGCTGTCAATCAATTGCGGTTGGACTGACCGCAGGACAATGGATTTGTTTACAAACCACTTAGTGCTATTGACTCAACACTTAGGATTCGTTTGTCCAGCACTTGAGATATCTATAGGACATTTTAAACCGGGCACATACCAGTTTAAACGAACGGGGAATGCATTCAAACCCAGTACAGTCAATGGGGACAGATCGATTCCCTTTTGTATAGCCCAGATACATCCAGATTTGGGCGCGAAGATTACGGCTCCCAATGGGGTATAAAGATAGACTCTCGGGAAGCCATTCTCTCTCTCTCGGCCGCCTCACCTCCGTGCTCTGCCTGCAAGAAGAACAACTCAGGAGCCCACCCAAAGGAGTGGAATACCAGCAGTTACTTTTGAATTACTGGGGTATCTCCACTTCGGGGCGGTGAAGAATCTAAGACCGCAGGGGCACGGAGCAGGCGTTCACTGGTGAGCATAAAACTTTCTGGCCCATTACAAGGCAAACTAGATAGGTATTAGGGGTGGGAATTAAAGGGGAATTTTGTTAAATTGTAATTTTAGTCAATTTTCCCTCGATGTGTCCGTTTCTCTTCCCCGTTAAGCAAAGGTGTGCTGTATTGAGTAAAAGTGTGCTGTATTAAGTAAAAGTGCTGTAATAAGCAAAGGTGTGCTGTATTAAGCAAAAGTGCTGTATTAAGCAAAGAAGTGCTGTATTAAGCAAAGGTGTGCTGCATTAAGCAAAGGTGTGCTGTACTAAGCAAAAGTGTGCTGTATTAAGCAAAGGTGTGCTGTACTAAGCAAAGGTGTACCCTATTAAGTAAAAGTGCTGTATTAAGCAGAAGTGCTGTAATAAGCAAAGGTGTGCTGTATTAAGCAAAGGCGTGCTGCATTAAGCAAAGGTGTGCTGCATTAAGCAAAGGTGTGCTGTATTAAGTAAAAGTGCTGTATTAAGCAAAAGTGCTGTAATAAGCAAAGGTGTGCTGTAATATGCAAAGGTGTGCTGTATTAAGCAAAAAAGTGCTGTATTAAGCAAAGGTGTACCCTATTAAGTAAAAGTGCTGCATTAAGCAAAGGTGTGCTATACTAAGCAAAAGTACTGTATTTAAGCAAAGGTGTGCTGTATTAAGTAAAGGTGTGTTGTATTCATTATATTCAATTTATTTCACCCAACCACGAGTCTCGTTTTGTCTACATCGCTACTGAATAAGTCTGGCGGTCAGAACCAGAAAAGGGGAGCGATTCGAAACCGCACGGGGCTCTGGAGCAGCTCAGAAACTTCTGGCTGGCCAGAGACAATAACCCCAACACCCCCCCCCGCCCTTATTTCTACAAAATGGCGATCGCAGCAGGACCATCGGCAACGGTATGCGATGTAGCAGACGGAGGTTTGGGTCTGGAGAGAGCAGCAGTTATTGGGTTTCTTTTTATCTCACTGATCTGTTTGTGGTTAGGTTCCCGCAGGCTTAAGGAAGTTAGAGCAGAGAGTTGGGATAAGGAAAGGGAGATTGAAGAATACCAGGCCAAGATAGAGCGCCTGGTGGTCCAGTTTAGTGAGGGCAAAAGCCACACAAGGTACGAATTAGAGTACCTGAAGTGCCTAGTTACAGAGGCCAAGAGCAATGAGATGAGGGTGCGGGAGGAGAACGCCCACCTCATAGAAGAAGTAAAAGAGCAGGAGGAAAGGGTTAGGGAGGTAAAGGCAGCGTATAAGCTGGCCTCCGACCAAGGGTTTGAGGAAGCAGATCATGGCCCCTGTAGGGAAGAGATAGAAAGCTTCAATATGGTTTTAAAGAGGGCAAAGGGGATGATATTGTAGGATTCGCAAAATCCAGAAAATACAGTCTAGATTGGTAAAACCCCTGAAATGGCCACATTGTGAGAACACAAGATGGAGTTGGCAGTTCTCATGGCTCAGTTCAAAAGGACACACCAGCAGTATCTTACAGCAGCCTGAGTCATCACCGATTAGAAGATTCCAGAACTTACTGCTATTGATATGATAATATGGTTACAGCAGTAACGAACTCGTAAACAAAAGTATTTGCACCTGGAGGTGCGCTAATTGATAGCAAAACGCAAACCCATCTCTGAAATCGCTGAGCACAGAAAAAAAACCATTATCTGTACCAAACTCAGAGGGACACAGGACAGATCCCATCAGTTTCATTTACAAGACATTAAAATAAAGTACTTGCTTTTGTCAAAGCAGCCTGCCCATTACCTTGACAAAAGAAAACCCCTGATTTGGTGCCGAGATAAGGGCAAGGAAACAGTATAACTGTTGAGGGAAAATCGACAGCAAGACATTCATTCATTCAGTGAGATTCAGACAGATCCATCACAGATTCACACAGACACGAGGTCAAGGACAGAGCGAGGAGGACCCACAAGATTGTGCAGGAGGGGAGATTCAGCCAGACTCAGACAGATCCACAAGATTCACCAGAAGCAGTGAAGTCCAAGTCCAGATACCATCAGGAGTTCGAAGACCGTGCGGAAGAGGAGACGGCTCGAGGAGTTCGGAGGACTTCCAAGTTTGTGCAGGAGAGCGGGTCCAGGAGCCGGTCCAATAAGGAAGATTGGAGATCCCGGATGTAACAAGGAGTACCAAGGTCCAGGAGGGTTTTAAAATTCTGGTGAGCATAAAGGCCCAACTCTACCTAACTGACATAGTTGAGGTATATTTTAGCAACGGGAGGGTTTGTAACATTAAGGGTTTTGTAATTCAGGAGTGTGATTTATCCCTCGATGTGTCCGTGCGCTTTTCCCACCCCCGTTTTAGTATACCGCTGATTAAGAATTGTTGTATGATTTAAGATAGTCAAAGTTATTCCTTGTGTGTTAAATTTTAGTTCCCATTGGGAGACGTGCTAATGATTTTTGTCTAAATTGATTCTTGCATTCTCTGTGTTTATTCTCCTTGAAAATAAAGATATTTCTGATTTAAAACTCACTTTGTCTCACCTGATCCATTTGTCTTCCGAGTCACAAGTTGGGCCACACATCAAGGTTGTCTGGCAATAAGCCCAGTGTCTAGAACCGGTGAGGGGGGAGCGCTTCGGAACCGCTCACGAGCAGTGCGAAATCAAAACCGATCTAGCACACCATAAGCTCGTTAAAACGACCCCTTACAATATGTCTTATCAGCCCGAAGATAGGTCAGTTGGATTTTTCCGGCGACCCAAATAGAACCGTCCCACAGGCAACACCCAGAACAAGGTTGGTCAGGGAATCAGAGGGCCCACGACCGCCACCCACAGCTCCGAGCTTTCAGGAGCTCTGGCAGCAAAGGGGGGTGGAGGATGAGGTGGTAGAGGAAGCACAGCAGGCCCCGCTAGATAGGCCGGGACCAGGACCAGTGTACCCCCTCCAACAACGGAGGTACGGTCCACCCGTTGTTGAAGATGACCCAGGGGCCATCCAGAATCAGTTTGCGGTGCCGTATGGCACCCACCAGCTCAGGGACATGGTTAGCCACATCCCCAAGCTCACTAAAAAGGGAGACCCCTCACTGCACTTCAGGGAGATAGAACAGGCAGCTTGTGTTAATGACTGCGATGACGCAGAGCAAGCAAAAATGCTGCTGTTTTCTCTGGGAGGTGATCTCCTCCAGGCCCTATCTGGCGAGTGCAAAAGGGGGCAGAGGGATTATGAGGGTCTGAAAAATGAGATATTGGAGGCCATGGGGCTCAATGATGGTAGTCCGTTCGCCCGGGTAGAAAGAACGGTGCAGCTCCCAGGGGAGTCCCCGCAGGCGTTCGCAGACAGGCTGTGGCCAGTCTACCGGAGCGCAAGCCCGAGAATGCCAGGACGGGCAGCACTGGACCCAGTCCAATTGACTCACTGGCTCCGTTGTCTCATGACAAACAGCCTACCCCAGATCCAAGCCCAGGTCGCGGCTTGGTTTGACCCCCGAAACCCCCAGACCACCGAAGAAGCGGTGATCCGCCGGCTCACAGTAGCCTTTAGGAAACATGAGGGGTATCGAGACGCCCCAACCCAAGGGAAAAGTCCATGAGGTTAAACCTGGGAGCCAGAGTAAGAAAGAGTGGCACCAGGAGGGGAACCGTCCCTCCCAGGCTAGGTTAAATTGTAATGGGTGCGGGAAAGACGGTCACTGGAGAAAAGACTGTAAGAATCCCTGGAAGGATAACAAGGGAAAGGATCCCACAGCCCCAGCCCAAAAGGCAGGGCCAGATATCCCTCCCGCTGCGATCGAGTCATTTTTACAGTCCCTACGGTCTCTACTGACTGGCCAGGGGAGAGTAGCAGCCACCACCGGTGCTTTGACCCCGTCTGCCTCATCCCACTCCCAGCAATGACTAGAGCCAGCGCAGCCTGTCGACCGTGTCCCTGCGAAAATGCTGAGGGGAGCAGGCCCTATGATAAGATGGGGGTGAAGACGGTGCAGGGGAGATATTCGGTGGACACTGGAGCTTCCAGCACGGTGGTCCACTCGGAAGACCTGACCAATTCACCCTGGTCTAACAAGGTCCCATTTAGCTTAATGGGACCCACAGGGAAACGGGCTGCTGGGATTGAACCTGAGGTCAGAAATCCTCAGCCTGCAGCGGCTACAAGCTCACAGGCTGCACAGGCAGGCGCTGTGGCTTGTGTTAGGGGAGGAGCCATTCATGACCAGTGTAAGTTGTTTAAGCAGGGGGACAGGGAAGGAGAGTTCTGGGACCCCTGTAGAGCAGGCCCGGTAGCAGCAATCCGGGACAAGGGAGGCACACAGGGGATAGTTTTGGCCCCGGACCAAAATCAGGTCCAAGCCCAAGATTCCGCCTTTAAAGCCGCCCTGGTAAGGGGAAAGGATTTAGAACAGGGTTACTGGCAGGCTGCCAGTTATATTAAACAATGCAGGTTGTTTAAGCCGGAGGCAGGGAAACGGGCAGCTGGGATTGAACCTGAGAATAGAAATCCTCAGCCCGCAGCGGGTACAAGCTCACAGGCTGCACAGGGGAGGCGCAAATTAAAGGCGAGGTGCGGGGCGGCCAGTTTTGTTGTTGGCCACCTGCCTGCGCTCCCGACCCCGGCCTCCTGAACCCCCCCCCCGGGGGAGTGCCGGCTGCGCTCCAAGAGCCCGGCACTTCTCCTCGGTGCCGGGCTCTTTTGCCTGCACTCCTGATCCTCGGGGGCCCAGCTCGGCCCCAGATCGCGCTGCACAAGGCCCCTCCCCTTTAAGAAGGGGAGGAAGGCCTGCAATACCGCAGCGCGACGTGCCGCAGCGGCACGTTGCGCCACGATATTGACTCACAGCGCCCCAAGAGGGATGCGGGGCGCCTCCAGTAGCGCCGCGCTTCCCTTTGAGGTGCAACCACTCAATTTCCGGTGCGGGGGCGCGAATGTTTCCGGGGCGCTACTTTTAGCGCCCTGGCGAGGCTGGCGCCCCAAACGCGGCTATACTCAATTTCTCCCCCTATGACTCTATGACAAGGAGGTTGGGAAGAGATACTTTTATAAGGGACTCTAGGGAAGAAATCAAAAGCATGATGGGACTGGGGAGGAGCAGCTGCTCTTGATATTGTCAGGTCGCAGAGTTTGACTCTTTATTTGAACAAGAATTTTTTTCCTTTCCCCCCCCGCCATCCCCCACTCCAAACAAAAGTATTTCTAATGGTGTTTTATGTTGTCTGGACAAGCTGTAATGGACAGGAAAATGGGGATGGGTGAATACTTGAAGTAGTCTATTTGTGACAGGTACTCGACCACAGCCTTTGTGTGCAGTGCATCGTGATGGTGCAGCTGTGGATTTCTCCAGTTGGGACAGAAAGGAAATGTTCGAGACGAGAAGAGAGATATTATTAAAGGATAATGAAGAACGTTGCAGACAATACACCAGCCCTATCATATCATCACAGGAAGAGATCATCCTAATGTCAAACGAGTGTGGGGGAGGGGAAATGGATTCTACACAATAAACAGAGCCTAAAAATTCTGCGCACCCTCTTGAAGGGGGCGGAAGGGCGATAGGACAGGGCTTCTGCCCCACTGCTTTGGACTGCTGTTGACCCTGGCTGAAATCCCAGAGACGGGGCCATTTGAATATTCAGGGCAAGGCGCCGGTAGCCATGCAATAGTGCTACCTGTCCCACTGAAGAGATGGGAGAACCGAGAAACACCTTTCCCCTTGGTTAGTTCATGGCCAGCATTGGAAGGTGATTGCTTTTTGCTTTTACTTATGATTGGGGTCTACTGCATGCCCAGAATGTGACCTGTGCCTTCTCTTAATGGGAATATCGGGATGAGGTTGGCGGAATTCCTCACTCATGAACCCAAACCCCAACACGCGCCCCCCCCCCCCCGCCACCAGACACACCCACAACATCCTAGTGCATGGCACCAAAATAAAATCTTACGGTTGTCGCCATCATGTACTGTAATGTTAAACAGTTAATGTATATAAGGCGCACATAAGAATTCGAATATTAAACCAGATGCAGTTTTGCTTGCTGTCAATGAGAGTTTTGTAGTAGACATAGCCTCAGGCCTCTAGGTTGGGGCATGCGGAGCTTAAGCAGCACTGATTCTGGGCCCAAACAGATGAATTTCTACCCCACTGTATTCATCTCTATTGTCTTTCTGAATTATTCCCTCTACATGGATTGATTTTTTTTTTGAGGCTAGGTTCAACTCATTTTTTTTCTTTGTTGTCTCCTCCTCTGGTCTCCCTGGCGACGCACCTCCTGCTCCTAAGTCCCTGCCAGTAGCAACCTTAAGCCAGCTGCCAAGAAGCAAGTAAGGGCAGCCTGGCAATGACTCTTCCTGTCAGCCAACCATGGTAACCCCGCCCCCACATGAGCAAATCTTCCTCCATCCCTTCAGGGAAGCATCTGCCTTGTGCTCACCACCTTCAGACAACACGGAGGTGATGTTAGGAGTGAGGTGATCAAGCTGCTGTATGCCGAACAAACACACTGTACCAATACATCACCCGTTAGTACATATTTCCATATTCTCTTCATTAGCATGTCAGTTTTCACACACTTTTTAAACATAAGTAACAGAAAGGCACATTTTGGATGGTTGTGTGTCAGCTTGGCTCAGTTGGTAGAATTCTCACCTGTGAGTCAGATGGTTGCGGGTTCAAGCCCCACTCTGGGACTTGAGCACATAACTGAGGCTGACATTTCAGCGTGAGGGCATGCTGCATAAGTCATGCCTGTCCTGGTGATTCAGGTGAATGGTAAAAATCCACCCTGGCACTGTGCGATGGGTAGTTTGCCCAACGCCCTGGTCAACTGGAAAAGAACCTCTTCCCAACCTCCAAGGGACTTGAGCACAAAATGGAGGCTAACACTCCAGTGCAGTACTGAGGGATAGGTGCCGTCTTTCGGATGAGACGTTAAACTGAGGCCCGGTCTGCTCCATCAGGTGGACATAAAAGAACCCATGGTGCTATTTCGAAGAAGAGCAGGGGAGTTCTCTCCAGTGTCCTGGCCAATATTTATCCCTCAACCAACATCACTAAAACTGATTATCCGGTCTTTATCTCATTGCTGCCACGTTTCCTACATTACAACAGTGACTACACTTCAAAAGTACTTTAACGGCTGTAAATGGGTTTGAGACATCCTGATCTCATGAAAGGCTCTAAATAAATGCAAGTATTTCTTTCTGCACAGCAACAGTGACTATGTCCAAAGTAATCACGTTGTACGTGAAATGCTTTGGGACACTTCTGAGAGACTTGATAAGACATTATTCAAGTGCAAGTTCTTCCAGTCTTTCCACTCAAACCTACACACCAGTGTTTAGCTTAACATTAAATCTTATTCAGGAGGATTTTATTTTTCATTTGTACAATTTCTCTTGCATTCAATTTTATGGGTAAGCACCAATTTCAAAAGGTTATATCAATTTATGACGTGTCCAATGAACAACAACAACAACCTGCATTGACAAAGTGCCTTAAATGTATCAGAATATCCCAAGGCGCTTCACAAACAAAATTTGACACCGAGCTACTTAAGGGGATATCAGGACAGATGATAAGAACATAACTTACGTTGTTATGATTAAAAGCTTGCTCAAAGAGGTAGGTTTTAAGGAGGGTCTTAAAGGAGGAAAGAGAGAGATGTAGAGAGGCGGAGAGGTTTAGGGAGGGAATTCCAGAGCTTAGGGCCTCGGCAGCTGAAGGCACGGCTGCCAACGGTGGAGCGATTAAAATCGGGGATGCTCAAGAGGCCAGAATTAGAGGAACGCAGAGATCTCGGAGGGTTGTAGGGGTACAAAGAAGAATGCTGCTCCAGATTCTCAGTTGAGAGCAGCTTGCAGTTTCACGTTACTTGCTCTGTATGAATTGTGCTATAAGGGATTAAAAATAAAACAGATGTATCTTGCATCAGAATATCCATAGTGCAATCATAACATTAATTTAAGTTCCACTTGTCTGGGCAAATTTAAAATTGATCTTCAACACATTACAACATAAATGTTCAAACACCTTGGTGAAATGAACCTCTTCATTTATAAAACAGATTATCCGGTCGTTATCACATTGCTGTGTGTGGGAGCTTGCTGTGTGCAGATTGGCTGCTGCATTTCCTACATTACAACAGTGACTACACATCATTGGCTGTGAAGCACTTTGGGACATCCTGAGGTTGTAAAAGGTGCGATATAAATGCAAGTCTTTCTTTCTGCTTTCTTATAAGGGGGTTCTAAATCGGTAAAATGCAGAGGTATGAAAATTTTAAACGTCATATTAATTGTGAGCTGATGTACTTTCCATCAACGTGTGTCAGATGCAGGTCATTCAATGAAGTCCAATTTACCCCCTATAATGTGCAAAGTGAATGCCAGTCAAATGGCATGTTGACAATGAAGGGAGCAGTTTAAACATAGATTTTTTTCCTTTAAGTTGTTGGCGGGATGTGGGTGAAGCTGACAAGGCCGCATTTACTGCTCAGCACTAGTTGCTCCGAGAAGGTGGTGGTGGGCCTTCTCCTTCAACTGCAGCAGTCCTTGTGGTGATGGGGCGCCCATGATGGCATTGGGTAGGGAATTCCATTTTCACTGGGTGAAGTGGGGGGGGGGGGCGAGGGTGGGGGGGCAGGGGAAGTGGTGAAGGGGCGAGGGAAGTGGTGGGGGGGTGAGGGGGAAGTGGTGGGGGGTGAGGGGAAGTGGTGGGGGGCTGAGGGGAAGTGGTGGGGGGGGTGGGGGAAGTGGTGGGGGGGCGGGGGAAGTGGTGGGGGGCGGGGGAAGTGGTGGGGGGCGGGGGAAGCGGTGGGGGTGTGAGGGGAAGCGGTGGGGGGGTGAGGGGAAGCGGTGGGGGGGTGAGGGGAAGCGGTGGGGGGGTGAGGGGAAGCGGTGGGGGGGTGAGGGGAAGCGGTGGGGGGGTGAGGGGAAGCGGTGGGGGGGTGAGGGGAAGTGGTGGGGGGGTGAGGGGAAGCGGTGGGGGGGTGAGGGGAAGCGGTGGGGGGGTGAGGGGAAGTGGTGGGGGGGCGGGGGAAGTGGTGGGGGGGCGGGGGAAGTGGTGGGGGGGTGAGGGGAAGTGGTGGGGGGTGAGGGGAAGTGGTGGGGGGGTGAGGGGAAGTGGTGGGGGGGCGGGGGAAGTGGTGGGGGGGCGGGGGAAGTGGTGGGGGGCGGGGGTGGGGGAAGTGATTTTGGGGGGGGGGGGGTTCTAGATATAAAACAGTAAAAGGTATTAATTTGGCGTATTTCTTCCCGCCGCTCCTGATCACAATCACTTTCTCATGTACTGCAGATCTATCTATGGTCAATGGAAGTAACGCCTTTTACCTCCATTCCTGTCCCTTAAAAGAAAGTCTTGTAATAAATGTGCAGGGTGCTGAAGGAACAGCTCCTGAAGAAAGGATTAAGAGCCCTGGATCCACCATCTACTGGTGTCTTGGGGACTTCCGTGACCGGTGGGCACCGCAAGGCAAAGAGTGTCTTATTGACGCAGATTATAACATTATGATTTAAATTATGAGTTTATTTTCATCAATTAGATTTAATGGTTTTATCATATTAGCAGTGCCTCCTCGTTTGAGGGGGCACTTGTGCAGTTGCCCTTTCGCTAGTGACACTGGGGCAACCTGGTATCACCCCATTGGTTTACTTTAAATAGGCAATTGAGACTTCTCTGCATGCGGCGCATTTAAATAATAAGTGGTGGGCTGTGTTTAGTTCATTCAGCAGTCAGTGATGGAGTGGGCCTTGTACGCCCAGCTACTTATCTCTGTCTCTGTAACCTCCCTAGCTCTGTAACTTCTTCCAGCCCTACAACCGCCCCCCCGCCCCCCGAGATCTCTGCGCTCCTCCAATTCCGGCCTCTTGAGCATCCCCGATTTTCAATGCTGCACCATTGGCGGCCGTGCCTTCAGCTGCCTGGGTCTTAAGCTCTGGAATTCTCTCCCTAAACCTCTCATCCTCTCTACCTCTCTCCCCTCATTTAAGATGCTCCTTAAAACCTACCTTTCACCAAGCTTTTGATCATATGTCCTAATATCCCCTTATGTGGTTCGATGTCAAACTTTGTCTGATAATCGCTCCTGTGAAGCACCTTGGAACATTTTACTACGTTAAAGGCGCTATATAAATGCAACTTGTCACTAGGACACGTCATAAACTGAAGTAACCTTTTGAAAAATACAGCTATTCCTAATGAGCTCAAAAAGTCTCTGCCTCTCTCTCCCCCTTTATGATGCTCCTCAATACCTACCCCTTTGACCAAACTTTAGGGCACCTGTCCCAGTATCACTTTATGTGGCTCGGTGCCAGGTTTTGGCTGCCAACGCTCCTGTGAAGGGCCTTGGGGCGTTTTTAACTACATTAACAGCGCTATATAAATGCAAGCTGTTGATGTTGTTCTCTGATCAACTTCTGACACTGAAGCTTCCTGTCGGCTGTGAGATGCCCGATCCCAGCTCCTGCACTGCAGTGACTTTGAACCTGCACCAGAGCGGGTGACTAAACGCAGGTGCAGCATTTAGAATCTGCTGCTTCCTTCAGTTAGTCACTCACTGTCAGCATGACTGTGTGAGTTGGCTAGCGCAGACTTTTGATTCTGTTTTGTTGGCTGTGAAACAGAGGGAAATTATTTTGTGTGGAAAAAAAAAAGGAGTACATGATGTGGAATCCTCCCCATAGGAGGGCAGCACTGAGAGGGCCACAGGGGCAAAGGACCGAAATGCCAGAAATGAGTGGGAAGCAGGGATGGCAGAGGGCAGCAAGGTTGCCGAGAGGCACTCAAGAAGCTCGACACCATCCAGGACAAAGCAGCCCGCTTGATTGGCGCCCCATCCACCACTTTAAACATTCACTCCCTCCACCACCTTAAACATTCACTCCCTCCACCACCGGCGTACCGTGGCTGCAGTGTGTACCATCTACAAGATGCACTGCAGCAACTCGCCAAGGCTGCTTCGGCAGCACCTCCCAAACCCGCGACCTCTTCCACCTAGAAGGACAAGGGCAGCAGGCACATGGGAACACCACCACCTCCAAGTTCCCCTCCAAGTCACACACCATCCTGACTTAGAAGTATATCAGCCGTTCCTTCATCGTCGCTGGGTCAAAATCCTGGAACTCCCTCCCTCACAGCACTGTGGGAGTACCTTCACCACACGGACTGCAGCAGTTGAAGAATGCGGCTCACCACCACCTTCTCAAGGGCAATTAGGGATGGGCAATAAATGGTGGCCTTGCCAACGACGCCCACATCACAGGAACGAATAAAAAAAAGTCAGGTGGCGCATGCAGAAAGGTTTGAAATGCATCAGGACAGAGGCCCAGGTCAACACGCCATGCAGTTGGGAGAAGGAGAAGAGTGGGTAGCCTATGAAGACCAAAGTTCTTTCATAAGAAATAGGAGCAGGAATAGGCCATTCGGCCCCTCGAGCATCATTCAATAAGATCATGGCTGATCTTCGACCTCAACTCCACCTTCCTGCACTATCCTCATATTCCTTGATTCCCTTACTATCCAAACATTTGAAGTACTGTACAAAGGTTTTAAAAAATGAGCTGGTTGCACAGCCCGCTGATTATTTATATTATAGCTGCAATCCTGTTAATTCGCATTTGGCTGCAACTGAACATGGTTGGTCAGGCAAGCTTCTGTGATTAGTAAAAATTGCACTCTGAAATTAACTGTATACAAATGACTAAACTACATTAGCCTCGAACTTGACTTGTGCTTGAAGAGGATTAAGTTGCAGGATTATGGGAAAAGCTGGTGTGAGACCAAACTGGAACGGCGCCTCCAAAGAGCCGGCACACAGGCATTGGAACATGGGATGGCGGAGTCGAATTATGGGATTGGGGCACAAAGTAGGTTGGGCACACTGACCTTTCCCCCAGCTTTCCAATCTAGCTGATACTGATAATATGAAGACCACCCCTCTCTCTTGTACCAAAATATATTTGAAATCAGTTTAGGTGATCATAACGCATTTTCTAGTGGGTGTATTTTACACAAAATTGCCTATAATTTTGTATTAACTGGCAATCATACTTAAGAAGGCCATAAGGATGTCTGCTGTGGGAAGAAGCACAGGGAAGGGTTGCAGGAGATTAGAGGAAGCTCTGTTCTGCAGGTGGAAGTGTTTGATGCTGATACTGAGTGATTAAAACAAGAAACAATTCCATTTTCTTTCCCTGCCTCATTCCCCAAGGCCTCGGTCCCCTCGGTGCTGCAATAAGCAGCCATTATTCATGTGCAAGTCTGGGCACGTTGGCGTTCCCTTCAAAGCATTCTTCCTCTTCTACAGTAGTCTAGCTGTAACTGGGTGGGTTCAATATTGCTTTATCCAATACAGTACAGTATATAGAATGCAGTACTGTATTCACTGCAAACTAATGAGCTGAAAGGGTGTGAAGGAGCAATTTCTTCTCTGAGGGTCATGAATCTTTGGAATTCTCTACCCCAGGGAGCTGTGGAGGCGGAGTCATTGAATATATACAAGGAGGAGACAGACAGATATTTGAGCTACAGGGGTGTCGAGGGTTATGGGGATAGTGCGGGAAAGTGGAGTTGAGGCCAAAATCCGATCAGCCATGAGCTTATTGAATGGCAGAGCAGGCTCAAGGGGCCAAATGGCCGACTCCTGCTCCTATTTCTTATGTTCTTATGAAAAGATTCTTGCAATCTAAACAAATCCCACTGAATTTGAATATATGAAATCCTTGAATACATGCAATCATAGAAACATAGAAGATAGGAGCAGGAGTAGGCCATTCGGCCCCTCGAGCCTGTTCCGCCATTTAATGAGATCATGGCCGATCATCCAAATTCAGTACCCTGTCCCTGCTTTCTCCCCATATCCCTTGATCCCTTTAGCCTTAAGAAATATATCTAACTCCTTCTTGAATATATTTAATGAATTGGCCTCAACTGCCTTGTGTGGTAGAGAATTCATCTCAGTCCTAAATGGTTTACCCCTTATCCTTAGACTGTGACCCCTGGTTCTTGACTCCCCCGCCATCGGGAACATCCTTCCTGCATCTAGTCTGTCTAGTCCTGTTAGAATTTTGTAAGTTTCAATGAGATCCCCTCTCATTCTTCTAAACTCTAGCAAATATAAGCCTAATCGACCCACTCTCTCCTCATACGTCATTCCTGCCATCCCAGGTATCAGTCTGGTGAATCTTCGCTGCACTCCCTCCATGGCAAGAACATCCTTCCTCAGATAAGGCGACCAAAACTGCACACAATACTCAAGGTGTGGTCTTACCAAGGTCCTGAACAACTGCAGCAAGACATCCTTGTTCCTGTACTCAAACCCTCTCGCTACAAAGGCCAACATACCATTTGCCTTCTTAACCGCCTGCTGCACCTACATGCCTACCTTCAGCGACTGGTGCACAAGGACACCCAGGTCTCGTTGCACTTCCCCTTCTCCCAATCTATTGCCGTTCAGATAATAATCTGCCTTCCTGTTTTTGCCACCAAAGTGGATAACCTCGCATTTATCCACATTATACTGCATTTGCCATGCATCTGCCCAATCACTCAACCTGTCCAAATCATACTGGAGTTTCTCTGCATCCTCCTCACAGCACACATGCCCACCCAGCTTTGTGTCATCTGCAGACTTGGAGAAATTACATCTAGTTCCCTCTTGCACAACGTTTATTGGGCGAGTGTCCAGGGGAGAAACGACAGCCTGAAAAATAATCACTGGAAAATAAGCAGAAACATAGCTGGTGGTCCAGCGGAGAGGTGGGCTTTGTTTCCACACTTGGCAGATCATTAAATACGCCCACCCCCGTAAGCGAGCGAATCATAGGAGTGGGAGGAGAGTTAACTAGTTCCTGGAGGTAGCAGAATATCCTATCTCCAACAGTGTAGGTGGCGAGTGTGTCCCTGATTCCTGGTGATCCAGTAACAGCACAGGTCCACAGCAGTATCCCCCTTGTTACAGTCACTCTTTCAAATTCATATCGACCTCAGTTTTGGGCATACGGCAACCTGAATAAACTGAAGACATTCAGGAGCGCAAGATAAATTCAGACGAAAAGGCCATTACGGGATTCACATATTCCTAAAATGTGTTCCGAGCTTTCATCTCCTCGACTCTACCTGGTAATCCATTCTGAGTATTGATCACATTCTGTGTGAAGAAAAATCAGTCCTAAATTTGTCCTTTATTAGTTTGAACCTTTATCTCCTTGCCATATTCTCATGCCTTATTTTGAAATGAAATGTATGAACCATTTCCATGCCATTTACTATCTTACATACCTCTATGAGGTCACCTCTCAATCGCCTCCTTTCCTTACATCTCCGAGCTCTGCTACCAGGGATCTGTCTTCTCAGAGCCTTTTCCAGGGTTTAACTGCCTCCTTGCTGTCTCAGTGACCAGAACTGGACGCAGTACTCACGGTGTGTTCTGGGCTGAGCAATATTCAATTTGACCATGACTTCCTCCAACTTTTTTGCTAAATAGTTGAGCATTCTATTTACTCTATCGATTGCTGTTCCACAGTGGTTGGATATGTCGAGTGCCAAATCTTCCAAGACCTCTAGTTCTCTTCAAAATTGGTCCTTACATCTGTAGTCACCTTATTGTAATTTTTGCTTGTGCCTTTCTAGTTCAAACAACATGATTTCACTGTGCTCTCTAGTTTTCTGCCCTCTCTAGGTTCCCCCCTCATGTCATGCTCCCTTCTTTGACCAGATAGACTAGCCAGCCTACCTGCAAATCATTTGTGCCCACTGACATGAATCTTGTCATTCATGTGGAAATTACTTATGAAGTAATACTGGGCGGCCTGCTGGTGGCGCTGTCCAGGGAGAGTATAAATACTCGGGCATGGGCCCAGCTTGCTCAGGACATTCTTTAACAGGAACTAGTGAAGGACACAACTAGATCTCTATGTTGAAAAACAGTTGATTAAAGCCTTGTTTAATACTCAGACCAAGTGCCTAGTAGTTTTCTTATGTCACCCACCATTGGGTTGGCGATTACAGCAAACTTCGCAACAGAAATATTGTACAGTTCCTCAAATAAAAAAAATAATAAAATCACTGCAAATTTCTTTTTCACCAAACGTGATTCCACTTCCAAGAGACTGCGTCCCCACCCGCTATCTCCTCGCCTCTCTTAAAGGCAGCAGTATATGCTGGGCTCTGGTCCCACAAATGGTGGCGGTTCTTCAGGAGGGAGTACTTCAGTGCTGAGGGAGTTGCTGCACTGTCGCAGGTGCAACCTTTCGGATGAGACGTTAAACCGAGACATGATCTGCCCCACCTCAGCTGGAGGTAAAAGATTCCACAGCACTATTTCAAAAAAAGAGCTGGGGAATTCTCCCCGGTGTCCTGGCCAATCTTTATCCCTCAACTAACATCACTAGCACAGATTATCTGGCCATTATCACATTGCTGTTTGTGGGAGCTTGCTGTGCGCAAATTGGCTGCCATGTTTCCCACATTACAACAGTGACTACGCTTGAAAAAGTACTTCATTGGCTGTAAAGCGCTTTGGGGCATCCTGAGGTTGTGAAAGGCGCGACATAAATGCAAGTTCTTTCTTTCCTTTGGTACCTCACCCAAGTGGTTATTCTTCATTTGGAGCCTTGGCAGTGAATGCTGGTAGGCTATTTCCAGTCAAGCTCAATCCTGTCCACAAGTGACATCCACATACTTTGTAAAAGAACCACTTAATAGCAACTAAGAGTGGGAGGTATGGCTGATCCATCTCCAATGTAGGCTGTGGACACAGAGGCCGACTATAATGTCTTGACCAGCACCTAGCTGAGATTCGATAGGGTAGATACGGAGAAACTATTTCCTCTGGTGAAGGAATCAAGAACAAGGGAACAGTATCATAAAATCAGAGCCAGGCCTTCCAGGAGTGAAATTAGGAAGCAGTTTTTCCACACAAAGGGTAGTGGAAATCTGGAACTCTCTCCCCAAAAAGGCTGTGTATGCTGGGGGCCAATTGAGGCTTTCAGGAGCATGAGCGATATATTTTTGTTAGCTAAGGTTATCACGGGATATGGAGCATAGGTGGGCAAATGGAGTTGAGATACAGATCGGCCATGATCTAATTGAATGGCTGAGCAGGCTCGAGGGCACGAATGGCCTCCTAATGTTCCTACATGCAGATTAGGGCTCAAATCTGGGATGTTCCAGGTACAGATCGCGCAGTAGCACATCAGGCAGTGTGGTTACTCACTGAACCATCCAGGCACTCAACAACACTCTCTAAGATAACTTCCCAATTCTCAGTCTTCAAACACATATTTATATTTGTAGGGCCCTTAACTAATAAGAAAGTGTCATATAATAGCTCCAAATAGACACTGTGCTCATTCGCACAAACAGTTCTTTTAGATATACTGAAATTAAGAGTAGTTCCGAAATAAGAGAGATCAGACAGGGGAAAAATGCAAGGCTAACTAAGGTGGGTTTAGAGTGCATGTGCGTAAATACACGGAGCGTGGTAAATGAGGTTGGTGAGCTGCAGGCACAAGTAACCACATGGGATTATGATATAGTGGCAATAACGGAGTCCTGGCTCAAACATGGGGAGGAATGGGCACTTAATATTCCTGGCTGCAATGTATTCAGGAAAGATAGGAATGGAAAAAAGGGAGGGGGTGGCAATATTGATCAAAGATGCTGTTACAGCACTAGAAAGGGACGATGCACTTGAGGGTTCAAAGACAGAATCTTTTTAGTTAGAATTAAGGAACAATAGAGGAGCTATTACACAGCTGGCTGTGTGCAATAGGCCACCAAATAGTGGGAAGGAGATAGAGGAGCAAATTTGCAGGTAAATTGCAGAATGATGAAAGCGCTTTAGAGTAGTGATAATGGGGAACTAGTATAGACTGGTAAAATAACAATGTAAAGGACAACGGGAGGAATTCCTGAAATGTGTACACGAGAACTTTCTCGATCAGTTTGTTTCCAGCCCAACGAGGAAGGAAGCAGTGCTGGATCTAAATCTGGGGAATGGAATGGGTCAAGTGGAGCATGTTTCAGTGGGAGAGCAATTGGGAAACAGTGATCACAATATCATTAGATTCAGAGTAGTTAAGGAAAAGGACAAGGAAAAATCAAACGTGAAAATACTCAACTGGAGGAGGGCTAATTTCAGTGAGTTGAAAAGAATTTGGTCCAGGTGGATTGGAATCAAAGGCTGGCAGGTAAAACAGTGAATGAGCAATGGGAGGCCTTCAAAGTGGAGATAGTTCGGGTACAGACTAGACCCCTTCCCATGAGGGGGAAAGGAAGGGCATCCAAAGCTAGAGCTCCCTGGATGACTAAAGATATAGAGATTAAAATGAAACAGAAAAAGGAGGCTTATGATAAATGTCAGTTTCATATTTCAGTAGGGGATCAAGCTGATTACAGAAAGTATAGAGGAGAACGGAAAAATGAAATACAGGATGGGCAAAAAGAGTGTATGAGAATAGTTTAGCGGGTAACATAAAAGGGAACCTTAAAGTCTTTTATAAACATATAAATAGTAAATGTAAGAAGTCACACAACACCAGGTTATAGTCCAACAGCTTTATTTGAAGTCACAAGCTTTCGGAGCGCTGCTCCTTCGTCAGGTGAAGTGGAGAGATGCATAAAGACACAGCTTATATAGTCAGAGAATAATGTCAGATGTTTACAGGTAATCTTTCTAACTGCCATTTATCACACCTCGGCAGTTAGAAAGATTACCTGTAAACATCTGACATTATTCTCTGACTATATAAGCTGTGTCTGTATGCATCTCTCCACTTCACCTGATGAAGGAGCAGCGCTCCAAAAGCTTGTGACTTCAAATAAAGCTGTTGGACTATAACCTGGTGTTGTGTGACTTCTTACATTTGTCCACCCCAGTCCAACTCCGGCATCGCCACACAATAGTAAAAGGGTAGACCAAGGAAGGGTGGGGCTGATTAGGGATCAAAAAGGAGGTCTTCTTGGGAGGCAGAGGGCGTGGCTGAGGTACTAAATGAGTACTTTGTATCCGCCTTCACTAAAGAAGAGGTTTCTGCCAATGTCACAGTAAAGGAGGACGTAGTCGAGAAATGGGATAGGATAGAAATAGATAAAGAGGTACTAAAAAGGTTGGCAGCGCTCAAAGTCACCTGGTCAGGATGGGATGCATCCTAGGTTGCTGAGGGAAGTAAGGGTGGAAATTATGGAGGCTCCGGCCACAATCTTCCAATCCTCTTTAGCTAGGGGAGTGGTGCCAGAGGATTGGAGGATTGCAAATGTTACACCCCTGTTCAAAAAAGGGGAGAGGGACAAACCCAGCAACGACAGGCCAATCAGCCCAACATTGATGGTGGAGAAACGTTCCGGGACAAAATTAATTGGTACTTGGAAAAAATGTGTGTTAATGAATGAAAGCCAGCCGAATTTGCTAAAGGCAAATTGTGTTTGACGAACTTGATTGAGCTCTTTGGTGAGAAGGGTTGATGAGGGCAGTGCGGTTGATGTGTATACGAACTTTCAAAAGGCATCTAATAAAGGCTAGTTCGCAAAATTGATGCCTATGGGATTAAAGGGGCAGTGGCCTGCATGGGTACAAAAATTGGCTAAGGACAGAAAGCAGAGTTGTGGTGAATGGTTGTTTTTGAGACTGGAGAGAAGTGTACAGTGGTGTTGCCCAGGGATTGGTGTTGGGACCACTGCTCTTTTTGATATATATATTAATAACCTGGAAGTTTGCGCATGACACAACTTGGAAGTGTAGTGGACAGTGAGGAGGATGGTAACAGATTTCAGAAGGACCTAGACAGACTGGTGAAATGGGCAGACACATGGCAGAGATTCATTTTGGTAGGAAGAATGAGGAGAAGTAATATAAACTAAATGGTACAATTATAAAGCGGGTGCAGGGGTGCTGGGGGTTACATGCACAAGTCTTTGAAGGTGGCAGGATAAGTTGAGAAGGCTGTTAAAATGGCATATGCGATCCTCTGCTTTATAAATAGAGGCATAAAGTACAAAAGCAAGGAAGTTATGCTAAACCTTCATAAAACACTGGTTCGGCCTGGAGTATTGTGGCCAATTCTGGGCACCAACTTTAGGAAGGATGTCAAAGCTTTGGAGAGGTTGAAGAGGCGATTTACGAGAATGGTACCAGGGATGAAGGACTCCAGTTATGTGGAGAAACTGGGGTTGTTCTCCTTAGAGCAGAGAAGGCTAAGAGGAGATTTGCTAGAGGTGTTCAAAATCATGAAGGGTAAGTGACGAGAAACTATTTCTAGTGGCAGAAGGGTTGGTAACCAGAGGACACAGATTTAAGGTCAACGGCAAAAGAACCAGGGGCGACATGAGGAAAAAATGTTAACACGGCGAGTTATTATGATCTGGAATGCACTGCCTGAAAGGGTGATGGAGGAAGACTCAATACAGGAAAGGTTCTGATATCCGGCACCGACGGGACCGGCGTGTTGCCGATATATCAAAATTGCCAGACATGCAAAGTTAACGTTGAAGCATACGGAGATGAAAATCTCCATATTTGACAACAAACACTGTTGCTCAACAACAGCTCGTAAACACTCGGCCCGTACCTTGGAAGCGTCTCTGAAGCTGTTGCTAAGCTACAAAGACGCTTTCCAGAGCCTGCCTGTTAAAAGAATGCTAGGAGAAGAAAAAAAACCGAACCAAAACGGCTGCTGATTTCTGCCGTTAGAGCGAGGTTTCCGGCCATACAACCTACGGATAAACCAAAGTTTCCTGTAATAATGTTCGAAAGGGAATTGGATATATACTTGAAGGGGAAAAGATCAGGGAAGTGGGCCTATTTGGACAGCTCTTTCAAAGAGTCGGCACAGGAACGATGGGCCAAATGGCCTCATTCTGTGCTGTATCATTTTATGATTCTATATCCTCTAATGAATTTCTAAAATTATTTTCAATCAACGGAATTATTTTACCCCATTAAACTACCATCACTCCCGGTGGGATTCAAGTCCCAGCTATTTCTGGAATGGAAACCATCACCTAGAGGTAGATAAACTACACAGAGGTGGATTTAGTGACAACAACAATGGTGAGCAGTATGTTACCACATTCTGTGACTCAAGGTTCTTTCTCAACTCCCCTGATCAACGGGAAACTGCGCATAGAGTGGAATCTTAAAAATAACTTCAAAGCCATTTTGTACCTTAGTTGTGCCTTAGCAACACTGAAAGCTGCATTTTTCAGCCCCTATTCCAGTCAGATGGAATGAGACTTTGAAATGAAAAGCAGTATGTTGTACAATTTTTCAGCGTTGTCTTATTGTGTAGTGTAATCGCTTTCGGCACAGACTGGACTGCTCTCGTAGCAGAACGAGGAAGCACATCTGGCCCAAGATGAAAGTACAGTAAAAATAACATTGCTAAGAAAGATGCTGTGCAGCAAATGGAGGGGTATTTGGGGATCTGCAGTGAGCAGTGCTGTACATTGGAGCACAATACAAGAGAGTGCTGGAATGCAGATCTGATTCCCCACTCCTCTCAGTTCCCATCTCAGCTCCACTGTTTGATGCAGGTGTGGGTTACAGGTTTAAGCTGTGGGTGCGTGTGTGTGTGCGAGAGTGAGCGAGGGCCAGACAGACAGACAGATGCATACACAGGATTGACAGCAGGCTGCTTAGTTGTAGTAAGTACATGACCGGGGAGGGGCAGGGGGGGAGCAGTATTTCTTGAGTGGAAGAGAAAAGTGAGTTTTCTCATCGAACGGTAAATGCCCTTTAAAAATAAATGGCATAGGTAACTAGCTGACAAGGTAGTAATCTAATCGGCAAATAGAGACGGCACGTACAAATTGCAACAGTAATGCTCAACAGCAGGTTAGCAAGGCCATAAAAAAGCAAACCAAGCACTAGGGTTTATTTATAGAGGGATAGAATTGAAAAGTAGGGATGTTGTGCTAAACTTGTATCGAACCTTGGTTAGACCACACTTCGAGTACTGCGTACAGTTCTGGTCACCGTATTATAAAAAGGATACAGAGGCACTGGAGAGGGTGCAGAGAAGATTTACAAGGATGATACCAGAAATGCGAGGGTATACATATCAGGAAAGGATGAACAGGCTGGGTCTCATTTCTCTTAAAAAAACAAGGCTGAGGGGTGACCTAATAGAGGTCTTTAAAATTATGAAAAATGTTGATAGCATGGATAGTGAGAATGTTTCCACTTGTGGGGAAGAGCATAACTAGAGGCCATCAATATAAGACAGTCACCAAGGAATTCAATAGGGAATTCAGAAGAAACTTCTTTACCCAGAGAGTGGTGAGAATGTGGAACTCTCTGCCACAGGGAGTGGTTGAAGCGAATAGTATCGATGCATTTAAGGGGAGGCTGGACAAACATATGAGGGAGAACATAATAGAGGGTTATGCTGATAGATTTAGACGAGGAAAGACGGGAGGAGGCTCGAGTGGAGCATAAGAGCCAGCATGGACTGGTTGGGCCGAATGGCCTGTTTCTCTCCTCTGTAATCTTATGTAAGCAAAAGGTGTGTAAATAGTTATGGAAATGGGAGACCTGGGGGAAAGGTGAGAAAATGGGAGAGATGGAAAACATAGGAAACATGGGGGGGGAGGGGGGGCGTCAGGGATAAAATTAAATCAGGTTTGAAAAAGAATATATGGTTAAAGTCTGAAAATGACTGAAGTCACTATTTAAAGCAGAGTGTTGTAGGGTGCCTCGGGGAAAGATGAGATATTGTTCTTTATGCTTGAATTGAGCTTCCTTGCAACAGAGGACAAGGTCAATGACAGAGAGGCCAGAGTGGGGATGGGAGGGAGAACTAAAACGGCGAGCCACATGTAGCTCAGGGTTACATCTGTGGACAGAGGATTTGAGTATAAGAGTAAAGACGTCTTGCTACAATTATATAGGGCCCCGGTGAGACCACACCTGGAGTATTGTGTACAGTTTTGGTCTCCTTACCTAAGGAAGGATATACTTGCCATAGAGAGAGTGCAACAAAGGTTCACCAGACTGGTTTCTGGGATGGGGGGATTGTCCTATGAGAGATTGAGTAGACTAGGCCTATATTCTCTGGAGTTTAGAAGAATGAGAGGTGATCTCATTGAAACATACAAAATTCTTACAGGGCTTGACAGAGTAGATGCTGAGAGGATGTTTCCCCTGGCTGGGGAATCTAGAACCAGGGGTCACAGTCTCAGAATAAGGGGTCGGCCATTTAGGACTGAGATGAGGAGAAATTTCTTCACTCAGATGGTTGTAAATCTTTGGAATTCTCTACCCCAGAGGGCTGTGGAGGCTCAGTCGTTGAGTATATGCAAGACAGAGATCGATAGATTTTTGAATATTAAGGGAATCAAGGGATATGGGGATGGCACAGGAAAGTGGAGATGAGGTAGCAGATCAGCCATGATCTTATTGAATGGCGGAGCAGGCTCGAAGGGCCAAATGGTCTACTCCTGTTCCTATTTCTTATGTTCTTATGTTCTAACACAGGTGTTCAGCAAAGCAGTCCCCTAATCTGCGTTTGGTTCCCCCAGTGTAGAGGAGACCACGTTTCAGCAGTGAATACAGCGTGCTGGATAAGAGGAAGTACATGAATATTGCTGTCTCACATGGAAGGAATGTCTGGGGCTCTAGGCAACTGTGAGAGAAGGTGTTACATCTCCTGGGTTTGCATGGGAAGGTGCCAGAGGAAGGGCAGGTAGAAGCAGGGGTGGAGGAAGAGTGAGCCAGGTGGTCACAGAGGGAGGAGTCTGTCTGGATAGTGGAGAGGGGAGGGGAAGATGTGATTGGCCATCGGGCTCATGCGGTAGGTGATCTTGTGAATGTGGAGGCTGGTAGGATGAAAGCCGAGGAGGAAGTAGTCTTTGTCTTGGTTGTGAGAGGAGAGGAAGGAGTGACAACCTGACATTACACTGTGGGATGTTAAAGTATGAATAGTTACAGTGTTTATCTGAAATTCTTCTCTCCACTATTTTAAATGGATTAACACCTTTGCTATGATGAGAGTCGACTTTCAGATGGTGCATTAATCTTTTATCCATATTCCACAGCATAATTCATGGGTTTAAAATGTTTTATTTAGTCTATCCAAAATTCTTCTAGCAAAAAGAGCCCCAGCCTGTTCAGCCTTTCCTGACAGTTGTACACTCTCAGGTCTGGTATCAACCGTATAAATCCTTTCTGCACTCTCTCTGGTGCTTCAACATCCTTTTTGTAATATGGAGACCAGAACTGTGCACAGTGCTGTAAGTGTATTTTGATTTTATTTGGACCCAAAAGTCACAGGTGATTTCATTTCATTTTACTCTTAACCTGAATTCAGTGGGGGAAAAAAACAAAGGCCAAAAGGTAGAAGACTTATCTATAAAACGTAAAGCCACCTTCACTGATCCCGCAATCCCAGCATGAAGCCGTGCTTGAAGGGAGCATCTCTGCCACAGTATTGCAACCTCAACTCCAACGTTTGCTCCCTCGGAGTGCTGCTCCCTGGGGGATGCCGGGTCTGCCAATTTACTAGTTAAACTAGCTCAGCAGTATTAAAAGTGTTTGAAAAAAATTATAATTCTTATGCATTTTTCTTGTTGCAAAGCAAAAGTTTTCCATGTCATTCTGTTGGCAGGATGTGAGGCCTGTGCTGAGGAGTTCTTCACGAGGTGCCAGCCTTGGTTCAGTGGGTAACATTCTCGCCTGAGTCAAAGGGTTGTGAGTTCAAGTCCCACTCCAGGGACTTGAGCACATAGCCTAGGCTGAGGGAGTGCAGCACTGCCAGAGGTGCCGCCTCTTGGGTGAGACGTTAAACCGAGGCTCCCCGTCTGACCTCTTAGATGGACGTAAAAGATCCCGTGGCACTATTTCAAAGAAGAGCAAGGGGAGTTCTCCCATGTGTCCTGGGCAACATTTATCTCTCAACCCCACCCACCCCCAGATTATCTGGTCATTATCACATTGCTGTCTGTAGGACCTTGCTGTGCGCAATATGGCTGCCGCATTTCCTACATTACAACACTTCAAAAAATGCATTTCATTGGTTGTAAAAGGGTGTCCTGAGGTCCTTATATATATATATATACTAGCTGGGGGGGCCCGGCGTTGCCAAGGCTTTTTTGTAAAACGGCAGTTTACAGGGCTGCGCGGTTTACGGCGGCCGCTGCCGCTCCCCCGCTCTGTGTCTCGGGCCAAGCGGTTGTCAGGCCCGGCCCGAGTGACCCCAACTCACCTCCCACTCCGGCGGGCCGCCGCAGCTGCCCCGCTCGCTGTTGAGTAAAAGCAGTGAAAAAAATGGCGGCTACGTTTCGGGAGGCTGCAGGATTAGGTCCCGCCCACACACGGAATGAAACGCCCCCCCCGTGACGCACCGATTGGTCAACCATCAGGTCACTGAACTGTAGGATTGGTCAACCATCACGTCACTCAACGCTAATGAGCGGTAGGATTGGTCAACCGCTAATGAGCGGATTTTTGAACGTTTTTTGTATACTGTCCGAACAATTTTTGTCTGACCAAAAAGTAAATACGCCTATGAGACTCCCCTAATCATAAGCTTTCTTTTGATATAACATATATGTAGGTACGTTCTATAACTTTTGTGTGTATAGCGGACATACAGACAGACAGACAGATCCTTTTATTATATAGATATATAGATGCAAGTCGTTTTTTTTAAACTATGGTATACAACAACATCGTTCCACATTAGCTGGAAAAGGTGTCACTCAAGTAGAGCGTACCTGATGATATCCATTTAGCTCTTTGAGCGCGAAAAATAATTAAGGGTCAGAAGTTACTGTCGTGTAGTGATTATGGAACTGGACGAGTAACGTCAAGAGAGCACAAGTTCAAATCCTACCCTGACAAAGTTGCGGAATTGAATTCAATAAATCTCATCATTTGTGAACTGACATCAGAAAACAAAAGCAACCGGGAAAGAGAGGTGCTGGATTGTTGTCAAAACACAACTGCTTCACTGATGTCCTTCAGGGAGGCCAGCCAGCCACCAGGACTTCATGTTACTCCAGCCCCACAGGGCATGATTGACTCTTGATGCCCTCAAGGCAACTGGAGATGGGGCAATAAATGCTGTTTTGCCAGTGTTGCCGCATCCCAAGAAAAGCATGTTGGAGACATTCAGCCCGTCTCAGTTCGTCCATTCAGAACGCCCCAGCATTTCAGGATTTGGTTCCAAAATGAATCATTTGTCATTCTTACAGGGAGGGTGGGAGGCCTGTGGTGATAAGTTTTCTATGGCACCCAACAACACTGTTCCCCATTTTACGGGAAGAGGTGTTCCAATACTCTATCCCGGCGTCGATTCCACTGATGTGTGGGGAAAAAAATAACTTCCTTATATATCAGTTGTTAATTTGCCTTTTACTAGGTTTAACTGACGGCCCCCCTTGACCTTTACTTGCAGTGTAAGTTGAAGCAATATTCTGCAGGGAGCTTTTCCGTAACAGCTACAATCTTATGCACCTCTTGGTGGCCTCCTTTCGAGGCTGATAAGCCCAATGCAGGCGCAGACTCGATGGGCCAAATGGCCTCCTTCTGTGCTGTACTGTTCTGTAATTCTAACTTTCTCCAGATGGAAACCCCACCCCCCAACGCCAGGTAGGAGATTCAAGTGACAGGGAGCCGTAGGGCTTATAAATGTGATCAACCGATTGAGAAACAACTGCTTTACCACTTCTGCGAGTCACTTGCTTTGAACAAGATTCTGAAGGGGATTGACAGGGTAGAGGCTGAGAGGTTGTTTCCCCTGGCTGGAGAGTCTAGAACTCGGGGGCATGGTCTCAGGATAAGGGGTCGGCCATTTAAGACTGAGATGAGGAGGAATTTCTTCACTCAGAGGGCGGTGAATCTTTGGAATTCTCTGCCCCAGAGGGCTGTGGATGCTGAGTCTTTGAGTATATTCAAGGCTGAGATAGATAGATTTTTGGACTTGAGGGGAATCAATGGATACGGAGATCGGGCGGGAAAGTGGAGTTGAGGTCGACGGTCAGCCATGATCTTATTGAATGGCGGAGCAGGCTCGAGGGGCCGTACGGCCTACTTCTGCTCCTATTTCTTATGTTCTTAGAACTGCAAGATTCTGCATCGCTGAAGCCATCTACTTCCTCACATTTACAGATACATTAAATCATCAGCTGGCTCATGATTTACTCCAGGGCGAGAGAAATAATTTATATCGAATAGTTAGAATTCAATTTAAATGCAATATTAATTTGACAAATTATGGGCTGCGCTGCACCATATTTGTGCTGTGCGTTAATGTGTAATAACATTCATCTTTGATACTTCCAACTCAATTATGTTAGACTGAGGCCAATTCAGTTATTACACTCAATGAGATTTATCTGGTAATTCCTCAGTGTTCCTCAGAAATTAAGCGAAGTAGCTTGTAACGAATGCTTTCTTAGCAGCAAGTCTTTAGTATTACATTGGACCTCAAAACCGGCACTAAGCTCATGGTCTACAGAGCAGCAGTAATACCCGCCCTGCTGTATGCCTCAGAGACATGGACCATGTACAGCAGGCACATAGAAACATAGAAGATAGGAGCAGGAGTAGGCCATTCGGCCCCTCGAGCCTGCTCCACCATTCAATGCAATCATGGCTGATCATACAAATTCAGTACCCTGTCCCTGCTTTCTCCCCATATCCTTTGATCCGTTTAGCCTTAAGAAATATATCCAACTCCTTCTTGAATATATTTAATGAATTGGCCTCTACTGCCTTCTGTGGTAGAGAATTCCACAGGTTCACCACTCTCTGGGTGAAGAAATTCCTCCTCATCTCAGTCCTAAATGGCTTACCCCTTATCATTAGACTCCTGGTTCTGGACTCCCCCGCCATCATAATAATAATAATAATAATAATCAACTTTATTGTCATTGTTAGTGCACAAGTGCAGTACAACGAAATGTAGGCTTGCGGCTCCCGAGAGTGTACATTTAGATTAAGACATTTAAACATTCAACATTCATTTGGCTTGTAATACATTAACATAAACATTATAAAGTGCATTGGCAGATGTGCAGGCTTTAGTGTTTATTTGTGGAGTTCAGTAGGATGACAGCCCTGGGAAAGAAGCTGTTCCTAAATCTGGTCGTTCGGGTGCGAATGCATCTGTAGCGTCTCCCAGATGGCAGGGGGGCGAACAGACTGTGGCTGGGGTGGGTAGGGTCTTTGATGATGGTCAGTGACCTCCGTAAACAGCGTTTCTGGTATATGTTCTCTATGGTCGGTTCTTCCTTCCTGCATCTAGTCTGTCTAGTCCTGTTAGAATTTTATAAGTTTCAATGAGATCCCCTCTCATTCTTCTAAACTCCAGCGAGTACAAGCCCAATCGACCCAATCTCTCCTCATACGTCATTCCTGCCATCCCAGGTATCAGCCTGGTGAATCTTTGCTGCACTCCTTCCATGGCAAGAACGTCCTTCCTCAGATAAGGTGACCAAAACTGCACACAATACTCAAGATGTGGTCTCACCAAGGCCCTGTACAACTGCAGCAAGACAACCTTGTTCCTATACTCAAACCCTCTCGCTACGAAGGCCAACATACCATTTGCCTTCTTAACCGCCTGCTGCACCTGCATGCTTACCTTCAGCGACTGGTGCACAAGGACGCCCAGGTCTCGTTGCACTTCCCCTTCTCCCAATCTATTGCCATTCAGATAATAATCTGCCTTCCTGCTTTTGCCACCAAAGTGGATAACCTCGCATTTGTCCACGTTATATTGCATCTGCCATGCTTCTGCCCAATCACCCAACCTGTCCAAATCATACTGGAGTTTCTCGGCATCCTCCTCACAGCACACACGCCCACCTAGCTTTGTGTCGTCTGCAAACTTTGAGATATTACATCTAGTTCCCTCGTCCAGATCATTAATATATATTGTGAATAGCTGGGGTCCAAGGACCGATCCCTGCGGTACCCCACTAGTCACTGCCAGACAACTCTTTGCTTTCTGTCTGCCAATCAGTTCTCTATCCAAGTCAATACCTTGCCCTCAATCCCATGTGCCTCAACTTTACACGCTAATCTCTTATGCGGGACCTTATCGAAAGCCTTTTGAAAGTCCAAATACACCACATCCACTGGTTCTCCCTTATCTATTTTACCAGTTACATCCTCAAAGCACTGGAGAGGTACCACCAACGCTGCCTCCACAAGATCCTGCAAATCCATTGGCAGGATAGGCGCACCAACGTCTGTGTTCTTGCTCAGGCCAACATCCCCAGCATCAAAGCTTTGACCACGCTCGATCAGCTCCAATGGACGAGTCACGTCCGCATGCCTGATACGAGACACCCAAAACAAGCGCTCTACTCGGAGCTCCGGCACAGCAAGAGAGCCCCAGGTGGGCAGAGGAAACGCTTCAAGGACACCCTCAAAGCCTCCTTGAAAAAGTGTAACAACCTCACCGACACCTGGGAATCCCTGGCCCAAGACCGCACAAAGTGGAGGAGAAGCATCCGGGAAGGTGCCGCACACCTTGAGTCTCTTCGCCAGGAGCAAGCGGAAGCCAAGCGCAAACAGTGCACGTCAATCCAAGCACCCCACCCACCCGCCCCTTCAATCACCGTCTGCCCCACCTGTGACAGAGAATCTAGGTCCCACATCGGACTCATCAGTCACCTGAGAACTCATTTTTATGTGGAAGCAAGTCATCCTCGGTTCCGAGGGACTGCCTAAGAAGAGAAGATTGTGTTCCTAGGTATGGATAGATGTTACATGTTGAAATAAGTCAGCTTAGAAGGAAATAAACGGCGTGTTTGGCCACGCAGGCCATTTACGCTCATGCTAGACTTATCTCGCTCTAGACTTGCACCTAAATTTGCTGGGAGATCGATCCGGCTACGACCCATCGAGGCCAATGGCCAATCAGCGAACTCGTTCACCAACAGCCTACCCCACAGACCAGCCACATGGTGCTATAGAAAGCCGAGAGCAGACACCATAGTACAGATTGAGGCATGGCACTGGGAGGTGAGTAGACTGCAACTCAAGAGGTCACCTTTAATCGACTTTAGAAAAAGTTCATTTCAGATTTTTTATTTTAAATACTTCTGTAAAATGCTGTAAAAGAAAAAAGTAATCTCTGGTGCCTGCACATCCCCTTTTCCGCAGAGGAAGAGGTGAAGGAAAGGTCTCAGAAGACCTGCGACCTTGGATGAGGTGGAGGGTCGGTGAGAGCAGCTGTTGGGGGCTATGAGGCCGAGGACTCCCCACAATGGGAGCCAGGTGGCACGGAGGAAGGCGCGCAAAGCGGCGAGCATCACATCAGTCGTCGCACGATTGAGCGACCAGTGCAGGAAGAAATACAATGACCTGACCAGGGAAGGCAAGGAAAGTATTGCCTGGACTTCAATTCAGAACTCAGAATTCTATTTTTGGTAATAGATAATAAAATGTTGTCTGTCTCTGTAACAATTCTTTTTAAAGAAAGGCTGAAGCTGGAAAGGAATTGCCCTTCTAATTCAGTGTTTGTGGTGTGGGGGAAAGTTCGGTGCTTTCGAGATGAGATCTGTTTGTTTGCTCAAGGTAGAACTCAAAGGCAAGTCATAAAAGTCTGTTGCCGTAGGAGAAAGCCTTTTCCGAGCGGGCAGCTGATTAATTTGGCAGCCTCTCATCTCTGCTGATGGAATGATTCCAATGCCGGAAAAGATGCCTGTGCCAATTCGACACCTGCAGCTCAGCAACCCACCTGTTCACTGCTTTTGCCCCGCGGGTCAAGTTGGAGCATATAGCGAGTGGGGGCGGAATCCCCTGCCTAAGGGAGCTCAGTCACCACGAGGACAGGGCCGCGTTGCTGCAGGAATTCCACGGCGACAATCCGAGGGCCAGGCCAAGCCGAGCTTGGCGCAGCCTGAGGATTTTCGCGGCCCCTTGCTTTGCCTCCTGGGCAGCGATCCGCCCCCAAGGATGAGACGAGGTGGAGGGATGATCGAGACTTTTCAACTGGTGCAGGGTGGGAAGAGGAAATTAGAGTGGGAGGATGTTTGTGTGGTGTGTGAACACCGGCATAGACAGCTTGTGTCTAATTGCCCCTTTCCATGTTGTGCATTGCTGGCTATAAAATCCGATAAGTGAACATAAGAAAGAAAGACTTGTATTCCTCAAATGAAACTTTTCACACTAGCCAGTAAAGTCACTCTTCCCCAATAAAAAGAGAGAAAATAAAGACTTGCATTTATATAGGTCCTTTCACAACCTCAGGAAGTCTCAAATCGCTTTACAGCCAATGAAGTACTTGTTGAAGTGTAGTCACTGTTGTAACGTAGGAAACGTGGCTGCCAATTTGCGCACAGCAAGCTCCCATAAACAGCAATGTGATAATGACCAGATAATCTGCTTTAGTGGTGTTGATTGAGGGATAAATATTGGCCCAGGGCACCGGGGAGAACTCCCCTGCTCTTCTTCAAAAATAGTGTCATGGGATCTTTTACGTCCACCTAAGAGGGCAGACAGGGCTTTGGTTTAACGTCTCATCCGAAAGACGGCACCTCAGACAGTGCAGCACTCCCTCTTGTGTTGCACTAGAATGTCAGCCTAGATTTTTCTGCTCAAGTCGCTGGAGTGGGACTTGAACCCACAACCTGCTGACTCAGAGGCAAGAGTGCTACCCACACTGAGCCACTTCTGACTCACTCCACCATTGTAACCTTCTATTTGTCCTTCCCACAGATCTACACCAACTGGAAGGAAGAGGGCAATGAGGAGGAGACGGAGCGAGAGGAGGAAGAACAGGGGGAGCAGGAGGAGGCTGAGCGCCCGTAGGGAAGGGGGGTGAGGAAGGTAGGAGGAGTGATGTGGGCGCTCGTAACCCCCACGCTGCACCGGGAGGGCACTGATGTGGAGGCAGCACTTCTCAGGGCCACGTCCGTCCACCTCCAGGCCGCTTCCCACTACTCGGCTGCTGATGTACACCCTCCAGTGCTGCAGCCAGCAGAGCTCCCCCATCACAGGGAGCAGCCGAGAGCGCATCTGTTCCCCACGTCCCCTGGTAGCAGCATCGGGAACCGCCCACTTCCCAACTCCCTGACTGTGGCCAAATTCCTCGCACCCCCCCCCCCAACGACACTCCTCACCAACTCCCGGCCCCTCCTACTCTGCACCAGATGCAGCCGCCACCTCCCCGAACCTCACGGGCAGCCGCCATGCTCCCACCACTACCGCGGGGCCTGTGAAACACAAGAGACACAGCCCAAGGTCAGAGTTTGAACGGTAAGGAAGTACTGGGGTTGGGGAATGGTGGGATGATAAGACGTACCCCAGTCCCCTGTCAGACTGGGTCAGCACGGGCCCAGCGTGAGGATGACCAGGAGCAGGACCGCAGGGGTCTACTCCTGTGGAGAAGGATGGCACAGGGTATCTGCGACATCTGCCATCCATCGACGGCCAGCTGATGCTCCTCTGTGGCAGACTGGGTGGAAGATGGACAACCTTCCGCCAGGATATTGTGCGGGCAGCTCAACCGATTGCAGAAGCGTCAATAGTCACCCTGCAGCTGATGCCCATGTGTGTTCCCCTCCCCCGCCCGCGTCTCTCCCCCCCACCCCACCATGCAGCGCCCCCTGCTGGGCCAACAGTCATGGTTCCCGAAGGACATACTTCAGCCTCCAGGCTATCTGCCAGGACCCAGCTGCGGAGGGACAACCTCCAACGATGGAGCCAGCAGAGCTGGCCCCTTAAAGGAAGCAGCTTCCAGTCGCCAGATCACACCTGTTGCCCACATCCCCCGCAGAGCGCCATTGGGAACCCGCCCACTTCCCAACTCACTGATCTTGAACGACATGTGGGGCTCAGGAGGCTGTTCACATCGTACTAGTCTGTGCGCGCGTGGCGCTCGTGTGGGTGCGAGGCGCTCGTGCCGGTGCGGGTGTGTGGCGCGGGTGCGTGGCGCTCATGTGGGTGCGAGGCGGGTGCGTGGCGCTCGTGTGGGTGCGAGACGCTCGTGTGGGTGCGAGGCACAATTAGGGTTTCCCTCCTCACGTGTAGAGCCTTCCTCTTCCTGCTCACTGTCCCCCTCAGTCACGCTTCAGACTGCACAACATGTTGTAAAATAGTTTGACATTTTAAATTGTTGTTTTTTGCATAAAAAGTTATTTGGCATGTTTTGCTCCTTCAAAGAATTGTCTGACGCTATTGAAGAAATTTACATTTGCAGTGTTGTTCCAGGAAAATTCTTGCACTATTTATCCAACTATGCACTACTTTCAAACTGACCATCTCATCAGAGTTCGTACTGCTGCTGCTTAGTTCACAGGCAGTGATACAGACAGGTTTGAATAGTTAATTACTACTGTTAACAACATTTCTATCTAAAGTGCCGTTACAGAAAACTTTTTGCATTATTTATGGAGCTACACCCCACGTTTTAATTGACTACCTCCATCCAGTGCTCCTGCTGTTGACCTTTCACTCCTCGGCACATTTCCTGTTGCACCTGCTGCGTTGCTGCCCTCCGATCCCGCTGCATGTGCAACCTCATTTTTTTTCTCTGGTAAATCAGCCTTTAATGATGGTCTTTCAAAAGAGCAACTGTATCAGAAGGTCGTGGTGTCGAGTCCCACTCCAGCGACCCGAGCCCATAATCCAGGCTGACACTCCCAGGGCAGTGCTGAGGGAGCGCTGCACTGTCAGAGGTGCCGTCTTTCGGATGAGACTTTAAACCGAGGCCCCGTTTGCTCTCTCAGGTGGACGTAAAAGATCCCATGATACTACTCGAAGGGAAAGGCAGTGCTCCCGGTGTCCTGGTCAATATTTATTCTTCACTGAAACAGATTATCTTATCATTTATCACATTGCTGTTTGTGGGAGCTTGCTGTGCACAAATTGACGACCGTGTTTCCTACATTACAACAGTGACTACACTTCGAAAGTACTTAATTGGCTGTAAAGCACTTTGGGACATCCTGAGATCGTGAAAGGTGCGATATAAATGCAAGTCTTTATTTTTCTTTTTCTCTTATTCTAAAGCCATTTACACTAGACTTCCATTTGCCTACCAGTTTTAAAACGGTTCAATTTCCAGTAGTTGTCTTTTGTTGGATCTTCCTGATGATAATTTACTGCTTTTTTTTTGTTCTCATCTGCTTTTACACTGATGCTGCACCGAGTAAAAGTACAAGGAGGCGATTTTCGCCGAGTACTTTAGGTGCTAAAGAGTCCAAAATGGGGTCTTAAGCCTGCGTTTAGCACAAGACGCCATCTTGGTAAAGGAGTTGAAGCCAGCGCTAGGAATGACAGCCTGGAGGCTTGCCAAACAGCTGATTCACCTAAAATGCCTGCTAACGCTCATTAAAGAGGCTGCACAGCATTTTGGTGGCTAGCACTCCAACTAACTCCCGCTCCCAACAGCAACCAGGAACAGGAGGCGGCCGTTATGCCCCTTGAGCCTTTGCCGCTATTCAATTAGATCATGGCTGATCTGCATCATAACTTCGTTGGTTCCGTAACCTTTACTACCCTTTTGAGACATTTCATTTTTATGTGAGTGGTAGAACGCAAACTGATCAGTGTACTTAGATTTTCAGAAAGCTTTTGGTAAAGTTCCACATGACAGACTGCTGAACAAGGTTATGGTGGTGGAAATCATAGAGATCAACCTGAAGCTGGTAAGAAATGGGCTGAAAGAGAGGACGCAGCAGGGGCCGGTTAGAGGAATCAAGTCAGGTTGGGAATGGTGTACTGATTAATTTGGTCTTCCAGGTAGAGCAGTAGAGCCAGAAGCCATGGACTCATTCAACAGGCAACTAGATGCTGCAAAGGGGGGAACTGGACATCTGTAGGGAAGGCTAAGTCAGATGGGTCAAGTGACCTCCCTCATCTGTACTTGTCTTTGTGATCTTTGAGCAAAGTATCAACATTTTCAGGTGGGGATGGGAAGGGAATGCAAAAAAACTGGGATGAAAACGCGGGGGCGGAAAGGAATTGCAGTGGACCATCAGTGCTAGTGGCCTTGGTTAGTTCACAGAATGCTCATTGATTGAGATTAGATGACGAAAATCGAGAGAATATAACTAAAAGAAATTTTTTATTGCTCAAAATACAACCGCTAATCTTGACAAACTTCTTTGCGGTACGTTCAGCATTTTCCATTGGTAATTATCCAACCACGACTTAAAATTTTTCTCGACTTAGTACTATTGTATAAGCATTTCAGTTTTTATGAGCTTCTTGCTCCCTTGGTACCTTGTGCTGATCAGCTGTTTCTGGTGATACAGTGACTGTGCTATTTGTAGTACGCGTAGAATCACAAAGTTAGACAACCAGATAATTGTATCACAGCGGCCTGTTTATATGAAAAGATGTCCTGTGCTATTAATCTCTGTTGTCTTGTTTTCTTACTTTCGTACATAGATGTCCAAAATGTTGCTGGAGAGGATTATCTGATAATTAGCTGCTGAGGTCTAAAATTTAATCAGTAGGGCAGCAAAACCCGGCTACGGATGAGGTGGCTGAATTAGTCATCAATAGCCCCGTTTAAAATTGTGTGTGCACGTTAACAGATATTTATGAAAGTGACAGGCGTTAGTACTGAGCTTTCACTCAAGTTGGCGCGATTTCGGGCAGATCTGGAGTGGGATCAGACAGCCCTCGGGGAACCGTTCCACCTGCTCGGTGCCGGTTTTTACCACTTAATGATTTTCCACCGAGAGCGGCAGCAGCAGCCATTGAACACATCCGGCCAAACATGGCGTTTTCAACGAGGGGCGGCAATGGTGGCTCGACATCACAGGGCATGTTTGCTGGCCTTACCGCTGCAGTGATGTGAGTCTGACTGACTCGAGGGACGTCAGCATGTTACACGCCACTCTACCCGGCGGTCTCGATACATGAATACAACATCTTCCGCTGCCCCGGAGGCGGTCAGCTGGGTCCCACTGCCGCAGGTGGCCCAGTGCCTGCAGCTGCGATTCTACCCACCCCCCAACCACCTTCCCCGAGGAGTGGTCCTGGATGCAGGTGGCAATCCTGCCGAGAGTCTGCCATCGTTGTTCTAATGAGGCTGACCCGACAAAAACGGCCGAGGTCAACGTTGGGACAAACAGGCTGAAGCGAAGCCTGCCTCTCTGGCAAAATAAAAAGGGAAGCAGGAAGGAAGGAAGGAGGCTAAAAGGAGATTTGATAGAGGTGTTTAAAATCATGAAGGGTTTAGATAGAGTAAATAAAGAGAAACTGTTTCCAGTGGCTGAAGGGTCGATAACCAGAGGGCACAGATTTAAGGTGTTCGTCAAAAGAACCGGAGGTGACATGAGGAAAAACTTTTTTTACGCAACGAGTGGTTAGGATTGGGAACGCGCTGCCTGATGGGGCGGTGGACACAGAGTCAATAGTAGCCTTCAAAAGTGAATTGGATAAATACTTGAAGGAAAAAAAAAAATTGCAGGTATATGGGGAAAGAGCGGGGCAGTGGGACTAACTGGATTGCTCTTCAAACAGCAGCTCAGACTCAATGGGCCAAATGGCCTCCTTCTGTGCTGTACTATTCTATGAAAGATAGAACATGTTACACCATATTAAACTTATTTTCTGAAGCAGTCCGTGCCCGCATGCAGGAAGACCTGGATGACATTCAGGCTTAGGCTGATAAGTGGCAGGTAACATTCGCGTCACACAAGTGCCAGGCAACGACTATTTCCAACAAGCGAGAGTCTAACCACCGTCCCTTGACATTCAATGGCATTACCATCGCTGAATCCTCCACCATCAACATCCTGGGGGGTCACCATTGACCAGATACTCAACTAGACCAGCCACATAAATACTGTGGCTACAAGAGCATGTCAGAGGCTAGGTATTCTGCAGCGAGTGTCTCACCTCCTGACTCCCCAAAACTTTCCACCATCTACAAGGCACAAGTCAGGAATGTGATGGAATACTCTCCACTTGCCTGGATGAGTGCAGCTCCAACAACACTCAAGAAGCTCGACACCATCCAGGACAAAGCAGCCCGCTTGATTGGCACCCCATCCACCACCTTAAACATTTACTCCCTCCACCACCGGCGCACCGTGGCTGCAGTGTGTACCATCTACAAGATGCACTGCAGCAACTCGCCAAGGCTTCTTCAACAGCACCTCCCAAACCCGCGACCTCTTCCACCTAGAAGGACAAGGGCAGTAGGCATGTGGGAACACCACCACCTCCAAGTTCCCCTCCAAGTCACGCACCATCCTGACTTAGAAGGATATCGCCGTTCCTTCATCGTCGCTGTGTCAAAATCCTGGAACTCCCTCCCTAACAGCGCTGTGGGAGTACCTTCACCACACGGACTGCAACGGTTCAAGAAGGCGGCACACCACCACCTTCTCAAGGGCAATTAGGGATGGGCATTAAATGCTGGCCTTACCAGCGACGCCCACATCCCAGGAACAAATTTAAAAAAACTTGTTTTCCACCTAGATATATAAATAGTCAAAAGTAACCCTATGTTAACACATGCTGATTAAAAATAATTCTCAGACACTAACTCAACATCAGTTGATACTTGTTGGTACCTGTATGTACACGTACGACAGGCAAGTCCAAATTCCACTGCTGTCAGCAAATTAAGAGTAGTTAGCCACTTAATGTTTCGTGCCCCAATGAGATAGTTGGCATAGACTCCATTAGTTGGGACACAGAAAGTAGTGGTCAAGTATACCTGTGGTAAACCACTGTAGTTCACTGTGTTCACTGTTGTTGTTGTTGTTGTTGTCGTTCACTCTTGTTTCACTGTTGTGCCTGACTATGCCTCAGCTGACTCCGCCCCTGGGCTACCGAGTAGAAGAGCGGCCGCATGGCAGCTCCTGGCATTCGGTCGTCCACTAGAGGCATAGTCCTGATCTGTCTGAAGTGCAATTCAGTAGTTAATAAAAGCCTGTCGTTCTGAACTCTGCCCAGCCTTTTATTAGAATTGATAGCGCATCAATACCTAATCTATTTTCCACATCTAATGTGTGCTCCTCAGGGCTCTGTGCCAGGCTCAGTTTCTACTGTATACTGTCCACCTTCCAATGTATGCACGAAAGCCTGGAATGGTGAATGCATGGTTTGTATGTACATCACAACTTCCTTTCTATTATCGCTAGTGTCAAAAGTCTGAGTTATAAAGAGTGACCTGGAAAAACTTGGTATTTGACCCTGGAAAGAAAGCATCGGAGGCACGATCTTACGGAGGTATATAAGATAATTAAGTGACTGGAATGGCAAGTGCAGAATATTAAACTGAATAGCGAGAGTAGGAAAAGAGGACTCAAGATTCAAACTAGTACAGGGACCAATGTCAAGACATTCTTCTTGACGCAATCAGTGATCAATGTACAGGAAGAGCAGTCGAGACAAAAGCCCCGGAATCTTTTAAGAAACAATGGTCGGGCGGAGGGGACTTTAGAATCTTTCTGGAAGGATAAGCTAAGATGGACCGAATGGCCCACTTCATCTGTGATCAAGTTCCCCTTTCATCTTATTTTGAAAGAACAATTCTGCAAATTGTTAGAGAAAAGCACTTGTGATTAAGTACCTTGGACACATGCCCATTATTTGGTTCTTTAGAGAGACTGAGATATATCCATTCTCATCTAATCATCACTATGGACCACTAATAGCTCAAACAAGTGCCCACTTTTCTTGGTATTGTCCCAGATAGTAGCCGCCAGCTTGCCTGAGATTACGGTTTACTAGAAAGCTAATGTTAAGGGATGTACTCACTGATCCCTTTCACAGGGCAGCACGATGGCATAGTGGTTAGCACTGTTGCCTCACAGCGCCAGAGACCCGGGTTCGAATCCGGCCTCGGGCGACTGTCTGTGTGGAGTTTGCACATTCTCCCCGTGTTTGCGTGGGTTTTCTCCGGTTTCCTCCCACAGTCCAAAGGTGTGCGGGTTAGGTTGATTGGCTATGATAAATTGACCCTTAGTGTTAGGGGGATTAAATACGTGGGGTTACAGGGATAGGGTGGGATATGTGTTAGTGTAGGGGTTACGGGGATCGGGTGGGATATGTGTCGGTGCAGGCTCGATGGGTCGAATTGGCCTCTATCTGCACTGTGGGGTTTCTGTGATTCTGTGATCTGTGATCCCGCACTCCCAGCAGGGAGCTGCACTCAGAGGCAGTGTAGATTAAAGAGTTGGTGACACAGCGTTGCAGCCCCGTCTCTGACCCGTGCTCCTTTTTAGCACACACAGCTGGGAGAATGAGATTGGTGTACTCACCCTTAAGTGTGTTGCTGTCAAATAGAGAAGGAAATCTCCCCACTGCTTCAAAAATAAAAATAAAAGTTGGCTTTCTCAGCCATAGCTCAGTGGGTAACACTCACGCCTCAGAGTCAGAAGGTTGTGGGTTCAAGTCCCACTCCAGAGGTTTGAGCACAAAAATCCAGGCTGATACTCCAGTGCAGTACTGAGGGAGCGCTGCACTGTCAGAGGAGCCGTCTTTCAGATGAGTCGTTAAACCAAGCACTTGCAGTAGACATAAAAGATCCCATGGCACTATTTTGAAGAAGAGCAGGGCGTTCTCCCCGCTGTCCTAAGAACAGTAGACAACCATTCAGCCCCTCGAGCCTCTTCCACCATTCAATTAGATCATGGCTGATCTGTATCTTAACTCTATCTACCCGCCTTGGTTCCGTAACCCTTAATACCCTTGCCAAACAAAAATCTAGCTTCTGTCATTTAATCTCTCCTGCCTTCCACCCTATCACAGGCCTTCCCTTTTGTTCTTTCCTCCCCTCCCCCCTTTCCCTGCCCCTACACTTGCTTAAAACCGGTTACGTCCTCCAACTTTTTCCAGTTCTGACGAAAGGTCGTCGACCTGAAACGTTAACTCTGTTTCTCCCTCTCTCTCCACAGATGCTGCCTGACCTGCTGAGTATTTCCAGCATTTTCTGTTTTTATTTCAGATTTCCAACATCCGCAGTATTTTGCTTTTGTAAAAAATCTATCAATCGCAGATTGGAAATTTTCAATTGACCCCCAGCCTCAACAACTTTTTGGTGGAGAGAGTTCCAGATTTCCACTACCCTTTCGTGAAAAGCTAGTGGGCAGGTACAAAAAAATAATTAAGGCAGCAAATGGAATGCTGGGCTTTATCACAAGAGGGCTGGAATACAAAGAGGTGGAAGATATTTTACACCTGTACAGAGCTCTGGTTAGACCCCATCTGGAGTACTGCATTCAGTTCTGGGCATTATTCCTATTCTCTGTCTCCTACCTTCCAACCAATTCCCTATCCAAGCCAATAGGTTGTCTCCAATTGCACGTGCTCTCAATTCTGTTAATGGTCTCTTATGTGGAACCTTGTCAAATGCGATCTGGAAGTCGATATAAATAATATCCAGAGACATTCACTGATCTACCGTGTTAATTACCTTCTCAGAAAATTCAACTTGGTTTGTTAGACATGACTTGCCCTTTACTAATCTATGCCGGCTTGCTCTGATCAGCTCATATTTGTCCAAATGCTCCGTCACTCTGTCCCCAATGACAGATTCTCGTAATTTCCCGCACAACTGACTGTGTTAGACTAATAGGCCTATAATTTCATAGTTTAACTCTCTTACCCTTCTTAAATAGTGGATTTAAATTGGCAATTTTTCAATCTAAGGGGACAATTCCTGACTCGAGTGTGTTTTGGAAGATCATGACTAACGCTTCAAGAATTTCCTCTCCTACTTGTTTTAATACCCTGGGGTAGAGATCTGTCTACCTTTAATCTCATTAGTTTTTCCATCAACAATTTTTTTTACTTCTATCGAATCTAGTTAGTTCCTCCCCCTTGAGTTATTTTTAGTTTTTCTCGTATCTCTGGTATTTTATCCTCATCCTCTATTGTGAAGACCCATACAGAGTAGCTATTTAGTTAGTCCGCCATTTCCTAATTTTCAATTACAGTATCACCTGCGTCTGTCATTAAGGGGCCCACATTACTCTTAACCACCCTCTTTCTCTTAATACATTAGTAAAAACCTTTAGTGTTGTCCTTGGTATCACTCGCAAGCATTTTTCCGTATTCCCTTTTTGCAGCTCTTACCACTTTCTTGTATCCCTTTGCTGCTCTTTAGATCTCTCCCAGTCTGTGGGGTCTCTACTGCTCTTTAGATCTCTCCCAGTCCGTGGGGTCTCTACTGTTCTTTAGATCCCTCCCAGTCCGTGGGGTCTCTACTGCTCTTTAGATCTCTCCCAGTCCGTGGGGTCTCTACTGTTCTTTAGATCTCTCCCAGTCCGTGGGGTCTCTACTGCTCTTTAGATCTCTCCCAGTCCGTGGGGTCTCTACTGTTCTTTAGATCTCTCCCAGTCCGTGGGGTCTCTACTGTTCTTTAGATCTCTCCCAGTCTGTGGGGTCTCTACTGTTCTTTAGATCTCTCCCAGTCCGTGGGGTCTCTACTGTTCTTTAGATCTCTCCCAGTCCGTGGGGTCTCTACTGTTCTTTAGATCTCTCCCAGTCCGTGGGGTCTCTACTGTTCTTTAGATCTCTCCCAGTCCGTGGGGTCTCTACTGCTCTTTAGATCTCTCCCAGTCCGTGGGGTCTCTACTGTTCTTTAGATCTCTCCCAGTCCATGGGGTCTCTACTGTTCTTTAGATCTCTACCAGTCTGTGGGGTCTCTACTGTTCTTTAGATCTCTACCAGTCCGTGGGGTCTCTACTGTTCTTTAGATCTCTCCCAGTCTGTGGGGTCTCTACTGCTCTTTAGATCTCTCCCAGTCTGTGGGGTCTCTACTGCTCTTTAGATCTCTCCCAGTCCGTGGGGTCTCTACTGTTCTTTAGCTCTCTCCCAGTCCGTGGGGTCTCTACTGCTCTTTAGATCTCTCCCAGTCCGTGGGGTCTCTACTGTTCTTTAGATCTCTCCCAGTCCGTGGGGTCTCTACTGCTCTTTAGATCTCTCCCAGTCCGTGGGGTCTCTACTGTTCTTTAGATCTCTCCCAGTCCGTGGGGTCTCTACTGTTCTTTAGATCTCTCCCAGTCTGTGGGGTCTCTACTGTTCTTTAGATCCCTCCCAGTCCGTGGGGTCTCGACTGTTCTTTAGATCTCTCCCAGTCCGTGGGGTCTCTACTGTTCTTTAGATCTCTCCCAGTCTGTGGGGTCTCTACTGTTCTTTAGATCTCTCCCAGTCCGTGGGGTCTCTACTGTTCTTTAGATCTCTCCCAGTCCGTGGGGTCTCTACTGTTCTTTAGATCTCTCCCAGTCCGTGGGGTCTCTACTGTTCTTTAGATCTCTCCCAGTCCGTGGGGTCTCTACTGTTCTTTAGATCTCTCCCAGTCCGTGGGGTCTCTACTGTTCTTTAGATCTCTCCCAGTCTGTGGGGTCTCTACTGCTCTTCAGATCTCTCCCAGTCCGTGGGGTCTCTACTGTTCTTTAGATCTCTCCCAGTCTGTGGGGTCTCTACTGTTCTTTAGATCTCTCCCAGTCCGTGGGGTCTCTACTGTTCTTTAGATCTCTCCCAGTCCGTGGGGTCTCTACTGCTCTTTAGATCTCTCCCAGTCCGTGGGGTCTCTACTGTTCTTTAGATCTCTCCCAGTCCGTGGGGTCTCTACTGTTCTTTAGCTCTCTCCCAGTCCGTGGGGTCTCTACTGTTCTTTAGATCTCTCCCAGTCCGTGGGGTCTCTACTGCTCTTTAGATCTCTCCCAGTCCGTGGGGTCTCTACTGTTCTTTAGATCTCTCCCAGTCCGTGGGGTCTCTACTGTTCTTTAGATCTCTCCCAGTCCGTGGGGTCTCTACTGTTCTTTAGATCTCTCCCAGTCCGTGGGGTCTCTACTGTTCTTTAGATCCCTCCCAGTCCGTGGGGTCTCGACTGTTCTTTAGATCTCTCCCAGTCCGTGGGGTCTCTACTGTTCTTTAGATCTCTCCCAGTCCGTGGGGTCTCTACTGCTCTTTAGATCTCTCCCAGTCTGTGGGGTCTCTACTGCTCTTTAGATCTCTCCCAGTCCGTGGGGTCTCTACTGTTCTTTAGATCTCTCCCAGTCCGTGGGGTCTCTACTGCTCTTTAGATCTCTCCCAGTCCGTGGGGTCTCGACTGTTCTTTAGATCTCTCCCAGTCCGTGGGGTCTCTACTGCTCTTTAGATCTCTCCCAGTCCGTGGGGTCTCTACTGTTCTTTAGATCTCTCCCAGTCCGTGGGGTCTCTACTGTTCTTTAGATCTCTCCCAGTCCGTGGGGTCTCTACTGCTCTTTAGATCTCTCCCAGTCCGTGGGGTCTCGACTGTTCTTTAGATCCCTCCCAGTCCGTGGGATCTCTACTGTTCTTTAGATCTCTCCCAGTCCGTGGGGTCTCTACTGTTCTTTAGATCTCTCCCAGTCCGTGGGGTCTCTACTGTTCTTTAGATCTCTCCCAGTCTGTGGGGTCTCTACTGTTCTTTAGATCTCTCCCAGTCTGTGGGGTCTCTACTGCTCTTTAGATCTCTCCCAGTCCGTGGGGTCTCGACTGTTCTTTAGATCTCTCCCAGTCCGTGGGGTCTCTACTGCTCTTTAGATCTCTCCCAGTCCGTGGGGTCTCGACTGTTCTTTAGATCCCTCCCAGTCCGTGGGGTCTCTACTGTTCTTTAGATCCCTCCCAGTCTGTGGGGTCTCTACTGTTCTTTAGATCTCTCCCAGTCCGTGGGGTCTCGACTGTTCTTTAGATCCCTCCCAGTCCGTGGGGTCTCTACTGTTCTTTAGATCCCTCCCAGTCCGTGGGGTCTCTACTGTTCTTTATCTTCATATAAGCCAACATTTATCACTCAACCAACAAAAATTAAAACAGATTATCTGGTCATTATCTCATTGCTGTTTGTGGGATCTTGCTGCCGCGATTCCCACATGACAACACTTCAAAAGTACTTCATTGGCTTTAAAGCGCTTCGGGATGCCCTGAAAGGCGCTATATAAATGCAAGTCTTTCTTTTCTTTCTTTTACAACAGTGCTTGGGCACAATTTTTGTTCATTCTTGGGACACACATATGGCTCTAAATACAAGGTAATGGGCGAACAACAAGTCTCAATACTAATTATGCTAGGCTGACAACAACACGTTTTGCAAAAGGGAGAGTTCGCTCTTCGCACGCCACGCGTTTAGTGTTGACGCATTGCCGAAGGAGCTTTGCATCAATGCTAAGCTTGGAGTGTGTCTCGGGTGTCAAGGCCTGAACTGGTTACAAAGGAAAGTGGAATGAGTCCCGAGATCCTAGCCTTGCCTTATCATCAGTCCCATCCTCGGAAGATGCACTTGGTCTCTGCTGGGCAGTGGGAGTCAAACAACATTAATTTTAATAGCAAAATGTTTCAAGAGGAAATGGGCATCGTTCTACGTTTAACGTGTGAAAAATTGAATTCAAATAGAAAAAGACACTTTAAAATCACCTGACTATATACTCTGGACAGGACAAGCCCATGTGACATTTAACAAAAGCAAGGAAGTTATGATGAACGTTTATGAAACACTGGTTCGGCCTCAACTGGAGTATTTTGTCCAATTCTGGGCACCGCACATTAGGAAGGGTGTGAAGGCCTCACAGAGGGTGCAGAAAAGATTTACAAGAATGATTCCGTGGATGAGGGACTTCAGTTACGTGGATAGACTGGAGAAGCTGGGGTTGTTCTCCTTGGAGCAGAGAAGATTGAGAGATTTGGTAGAGGTGTTCAAAATCATGAGGGGTCTAGACGGAGTAGATAGAGAGAAACTGTTCCCATTGGCGGAAGGGTCGAGAACCAGAGGGCACAGATTTAAGGTGATTGGCAGAAGAACCAAAGGCGACATGAGGAAAACCTTTTTACGCAGCGAGTGTTTAGGATCTGGAATTCACTGCCTGAAAGGGTGGTGGAGGCAGATTCAATCATGGCTTTCAAAAGGGGATTGGATAAGTACCTGAAGGAAAATAAATTTGCAGGGTTACGGGAAAAGGGTGGGGAAGTGGGACTACATAAGACGTAGGAGCAGGAGTAGGTCATTCGGCCCCTCGAGCCTGCTCCACCATTCAATAAGATCATGGCTGATCTGATCTTGGGCTCAGCTCCATTTCCCTGCCCGCTCCCCATAACCCTTGACTCCCTTATTGTTCAAAAATCTGTCTATCTCCACCTTAAATATATTCAATGACCCAGCCTCCACAGCTCTCTGGGGAAGAGAATTCCAAAGATTCACGACCCTCTGGGAGAAGAAATTCCTCCTCATTTCTGTTTTAAATGGCTGCCCCCTTATTCTGAAGTGCTCCTGCAGAGAGCCAGTACAGGGCTCGACAGGCCGAATGGCCTTCTTCCGTGCTGTAACCATTCTATGATTCTATAACTGTATATTGAACTATACTCATTTCATATTAAAAATATAGACACTTCAAATTAAGCAGGACAAGATCAGCCGCCACATTAGAAGCTTGGTCAGATGCAAGTGGAAGGCGCTGTTCCTTTTTATTTATTGCCATTGCGTTTGGCCACTTCCATTGCAGTGTAATCACTGTGATCTTGTACTCTTTTGTCCCTCAGTTTACATCATTAGATGCATTGTAAATGACCTACAACCATTGAAAAAAAGTCCGAACATCTCCAATTCTTAAGTAGCTTAGACGATGTCAGTGCCATCTTCAATGACACGAGATTGCGATCCTTAGCTTCCCCTCGCTGCATTCCTGCACAATTCAAAGCTGTGTAACATAGCTGATTACCTGACCATGGTAAAGGATAACAAACTGAGAAGAACCTTGACAAGGTACAGACTTAGCGAACATAGCCTAGCGATCGAAAAAGGCAGACACAGGCAGACCAGGCTGCCAAGAGAGGACAGGATATGCTCTCACTGCAGTCAGGGAGTGGTGGAGACAGAGATGCACTTCCTCACAGCCTGTGGAAAATATCAGGGCATCAGGGAGAATTTCTACCAAAAATTCTCACAAATATGCCCTGATTTCAGAAATCTGAATGACAACCAAAAACTCCCATTCCTACTGGGAGAGGAGAGAAGCTGTATAACACTGGCGGCACACTATGTTACAGCTTGCCATGAACAGAGGGACAACCAGTAAACTAAGAAAAGAATATATATAAACAATGCGAATGTATATTTATACACTCAGGGATATACCTGTTTATACACTGTATGAATAGAACTGCGTTTATGTGCTAAACCATAAATGTATTTTGATGCTTTGGCAACATAAGATGTAACTTATCATGCCAATAAAGCGATTTGAATTGTGAATTGTGAATTGTCTTATAGCCTACTGCCTTGTCTTGCTTTGTCTTTTAAATCTCAATTGTACTCGGTTTATATTGCAGCACCTAAACTTATGATTTGATTTTTTTGATGGCTGCAGATTTCATTATCTTGTGAAGTCAGCATACAATGAGAGCATTTGAACGATGGTTCTGGGGGATTCGTGAATTGCTGTTACTCTCTTGTGCTAAGATTTGTTTTGGGGGATTCCACTGGGAGACTGATCTATGAGGAACATAGGATCAGGAGTTTCAGCCCCTCGAGCCTGTTCCGAGAAGACGATTCAGAGCGATGTTAGTGCAAAAGTATTCGTTGAATTTATGACAAGTTTGGGGAAATAGTGTGTAAAAAGTTAGAGAGAACCATAGAATAATCGCACAGAGGAAGGCCATTCAGCCCATCGCACCTTTGCCAGCTCCTTCAATGGAAATATTCTACTCTAATCCCACTTCCCTTCAATATTGTTCCTATTGTGCCGAGATCCAAACTATTTACAGAAATGGAAAACAAAAGGGGTCTTAGCATTTCAGTGATACCTTTAAAGGTGTTCTGCAGCACAATTCCTGTTTCCAAAGATTTTCGGAAAGTTATAGCTGCTGGCTCTCCTTTCTCTGCCTCCTCCTCCTCCAGTGTTCTGTGCTGGATACCGTCCTAGCCTGGTGACATTTCCCACCTCTGTCCCATAAAGTTCATAGAATCATAGAGCACAGAAGGTCGTCATTCGGCCCATCGAGCCTTTGTCAGCTCTTTGGTAGAGCGATCCAATGAGTCCCGTTCCCCTGCCCTTTCCCCACAGCCCTGCAAATTTTTCCTCTTCAAGTATTTATCCAAACCCCTTTTGAAAGTTACTGTTGAATCTGCTTCCACCGCCCTTGCAGGCAGCGCATTCCAGATCACTCGCTGCGTGAAAAAAAACTCATCTCCCCTCTGGTTCTTTTGCCAATTATCTTAAACCTGTGTCCTCTGGTCACTGGCCCTCCTGCCTGTGGAGGATTTTTGAACACGATTTCCTTTTGAGTATTTCTCTCCAGTATTGGTTCCTTCAGGTACTTCCACAGTCCCGCTCTCGCCTTCCTGCGACACAACCGAGACTAAATACTGTCTGCCTGACCGCCCCTCAACTCTCAAACACAACATGGCCCATCATCTTGAAGCGATTCTATCTCTTAAAACAATGTCCATGCCCGAAACAATGTTTACCCATGTTTTCTCCTCGCTCAGACCCTGTCCTGTGTCAGTAATGCCTCGATCTTAAAATCCTCATCCTTGTGTTCAAATCCCTCCATGGCCTCTCCACTCCCTATCTCTGTAATCTCTTACTAATTCAAAGTCAAGTTTTTTCCAAACTGTAAATTATATTTTGTTTATTTCTCAATGTGAAAACCTCAGGATTATCTGTTGCTACCTGAAGGCAAATTCAAATCCAGACACTGCTTTCCCAACAGATGCAGTGCTCGATGGGCCGAAATGGCCTCTATCTGCACTGTGGGGTTTCTGTGATTCTGTGATTACTTGCATTTTGTCCAGGAGTACAGGACAGACGCTACAGAAGCGCATCCCTAGATATGGGAGCACTACTCAAGTCTTAAAAGGGCATTGGGATTTTGTCATAAATTAAAGGTTGCCGAGTGGGCAATGTAACCATTGGCACAATGAGGAGTTTCTTGGCCTCAGCGTTTGCAGCGGAGGAGATAAGCGAGTTGGTGACGAATTTCATGGTATTGCCGCTTGAGCAAAAAAAATTCTAGCTTTCTATTCTGAAATGGGATCTTAAAAAAAAGTTGAAAAACCTTCAGTTTCTTCAGCTCCAATTTGTTAGATGCTCAATTTCTTGCACGGGTATAATTCAAGTTAAACCATAATAAACAATGGAGTTACACACACCATCAGATGAAACTGGAGCTATTAAGATGCTGAGGGTTGCCCATTTTTGGGTGATTGGGTGGGCTGGGGGGGGCGGTGGGGTGGGAAAGAGACGATGGGGGAAAAATTCGGTTGGTTTGCGCCTCCCGTTAGCGCCTTAAGAGGGCGCTAATGGGGCGCAAAGCAACTAGCGCCCGGGCGCAGCGATGTTTGCGCCACTCGCGAAATTAACTAGACATTTTGCGGCAGCGCTAAAAACTACCGCCACGATCTCCTGCGCCGGCAGATTGTGACGTCAGTCGAGTGCGCAACGCCCCGTACCGGATATTGAGTGGCGCCCCCTGCCTTACCGCCTGCCGCTAGCAATGACAGGTTGAGGGGAGCGTTTTGCAGTCAGGATGGGACTGGGGGAGCGCTATTTAAAGGCGACCGCTTCCTGCCATTTTTTGTCGGTGACATTTTTCCACCACGCATTCTGAGAGAGAGAGAGACTTCTGGAGAGATTCAATGCTGTGTGAAGGAGTTTTGAGTGCTGAGCAGCACTTTGCAGGTTCATTTTGATTTGCCCTTCCTTGCTTCGCCAGCGCTTTGAGGTAGCGCCTCGCTCCTCGGCCTTTGCGCCTTAAGACAGGTGTGAAGTGCCTGATTTAGCGTTCCAATCACCTCCAAGGGCGATAAAAGCCAAGTTTACTGTCGGAGGTGATAATTAGCACCCGGCGCTAAATTTTGCGCGCGGCCGATAATGGCGCCCCAAATGGGGCGATACTGAATTTTTCCACCGATACTATTTTGGACTCCACAGGAAACACCTGGTTGAGTTTAACATTTGATGCATCTTTTAATGTTTAATGCCTTTGTTACGACAGGGTTATAGCCTATGAAACCCAGGCAGAGAGGACCTGCGTGAAGGAGGGAGGAGGACAGTAGGAGTATGTTTGTGTGTGTGTGCTAGGCCGATGTAGCAGAGTCTGGTCTCCAATCGTCTTGGATCCCCTTGCCATTGGACCAAGACCTTGCTCTGTCAAGCCCGTGTGGTAGCTGGTGTGCAACGGCCACCCCACGTTAAAAGAATTCACGCACAGGCATCTTCCACCCTTTAAAATGAAGTTCGGGACCTGGAACGTCAGGACCCTCATGGACAACCCAAACAGCGACAGAGACTGTAGGGTCCCGCATTGGACTCATCAGTCACCTGAGAACTCATTTTTAGTGTGGAAGCAAGTCATCGTCGGTTCCGCGGGACTACCTAAGAAGAATCTCCTCCAGCCCCACAACTTCGAGGTATCTGCGCTCCTCTAATTCTGGCCTCTTGAGTATCCCCGATTTTTAATCGCTCCACCATTGGAGGCCGTGTCTTCAGCTGCCAAGGCCCTAAGCTCTGGAATTCCCTCCCTAAACCTTTCCGCCTCTCTACCTCTCTTTTCTCCTTTAAGACGCTCCTTAAAACCTACCTCTTTGACCATGGTCTGCCCTAATATCTCCTTATTTGGCTCGGTGTCAAATATTGTTTGATAATCGCTCCTGTGAAGCGCCTTGGGATGTTTTGCTATGTTAAAGGCACTATATAAATACAAGTTGTTGTCGTTATCTCCTTACCCCTGCTCTCCGAGGGGGGCGGGAGGATGGGGCAGGGGTTGACTGATGTTTGCATTTGGTTTCACCAGCTTTTTGAAGATGGACGGTAAACTCCAAAAGGTTTTCAACAGTAAGGTGGGTGTCACAGCTGAGACCAATCCTATCCTGACCCGGGAGATGAGGGTCACTGCATTGTGAAAGAGGAGCAGATGCCCTCTGGGATACCTAATTCATTTCTGAGCCCAGAAACATGAAGCTAAAATGTAGAACATGACTATAGCCCGAGTTAAGATTGGCTAACTCACCACAGACCAGGGATGAAACTTAGGAGCATTGTGGTCACACTGTGTAGTGCATTTATATACTGAGCAACCGAGCACGGTTGAAGTAAGTCATGTTGGATTTTAATATTAACTTAGGAGATAAGAAACCATGGAATGGGAAATGGGCCATTCGGCCCATCGAGCCTATTCCCTCCAATTTACCACGCACAATCACGCCCTTTAGCTCGTGCAACCAAACAATCCCGGGGAAAGCAATTTAAACACAGCACAAATTCAAATAAGGAAAATAATAAACTTCTTCCAACTTAAAGTACTACACAATACTACAAATATTAAAAGATAACTACTGTGACAATAAGAGCAGGTCAGAGGCTGGGTATTCTGCGGCGAGTGTCTCACCTCCTGACTCCCCAAAGCCTTTCCACCATCTACAAGGCACAAGTCAGGAGTGTGATGGAATACTCTCCACTTGCCTGGATGAGTGCAGCTCCAACAACACTCAAGAAGCTCAACACAATCCAGGACAAAGCAGCCCGCTTGATTGGCACCCCATCCACCACCTTAAACATTCACTCCCTCCACCACTGGCGTTCCGTGGCTGCAGTGTGTACCATCTACAGGATGCACTGCAGCAACTCACCAAGGCTTCTTTGGCAGCACCTCTCAAACCCACGACCTCTACCACCTAGGACAAGGGAACCCTAATGGGAACACCATCACCTGCAAGTTCCCCTCCAAGTCACACACCATCCTGACTTGGAAATATATCGCCGATCCTTCATCGTCACTGGGTCAAAATCCTGGAACTCCCTATCTAACAGCACGGTGGGAGTACCTTCACCGCATGGACTGCAGCGGTTCAAGGCGGCGGCTCACCACCACCTTCTCAAGGGCAATTAGGATGGGCAATAAATGCTGGTGTTGCCAGCGAAGCCCAGAACCCAGGAATGAATGTAAAAAAAATAAGATTTTTTTTGAAAGAACCTGAAAAGTAATTTATTTTGAATTTGCATATTCCAGAAATGGTCATAATGAACGAAAGGGCTTGAAAACATATTGGCCCAGAAATTCGGGTCTCCACGGGTAACTTAACTTCTGTTCCCCTGAAAGAAGGGGTTCAGAGGTGGACCGCGTGCGCCGGAGAGGCAGCGCTTGCGCATCGAACTTACGTTTTTTTTTCAGGGTTCTCCGGGAAGGTAAGTCTCCAGCAGTTACACTTTTAAAAAGCAGGCGCAAGGCCTGCTTTAAACAAGGTAAGTGGTGAATTAATTAAAATTAAAACATTTTTTCCACAGGTTTATTATTTTTAAATACTTTAAAGAAAGGTAAGTTTATTTTTAGCCCCATTAGAAAATGTAATTAATTTTTTCAAAAATTTAAATTATTGTTTAAAATAGTTATTTCATGTAATTTAGTTATTTCAAAAATGTGATTTAAAAAAAAAATTATTTGAAGTTTTAGTGATGTTTTGGGGCTTATAGTATTTATAGGTTTGACAGCTCTTCCTGTCAAACTTATGAATGAAGCATTCCCTGCTACCATTGGCTCCCCATGGCCCACGTGATCCCAGGGGATGCTTCGAACTAACTGCGCCCCGGGATACGCAAGCATTGCGCGTTGGCAGTGGGAGGAGGCCCAGGATCGGAATCCCATGCGGGCCCACAGCTCAACTGCTGGCACGCTAGGTAAGTGCAGGTCGGGGGCTTGCACCCGCGGGAAGCCTCCGACCCGAATTTCTGGGCCATTACGTCGTATGTTTAAATGGTCTTTCAGACATTAATTCTTCGAGCTGACCAACATAAAATTTGTAACAAATAGCAATTTTTAAAACTGGAGAAAAAAAATATCCAAATTGTGTTATTCCCTAATTAAGTATGATGACTGGAAGTTAGCCTTAATTGAAATGTTCACTTGACACGTCAGCCAGGTTAACTGGTATCACCATTTCAAATGAAACAATTTATGCGAGCAGATGGTATTCCTCATGTTGCATCAGATGTTATGTTGCTAGACCGAAAAGACACTGGAAAAGTTTGTAACTGAGCTCCCCAGAGACAGCAAATGAACAGTACCATTATTCAGGTTTGAAGGGGCGCTCTAAATAAAAGCCCTTAATTTTAACATGTTTCTTTAAGCAGAACCATTTGGTAACACTGTTGCAGATGCACTTGGTAAAGAAGGAAGGACGCAAATTAGTTTAATCTTTTCTTAATTTAAAAAAATATTTCATGTAGCAGAAAGGGTAGACGAGGGTGATGCAGTAGACATAATATATTTGGATTTTCAAAAGGTACCGCATAGCACGCTCATGACTAAGGTCTTGATATGGTGAACAACTGCTTTAGCCATTCACTGCCAGGTCTGGCTGGACCACATAAAGCACCATCGGGTCCTGCTCTCGTCTGCCAAAACTGCTCACTATTCCAGGCTCATCCTGGAATGCAAAAAAGACCCCCCGACTTCTTTTCCCCACTGCAAACTGTTTTCTTAAACCTCTCTCCCCTGTCTCCTTCCCCCTCACCTCTAACAAGTGCAAGGAGCTCATGCATATCTTTGTCACTAAGATTGAGACCATCCATTTAGCTGCCCTTGCCGCTTCCCTCCCTTCCCCTAGCCCACCGGGCCAAACTTCCTCTAAGGGTCCCCCCTGCCCTAGCCCTAAGCTTGCATCTTTCTCCAGTTTCTCTCCGAACTCCCCTCCTGACCTCTCCGGGCTCAGCTTGTTCATGAGATTCACTTCCTGCTCCCTCGACCCTATTCCCACTAAACTGCTGACCACCCAACTTCCCTGCCTGGCTCCCATGTTAGCTGATGAATGGTTCTTTCTCCTCAGGCACTGTCCCCCTCTCCTTTAAATCTGCTGTCGTCACCCCTCTCCTCAAAAAAACCCTTGACCCCTCCATCCTGGCAAACTACTGCCCCATCTCCAACCTCCCTTTCCTCTCCAAAGTCCTTGAACGTATTGTCACCTCCCAGATCCATGCCCATCTTTCCTGGAACTCCATGTTTGAATCCCTCCAATCAGGGGGCCCCTGCCACAGTACCGAAATGGCTCTTATCAAATTCACAAATGACATCCTATGTGACTGTGGTAAACTATCCCTCTCATCCTTCTTGACTTGTCTGCAGGCTTTGACACGGTTGACCACACCATCCTCCTCCAACACCTCTCCACCGTTGTCCATCTGGGTGGGACTGAACTCGCCTGGTTCTATTCTTATCTGTCTAATCGTAGCCAGAGAATCACTTGCAACAGCTTCTCTTCCCGCTCCCGCATCGTTACCTCTGGTGTCCCCCAAGGATCTATCCTTGGCCCCCTCCTATTTCTCATCTACATGCTGCCCCTCGGCGACATCATCCGAAAACACAGAGTCAGTTTCCACATGTACGCTGATGACACCCAGCTCTACCTCACCGCCACTTCTTTCAACCCTTCCACAGTCTCTAAAATGTCAGACTGTTTGTCCGGCATACAGTTCTGGATGAGCAGAAATTTCCTCCAATTAAATATTGGGAAGACTGAAGCCATTGTCTTTGGTCCCCGCCACAAACTTCGTTCCCTAGCCACCGACTCCATCCCTCTCCCTGGCAACTGTCTGAGGCTGAACCACATTGTTCGCAACCTTGGTGTCTTTTCTGACCCTGAGTTGAGCTTTTGACCACATATCTACGCCATCACTAGGACTGCCTATTTCCACCTCCATAACAAGGCCCAACTCCACCCCTGCCTCAGCTCGTCCGCTGCTGAAACCCTCATCCATTCCTTTGTTACCTCTAGACTTGACAATTCCAACGCACTCCTGGCCGACCTCTCATTTTTTACTCTCCGTACCAAGCCCCCTTCACCCATCACCCCTAGGCTCGCTGACCTACATTGGTCCCCAGTTAAGCAATGCCTTGATTTTAAAATCCTTATCCTTGTTTTCAAATTCCTCCATGGCCTCGACCCTCCCTATCTCTGTAATCTTCTACAGCCCTACAATCCTCCGAGATATCTGCGCTCCTCCAATTTTGGCCCCTTGAGCGTCCACGATTTTAATCGTTCCAGCATTGGCGGCTTTGCCTAAGCTGAGGAATTCCTTCCCTAAACCTCTCCACCACTCTTTCCTCCTTCAAGACGCTCCTTAAAACCCATCTGCCCTAATATCTCCTTATGTGGCTCAGTGTCAAGTTTTGTCTGATAATGCTCCTGTGAAGTGCCTTGGGACGTTTTATTATGTTAAAGACTCTATATAAATAGAAGTTGTTGTTGTTTATCTTATCTATGACGTTCGTATAAAACAGTAACTTTCACCACTCTTAAAAAAGGTTTTCCTGGGGTTTTCATCCTCTGTAATTTTTCATCAGTGCGCAGAAGTGGGGGGCAGACAAACTGCAAGTTGTGGCACACTCTGTGAATGATCCTCCTTGCGGTCGATCACATAGAACTCTGGAAGTTGCAGGCACAGATGCCTGCTGGGAGCTGTAATCTGTCACTTGCTGGGGGTAAATGTAACCTTGGATGATAGCTCGACCACCCATGGAACACCTCTTCCACTTGGAACTAAAAATTTGGAGAGGTGTTTAATGAGTGGCAGAGCCCATAATCATGTGTTTCACACTGTCGCTCAAAGTCCAAATTACCCCCGTTGAGTCTCTTCAGCTAACAGTGACAGATCCGATAGCTGCTCAGGCTATATACTCACGGCTCAGGCACCCCACAAAGCACACTGATGGACGTTCCTAACATGCTGATGTGTGGATAGGTTTATTCATTTTCTTGCGATTTTTGATGTCTTAATTGTGAGGCAAACCTGATTTCCTGCCAAGCTTTGTTTTTACCTCAGTGAGAACCCAAGATGTTTGCTGAAGGCATTTGATAAGGTGCCACATAAAAGGTTATTACACAAGATTAGGGCTCATGGGGTTGGGGGTAATATAGTAGCATGGATAGAGGTTTGGTTAACGGACAGAAGACAGAAAGTAGGGATAAATGGATCTTTTTCTGGTTGGCAGGCTGTAACTAGTGGGGTGCCGCAAGGATCAGTGTTGGGGCCTCAGCTATTTACAATCTATATTAATGACCTAGATGAAGGGACCGAGTGTAATGTATCCAAGTTTGCTGATGATACAAAGCGAGGTGGGACAGTAAGTGGCGACCAGAACACAAAGAGGCTGCAAAGGGTTATAGATAGACTAAGTGAGTGGGCAGTAAGGTGGCAGGTGGAGTATAATGTAGGGAAAAGTGAGGTTATTCACTTTGGTAGGAAGAATAGAAAAACAGAATTTTTTTAAATGGTGAGAAACTTTCAAATGTTGGTGTTTAGAGAGATTTGGGTGTCCTCGTGCAAGAAACACAGAAAGCTAGCATGCAGGTACAGCAAGCAATAAGGAAGGCAAATGGCATGTTGGCCTTTATTGCAAGGGGGTTGGAGTATAAGAGTAAGGAAGTCTTGCTACAGTTGTACAGGGCCTTGGTGAAACCACACCTGGAGTACTCTGCACAGTTTTGGTCTCCTTATCCAAGGAAAGATATACTTACTTTGGAGGCAGTGCAATGAAGGTTCACTAGATTCATTCCTGGGATGAGAGGACTGTCCTATGAGGAGAGATTGTGTAGAATGGGCCTATACTCTCTGGAGTTTAGAAGAATGAGAGGTGATCTCATTGAAACATACAAGATTCTGAAGGGGATTGACAGGGTAGATGCTGCGAGGTTGTTTCCCCTGGTTGGAGTGTCTAGAACTAGGGGGCATAGTCTCAGGGTAAGGGATCGGCCATTTAAGACTGAGATGAGGAGGAATTTCTTCACTCAGAGGGTTGTGAATCTTTGGAATTCTCTGCCCCAGAGGGCTGTGGAGGCTGAACCTTTGAGTATATTCAAGGCTGAGAGCGATAGATTTTTGGACTCCAGGGGAATCGAGGGATATGGAGATCGGGCAGGAAAGTGGAGTTGAGGTCGATGATCAGCCACGATCTTATTGAATGGCAGAGCAGGCTCGAGGGGCCGTATGGCCTACTTCTGCTCCTATTTCTTATCAAATGGGGTGACTGCTGCCAATGAACTGGAAGCTGCCCAGAAGCAACAGGCAGAGGACCTGACAGTGATAAACGAACTCTGCGAGAGTACAATAAAACTCTCGCAAGCTGACAACATCTTAAATGTCACCTTCAAGTCACATTACAGACCTCACAATACCTGAAATTTCTACCCCTCACCTTTCTCTCTCACTAATCTGTGGGAAGTCCGACGGGAACAAACAAAAAAAACCACTGGAACTGCGCGCGGGCAACTACTTTATGTCGTTGGCACAGTCGTGCCCTTGCTGAAAAGGATTTTCAGAAAATATTTGCATTGATTTCATTGCCTCCTCATAGCTAAGATTCTCGACTCCCAGCAACATCCTTGTAAATCTCCTCTGTACCCTCTCGAGTGCAATCACACCTTTCCTGTAATGTGGTGACCAGAACTGCACGAGGTACTCTAGCTGAGGCCTAACTAGTATTTTATACAGTTGAAGCATAACCCCCCCTGCTCTTGCATTCTATGCCATGGCTAATAAAGGCAAGCATTCCGTATGCCTTCTTAACCACCTTATCTACCTGGCCTTATCTACTTGTACTCTCACGGAGTGTGTTTATCGCTGTCAGGTCCTCTGTGGTTTGGACGCGCGGCTGGTGAACAGACTGTAGGCGCAGGATGGCCAGAGGGTTGTGGAGGGTCTGGAACTCACTGCCTGAAAGGGTGGTAGAGGCAGGAACCCTAACCACATTTAAAAAGTACTTGGATGTGCACTTGGGATGCTCTAACCTGCAGGGCTACGGACCGAGAGCTGGGAAGTGGGATTAGGCTGGACAGCTCTTTGTTGGCCGGCGTGGACACGATGGGCCGAAATGGCCTCCTTCCATGCTGTAACTTTGATATGCCTCCCCATCTCCTTTACTTCCTGATAGCTTTTGATGGCTGCTCATCATTGACTGCTTGTTTCCCTACAGCTCGCCACTGGAAGTTTATGGAGCTGCTTTGCCTCTCTTGCCATTGGTACGTGCCCTGATTGTTCAGTTGTGATTTGTCGCTGTTCTACGCGCGGGAAAATTTTAGTCAATCGTGTGTCAGTGTAACACAGAAATTTACAGACACAGATGCGCAACATGCTAAATGTGAAACGAAGTGTGACGCCGAGTTGTGGTAGACAAAACATGGACGAGAGACACGAGGGCCTGGATTTCCCACTCGGGGCGCAATCGGCAAAATGCAGCCGGAATGCGCTGCGCACTGTGCGCCGGTTTTTGCCGAGGTGAAGTTACGCCCAAGTTTCCGCTCCAACCCATTAACATAAGCCCGGGTGTAAAACCTCCCGCGACTCAGCGCAAGTGAGCCGCGCGATCGAGCAGAATCGATTATTGACTGGAACATGGCCTGTGGGGCCTTAAAATGACTGAATTAAACAAATTTAAACTGAAAATATATTCAAGTAATTGCTGCAGCTGAACAAACAGTGGTTTCAATTGACTGCTGGTCACAGGCCTTGTGTAGCAAGGGCAGATCAATTGACTGAATCTGAACTCATTTAAATTGAATTTAAAGTAATTTAAATTAATTGTAGCATCGACTGCGAGACACAGTGAGGCTTCCGCTGATGACTGGTCACTGCAGCCGCAGGTCATTAACGATTGATTAATGTGACCTTAGCTATCCGTGCGCCCAAAATTCTGGGTGCAATATGATGAACAACCCCCCCCCCCCGCCGCAAACAGGCGGAATCAGCAGAACCTTGCCATGCCAACCTGGGGGCGTGGCCTGTTTAGTGGGCGGGGACTTCTTCAGGCAAAGTGACTTTTGAACCAGTGTAAAAAATCCAGCACAGGTACAATGGGCCGAATGGCCCTCTTCTGTGCTGCAAGATTCTATGATTCCATGATCGCGGAATCTTGAGCGCACGCGGTTATGGGCGTAACTCACTTCTGTTTTAAATTCCACGATCCTTTGCGCTATTTAAGCCGATTCTGCCCAGATTATGCCGGGTCGAAATCCTGGAACTCCCGCCCGAACAGCACCGTGGGAGCACCTTCACCACGCAGACTGCAGCGGGTCAAGAAGGAAGCTCACCACCACCACCTCCCTCAAGGGCAGTTACGGACAAGCAATAAATGCCGGCCTTGCCAGCGACGCCCACTTCCCATGAACGAATAAAATAAACGCTGACATCTGGGTGGAAAACTTACGGAAACTCCAGGCCCAGATTTATTCATAATTTGTCTGTCATTTCAGGTATTGCATTTTGGCTCCCCACTCTTAAAAGCTCCGAGTGGGCAGAAACTGTCCCCTCTACATCCCTGCTTAAACTTGGGCCAGATGTCCTGCTCGATTCACTGCTCCAGCTCCCACTTTGTCTTTTCCAGGACTTTCAATGTTGTGTACAAAATGCAGTCACTGTAGCCTTCTTGCTTTTTTTTATACAATAGAGAGAGAGAGAGAGAGAGAGAGAAATCCTACTGGATGCACGGTTTCAGAGAGCAGCTCTGTGACAGGTAGTTCACAGATTGCTGCTTTTACGAGGCTGGCCTTTGCACAGTTGACTCGCAGGCCTCCTTGGGAGTCGGAAATAACAAATTGAAAGTGGTTTCTGGGGAAAGAGAAGTCATAACATTTTTTGATGACACAAAGTTGTAAAAACACACTTGCAATGTATCACAAGGTCAAATTGACCTGTAACAAAAGCTTCCCGACTCTGGTTTCCTGTCTTGAGCTTTTAAGTAACTCGGGCTTTTTTGCAGTCGCACCGCGGGAACGGCACCGTAGTAATATTTCATGGGGGAAAAATTCAGTTGTTTGCGCCTCCCGTTAGCGTCTTAAGAGGGCGCTAATGGAGCGCAAAGCAACTAGCGCCCGGGCGCGGCAATATTTGCACCGCCAGTGAAATTAACTAGACATTTTGCGGCGGCGCTAAACGCTACCGCCACGATCTCCTGCGCCGGCAGATCGTGACGTCAGTCGAGTGTGCAACGCCCCGGTAGCGCCCGGGACCGGATATTGAGTGGTGCCCCCTACCTTACCGCCTGCCGCTAGCAACGACAGGTTGAGGGGAGTGACAGGTTTTGCAGTCAGAACTGGGACTGGGGGAGCGCTATTTAAAGGTGACCGCTTCCTGCCTTTTTTTGTTGGTGACATTTTTGCACCACGCATTCTGAGAGAGAGAGTGAGACTTCTGGAGAGATTCAACGCTGTGTGAAGGAGTTTTGGGTACTGAGCAGCACTTTGCAGGTTCATTTTGATTTGCTCTTCCTTGCTTCACCAGCGCTCTGAGGGAGCGCCTTGCTCCTCGGCCTTTGTGCCTTAAGACAGGTGTGAAGCACCTGATTTAGCGCTCCAATCACCTCCGGGGCGATAAAAGCCAAGTTTGCCGTCGGAGGCGATAATTAGCGCCAGGCGCTAAACTTTGAGCAAGGCCGATAATGGCGCCCCAAAAGGGGCAATACTGAATTTTTCCCCTCACATCTTCATCCGAAATGACTTATTCTGCGACTTTGGCTATTTTAAAGCGGTTAACAGGTAAGAAACGCATGGTCCATGTGATCTCCTGGACTGGTTTTGATTGACTGAAGGGGTCGGAGAGGAATTTTCCAGGTTTTCTTTTTCCCCCCTTATTGTTCCTGGGCTTTTATCTGTTTTTTTTCAATGTCTCTCCCACAAGATTACAGGGCTGCGGAGCGGGTGGGATGTATAGTGTCCAGTTATGATGCTTAAGCTATCATGAGTGTGGGACAAGCACGATGGTCCAGATGGTCTTTTCCTGGCCACCTTTTATCGTAAGTTCGTATTAATGCCTTCAGTCAAATAGTCAAGGGTCAAAATTCAGACCAACGCACGTGTTAGGAGCTTGCCTTGGAAATTTCAGCCTACATCTTTTTTTTTTGGATGCGAGATGCTATCCTATTGATGATATACAGAAACGTTAAATACAACAAGCAGAAACGCAACAGTAATAAGCTTGTAACTGTTCACCTGAGATATTGGGAGTGATTTTCCTCCGGGCAGCTCCCACTCTGCCGCCGTAACTTCCTCGGAAGCTCGTCGGGAAACCCCATTTACACGCGTGAATGCGGAGTGTGGCAAAATTACAACGGCTGAGCAAAGAAAGCTCTGGAGAAATTCTGCACTTAAACTGAAATACCGCCCGGTATAAAAATCAGCTGAACTGATATTAAAGTCAACTCTTCAGTGGCTTATCTTGTTGTGGGAGAAAATGATGTCACTGACTGTTACGCTTGACAAGTTTGACAGGGCTCCTCCGATAACTGCTTACGTTGCACTATAAGAAATACTGTCTGTTTGGTGAACGTGCAAATGAAACCTCTCTGGTCATAGAAGTTGTCATATGGAAATATGAAGACAAAATCTTTATGAGATATATGGAAAACTGAAGAGATGAAGTTGATTCCTGGCTTACCTGGCAGATTCCTGAAGGCAATTTTTTTCTGGAGGTAACCAGTACAACGCAAATTTAGACACACTGGGGGCGGGGAGAAATCCAACTTGGGCTGGTTTCCAGCGTGAAATGGCCGGCGTGATCCAAAGAGATCGGCCAGCGACCCGAGCCAAATGCATCAACTTTTTATTTATTCATTCATGGGATGTGGGCGTCGCTGGCAAGGCCAGCATTTATTGCTCATCCTTAATTGCCCTCGCGAAGGTGTGGTGAGCCGCCTTCCTAAACCGCTGCAGTCCGTGTGGTGAAGGTACTCCCACAGTGCTGTTAGAGAGGGAGTTCCAGGATTTTGACCCAGCGACGATGAAGGAACGGCCGGTATATTTCCAAGTCAGGATGTTGTGTGACTTGGGAGGGGAACTTGGAGGTGGTGGTGTTCCCATGCACCTGCTAGGTGGTAGATGTCATAGGTTTGGGAGGTGCTGTCGGAGAGGCCTTGGCGAGCTGCTGCAGTGCATCTTGTAGATGGTACACACTGTAGCCACCTTGTGTCGGTGATGGAGGGAGTGAATATTTAAAGTGGTGGGTGGGATGCTTTGTGCTGGATGGTGTCGAGCTTCTTGAATCTTGTTGGAGCTGCACTCATCCAGGCAAGTGGAGAGTATTCCATCACACTCCTGACTTATGCTTTGTAGATGGTGGAAAGGCTTTGGGGAGTCAGGAGGTGAGTTGCTCGCCACAGAATACCCAACCTCTGACCTGCTCTTGTAGCCACAGTATTTATGTGGCTGGTCCAGTTAAGTTTCTGGTCAATGGTGACCCCCAGGATGTTGAGGGTGGGGGGATTCAACAATGGCAATGTCAAGAGAAGGTGGTTAGGCTCTCTCTTGTTGGAGATGGTCATTGCCTGGCACTTGTGTGGCGTGAATGTTGCCTGCCACGTATCAGCCCAAGCCTGGATGTTGTCCAGGTCTTGCTGCATGCGGGCATGGACTGTTTCATTTTTTGAGGAATTGCGAATGGCACTGAACACAGTGCAATCATCAGCGAACATCCCCACTTCTGACCTTATGATGGCGGAAAGGTCATTGATGAAGCAGCTGAAGATGGTTGGGCCTAGGACACTGGCCTCATATGAACCAAACTGAGGAGCTGTGGATGTCAATCGAGGTGTCCTGTTGCAGTTTGCCGGTCGGGGCCTCAGGAGTTCTGCCCTGGTTCTGGCCCCCAAGCTGGCCTGTGATGAGGGGGTGAAGTGGGGAGGGCAAATTGAAGGTGGGCTGTGGGGTGGCGGGGGGGGGGGGGGCGAGCCTGGGCCGGCAGCACCCCGCAGTATTTTTTTTGTGGATCCAGGAGGAGCACTCCCGCACCTCCTGGCTCCACAGGAATGAAACTATTAAAAAGTTTGCTCACCGTTTTGTGGACAGTCCCTTTAAAGATCACTGGTTGGGCCACTGAAGACCCGGGACAATTGAGCATGTGCGGTGCAAGCTCCGCCCATTTGCTCACCAGTTCTGCATGGGGTGGGGATGGGTGGGTGTTAGGCCCCCGATTTGCATATTCAAGGCATCTAATGCCTGTATCAGGCAGGCGCCCTGTGCACTTGGAGTTTGCCGGCTTTCAATTTGGCAGCTGGCGCGCTTCTGGGGAGGTCGGGCGTGACCGATCACTACCTGAAATTAATCCCTCCAACCTTAAAATCGGTCCAAAAATCGAACGGAATGAAGTTGAACTTTTCCATCACCATTTATAGTCACATCATTAATTTTCTGAACTTAAAAAAATATGGGGGAGAAATTCGGTATCGCCCATTTTCAGGCGCAAATGTTGGCTGGGTGCAAAGTTTAGCGCCCGGCGCAAATTATTGCCGTCGGCTGCAAAATTCGCTTCTCTCACCCCTGGAAGTGATTGGAGCGCTAAATCAGGCGTTACACAACTCTCAAGGCGCTAAGCCCGAGGAGCGAGGCGCTACCTCAGAGGGCAGGCGCAGCGCAGGTGCTGTCAGTTAGCGATTGAACACAGACACACTGGCGCCGGTCAGTTCTTAAAGGGATGGGTCGATCTTGCTCTGCAGCCACACCCTGCTCATTGGAGCCTTGAATCTCAGCCTGGGCAGACCTGTGGCGAAATCTTCCAGCCAAGGACCATGGAGCGGGCCAGGGAGCGAGCACAGCGCTTCAGCGAGCGTGCCTTGGAGGCTCTGGTTGGCGCGGTGGAGCGCAGAAGATCTCTACTGTGCCCAGAGAGTGGCAGGAGGCCTTTGCCAAGCGAATACAGGAAAGCGTGGCGGGAGGTGGCTCACAGAGTGACCTCAAGCAGCATGGTGCCTAGGACCCCTGTGCAATGCAGGAAAAAGTTCAATGACCTAACTCGGGTCGTCAGGGTGAGTGCCTTTTTTCAAAACCTCTTCATCCCTCAATCTCCACCTCACTTTATGGCCAGAGGGTCTTGAAAGCCCCAATGCCCAGCACTCATCCAACACCTATGGCCCTTTCATGAAACACACACGCACATTCCACACTTTGCATACAGTAAGGGCTATTCAAGCATGGGAGACATTTCAGGCAAGATCATGGCTGCACATTTGCTCAGACGCCATCCTTTTTCTTGCAGGCCAAGCTGGCTCATAATAGGAGACAGCAGCAACAGATGGAGGGCGGCCTCACCTTCAAGCCCTCAGTGATCTTGAGCAGCGCGTCCACAGGATTGTGGCAAGCCGGGTGATTGGTCCCATCGCCACTGGAGACGCTGACCCCGTTCTGGCCAGCAATGGTAAGGTCATCCACCTTTTTGTCCTCTCTCCTTCCACTTGTTCCTCACAACAGCAGCCTTTGACACTTCAATCCAAACCAGTACATCGCTGCACTCATGTCTCCCTTGCTGCCACCCTGTCCTCACGCTAAAGCCATTCTTGTACCTCCCTGCTTTCAGATGGTGATTCACCAGGTGAGGTGACAGGCCCTCAAGCTGCCATTGGGAGTGAAGCTGAAGGCGAGGAGGAAGAGGAAGCCGGACCATCAGCGCAACCCTCTGCCGAGGCAGCCCATGCCCATACTGGGGACATGACTTCCCTGGAGGGGAGCAGGGGGAAATGGTCTGATGAGGGTGAAGCTCCAGGACCCAGCAGCTGCAGCAACGCGATGGGGGTAGGGAAGCTCGGGGGCCTTCTCCCCGGACGGAGAGTATGGCCTCGAGTCCTGCTGCACTGAACGCAGACGAGGAGCGTGTCCTCGCTGAAATGAGCGCCCAGGCGGAGCAAAGGCACACTGAGCTCATGGCTGCAGTGGCAAGGATGCCCGAATCCATTGAATCACTGGCAAGGAGTGTGGAGCACTTCGCTGGAGCACAGGCGGCTGCCACGCAAATGCTAAGTGCTGCAATGCAGTCAGTGGCTAGTCTCATGCAGACACAGATTGAGGTCACGCGAACACTGACTGCTGCCACCCTCGCTGGATCGGGAAAATTTCCCCGGGGCTCTCACCGCGCCACAGCAGGCCAGCAATCTGTGCTCCAGCAGATTGCTCCACATGCTGAGGTGCTGCCCCGTCGGAGTGCCAGTGTGTCGGTCGAGCGGGGAGTTGCTGTCCTCGCTCAAGATGACAGCATTCCTGCTGCCAACACTGTCACTTCTCCACTGCAGCTGCCACCACCTGTAGGACAGATTGGTGCCGCCCATGCAGAGTTGGAGCAGTCAGCAGCCGGGCCCTCCAGGCCCAGAGCTGGTCCAGGCCATCCCTCAAGGGCATCTGCAGTCTCAGTTTCTGACACTCAGCAGCCTTCCCCCAGCCTTGCTGCAGCCGCTGGGGTCCCATTACGGAGGAGCTGCAGGTTGGGAAGGGGGCAATTTCGCAAGGGAGGCAGATCACCCTCGAAGGGCAAAAAGTAGGAGGTGTCGCAAAATGTATTTCATTGTTTTATTGAAGGCCGAGGGTCGTGGTCAAATTTTTGTTACTGTTTTGGACATTGTCTCCAGGTTGTGAGAGCCAGTTATGTGAATGACTGTTTTTTTTGGTGTTTCTTTCTATTACTTTGTCATGCGGAAATGAGACACAGTTTGGGAAATAAAGAAGTGTCTGTATTCAAAATGTGCATGTTTGGTCTTTGCACTCATTGTTGCCTTGACCGGCTTAGGGGTTGCGGGATGGTTTCATTCAGGTTGTTTGAATGGCAGAAGCCATTCCCTCAGAGGGGGCCTAGAAGCGACTTGCTATGAGCCTTTGACGGACGGCCCTTCCACTTTGTGCCTCCCTCCCGCCTTGGTGCTGCTGATGACCATCCTCCTCCTCCTCCTCCTCCTCTGCTGGTGCTCCAATGTCTGGTGGCATTGGCTGGGTCCTGAGGATTGCCAGGTTATGCAGCATGCAGCACACAACAACGAAGTGGGAGGCTCGCTCAGGCGAGTACTGCAGGGCTCCTCCAGAATGGTCCAGACAGCGGAACCATTGCTTGAGCACACGGATTGTGTGCTCAACGATGTTCCTGGTAGCTTGATGGCTCTCGTTGTATCGTAGCTCAGCAGGGGTGCTGGGCGAACGGAGCGGGGTCATCAGCCAGGTGCACACAGGATATCCCTTGTCCCCGAGAAGCCAACCTCCTGGGTGAAGCGGTGCCTCGAAAAGGTCTGTCACAGAAGTCTGGTGCATGATGAAGGCATCATGGCTGCTGCCTGGAAAGTGGGCATTGACAGTGAGTATCAGCTGTCTGTAGTCACAGACCAACTGGACGTTTAAGGAATGGAAGCCCTTTCGGTTGTGGAAATCCTCGGCATTCTCTTGTGGCACCCGCAAAGCCACATGGGTGCAGTCAATGGCGCCCTGCACCATGTGGAAGCCCGCTATCATGGCAAAGCCCACTGCACGTTCTTGCTGCTTGTCCGGGGTCATGGGGAAAGAGATGTACTCTCGTCTCCTTTTAAAGAGGGCATTTGTGACCTGATGGATGCAGCAATGCACCACGAACTGGGAGATATTGGCGATGTCCCCAGTAGCAGATTGAAAGGAGCCGGTGGCATAAAAGTTGAGAGCCACTGTTATCTTCACTGCCACCGACAGGGACGTCCTGCTCCTCAGTTGAGGTTGCAGATCTGGCCGAAGCAGGTGGCAGAGCTCAGTGACCACCTCCTTGCTGAATCGCAGCCTTCGCAAACACTGCTCCTCAGACATGTTAATGTATGAGAACTGTTGGCGAGAAACCCTGGGAGGGTAAGGTCTCCTGTACCGACGCCTGTTGGCCCTGCTCTGTCTGGCCATGATTGCCACTCTCTCTCTGCATCTCTGTGCCCTCTGAATGTGATGGAGAAGGACGACGTTCCCATCCATTGCAGCCCCCATAGTGTCTGGGCAATCAAAGTTATGACGGTCAAAAAGCAAAGTACCTGCAAAGTTATGGTCAGAAGCCAAAACTACCTCAGACAGCGTTGACTCAATGCAGAAGTCTCCAAATCTCTCTCTCTCTCTCTCAGAACGAGTGGTGCAAAAATGGCTACCCACAAAAGTCAGGAAGAGGCCCCCTTTAAATAGTGCCCCCCACAGCGACTGGGAAGCGTTCCAGTCAACCTGTTGTTGGTCGCGCCAGGCGGAAAGGAGGGGGGCGCCACTGAATTTCCGGTCCAGGGCGCCCCAAGTGCGTTGCACTCTCGAATGACGTCAAGATCTGCGTGCGCAGGAGATCGGGCGGTATTGTTTAGCGCCACCGCAAAATGTCCGGTCAATTTCGCGAGAGGCGCAGATATTGCCGCGCCCGGGCACTAGTTGGTTTGCGCCCCACTTAGCGCCCTCTTAAGGCGCTAATGGGTGGCGCTACCAACTGAATTTTCCCCCCTATATGCGTCAGGCAGAGCTGGCAAAAAACTGTTTCCGTTTCTTCATGAAGAAACGTGGGACAGTTGAAAAAGTGAAACTGACAGAACAGCAAGGGGACCTTCCAGAGAATAACACACCTTCAAAAGGTTAAACGTAAAGTAGAAATCCATTCAGATTTCTCAATTGAGATCAGTGCTTACTGTTGAAAATCTTTTTCCAAACCGCGTAACAGAAAGAAAGACTTGCATTTCTATAGCGCCTTTCACCACCTCAGGATGTCCCAAAGCTCTTTACAGCCAATGAAGTACTTTTTGAAGCATAGTCACCGTTGTGATGTAGGAAACGCGGCAGCCAATTTGCGCACAGCAAGCTCCCACAAACAGCAATGAGATAATGACCAGAATGATCTGTTTTTTTTTTAAAAGTGATGTTGATTAAGTGGGCAGCACGGTGGCATAGTGGTTAGCACTGTTGCCTCACAGCGCCAGGGACCCGGGTTCAAATCCGGCCTCGGGTGACTGTGTGGAGTTTGCACATTCTCCCCGTGTTTGCGTGGGTTTTCTCCGGGTGCTCCGGTTTCCTCCCACAGTCCAAAGATGTGCGGGTTAGGTTGATTGGCCATGATAAAAATTGACCCTTAGTGTTAGGGGGGATTAAATACGTGGGGTTACAGGGATAGGGCTTGGGTGGGATGGCTGTCAGTATAGGGACTGGGTGCTAGGGTTTGGATGATCAGCCATGATCTCGTTGAATGGCGGAGCAGGCTCGAAGGGCCGAATGGCCTACTCCTGCTCCTATCTTCTATGTTTCTATGTTTCTATGATTAAAGGATGAATATCGGACAGGACACCGGGGAGAAATCCCCTGCTCTTCTTCGAAGTAAGGGGATCTTTTACGTTCACCTGAGAGGGCCGATGGGGCCTCGATTTAACGTCTCATCCAAAACAACAATGCAAAAATGTACATAATCACAATAAAATGCTGGATTTTTTTAAAGCAATATTAAGTGGGATGCCGATATACACTTCCCTTCCTCCCCTCCAGCACCATAAAGAATTAGTTTAACGTAGCCCACTTCAGGTGCGGTTTTATTTGGATCAGACAGTTGTTGAGTAACGTATGAGTGAAGGACTATTTGTAATCAAAGAAAATGAAAACTCACTGGAAAAGTTTCAATCTGACCCTTAAATTGTCCGTCAGGGAGCGATGCGACTTGCAATCAAGAGGCTTTATGGCGCGCTCACATTACAATCAGTGTTGGTGCGAAGAGGTTTTCGACTTGTTGCCAACACTAAATCTGCGGAGTGCAAGTCTGGTGGAAAAGCCCCCCCAACTAACTCCAAAGCAAGTGGAAGGAGACTACCTTTCCAAGGGATGACATTCGGATTTGTCCTCAGGCCAGCTTGGGCCCTTCAGAAGAATCATAGAACCTTGCAGCAGGGGAGGAGGCCATTCTGCCCATCGTACCAGAGCAGGCTCTTTGAAATAGCCGTCCAATTAGTCCCACTCCCCCCTGTTCTTTCGCCAAAGCCCTGCAAATCATTCCTTTTCAAGTATATATCCAAATTCCTTTTGAAAGCCACTGCTGAATCTGCTTCCATCACCCTTTCAGGCAGTGCATTCCAGATCATAACAACTCGCTGCGTAAAATTATTTCTCCTCATCTCCCCTCCGGTTCTTTTGCCCATTATCTTAAATCTGTGTCCTCTGGTTACCGACCCACCCACCAGTGGAAACATTTGCTCCTTATTTACTCTATCAGAACACTTCAGAATTTTGAACACCTCTATTAAATCTGCCCTTAACCTTCCCTGCTCTAAGGGAAGTCTCTCATCCCTGGTATAATTTATGTATAGCTCCTCTGCACCCTCTCCGAGGTCTTGACATTCTTCCTAAAGTGTGGTACCTAGAATTGGACACAATACTCTACTTGAGACCTAACCAGTGTTTTATTAAGGTTTAGCATAACTTCTTTGTTTCTGCACTCTATGGGCTAGAAATTCATTATAGCCCAGGAATGGGCGGTATCATTAGAAAAGCTTGAGAATTAGCGCCAGGGGCTAATGCTTTAGGCTACACGCAAAATTCATTCTCACTGCTCAAAGAAATGATCGGGGCGCTAAATCAAGTCTTAAAGGCCTAGTTCAGTGGCGTTACACTCAAAGGGGGGACAAATATCGGGTGCAGTCTAACCTCAACTCATTGTTGCTACAGGCTTTTCCCAGTACTTAAAGGGGAGGCTCATTGATGCTGCAACACCTCATTCTCAGCATTGCTGGCTGTGCAGCTGCCTCAGCAAGGAGAAGCACAATGAGGAGAAGGAGCCAGAGGACTGAAGCAGGTGAGCTCATGGCAGATCCACCTCAGGGTGATTGAATGCTTCAACAAATGTGACATACCACCATCTGAACCACAAGCTTCACACACTGCCCAAAGCACCACACCCCCAGCGCTCACACACCAACAATCTGTACCTACCAACACTCACACCCACATCTCATGCCTTGCACACCATGACAGCTATTCAACTATGGCAGGCATAAGGGTCATTAGTTATGAGAATGAATGTGATATGTGTGATATTTTTATTCATAAATTTATTAATGGAGTTTGCAATATTTTGTGGTCTCTCTCATTTCACCTTTGCACCCAGGAGGACGCTGTGATATGGCATGACACAGGGATGGTATGATGGGCATGTGGTGAACAAAAGGGATCTGGGGTTTAAGTCATCCTGCTGTGAGGCTGGAGGTCTGTTTGGAGGAGGTGGCAGATTTCTGTGACCACCATCTTGGTGATGCGGAGCTGTCTAATACACTGCTCCTCACTTAATTGAACATAGGAGAAGTGCTGTCGGAATACCCTCGACGGGTATGGCCACCTGATGAGAGCCATGATGAGTCCCTCCTCATCCCACTGCGCACATGTTCCCGTATTTCTGGCTGCCTATGTTCCCTCCACTGTAGACCCTGGAGGACGAGGTGGCATGCCAGTACAGCCCCCATTAATGTTGCCAAGTGTAGCAGTTTGAATCTTTGAACAATATAGCCACTTTGCACTTGCCAGAACACTGCTGATAAAAAAAAGCTTGAAATTACTCATACAAAGTGATCCACCAGCTGAAACTGACAAGAAACCACTGAAATTAACCTGCCCCGACAGCTGCGAGTGATTAATGCTGATGCCTTTAAATAACGTCCCTGGAGCCAACATCCTGCAACTGTGCACCTACTCTCCCTGTCGCTGTCTGGTCAAGGCGCAAAGGTAAGTGACGAAAATTAATTTTGCAGATCGGGCACCCAGTGAGTGTTGCACACTCACTGACGTCACGCTCTGCCTGCCGTTGAAGTCCCCGGCGGTGCCTCGTACCGGTGGCACAATGTGGGGGGGGGGATGTCCGGATTTGCCGTGCGCCACTGGATTTGCCGCGCCCCGGCACCACTGCATCAGCGCCCCATTACCGCCCTCTGCAGGCGCTAACGGGAGGCGCTATCCAACTGAACTTTTCCCCCATTACCGTTATTTAGAAAGCCAAGGTATCCACATGTTTTTGTTTTTAAACAACTTTATTAACTTGTCCTGTCACATTTGGGTATGTGGACCCCCAGGTCTCTCTGTTCCTGCACCCCCTTTAAATTTGTACCATTTAGTTTATATTATCCTCTCATTATTCCCAAAATGCATCACTTCACACTTCTCTGCATTAAATTTCATTGGCTAGGTGCCTGCCTATTTCACCAGTCCACTGAGGTCCGCTACTATCCTCCTCACTGTTTACTGCATTTCCAAGAGCTAATATTCTACGCAGATACAGCAAAGGAGTAAAAAAAAACTAAGCAGAAACAATCTTCATAATGTTCAATGAAAAGCCAAAATGGGCTCTCTATTTTTAAAATTAGAAATTGAAATTGCGGCAATTACATTACTTATTGCTTCTCAAGCAACCTTCACTGTGCAGCAGACATGAGGCGCATTCTAAAGCAAGTCTGTGTCTGGAGATTATTAAATAAATGCAGTGTGTACTTTCTCACCTTTCATCTCCGAGGTTAAGCTTCTTCCCTTCATCAACTGACCCAATAGCCATAAAGCAAGGCTTAGTACATTTACACAAACAGGATTTATGGCAGGCGTTTCCTTCAATTGTTGTTTCAATGCATTGGATATGTGGTGATTTTGTCGTACGAAATGTGTTTTGATTTGAATCAGTATTTTGAACGATATAGTTGAAATGCTGCAACAGGGATTTTGTTTCAGCGGACATTACTTATCATGCATTTTGGCAAGGAGGACAATAGAATGGATGTTGCTAGGTGACTGTTGCTCTGTGTTACTATTCTAACTGCAGTGCTAAATATGCCTGGCTAACAAAAAAAAGTCTTCTTTTATAAACCATTTTAGTTACCATTTGATAGCACTCGTATTATCTTGGTTTTAAAGTATGGATGTTTAAAACTGGAACATATATATTTACACAACGTTATTCTTGTATTTCATTCTAAAGCCATCTATTCTTCAGGTAGAAGTGCTTATATAATTAGAATTCTCTAGAAGAGTAAGAGGTGACTTGATTGAAACATATAAGATCCTGAGGGGTCTGGGCAGGGTGGATGTGGAGAGGATGTTTCCTCTTGTGGGAGAATCTAGAACTAGGGGGTCACTGTTTAAAAATAAGGGGTCGCCCATTTAAGACAGAGATGAGGAGAAATTTTTTCTCAGAGGGTCGAGAGTTTTTGGAACTCTTCCTCAGAGGGCGGTGGAAGCAGAGTCTTTGGATATTTTTAAGGCAGAGGTAGATTGATTCTTGATAAGCAAGGGGGTGAAAGGTTATCGGGGGTAGGCGGGAATGTGGAGTAATCGGATCAGCCATGATCTTATTGAATGGCGGAGCAGGCTCAAGGGGCCGAGTGGCCTACTCCTGCTCCTAATTCGTATGTTCATATGTATAGCACAGAACAATTTAGAAAGGAACGTCCAAATAATTATTAATTTATTGTAATATTCACCTAAATACTGCACCCCATAGTCATGGGAATAGAATAAAATAAATTCCTTCCTCTTCTCTGCTGTTACCAAATGCTACTAATATTAGTCTAACACAAGACAATTGGCTACATTGTTGAGACATCTGTAATTAAGGCATTGATTCAACTTGTAGAACTCAATCAATAAGCAAACCAACTCCAGAAAGCTCTGAAAAAATTAAACTACTGCACTATAAAAAGTCCAATAAATTTATGATTTCTGTACATATTCAGATCAGGCAATCATAGAAACAACTTATTCTGATTTCTGAAGCAAGTAACCGAAGATAATCTGAAACGAATTTGCGAATATTAAATACCATAAACAACAAATTGCATTTATATATAGCACCTTTACTGTAGAAAAATGGCCCACGGCACTTCACAGAGGCAGAAACGATCAGAAACGGATGTTCAGCCAAAGAAGGAGATATCAGGAGGAGTGACCAAAAACTTGGTCAAAATGGGTGGGCTTCTAAAGAGGTTCTTCAAAGGAGGAGAGGGACGTGGAGAGGCGGAAAGGTATAGGCAGGAAATTCCAGAAGATGGGGCGCAGGCAGTCCGAAGGCATGGCCGGCAATGGGGCGAAGGAAGTGGGGGGATGCACAAAAGGCCAGAGACGGAGGAACAGAGAGTTTGGGGGCTGGTTGCAGAGAAAGCGGGGGCTGAGGCCGTGAAGGGATATAAATACAAAGATGATCATTTAAAATTGGATGCATTGGGGCAACCGAGAGTCAGCGTAGGTCAGTGAGCGATAAGCCACACCTTTATTCAGGTGTTTATAACTTGTACGTGGCTCGGGGTGGAGCATGGCTGTTCAGGTTAAATGGTACTCCATGATCTTGTCTAAAGTCAATTGGCAGATGAAAGGATTCGCAAATTTCATGTCTCCCCTGAAGATTTACTTCTGGCTTATTGGAAAAACCCTGGCTGGACTGAGTTTAAAATCCAGGGCTCCAGGGCCCAACAAGATGGCTACGGTCAACCTTATGGCCAAGGCCTGCAAAGTTCAGGTTTGGACTGACAAAGAAGGAATGTTCCAGAAATTAGAAGGCAGACAGGCCTTCTGCATTTATGTATGAGAAGCAAACAGTGGCATTCGGGCCTCTAATTAAAACCCATCAAGGCCGTTTGCATAGATAATCAACGGGTAATAGCTGCATTCAGACCTTCGTTAGCTGACTTCAACACTGTTTGGAAACGATCAACGGGGCATTAAAACTGGAATGGCCCCATCACAAGACCAGTTTCCTTTGTATAGACTTCAACACGTCCAGGTCAAAGAAACAGGCTGATCTGGCGAGTGATAAGGGCTCCCTGAAAGGGGTATAAGTAGTCCCTCGGAAAGCCATCTCTCTCTCTCTCTCGCCTGGACTCCGGCGCCCTGCCTTACCATGAAGAAGATCGACGACGAAGAGCCCGTCCAAGGGAAGCAGGATACCCGCAGTTACAGTTTAAATCACTGGGGTATCTCTGCTCTGGGCGGTGAAAACCCTAAAGACATTGGCAGGCAACGGGGCACGGAGCAGGCGTTCTAACATCCAAGACTGGTGAGCATAAACTTTCTGGCCCATCGCAAGACAACTTAGATAGGTGTAAAGGGTGGGGGTTAAGGGGATTGCTAAAATTGTCATTTTAGTCATTTTCCCTCGATGTGTCCGTTTCTCCTCCCCCGCTAAGTGTAATTGTGTTACATACATAGTGATTTTCTCTGTATAGTGATTATTTTTCCCTATTTTTAATAAACATTGGTTTTCTTTGCACCAAACCACTGGTCTCGTTTTGTTTATATCGCTGCTCATAATAAGTCCGGTGGTCAGAACCAGAGGGGAAGCGATTCGAACCACACGGGGCTTAAGCAGCTCAGATACGCCTGACTGGCCAGACACAAACCCCAAACCAAAACCCCCTACACAGGTTATATTGAATATGCATTGGAACATAACACAGTGCAAGCCTCTGAATGGAGATCCTGCTATAATAAATAATTCATTCTTTTTATTTATGTATTCCTATCAGAAAAATGTGATTAACCATGTAGTAAAGAAAGATTTGCATTTATATAGTGCCTTTCATGACCTCAGGGCAACAACAACAACTTACATTTATATAGTTATATTTATATAGGACATCCCAAAGTGGTTCACAGCCAATTAAAAAAAAAATTCATTCACAGGATGTGGACGTCACTGGCAAGGCCAGCATTTATTGCCCATTCCTAATTGCCCTCGAGAAGGTGATGGTGAGCTGCCTTCTTGAATCACTGCAGTCCATCGTAGCAGTTTCTTGATACGACTGAGTGGGCTTGCTAGGCCATTTCAGAGGGCAGTTAAGAGTCGACCACACTGCTGTGGGTCTGGAGTCACATAATCGGCCAGACCGGGTAAGGACAGCGGATTTCCTTCCCTAAAGGAGATTAGTGAATCAGTTGAGTTTTTACGACAATCCGGTAGTTTCATGGTCACCATTACTGATACTTTTTATTCCAGATTTATTTAATTAACTGAATTAACTCATGTCTCCGGATCATTAGTCTAGCCCTCTGGATTACTGGTCCAGTAACATAACCACTATGCTACCGTACCCCATGAAGTACTTTTGGCGTGTAGTCATTGTTGCAGTGTAGGAAACGCAGCATCCAATTTGCACACAGCAAGCTCGCACAAACAGCAATGTGATAATGTCCAGATAATCTGTATTAATGATGTTGGTTGAGGGATAAATGTTGGCCAGGTTACCGTATTGAGCAATAAACAATGTTCTCTAAATGCTCAAGAACTAAATTCATCGGCCGCGACATTCGACAGGTTAGCACCCGGCCGCGGCGAATCCAATGCCGCATGCGACCTTCAGTGGTGAATTAGCGCTGGCGCTAACTATTCACGCCTAGGCCTCTAACATGGTGATGTCAATGCGTGTGCAACGCCCTGTTAATGGCCCCGATACAAAATTGCCTTTCGCCCCCTGATTTAGCGCCTCACGCCAACAACATAAGAGCAGGCGCTGTGCACTCGGAAGTGCGCTGCAGGAGCGCTAATTAAAGGGAATTCTTCCGTGTCGCTTGAACATCGCGAAAAAGGCGCTTTCAGTGATTGCACCGTTTATTACTTACACCCAAATCTACTGCCTGCGCAAAACATTTTACACCTTTTCCTCCAAATGCTGAAAGTGATGGGGGCTGCAATGGCAGTTGCCCAGGTCGTGTTGAGAAACACCACTGACGACTATGAGGTTATACGCGATTGGCCCTTCCCTTTAAGAGATGGGAGCAGCCTGTGTGATTAAAGAGTGCCGTCTGGACTGTGCGTGACCTTCTTTATCGCTCTGCCAGTAGCGCCCCGCTCTCAGAGGTTAGCGCCCCAAGTTAGGAGTGTAGCGCTGGATTTAGCTCCCCACTTCCCTCTTGGGGCGCTAACAATGAATTCTGTGGGAGCTGACAATGATTAGCGCCTGATGCTAATTCTTCAACGTTTAAAGTTTTAGCCCCCCAAACGAGACGATACCGAATTTCTCCCCCATATCATCTCCTTTAACAGTGGGCTGTTCCACATTTAAGTGGCTGTAAAACGCGTTCATTAAATACTTCAGAGTTGGGCCCGACTGGAACACAATTGGATGTTATGCTAAAGTCTACACATTTGTGCCAGTTAGGACATTTATTTAAGAAAAATTCAATCATTCATTGGAACGGATCACAATACGAGCTACTTGAAAGTTAAACTGTCTCTCTTGTTTCTATTTAATCTCTCAATGCAGAACGATCAGCAATGTTGTTGGCAAAGAATCATGGCGCGAAATTCGGTAGCACTCTGTTTCGGGGCGGTAATGCTGGCGAGGCGGGACATCCCGCGCCCAGCAAGGAAGTTCCGCTCCGGCTGCAAAATTAGCCTTACCATCCCACCCAGGAAGTGGAGCGCAATGTCGGGCGTTCCATGTCATGGTGGGGCGGTAACCGAGGCGATGTTGGGGCGCGATCGGCAGCGCTCCGCGGAGGCTCCGCGTTTCAATGCCCCTCTTCTTCAGTTAAAGGGCAGGGCCGCTGCGCACTCTGCAGGGCCTCCGATGGCCCCAACTAGGGCCACCAGGGCAGCGTGGTGCCATGGCAGCAGCCCGGTGCCGAGACGCAGAGCCGGTTTGCGCAATGGCAGCCAGGTCCATGCCACGCCACACCACGGAGAGCCGACATGGAGGTCGGCCATAAAAACGAAATGGCGACACAGGTCGGGGCCGCACCTCCCATTTAACTACCGCCCCGCGAGCGGAGATCGGCTCAGCTCGCGACCTGCAAGGCTGGCGTTGACACCACCCGCGGCAGCCTCACACGGCGCAGCCAAATTTCTGCCGCGGGGTGGCAAGGGGACGTGGTAGGGTGCTAAGGGGTCGGCATGCACGGCGATAACGTCATCGGCGGAGGCGCAGCGTCCCGGGGCGCTACTAGCGGGGGCGCAGCACTATCAGGTAGCACCTCAGCAACACCCCACCGAATTCGACTCGTTTGTGCCTGCAGTTAGCGCCCCCCCGCCCCCCAGAGGCGCTAACTGCAGGTGCAAAGGAATCGAATTTCGCCCCCTGTGACAATGAACCCTAAATGAACCTGTTCCTATAAAAGTATGGGGAAATTTTAACCCCCAAAAACGGTGGGTTTGCATCGGGTGAGATGTGAAAATTTAACGGAGGCGGGCAACCAAACCACTCTCAGGTGGTGGGCTGGCCATTTAAATATTATATTGAGGCTGCGTGCCTCAGATTTAACCTATCTTCCAGGTTTAACCCTGCCCGGCCGGGAAACCTGGCAGCTAAAAGGAGGCGAGGGCTGCTGTGTGGAAGAGCCAAGAGCCTTTACAGCACTGCCTTTGGCCAAGAGCAGCAGGAGTGCTTCTTCCCAGCCCAACAATCTAACCTGCGTCCCTGCCCCGCGATTGGACCGTCTCCCCCACCCCCCCCCCCGACCACCCGCCCGACCCTGACTGGACCCCATCCCAGTATTTACCCAGAAAGTGGTTAGAATGTGGAACTTGATACCACATGGTGTGGTTGAGGCAAATAGCATAGATTATTTAAGGCACAGCTAGATAAACACATGAGGGAGAAAAGAACAGAAGGATATGTGGTTGGGGTTAGATGAAGTAAAGTGGGAGGAGGCTCGTGTGAAGCACAAACACCGGCATAGATCAGTTGGGCCAAATGGCCTTTTTCTGTGCTTTAAATTCTATGTAAAGTTATCATCAGTGCCTGCCCTCTTAAGTTCCAACTACTTTTTCAGCAATTTGAAGAACTTTATCTGTGTATACACTGTACATTCACCATGGAATCACCACTAGAAATGCAGAACTTAGCATAATTATTTCTAGCACAGACATGAAAACGGATGTGTATAATTAATAGTAAGGAGCACAAAAAGTTTCTGAAGTAAGAAAACTACTAGGCACTTGGTCTAAGCGTTAAACAAAGCTTTAATCAACTGTTTTACAACATGGAGGTCTAGTTGTGTCCTTCACTAGTTCCTGTTAAGAATGTCCTGCGCAAGCTGGGCCCATGCCCGAGTATTTATACTCTCCACCCGCAGGCCGCTCAGTATTATTTCATAAGCCTTTCTTTCATGAATGACTGATTCATGTCAGTTTCTATATCATTTGTCCGAATGGGGGCGATGCAAGACTTCCACTCGGAACGGGTGTGAATTCGGCAGAGCTTACCCACTACCTGCCCAGTGGGGCTGGCGTGACAGTAACATGTGGCCGGTGAGTTAGAAACACAGGAACGCAAGAACAGGAGGAGGCCATTCAGCCCCTTCGAGCCCGTTCTTTTCTGCCACTCAATTAAATCACGGCTGACCTGTAAAATCTGTTGCGGGCGCCAAGCGGGCAGCCAGCTGCAGCTTGCCAGCGGTGGGAGGGCAGGTCAGGTCTCGGAAGGGTGGGAGGGTAAAGCGATCGGGAAGGGGGGAGGGTCTCAAATGGGTTGACAACGAGCTGGATTTTTTATTTGGGGGGGGGGAGGGGGGGCCCAGGAGGAGCACATCTGTTTCTCCTGCGCCCCCCCCCCTCCCCTGCCCCCCTGAAAAAGAGTTAAAAGTTTCCTGGGCCATTTTTGCGAGCGGCCTCCAGTAGTTGCTTTAAGGACAGTTCGTTAGGTCACTCGATACCTGGTACAAATGGAGAGGACAGGCGGGCGGGGGGCTGCAGGGTGGGGGGGGGGGGGCGGGGTGGGGAAGCGTGCGGGGCACTCACGCCAGCTATTTGCACCTGGAAAGTATAATCAGGGTCCTACAATCAGCAGAGGACCCCAAATTTGCATAGTTTAAGCTACCTCCATTTCAGGCGGGCAGGCTGCTCGCAGGTTTACGGGCTGGTTGAAAATTTAATCAGGCAGCCCTTGGTTGTTACGGGGTTGCCCGAGGTCCCCCTCACCCCACCCCTACCCCCTCCAACAATGGCCGCCTATTTTCTCAGATGAGAATATCAACCCCCTCATTGTGTCTTAAGACTGCCTTATGGTCGAGTCTTTATTATAGGTAAGACGCACAAACTGCATTTAGATCATTCCTGAAGTGTGGCCTAGGTTGGATCAAGAACAGAAGTCTTCATTTCCCAACCCCCCGACAATTTACCTACATCTTATTTCCTGTGCTACTAAAGTTTATGAATAGATGAGTGTATTTGCTGGGATTTCAGCATACCGCACCAATGAATCCTTGAATAATAAACTACAATTTATGTACTTTAATGGTCAATCGACTCCCCGTCTTAAAATAACTTGATACCAACATACTGATCTGCGTGTGTGTTATTTCTTAATGCCCTGCATACTATCTTGCCTCTAGTATGTAAGCGGCCCACCATGTTTTTTTTATAGATTTTATTCATTACTTCAGTCAACCTGCCCGATGGAAGAATTTATATTCCAGCACGACCCAGGGTAAAAATTTTTGTTCTGTCACCTTTTCCCCCCCACTTCAAATTAACACAGTCTCATCACAAATGGATTTCTCGGATACGGGAGATGCACATAATTTTTTTTTTAATGTCATGACAACAAGCCAGCGAAAGTTGAATGCTTCATAGAGCGTTGCAGTTTTGCTGGAGGCAGGTTTAATGTTGGTTGTCACCATGTCAACAAATAATTCAACAGTACAGAAATCCTAAAATAATCTGCGCTGTGGCAGCGGAAGAGAAGAGGAGCAGTGGGAGAGATGGAAAAAAAACCTGTATCAAGTCCATCTACAAACATAATGCATAATTTTGATTTAAATAAGAGGGAAAAACCAGGGCAAGTCCTTGCAATGCAATAACTGGCTGTTGTATAAAGAGAACTCTCCATCGTATCCGAGAACAAAATTAAATGGATAATCGTTTTTTTATAACAGCATTTACTCCCTTGCATCTCATGTGAATACTGAGAGCTCACAGTTCAACCAGATGTCTTACTGCTCACTGGCAAAGTCAGATCTCAGTACGGGTTACCTGACGTGTGACGTCATGATGAATAATGAGCTCGACACGAGGGGGCTGAATAAAGAGCGTGGAGTTTGGCTTCAAGAAATAAAATAACCAAACAGTGCATCAGCCACAAGGTGCTGGTCTTAGACATCTTATCAATCTAGCTGCAAACATAAGTCAGTTATTATATTAATAATCAAGTGCATGGTACTCTATAAGAGGAAAGACTTAGGAGGGTAATTGATTCGTGTTACAGTTCCCCAACAAAAGACATGATAATGGAAAGTCAAAACAAGCCTTCTACTTTACAAGTAAGCAAACTGAATTCAATAGGCCACAAATGCGGGACATTAACAATTGAAAGCCTCTTAACAGACTGAGGTTTTCCGCCATCAGATAATCTGCCGGTTGTCCTATCAGGTAGACTGAGAACAGTGCTGATCTCAACACAGCACAGTCAGCAAAGCAAAACACAAACCACTTCAGGGAACAACCGGTTGCATGAAACCCGCATCTCCTAACAAAATAGTTAAACATATTTAGGTATGAGGCTTTTATAGCTTTTTTGCTTACTTCTAATCCTTTCTTTTCTAAGCCACGTGCCTCCTAACTACAACTTCTCTGATGGGCAAATGGATGTTGAACTTCTCCGTGACTCTCCGTGTCTTACAAAAAGTGCCAAACGATCGATGTTCATTCACTGCCAACGTAGTCCCATCAGACATTCTACATTGTGATGCCAGTAATGATTGCTTCAGTGGACAGCAATTGTACCTTACAATTACAGGAATATTCAAGTTTGATTTTCTTTAATGACCTTATCCTAGGTCTATCATTCCACCCTTCTAGGGGGGCGGCAGTCTAAGTTCTCCTAGTTTGTTTCCTCCATTGCCCATACTCTCCACTTGCCTGGATAAGTGCAGCTCCAACAACACTCAAGAAGCTCGACACCATCCAGGACAAATCAGCCCACTATATCGGCACCCCATCCATAAGTTTAAACATTCACTCCCTTCCCCCTGGCATACCGTGGCTGCAGTGTGTACCAGCTACAAGATGCACTGCAGCAACTCGCCAAGGCTTCTTCGACAGCACCTCCCAAACCCGCGACCTCTTCCACCTAGAAGGACAAGGGCAGCAGGTGCACAGGAACATCACCAGCTGCAAGTTCCCCATCCTGACTTGGAAGTATATTGGCCGTTCCTTCATCGTCGCTGGGTCAAAATCCTGGAACTCCCTCCCTACCAGCACTGTGGGAGCACCTTCGCCACACGGACTGCAGCGGTTCAAGGAGACAGCTCACCGCCGCCTTCTCAAAGGCAATTAGGGATGGGCAATAAATGCTGGCCTTGTCAGCGACGCACACATCCCAGGAACGAATAAAAATACACTGTGCCTTCCTAGAAAGGTGGGAACATGTAGGACACAGCAACTTTAAAAACTATTTTTTAACATATTAATCCTTTTTAATGAATTCTCAAATTGAATTAACAATTTATGTCAATTCTGAGACAATGAAAAGTTACTTTTATACATTATTTAGTTGGCATGTTGATTGAGCTGGAAGCATTTGGCACGGAGACTTCACTCTCTAAAAGTGGGAAAAATCTACAAGATTATGGCCGCTCTGATCAGGATCAGCTATAGATTATACAATTGAAGAGTTGTTTCGATGATAACATGCAAGAAGGTATTAAATCTTGTCTATTAAATGTAAAAGTCAATTGGTTCACCGAAGCCCTTCAGGGAAGAGAACCTGCCATGCTGCCCGGGGCAGCACGGTGGCATAGTGGTTAGCACTGTTGCCTCACAGTGCCAGGGACCCGGGTTCGAATCCGGCCTCGGGTGACTGTCTGTGTGGAGTTTGCACATTCTCCCCGTGTTTGCGTGGGTTTCCTCCGGGTGCTCCGGTTTCCTCCCACAGTCCAAAGATGTGCGGGTTAGGTTGATTGGCTATGATAAATTGACCCTTAGTGTTAGGGGGGTTAAATACGTGGGGTTACGGGGATAGGGTGGGATATGTGTTGGTGTCGGGGTTACGGGGATCGGGTGGGATGTGTGTCGGTGCAGGCTCGATGGGCCGAAATGGCCTCTATCTGCACTGTGGGGTTTCTGTGATTTCTGTGACTGGCCTACACGTGAGTGACTCAGGTCCCTCACATTATGCTGTTGACTCTTAGCGCCCCAGCAAGCCACACAGTTGCAAAACCTCATCTTCCGATTAGGCACTTTACAGCCTTCCGGACTCAATATCGAGTTCAACAATTTCAGATCATAAGCTCGGCCCCCATTACATTTTTACTTATTTTTTATCCACACCTTTGTTTTGGCCCTTTCACCGCCCCCCCACCCCTTTTTTTCTCTCCCACGTGGCAGCTGTCTCCCATTCTGCCAGCGCATTTACACCTAATCTGGAGCCGTCTTTTGTCTCCACTAGTCCTATCATCATCTCGTCTTGTTTTGAATACCTCTTAATGTCTCTTCACTTCTCTTTTGTTCTCTCCCAGCCTGGCCTTTTAATCTGTTTCATTTCCTGTGCTTTTTCAGTCTTGACAAAGGATTTTGACCCGAAACGTTGACTCTATTTTCTCTCCACGGATGTTGCCTGGCCTGCTGAGTTTTTCCAGCATTTTCTGTTGTTATTTCGGATTTCCAGCATCTGCAGTGTTTTGCTATCGTACAGTTGTAAAACAAGCTCTTCCAGCACATCCTCAGGGCAACTAGTGATGAGCAATGAATGTAGCCTTGCCAGCATCACCCACAACCCCCAAGACAGATAGAATAGGCCACCATTTCAGTAATTCTGGGATAAAGTCAGTATATAGCCCTATCCTTAAATAGTCCTTTAAAACACACACATTATGTGCAATGAATACACATGGAGCAACCCTGCTCTTAATCTAAACAAATCACAACTTGTTGCGTGTCAGTTGACATCACTGCACTGCTGAATATGAAACTTCAAACCAAGATGTCCAATCTATGGAACGCAGGATGAGCACGTTTGTAAGGAGACCGAGCTTTAGATTGTGCCTCAGGGCGACAGGAAAACAAGTCAATATTTACTGAACAATAAAACCGCGACGTACGAACAATTCGATCGAGTCCTTCACGAGGAGACAAAGTTGGGCGAGCGCAAACTGACACAGCCCATCGCACAGAAACAACTTTCATCCCCCAAAGGAAAAAAGAGGCAATGTAATGGGCAACGCGTTACGGGAAATAGTTCAGCTAATCGTTGGCCTACCTCTATTAAGAAATCACCCGTTCTCAATCCTGCCTGCCATGCCACTCCACCTTCATCTACCGATTCTAAGTATTGAAGTGCAGGAAAGGCTGGAGTTGGTGTAAATTCCTCAATCGGTGTATCAGCTATAGCAAAAGAGGCAAAATATGATGATAGAATCAGCAAACGTTGTATTCCATATCAGAGAGAGAATTACATATTTTTTTAAAAATCAGCTAAGTTTACATTTTCCAAAAAGTCTTCCTTAAAAAAAAACCCAAACATTTTACTTGGTCAGTGTGACGGATCAGTGGTAGAGGAAGCACAGCAAAAGGTACTTAAGTCCTCGTGCCCCTTGACAACAGCCACTGGCTCCAGAAGGATTTGCACAGCAGCACCGCTCCAATCCTCACACTAGCTTGAAGCTGCAGAAGGAAAGGGATTTATTTCATCGCTCACCTTTTGCCCCACGGAGCACAAATCCAAAGCCCTCATTGTCTTTCTTCTGCAGGACCACCGTTTTCTCTTCAATGATGCAGTCGCTGTAGAAAGAATCCAGAAGATAGCGCCCATTATTAGAGCCCAGCACAGCCGCTGCTTTCTTGAGTCTGTTCATAATTGCCACAGGAAATTAATCAAATGGTGAGGGCAGCTTTAATCACACACACACAAAAAAAAACTTGGCGTAATGAAGGACAAAATGAAACGCGGGGGGGCTCGAAACGAAAATAATAGCATTAATGTGATGTAACTTAAAGGGAAAGGGTGCGTGGTTGCTGTGAATGAATGACTGAATGAATGAGTGATCACATGTCATCCACGACTGGCTGCGACTCGGAGGGCTGGAAGCTGCGTGTGATTTGAACGGCATTATCATGGATATCATACTGTGCATGTGTACCAGAGGCATCTTCTAGTGAAGCCAAAGAGAAACCAACCCGAGGGAAAGTGAAGGAGCATTTCTCTCCCCTGTTATCTGAAAGCTACCTAAACCGCGGCGGATGGCCAAGCGCTGTGTGGGGTTTTTTTTAAAATATTTTTGTTGCATCGAACTGCTTTTATCCTATTGAGTGTTGCGTACTGCAAGAGTCCCACATGATCATTTGACAGCCCACACTGCTAATAACGTGGTAGCTGCCTTGCCGTCATCAAGCAGAATTTTTTCAGAAGTATGATCTTTGCATAATTGAATTAACACCAGGAAATGTGCATTAAGGGGGAACGATGCATAAATCATAACAAATGCTGATTTTCACAGAAAAAAATAAATCAACAAAACCATCCAAATAATGAGACTCATTCTTTATACGAAATGACGAGATTAAGATTAAGCTGCGTTTACATCAGATGTGCGCCCATGTAAATACACACTTCTAACGGAGGTTGTACATTTTTGCAGACATTAACCCTTTAAAGGACCTTTAACGAACTCACAGCAGTTGCCCATTTCCTTCTGTGGAACATCTACAAAATATTTCTGCAAACGTCTTGTACAAAGCAGGAAAAACACAGTTAAATAATAAGAGTGTTTATTCATTCAGCACATTCAGAAAAATTCGACAGTTTATTTTATGTTTTATTACACAAAGGCTGTGTACAGTTTTGTTCTCCTTACCTAAGGAAGGATATACTTGCCATAGAGGGAGTGTAACAAAGGTTCACCAGACTGATTCTTGGGATGAGAGGGGGATTATCCGATGAGGAGAGACTGAGTAGACTAGGCCTATACTCTCTGGAGTTTAGAAGAATGAGAGGTGATCTCATTGAAACATATAAAATTCTTACAGGACTTGACAGGGTAGATGCAGGGAGGATGTTTCCCCTGGCTGGGGGGGTCACAGTCTCAGAATAAGGGGTCAGCCATTTAGGACTGAGATGAGGAGAAATTTCCTTACTAAAAGGTTTTGAATCTTTGGAATTCTCTACCCCAGAGGGCTGTGGATGCTGAATCATTGAGTATATTCAAGACAGAATTTGATAGATTTTTTTGATATTAAGGGAATCGAGGGATATGGGGATAGTGCGGGAAGGTGGAGTTGAGGTAGAAGATCAGCCATGATCTTATAGAATGGTGGAGCAGGCTCGAAGGGCCGAATGGTCTACTCCTGCTCCTATTTTTTACGTTCTTATGTTCTAAGACTATTCCAGCCCTTGCAGGGTTAACCAAACTGTTACAGGCAAACAGAAGCGGCAAGTTTTAAGGGTTTTGATTATTTTACCTGTCAGTGGCAACCTGGTGCTAAATTGCACTAATTTCAACTGAGCATGAAATACATTGTGCAGCATAAGGTCATATGCTAATCAAATTCCTCAGAGTACATCAGGTCAGAGTACCTGAGCAATGACACCTTCTGATTAAAAAAAACAAATGTTCTTAAAAGGACTGTACATTGTGGGAGAAATTCTGTTTTAGTGTAAACCAAAGTGTCTTCTCATATTCCAAAGTGCAAGCTTGGCTCAGTTGGAAGCATTTTCCGAGTCAGAAGGTCGTGGGTTCAAGTCTCACTCCAGAGTTTTGAGCACACTGGCTTTCGGACAGTATTTGAAGAACAACAGGAGGCTCTCAGTGTCCGGGGTCCATATTGTTCCCTCAACCAACACCACCGGCAACAGAAATAAAAACAGAAAATGCTGGAAATACTCAGCAGGTCAGGCAGCATCTGTGGAGAGAGAAACAGAGTTAACGTTTCAGGTCAGTGACCCTTCGTCAGACTCGGTTAACTCGGTTTCTCTCTCCACAGATGCTGCCTGACCTGCTGAACGACATGAATCAGTCATTCATGAAAGAAAGACTTATGAAATAATACTGAGCGGCCTGTGGGTGGCGCTGTCCAGGGAGAGTATAAATACTCGGGCACGGGCCCAGCTTGCGCAGGACATTCTTAACAGGAACTAGTGAAGGACACAACTAGACCTCCATGTTGTAAAACAGTTGATTAAAGCCTTGTTTAACGCTTAGACCAAGTGCCTAGTAGTTTTCTTACGTCACTGAGTATTTCCAGCATTTTCTGTTTTTATTTCAGATTTCCAGCATCTGCAGTATTTTGCTTCTGTACCACCAATAATAGATTTGATTGGTCATTAATCTCATTGCTGTTTGTGGGTCCTTGCTGTGCGCAAAGCGGCTGCCATGTTTGCCTGAAAAATAAACCATGACTAAACTTCAAAAGTAATTAATAGGCTGGGAAGCACCTTGGGACATCCTGAGGATGTGAAGAGGCGTGATATAGATGCTCCATTTAAAAAAATGCCCCATGGCGATCCTGACACAGCGGGTACTTGTACATTGTACATCAGGCAGTAGTATGTCTGAAATTTGTTAAATTGAAACTTGCCAATATCAACCAGTGCTGAGGAGAAAGGAAGTCTTATGCATTTCACGCAGGAAGATAGGGCAAGGAGTCAATTGGCGTTGTTCCTGTGCTACTCCCCTACTGTCCAATTATAGAGCAGTGTGGCACTGCAGCTTTGCCAAGAGAAAAATATATTAACAGTAGCCTCTTGATCCGAGATGAACAATTCCATCACAGGGCACAAATTCCCATTAATCAAAGGCTGGACTAGCCAAGGTGATGACACATATAAGATCCTGAGGGGTCGTGACAGGGTGGACGTGGAGAGGATGTTTCCTCCTGTGGGGGAATCTAGAACTAGGGGGGTCACTGTTTAAAAATAAGGGGTCGCCCATTTAAGACAGAGATGAGGAGAAATTTTTTCTCACAGAGGGTCGTGAGTCTTTGGAACTCTCTCCCTCAGAGGGCGGTGGAAGCAGAGTCTTTGAATTTTTTTTTAAGGCAGAGGTAGATAGATTCTTGATAAGCAAGGGGTTGAAAGGTTATTGGGGGTAGGCGGGAATGTGGAGTAATCGGATCAGCCATGATCTTATTGAATGGCAGAGCAGGCTCGAAGGGCCGACTGGCCGACTCCTGCTCCTAATTCGTATGTTCGTATGACACCACGCACCCAAAGCCTTTTCCCATACTCTATTTTATTTTAGTGCTGTTGGTAGAAAGTAGACGTACTGCGGGGGAGTATATACGAGAACTGTCCCTTCAAGTTCATATCTAGACTGTCTAGTCTGGAGACACCCTACCTCTGAAAAACAACAGACAGCCAAATGCACTTAACTGCTGCCAAGACACTCAGGCCAGGCAGTTGAACTCTGAAACATTTAGCAGTAGCTAATATTTTAAGGTAGTTATTTTGTGGAAGCATTCGGTTCGTCAGCCAGACTCAATAGGGGAGAAATTAGACCCCCTTACGCCCGTCTTTCGGGTACAAAAACTGTGGGGGGGAGGGGGAAGGGGGCCAGAAAGGTGCAACCTTGCGGGGTCACGTCCTGCCCCCTCCCGAGGGTGCCTGAAATCTGACCAATGCCATTTTTGGCTCAGTTGATGTTCAGGCGTACCTGGTGGCCACCTTAAGCTGGCATTAGGCCCCCTTGCATTTGCTTAAAGAGGGGCCCAGCGCCCGTTTGAGGACCCCCTTTCGGAAATTGGTAAGCGCCGAGCGGAGCGGGCACTGGGCATGCCTCTCTCAGGTTTTCCTGTTCTTGCTGTAGCCTAACCGGCTGTCCTTAAAAAAGGGACCACTGGAGGCCGCTACTTAAAAAGGTGACCGCTGGAGGCCGCTACTTAAAAAAGTGACCACTGGAGGCCGCTACTTAAAAAGGTGACCGCTGGAGGCCGCTACTTAAAAAGGTGACCACTGGAGGCCGCTACTTAAAAAAGGTGACTTTCTTCTTTTCTAAACTGACCTTCCTGTGAAGGCAGCAGGAGCATGAGAGCTTCTCCTGGTTCTCTATAGCAGTCCTGAGGGCTTCTGTTGGTCCGCACTCACTCCCCTCTCCCGTTCTTCTCTCTCCACCCACCCCCCCAGAGGACCTACCTGTGGGCCGCTGTCGGTGTCGCAGCCAGCTCCAAAGTGATGTGGAGACAACCAGCGAGCTGCCTCTGGACTCCCGGTTGGCATCCGTAGCCCACCGGAAATTATGGTGGTGAGGCCTGAGGCCCGATTTCAGACCAGCCTCAGGCCACTGGTTTCTGGTGCGCACTCCGAGCCTATTTAGGGCCCATTAAAGAGCCTAAACTAAGCTAGGCTGATGCTCCAGTGCGGTGCTGGGGGAGCGCCGCACTGTCGGAGGTGCCGTCTTTCAGATGAGACGTTAAACCGAGGCCCTGTCTGCTCTCTCAGGTGAACGTAAAAGATCCAATGGTGCTATTTCGAAGAAGAGCAGGGGAGTTATCCCCGGTGTCCTGGGGCCAATATTTCTCCCTCAACCAACATCACTAAAACAGATTATCTGGTCATTTTCACATTGCTGTTTGTGGGAGCTTGCTGTGCACAAATTGGCCGCGTTTTCCATATTACAACAGTGACTACACGCCAAAAGTACTTCATTGGCTGTAAAGCGCTTTGAGACGTCCGGTGGTCATGAAAGGCGCTATATAAATGCAAGTCTTTCTTTCTTCCAAACAAATTTCTAGCCCTATGATTGGTTAAATGATTTCAAATGGCCAATTTCTAACCATAAGAGATCAGAGAGATTAAGGGGAGATTTAATCGAGGTGTTTAAAGTCATGAGTGGTTTTGATACAGGAAATGAGGTAATTAGCAAAAGAACCAGCGGCGAGATGAGGAGTACTTTTTTTACATCGCGACTTATTATGATCTGGAATGCACGGCATGAAAGTGTGGTGGAAGCAGGGTCAATAATAGATTTCGAAAGGGAATTGGAGAAATTCTTGAAGGGGAAAAATTTGCAGGGCTATGGGAAAAGGGCAGGGGGAGTGGGACTAATTGGATCGCTCTTCCAAAGAGCCGGCACAGGCACGACGGGCTGAATGGCCTCCTTCTGTGCTGTATCATTCTATGATTCTATAATGCCTCTGACCAGCATACAGACAACCGTGTGTATTCACGTAGAACATCACAGTAGTGGGAGAGGTCATCGGGTGAAGAATGATCTTCTTAAGCAGGTGTCCCTTAAAATTCTGAAGTGCACTAAAAGCTTCCACTCATTCCCAGTAAGTTATATGCATCGCCTTGTCCTGGAGACCTTGCTAACCCTGTTTTATAGTGGGTGGCGGTTGGGGGGGGGGGCTTCAGAGATGAACCCATTGCAAGATCTGTATGAGTGATTGTAGATGGACGAGTGGTGCCTATAGAACAGCATCTACCATGACAACATTTAACAAAATGATAGGTCTCTTTGGACGATGGAAACACAGATTAAATCGCAGCTCCAGAGTCTTCGGGGGGGTGATTTTGACTTTGTGCCATCGTGTAAAAGGGGCGATAGTGAGTCGGCAGCCTGTTTTTACGCGTCTCTCCCCATCATTGTTTCCCTTGAAGTCGATGAAAATAAAAATGGGGAGGGATGCAAAACGGGATTGCCGACTCGCCATCACTCAGTTTACACTATCACACAAAGTCAAGATGTACCCTCATTGCATGAGCATGAGGAGCCACCGTTAGATGAAATGCTGATTATTTCTTCCAAAACAGATCAAACCCAAGATTGAAAATATATCTTAGTCACATTGTGCAAAAAATATCTACTTGCAGAAGTTCTTTCTGTGCTTTTTTGATGGGCCATGTCGCACTTTTATCCTGCAATGGAACATCAAAACCCTAGACTGACGTGACAATCTGTTGTGCTTCCTGCAAACTGGAACGCTCCTTTATAACCTCAGTGCCGAAAACATATTCTCCTTCGGGAATGCGGTGGGGGGAGTAGGTCAATAATCCTAAGCTCAATCGGTAAATACTGATGTGCAGAGTCAAGACTGACATCTTTGTAAAATACTGTCAATCAGTGTTGGTTGTAACACATGCTGTTTAGCGTGATGGTGAGTATTTCAGTCCTCTTTCAATCCGGGGTACGGTAGCATCGTGGTCATGTTACTGGACGAGTAATCCAGAGACCTAGACTAATGACCATGGCAGCTGGGTAATTTAAATTCAGTTAATTCAAATAAATCTGGAATGAAAAGTTAGTATCAGTAATGGTGACCATGAAAACTACCGGATTGTCATAAAAACCCAACTGGTTCACTCACTAATGTCCTTTAGGGAAGGAAATCTGCCGTCCTTACCCGGTCTGGCCTACATGTGACTCCAGACCCACAGCAATGTGGTTGACTCTTAACTGCCCTCTGAAATGGCCTAGCAAGACACTCAGTTGTACCAAGGAGGTGGCTCACCACCACCTTCTCAAAGAACTTGTATCCATAACGCACCTTATTGTGCATATTATTCATGTGATGATTAGCAGACTGTGGGATGTCCTCATCTCACAGGTTAAGGTCTATTGACTTGACTCAATTGGTAGCATGCTTGCCTCTAACTTAAATGATTGTGGGTCCAAGCTGTTCTCCTGGCTGTAAGTACATACTCGAGATTGGCACTCCAGTATTGAGCGATGATGCATTGTAAGAAGTGGTGTCCTTCAGGCGGATATGAAAGGGCCCGTACTTCATGAATAGTGAGTTCCAGTAATGCCAACCCCAACGCCTCAAAAATCATGGGACAAACTCTTAAAATTCAGGAGATCTGATAAGAAATGCTATTTTTTCTTCAAACATAAACCAACATAGATTGGCTGTTGGTTTATAAACCTCATTAGTGGCTTTATTTAATCACTAACAGGGCGCAGCTCCTTACAAAGACTAGATTACTGCATCTGAAAATGCTTTACAAAAAACTTTTTAAAAACCCTACCCGTTATCATCACCCCCCAATCTGGTGCCCAACACAACCCACCACGCAATGCGGTCCCTGCGTTTTGAAGAAAATGAAAAAAAAGACAATTCTTTTTAATGATTTTTTTTTTGCTCCCAGCGGCGTCTGAGAGATTAAGCTAAATTCCTGGAGAGTCCAGGTCCATCTTGGAGGGTTGGCTGCCCTACCCACAGCGCAGTAGCGGTAACAACTGGTCCTGTGATCCCGGGCTTCCAGCAGGGAGTGGCACTCACAAGGAGCCACAGCATGGCACGCAGCCCGGCAACTATGCATCCATTCCCAAAATTTCTCGGGAGTAGCCGCTTGCTTCCTGGATCGCTGCCTTAGGTTCAGTGGTGGGCAAGACCTTGGACCAGCCTGGGAGCCAGCACCAGGCAAAGCGTGCAGTTGATTTTAAAGAAAAAAAAGCTATATTTATGTAACAAGCACGACCAGGGATGCCTTTGCACCGCGGCTACTGACCTGAGCTAATCTGACACTACTCGCTGCAGCTCAGGTTCCAGCTAGGCAGAACTCTACTCAGGTTGCTTGGCTCCCACCTCGTGGGAATTTAACTGTCCTGTTTAGCACCGAGCCTTGAGCGCCTGTCTGGATACATTTTTTTTTTTTAATTCTTCTTTAAATTCATTTTCATGGGATGTGTGCGTCGCTGGCAAGGCCAGCATTTATTGCCCATCCCTAATTGCCCTTGAGAAGGTGGTGGTGAGCCGCCTTCTTGAACCGCTGCAGTCTGTGTGGTGAAGGTACTCCCACAGTGCTGTTAGGGAGGGAGTTCCGGGATCTTGACCCAGCGACGATGAAGGATCGGCGATATACTTCTAAGTCAGGATAATGTGTGACTTGGAGGGGAACTTGCAGGAACATGCAAGCAAGGAGCTCTCTCCGTAGAGTGAGGAATTCAGGGATGCGCCACTCCTTAGCACGTTGCACAATCCAAGCCCGTGGACTTGCCCATGGATGGAAAGCTGCAGGCCGGGAGATCGCAAGTTAGCGAGCTGTGGTTCAAGTGGTGGATTTGTCCCTTAAATATTTGAGAGAGCAGAGGAGGGAGAATCCCGGATCTCAAAACATTTCAATTAAGGTCAATTATGTTTAATAAGTGCTCTGAAGATTCGACAGACTCTCCCCTCTGCCCAACCTGGTTTGGTCTCGCACTGGATTTACATTTGATGCGGCATCAAGCCGACGCAGTGTGACACTCCACCCTCAACCCGCCCACCCCAAGCAAGCCGCACTCCAGACTCTGACCGTAAAATATGTTTCACACTGGAGTTCCTCCGTCCGAGCATCCTCGGCTCCTTCGCTCCCCCCACCTCGCGCTCCAGCCGCTTTGTGCTGCCTCTCCGCTACCACGGCAACCCCGCAGGAGGCAAAGGATATCGCGAGATCGTTCGGCGAGGAGGAGGAAGGGATCCAAGGTCACAAAACCAATCAACGCAACAGGGACCGCGGCGATGTCGTCAGCCGGGACCGGAGGGGAGGAAGCTGAGCGCGGCTCCCTCTGCTCGGAGGGAGGAGGTGGCTCGCTCGGTCGGTTGATCGTTCATTATGGAAAGCCCTCTGAACCTGGTTTCTTTTTTTGCGCATGCACAAATCTGCATATTTGTTTGCCCCCCAAAAAATCCTGAGATTTAGGCACGATCGCGAGTGAAGCTTTACATAGATACATAGAAGATAGGAGCAGGAGTAGGCCATTCGGCCCTTCGAGCCTGCTCCGCCATTCAATGAGATCATGGCTGATCATCCAAATTCAGTACCTGGTCCCTGCCTTCTCCCCATATCCCTTGATCCCTTTAGCCTTAAGAAATATATCCAACTCTTTCTTGAATATACTTAATGAACTGGCCTCCACCGCCCTCTGTGGCAGAGAATTCCACAGGTTCACCACTCTCTGGGTGAAGAAATTCCTCCTCATTTCAGCCCTAAATGGCTTACTCCTTATCCTTAGACTATGACCCCTGGTTCTGGACACCCCAGCCATCAGAAACATCCTTCCTGCATCTAGTCTGTCCAGGCCTGACAGAATTTTATAGGTTTCGATGAGATCCCCTCTCAATCTTCTAAACTCCAGTGAGTATAAGCCCAATCGACACAATCTCTCCTCATAAGTCATTCCTGCCATCCCAGGTATCAGCCTGGTGAATCTTCGCTGCACTCCTTCCATGGTAAGAACATCCTTCCTCAGGTAAGGCGACCAAAACTGCACACAATACTCAAGGTGTGGTCTCACCAAGGCCCTGTACAACTGCAGCAAGACATCCTTGTTCTTGTACTCGAACCCTCTTGCTACGAAGGCCAACATACCATTTGCCTTCTTAACCGCCTGCTGCACCTGCATGCTTACCTTCAGCGACTGGTGTACGAGAACACCCAGGTCTCTTTGCACTTCCCCTTCTCCCAATCTATTACCATTCAAATAATAATCTGCCTTCCTGTTTTTGCCACCAAAGTGGATAACCTCACATTTATCCACATTATAGTGCATTTGCCATGTTTCTGCCCAATCACCCAACCTGTCCAAATGGTGCTGGAGTTTCACGACATCCTCCTCACAGCATATCCTCCCCCCCAGCTTTGTGTCGTCTGCAAATTTGGAGATATTACATCCAATTCCCTCGTCCAGATCATTAATATATATTGTGAACAGCTGGGGTCCTAGGACCGATCCTTGCGGTACCCCACTAGTCACTGCCTGCCACTCAGAAAATGACCCGTTTATTCCAACTCTTTGCTTTATTTCACTTAAAATCGCATGTCTCGCGATGGAATGCCTAAATCTCGGGATTTTTTTTTGTTGGCAATGCTGGAGTTCTCCCAGTGTCCATGGCTAATATCTTGTTAGGTAAACAAATGTAGCAGGCATATCGTGCACAAACTCCCAGAGGTCAGGCCAATGTCCTTCCCTCAACTAACGCAATCAACTAAAAGAAAAACACAAAATCTTGGCCTTAAACTTGTGTTTTATTGTTAGCTGGCATCAGGTTGCCAACTATTGACAAGACACGGGAAATAATTACGTTTTTTTAAACGACTAAATGTTGAATGGACTGGTCAGTTGGCGTGAGAACAAAGTGTTCTACACAAGAAAATGCTTACAGCAATTAAAAAAAAATTGTTAGGCTAATTTAAACTTTGGTAGATCTCCCATAGTGTTGCTCAAGTGTCCAAAACCCGGAAAGCAGTTTTTGATGTTTACTGTGGTTGTGCTGCTGTCTAAATGCAATAGTGATAGTTCACCCATTTCTGTATTATATTACACTTATTGAAGCAATAGATCATATGATTGACATTACAAGCCTCACTGGCACTGAAACATACAAGCAACTCAGGTAATATTGACATTACTATTCACCTGCCTCTGCAAAAAATGCTTGGGTAGAACCTTAAAGCACAGAAGGAGGCCATTCAGCCTGTCCCAGCTCTTTGAAAGAGCTGCTCCATTTTGTCGCATTCCCCAGCATTTTCCGCATAACCCTGCAAGTTAGTGCTCTTCAAGTACGTGTCCAATTGCCTGTTGAAAGTTGCTATGGAATCTGATTCCACCAGCCTTTCAGTCAGTGCGTTCCAGATCTCAACACCCCTCTGTCTGAAAAAAATTCTCATTTCCCCTTTAGCCATCAAGATACAAATAACTTTCTATGTTCTTTCCTTCCTCAAACCTCATTTCCCAGTTATTCACATAACATATTTATCGTTACCCATAGCATTCATGATGGAATTGCAGTATTAGCTTCTTATTTATTTATTCCTCCCGCCTTACTCGCCAAAATCTGCCTTCTGTTTCTCATTTATTTCTAGGATTATAAAGGATATTTTATCCCCCTTTAGGTCCCATTGTCGCTCTTGCGAAGCTGCCCTTAGACTGCTGGTACCCAGGGAGTTTTTCTCCTATTTGTGAGTCTCCAATGTCCAGTCACCAGGCTCTGGACCTGGGTAGCTAACTGACTGATTCCGAATGCAGTGTCCAAGGCCAACATCACAGCACCTCAGAAACATGCCCTCGGGTCCTGGTGCAAACAAGAACTGTGAAAACATTATCATGGGGATTATGCACGATGCTGTTACGGATAGTCACATGGAGGTATGTTCAACCTGATCAAAAGTGACACATGAAAGCCTGAGTTCCAAGACTTTAAGAGGGGATGCTGCACATTTTCATCAACGGTTGACAAGGTTCATTTTAGTTTACAATATGGCTTCATACTTGGCAAATGAAATATTGATAAAATAGCCTACTTTCAAATCTGATATTTTGACCAGTCAGGTATGAGTGGTAAATGGTCCAAGGATGCATCCTTGTTGGTAGTTGCTGAAAAACAATTACTAAGAATACACCCAAAATCCCAAGAAATTTCACTCGATTCATATTTGATACAGTACTGACAGGATATCACTCGCATGACAATTGTTTTCTTTAAGTAACATGTCGGATTGGTAAAGGAATTGGCTCATAAACAGACTTAAACATTCCAAAACATAAAATGACTGAAAGATAAGAGGTGGCCCTGGATACTCAGTGCACTGATGTAGCACGTGGCGAGTTTATTTTGGGGGAAGTTTGGGACTTTAGTGAATATTTTGTCAAGAAAGAAGAAATAGCTTGCATTTATACAGCACTTTTCACATCCTCAGCACTTCACAGCCAATCAATTATTTTGCTGAAGTGTAATCACAGTTAGTATGTAGGCAAACGCAGCAGCCAATTTGCACCCAGGAACGTCACACAAATATCAAATGAGATGAATGACCAATTAATCTATTTTTAGTGGTATTGATTGAGGGCGAAGTTTTATCTCGGGGAATGGGAGAACTCCCTGCTCTTCTTTGAGCAATGCCATGGGATCTTTTACGTCCAGCCAAGCAGATAGTTGGGGCTTTCGTTTAACATCTCTTCTGAAAGATCATAGCAAAGAAGTAGGTTGGGAAAGAAAGACTTGCATTTATATATTGCCTTTCACAACCTCAGGACGTCCCAAAGTGTTTTACAGCCACTGAGGTACTTTTTGAAGTGTAGTCACTGTTGTAATGTAGGAAACGCGCACAGCAAGGTCCCACAAACAGCAATGAGATAATGACCTGATAATTTTTTTTAAGTGAAGTTGAAAGGCCCATCATAAACCATGTTCATAGAATGATAGCAGAGAAGGAGGCCATTCGCTGTAGGTGCTCAGAAAAGATGGGGTAGAATTTTATCAGTACCCCCTGGTCAGAAAGTATCATGTGGGCAGAGTAGAGAGAGAAATATCAGGTGGAAAGATTGGAAGCCCATAACCAAGTCCACCCAATTTTACTTCCATTTAAATTAGAAGTAGGAAATTGGGCCAGCTCCAATCCTCCCCACTCAATTTTCCTGTCTGCGCTATGCCAAATTATACTTTACACCTATGCAGTACAGACAAGAGTCTACCCTTTTGTAGACATTACCTATAGGCAACTGTGCTGATTGAGGTCAGAAAGATATGAGGCTGGTTTTCATTGAGGAGTCGGGACTACAACTATCGGGGTTGTAGTCCCGCCTCCATCAAGTTCTGGCCAACTCACGTGATTTTGACTTGATTGACCTTGTTGAGCCTGCCCAGCAGGCTCAGCAGGCCAATTAAGGGCCACCCGGCAACAGGTGATGTCACAGATTGATATTTCATCTGTCAAGACCTTTTGACAGATGAAATATCAGCGTTTCACAGCTGTTTGAAGCTGTCAAACACTGACAATCTGTATTCTAAGTTAATTCCTTCCTCTCAGGATGATTTAGAGATCTCCCCGGAACAGAAAGCTGAATGCTGCAATTTTTGACAGCTCGCAGCCATTCTGCTTTCTGTGCTGGTGAGATAAGGGACTCCTGAGATCTGAAGGAAGGAAGGCTGTAAAGGTAAGTAAATGTATGTAAAACTTCTTTAAACACTTACCTTTGCACTCATGCACCCATCACTCACCTGAACACCGGACATCTCGACCCCTCCAAGCCCTTCATCCCGACGGTCCGCCTCCTCTAACTTGGCGTGGTTTAGAGTCATAGAGTTATACAGCACGGATAGAGGCCCTTCGGCCCATCGTGTCCGCGCCGGCCATCAAGCCCTGTCTGATCTAATCCCATATTCCAGCATTTGGTCCGTAGCCTTGTATGCTATGGCATTTCAAGTGCTCATCCAAATGCTTCTTAAATGTTGTGAGGGTTCCTGCCTCCACAACCCTTTCAGGCAGTGAGTTCCAGACTCCAACCACCCTCTGGGTGAAAAAGTTCTTCCTCAAATCCCCTCTAAACCTCCCGCCCTTTACCTTGAATCTATGCCCCCTAGTTATTGACCCCTCTACTAAGGGAAAAAGCTCCTCAGCATCCATCCTATCTATGCCCCTCATAATTATGTACACCTCAATCATGTCCCCCCTCAGCCTCCTCTGCTCCAAGGAAAACAAACCCAATCTGCCCAGTCTCTCTTCATAGCTGAAGCGCTCCAGCCCCGGTAACATCCTGGTGAACCTCCTCTGCACCCTCTCCAACGCGATCACATCCTTCCTGTAGTGTGGCGACCAGAACTGCACACAGTATTCCAGCTGTGGCCTAACCAGTGTTTTATACAGTTCCATCATAACCTCCTTGCTCTTATATTCAATGCCTCGGCTAATGAAGGCAAGTATCCCATATGCCTTTTTTACCACCTTATCCACCTGTTCCGCCGCCTTCAGGGATCTGTGTACTTGCACACCCAGATCCCTCTGACCCTCCGTCTTGCCTAGGGTCTTACCATTCATTGTGTATTCCCTTGCCTTGTTAGTCCCCCCAAAGTGCATCACCTCGCACTTTTCCGGGTTAAATTCCATTTGCCACTGTTCCGCCCATCTGACCAACCCATCTATATCGTTCTGCAGACTGAGGCTACCCTCCTCGCTATTTACCACCCTACCAATTTTTGTATCATCCGCGAACTTACTGATCATACCTTTTACATTCATATCCAAGTCATTAATGTAGACCACAAACAGCAAGGGACCCAGCACCGATCCCTGTGGTACCCCACTGGCCACAGGCTTCCAGTCACAAAAGCACCCTTCGACCATCACCCTCTGCCTTCTGTCACTAAGCCAGTTTTGTATCCAATGTGCCAAGGCACCCTGGATTCCATGGGCTCTTACCTTCTTGACCAGTCTCCTGTGCGGGACTTTATCGAAGGCCTTACTGAAATCCATGTATACCACATCCACTGCGTTACCCTCATCCACACACCTAGTCACCCCCTCAAAAAATTCAATCAAATTAGTCAGACATGATCTTCCCTTGACAAAGCCATGTTGACTATCCCTGATTAATCCTTGCCTCTCCAAGTGGAGACAAATTTTGTGCCTCAGAATTTTTTCCAATAATTTTCCTACCACTGATGTTAGGCTCACTGGCCTGTAGTTCCCCGGTTTTTCCCTACTTCCCTTCTTGAATAATGGTACTACATTAGCGGTTCTCCAGTCCTCTGGCACATCCCCTGTGGCCAGAGAGGTCCTGAATATATGTGTTAGAGCCCCCGCAATCTCTTCCTTTGCCTCACACAGCAGCCTGGGATACATTTCATCCGGGCCTGGGGATTTATCCATTTTTAGGCCAGCTAAAACCGCCAATACCTCCTCCCTCTCGATGTGAATATGTTCGAGCATATCACAGTCCCCCCGCCCTATTTCTATGTCTACATCGTCCTTCTCCATAGTGAAAACAGATGCAAAAAATTCATTTAGAACCCCTCCTACATCTTCCGGCTCCACACACAGATTGCCACTTTTGTCCCTAATGGGCCCTATTTTTTCCCTAGTTATCCTCTTACCCTTAATATACTTATAAAACATCTTAGGATTTTCCTTTATTTTGCTCGCCAGTGTTATTTCATGGCCCCTCCTTGATCTCCTAATTTCTTTTTTAAGTATCCCCCTGCACTTTTTGTACTCCTCTATGGCTTCCTCCGTCTTTAGCCTTTTGTATCTGCCAAAAGCCCTCCTTTTTTTCCTAATCCATTCTCGTATATCCCCTGACATCCAAGGTTCCCTGTGGTTTTTGGAACCACCCTTGACCTTTACGGGAACATGTTGCCATTGTATGATACCAATCTCCCTTCTGAAAGCCTCCCATTGCTCCGATGCGGATTTGGAGCCGTCGGGAATCCCACACTTCAACATTAAAAATAGGAATTAGGCTAAAAACTGCCTGCTAACTACCTATTAACAGGCAGTTAATTGGCACTAATCTCGTTCCCGCTTCAGGGAGGCGGGTCCCAGTGCGGGGCAGGTACCCGTCTCCTTTGAAACTGCCATGGAGGCGGGTTGGGGGCGGGATGGGGTCAGGACCCTCGATTTCGGGATTTTAACCCCCCACACGCCTCCAATCCCCCCTCCATGGCCCAATGAAAATCCTGCCCATGGTTTTTTTTTCCATGTACGCTAGCAAATATTCTTGAAACTGTAATCTTGCCTTCTATCGGTACTCCTGCCACATTTTGTGCCCGATACGCTCTTGCATGTTTAACTTGTTTCTGTTAACTAGATTCCAGCACCACTCATCTGAGGCACTTACCTGTGTTCTTGTGAAAATGATCAGCAGTCATTTTCCATTTCAGCCTTGTACAGAACATCAATTAATGGGAACATTTGTTTGAAGAGAACATTTGTTCGGACACATTCATTTCATTTGCCATACTTCGTCCAGGGAAAATGCGACTAGCTTACGGGAATGGTATAAAATGTCGTTTCTGCTTTTAAAGAATATATCTTCAAATACTGCTCTGCAGTTGCAATGAATGGGTCAGCAGACCTAAACAGATCAATAGCCAGACTTTGATTGTGGCAGCTAATCAAGTATTATGACTTATTCTGTTGGATGCAAACTAAAATATCGATACGACAGCATGAGAGTTTGAGCAGAACGCTGCATAACTTCCAGCAGATTCCAAGCAATACAGCTATTCAGGTACAGGTACAGAAAATAATCAAAAAGGCTAATGGGATGCTGGCTTTTATGTCTAGAGGACCAGAATACAAGGGGGTAGAAGTTATGCTGCAGCTGTACAAAACCCTGGTTAGACCACACCTGGAGTACTGTGAGCAGTTCTGGACACCACACCTTAGGAAGGATATATTGGCCTTGGAGGGAGTGCAGCGTAGGTTTACCAGATTGATACCCGGACTCCAAGGGTTAAATTACGAGGAGAGATTACACAAACTAGGGTTGTATTCCCTGGAGTTTTGAAGGTTAAGGGGTGATCTGATCAAAGTTTTCAAGATATTAAGGGGAACAGATAGGGTAGATAGAGAGAAACTATTTCTGCTGGTTGGGGACTCTAGGACTAGGGGGCAGAGTCTAAAAATTAGAGCCAGACCTTTCAGGAGTGAAATTAGGAAACACTTCTACACACAAAGGGAGGTAGAAGTTTGGAACTCTCTTTCGCAAATGGCAATTGATGCTAGATCACTCGTTAATTTTAAATCTGAGATTGATTGCTTGTTGTTAACCAAAGGCATTAAGAGATATGGGGCAAAGTTAGGTCGCAGATCAGCCATGGCAGAACAGGCTCGAGGGGCTCAATGGCCTACTCCTGTTCCTATGTTCCTCTGTTCCTATTCCTAAGGAGCTCAAATATTTTTAATACATGAAACTTTCAATTTACCGGCACCTAAATAACCGGAAATCTCGGTTAACCGGCAAAATTCAGGAGTAGGTTCAGGTAACTTTTATTACTTGCCTTCCTCCATTTGTTGCTGTGCGAGGGTATGGCTGCAGCTGTTGCTAAGCTACAGAGACGCTTGCAACTTGTGGCCAATGTTCTGAAGCAGGGTTTGTTGCTTTATACGGAGCTCTCTACCTCGCTCTCCTCCCTTAAGATGCTCCTTAATACCTACTGTTGTGTCCGTGTATAATAAGACACAGACTGCAGGAGAACGGTACAACAGGTGTTTACTCAACGTGGCTCACACTGGAACTGATCTGTACAGATTACTACTCAGTGCTATATACAGGTGTGGTCACTGCCGGTACTGCAGTATACATGAGCTGTAAAAGATAGTTCCCCCATTAAAGGTACAGACATTACAATTCCTCCCCTTTTAGATTAACAGTACCATAACACTCATTTAACAATTAAATATCAAACTAATTACAATTAACACTTTTAACATGCAACATTAGCTGAAAATAGTCTATTTATATATTCAGTCTTTGGGGAGGCTTCCTGATCCTTTCTGGATAGCGCCTTTCCCGAGTGTCTTGCTCTTGGTGCGGAGGCAATTCTGGCCCCCTGTCGTCGGTTGGTTCATCAGCTTCCGATGCTACTGTTTCTGGGGTAGATGCGACCTGTACGTCGGGTTCATCACCAGGTACGTATGGGCGAGGCATGGGGTTGACTTGTTCCTGTGACTCTAGGATCTGGTCAGCATGGCATCTCACGATGCTCTCCCCAACGTCCACTGTGTACATTAGTGGGCCCTGCCATGTGCATATCGTTCCTGGCTGCCATTTTTCTGTTCGGTAGTCGCGGGCCAAGACTGGTTGCCCTACATTGAAGCTTCTTGTTGGCTTCTCATGGATGTGCTAGAATTACTTACTCTCAACATCTCTTTGTACGTTTGGTCTGAGCAAATCCAGGCGAGATCTTAACCTTCGGTTAAAGAACATCATGGCTGGAGCCTGGTTGGTGACTGCATGTGTCGCATTCCGGTAGGCGAACAGGAAATTGTCCACCTTGTGCTGCAGCGGAATGTTGTCATTGTACATAGCCTTTATTGCCTTCTTAAAGGTTTGTACGAACCTCTCAGCCAATCCATTTGTGGCTGGATGATACGGGGCGGATGTGTAATGCCTTACCCCATTCTTTTTCAAGAACCTCCGGAACTCTTCGGACACAAACTGTGGTCCGTTGTCGGAGCAAATCTGTTCTGGCAAGCTATTCCTGGCAAAAATGGTCCGTAAGACTGCAATAGTTTTCTCCGTGGTGGTGGAGGACATTTTGATGACCTCAGGCCATTTCGAGTGCGCATCCACGGCTATTAAAAACATTGAGTCCATGAATGGACCAGCAAAATCAATATGCACCCGTTGCCATGGAGATGAGGGCCACTCCCATGGGTGTAGAGAGGCCTGTGGTGGTGCATTTTGGACTTTCTGGCATCCTGAGCAACTCTTGGTCAGGTCCTCGATTTGTTGATCGATTCCCGGCCACCACACATAAGCCCTGGCTAGGCTTTTCATTTTTACCCCTCCCAGATGACCCTCATGAAGCTCATTGAGCACTCTCTCCCTTAACTTGGGTGGAATTACCACTCGGGATCCACACATCAAGGTCCCCCGGCACACTGGCAGCTGTTCTCTCCTTGTCGAGAATGCTGGCAACAGTGAGTCGCCATGTGCTGGCCATCCCTTCACCGTCAAATCATATACCCGAGACAGTGTCGGGTCATTTCGGGTTTCCTTTTCAATACAAGCGTTAGTTACCGGTAGGTATTCAACTATAGTCGAATGGAATATTTCGACAGGATCCACTGCTGGTGCTTCCTCCGCAGTAGGCAGTGGCAGGCGTGATAGCCCATCAGCATTTCCATGCTGTTTCGTGCCCTTATATTCAATCTCATAGTGGTGCGCCCCTAGAAAAAGTGGCCATCTTTGTAGTCGTTGCACAGTCATCACCGGAACTCCCTTCTTCGGATTAAAAATGGAGACAAGAGGCTGGTGATCAGTCAGCAAGGTGAATTTCTGCCCGTGCAGATAGTGATTGAACTTTTTCACTCCTCACACTAGGCTGAGGGCCTCCCTGTCAATCTGGGCGTAGTTACGCTCGGCTGAGGTTAGTGATCGTGACGCAAAGGCTATTGGCCTCTCTGAGCCGTCCGAGAATTTGTGCGACAGCACCACTCCAATGCCATAGGGTGACGCATCACATGCCAACCGAATTGGTAATGCCGGGTTGTAATGGGCCAATACCTCTTTCGATGTGATTAGTGTTTTGCTCTTCTGGAAAGCTCATCTACATTCGTCACTCCACTTCCATGGCACCCCAGTTTGCAGTAGGGTGTTCAGTGGGTGTAGTACTGTAGACAAATTTGGCAAGAACTTATGGTAGTAGTTTACCAGCCCGAGGAACGACCTCAGTTGTGACACATTTTCCGGTGCTGGAGCCTTGACTACTGCCTCAATCTTCTCTGGGGACTTATGTAACCCCTCTTTATCGATAACGTGGCCACAATACGAGATCTGTTTTCTAAAAAACTCGCATTTGGGGCGGTTAGCTCAGAGCCCATATTCCTGCAATCTAGTGAGCACCTGCTCCAGGTTGGCAAGGTGATCACTGTCATTTTCGCCCGTGACCAGGATGTCGTCCAAATAACACTGGGTCCCTGGGATCCCTTGCAGGACTTGTTCCATTGCCCTCTGCCAAATAGCCGGAGCTGATGCTACCCCGAATACCAGCTGGTTATATTGGTAGAGACCTTTATGGGTGTTGATTGTGAGGTATTTTTTTGATGCTTCTTCTACCTCCATTTGCAGATACGCCTGGGCCAGATCAATCTTAGTGAAGCGTTTCCCTCCAGATAGCGAGGCGAAAATATCTTCAATCTGCGGAAGTGGATATTGTACGGTGTGAAGGACCAGGTTCACTGTTACCTTAAAGTCCCCACAGATGCGAACCTTCCTTGGTTCCCCAGGCGTGCTGCTCAACGACTTTTTCATCACAGGGATGATGGGTGTAGCCCACTCGCTCCAGTCTACCTTGGACAGTACACCTGAACGCTCCAGACTCTCCAGCTCTGCTTCGACGGCTGGGCGGATTGCATAAGGTACCGGTCTGGCCTTAAAAAATTTTGGGCTTGCGTTTTCTTCAATTTTAATCGTCGCTGTCATGCCTTTTAGTGTCCCAAGTCCTTGCTGGAACACTTCTTTCGTGTCAGTTAGGATCTTTGACAGTCGCCCAGGTGTGACGTCGTCATCCTTTTTGTCAGCCACAGTCAGTGCATGTATGGAATGCCAATCCAGTTGTATTTTCCGGATCCATTCACGTCCCAGTAATGGTGGTCCTCCATCTTGCAATACATACAGGTCTAGTTTTGGTGTTTCCTTACCGTTATATATAACGGTCACCCTTATTTTTCCTTTGGGGTAGACTTTTTGTCCCGTGTACGTCATCAATATAATTTTTGTGTCTCTCAAGGGTATGTGTGAGAATAGCCGCTCATAGTCCCGTCGGTTTATGACTGTTAGGGCTGATCCTGTGTCCAATTCCATCTTTACCTGGACTCCTGCTATCTTGAGAGTGACCCAAATGGTTCGGTGATCCTCCGTTGTGATCACATTATGTAGTTTCAGACAACTCAGTTCCCTGCTTTCGGAGTCGTTATCACTCTTTTGTTCGTCTGAACTATTCTCCGTCATCTTATGTACCTTCTTGTACTTTTCTTCGGTAGGTTTCTTATTGCTGGTTTTCTTTCCCGACCTGCAGACTCGTGCTATGTGTCCTACTTTTCCACACTGTCTGCACACTTTGTCTTTGAACCAGCAATCATTCTGGTCGTGTGTTGTTCTGCCGCAGCGATAGCACTTCTCTGTTCCATATGACATTTCGTTTGTGCCATATTCTTGCGGTCTCTGTTGTATCTCTGCAGCGCCCCGTGCTGCTGCTTCATATGATACCGCAATGCTGAAAGCCTTTTCCAGCGTAAGGTCCTTTTCAGATAAAAGCCGTTTCTGGGTTCCTTCACTTTGAAGCCCACACACAAACTTGTCTCTTAAGGTATCTGCCAGTCCCGCTCCAAACTGGCAGTGCTTCGATAGTTTGCGCAGTTCTGTTAAATAATCAGCATTGCTTTCATCCTTATGCAGTTCCGTTTGTGAAACTTGAATCTTTCTGCTATCAGCAGCGGTGTGGGGTTTAAATGTTCCTGTAGTATCGTTACTATGTCTTCAAAACTCTTTTCCATTGGCTTCGTTGGGGTTACTAGATTTCGTAATAAACCATACGTCTTTGCACCCATTAAATTTAACAATACCGACGCATTCTTGTCATCTGACACCTCATTTGCCTTGCAGTATACCTCTATTCGTTCGACATATGTAGTCCAATCTTCGACTTCATTGTCGGCATTTTGGGTGTGGTTTAAAATGGCGTCTCCCAATGGCTTAAAATGGCGTCTCCCGCGCTTTCCTTCCTCCCCCGCTACTGCCAACGCCGCTCCCGGCAGTTCTCGTGGCAATGGCGGCGCCCTGTAGGTTTCGCGCGCTTCTCCTGCGCTGCTGCCAACGCCGCTCTCGGCGGTCCTCGTGGAAATGGCGGCGCCTCGCGGGTTTCTGCGCGTCTCTCTCTCCCTCTCTTTGACGCTGCTCGGCCCCTGAACACCGGCTGCGCCCTGTGTGCTCTGCCCTCTCTCTCTCTCCCCCGTCGACGCTGCTCGGCCCTTTGCTGTGCCGCTCGGTCGGGCTCTAGCCCGCCGCTGTCCGGGAAGGGTCTGCGCACTACCTGTTGCCAGCCCGTTTCGCTGGACCACCTCGACTGGAAAGCTAAGCCTGGCTCTCGACAGCCTCCCCCGCAATTCTTGAGTCTCTGCTGGATGACTGGGCAGTTGCCTGTTGTCGATGCCCGAGTCTCTGGCCTTGACCTCCAATCCACTGATCTCCAGGAACGAATCCCCGGGAGGTGATGCAGAGTTGCAGGTAGGTTCGAACTTGCCTTGTCGCCAATGTTGTGTCCGTGTATAATAAGACACATACTGCAGGAGAACGGTACAACAGGTGTTTACTCAACGTGGCTCACACTGGAACTGATCTTTACAGATTACTACTCAGTGCTATATACAGGTGTGGTCACTGCCGGTACTGCAGTATACATGAGCTGTAAAAGATAGTTCCCCCCTTAAAGGTATATACATTACACCTACCTCTTTGATCAAGCTTTTAGTCACCTGTCCTAATATCTCCTCATGTGGCTTGCTGTCAAACTTGGTCCCTGTGAAGCTGCTAGGGGCATTTTACTATGTTAACAGTGCTCTATAAATGCAAATTGTTGTTGTTGTGAACCAAGTATCAGAGATGACCAGATTACTTTAGATTGAAGATTGATGACATTTATGAGACATGTTACAGGGATCTAGACATATATTTTGCGTAATATTTGTTTATAAGAAATAATCCAAATGAAGTGATTGTTATTTTAGAAAGTATTTGATAAAATGCTGCACGTGAGGCTTTTAACAAAGATTAAATTTCATGGAATTAGTGACGAATTTGCTGGCTGGATTGAAAATTGAGTTGATGACAATAAAGATAAAGAGCCAATAGAAGTAAAATGGGCTGCCTGGGGGAAGAGTGATTACTGGAGCGCTCCAGGACTCTATTCTAGATTCCATCCTATACAGACTATTCCTCAATGATGCTTAGCAGAGGACTGGGTGATGCAGTGAACTTTCACCTCTGGAACCTGGGTTCAAGTTCATTTCAGACCCAATCTCAGCTTTGTCTGTTGGCTGTAAACACCCTGGGGGGTCATTTTAACATTGGGCAAATGGGTGATATCAAATTAGCCATCCTTTATACACCCTTCCTGATTTTCCTTTCCAGTGAAGTCAATGGAAGGCAAAATCAGGCAAAGTCTCTAATGGGTGATGAATTTGCTGTAGTCCATTTTACGCCATCGCTCAAACTTAGCCGCCCCTCCACCTTGATGTGAAATGACAGGCTCAATTCAATTCCCAATGGGCTTGGGCCCACTACACAAAACTACTCCTAAGTTTGAACCAGATTGGCATTATTACTCCGAGAAACCACAGGGTGGCTCTTATTAAACCTTAAAATGCCTGATGTCAACACTGAGGTGGCGATTTTAACCCTACTCACTCGGCAGAAACCTGACAGGTGGGGCAGTTAAAATCGGCCTGGCTTTTACCTGTCCGAAAGCCACCATGATCGCAACATCTGCATCTGCTCACTTGAGCGGGCAGCAAGGACACGCACCCGGAACCAACAGGGTCCTTCTTTAATTATGCATGTTGTGGCCCGATGACATCATTGAGACCCGACTGTAATTTTAACTCAGGCCTGAGTGGAGAATCCACCTGGAGTTAAAATCAGGGACTGAGTGTCCAAAACATACAGGGGGAGAAATTCCACTCCTTCGCGCCTCCCGTAGGGGGCGCTAATGGGGCAAAATTCCGCGGGAGGTTAGCGGCGGCGCTGCCGGGTTGCGCCCCGATCTCATGCGCCCGGAGATCGTGATGTCATCTCTGGGCGCATCGCCCCGGTAGCTCCCCGGCAGAGAAAGTTCCCCTTCGCCCCCTGCAGCAGCGCTGGGCGATGGCAGCGACTGCTGCGGGGGACGCGAGCAGGGCGGCCGGCCGCTAGCAGAGCGGAAGTTGAAAGTGAGGTGGACAGCCGCCCTGAAAAAAATGTCGGCTTTTGTGAAATATGGTTTTTTTTTTAATTTGTTCCGGACGCGGGGTCCATACCGTGCTGCGGGTAAAGTAAAATAAAAACTGCAGAATCCGTTAATTCAGGGAAGAGCCCCTACAACGCATCAGCGCCACGTGGCGCTGCTGAGCCGTGTGCCTCGGGTTGCAAAATTCCCCCCTTCTTGAGCTCCAAGAAGGAAGTGGAGCGTTTGGCTTGATTTAGCCCGCCACTTCCTGTAATGATCAGTAACATGTCATTCTAGAATGGTACAATAGGTGGAGCTGTATGTTTAGTAGTAGGCTACCCACGATGCAGTAGTCAAGATGGATGCCTGTACACTAGTCCACATGGCTGAATAAATGACTAGCTCAAGCTAGCTGTTCATAATGAAAACGTCTATTTATTTATGAACATAACATGGTACCAGAAGTGGTAATATCTGCTGAATATTGTGAAACGCGACATGGAGAATTTGAAGCCACTGGAGGGTTTGAAACTCACGGGGAATGTCGACTGCAATTGGCGGACTTTCAAACAACAATTCGAACTCTACATTGCTGCCATCGGGTTCGGTACGAAGCCAGACACAAGGAAAATAGCGTTACTGCTCATGGTTGCAGGCGATAGAGGTATTTAATACATTTGTATTTGATCAAGAGGAGGACAGAGAAAAAATGGACAATGTGCTAAAGAAGTTTGATACACATTGTTCTCCCAAAAAGAACGAGACCTATGAGAGGTATGTGTTCCGTTCACGGCACAGCAGCAAAATGAGACTTTTGATAGCTTTGTGACCGATCTGAAACTGAAAGCACAGACATGTAATTTCTCTGAACTGAAATCATCCATGATTCGTGACCAGATTGTGTTTGGTAGTCATGATAAAAAAGTCAGGGAACGTTTGTTGAGAGAAACCGAACTAACATTGGAGAATGCTGTAAAAATATGCCATGCCAGTGAGCTAGCTCAACAGCACGCAAAGACTTTCAGCGAAATTAATAAAAATGCGACTGTAATGAGTGACTGTGCTGCTGTCGGTGCTGTGTCCTACAAAGGGAAGAAACGTGGGCAGAACAGAAATGCAAAGCAATCGGAGGATGGAACTTTTAATTGTAAATGCTGTGGTTACAAACACCAGTCAAGACAATGCCCAGCGTTTGGGAAAATGTGCACAAAATGTAATGGAAAGAATTACTTTGCCAAACAATGCTTTTCAAAAGTAAAAACAAAGAAAGGGCAACAAGTCAATATGATTGAGGACACTGATTTAAGTGAGACATTTTTTGTAGGAATGGTGTCATGTGACAATATAGAAAAGGATACAGAAAATGTGCAGCCCTCAGGAATGGACAATGCTGAACATAAAGTTAATACAGTAAAAGAGGACAAATGGATAATGCCACTGCAGGTAAATGGAGCATTAGTTACATTGAAACTAGACACTGGAGCAAAAGCAAACTTAATCAGTATGAGTGACATTAAAAATATGAAAGAAAAGCCCAAAATACAGAAAAAGTCAGTACTACTGAAGAACTATAATGGACAGAAAATAGATAGCTTAGGTGTATGCAGACTTGAAGTGACAGTCAAAGACAAACTGCATCATCTCATGTTTTCTGTTGTGGCTGAAGGACTTGATTCACTACTAGGTGACAAAGCTTGTGAGGACTTAGAACTGGTCAAGAGAGTCTACCGTATAAACTGTGCCATAAGCAGACCAGATGACTCGGTGGATTCTGTAGTGAGTAATTTCCAGGATGTGTTCAAAGGATTTGGAGTTCTACTATTCACTTACAAGATCCAGCTAAAGGAGGATGCTCAGCCAGTGGTACATGCTCCACGGAGAGTTCCAGCACCCCTGCGTGACCGGCTCAAGAATGAACTGGACAGAATGACCACACTAGGAGTCATCAGGAAAGTTGAAGAGCCAACAGACTGGGTTAACTCCATGGTATGTGTAAAGAAAAAGAACAATGATCTAAGAATATGCATGGATCCAAAGGACTTAAATGCAAACATAAAACGTGAACACTACCAGATTCCCAAGCGAGAAGAAATCACCAGTGAAATGTCAGGTGCCAGATACTTCACAGAGCTCGATGCCTCACAAGGATTTTGGCAACTAAAACTGGATGAAGAGAGCACCAAATACTGTACCTTCAACACACCATTTGGCAGGTATTGTTTCCTCAGAATGCCTTTCGGGATAATATCTGCATCTGAAATCTTTCATAGAGCGATGGAACACATAATTGAAGGTCTGGAAGGAGTTCGGGTCTATGTTGATGACATCATCATCTGGGGCTCCACACTGAAAGAACACAATGAGAGACTGACTGAAGTGCTACAGAGCATACGCCGGAATGGACTGAAGCTCAACAAAGCCAAGTGTCAGTTTGGCATCCAGGAAGTCACTTTCCTAGGAGATAATCTATCTGGTAAAGGAATAGCGCCAGATATGGAAAAAGTAGACGCCATACTCAACATGGCCCGACCCACTGACAAAAAAGGAGTGCTACGCATCATGGGGATGATAAACTTCATTGGAAAGTTCATTCCTAACTTGTCAGCCAAGACAGCCTGTCTGCGAGACCTGCTACATAAAACAAATGATTTCGCATGGACAGAAAGACATGAACAAGAGTGGATGAACCTCAAAACAGTGCTGACAACCACACCTGCACTCACCTTCTTTGACCCAACAAAGAGAATCAAAGTGTCAACGGATGCATCAAAAGATGGCCTAGGCATGGTCTTGCTACAAGCAGAGGTTGAAGATTGGAAGCCTGTTGCCTATGCCTCCAGGTCTATGACTGATACTGAGTGTCGATACGCCCAGATTGAAAAGGAATGTCTAGGCTTGGTAGTTGGACTAGAAAAGTTCCATGGCTACATATATGGACTTCCCACCTTCACAGTTGAGACAGACCACAGCCCACTGGTTGCCATCATTAAAAAAAATCTGAATGAGATGTCTCCAAGGATTCAACGACTCACGATGAAGCTGCAAAGATATGACTTTGAACTGATCTACACACCAGGCAAACACATAGGCCTAGAAATTCAGTTGCTTGCGCCAGCCGGTAGTGCCATAGGAGGAGGAGATGTTGGGCGCTAGGCGGCTAGCGGCCGGGTGCAGCGCGATCTGCGCCTCTCCCCAACTTCACGAGAGATTTAGCGTCGGCGCAAAGTCTTTGCGCATGCTCAGCTGCGCGCGCAGATCCTGACATCATTTCATCGTGCAACGCCCTTTGTGTGCCCCAAACCGGAACTTCAGTGGCGCCGCCCTTCTTTGCGCCTGGCGCCCCCAGCGACTGGTAGAGGGGAACGGTTCCCAGTCGCTGCGGGGTGCGGGGGGTGCTATTTAAAGGGGACTCCTCCTGCTTTATAAGTGACAGCCATTTTGTGCCAATCCTTCTGTGTGAGAGACAAAGGCAGAGAGCTTTCTGCTTTGACTCAGCACTCGCACAGGTACTTCTGGCTTCAGGCCAGTGCTTTGCACTTGGATTTCACTTTCAGTGCCATAGCCTTGAGTCGCCACATATACTGTAATGAGGGCTACAATGGGTGGAAACGTTGGCTTTCTGCATTGCATTCAAAGGGATCAGAGACACCGTGAGAGAGTGCCAGTCATGGCCAGATGGAGAAGGGCCAACAGGTGTCGGCACAGGAGGCCTTACCCACCCAGGGTATACCGCCAGCAGTTCTCATATCTGAACATGTCTGAGGAGCAGTGTGTTCGGAGGCTGCGATTCAGAAGGGAGGTGGTCAATGAGATCTGCCACCTGCTTCGCAGAGATCTGCAGCCACAGCTGAGGAGCAGGACGTCTCTGTCGGTGGCAGTGGCTCTCAACTTCTATGCCACCGGCTCCTTCCAATCCGCTACTGGGGACATTGCCAACATCTTCCAGTTCGCGGTACATTGCTGCATCCGATAGGTGAACAATGCCCTTTTCAGAAGGAGACGTCAGTACATCTCCTTCCCCATGACCCTGGACAAGCAGCAAGAGCGTACAATGGGATTTGGAAGAATAGCGGGCTTCCCCATGGTCCAGGGCGTAGAACTGATGAACCAGCATTGGTCAGGCCTTGCTTCAGGGCTGCAGTGCGCAGGGCATGGCAGCCAGACACGTCCACCCTCCCCCTTTAAGAGCTGACCGGCGCCAGAGTGTCTGCCGTCAATCAGCAACTCGCCGCACCTGCGCTGCGCCCGCCCTCGGGGGTATCGCCCCGGACCGCCGGCTTAGCGCCTAATGATAGTCGTGCATCGCCTGTTGTAGCGCAGCAGCAAGCTCTTGGGGCGATGCGACTGAATATCGGCGAAGGTTGCGCGAACTTGCGCCGGGCACAAACTTTAGCGGCCGCCCGACTGTAGCGCCCCGAACGTGGCTATACTGAATTTCTAGGCCATAGTGTTAGCAGATGCACTATCCCGAGCACCCACAATGAGTCATGTGAGCTCTACTGAGGAAGACATGGATGTTCATGTGAGTATGGTCACTGCTGCACTGCCCGTGTCAGACACAAAATCAAACCAAATAGCAGAAGAAACAGTAAAAGATAGTGTTACAAACAGTAATAGAGAACATTCATCATGGTTGGCCAAAAGGTTCCTGTCCAAAGTACTATCACATCAGGTCAGAGTTAAGTGTTGCAAGTGGACTATTACTAAAACAGAACAGAACAGTCATTCCACAGGCTCTACGTCAAGACTGCTCAAAAGGATTCATGAGGGACACCTCGGAATTGAAAAATGCAAAAGGAGAGCAAGAGACACTGTTTATTGGCCTGGCATAAATAAGGACATTGAGAACATGATAGGCATATGTGAGACATGTCAGAAACACCAAAACAAACAAGCAAAGGAACCAATGATAGTTGCTGACTTACCAACAGCATCATGGCAAAAGATTGGTATGGACCTTTTTCATTTGAATGGTAAAGACTATCTAATAGTGATTGACTACTATTCTAACTATCCTGAGATGGCGCTGCTCTCAAGCACATCAGCAAGCAGTGTCATAATGCATGTTAAATCCATCTTCGCCAGACATGGGATTCCCAGGATTGCCGTTAGCGACAATGGTCCATGCTTCAACTGTAAGGAGTGGCAACAGTTTGCAGCACATTATGACTTTCAGCACATCACATCCAGTCCTCTGTACGCTCAGTCGAATGGTAAGGCAGAGAAAGGTGTTCAAGTTCTCAAACAGCTACTGAAGAAAGCAACAGAAAGCAAGTCTGATCCTTATCTCGCCCTGCTACCGAGCCTCCCCTTTAGACTGTGGTTCACCTGCTGAACTCCTAATGGGTCGCAAATTGCGCACAACGCTGCCCTGCTGTGCAAAAGAAAAGCAGAGTAAGGAACTGAGACAGAGACTTCAACTGTTAAAGCTGAAACAGAAATCACACTATGACAAGTCATCCAAAACTCGGAAACCATTGACAAGGAATGATGTTGTCAGGATTGAGGATCCAGATGCATGGAACAGGAAAGCTACAGTTCTTCAGGAAGTAGGACCAAGGTCATACACTGTTAGAACTGAGGAAGGACAGATTCTCAGGAGGAACCGCCGTTCCCTCCTGAAAACACAAGAAACTATTCAAGAGCAAATCGATGAAAATGCCGCAACTGAATCTTGTCACTCACCACCAGAACAATCTAACACAAACACACATACAGGCTCTCATGAAAACACACCAGACTTACCTGTGCTGAGAAGATCCACACGTGAAGTAAAAAAGCCTGATAGACTTGATCTTTGAGTACAAAGAAAACTATAATAAAAGAATGAAAAGCTTAGAGTTCATAAAGTAAAGCTTTGAAAATGTGTTGACTGTTGTGAAGACGTTTATGTTGTTATGATTGATTGATATTGATTTTGTTTAACCTCTAAGGAAGGGGGATGTAATGATCAGTAACATGTCATTCTAGAACGGTACACTAGGTGGAGCTGTATGTTTAATAGTGGGCTACCAACAAGGCAGTAGTCAAGATGGATGCCTGTACACTGGTCCACATGGCTTAATAAATGACTAGCTCAAGCTAGCTGTTCATAATGAAAACATCTATTTATTTATGAACATAACACTTCCCTCTTGGAGCAAAAAGTGGGAATTTTAGAAAGGGTGGAAGAGGTTAGCGCCTGGCGCTAACTTTTACAGCTTTTCTGATTTAGCGCCCCAAACGGGGCACGAGGGGAAATTTCTAGCCAAAATGCTTTATTTTGCAGTATAAATGTCCCTCACAGAAATATCCCTTTGAGCAGAAAAATTCACAGAAAACAAAGTCAAAGAACATGGGCCAGGGTACTTTTAGTATTATAAAACTTATTAAGGTCACTGACGTAAGAAAACTACTAGGCACTTAGTCTAAGTGTTAAACAAGGCTTTAATTAACTGATTTACAACATGGAGGTCTAGTTGTGTCCTTCACTAGTTCCTGTTAAGAATGTTCTGCGCAAGCTGGGCCCGTGCCAGAGTATTTATACTCTCCCTGGACAGCGCCACCCGCAGGCCGCTCAGTATTATTTCATTCGTCTTTCTTTCATGAAAGACTGATTCATGTCAGTCACCATCCTATGTGGCCAGGTAACTTATCAAAAGGAGAGATCAGAAGAATTTCTCCTTCACCGTGAGAATTAATACATGGAACAGATTCCACATGAAAGCACATCATGCTACGTTGGGTTTAAAAAAGCCACACAACGTTTCCATCAATCGCTGGCTAAGCATTAAGTCCAAAAAGCAAGTGGACAAACAGCGCATGCACACGAACAACTATTTCAGTTTTATACTGAATTCCTA